>NC_090407.1:33440608-35840608 GCF_036365525.1 Heterodontus francisci | reverse complement strand
GGGGAGTAAAGGGTGATGGGAAACTGGCAGGAAAGTGGAGTTGAGGCCAAGATCAGATCAGCCACGATCTTATTGAATGGCAGAGCAGGCTCGAGGGGCCGAAGGGCCTATCCTGCTCCTATTTTGTATGTTCATATGTTCTTATGTTATGTGTCAAATCTTGTCAGAAAACACTCCTGTGAAGCACCTTGGGACACTTTAAAGGTGCTATATAAATGCAAGTAGTTGTTACACGCACTTCCCCCAGGTGTTCTGAATTTGCTCCATTTACACCTCAGGCCAGAATTCCAGGCTCCAGCTGCAACAGAGAGGCAACAAGAGCAACCTCAACTCCAAGGTGCTATATAAATGCAAGTTCTTTCTTTCTTACTTCATGACCACAGTGTGATGGGCCCCAGGCTGTGCTTCCCCACACTCTAATCAATCGTAGGGTTGCTCAGTGAAGGCCAGACAGGTGTCCGCTGGAAGAGAGGGAACAACTGAAGGGCCAACACATCTATGAAACAGCAATATTTAAAAAGTGACCTTTCCCTTGCTGCCTGGAAGCTGGGATATGCTTCCCTCCTAATTTTGCCTTACCTAATTCTGCTACAAAATGAGGTAAAGAGGAAGAAAATGACATAATCTCAGATAAACAACAAACCAGAGCCAACAGGCTGGGCATGGACACCTGTCAAAGGCATGTGAGCAGCAGGTCTGCTGAAGGCCATGGGTAGAGAGTCCCAAATGTCTCCTGAGCTGATTTGTAAGCGTCACTGACCTTTAAGGAGCAGCTCGCTTTATTTAGCCCTGTTATTTCACTTGACAAATGCAACCTGTTCATATCTGCTCTTGGAGAGAAATTTTATTGGAAATAGCTTAAAGGGTTATAGGGGTAATATGCACATTGGAGGAGGCTCCAAGGTGTGATTAGTCGATGTTCCAACTCCTTCCAGTAAGTGAACGGATAAGAATGATCTAACACTCACTGGGAGAGTAAAATCAAGATGCAATCTGAACAACAGACACAGTGTTAGCAGAATTGACAGCCATTACTTTCAGATTTCAGCAAAACCCCCACAAGGCATATTGCTGAACATCTGTTATGTATCTGTTTTTACGCTAGCACTTTTGGGACAAGGCCCATTATTCTGAATTACTTCACTTGTGCCCTAGATAAGCAGAAGTTCAAGAAAAATATATAACTATTCAAGCCAAAGGCACTGGAAATGCATAGCACCTGTAAACCCTATTATGTTTACGGTACAATGCTGGGAGAGGAGGGTCTCAAGGGGAGCCTCACAGGCAATGCTTTCCCCATTCTCTTTCTTGAACGTGCTGCCAGGTCCGACTGGGATCATCAGTTAAACTCCATAAGCTGCAACAGAATCCAGGGAGTGATATTTTATCAGTCTTGAGATTTAACACATAGCCCACCACAAAACATGGGCCTGGTCCAATATGAGGCTCTGAACATCCAGGTGAAGTCAAACCCTGGACTCCAGGTGTGGAGGTAGACTCTGTTACGAACAGGTAGATAATCCCTTTTCTTTCCCTGAACAAACTTCCCTGTTTTTCTTTCAACCACCTGTCCATAAATAGATTAGTGTTTGAATTTCTTTCCCTCCCTTAAACCCTAATAATAAATGACCGCTTCAGCAGCACAGTTTTTAAAGTCAAAACAAAGAATTAGGATTTATTTACACACTTTTAAACTCGAGAAGGGTTTTAACTTTGACACGCACGCTTACAAACATTCAGGGAAATGTTAATGGCATAAAAAAAAGGCAAGGACAGTTATTAAATAGAACCTTGTCTTAACCACCAGCTAATATGGATTTCAGTTAAAACTAATGTCCATTACAATTATCTAAGAGTCCAAAAATTGGAGATCACTGATTAGAAATGCCAAACTGGGAGGGGGGGAGTTGTTGGAAAGGTCTCTTCTCTTACAAGCTTGTTCTTCTTAGCACTCTCAAAGGTAAGTTGAGGTAGCTTGGTTTGGCTGAAGTCATTGTTCTTGCAGATTTTTCTTCTTGTTGATTTTTTTTCTTGCTGGATTTTTCAAAGCGTGGCTTTTTGTTTAAAGTTTTCTTGTTGAAAAGGCCTTAGAGAAAGAAGTCAATGCAGCTTGAAGACAGTTCTGCTTTTTGCAGAGAGCTCTCAGGGAAAAGTCTCCAGAAGAAGTGACACTGGGCAGCGCATGGCAGCTGTCTAAATGAGCAACCTGTACCTTCAATTGTTACAATTTCAAATTCGGCAGGTTGGAAAGTGTGGTTCATGGACAAGTTGTACCACATGATCTCTCTCCTCCGTTCAGACAATCAGAACATTGCAGTACAAATTTAAACATGATAGATAAAATGGCGGTTGGCATTCCTACTTAAATGCACAAAAATACAATTTACAAAGGGGGTTCATATCCATTCGTGACAACTCCTTGTCATTGGCAATGTGACATCAGCAGTGGGAGTGCCAGCGCTTGTCACTGATAAGACATTATCGATAAACATGACAGACAGAGAAAGACTGGTTATATTTGTCCCTCAACTAACTTCACTATAAACCAATTGCATTTTGTGAGAGCTTTGCTGTGTGAAAATTGACTTCTGCATTTCCTACATTACAACAGCAACTACACTTCAAAAACAAATTAATCAGCTGTCGAGTGTTTTGGGATGTCCTATATAAATCCAAATTTTTCTTTCATTTTTATTTAAAACTTGACCCTTCTGTCACAGTACATAAAACATTTCTCCCCATGTTGCTGACTAATCTTTTGTGCATTTGTAGCATCTCTTTTGTTTTTATTTTCCTTTCCCATGATTTACATTTCTAATTTGTAGCTGTACTCATTTTCACTGTTTTTAATTTTTATGATGGTCGAACATCAAAGAACTTTAATTCTACCATTGACCTCTGTGTGTGTGTGTGTGTGCATGCGGTGGGGGGGGGGAAAGGTGAAGTGGACATTGTTGTGATGCTTCCTGCAGTCAAGCAGCCTCAGGTACTCACTATGGAAAATGGCCATTTGATTAAGTACCGGAGGGAGGGCGATAGATGTCTGTGGAACCCGATCACTGCAGAGGTGATGAGGGGTGTGGGATTCAAAAGGGTCAATTCCCTCTTAAATGGTTAACCATTGTAGAAACAATTACCAGGTATGTTTACTTGTTGCAGTTTGATAGAATTAATAACAAGTATGTAAGTTATTCACATGCCTGAATAGTGGCACTGACAATATGATTGAGAGTCATTTGCAAGATGCCTGCACTTCACCCGGCTTTGGGCTTTGGCTCACATTGTACTGAAGCTTACAATGTTACTGAAAGTGGGATGCAGTCCCCTTCACTTTCCAGCGGACTGCTATTGGAAGGGACCCTTCAGCTGACCATCCACCCCGAAGTGTTCCGGGTTGACCTAATTCTGCACGGATCAGCAGGCTCAGGGCTGTGCCCACAGAAGGTTCCTGGTTCAAATCCCATTCCAGGACTTGACCACAAAAAGCAAGGCTGACACTGCAGTGCAGCACAGAGGGAGTGCTGCACTGTCGGAGGTGCTGTCTTTCAGATGAGATGTCAATCCAAGGCCCAGTCAAGCGGATGTAAAAGGTCCCACAGCACTATTTTGAAGAAGAGCCGGGGAGTTCTCCCCGTGTCCTGGCCAATATTTATCCCTCAACCAACATCGCAAAAACGGATTATCTGTTCAGTATCACATTGCTGTTTGTGGGAGCTTGCTGTGCACGATTTAAATGCTGCGTTTCCTACATTGCAACAATGACAGCACATCAAAGTACTTCATTGGCTCTAAAGCATGATACGAATGCAAGTCTTTTATTCCATTCACTATTCCCACTCATGCACATAAGATACTCTCCACCCCTCCCCAACGCCCCCGCCCCTGACATTCAGCAACTGTTCCCATCCAGGCCCACAGCTCCAGCTCCTTCAGCCAAATTCCTGCTCCTGCCCACCAGCAGTCATTCTGCCAGGGTATCAGGTGGCACACTGGAAAGATTTATTTAAGTAAGGCCCAGCGGTTAAGATCATCAGGGCCTCCAGGTTCCCAATCATGCCAGGCTTATCACTGGCTATTAGTCTGCCGCATACCCTCCCCGCCACACTTTAAAAATCCAAGCCATCGACACTGCAGGACCTTGATGCTTAGCAATGAGTGGGAAGTCACGTTGGCAGTCGGGGAGATTTTTAATTAATATCAAAGTCATGCTGTTCATCTTTAAAGGGATGTTTGTAAAGGGACATTGTAGTAGTCATCTGATATGTAATATATTTTAGAAAATTATTTCAAAAACTATACCACATTAAGCTGATAAAAAAGTAAGATGTAATACATGGAGGCTGTGATCAATTGCTTTAGCTGCCAGCATTCCTATGAAGATATATATGTAGGAGGGAATGTTTTATTACCATATTGTACCATCTGTGAGGAATGTATTGTTCATATTTTCATGAAAGGAGGCTTGTGTCTCAGACAAGGAGAATTTGAACTAGTTTTTCAGTTTATTGAACATGCTGCACAGTTATGAATAAGACAGGTCAAATCCACGTCCCGGAGGTGAAGGTCAGTGACCAAACATCTCGCCCTCCGAAGTCAAGTTGTTAATGGTTCTTGTGTTTTACAGAAATGCTGTCCGATAAACTCTACCTAATCCCTACATATTTACTGTGTTGAAATTAAGGAGCATTGCTACTCTGATTCATTTTATTCCCATTCCATGCAGCTCACCTCCCTCAGTCTATCCTTTGTTCTGCAATCAATGGCTGTAAAATCTTATCCCTAGTGCAAACAAACCAATACCTAGCTGAAGGCATCTGGACTATGAGGAAAGATTACAGAGCTTGAGTTTGTTTGCTGAGAGAAAATAAAGCTCAGGGGAGAGAATATTTGAGCATTCTCAATAGGTACCAGCCTCGCCTTTGAGTTTGAAGATCATGGATTTTAGTCCCACTTCAGAGACCTGAGCACTCAATCTAGGCTAACAATCCAGCACAGTACTGAGGGAGTGCTGTAGTGCCGTAGGTGCCGTCTTTCAGATGAGACGTTAAACCAAGACCCTGTCGGCCCCCTCAGGTCTCAGGTGAAAGGTCCCATGGCACTATTTGAAGATGAGCAGGGAAGATCTTGCCAGTGTCCTGGCCGATAATTTATCCATCATCCAACATCAATAAAGAAGCAGATGCAATGAAATTCAAATCGGTAATTCCTGTTGTTTGAGTGCTAAGGCAGTCATCTGAAGTCCAAAATGGTGGGCAGGGCGCCCACGCACACTTGTGGGGCGAATCGCGCCAGATGCCTTATTGGTGATGGCCTTAGCATGCGCAACGATGATGTCAATCAATGTGCATCACTGATTTGCTGTCAGCCCTATAGCCACATCTATCAACAGGCAGCACAAAGCTAGTGTTGTGTTGCTGCCTGCATCAGATTGAATGGGCACAGTATTAAAATTAGGGCAAGACTGTTCAGGGGCGAAATCACAAGCATTTTTCCACAGCAAAGTAAGGCAAAATTTGAAATTCTCTGCCCCCAAAAAAGTCTGTGGATTTTGGGGGTCATTTGGAAATTTCAAGACTGATATAGACAGATTTCTGTTTGGTAAGAGTAAGGATGGGAAAACAGATCTGCCACGATTGAAGGGCCTGAGGGGCTGAATGGCCTACTCCTATTCCTATTTTCCTATGATCCATGAAAGGCACCAAGTTTACTGTTCTCAGATGAGGCTGCAGTAGAGAGACTACAAGTGGATTTGGGGTAATGAGAGGAAAGAACATTCAGGTTTTCTGCTCCTGATCTCTATTCCATATCGCAGCCTTTATGTAGTCATCAGGTGAGACAGGGCTACGCTCAGCTCTGCTGCATCCTGTGTTGAATAGACTGCAATACTCATTATCCAAACTCACCCAACTGGATTATGACCAGCTGGGTGAGGTACTGGAGGATACGCCTGCTCCCATACCTTCAGGAGAAGTGATGAGAAAACTGGAGGGAAAAGTAAATTGGAGGTGGACTTTACCAGCAATAAAACACGAGCTATAATGTAAAGAATGCTAGATAAAGTACAAACTTGTCATTCAACAGAATTGTACAAAATATTAATTACACATTTCCTACAGCCTGCCTGGTGTTACCATATTCATTGTTGCTGAGGAAATGGTTTTGTCTCCCAATCGCTGTAATATTTCTTGTTGCTTTGATATGTGAACTATTGCAAGACTCACAGGACTACAAGTAATATCCAAAGAATATGTCGGTTTTTATTATACTTTAAACAAGAAAATATATATACAAACAGCTATTGCACATTTAAACACATTTTACATGGATGAGATGGAGGCCGTGATCACAGCCATTGAGGGCATTTGTGTTGTGTGACAAATGGAGCAATGCCAGCATTTATTGACCATCCCTAATAGCCCTTGAAATGAGTGGCTTGCTAGGCCATTTCAGAGGGCATGTAAGAGTTAACCACATTGCTTTGGGTCTGGAGTCACATGTAGGGCAGACCAGGTAAGGACAGCAGATTTCCTTCCCTAAAGGACATTAGTGAACCAGATGGGTTTTTACGACAATAAACAATGGTTTCATGGTCACCATTAGACTATTAATTGAATCCAAATTTCACCATCTGCTGTGTTGGGATTCAAATCCATGTCCCCAGAGCATTAGCCTGGGCTCTGGATTAGTAGTCCAGTGACATTACCACTACACCACCGCCTCCCCTGGTGATATCCCAAGAAAACGTGTTTTTTTATCATACTTTAAACTAGAACATATAGTTACTTCACGAGCCACATCTCAACACCTCAGACTCTGTCGGGCTACACCCACAACTCTCTGATCATATGTGATGTGACATCACTTCCTCCAGTGACCTTCACTTACAACTTCTTAAGGTGGTCACTCTTAAGTTTGTCCCACAACAATTCCAGTACATCAGGCATTGCTTGCTGCTCTCGTAGACTTCCTTCCCTCCCCCATTACCTCACTTCTCAGTTTTTCTGCAATTGTTTCTTTCTGCCTCTGTTCTGCTTGTTGAGTTACTGTAGAATCCCAAATGTGAGGCCTCCATTGCCAAGTTCCATTAGTTTGACTTGTGCCCTGGGTCAACTCGTCACGACACTTCCAGGTCACGAAATCATTTGAATTGAAAGCCAATGCTGGGCCCATCCTCTCCTGAGGTGTAGGAGTCAGTGCTGGTTAGACCTCAATTAATCAATTCAGGTCTCCGAAGAAGCCTATTAATCTTGTAGTCTAAATTCATGGCCAAGCAGACTTTGACAAGCTTAAGTTCCATCATGTCTTGTGAGTCCAACCTGGAGAGATCAAATGAGTAATACAGCCTGTCATGTTAATGATTCCCTTTCATGACATGCTAACTGGACAGCAGCCTGGGAATTTCATTACCACTCAAGAAAATGCCAGCAAAAACACAAGTGGATTCCGGGGGGTGGAGGGTGGGGCAAGCTTTCCAGAGCTGATTACTTTCCTCCACATTTTGCTGGTGTTTGAGATGATATTCCAAATGCCAAACCTGAATGATTCTTGGAGGAAGTTTGATAACCTGACTGTGGTCCACGATGAGACTGATTTCACCCAAACGACAGCTTTGCTGGGCAGACCATGTCACTCACATGCCTGACACCAGGCTCCCAAAACAACTGCTCTAGTCTGAGTGCTCCAGTGAACATCAACGCAAGCTCGAGGAACAGCATCTCATCTACCGATTAGGCACACTACAGCCTGCCGGACTGAACATTGAGTTCAATAATTTCAGAGCATGACAGCCCCCCACTTTCCTTTCATTTTTAGTCATTTTTAGTTATTTTTTCTTCCTTTTTTTTGCATTCCTTTTTACATTTTTTACAATCTTTTTTTGCATTTATTTCATTTCATCTTAGTTTGTTCAGTTTGCTTACCCACTGTTTTTTTCAGGTTGTTTTTCTTCAGGTTTGCACTTGCTGATGTTCAATATTCAGTATATTCACACCTAATCTGTACTAATGCTTTGTCTTTCAACACACCATTAACATATTGTTTGCCTTTGCTCCGTGACCTTTTGGTCAGCTATGTGGCCTGGTCCAATCTGCACCTTCTCCTTTGTTATCTCTTGCCCAACCCCCACCTCACTTGTTTATAATCTGTGACTTTTCTAATATTTGTCAGTTCCGAAGAAGGGTCACTGACCCGAAACGTTAACTCTGCTTCTCTTTCCACAGATGCTGCCAGACCTGCTGAGTGAATCCAGCATTTCTTGTTTTTGCTCTAGTCTGAGCTTTGCTGTGGCAAAAGACTCCAAGGAGGACAGAGAAAACGCTTTAGGGCCGTTCTTGTGACATCCCTGAAGAAATCCAACATATCCACCGACTCATGGAAGTTCCTGTCCCTTGACCGCTCAATGTGGGGAAGGTGCATTAGGAGGATACAGAGCATCGTGTGAGATTTCGATGGGAGCACCTGGAGGCCAAGTCCAGGCAGCAGAAGGAGTGCAGAGAGCCCCCCCCCCCCAAGTAACTCACCTTTCCAACTCTTAAAACGCCACCTGCCCCACATGCGGTGGAGTCTGCAGTTCGCACATCAGACTCATTAGCCATATTAGAATGCATTGAACTGGAGTGGACACAAGTCATCCTCGGTGCTGAGGGACTGCCTAAGAAGAAGGCGAAGATTTCAGGTAATAAAATGTCATATTGGAAACCATCTTAAAGCCCAAAATTCCTCTTATAACAAAAAATAGCAGTCATGTCTGTTTATTGCCATGGTCTTGTGGACCATCATAAATGGTTACTACATGATTGGTGGAGTGTATTTGTCAACTGATGCTGCCTCTGTATGAACACAATGCACTAAGCATAAGTACATAAGAAACAGGAAAAGGAGTAGGTCATTTGGCCCTTTAATAAGATCATGGCTGATAATCTACCTCAACTCCACCATCCCTCAAATCCCCATATCCCTTGATACGCTTATTGCCCAAAAAGCTACTACTCTCTGTCTTGAATATACTCAATGACTCAGAATCCATATCCCTCGAGGGTAGAGAATTGAAATAATTCACAACGCTTTGATGGGTCAGCTTATCAACTAATCAGCATAAGCTGTGCTCCTGACCCTTGATAACCCATAAGCATTGGAAACATGAGAATTGCTGCTTCATAATGAATCTTTTAAAATAACATTTTCAAATCATTTTGCTCTCTTACCAAACTATGTTTGTCTGTTTTAAATCAAACAAAATAGCCTATTGTACAATGGCAACTTCTCTTCTAATTATAACACTATGAAAATGTGGTCATTGGTACCAGCCTGAAACACATTCGAGAGCCTTTTAAGAACACTCCCTCGAGCTATCAGCCAGAACTGGAGTGTAAGAATTCTTTTCCCGCATTTAATTAAAGGAAAACTACTAAAGTATACTTTTATAAATATTCCTGCAGCATATTCCTGGTGGAGACTGTGAAGTTACCACATCATCTTAAATTTAATTGCAATAGAGTATAGTGTTTACTGTTCTCATTAGTCCCTCTGACATAAAAGTATTGAGTTCCAGTCAATCAAATTCAGAAAACTACAGAGATTTAGCAACTGCACAGATGGATTGTAAATGGGATTTAATATCAAAAAAATACGTTGAATTTTGCTCTCAGCGCTAAATGAACGATACTAGCAATTCATTATACTTGCACTTGCCCGCAGACCTTCTATGGGGTTTGGCACTGGAATTTACTGTAAATTAGAGAACCAAAATGGTGCAGCACCCTCTACATGGGATCTAGGACTTTTGTGAACAGGGCCAACAATGGCATATGTATTACAATACTGTTAGGGACTGTTAACATTTAAAAAAGAGAAAGTCAAGTTCCCAGTTATTTCTGAAAGAATTACGCCACAAGATTTCATGTTTTAAACAAAAACTTTACTATACAAGAGTCAAACAAGGCATAACACTACTAACTTAACATTACAATTTGGAAACATTAAATTTTAAACAAAAATCTTAACAGAACATGAAGACGTATATTTCAAACTCTAAATCTCAACGGAACACTCCTATTAGAATGTTATTTCCACCCCAAGAATTTCCCTATACGTTGCAGGATCTTGGTGGTTTGTTCACTTCTCTTGGGACCAATACAAAGTGTATGACAACTCTTAGGAATTCACTTCAATTTCCTTAGTTTCTCATCTGTCTTCTGAGATATGAGATCACCTCCCGAATCTGGACTTCCCAGCTTGAGCACGGGCCTGCCTCAAAACAGAAACACCCCTGGATCTTGATGGCCTCTGAGTCCAATTGACTTCCAAAAGCCAACAGCTTTCCAAAAGCCAACTGCTTGTCTGTAATCAACAGTCTGTTAGCAAGCACACCGAGCAAAAACCCAACAGACACCCCCTGCATCATCTATCTCCATAGCATGTTGTACATATGGGATGTCCCAGATAGCAATTAAAACCAGTTATTTCCAACTCCAAATCTTCTCTTTGATTCCTGATACCCACATGAATAATTGATATTGCTGACAATGACAAAGCCATTTCTTCTAAACTTTCTGGTTACAGCTGCCCGATCTAACGAGCCCACCTGCGGTTTTATGGCCCTCACTTCTCTAACTCTGTCTCTGTGCACACTCATGGAGAGATTTTTGAATTTTAAATCTTATCTTTGTTTTGGGAAATCATATGAATAATTTAAACTCCTGACTGAGGTAGCTGCAGACACACCATCACCATCTCCATCAAGGAGTTAAGAGGGGTTCCCATTGTATAGGGTATTCATACTTCCCATTGTGACCTTACTAAATAAACATGGGCCACCCTTTGATTTGTAACCACCCTATGTTTGTTTGCCAGCTTCTCAAACCAAGTGTTTTCATTTTCCTTGCATTAATAAAATTCAATTCCCAAATTAAACGATACCTCTAGAAAATTAATACAAGGTGATTGTAACAGCATCTCCTTTACCAATAAGATTGAAAAATTGTTAATAAGCAATGCAGAGTCTGAACCAGGAAAATATAAGTTATAATAGCTGATTCAATGTAAAATCAGGTACAGAAAGTGAAATAAAGAGGACAGAAAGATAGGTTTGAGAGAGATAAAAGAAACAAAGAAAAAGTAAAAACAAAATTATTTCAATATTTTTAAATCTCCAAAAATAATTAAAATCTGATGGAATGAACTCCACACTTGTAAAACTTAACTTTCAGTGTCAGAGAGGTTGTTTGGCAATGATTGAGACTTATCGTGCCATTAAAATCTACTTACACTGGAATGGACAAGACCTAACTATTTCTGGTGCATTTGTTGGGTATCTAGTGGGTAAGTATCACAAATTCACACCCTTCCCTGTATTTCAATGGCGAGTATCTCAGTGAGATACCAGAATAGATAAACATCTGGGGAGCAGGGTAACTCGATCAGCAGCTTCCTCATTGCTGCATTTAAGTGCACATGTGTGGTCAATGGAAGTTGCTGTCTAACTTACTCCTTAATAGCGGTGAATACTGATAGCCTCACATTCCCTCTACTGCAAAATCTGGTCCCCTGTAGTACAGACTGCTGCTGCTGCATCCAATCTGATTACTTGATCAAAGTTATATATTTAAAAGAAAGAAGGACCTTCATTTATCGTACACCTTTCATGACCTTAGAACATCTCATCCACCTTTACAGCCAATGAAGTACTGTTGAAGTGAAGCCACTGTTATAATACAGGAAACACATCAGCTAATTTGCACACAGCAAATTGGCACAAACAGCAATGTGAGAATGACCAGATAATCTGTGTTTGTGACGTTGGTTGAGGGTAAACGTTGGTCACTAATGAGAACTTCTCTGCTCTACAAATAGTACCATGGGATCTGATAGGGCAAATGGGACTTCAGTTTAATGTTTGATTCAAAAGAAAGCACCTCTAACAGGGCAGTACTCCCTCAGTGCTGCACTGGAGTATCAGTCTAGATTTTGTGGTTAAGTGTTTGAAGTGCGGCTTGAAGCCCATAACTATCTGACTCAGAGATGAGAGTGTTACCACTGAGCCATGGCTGACACTGAGAGTCAAAAAAGATCAGACTTGGGTACCGGGAGTACAATTTGAAAGTTTGCAGAACATACAAAACTTAGCAATATAATAAATGGTGAACATGATAGTAGGAGAATTCAGGAAGACTTGGACTCGTAAAATGGGCAGATACATGGCAGATGCAATTTAATGCAGGTAAGGTGAATTAATGCACTTTGGGCAAAACAACGTGGAGAGGCAGGAGAATCTAAATGGTACTATTTTGCAGGAGGTTCTAAAGCAGAGGATCCCAGGGATGAATATTTAAAAATCTATCAATATAGCAGGGCAAGTCAATAACTTGGGTAAAAAAGCTTATGGGATACTTGGCTTTGTAAATAAGGTCACTGAATACAAAAAACAAGGCAGTCATGCTATACCTTTATAAATCTCTGGTTAAACCTCAGCTGGAGTACTGTGTACAATTGTGGGCACCACACTTTAGAAAGGATGTTAAGGCCCTGAAGAGGGTACAGAGGAGGTGTATCAGGATGATACAGGGATAAGGGAAGTGGAGAGATTGGAGAAGCTGGGATTGTTCTCCTTACAGAGAAGGTTTAGGGGAGACATAATGGAAATATTCAAAATTATAAAGGGTAGTGATAGAGCAAGTGGAGAGAAACTCTTTCCTCTTGCAAGCGGGTAATGCCAGAGGTTATAGATTAGACATGATTGGTAAAAGCTCAAGAGTGGAAATGAGGAGAAGTTTCTTCACACAGAAAGTTGTAAAGATCTGGAACGCACTACCTGAAAAGGGAGTGGAATCAGATTCCGTTGGGATTTTTAAATGTCAGTTGGACATGTACTTGAAGAGGACTAATTTACAGGGTTGTGAGGGAAGGAGCAGGTGAGTCGGACTAATTGACTAGCTCTTTCAAGGAGCTGCCACAGGCACGATGGGCTGAAAGGCCTCCTTCTGTGCTGTAAGGTTCTACGATTCTACGTAATATTTGACCAAACACTGGTGTACGTCACAGTATATAGAGTAATAAATGCAAAAGGAGGTAAAGCATTGACTGTGAGGATCTGAAATATAAATCTACGACTGTGATGTTAAGTCTCTATAAAGCATTAATGAAACCATACTGCTTTGCTCTGCTATGGTGAGTGAACTGTGCTGAAATGTTATAGTAAGTGCAGTACAAATGTTTGGAGTTGCTCCTTCATGCTCTGATTGTAACATTAAGACAAAGCAGAGCTACTCCTGCCTTCCTACAGTCTCAGTGTGATAGCGAATGCAGGAGCTATAGTCAATATGGAGGTATGTTGACTGTGACAGATTTTACTCAGTCCTACATCAAGAACTTGGAAGCAGGAAGTTGGAGGACCTTTGGTGAGAAGGGGACTCAAAGCTGCATGGTGAGGGGACTTCTGAATCTTATTGATAGACCAGGATACAAGGTTCAGACTCACTTGATAGGGAAGAACAAGGACCTAGTCTACAATAGAGGAATAGGACAGAGGAAGGTAGTGTCTTAAAGGAAAAGAAGAAATGAGCGCGCCAAGTAACAAGTACCTGAGTAACCAGGACATGTGCATTTCCAAAAGCACAAAGTTTGTTTTTGCCTCACATCATACCTTGTCTTAAATGTTACCAATCATAATGAATGTATTCCAAATCTTCAGTCATTGACGAATACTGAGCTGGCTCAGCAGTGGTCTTCAGTCCCCTAATTTGTTACTGTTTTATTCGTTCGTAGGATGTGGGCATCACTGACTAGGCCAGCATTTATTGCCCATCCCTAATTGCCCTTGAGAAGGTGGTAGTTAGCTGCCTTCCTGAACTGCTGCAGTCGTTGGGGTCTATGTACACCAACAGTGCTGTTGGGAAGGGAGGTCTAGGATTTTGACCCAGCGACAGTGAAGGAACGGCTATACAGTTCCAAGTCAGGATGATGTGGAGGGGAACTTGTAGGTGTTGAAGTTCCCATGCATCTGCCGCTGTGTGTCGGTGGTACAGGGAGTGCATGTTGAAGGTGGTGGATAGTGTGCCAATCAAGTGGGCTGCTTTGTCCTAGATGGTGTCGAACTTCTTGAGTGTTGTTGGAGCTGCAACTATCCAGACAAGTGGAGAGTATTCCATCGCACTGCTGACTTGTGCCTTGTAGATGGTGGACAGGCATTGGGGAGACAGGAGGTAGTTTATTTGCCACCGAATTCCCAGCCTCTGACCTGCATTTGTAGCCACAGCATTTATGTGGTTGGTCCAGTTCATAGAGTCATACAGAACAGAAACAGGCCCTTCGGCCCATCGTTCAGTTTCTTGTCAATGGTGATCCCCAGGATGTTGATAGTGGGGGATTCAGCAATGGTAATGCCATTGAACGTCAAGGGGAGATGGTTAGATTCTCTCTTGTTTGAGATGGTCATTGTCTGGCACTTGTGTGCTGCGAATGTTACTTGTCACTTATCAGCCCATGCCTGGGTCTTGTCCAGGTCTTGCTGCATATGGATATGGGCTGCTTCAGTACCTGAGGAGTCGTGAATGATGCTGAACATTGTGCAATCATCAGTGAACATCCCCGCTTCTGACCTTATGATGGAGGGAAGGTCATTGATGAAGCAGCTGAAGATGGTTGGACCTAGGACACTACCCTGAGGAACTCCTGCAGTGATGTCCTGGGACTGAGATGCTTGACCTCCAACAACCACAATCATCTTCCTTTGTCCTAGGTATGACTCCAGCCAGTGGAGATTGTTCTCCCTAACTCCGATTGACTCTAGTTTTGCTAGGGCTCCTTGATGCCATACTCAGTCAAGTGCTGCCTTGATGTCAAGGGCAGTCACTCTCACTTCAGCTCTGGAGTTCAGCTCTTTTGTCCATGTTTGAACCAAGGCTATAATGAGGTCAGCAGCTGAGTGGCCCTGACGGAACCCAAACTGAGCATCAGCGAGAAGGTTATTGCTAAGCAAGTGCCACTTGATTGCACTGTCAACAACCTCTTCCATCACTTTCCTGATGATTGAGAGTAGACTGATATGGCGATAATTGGCTGGATGGGGTTTGTCCTGCATTTTGTGCATAATACATACCTCGGCAATTTTACACATTGCTGGATAAATGCCAGTGTTGTAGCTGAACTGGAACAGCTTGGCTAGGGGTGCGGTTAGTTCTGGAGCACAAGTCTTCAGTACTATTGCCGGAATGTTGTCAGGGCCCATAGCCTTTGCAGTATCCAGTGCCTTCAGTCGTTTCTTGATATCATGTGGAGTGAATCGGATTAGCGGAAGACTGGCATCTGTGATGCTGGGGGGTGTGATGCTCAGGAGGAGGCTGAGATGGATCATCCACTCGGCACCTCCGGCTGAAGATGGATGCAAATGCTTCAGCCTTGTCTTTTGCACTGATGTACTGGGCTCCCCCATCATGGAGAATGAGGATGTTTGTGAACCCTCCCCTTCCTGTCAGTTGTTTAATTGTCCACCACCATTCACGACTGGATGTGGCAGGACTACAGAGCTTAGCTCTGATCTGTTGGTTATGGGATCGCTTAGCTCTGTTTATTGCTGCTTCCGCTGTTTGGCATGCAAGTAGTCATGGGTTGTAGCTTCACCAGGTTGACACCTCATTTTGAGGTATGCCTAGTGCTACTCCTGGCATGCCCTCCTGCACTCTTCATTGAACCAGGGTTGGTCCCCCGGCTTGATGGTAATGGTAGAATGAGGGATATGCCAGGGCCATGAGGTTACAGGCTGTGGTTGAATACAATTCTGTTGCTGCTGATGGCCCACAATGGCAATTAGGGATGGACAATAAATGCTGTCCTAGTCAGCGATGCTCACATCCATGAATGAATTTATAAAAAGCGCCTCATGGATGCCCAGTTTTGAGTTGCTAGATCTGTTCAAAATCTATCCCATTTAGCACAGTGGTAGTGGCACTCAACATAATTCTGGGTATCTTCAATGCGAAAATGGGACTTCGTCTCCTCAAGGACTGTGCAGTTGTCACTTCTACCAATACTATCATGGACAGAAGCATCTGCAACAGGTAGATTGGTGAGGACGAGGTCAAGTAGGTTCTTTGCTCACCGCCTGCCACAGACCCAGTCTAGCAGCTATGTCCTTTAGGACTCGGCCAGTTCGCTCAGTATTGGTGCTACTGAGCCACTATTAGTGATGGACATGGAAGTTCCCCACCCAGAGTACATTTGTGCCCTTGCTACCCTCAGTGCTTCTTCCAATTAGTGTTCAAAATGGAGAAGCACTGATTCATCAGCCGAGGGGATGAAGGACGGGGGGCGTATGTGGTAATCAGTAGCAGGTTTCCTTGCCCATGTTTGACTTGATGCCATGAGACTCCCAGGGCAACTCCCTCCCGACTGTATACCACCGTGTTGCCACCTCTTGTGTGTTTGTCCTGCTGGCGGGGGAGGGGACAAGACATACCCAAGGATGGTGATGGTGGTGTCTGGGTCATTGTCTGTAAGGTATGATTTCGTGAGTATGACTATGTCAGGCTGTTGCTTGACTAGTCTGTGGGACAGCTCTCCCAACTTTGGCACAGGCCCCCAGATGTTAGCAAGGAGGTCTTTGCAGGGTCAACAGGGCTGGGTTTGCCATTGTCATTTTTTCTTTATTTGTTCATGGAATGTGGGCATCGCTGGCTAGGCCAGCAGTTATTGCCCATTCCTAATTGCCCTTGAACTGAGTGACCATTTCAGAGAGCATTTAAGAATCAAGTACATTGTTGTGAATCTGGAGTCACATGTAGACCAGACCAGGTAAGGACGGCAGATTTCCTTCCCTAAAGGACATTCATGGGCCAGTTGGGTTTTTACAACAATCGACAATGGTTTCATGATCACCACTATGCTAGCTTTTTAATTCCAGATTTATTAATTGAATTCAAATTCCATCATCTGCTATGGTGGGATTCGAACCCATGTTCCCACTACGCTACCACCTCTCCCACTACACTAGCATTTTCTTCAACTATTAAGCACTTTAGCGATTCCTAACATTTTTACCACATACAAATACTTCTGGCCAATTCTCGACATTGCTGGTTGGATGTGTCTTCATCTCTGCATCATTAAATGGTTCTGTGCATGAAGATTAATTTTAAATTTAGGTAACCTGCCAAATTCCTCACTTTCTAATTGCACAGTGTTACATTCAGACCCCTAATTATCTGAATCAGTCCCCAGTAGGAAATGGTGTCTCAAGCTCAATTAATTAGAGGACTAACTTGGAGAAGAATTCCAGGTTGGATTGTGGAAAGGGAATAGATTTATTTCATTAAGCATCAGTTCTGTTGTAGAGACATTATCAACAGCTGCAACAGGATAAAGGTTGAAATTCTGCCATGTGCTATTTTAAGAATGGGACTGAGAATTCCAGAACTTCAAAAAGAAGAGAGGTAAGATTCAGCATTTTAAAAGTGGTAAGATACAAATAAAAGCTGTAAAAATCTTGGGATTCTAGAGTTCAGAAACTGAAGTTCAAAAGCAAAACGCCACTGCTGAATCTGTATCAGTCGTTGGTTAGGGCACAGTTAGAATGCTGGCTGACAAATTGGGTTCCACAATGCTGCCATAGCAGCCAGAACACTTTGGACCACTACCTGCGCAATGCACCCTGTTTGACAGGCAGCTAGCATGGGCACGCCATGTGTGCGTTGGAAGCATGCAGAGTGGGTAGATTGTGACATTCAACAGCCTCTAATGCTGATATGCTACACATTCTGCCAATTTGGAGTGCACAGGTCTAGTAAATGCCCTATCGTAATCACTCCCAGCTTACCATGCATTTAGCTGCACGAGGGATTCTGCCCCCCTCCCACTCCATTAGCCTTATTTAAAGGACTAACCATGCAACTTCCAATGGGAGATGCTTATGACGTACTTTTGCTGGTGCAGAGCTAGTGAAAGTATTGTGTTTTGTGTTATTGGAGGAGTTTTGCAAACTTTTTAGATTTACAGGGAAGTGGTGCTGGATGTCAGTCAGAGGAGTCAGACAGTCTGTCCTGAGAAAGTCTGCTTCAGTGATGGGGCTGTAGGTGCACTTCCTTTTTGGTTGCAGCATGTCTTGGAGATGAAGCACAGGCAGCAGAGATGGGAAGCTGTGCACAGAGGGAGCAGAAGGAGGAGGGCTCTCAATAGAAGGCCTTACCCACCAAGGGTCTTTCGAGAACATTTCCCCTACCTCCGTTTCAGCCAGGAGCAGTGTTTCAGGTGCCTGCATTTCACCAAGGAGGTGGTCACTGAACTGTGGCACTGCTCCACCCCCACCTGCAGCCTCACCAGCAGGGCAAGGGAGGCACCGCCATCAAAGTCACTGTCTCCTTCAATTCCTACGTCAATGGAACCAGCAGGTGACATCAGCAACATCGCGCAGTTTGCCATCCGTGGCTGTATCATGGAGGTGACAGAGATCCTGTACAGAAGGAGAGGGGAGTTCATCATCTTCTCACTGACCAGAAGAAGCAGAAGGAGTGAGCACCTGGATTTGCCAGGCCTGCAGGATTCCCAAAGGTGCAGGGCGCAATCGACTGTGTGCACGTGGCTCTGCGGGCCCCACGTGTTAACACAGAGATGTTCCATAACTGCAAGGGCTACCACTCCATGAACATGCAATTAGTGTGCTGTCATGTTCAGACAATCCTCTCAATGAATGCCTGCCATCCTGGCAGCAGCCATGACTCCTTCATCCTACGGCAATCAAGCTTGCCTGCCATCTTTTGGTCTACGACAAAGAACGAGAGACTGGCTGCTGGGTTACAAGGGATACTCTCTGTCCACCTGGCTCATGACGATGACAACCATGCTGCAGACAGGAATGTTGTGGAGCAGACAATTAGGGATCTAAAACAATGGTTCCACTACCTGCACCACTTGGGGGCAGCCCCCAGTACTCATTAGAGTATGTCTCCAAGTTCATGGTGGTCTACTGTGTCCTCTATCACCTTGTCATCATCAGGGTGGAGTCCTTGCCATCAGGCACACAAAGGCCACATTGGGAGGAGGAGGAAGTGATGGGTGAGGAGGAAGGGGGGAGGCATCTGGGACTCCAGTATCCCAGACAGGCTGTCTGTGAACTGATACTCAGACTCTGGTTCCCCTGAGATCACATCCCCATCTCCCCATTGCTCCACAATTCCCCATCTTTCAATCCATCCGCTATGTACCAAAACAGCCTCTTGTTGGCCAGAATCCTGAAAGAAAAGCCACCAACAAAAAGCCATTCCATAACAACTTAACCAACAGCAGTTCCAATAATACACACAAAACTAAACTATTCATTCTTGTGCATCCCCTTAACCCCTGTCTCGTAGGTGATTTGCCAGTCCGAGTGCTCCTACACTGTGCTACACCAGTGGATGCAGCATGGCCAGTCAAGGGTTGCTGACTTGCATTGAGGGGAACTCACTCCAGCAGCTCTGGATTAGAAGGCCCGGCTTTTGACTGGACCATCTCAGCATGGGCGGCAGCAGTCTAGGTTGGCTGGCTGATAGGCAACACCAGGGGCACTGTCGGAGTGGCAGTGGTGGCAGCATGAATGCTGTCATCCTGAGGGAGGACAGCAAGTCCGTGCTCAACGGAGCCACTGACACTCCAACAGGCAGCACCTCACCAACCCTAGTAATCTGCTGAAGCACAGAATGCTGAACAGCTGTGAGAGCCTGCATGTCCCTTTGAGTGCTGGTATCTGCAGCCATGATGGCAGCAGTCTGAACTTGCATGGCCCCAAGCTGGGCTTGCATGGCAACAACCAAGGGTCTCATAAGCACAGTCTGAGCTTCCACTGCAGCACTGAGACATTGAGTGGCTTTTGCCTGTGCTGCAATGGAAACTGAGACATCGACTACCAGACACTACACCCCAGCAGCACCCACAAGTGCTGTCATGGAGTTGGCCAGCACTTCCATGCTGAAAAGGATGGGCTCCAAGCTCCGCATGAAACCCTGTACCAAGCTGGAATCAGCCTCCTCCATGCTCCTTGACAGTGACAAGAGGCTTTGTGCCAGTGCTCCAACCATCTTTGTGCATGTTCTTCAGTATTCTCCTATATGCTGCTCCATCAAAGTGCTCATCTGAGTCCTCTGGAGCAAATTTATCTGTGAATTTGCCCTTCAGTGAGCTGGCACACACTGTATACCATATATGTATATATATATATATACCAGAAATGTTGGGGAACACAGGGCTTTGTGAGAGAGAAGAACTGAAGGAAATCAGTATTAGTAGAGAAATGGTGTTGGGGAAATTGATGGGACTGAAGGCCGATAAATCCCCAGGGCCTGATGGTATGCATCCCAGAGTACTTAAGGAAGTGGCCCCAGAAATAGTGGATGCATTGGTGGTCATCTTCCAAGATTCTACAGACTCTGGAACAGTTCCTACAGATCGGAGGGTAGCTAATGTAACCCCACTATTTAAAAAGGGAAGTGGAGGAAAGCAGCGAATTATAGACCAGTCAGCCTGATGTCAGTAGTAGGGACAATTCTAGAGTCCATTATCAAAGATTTTATAGCAGAGCACTTTAAGAACAGTGGTAGAATCGGGCAGAGTCAGCATGGATTTACGAAAGGGAAATCATGCTTGACAAATCTACTAGACTTCTTTGAGGATGTAACTAGTAGAGTTGATGAGGGGGAGCCAGTGGATGTGGTTTATTTGAACTTTCAGAAGGCTTTTGACAAAGTCCCACATAAGAGATTAGTGTGTAAAATTAAAGTGCATGGGATTGGGGGTAGTTTTTTTTTATTAATTCATGGGATGTGGGCGTCACTGGCTATGCCAGCATTTATTGCCCATCCTTAATTACCCTTCAGAAGGTGGTGGTGAGCTGCCTTCTTGAACCGCTGCAGTCCATGTGGTGTAGGTATACCCACAGTGCTGTCAGGAAGGGAGTTCCAGGATTTTGACCCAGCGACAGTAAAGGAACAATGATATAGTTCCAAGTCAGGATTGTGTGTGACTTGGAGGGGAACTTGCAGGTGGTGGTGTTCCCATGCATTTGCTGCCCTTGTCCTTCTAGTTGGTAGAGGTCATGGGTTTGGAAGGTGCTGTCTAAGGATCCTTGGTGCGTTGCTGCAGTGCATCTTGTAGATGGTACACACTGCTGCCACTGTGGGTTAGTGGTGGAGGGAGTGATTATTTGTGGATGGAGTGCGAATCAAGCGGGCTGCTTTGTCCTGGATGGTGTCGAGCTTCTTGAGTGTTGTTGGAGCTGCACCCATCCAGGCAAGTGGACAGTATTCCATCACACTCCTGACTTGTGTCTTGTAGATGGTAGACAGGCTTTGGGTAGTCAGGAGGTGAGTTACTCGCTGCAGGATTCCTAGCCTCTGACCTGCTCTTGTAGCCATGGTATTTATGTGGCTACTCCAGTGCAGTTTCTGGTCAATGGTAGCCCCTAGGATGTTGATAGTAGGGGATTCAGCGATGGTAATGCCATTGAATGTCAAGGGTAGATGATTATATTCTCTCTTGTGGGAGATGGTCATTGCCTGGCACTTGTGTGGCACGAATGTTATTTGCCACTTATCAGCTCAAGCCTGGATATTGTCCAGGTCTTGCTGCATTTCTACACGGACTGCTTCAGTATCTGAGGAGTCACGAATGGTGCTGAACATTGTGCAATCATCAGCGAACATCCCCACTTCTGACCTTATGATTGAAGGAAGGTTCTTGGTGAAGCAGCTGAATATGGTTGGGCCGAGGACACTACCCTGAGGAACTCCTGCAGTGATGGCCTGGAGCTCAGATGATTGACCTCCAACTCCTTTGCAGTTAAGTATTTTGGTGAAGTGTTCAAATGTTAGGGATGAGTCCTGATTGCTGATGAGTGATGAGGGTGTGGTGCTTTCAGCAACATGAGATGTTGTTGGAGCGATGGGTATGTGATGTCATGGGAAGAAGCATTCCCTGACCTTTGTCACCCAAGTGAAGTCATTGAACTTTGTCAGGCACTGCAGCCAGGGCCTCAGGGCCAGACGCGAGGAAATGATCTCCATGTTCATTGGCTCCCATTCACTTCCCAGGATGTGCCTGCAGGACCTCCTGCCCCCTACTGGAACATGGTGTCTTTGCTCCTTTCTACCTCCATCACTAATGCCTCTAGCACTGCATCAGAAAGTCCTCTCCCTTTCCTGTTGTTCCATTTGATGTGATTTTTTTTCCAGCCAAGTCTTCCACAGTCTGCAGCAGCTCCTGTTACATGAATGCAGCTCCCCTTTAAGAGAGGAAGACTATCTTTAAGAGGCCCAGCCTAGCTGTGTGCCACTGTTGAGTGTGCAGCCAGCCAGCCAGCAGTGCGTTTAATGCTGGACTGCATGCTGAAAACATTTAGATGAGGAGGCAGCATGAAGTTTATGTGTTGCCTGCCAGAACAGGACCAGGCACCGGGTAATCACGCATCGCAATTGTGATGTCCTCGGCACTTGAGTGAGGTTCAGCGGAGTTTGGTATAAGATATGAGGCAAAGACAGAGAGACAAAGACTGCAGCAGCTAAACATATAGGCTTCTCCTTTATTCTGCTGTTTTCGTTTCTCTTTGCTAGCCTGTGTGTTCTACAGCAGCAAAGAGGATGTGCAAAGATGAGTGTAGCTGGAGATTTTCCAGCAGTCAAGTGAGGTGTCACTCTGTAATTACAGAGAAAGTGATGTAGCTCTTGCTTCTATGGTTTGCTCTCAGCTGTAGCTGTCCATATCACTTTTTTCAAAGTTTGCCTAAATCTCTCAACTTTACCATTAGGTTTTGGCCAAACAGGATGTGACTTTCAACCCTAGGTAGTTTGCAAATTTACTGAACTCATCGTTGTTGAATGGGGGTCCATTGCCATTTCCCACCATTTGAGGGATTCCAAACAATGCGAAGATCTGGTCAAGCTTTAGACGTTGACGTGACTAATTCCACAATTGGGAATCTGCTGTCGTCGTCAATGACAACAAGTAGGTGTTCACCTGTGGGAAAATCTGTAAACTCAATGCTAACTTCAATCCATGGTCCTGGAGGTAGTTCAGACATTGAGAGGATCAGGACGATTTGACATTGTGGTTGTTTGACATGGCAAACACTGACTGATTTTGTGCTCTACCATGCGGTCAATTTCTGGGAACCACACTACAGCAGCTGAACATAAAGGCTTCTCCTTTTATTCTGCTGTTTTAGTTTCTGTTTGCTTGTATGTGTGTTCTACAGCAGCCTCTAGAGTATACAATGCACAATTCAATTGCAATTTCAAAACACTACAACATTACACAATCCCTGTGCCCGATATTGGGCCTTATTCAATTTCTTCCCTACAAGGATGTCATGGCTATGGAAAAGGTACATAAGAGGTTTACGAGGATGATACCAGAAATTAGAGATTTTAATGAAGGAAGATGAGATCAACTGTGACTTTTTCACTAGAACAGAGAAGGAACTCTGGTGAGAGTATATAATTATCAGGGGTAAATACGAAAAAACAATTCCACTACTCAATAAATTGATCACTAGAGAGCATCAAAGAACAAAGAGAGGTCCCCCAATGTAGGTCAGTGAGCACAAGGGGTGAAAGGTGAACGGGACTTGGTGTGAGTTAAGACATGGACAGCAGGGGTTTGGTGACCTCAAGTTTACGAAGGGTAGAATGTGGGAGACCATCCAGGAGTGTGTTGGAATAGTCAAGTCTAGAGGTAAGAAATGCATGACTGAGGGTGTCGGTGACAGACTTTGGAGAGGAAAGGGAGGTTGGAAATGGGGCAGCAGTTTGCAAGGACGGTGGGGTCAAGGGTTAGTTTTTTGAGGAGAGGGGTAATGACATCAGATTTAAAGAAGAGAGGGACAATATCTGAACAGAGGGAACCATTAGCAATATTGGCTGACATGGGGACCAGGAGGGGAAGTTGGGTAGTCAGCAGTTTAGTGGGAATAAGATCAAGGGAACACGAGATGGGTCTCATGATCAAGATGAGCTCAAAGAGGGTGTGAGGGGAGATAAGAGAGAAACTCAAGAAAGATGCGAGTTCAGGGTTTGGGAGGGGGGATCGTTATAGGAGATTTGGCCAGGTGGGCTAGTGGAAGGCAGGGAAGCAGCAGAGGCAGCTGATTGGATGGTCTCAATCGTAGTGACAAAGGCCATGAGCTCCTTGCACTTACTGTTCAGGTACTGTAGTCTGTGAAAATTCAAATTGTGGGATTGCGATTATGGCATTATTTCATTGGATTGCTTTTACTTTTCATTACTGAAAAAAAAAAGCAAAATAACTATAGCATAGTTAAAAATCACATACATTTAACCTTTTGTGCTGAGGTGAGAGGCCTGGTTTCCTAAATTCCGGCACTATTCCGAAATATGATTCGTGGCGTTCCAGTGCTGTAGTGTGTATGGATTTTCCTGGTTATTACTGAACGGAATGATAAGTTATTGTAGCCAGTCATCAAGCAGACTGTGGAGAATCTTCCATTGTTTTCCTTGACTCATAATTCTCATCCAAGAAGGTAAATTCCTTGTTTCTGAAGAGGTGGTGCGTCAATGTCTACACATTGCCATCCTGCAATTCTTTTCATTTCTTTTCTCCTCTGGAGAAATTTAGCTGAGGCGGTGATAAAAAATAAACATCTGTCACATCATGATGTAGCTGGGCAGGAAGAGAAACCACCTGTCATGTCAACACTTGGAAACATGTATAGAAAGCGTCAAAACTTAGATTAAAGAGATCTGTTTACAGAATGTCTCAGCTACCTTTTCATTCAGCATTTGTCTGTCTACACTTGTTGAAAATCTGACATTTATCTCTCAAGTAAATGATCTCTAAGCGTGAGACAGAGGCCAGGGAGGAGGTTGGAATTAGCAGTTATGACAATAATTGTGTTTCATCCACAGTTTGACAACACTGAAGGCACTGGAGACATTGCGGGAGGTGAAGGAGAGATAAACCAGGGGGATGTCAGCCTACGTTTGGATCCTGACTCCATGTTTTTGTATGATGCTGCCATGAGGCACCATGTAGATCAGGAAGGGGAAGGGGGAAAAGATAGATACTTGTGGGGCAAGGCTTGGGCTGATAAATGGCAAGTAACATCCTCACCACACACATCCCTGACAATGGCCAGCTGCAACAATAATCAGTCTGACCATCTCCCCATGACATTCAATGACATTACCATTGCCAACTCTCCCAACATCAGAATCCTGGGGCTTGTCAACCATGACTGCTGTGGCCACAAGAGCAGGCCAGACACTGAGATGAGGTCAGCGACAGTCCTTCTATCTTGACTGTATTTTTTTCTCCTCTTGCCCAGTCCCTCCCCACCAACATCTGTGACCCTTCCGATATGCTCCGTCATTTTGACAGTTTCCAATTTCCTGGCCCTAATGATCTCCTCTTCACCATGGATGTCCAATCTCTCTACACCTCAATCCCTCACCAAGATGCCCTTAGGGCTCTCTCTGCTTCTTCCTTGAACTGAGGCCCAAACAGTTTCCATCCATCTCCACCCTCCTCCACCTGGCTGAACTTGTTCTCACATTGAACAACTTCTCTATTAACTTATCTAGCTTCCTCCAAATAAAAGGTGTTCCTATGGGTCTTAACTATGCCTGCCTTTTTGTGGGATATGTGGAACATTCCTTGTCCCAGTCCTACTCAGGCCCCCTCCCTCACCTCTTTTTCAGGTACATTGACAACTGTATCAGTACCATTTCCTGTTCTTGCCCTGAACTAGAAAACTTCATCAACTTTACATCCACTTTGCACCCTTCTCTCACCTTCACATGGTCCATCTCTGACCTTTCCCTTCCTCGACTTCTCTGTCTCCATTTCTGGGAACGACAATTCTTTATAAGTCCACTAGCTCCCACAGTCACCTCGACTACATGTCCTCACACTCTGCTTCCTGAAAGGACTCCATTCTTCCAGCTTCTCCGTCTCCCTCACATCTGTTCTAATGATGCAACCTTCCACACCAGCACTTCTGATATGTCTTCCTTTTTCCGCAACTGAGGAATCCTTCCCTTGACCTTGTCCAACCCATTTCCCGCACTTCTGCTCTCACCCCTCTCCTCCCTCCCAGAACCATGATAGGGTTCCCCTTGTCCTGACCTTCCATCCCACCAGCCTCCATATTCAATGTATCATTCTCTGCCATTTCAGCCACATCGAGCATGATACCACCACTAAACCCTCCCCTTTCAGCATTCCAAAACAACTGTTCCCTCTGTGATACCCTGGTCCATTCCTCAGTCACCCCCAACACCACCCCTTTTCCTACGGTGCCTTTCTATGCAAGCACAGGAGATGCAATAACTGCCCTTTTACCTCTCTTCTTCTCACCGTCCAAGGCCCCAAACAGTCTTTCCAGGTGATACAGTGATCTATGTGTATTTCTTTCAATTTACAATATACTGTATTCGCTGCTCACAATGCAGTCTCCTCTACATTAGGGAGACCAAACACAGATTGGGTGTCCACTTTGCAGAACACCTCAATTCAGTCTACAAGCATGATCCCACACTTCTGGTGGCCTGCCATTTTAATTCTCCACCTTGGTCTCAGGCTGACATCTCTGTCCTCGGCCTACTGCAGTGTTCCAATGAAGCTCAACTCAAGCTCGAGGCACTTTACAGCCATCTGGACTCAACACTGAGTTTGACAATTTCAGACCATAATCTCTGTCCCCATTTTGTTTCCTTTTCTTTGCATGTTCTGGGCTTAATCTGGATTTTCTCTTGTTTTTGCTTTCGGATGGCAGCTGTTCATTATTCTGCCATTAACACTTCCTCCAGGCACGTCTTTTATTTCCTGACTTGTCCCATTACCACTCCCTTTGGCTCTGCACCACCAGCTCCTTTGTCGTTTAATGTCCCCGGTTCTCCGCCTTATCACAGACCTTTTGCTGTGTTTCCACCCTCCCCCATTTCACTTGCTCTAACCTTTGCCAGTTCTGATGAAAGGTCATTGACCTGAAACATTAACTCTGTTTCTCCCTCCACAGATGCTGCCAGACCTGCTGAGTATTTCCAGCCTTTTCTTTTTTTATTTGTGATGGTATAATCTCCACTTGCCTGGATGAGGGCAGCTGCAACAACACTCGAAAAGCTTGACACCACCCAGGACAAAACAGCCTTTTTGATCGGCGTCTAATCCACTGACTTAAACTTAAACTCACTCCACCATCAACAACCATGGCTACAGTGGGTACTATCTACAGGATGGACTGTAGCATCCAACCAAAGGTTCTTTTGGCACCACCTCTCTCATCCATGGCTTCTACCATCCATCGCAGGAAGTTCCGTCCTTGAAGAGCTGCCGGCCAATCAGAGGCCAGCAGCTGCAGCGCCACCACGGAGGCGTCGGCTGCTGTTGGAGATAACCACCCTGGAGGCCGAGGATCGTTGCTGCACCCAGACCTCAGTTAAGTCAGGGCAGGAGGGGTCTAACGGGGTGGGGGTCACGGAGGAGGGGGCAAGAGTGGTCAGCAGTAAGGACGGGGGTGGGGGGGGGGGTAGCTCTCAGAATGCCCCCCCCCGCTTCTTGATTTCCTGATGCCAGATCCCTTGATCAAGGCACCCCCAGCCGCCACCAACCCCAGAACCGGGAAGCAGGCCACACCATTACTGGTGGCGTGTTTCCTGTGCAGTGACAGAGCTGCCCGTCACACAGGTAATTGCGGCTGCAGTGAGAAGAGGCCCTTAATTGAGGGTCAATTATCCATTTAAGAGCCTCTACTGGCGGCGTGGTGGGAAGGCTGTTCACAGGCCTTCCCGCCCTGGACTAAATTTCGGCAGAGGCAGAATGGTGATGGGAAACCTCCCCCCCGCCCCTCACCACCATCCCACCCAATTTGATGCACTCCCTGCCTCCAAACCCACCAATGGGGAGAGCATAAAATGCCTCCCAGAGTGTCAGCCACTCTTGGCTGGCTCCCAACTTGAACCCTCTGTAAACATGAGCTCTTCCAAAACTCTGCTGTCTGTGTCTTTACATGCACCTAGTCCCGTTCACCCATCATCTCTGTGCTCACTGACCTACATTGACTCCTGGTCCGGCAACATCTCAATTTTAAAATTCTCATCCTTCTTTTCAAATCCCTCCATGGCCTCACTCCTCCCTATCTCAATAACCTTCTCCTGCCCCACAAACTCTCTCAGATATGTACACTCCTCCAATTCTGGCCTCTTGAGCATCCCCGATTTTCATCACTCCGCAATTGGCAGTCGTGACTTCGACTGCCAAGCCTCTGAACTATGAAATTCCCTCCTAAAGCTCCCCACATCTGTACCTTACTCACCCCCTTTAAGACATTCCTTAAAATCGACGTCTACGACCAAGCTGTTATTTGCCTGTCTTAATGCCTCTTTGCAAGAGCGAAGTGCTGCAGATGCTGAAAATCTGAAATAAAAACAGTAAATATTGGAAATACTCAGCAGGTCTGACAGCATTTGTGGAGAAAGAAATAGAGTTTAAGGTCGGTGACCCTTTGTCAGAACTGAGAGTACTTAGAAATGTAAGAATTTTAAAGTAAGACAGGAAAAGCAGGGGAGGGGATGAAAGACGAAAAGGGAAGATCTGTGATAGGGTGAAAGGCAGGCAATACTAAATGACAAAAGGGATGATAGTGTAAATATCTTCTTATGTGGCTCAGTGTCGAATGTTGCTTAATAACACTCCTGAGACGTGCCTTGGGACGTTTTACTGCATTAACGGTACTATATAATTACATGTTGTTATTGTTGGTGTTGTTCTTACTGGGTATGAGTTTACACCCCGATGCTATAAACAGTTTGGTTATAATAGTCTAACTCAGAGGCACAGCAAGAATAATATACGTGCGTAGAGAACATTTCACAACCTCTTTTTGAGCCTGTGATTAAGGCTTGTTGTTGGAAAGAAACAGAGTGACCTTTAATTTGCACCCAACCCAAGCTATACTTCTCGTGGGAGTCCTTGGGCTGAATTTTATGTGCCAGCTGCCGATTTTGGCAGCGGGCGGAAAACATTGGCGGCCTGCGCAGCGTGGAGCTGCCACGATCCTAAGTGTGGTAGCTCATTTAATTAGCCGGGGCGGGCTGCCCTCGATCATGTGGAGAGGGCGGGCTGTCCGTCCCTGGCAGTGACATCAGCTGCCTGTGTGCTTTTTAAAGGGCTGTTAGCCCTACCGGCATATTTAAATATTGAAAGAAAGATTTAATTAAAATAGATATATACATTTCTTTGCCCCTCTCCCACCCCCCCCCCCCATTAACAATTAAATTACTTACACTTACCTTGTCCATCTGATCTTCCCCCTCAAAGTGCACAAACTTTAAACTACAACACTTCCCACCATCCCCTACACCCATGATGTTAATTTGACCCCCCCCCCCTGCACTGGGAAACTTACCTCCTCCCCCCTCCCCAGCTGTGTGGTGCTAAGTTTCTCCAGGCGAGAATCCGAAGGCGCGGGAGTGCCGGTGAAAATCGTGGTGGGTCTTCAGGAGGCGACGTACGTTTAGTTAAATTAATTATGTTAATTGATTTGCATATTAAAATTGTGGCCCCATCGCCCAGCGGCGGAGAGGCCGACACGGTGCCTCGCTGTCACCGGGAGGATCGGACCAGGTCCTCCCAGCGTCGATGTCCGTGGCCACCACCCCATCCCCCGCCAGCCCACCACAGAACCCGATGCCTGGGGAGAACAAAATCCAGCCCCTTGATGCTGAAGCTGGGTGAAGTTTTTCATCCTCCAGTATGAGTATCTGTCACATTGCAGAGTGCCTGACTGCCCCGCCTGTATGAATAAAGAGAAGCAAAGCAGGCAGCCACTCACCATGTGATAGTGACTCACTTCAGGAGCATGCAGCCTCCCAGACTGGGGAAACAGAATGGACACATGATTTAATATAGAGGAAAAGAATAGATAAGCGGCTGGGAATAAAGGAGTATTCATTACTGAAACAATTCTTTGAATAATGCACTCTGCTCTCAATGAGTTTTGTGCAAAAATCTGCTGTTTATTTCAAGGACTTTTTATAAAGTACTAGGTTGGTCCCTGGACTTTAATTAAATATAATGCTGACAAGCAGTGAAGATTGTTGCTGTTTCATTATGATTCACCTCACTGTCCCATAGTGGCTCTCACCAGCTTAGAAGCGATCACAAGATATTAGCAAATCATCCATGGCTGAATGCCATTTCGTTTCACCCATTTTATGCTCATAAAACAGGCACAATAAAGTCCCATTTCTGCACCCCTGGCATCATTTCCATATGATTATTTTTCATTGAAACTCTTCAGATGACACACTGCAATAAAATAAGCTGAAATAAACTATTTCAAAAACTAAAGTGTGACGTGCTTATTGCAGTTTCTTAATTTCTACTTTTCCCATCCAATTTATTAAGCAATGCCGCATAATTGCTTCAGCCTGAGTCAGTATCTGTACAGAGTCATTTAGTTTTAGTTTTAGTTTTAGAGATACAGCACTGAAACAGGCCCTTCGGCCCACCGAGTCTGTGCCGACCATCAACCACCCATTTATACTAATCCTACACTAATCCCATATTCCTACCACGTCCCCACCTGTCCCTATATTTCCCTACCACCTACCTATACAAGGGGCAATTTATAATGGCCAATTAACCTATCAACCTGCAAGTCTTTGGCATGTGGGAGGAAACCGGAGCACCCGGAGGAAACCCACGCAGACACAGGGAGAACTTGCAAACTCCACACAGGCAGTACCCAGAATTGAACCCGGGTCGCTGGAGCTGTGAGGCTGCGGTGCTAACCACTGCGCCTTATCCTAGAGATAAGGATGTAAAGCTTCAGCTCTGTATTCTGGTCATTGATCTTCATTTGCGGCTGACCATATTTCCCCCTCGCTCAATTTTCGGTTCATTATTACGCTGCTGGATTCCCATCTCATTTCTGTCAATGTCATTGCAACGATTGGCAGCGTGAATGAACATGTTACACTGTGGACAGTATCTTTTACAATTACATTCACACTGCTGACCATGCTTTGCCTGTACATAGTCATCAACCTGTTAAGAGTCGGAGGAGGGTAGAAATTTTCCTTCTTTTATTTGCTCCTAAAAGGGCTGGTAGCTGTACAGCCAAGTATCATGACTGATGTATTCTCGGTCTATGTTACTGCTAAGCACTGACTTAGACTGTCGAGTTCCTCTTGTACCACCACTGACAGCTACTGACCCATCGAGTTCCTCCTGTTCCATTACTGATTACTTCGACTCATAGGGGTAGATTCTAACACCCTCCTCCCCTCCCCTGCTCATCCAATTCCCAAAGTATTCCCACCCTCCCTTCCCTCTTCATTCCCCCCACACCCCACACACCATCTTTACTTACCTTAATTCATGCATAGGAGGGACACACCGCTCCTCCGCCGCCCCCCCCCCCCACCCCACATCAGCCCCACACCCCTTTAAGGGAAGCCAGGGGCCTACTTAGATTTAGATCCCACAACTGCATTTTAACTTCAGAATTTGGGAGGACAGTTTGGAGCTACTATCTGAGGACAGACCATAATGAGAGTCACAGGGAGGCCAGGTCAGGCCAAGGGAAAAATATTTCATTTCTCTGGGACCTTTGCAAGCAGGAGTGATGTCTGAGGCCCTGCAGAGTCCTTTGGGTTTCTCAGCCTCGGAATGGCCTCTCCCTCCCAAGAGTCATTGTGAACTGAACAGTATCACTCTTCATGTGGAGTCTGAAGGTTGTCAGTTTAAGCATCATTCCACAGACTTAAGCACATTGTCATTCTAAACCCTCACCTGCCAAGAATGAGGCACAGCATTGTGTCATGAGCATTGATTTTTAACTGTTGTTGGAGCAACAAGACTTATTGAACAGATCAGCTGTGGCTGAAAAAAAACATTTACATACTAACAGACGTTGAAGGTGATGAAGCGCATTCCAGGACCTGCTGAGGAGGAGACAATCCACAAGGGCCAGGGCTGGTTAGACCAGCTGGTCACATGACTACCTGGCTGTTCCAGGGTTTTCTTTTGAACTGGCCACAGAGCGTTTGAAGGCAAAAAGTCTGTTTGCTCCTGGACTGAGATCTCTCTCCTATCTGCTCCCATCTCTTTCTCACAAGCCTCTGAATCCACTGAAGGCACATAAACCCTAAGAGAGAAAAGCCTCCTGCAGTGAACAAGGTTTAAGAAGAATACTGGGCCCCAACGAAAAGCAATATCTACCTACAATCAAGGACTCTACAGTGAGCTCGAAGAACCATATCTTCAGATATTGCCTCAAACCTTTCCACTTTATTTTTCTTCTGCTCTTTTCTGTCTCTATTTGCATGCGTGTATCGCGTATGCATGCTAGCGTGGGCGCGTCGTGTGTCAGTGGGTGTTAACCGAATTAAGTTTAAGTTTAATAAATTTCAACTTCTGTAAACCTGAAAAAGCCTGTTTGTGCTGGTTTCATTGCTTTATAATTGAAAATCGGTGAACAAGGATTCACCAAGGGGGAGATAAAAACAGGGTGTGTTTAAAATTAAACCCTGTTACAGTAAGACCAGGTGAAGGCTAAAGGGAACCCTAGATCACTTTCTCGCCTGGTCGTAACAGAACTTTGGGTGCTAGCATCCAGAATTGACCCACAGACAAATGTGAGAAATTGTAAGTGGGAAGCCAATTGTTCCCAAACAGAAAAAAAGAACAAGATTTCAATACAGGTTCTCTTGTGATTGTGTGTGATTGAATACTAACATGTCTGCAACTGAAGCGAGTAGCTCTCCAAGCCAGGGTGAAGTAACTTGGGTAAGTTAAAAGCACTGTCTAGGAGGAGTTGAGGAAAATGGCTGAGCAGTGTGGGATCACTGTACATGGCAAGGCTAGGAAGTCTGAACTCCTAAGGCTAGTGGCCAACCATTTTTCCCTTGAATCTGAAGAAGCAGAAGCAGTGTTAGAAGCAGAATCCAACAAGGTTTTGTTAGCAAAGATACAATTGGAACAAAAGAAACTTGAATTTGAGGAAAGAGAGAGGGAGAAAGAAAGAGCCTTCCAAAAGGAACGGGAAGAGAAAGATAGAAAGGAGAGAGAGAGAGAGAGAGAGAGAGACAGGAGAAGGAATGAGAGAGAAAGGAGAGAGAGAGAGAGAAAGAATATTCCAGAAAGAATGCAAAGAAAGAGAGCTGAAGCAGCTTGAGTTAACTAGGGGAGGACAGAATAACCCCAGTGAAAGCATGGCCAATATGAAGGAGCGTAAATTCAGGGCTGGGTACAGAATTGTTAAAACTAGCTTAATTAATTCCAAACTTCAATGAGGAAGGTGTAGAAGAACTTTTTGAGAAACTGGCAAGGCAGCTAAAATGGCCAGCTGAGACCTGGTCTCTTTTACTGCAAAGCAAGCTAACTGGAAAAGCCCATGAGGTTTATTCCCTGTTGCCAAATTATGAACTGACCAAAAATACTATTCTCTGGGCATATGAATCAGTACCCAAAGCCTATCACCAAAAGTTTAGAACCCTCAAGAAGCAAGCTAATCAAACTTATCTGGAGTTTGAAAGAAGCAAGCAGCTGGCTTTTGGCCAGTGGCTGAGGGCTCTTAAAGTAAGCTCAGCTATGAGAATCTCAGAGAAGTAATTCCGTTAGAGGAATTTAAACACTCTCTCCCACTCTCCATAAAGACCCACATAGAGGAGCGGCGGGTTCAGAGAGCCTGGCAAACGGCCATTGTGGTTGATGGGTGTGTTTTCATTTATAAGTCGGTTTCCCAGGGGAGAACATTTCCTGGTCATTCCCACAAATCCAAAAAGGACAAAGGGTGGGAAGGTGATAGGAGCCCAACCAGTCCTGGGAGAGAAAGGAAAGAAGGAGACACAGGAGGCCCTCCTCTAGCCAAAAAGGAAGGTGCTGTGAGCAAGAGTGAGACCCAGAGACCTGTATGCTTCCATTGTAATAAAGCAGGGCATCTAAGAGTTGACTGTTGGGAACTAAAGGGAAAACCTGTAGCGTTAATCAGGGCACACCCGCTCAGTGAAGACAGGACCCTGATGGAAAGCACAGCAGAACAAGCTGTGGCATTAACTGCAGTAAGAGCGAGGCCCAGGAAGCTTACTATTGCAAGTGCAGGAAAAGTTAAGAGGATTCCTGAAGTTTATTAGGGTTTTGTGTCAATTGGGAAAGTAACCCCATATCCCTCGAGTGGGGCAAGAAAGCCAGCCCATAATAATTCTCAGGGACCCAGGGGTCACTAGATCCCTTTTACTGGGAAAATGCCTCACCTTTCCCCCGGAGAGTGCAGTAAACACCAGAATGGTGGTGAATGGTAGTGGAGGGCAATGTATGTTTGTACCGGTAAACCAGGTGCACCTGGAATGTGACCTAGTTTCAGGATCTGTGACCGTAGGGACTGTCCCTAGTTTGCCTGTAGATGGGGTTGACCTGCTCCCAGGTAATGATCTGGCAGGGGTGAAGGTGGTAGCGCCCCCCCCACTATTGAAAGAAAGACTGCAGGAGGTCAGAGAGACAGGGCAATGACAGGAGACAGACTCCTGAAGTTTCCCTGAATGTGCAGTGGATCAGGCCATGATCAAGCCAGCTCCTCCAGAGGAGACGGAATTGGCACTGCAGGCAGATGACCATGAGGTCTGCCTGACCGAGACTTTCTTTGGAAAGTTAGGAGACCCAGGGAATGAATTAAATGAATTTTCCCTAGCTGAGGCTCAGCGAGCTGACCCAGTATTGCGAGAGTTCGCACAGGCTGCCCAGTCTGAAAGTGAAGCAGAGGGAGTCCCTGATTGCTTCCATTTAAAGAATGAGGTACTGATGAGAAAATGGAGTTCTCCTCACAGACCTGAGAGCAAAGAGTGGACAATAGTTCACCAATTAGTGGTGCCACAGAGGTACCGGAGAGAAATATTAAAAAGGACCCACGAGACTACAGTGACTGTACATGGGGTCAATATACGACAGATCAAAGCCCATATAAGACAGCAGTTTGATTGGCCAAAGCTCCACAAAGATGTGGTGGAGTACTGCAGGAATAGCTACATATGCCAGGTTGAGGGGAAACCCCAATCTACGGTGAAACCTGCACCCCCAAGTCCTGTACCGGTGACAGGAGGACCCTCCAGCAGAGGGCTGGTGAACTGTAAGGGACCCCTGACGAGAAAAAAAAGGGACAGGCAGGAACAAGGCTGGCAAAAGGTTAGACAGAGAAGGGGAAAAAGTGACCTAGAGAGCAGGTTAAAGGAGGTCTGAGAGGAATCCCGGATGAAAACCCCTACTGTCTGGTCAGCCAACCCCGCAAAATGTGAAAAGTTAGACCCCACATCCTCCTACGTAAATGCAGACACTAGAAGCACCCCACCAGAGTTGCTAAAATCCCACCCACTGGCTCTTTAAAAAAAATATACTTCAACATGAACAAAGACCCTAGGCAGCCATGGAACTGGACAAATGGAAGAGAAACTTCCCCAAAATAATACATGTTTATTGAGTTGCCAAAAAGGGGGCAATTAAAGCAGCACTAGCACCAAGAGAAGACAGGCTGTAATAAGTTTTAGGATTTATGAATGAATGGGAATGAATGAGAGAAATGCATGATTTTTCTGTACCTTACATTTTTTCTCTCGACCCTTTGAATGAAATGCGCTTTTCTCAAATCGCATTTCATTCCACTGGGTGTGGAGCTGTCATGCAAGGCTCCCACCTGCCAAGAATGAGGCACATCAATTTTGTCATGAACATTGATTTTTAACTGTTGTTGGAACAAGGAAATGACTTATTAAACAGATTAGTCATGGCTGAAATTTTTTTTACATACTAACAGAGTTCGAAGGTGCAGAAGCGCATTCCAGGGCCTGCTAAGGAGGAGACAATCCACAAGGGCCAGGACTGGTTAGACCAGCTGGTCACATGACTACCTGGCTGTTCCAGGGTTTTCTTTTGAACTGGCCACAGAGAGTTTGAAAGCAAAGTCTGTTTGCTCCTGGACTGAGAAGATCTCTCTCCTGGCTTCTCTCATCTCCTTCTCACAATCCTCTGAATCGACTGAAGGCACATGAACCCCAAGAGAGAAAAGTCTCCTACAATGAACAAGGTTTAAGAAGAATACTGGGCCCCAATGAAAAGCAAGATCTACCTACAATCTAGGACTCTACAGTGAGCTCAAAGAACCGTAACAACTCTTCAGATATTGCCTCAAACCTTTTCACTTTATTTTACTTCTCTTTCTATCTCTATTTGCATGTGTGTTTGCATATGCATGCTAGCGTGGGTGCGTTGTGTATATCCGTAGGCGTTAACTGAATTAGAGTTTAAGTTTAAGTTTAATAAATTTCAACTTTTCTTCTTTAAACCTGAGAAAGCCTGTTTGTGCTGGTTTCTTTGCCTTTTAATTGGAAAGCAGTGAATGAGGATTCACCAAGGGGGAGCTAAAGACACAGTGTGTTTAAAATTAAACCCTGTTACAGTAAGACTAGGTGAAGGCTGAGAGGGAACCCTAGACCTCTTTCTCACCTGGTCGTAACAACATAGCTTAGGCTGACATTTACTGCATTGCACTGTTAGAGTTAGCTGTCTTTCACATGAGAAACTAAGGTTCTGTCTGCCTTCTCAAGTGGATATAAAAGATTGTATGGCACTTTTCAAAAAAAGAGCAAGTAGATTTCCCAGTTTCAAAATTTTTCCTGTAACTAACAGCATCATAAAGAGATTATTTCATCATTTGTCACATTTCTGTTTCTGGGACTTGTGTACAGATTGTCTATCACTTTTCCTTACATTACAATAATGCTTGCACTTCATTGCCTGTTAAGTGCTTTGGGGCAAGAAAAGCATAAGTGGAAGTTTTTCTTTGTTATAAGACATCTACTTTTCACTTATCGCCCAGTGTTGTGGCCATTCATTACTTCAGTGGCTTAGCAGATTACTTTAGGTGTGGACAAATGCTCCAGGTTTTGACAGATGCTCTAAGTTTCTGTCCCTCCAGGCCTGCGTATTACATACATAAACTAACACTTTACATTCTCATTAGACCAAGACTGAAATAAATATTACATACCAAAAAGCTTGGGCTAACTCCACTCTTTAATGGTCAACTCCAGGTTTGATGGGCAGGTTTTGATGGATACCCTGTGTTGGACTGCTTTCCTGTTCTTTAAACACGGACACCAGTTGTAACAACCACAGAATCAGATCTTTATCTTTAATGAGCTGATGTTACACAATCCAACATGAATACTCAGTCAAATCATACAACGCAATTATTCCATCTGATTACATGATTCTTTATTATTGAGTCTACAATTCACTATAAGAACTCAGATACTGAGCTTCACAATTCCAGCATGACTACAGTTAAAAGTGGTTTACTCAAAACTCCTATTCCAATTTTACCTTTGATCTCCACATTCCATTCACGGGTCCTTAGGCTGTGGTTGGTTGCAGAGATAGGAGATGGGGGATCTGAAGTCAAGGATTTTCGAGAGAAAAAGAAAAAAAATCATGATTGCTGGACATCAAATGTTTGACCAGAAAATACAAATTAATCAATATCTGAAAGTGTTGACTATTCTGATCCAAAGGCCTAACATGAAAGGCTCCCTTGAATTTTCTTTTTTAGATGCTCAATAATCTGCTGTGTATTTACAACATTGCCCTTAATAAACAACCATAAAGTCAACGCAAAGCATTTACATCTGATTCTGATGCTGCAGCCACAGTGTAAACACAGCCTATATCTGAAGACAGCCCCAACATGATATCAGGGCAAAGCAGATTATTTCTGCTTCGCGTCTGAGTCAGTTAGACGTTGACCCCCTGGACTGTATTTTGCCAAGCCCACGACGTTGGGCTTCGTGGCGGGGTGGGGGGGGGGTGGCAAAAGATAGTTGCGGTAGAGGCCCGCCACAGGGCTTGACACCGGGAGGGCCCAATCGCCCAGCAGTGGTGAGATTCCATGGTAGCCCCCACCCACTGCCGCTGGGCGATGGGACCTCGATTTCAATAGCTAAATTAATGAGATGAATAAATTTAAATGAACTTACCTGCAATCTTCTGGGCCCACCGCAATCCTCTGTGCGGCGGTCGGCACTCCCGCACATTTAATTCCCTTTTTGGGGAATGCCGGCATGACGCTGGTGGGGAGGGTGGAGGAGTTAAGATTTTCATTGTAGGGGGGGCGGAGAGCGGGGTCAAATAAACGTAATGGGTGTAGGGGATGGAGGCAAGAGGGTGAACTTTAAACTTTGTGCATTCTGGGGGGACGGGAGAGGAGGGGCGGGAGGTCAGATTTAAAAGGTACGTGTTTTGGGGGGGAAGGGCAAATAGTTAATGTAATTGTTTTTGGGGGGGGTGGGAAAGGGGCATTAGAATTTTATTTGATAAATTTTGAGGGGGATGTATCTTTAAATTTTAAATTGGGCAGCAGGGCTGGCTGCCCTTTAAAAATGGCGCCAGCGCCTGCGCACAGGCAGATGATGCCATTGCTGGCGTTGGACAGCCCGCCCCCTCCACGTGATTGGGGGCGACGGCGGGATTAACAAATCCAGCCCTCTATTTTAAATGTATGGTGTGAGTATAGTGCCTTTCACAATCGGGACAGCTCAAACTGTTCACAGCCATTAAAGTACCTTTGAAGCAGCCAACATGAGCACAGCAAGCTCCCACCAAGAGCCATGTGATAAACGCCAGATAATCTGTTTAGGTGATGATTGTTGAGGGATAAATATTGTCTGGAACACCAGGGAGAACGACCCAGCTCATCTTCGAATAGTGCATGGGATCTTTTACATCTAGCTAGGAGGAGAGGGGAAGCCTCAGTTTAACTACTCATCTGAAAAACAGCACCTCTGACAGTGTAGAGCTCCCTCAGTACTTGAACTGCTTGTCAGTAGTTCTGGCAACTTTTGAGTGGATCTGTATCTATTTCAGCACCTGTGTTTGGCAGCTCATGCTTTCTGCACACAGTTTTGAAATCTGTCCCAGCCAGTGTATTGTTTTGAGAATTGCATTGTACATACTGTTCACTTGAGGCTATAAAGCGCACATAAGCCAGTAGAGGGCGCTGAAAGAGAAAGTGAAAGTAAAACAGAATAAAGAAGACTCCATTATGTTCACCAGCTTGCAGCCCCTGTCTTAGTCTTTGCCTCACGTTTCTTACTAACCTCGACTAAACGTCACTCCAGTCCCGAGAACATCACAGCTAACATTTAACCTTATTGTAAAATTTCCATTCCCACCATTGTCGCGGAGGTGTCGACAAAGACAGAAGCATCGCAGATTCAATCTGCTATAACTTGCACGTGTGTGTTTCTTCCTCAGGTGGATTCAAAGTAAAATTCACATGCATAAGACTAGAGCTTTGGAAGGTATTTGAATACTTTGTGTGCCTTTAGCCTCCCATTCCTTCCTTTGCACGTTGCTAAAAAGACATATGTCCTGGTACCATGCCCAATTTACCTTACAGTCATCAATTATGTTTTACTTTGTGATAGCAATGTCTTTTGGTTAAAGGCTTTATTCCTTCCTTTAGCTCTTAACTTCAACAACTTTTCCAGTATGAATCTGAATGCTGTATAGAAATAATATGGTGTCATCTACACTAAAAATTAATAAACAGCTGATTAAGGGTTTATAGAGGAGAACCGACAGTTCTCTGAGGGTATCGGATCCAGCAGCAATAAATCTATTCAGCTATAATATTTATTAAAAAAATTCATGCACAAAACCTAAGGTTGCTGGGCAATAACCTTTTTCCTGAGGGACTTTGCACAGCTTTAAAATGTTATTCAGTGAGAAGGAACATTTATAGTTTTTGTTGGTTAGTTTTCATTGCTCATACAACACAGTATCTGTGTAGCCAAAGATCAGATCCTTACTTACAGACAAATGCGGACCATCAAAGTATCGTGGTCAATGCAGATACTTTTCTTCATGACATTGTTTGGGACTGTTAGTTAATTTCTTCAATACACAGCTAACTAACAGTTGCATTTTTCACATTACCACTGGACCTTTCTTACTTACAATAAACAACAGCTGGATTCATATAGTCTGGATGTATCAGACTTGAGGAACACAGACACAATTCTTATCTCTCTCGAATACTGAAAATAGGAATAAATATTGTCACGAAAACGTGCTACACCGAATGTTGATTTTTTAATCCACCAGCTGGAACCCTGAATTATTTTTTTTTAAAGAAAAAGAAACAGATAAAAGGTGACTAATAGCTAAGATGGCCACTGCAATTTGCATCACTATACCCTACATTCCAATGCATTGAGGTGGAGACGAGTTGTCTGCCCAGTCCCCTCAAGAATACTGACCTGGGAAATTTGAGTGAACTACCTACCCTGCTCCCATTAGCAAAACATTAATGCATTCACTTGGGACATTAAACTGATGGAGATGAGCCATTGAAACCTAATCACTTGAACAATGAGACCCTGGTTGAGAGAAGGGAATTCCTAGACATGAACTGATTAAGTTTCAAGAGGGAATACACACAGATAGTCATCATGTTGAATCACTGGGTGATGGCCATGTGACAGGCCCACGATCTGTGTGTTTAAGCTTCTGTTTTCTCTGCAGCAATCGGGACAATTAGCTAGACACCGATAAGAGAAGTCCCAAGTGGGGTCCCTTCTCTCTTGCCCTCTCTCTCTCTCTCCCTTCAGTCTACCTTGCAAGCTTTGAACCTGGCCTGCTGACCTATCACGGCTGCAGAACGAGACTATCTGAAGGAGATCATCTGCATCGCTATCTCAGGAGAACCACCGAATCAACGGTCTACATCTGCAAACTGGATACCTCAGGACCACTGAGTTCAACCTGAGGCCAGCCGAGTCACCAACCTCCACAGACTCCCATCAGTGAACATCTCCGCTTCTGACATTAAGATGGAGGGAAGGTCATTGATGAAGCAGCTGAAGATGGTTGGGCCTAGGACACTACCCTGAGGTATGTACTAGGTATGACTCCAGCCAGTGGAGAGATTTCCCCTGATTTCCATTGACTTCAAATTTGCTAGGGCCCCTTGATGCCATACTTGGTCAAATGCTGAACCAGAGAAGGTCAAGGGATAAATTAAATGAATCATTCAATTTCATGAAAAGTTTTTGAAAGATTAAATAGAAACATTTCCCCCATGGTTTAGTGACTCAGTAACAAGCAGCTTAAACATGGGATCAATGCTAGAAGCATGAGGGGAATTTAGATTTTTTTTAATGCAAGGGGTTATTAGTCTTTTAAATGCACAAAAATGGTTGTTGAAGCCCATTGAATCACAAGGTTTAAGAGAAATTAGATAAACGTTTGGAAGAAAGAGATCTTTAAGGGCACTTGGAAGGAGCATGAAAATGGGATGAAGCATTAAGTTAACAGCAGTACAGGCACAAGGGGCTGAATGACCTTCTTCTGTGCTGAAAAGTATACCGTTCTATAGCATGTTATGCACAGGGTAAATGTATCGTACACCGGTGCGCAGCCCATTTGTCCATTCATGACATTGTTTTGTCCTGGCTAATTCAGGGCTTCCAGTTCAACATTACAGTTGTTGTTGGTCCCTTTGTCTTTGCTCAGTAAGCAAGCAATACACTTGAATATTACACTCAGTTTATGTTGTCCAATGAAATTGTATAAATGCATTTAATCAATTCGATTGTCTAATCTCTTGTTGGTTTCAGTTATTATCAGCACTGATTATGTTTGCTGAATGTGGAAAGCCCAAAAGGATTCAGGTTTCTCAAATGTTGTACTTTGGGGTAAACACCTCAAAATTTAAATGATTAAATGGAGGCAACTCCCTGAAGAATTAAGCAACCAGATGATCGTCCTGTCCAGACCAGAGCCCAGGCAGGGTGTAGGAAAATCGATTAATGCTATAACTCTCTGATTACATTGTGAAAGTAATGATTCGTGATGGGGCTAGCAATGGGGGAAATGCATATGCATTTTAATTGGGTTTCAATGCGAGCCTTTCGCCGGTCAAACTAAGGAAAAAGTATATCTCTGGCACTCTTATCAGGGAAAATGGAAAATTTGGTCAGATCACTTGACCAGAATCAACTGTTATTTTCCAGTATTTATCTCCATGATGTAAAATGTACAAGGTGCCTTAGCTCATTAAGGCAGTGCTATATTAGCTGATCCCAACTGGACAGTGCCATTGAACTCAGCACCATCAGTTAAGAAGTGGCAAATCAGTCAGAGTGTCTACTTCTGTTTCCTAACCAGCTGCACCTGTTGTGTGGATCCTGGATGAAGGTAGGCTAGGCCTTTGTGATGTTGCCCAGAGTTCAATAGCCAACAGACACTTGAGAGCTAATTGTATGAATTACAGGTGGAAAACTGTGGGCTTGAATTTCCAATATTTGATCCCAGATGGGTAACATTGGCCCTTTCCTGTCTAGATAAGGTACCAGAAGCTGACTAAGATTTTTTTAAAGTATTGATTCCCAGGATGTGGGCACTGCTGGCATTTATTGTTCTTCCCTGGAGATACTTACTAGGCCATTTCAGAAGGCAACTAAGAGTCAGCTACATTGATATGGAACTGGAATCACATATAGGCCAGACTGGGTAAGGTACATTACGAACCAGATGCACCTTTACGATAACCAACAGCTTCATGGGGTTGAGTTTTATGCCTCCCCAAAGAGCGGTATGGTGGTTGGGGAGTACGGGGGGTTGTGGCGTAAAACAGAGCTCCAGGAGCCCTTCCCAATCCACCTCCACCGCCACTTTACGCAAGGCGGCGGCGGCAAAAAGTGGCCCACCCGCCCCAGGCCAATCAAGGCCCTTAAGTGGCCACTTAACGGCCACTTAAGGGCCTCCACGGGGATTTTACCCATGGCTGGTCAGGCGGCTGAGGCCAGAGAGAAGCCGGCTGACGAAAGCAGGCATCTCTCTGACGGCCCGGAGTGTGCACCTCATGATCGGGCACCCGATGCCCCCAGCTGCCCCAACCACCCCCAACAGCCAACATGCCCCCTGCCCCCCCCCCCAACCAACTACCCTTGCCTCGCCAGGGCCCAACCGATTACCCCCAGCGAGGCAACAAAAACTTACCTTTGTTCTGGGCTGCCTGACGTCTTCTTCTTGCAGTCCCAGCAGTGGCCACCGCTCCCAGAGGCGCTGCTGGGACTAAGAGCTGCCAGCCCGCTGATTGGCTGGCAGCTCTATTAGGCGGGACTTCCTACCTCAAGCGGGTGGAAGTCTCGCCTCACACCAATTGAAGCCCAGCGACCCGCAAAATACAGGTCAGATCCCCAGGCAAGGCGGAAGTGGGTTTGCCACCGACTTTTCAGTCGGTGGCCGGCTCCTGTCTACCCAGGGTTAAATCCCAGTGATGGTCACTTTTACTGATACCAGTTAGTTATTTCCAGATTTATTTTGAAACCAAATTCAAATTCTCAAACTGCCATTTGAACTGACTGAGGTTTTGAACTCCCATTCAGCTGGATTATTTGCTCAGATCTCTGGATTATTCTTTTCTTTCTTTCTTTCTTTTGGGCCTCCTTATCTCGAGAGACAATGGATACGCGCCTGGAGGTGGTCAGATCTCTGGATTATTAGTCCAGTAATATAACATGACACTACCATTCCCATGTTTTCTGTGGTACTGTACCTCAGGAGAGAGATCATGTCAATTCAAAATTCATCAAACATAAGGAGCAGGCTTGAGGGGCCGTAGGGTCTGTCCCGCTCCTATTTCTTTTTATATTTAGGGCCTCAGAACTATATCAGTTTTGGATATTCAGGCACTTGGGCTGGGATTTTCCAGATTCCCCGATATCGGGTTTCATGGCTGGGGGAATGCCAGGAGATTGTACCGGCAGTACCGCCATGGGGACCGACATTTGAATAAAATTTTAAGTGATCTTACCTTTCATTTTATTCGTCTATGGGATGTGGGCATTGCTGGCCAGGCCAGCATTTATTGCCCATCCCTAATTGCCCTTGAGAAGGTGGTGGTGAGCCTCCTTCTTGAACCGTTGCAGTCCATGTGGGGTAGGTACACCCACTGTGCTGTTAGGAAGGGAGTTCCAGGATTTTGACCCAGCGACAGTGAAGGAACGGCAATATAGTTCCAAGTCAGGATGGTGTGTGACTTGGAGGGGAACTTGCAGGTGGTGGTGTTCACATGTACCTGCTGCCCTTGTCCTTCTTTCGAGCGGCAGCCGGCACTCACGTGTCTTCACTGTCCAGTCCAGGGAAGGCAGGCAGCAGCAAGGTGGGGAAGGGGAGAACTGAGGATGTGTAGTGTAGTTGGGGGTTGGTGAGGATCAGCTTCCGATCACCAATAATAGTGTAGGGGAGGTGGTGAAGGGGTGACCTCTGGGCTTTGATCAGTTTGGGGGTGGGGGGGCGGGGAGATCAAGTGTTGCAGGTAAGTGTTTTGGGGGTGGGAGATGGTAACTTGCATTTAATTGTTGTTGGTGGTGGGGGGGAGGGGCAAGAACTTTTTTGCGGTACATTGTGGGGGTGCAGCCCTTTAAAAATTCAAATGTACCGGCAGGGTTGGCTGCCTTTTAAAAATGGCGCCAGTGCCTGCGCACAGGCAGCTGGCGCCATTATCGGTGTAGTAGAGCCTGCCCCCTCCATGTGATTGTGGGGTGGGGGGGGGGGGGTCAGTGGGCGGCCCGGGGGTGGGGGTGGGCGGCCCAACCAGCGTATTATCTTGGGCCGCCGCGAGGTAGCAATGTAACAACCTCTAAGCAAATACAGAGTAAGGCCAAGGGGAAGAACATCAGGGAAGGTCTGTGATAGGCTGCATGGCAGGAGAGATCAAATGGCAAAAGGAATGATGGTGCAATGCAAAAGGAGGTGATAATGGGACAAGTAATGGAACAAAAGATGGAGCCAGAGGAGGTGTCAACGGCAAAAGCAAAATCACTACCAGCACCTGCTATTGGAACAAATGGGAGCAGTGATTATGATCTGAAATTGATGAACTCTATGTTGAGTCTTTGAAGTGCCTGAGGGGAAGGTTGGCTGTAAAATGCTATCAAAAATGTATCCAATGTCAATGTATCAGCTTAATATTTCTTTAATTGCACTGTATGTGATTTCATGACCCTCTGTCTGATGTAAGTGACTTTCAGAACACAATATGGACAAACTGAGAGAGAGAGAGATGACATACTCACAAGCTGTGAGTATTTGGACATTAGCCACCAGCAAGAACATGGGATAGAGCAGGGATAGTTGTGTTTTGGAACCAAGATCAGCCATAACCTCACTGGAATACTGGGAAAGGGAAGGGAGGGCCAGTATCTCTGTTAAATGCTGGGATAATGGGAACCTCACAGGGCCATTAAAAGTCAAGATCATCACGGATAAGATTTTTGTGTTGGGGTTGGGATCCCGACGTGGGATCAAATGTCTGTGTCACCCCTCAGCCCATCTCAGAAACATTAACCCAACACAATTTTGGAATGGCCAGAGGGCACGCTTGCTGTCTAAACAAAAATGACAGGTGGCCTCCCGATGCTGGAGGGCCAATAGGAGGCCCTCCAGCACTGAGAGAGCAGCACCCTGCCTAAGATGGATATGCCCTGTTAGCACTTTTAAAAGTTTTGAAAATACAAATGACCACAGCTGCCATATCGCCATTGTGGAGGGAAACCCCCCCTTACAGGGCGGCCTGCAGCCGTAGCTGTGACCATCTTTCAGCACCAGCACTGGAGTGCTGGATCTTGCCGCTGGGAGACTGCCTTCCTTTCACTGGCCATGTTCAGCCACCACAGGGACCTTAATTGGGGTCTTAATGGGCTCAATTGGCCACCCACCACTTGTGGGCAGGTAGCTGCTGTGCCTCTGACCCAGCCTCCTTGAAATTAGCCCAGATGTGGGAAGATACAGCAAACTGGCACACCGCTGTCACATGGTGATTTTTCTGCTCGGCTACCTCAGGATCCACAGCCATTGGAAAATCCATCCTCATGTCTCCAATGTGAAAACATGCCCCTTTGTGTTGATTGTGCCTGATAACTGTCCCAATGGTCAAAAGAAATGATGTGAAGGAGGTCAGAAGGTCGAAACCTGAGCAAGAAGGGACATTGTGTATGTGGCATCTTTTAAATGGATAATGGAGATTGGTTCAATGAAGCTCAATGGTTTCTGGTTTATAGAAAAGGCAAAAGAAAGAGTTCCCGATGGACTATTGGAGCAGAAGACTTCTGGGAAATTCAGGAGACACCCGAGAAACTGGCCGGAAGTGAAAGGCAGAAGGTGTAAATACTTACAGTTGCAACTTCTACCCAAGGCACAACAGGGTATATAAAATGTAATTATACTCTGAAAACTACTGATCAAATTCTATAACATATGAATAAATGAATCACTGTCATCAATATGGGTCAACGTAGAATCATTAAGGAGTAAAAAGATTCACAGTCCCGAAGGTTGTAAAGTGCCGAATGGAAAGAGGAGGTGCAGTTCCACCTGATCATAGACCTTTCCTTTCACTCTTTCCTCCCATTCCCCCCTTTCCCTGCCTAAAAACTGATTTGCTATTTGCTTAAAAACTGATAACTCTCTAATTTTTTCCAGTTCATCAACCTGAATTACTGACTCCAATTCTCTCTTTATGGATGCTGCCTGACCTGCTGTGTATTTCTAGCAATTTCTGGTACTATTTCAGATTTCCAGCATTGCTAAGGGAGCTGTGAAATTATCTTGTGAGACGAGCCAACAGATCACATTTGCCATATCCAATTTTAATAAAGATAGAACTTGTATTTATATAGTGCTTTTTATGGCCTCAGGATATCCCGAGGTGCTTTACAGCCTATGAAGTACTTTCAATGCATATCCTGCAGTTTACAGCATCCTTGTTGGCTTTTGCAGTTTTATTTATTTGTTAATTTTAACACAGCCTACTTGCGGCAGAAAAACTGATTTTCTGGCCAAAACAAATACCTCCTTGTTTTTAATAAACTCTTTCACTAAAGTATGAAACTCTCACTCCCTGATGTACACTTATCCTTCATTCCATTTTACCTCAGGTATTGCCAATTTGCGTCATTAAAAGTGAAGCATTTCCGGATGTTGATAGGGCTCCCAGTTCCTGATCTGTCTACCCATGTGTATTATGTTGTAGCATTAGAACTCTTTCTAACTAATACCAGAGATGACCATAAATATTAACAGCAAGTGCTGGAAATGTTCAGCAGGTCATACAGCATCTGTGGAGAGCAAAACAGAGTTAACGTTTCAGATCAATGAGCTTCTGTTAGAACTTTTGATACTTGTTATTTTGCTTGGCATATGTATTGATGTAATATCATTCCTGGTTTAGACTGAAGCATTTTTATGTAATATTTGGTTGGAAAGTCAAACAAGGTAACATAATTGTCAGTAGTTATGGTTCAGCGCTTTGTGATATTCAAAATGGTGCAGAAACTAATAGACCACCTGCAGTTTATGATCCACTACAGAGACAGCAACAGTTACTGACACTGTGAAAATAAATCAATCTATGAATTTCTCTGAACACAGTCTATCAATACAAAATGGATTCTCTGGATATACCAATTATCAAATAAAGGCCTCCACCATGCTTCGAATTCAGGAACACAAATTCTCTTTGTTCTGTCCTAAAAGCCCAAGCATTTATTTTTGTCCTATAATTGGCACCTATCGGATTGAAGAGATTAGCTGGAATGGAACAGTTGTTGCTAATAATGATGGTGTGCAACAAATGGAGTGCCTCTAATCAAGCAGCATGTTAATAAACATACAACTCGCACTAGAAAATAGCTGCCTTTATCAGCTTTTGTCTGATCATGTTTACACGCAATTGGCAGATCAGTAGCAAAGATTGCTTTTTTGTGTTTTGAATTGTTTCCTTCCAGTCCAATTTACGCTCTCTTTAGCTGAAGGTGTTGAGGTTTGGTGTATGGGATGCAGGGCCGTAGACACTGACCACCTTCCAACACTTCCCCAAATGGTCATGCTTCACAACTGTAAGCCTGGACAGTGAAACTCCTCCAAAAATCCCCATACACTTGACTTTTCTCCCCTTTGTATGAGGAATGGGCCAATTGTGGTGCCCTTACCTCATTATAGCTTCTTTCTTTATTCATTCACGGGATGTGAGCATCGTGGCAAGGCAGGCATTTATTGCCTGTCTCTAATTGCCCTGGCGGTGGTGAGCAATGTTCTCTCTAATCTTTTATTGGTGTGCACAGGCAATTGTTTAAGAGCGCGGCCTCTTTAAATATTTTTGCATGGCCACGGTAATTTAAAGGGGCCAACTTGTGTGCCTGCACGGGGACTTTTAGGTTGCTGTGCAGTCATGCAGCTTAGAGGAAACAGTGGTGGTGAGTCACCTTCTTAAATACAGTTGAGTGGCTGGCTCGGCCATGTCAGAGGACAGTTAAGAGTTAATCACATTGCTGAGAGCCTGGAGTCACATATAGACCAGTTTGGGGAAGGATGTCAGATTTCCTTCCCTGAAGGACATTAGTGAACCACATGCGGTTTTACTACAATCCAGTAGTTTCATGGTCATCTTTTTAATCAGCTTTTTATTCTTTTATTTTTCTCATCTGTTTGCATTTACTGCATTCTAGTCAATGCATTTACCAAATTAGACATCAGGATAACAGGCAGACATTTTAGTATCATTGACTCTCACAACACAGAAGTGTGCTCTATGGCCCATCATATCCTGCTGGCTCTTTGAAAGATCTGTCCAATTAGTCCTACTCCACAGGGATTTGAATACTGGACTCCCATATTAAAAGTCTGATGCATTACCAACTGAGCAATCCAGGTCCTTGTAGTTTTATGAAGTTCTTAAGGTCCTTTTAGAATTGCAGATTTTCAGTTAAACAAAAATGGACCTTGTCCAGTGTTAGGTCAGCCATTGAATGGCATAAGAACCCAGATTCAGCTAATGGTCTACAAATGATACAGTTAGTTGGTCTCAGCTGGGGTGAATGCAGGGACATAAAGGCAGCCTCCATACCCTTGGACCTGAACCCCCACTCCTGACCACAATTTAGTGACTTTTTCTGGAGGTAGATGTCAATACTCATTATCAAAGTTCACAGAAGAATATGGCTCCTTGGGAGAGGTGCTGAAGACCAATTATACAATCATAGTGCAGCAAAGAGCCAGGAGAGGAAGATGAGGTGTAAAGGTGGAGGGGTATACATTATATTATATATATATTATCTTCCAGAGTTAACCTAGTTACATAGGAATTGGAGCTCCCAACATAGATTGGGAAGCTTGCTCAATTGGGTGGAGGCAGGAAAGCTGCAACTGCAGCTTTTAAAGGGCTGCAGCATATATATTTTATATATATTATAGACATATATTCATTGTTAACCTTATTCTGTCTCGCTCTATGGAGATATCCGACAAAAAGGATCTTTCAATATCCTAAGGCTGATGCTATTTGGTAGAGACACAGTAGGCCATTGAGCTGGAAAGACACTGGGTCCTATTTTTACTCCAGCTGTGCTCAGTGGATGTGCTTTACACAGTTAGTACCATCGCAGTGTTGGACTGGCATTGATGGAATACAGATTTACATGAATATCTGATGATAAAGAGTAACTTAAAATTAATCATTCTGTTTCTATAATCATGCAACAAGACAATTAAAATTAGGAGTTCCAAATTTCACATCATTACTCATCTATACATTGCATCTGACTTTAAATTAATTCTAATTGCATTACTTCAGCATGTTAACTTTGGTGTGCTACCAGCGGCGTCTTAACTAAGTGGAACATGTTTTTACTGATAATTTTTATCTGTTCTCCTTCAAGAAGCAGATGAAATGATTGATAGACTCATGGTAGAGTCAATTCAAAATCACCTTCTAGAAGGTGCTAAAAGGCAAGTGGCGAGTGCCTGTTCAGTATTCAGAATGTATTCAAATCACACTAAATATTCAGGTGGAAATTTAGCATATTATACTTCCCAGGGATAAATTTTAGGGTAAATTTTCTGGTTCTGAGCTGTGCTGCAGGCTCAGTGAGGGGGCGGGGGGGGGGGGGGGGGGGGAATTTTACGTTCTCCCCTGTGACGGGTTTGGAGGTGGGGCGAGCATAAAATCTGGTGGGATGGTGGCAGGGAGATTCCTGCCATCAACCCACAACCGCCAAAATTAAGTCTGGGCCGAGAAGGCCTATGAATGTCCTTCCCACCCTGCCGTCAATTGAGACCCTTACCTGGGCAATTAACCCCAATTAAGGACCTCTTCCTGCCACAGGCACAATTAACCATGCAGCAGATGGCCATGTCGCCTTACAAGAAGCATGGCACGATAAACTGTGCGGGGTGCTTCCCAGAATCAGGGTTGGGGGTGGGGTAAGATCCCTTATTAAAAGGCACTTAGTGTCTGAACAAGGGATCCAGCATTGGGAAGAGGGGGACCCGGTGAGAGCAACCACCCTGCCCTTGCTAACGATACCCCTCCCCCCCATGAACCCCACCCTGCGAGACCCCACACGCTCTAACCTACCTGTGGCCTGATCCAGCAATGCTCCTTGGCCTCTGGTAGGTGCTCCTCCAGCAGTAGCCACCGCCTCCCTGGTGGTGTTCCAGCATCCAGTCTCTGATTGGCTGGCAGCTCTCTGAGGGCGGGACTTCCTGTTGCAGGGTCCATGATCCTGTGGAAGGCCCACTGCTCTCCACTTGTGTCAGATTGACACTAATTCAGTGGGCCTTCCAGAGAAGAGGCAACGCGGGCTTCTCGGCGTTGTTTTTTTCTGGACATCGAGACCCCCCGCCCCCTGCCAGTAGTGAGAGTGACTGTCCTTGACATCAAGGCAGCATTTGACTGAGTTTGGCATCAAGGAGCCCTAGCAAAACTGGAGTCAATGGAAATCGGGGGGAAACTCTCCACTGGTTGGAGTCATACCTAACGCAAAGGAAGATGGTTGTGGTTGTTGGAGTTCAATCATCTCAGCTCCAGGACATCACCGCAGGAGTTCCTCAGGGCAGTGTCCTAGGCCCAACCATCTTCAGCTGCTTCATCAATGACCTTCCCTCCACCATAAGTTCAGAAGTGGGGATGTTCACTGACTATTGCACAGTGTTCAGCACTACTCCTCAGATAATGAAGCAGCCCATGTCCATATGCAGCAAGACCTGGACAACCTCCAGGCTTGGGCTGATAAGTGGCAAGTAATATTCAAACAAGAGAGAAACTAATCATCTCCCCTTGATGTTCAATGGCATTACCATCGCTGAATCCCCCACTATCAACATCCTGAGGGTTACCATTGACCAGAAACTGAACTGGACCAGCCACATAAATGTTGTGGCTACAAGAGCAGGTCAGAGGCTGGGAGTTCTGCTGCGGGTAACTCACCTGCTGTCTCCACAATGAGTGTCCACAAGGCATAAGTCAGGAGTGTGATGGAATACTCTCCACTTGCCTGGATGGGTGCAGCTCCAACAACACTCAAGAAGCTTGACACCATCCAAGACAAAGCAGCCCACTTGATTATCACCCCATCCACCACCTTCAACATTCACTCCCACCACTACCCACGCACAGTGGCAGCAGTGTGTACCATATACAAGATGCACTGCAGCACCTCACCAAGCCTCCTTTGATAGCACCTTCCAAACCCACAAACCCCACCTAGAATGACAAGGGCAGCAGATGCATGTGAATACCACCACTAGCAAGATTAGCAAGTTCCCTTCCAAGCCACACACCATCCTGACTTGGAAATATTTCATCACTCCTTCACTGTCTCTGGGTCACAATTCTGAAACTCCCTTCCTAACAGTACTGTTGGTGTACCTACAATCCAATGGCTGCAGTGTTTCAAGAAGGTAGCTCGCCACCACCTTCTCAAGTGCAGTTAGGGATGGGCAATAAATGCTGGTTTGGCTAGTGATGCCCACATCTCACGAACGAATAAAAAAAAAATTAAATCCTGGTTAATATGCTGCAAGCTTTGCACCCACGTGAATTAGAAGTAGTTTAGTCTAATTATATGCCAACGTGAGCCCCCAGCTTGAATTCATGTGGTTACTCAGTTGGGTGGAAGCTGGAAAGCTGGAAGGCCACAACCGGTAAAGGGCTGCAGTTGCCATTTAGAGAGAAACTTGCTTTTGGAGGAGGGGTCACGGTACAGACAGCAAATCAATCACTGGTTATAAAAATGGTGCCCACAGGATACAGCTGTGGAATCAGTCCTTTGAGAAGTGAGCTCAAGGAGGGTTATCCTGATTAGCACAGAAGGGTTTTATCCCAATAGGATAGCGATATGGATAGCATAGAACCTGAAGGGCAACTGGTATTTATCAACCATTTCATATTGATGAGTTGAGTAATGAGCTTAATTCCCACTGGCCATGTGTAGATTATTAAATACCATTACCATGTCCTTCAATATTAAAATGAAGCTCTTGCACAGGAACTCTTTAGGTCAACCAGAAAAACAGAGCAGAACATTAAACGCTGCACCATTGGGGCAGGGACCTGGTAATGTTCTTTGCCTAGTGGACTATGATGGCTCAATAAACATGGACTGGATGATGCAGTCAGCTAGATTCTGGCCTTTCAAACCCCAGCACAGTCGGAGGTACTCTTCCGAGTTTGGGGCTGAGGCACATTGGGCAGGATTTTCCCCAAGGGCTTGGGGACCTCGCTGTCATGGTCATATGAGGGTCAGAAACCTGCACTGCGTGGGGAATGGTCACCGGCCTGTGATTCTCCCCAAATTGGCCAATTAGTGGCCAAAGGGCAGGTTAGCCTTCCAATTAGGGACGTGGGTGGTTTTTCAACGCTGGAGGGCCAATAGGACGACCTCCAACTGTGAAGAAACTGAAGCTGACATTTTCAGGTAAGTGAGAGAGAGGGTGTCCCAAGATGGAGGCACCCTCTCTCCAACTTTTTCAAACTTAAGGTAAAAAATGGCCTCAGCAGCAGGGCCACCATTGTGGGGGGATGGGGGGGGGGTATAGGAAGCCCATCCACTGGACGGCCTGCAGCTGCAGCTGAAGCCAGCCGGGCAGCGAGGGCCTCTAAGCCTGCCTGGAGCACATGCACAGCCCACCCAGTCTGCCGCGAGGCTGCTGCCTCCGGGCAGCTACACATTCCAGTCAGACGCTGACAACAGCCCTTTTAGTGGCTCAATTGGCTATCTGCCTCTTACAGGTGAGAAGCCCTGCCTCCGCCCCCCACATCCAGCTTCTGGGAAAATGGCCTGGGGGTGAGATGGAACTGGGGAAATGGCACACTAGCTGGTGGCATGACATTCCATGCCTGCCCACCTCTGTGCCCATCCCTGTCGGGGCCTAAAATTACAGCCAATTGTTCAGACGGATAAGAGGAAGCTTTCTTAGAGGTTTGGAAGGATAGGCTAGATAGATCAATGGCCTTTACCTGCCCAAGACATTACGGCCTTTAATTTCCCTGGAAGTCTCTCCGGCAGAGGATCAACAGCAGACCTTGGGTAATGGTTAGAAACAGCCATTTGAGGCATTTGTCTCTTGCTCCTGCCAAACTTCAATTGACATCTGAGACTGGCACTGAAATTTCAGCAGTACTGAGTTAATCTGACTCTAGCCATGCTACACTTGGCCTGGTAGTGATGGATACAGACATTGTAGGCCCAAGATGATAAATCTTCTATTCCCAGCCCCTGTTCCTGAGTGTATGCACAAAACACGACCTGAGTAAATGTATTTTATTGGATTATACCATCACGTGAGAGTAGTTCAAGGCTCCTCTGAGTACTTTGGCCTAGAAATTAGATCCTGCCCGAATTAGGGCTCAATCCCTGTACAGGGCATGTGCTAAATGAGGCCAACAGCAGGAATACCGAAAATTAGTCTGCCAACCTAATGTTCCTTTTGCCAGCAAGCTGTGGGTGCCAGTCACAGCCTGCAAAGCAACTCATAGATCCCAGGAATAATGAAGATCGGTTGCCTGAGACACCTGCCAAGGCAGGGGAGGGGAGGGAGGGGGAGAGGCAATTTGGTGGATGGCAATGGGAGTGGTGGCCGGCAGCTTTAATCTGAAGACGGGAGGAGCATTCCTGCTTTCCCTGGCTCAATAATAAGGTAAGTAAAGAAAATAAAAACTTACCTATTAGACGCAGTCTCCAGCAGTCCCCTTAAGAGCATTGGTTTGACTTCCAAACACATGAGAGCACTGACCACATCATGTCTGCCGCATGCTACAGTCAGTCACTAATTCGTTTAGCAATGAAGGCGGTAAACAGGCGTTTGGCCCTTTTTCTTGTATGTGCAAAAGACCCAAGGCCTGTCACAGGTGTGGTCTCTTGCTGCCTATACCAATATGGCAGCCAGAACAATTCCAGAACAGAATATGTGTGCGCCCACTGTATTGGATGCTTAAGCTCCCATTTCATGACTGAATTTTTAGGCCTTTGTTTTCACTGACCTTTGGTTAAAGGCAGACTCCTCAGACCAGAATATAAATTGAATTCAAGTGACAACACTCTAAGAAGCTCACTATCATGGATGCAATCGGCTGAGAAGCAATGTTCTTAAATGCTTCCTCAAAAGTCTTCAAAGTCTAGTTTTCCAAAAATATATGCAACACAAAAGCATTTGCAGATTACTCAGTTCCCTGGTACAGTGGCCAGAAACACCAGAGCATCAACATGGAGGGGAGAACTGGAGAATTTGTGGTTCTCCACAGTGAGTTCATGATTTTGTTCATGGTATTGTGGAAAGCATGGATTCTTTCCCACAGGGAGGAGGGATAGGATCAGGAACCTATCCTTCTGGCAGTGAAGAGCAGCAGTGTCAGAGAGTGTCCAGTACATTGGTAGAGAGTGATGGGTAATGTATGGTGAGGAAGATGGAAAGGTTACAAAAGGTTTGTGGGGATGAACTCCTCACTGTTAATTCCTCACCACAAATTCTTCACTGTGAAATTCTCACCCAGTGAGGGTCCTCCCACTCGTCCACTGTAACTTCAGTAGAAAAGGAGAGCCCGATTAAAATTTCTTGGTGTCCTCAGCATCAAAAACATTCATTGCTCTTCCACAACCTTTCCCACACTTCCCTCCCCTGTCCAATTCATTAAAACACAAACGTGTCATAAAATGCGCGAATAAATCACAAAATTATGAGGGGTGTGGACAGGGTAGATAGGGAGAAACTGTTCCCATTGGCCGAAGCATCCAGAACCAGAGGCCACTAATTTAAGGCAATTGGCAAAAAAAGCACCAGCGTCATGAGGAAAAACAGTTTTATGCAGCAAGTGGTTAAGATCTGGAATGCACTGCCTGAGAGTGTGATGGAGGCAGATTCAATTGAGGCCTTCAAAAGCAAATTGGATAATTATCTGAAGAGAAAAAATTGCATGGCTACTGGGAAAAGGCAGGGGAGTTGCTCTTGCAGAGAGCCAGCCCAGACACGATGGGCCAAATGGCCTCCTACTGTACTGTCACCATTCTATGATTCTATGTTTCTATGATACAATGGACCTGTAGAATGTTTACATGTTAATAAAGAAAATTGCAAGATATTACACTTAAAAGAAACTGGTTAATTTTGTCACACACAATAAAGGAAAATAAGAACTGACTGTAATCTCTGTAGGATTAAGACCTGGGCTCTTTTCTATCTCAGTAATCAGCTACTATCAGCATCTAATGATAATTAAGTATGTAAAACTCCAAACAGAGAATATTTTGATTGTAGTATTTGCTTGGTAAGAATGATCCTGCTACATGCACCATCTGCTCAGGATTTGCTGGTTGTCAGATATTCATTTCAACTCCTTAAATCTTACAAGGAGAGGCGGTGGCCTAGTGGTATTATCACTGGACTAGTACACCAGAGACCCAGGGTATTACTCTCAGGACATGAGTTCCAATCCCACCACAGTAGAAGGTGGAATTTAAATTCAATTAATAAAAAGAAAAATCTGGAATTAAAAAGCCAGTCTAATAATGGCCATGAAACCATTGTTGATTGTTGTAAAAACCCATCTGGTTCACTAATGTCCTTTAGGGAAGGAGATCTGCTGTCCTTATCTGGTCTGGCCTACATGTGACTCCAGATCCACAGCAATGTGGTTAACTCTTAAATGCCCTCTGAAATGGCCTAGCAAGCCACTCAGTTGTATCTAACCGCTATGAAATCAGTAAAAAGGAATGAAATCGGATGGACCACCCGGCATCGACCTCGGCACCGGAAACGACTATGGCAAACCCAGCCCTGTCGACTCTGCAAAGTTCTCCTTACTAACATCTGGGGGCTTGTGCCAAATTGGGAGAGCTGTCCCACAGACTCGTCAAGCAACAGCCTGACATAGTCATTCACAGGGAATCATACCTGACAGAGAATGTCCCAGACACTGCCATCGCCATCCCCGGGTGTGTCCTGTCCCACCGGCAGGACAGACCCAACAGAGGTGGCAGCACAGTGGTATACAGTAGGGAAGGAGTTGCTCTGGGAGTCCTCACCATCGACTCCGGGCCCCATGAAGTCTCATGGCATCAAGTCAAACATGGGCAAGGAAACCTCCTGCTGATTACCACCTACTGCCCGCCCTCAGCTGATGAGTCAGTACTCCTCCATGATGAACACGCCTTGGAGGAAGCACTGAGGGTGGCAAGGGCACAGAATGTACTCTGGGTGGGGGACTTCAATGTCCATCACCAAGAGTGGCTCAGTAGCACCACTACTGGCTGAGTCCTAAAGGACATATCTGCTAGACTGAGCCTGCGGAAGGTGGTGAGGGAACCAAAAAGAGGGAAAAACATACTTGACCTCGTCCTCACCAATCTGCCTGCCCCAGTTGTATCTGTCTATGACAGTATTGGTAGGAGTGACCACCGCACAGTCCTTGTGGAGACGAAGTCCCGCCTTCATATTGAGGATACCCGCCATCGTGTTGTGTGGCAGATCTAGCAATGCAAAACCAGGCATCCATGAGGCACTGTGGGCCATCAGCAGCAGCAGAATTGTACTCAACCACAATCTGTGACCTCATGGCCTGGCATATCCCCCACTCTACCATTACCATCAAGCCAGGAGACCAACCCTGGTTCAATGAAGAGTGCCGGAAGGCATGACAGGATCAGCACCAGGCATATCTCAAAATGAGGTGTCAACCTGGTGAAGCTACAACACAGGACTACTTGTATGCCAAACTGCGTAAGCAGCATGCTATAGACAGAGCTAAGCGATCCCATAATCAACGGATCAGATCTAAGCTCTGTAGTCCTGCCACATCCAGCCGTGAATGGTGATGGACAATTAAACAACTAACTGGAGGAGGTAACTCCACAAATATCCCCATCCTCAATGATGGGGGAGCCCATCACATCAGTGCTAAAGATAAGGCAGAAGCATTTGCAACAATCTTCAGCCAGAAGTGCTGAGTTGATGATCCATCTCTGCCTCCTCCTGAAGTCCTCAGCATCGCAGATGCCAGCCTTCAGCCAATTCGATTCACTCCGCGTGATAGCAAGAAATGATTGGATACTGCAAAAGCTATGGGCCCTGACAATATTCCAGCAATAGGACTGAAGAACCTGCCGCGTCCCTAGCCAAGCTGTTCCAGTACAGCTACAACATTGGCATCTACCCAGCAATGTGAAAAATAGCCCAGGTATGTCCTGTACACAAAAAGCAGGACAAGTCCAACCCGGCCAGTTACCGCCCCATCAGTTTACTCTCAAACATCAATGGGAATCAGGGGGAAAACTCTCTGCTGTTTGGAGTCATACCTAGCACAAAGGAAGATGGTTGTGGTTGTTGGAGGTCAATCTTCTGAGCTCCAGGACAGCACTGCAGGAGTTCCTCAGGGTAGTGTCCTAGGCCCAACCATCTTCAGCTGCTTCATCAATGACCTTCCTTCAATCATAAGGTCAGAAGTGGGGATGTTCGCTGATGATTTCACAGTATTCAGCACCATTCGCGACTCCTCAGATACTGTCCATGCAGAAATGCAGCAAGACCTGGACAATGTCCAGGCTTGGGCTGATAAGTGGCAATTAACATTCGTGCCACACAAATGCCAGGCAATGACCATCTCAAACAAGAGAGAATCTAACCATCTCCCCTTGTCATTCAATGGCATTACCATCGCTGAATCCCCCACTATCAACATCCTAGGGGCTACCATTGACCAGAAACTGAACTGGAGTAGCCATATAAATACTGTTGTTACAAGAGCAGGTCAGAGGCTAGGAATTCTGCGGCGAGTAACTCATCTTGTGACAAAGCCTGTCCACCATCTACAAGTCACAGGTCAGGAGTGTGAATACTCTCCACTTGCCTGGATGGGTGCAGCTCTAACACTCAAGAAGCTCGACACCATCCAGGTCAAATCAGCCCACTTGATTGGCACCCCATCCACCACCTTCAACATTTACTCCCTCCATCACTCACGCACAGTGGCAGTAGTGTGTACCATCTATAAGATGCACTGCAGCAATGTACCAAGGCTCCCTCGACAGCACCTTCCAAACCCGCAACCTCTACCAACTAGAAGGACAAGGGCAGCAAATGCATGGGAACACCACCACCTGCAAGTGCCCCTCCAAGTCACACACCATCCTGACTTGGAACTATATCACCGTTCCTTCACTGTCGCTGGGTCAAAATCCTGGAACTCCCTAACAGTACCGTGGGTGTACCCCTATCTCACATGGACTGCAGCGGTTCATGAAGGCAGCTCATCACCACCTTCTCAAGGGCAATTAGTGATGGGCAATAAATGCTGGCCTGGCCAGTGACGCCCACATCCCATGAATGAATAAAAGAAAACAAGGAAACCTTTTGTTTGGAGGGAGGAATGGTGTTTATTCAATGATTGACTGGAACCAATCGGGAGTCAGAAAATTCTGTAATGGCCATGAATAGTTACAATTAAATAATATGCTGAAATATTGCTACTGCAGTTTTAAGTAGACTCATTTGGACCTATGTTTGGATAAGATCGAGCACATTTTTAAGCCCAGCACTCGCACCATACAACTGACCATTTCCATTGGGATGACCAGTCCACACCTCAGCCTCTTGTGCGTTTCCATGAAATTGGAGGCAGGAAAGGTTTGGCTGCTGGTGCTGTTGCCTGGTGGCAGAAGTTCAAGAAGTGGTAGGTGGCTGCAAGCTTGCGAAGCAAGTCCACACATGCATGTAAACCATAGAGTTCCACATGCAAACTGCAAACTCTGCTTCCTGATTTTCACTCCACATCTCTTGCAGCAGTGCCCGGGATATTAACCTTTCTTTCCTGGAGACTCCAGGATTATCTAGAAGGGTTGGCCACCTAGGTGTAGTGAATTTATCGGAGGCCTCATATTAATCAGCGCTTCATGACGGGAAGCTGCAGAAGAGCGTCAAGCGTGGACTGGGAGATGTCCAACTCATAGGAGTCCAGTGTTCAGTCCTGCAGGGCATCCGTTTACTTCTGTCAGTGAGTACTTCACCATCTGCTAACTTCAGGGGAACAACTTTGGTGATGGCAGGGCCAATCCCCCTCTTGATCCCTTTGTACATAGCTCATGGATTACCATTGTCACAGGCAGTTGACATTTCTTAACATAAGTTGATCCAGTGTTTGTTGAGCAATATCTCCCTATCATTTGCACGGCTGTTTTGGCTACTTTCAGGTCATGCAGTGTCTTAGCTGTTGAGTTTATGTTGTGCATCATAGATTTTGTTTTTTGCAGCAGTTACAGATATCACCTCAGCTGAGTGGTCTGAAACCAGTCCTTGTGACGGGTTCGGCCTTTACCAAATGATGCTTCAGCTGCTCCATAGATTATTGAACTTAGTGACTTCCAAGCTTCATCAATGCCGGCATCAGTTCTTCCCGTTAAGGCTTTGGTGGGTGGCAAGATTTCTAACGACAGTGTGAAGCGCTGGCATTTGGCATCATTGCTTATACAAGGGATGTTGATGCCTGGCAGGCTGTCGTGTTTGGAGCTGTAGAACTTACGGGAGTGCACCTTCACTCTGCTGCTGCTAAGAGTGGTCGGTGTCGCTGTCTGCACTCTGGTAGGTGTGGGTGTGAAGAACACTGGGCAGATCACGCCTCCTCATGATGGCTAGGTCAAGTTGGTGCCAATGTTCAGACTTTAGGTGATGCCATGATATCTTGTGGCGATGTCTGCTCTGGAAGAAGATGTTGGTAATGCAGAGTTCATTCAGGGCACTAAGTTCAAGAAGGCATTGTCCATTATTTTTGATCTTGCCAACCCCATGACGACCAAGGTACATTGGCCATGAATCACAGTCTGCCCAGCATTTGCGCTCGATAACCTCTCGCCATTTGGCGTGTTCCTCAGAACGCCAGCTAGGGAGACAGCATGCACTGCACTGTACAGTTTGATGGATCCACTTCTGACAGTTCCGGAGTGATAAATGGAGTGAAACAGGGTTGTGTCCTAGCCTCCGCTCTGTTTGGTATCTTCTTCTCCATGCTCCTGACCTTAGCCTTGCCTACTGATATGGAAGGAATCTACTTGCACACTAGGTCAGATGGCCAGTTCTATAATCTATCAAGGCTGAAAGTGAAGACAAAAACATCACGTCCTGATCTGAGAACTCCTCTATGCTAATGATGCTGCACTAGTCGCTCACACAGAAACTCAGCTAAAAAGACTCATGGACTGTCTCTCCCATGCCTGTAACTTGTTCTCCATGACTATAAGCATCAAGAAAACCATGATCATAGAAACATAAAAAATAGGAGCAGGAATAGGCCATTTAGCCCTTCGAACCTACTCCACCATTCAATACGATCATGGCTGATCGTCCAAACTCAGTACCCAGTTCCCGCTTTCTCCCCATATCCCCTGATTCCTTTAGTCCTAAGAACTATATCTAACTCTTTCTTGAATATATTTAATGATTTTGCCTCAACTTCTTTCCGTGGTAGAGAATTCCACAGGGTGAAGAAATCCCTCCTCATCTCAGTCCTAAATGGCTTACCCCTTATCCTTAGACTGTGACCCCTCGTCCTGGACTCCCCACCAGAGAACATCCTTCCTGCATCTAGTCTGCCCAGTCCTGTTAGAATTTTGTAGGTTTCTATGAGATCCTCTCTCATTCATCTAAACTCTAGCAAATACAAGCCAATTGACCCAATCTCTCTTCATACGTCAGTCCTGCCATCCCAGGAATCAGTCTGGTGAACCTTCGCTGCACTCCCTCCATAGCAAGAACATTCTTCCTCAGATAAGGAGACCAAAACTGCACACAATACCCCAGATGTGGTCTCACCAAGGCCTTGTATAATTGCAGCAAGACATCCTTGCTCCTGTACTCGAATCCTCTCGCTATAAAGGCCAACATACCATTTGCCTTCTTAACTGCCTGCTGCACCTGCATGTTTACTTTCAGCGACTGGTGCACAAGGACACCCAAGTCACGCTGCACCTCCCCCTTTCTCAATCTATCGCCGTTCAGATAATAATCTGCCTTTCTGTTTTTGCCAAAGTGGATAACCTGACATTTATCCACATTATACTGCATCTACCATGTACTTGCCCACTCACTCAACCTGTCCAAATCACACTAGAGCTTCTCTGCATCCTCCTCACAGCTCACACTCCCACCCAGTTTTGCGTCATCTGCAAACTTGGATAGATTATATTTAATTCCCTCAACTATATAATTAATATATATTGTGAATAGCTGGGGTCCTAGCACTGATCCCTGCAGTACCCCACTAGTCAACAAAGAACAAAGAACAGTACAGCACAGGAACAGGCCATTCGGCCCTCCAAGCCTGCGCCGATCTTGATGCCTGCCTAAACTAACACCTTCTGCACTTCCGGGGCCCATATCCCTCTATTCCCTTCCTATTCATGTATATAGTCACTACCTGCCACCCGGAAAAAGACGCATTTATTCCTACTCTTTGTTTCCTGTCTGCCAACCAGTTCTCTATCCATGTCAGTACCTTACCCCCAATCCCATGTGCTTTAATTTTGCATGCTAATCTCTTATGTGGGACCTTATCGAAAGCCTTCTGAAAGTCCAAATACACCACATCCACTGGCTCTCCTTTATCTATTCTACTAGTCACATCCTCAAAAAATTCCAGTAAATTTGTCAAGCATGATTCTTCTCTTTCTTTGGCCTCCTTGTCTCGAGAGACAATGGGTAAGTGACTAGAGGTGGTCAGTGGTTTGTGAAGCAGCGCCTGGAGTGGCTATAAAGGCCAATTCTAGAGTGACTTTGTCCGATCATGTCATTGTTTTCCAAGTGCTCTGCTATTACATCTCTTATAATGGATTCCAGCATTTTCCCCACTACTGATGTCAGGCTAACCTGTCTATAATTCCCTGTTTTCGCTCTACCTCCTTTTTTAAATAGTGGGGTTACATTAGCTACCCTCCAATCCATTGGAACTGTTCCAGAGTCTATAGAATTTTGAAAAATGACCAGTAATGCGTCTACTATTTCAAGGGCCATTTCCTAAGTACTCTGGGATGTAGATTATCAGGCCCTGGGGATTTATCGGCCTTCAATCCCATCAATTTCCCTAACACCATTTCCCTACTAATACTGATTTCATACAGTTCCTCCTTCTCACTAGACCCTATGCTCCCCAACATTTCTGGGAAGTAATTTGTGTCCTCCTTTGTGAAGACAGAACCAAAGTATGTATTTAATTTGTCTGCCATTTCTTTGTTCCCCATTATAAATTCCCCCATTTCTGACTGTAAGGGACCCATATTTGTCTTCACTAATCTTTTTCTTTTCACATATCTATAGAAGCTTTTACAGTCAGTTTTTATGTTCTCTGCAAGCTTACTCTCATACTCTATTTTCCCCTTCTTAATCAATCCCTTTAACCTCCTTTGCTGAATTCGGAACTGCTCCCAATCCTCAGGTTTGCTGCTTGTTCTGTCCACTTTATATTTCTCCTCCTTGGATCTAATACTATCCTTAATTTCTTTTGTAAGCCACGGTTGAGCCACCCTTCCTGTTTAATTTTTTGCGCCAGACAGGAATGAACAATTGTTGTAATTCAACCACGCACTCCTTAAATGCTAGCCATTGCCTATCCACTATCAACCCTTTAAGTAACGTTCCCCAATCTATCATAGCAAACTCGCGCCTTCATAGTTTTCCTTATATAGATTCAGGACCCGAGTCTCGGAATCAACTCACTCACTCTCCACCTTAATGAAGAATTCTATCATGTTATGGTTGCTCTTCCCCAAGGGACCCTGCACAAAAATATTGTTAACTAAGCCTTTCTCATTACACAATACCCAGTCTAGGATAGCCTGTTCTCTAGATGGTTCCTCAACTTCTTGGTCCAAAAAACCATCACGTATGCACCTCAGGAATTTCTCCTCTGCAGTATTATTGCTAATTTGGTTTGCCCAATCTATATGTAGATTAAATTCACCCATAATTACAGTTGCACCCTTATTGCATGCGTCTCTAATTTCTTGTTTAATGCCATCGTCTACATCATCACTGCTGTTTGGGGGTCTATATACAACCCCCACCAACTTTTTCTGCCCCTTGGTGTTTCTTAGCTCCACCCATACAGATTCCACATCAGGATTCTCTGAGCTAATATCCTTCCTCATTATTGTATTGATTTCCTCTTTTACTAACAATGCTACTCCACCTCCTTTCCTTTTTTGCCTGTCCCTCCTAAATGCTGAATACCCTTGGATGTTCAGTTCACATCCTTGGTCACCCTGCAGCCATGTCTCCGTAATCTCAACTATATCGTATCCATTTACATCTATTTGCATGGTTAATTCACCTACCTTATTTCTATGCTTGCAAGCGTGACATGAAGGCCCTAAACATCAACTCTTACATGTGGGAGTTACTAGCTGATGAAAGAGGGAAATGGCAACACCTCTTGTGGGCTGGCATCCACCATCACAATGACCAATAGCTACAGTGGCTTGGCAACAGGCGCCAATGCCGCAAACAAAAACCCTAAACCTCGCTTGGCAGCTTCACGTGTGGCACCTGTGGCAGAACCTGCCTCTCAAGGATTGGCTTCCACAGCCACCAGCAAAGTTGCACCAAGAGACACCTCATCTAAATGGATTCTTTGTTGCATGTCCATCATCTCTCATAGATGGAAGGATGCCAACAACAACATGTTGGCACTTGGGCCTCAGGCCTTTGCATTAGTCACTCCTGCAGTGGAATCAAAGGGCGTAACTTTGACATTGGAGGTATTGTTATCTGGGCATTGTTAGACCACCCATCCATTATACATCTCTCTGGAGCTGGGTAGCTTATCCAATAGCACTCGTTGTACACTAATGGTCAAAGACAAAATAATCCACAATGAAATCCCAAAAAATGATGTAAACTGCCTAGAGAAATTCACCACTTGCACCTTTACAGAAGGGAAATATGGTTGAATCCAAGTTGAGTCTCAATCCTTTATCAGTTGCCTTAATGAGCGGTTCTGACCTCGAAAAGGTCATGGATATATCAGAGAGTATTCAGATAATAGCGAATTTAGGACTTGTTCTGAACAGTTACTAACACAGCTGAATTTGTTTTCCGTGGAGAAAAGGAAAGTGAGATGTGAAATGATTCAAGACTATAAAAAACTGAAGGGACAGGTAAAGTAGATATAATCAGGATATTTCATACGAGACTGCATGCAGAGAATTAGATTACATAAGCATGGAGGATTGAAGCAACACCTCCGATTATTAAAAAAAATTACACCCTTTGAAAAATATATGTAACAACCTGAAGTGAAATCTATTAAAACCTAAACCAAATACCACTTTTAAAAATGAGTCAGATGAATATGGGGATAAGAATTGAATCAAAGTGATAGGAATAAGCATAGACTGGGATAATCAAATACTCCAAGGACAATATTGTTAGCAGCGCTGCTGAGATTGTGTGAATGTCACTGTGTAACGCAGCTAGCCAAGGTTAAATAAAGGCAATGAGAAGATAGATTTTCAAAAGTTTTGGAGAGCAACCAAAGACAAGAAGTAAATTGGAAGGTTGTATATGGCTTGTGGCAGAAAGATGTTTGATGGGTTGAATGGCTTTTCCCAGTTCTATGTTTAATAATGACCTGGATTTTGTCGGAGTAATGAAAGCAAAATTGTCAGTGTTCGCTATCATTACTTCAATTGCACTAGCAGCAGTTTCGGGACTCTGCACGTGCACAGCATTACGTGGAAATCCAGAAGTTGCTGTCAGTGATTCTACACTTCTCCAGAGGGTGTACTGTTGAGGCTCCCCCCACAGTGCAAGCCCTAAGAAATCAGTGAATGAATGAAAATTTCTACTCTTATACTGTTTATCTCATTGTAAAAACCCTTGAAAAAGGCTTCACCTTGCTGAATGAGATGTAAGTTGGTTTTTATCAGTGTACTAAAGTCATAATTACTGCTAAACACCCTCACTGACCCTGAAAAACTAACATCATAATTGTGGAATGTCAAATATCCCCATTATGGTAAAAAAAAATTCTGCATTTTTAAACTTTTTTAAATTTTTGTTTAGATAGATTAGAATTGAAAATATCAATGTGATCATAACCATTCATTTTGCCATCTGAAAATTTAAATTGTAAGTGAAGAATAAAGTGCTTTTAACTTCCTGGTTTGTTGTCTATGAGAATAGTTTAATGTGAATGGCTGCTTGCTGACATCACTGCTGCTGCACGCCTGGAGATCCCCTTAACTTGGCATCAGATGTAAACTGCAGTCAGGAAAGGGGATTGGTCGATCTTTGTGGGCAGCTTTCTTCAAGGTCAGTGGCATGAACAGTTGCTTCACAGCTGACCATGCAATCCAGCCCAATGTTGTTAAACAGACGGCTGTGATGAATCCCACATAATGGTGAAAACGTATCAGGAAGGAATGTCATTCAACCTGGAGGCTTTTGTAAATGTGCCTGTCACCCAAAAGACTTCCCGATCGGATTTCGAGAAACTCACGCAACTAAAGGCCCTGAAATTCTACTGGAGTTCCCCCAACTCCTGTCATCAATCTGGTAGGAGACCAGATGAATGGGACTTAAAAAATACAGAAATCTAACTCGATCAGAATCTGAGTCAGTGTCCTGATATCTCTATCATGATGGCTTTCCTGTCACATCACCTGCTCTGCTGCTCAGTCATGGAATTGCAAGTATCACCAACTGCAACAAGAAATGGCACCTCCAGGCAACATATGAGCAGCTGCTCTCCTACACCAGCTGCAATCATTTACTTATACCCGATACGGGCAGCTCGGCCTTCGGTTTGTCAATTAGTCTGTAAGATTGCCACACTGTCGCAAGTGCAATCTGTTTTTAGGTATTGGTTGAGGGTTAAATACTGGCCAGGAGACTGTGGAGAACCTCTCTGCTCTTCCATGAGGGCAGCCAGGGACTCGGTTTAACATCTCATCCTGAAGATGGCATCTCCAGCAGTGCAGCAATCCCTCAGTACCCACACTGAGGTGTCAGGTTAGATTTTGTGCTCAAGTTTCTGGAGGCAAGTTTGAACCCACGAACGTTCTGATTCAGGGGCCACAGCTGACGACAAAAAGGAATTCTCTTTATCCCAGCTTTTTCGCCAACATTTTTCCATTTTTTTCCCCTTATTTTTGCTTCCTCACTGCATTGTCCATTATTTCATTTTAGTTCTTTCAAGATGTAATAATGCTGATTAGAAAGGCAAGCCCTATTTTGTTTGACTTGAGATTGTTTTGTCAGATCATATTGCTTATTAAGGGTAAACAGAGTTACTGTAAATTTCATATAAACGGTTCAATTGCTTACAGATTTTATCTATTTTTCATTATCCTCTTAACCTAACGCATTATTTCATTACAAAAATTAGCGAGTGAAGTTTTATAGTATCTGAATAAGTAAGAAATTATCATTGTACATTAAATAAATTAATTACATTAGTACAGGTTTAATACATTACATGGAATGTAATTCAGTATTAATTCGAAGGCAGAATACTGCAGACGCTAGAAATCTGAAATAAAACCAAAAATGCTGGAAATACTCAGCAGGTCTGGCAGCATCTGTGAAGAGAGAAACAGAGTATATGGTCGGAATTCTGAGGAGGCAGAAGTCATGCTGCTAGGTCTCAATGCGGGGGGTTGAGGGGGCGACCCCGCTCTGGCGGGCAGTGGGACTTGGGGCTGCACTTTGCCAGTGACAGCCAATTAAACAGCTACCGCCGGGGCTGCCAATTCCATTAAGGATGGTGATCTGGTCCCAATGTGCTGTCAGCCCAATCAGAGGGCTGGCAGCTCAGCAGCGCCACCTCTAGCGGTGGTCATTGCTGGGGCTGCACCTGGAGGATGAGGGCACATCAATGGCCGTATGTCTTCAAAGTTAGGTGGGGTCTGGGGACGCCGGGGCCAGTCAGGCAGGCCCAGGCGAGGGGGGAGGGGGTCGCTGAGGACAGGTAACACTGTTGCCATGGGGGCTGCCATCACCTTTGAGGAGACCCTTATATAGGCCAAAGAATGTCCAAAAAGGAGGGCTCATTCCACCAAAGCCTTCTGGGAGGCCAGGGTATACCTGGTGGTCTCCCCACAAGGCGAAGGGCCCTCCTGCTATAGGCAAAGTACCCTCAGAAGAGAGGTCACTTAAATGGTTTAATTGGTCACTGGGTGGGCTGTCATCTTTCCCGCTGCTGGCAAACTGGCATGGCGGCAGGAAGAGATCAGGCATGCCACCTGAAATCTTCCCAAGCCATTTTGCCAGTCTTCACGCCTCCCAGCCCATTACCAAAGGGCTGGTAAAATTCAGGCCAACGTTTCAGACTTTTTGTCAGAAGTAAAAGCAACAGCTCATTAGCAGCTACAGTTAATTATTGATCAGGATCGTCACAATGTAATTAGACATGAGACTTTACAGATAAATTTAGTGTTACTTTATTTCTAGTACAGAAAGCAGTTCAGTTCCTGGAGTCTATTTCGAAAGGTGTACAGGGATTGAGGTGCAGCACTGCTCCTCAGGTTGGCCATGGTTTGCCTTGTTACCGGGTCATTATATGGAGCCGCATGTGGGAAGAGAGTCTTCCTCTTTTGAGAAAGGTGGGCTGGGCCAGGGAGATGGAGAGAGAAAAATGGGCAAATGCCATCTGCAGATCCTCACTCCACTTGGCCTTCTCAGTCCAAGCCAGTCTCTAGGTTGGAGGGTAGGTGACTGAGGAGGGAAAGGAAAAAAAAGTGAGGAAATTGGATGTGGCCAATCAAAACAGATATTCTAAAGACAGGATTCTGGTGTTGACAGCACAGGGCATGCTGGAGTTGCAGGGAGGGGTAAGGCAACATCTGGCGGGGATGCCACAGGCCATGCGCAGCCATGAGCGGATGATGGGGGAGTCCACCCAGGCCCTGACAACTGTCACGTCCCAGGCAAAGGAGCGCATGCCTTCCTCCACGGAGAGGATGGCGGCTGTCATGGAGAGCCACATTCCACAGATAAGAGCTGACCAGCAAACCATCACCTCAGCCATGATCTGGATGCAGCAGAGGTTAGGTGAGAGAGGGACCAGGGGCTTGGAGAGGGTCTCAGCTCCTGGTCTTTGTCAGGAGAGCAGCGAGGTTCCAATGAGCCTCGAGAGGGAGGAGGCGAGCCAGCAGTCCATACGTGGGATCTCCCCTCAGGGTGATTCCAATGTGGACACTGGTTCCTCAGCCCCTCAGAGGTTGCACTGTGAAGGAGCACCCACGAGTGACTAAAAAAGACACAATAACTCATATGGGTTATCACAGGTGCAACGTATATGTATTGTTTACTTCTCATTAAATGTGTTTCTCTAACAGGTGTGTCCTTTTTATTGTGTGACGGCATGCCGGCATGTGCTGGCTATGTCTCCTCCATTATATCATTGACCTGAGAGCAATGCCAATGTATGGAATAACATCGCCATGACATGGCACTGCTTGGATGCAGTCACATGGGCAATGGCTCAGTCATCTGCTCTCAGTAATGGTGGAGACACAGATGTCACAGATGCAGGAGACTGCCTATCAGATGAAGCACGGTGATGTGTGAAATGGGGAGCATATTCTGCACCTCAGGGATAGTGGAAATGCTCTGCGATAAGGTGCTGCCAAGCATCCCTTGCTCTTTGCACGCCCTGTCTGTGCTGCCTCCATAATCTTCACCCTCCCATGTGCATGTGCTGCTGCACCTCCTTTGTGTCCTCATCATCTGAGGATGTCTCCTGCTCCTGTCTCGCAATCCTGCAAGGCCTCCCCCCTCTGTATTGCAAAGTTGTGCAGAGTACAGCATACAACAAAGATGCGCTACCCTTTCTGGTAAGTACTGTAGGGCCCCACCCGATCTATCCAGGCAGCGGACATGCATCTTCAGCAGGCCGTGTTTCTCACCGACATCAGGAGCCATGTCCGCAAGGGGTAGCCCTTGTCCCCACGAATCCACCCATTGGACCTAAGCTGGTGCAGTGAAGAGCATTGGCACCTGGGACTGGCGCAGGATGAATGAGTCATGGCAGCTGCCTGGAAAGACGGCACACACTTGCATGAAGCATTTCCTGTGGTTACAGACAAGCTGCACATTGAGTATAAGCTCTTGCTATTCAGGTATGGGGCTGGTTGTCCGACTGAAGCCTTGAGGGCAACATGCATGCAGTCAGTGACCACTTGCACCTGTGGGACTCCTGCGATAGCCCCAAATCCGATGGCTCTTAGGGCCTGACCCTCAGGGTCCGTCCTGAAGCAAACATAGTCATCGGCCTTCCTGTACAAGGCATCGGTGACCTCCCTGATACAGTGGTGCATTGGTGACTGTGAAATGCCACACAGGTCGCTGGTGGGTCTTTGGAATGATGGGGAGGTGTAGAAGTTAAGAGCCGCAGTGACTCTAAGGGCCACAGGCGTAGGGTGTCCACTAAACACCATCGGCTGTAGATCATCTTTCAGCAGGGCACAGAGATGTGTCACTGCCTCTCTGGCCATCCACAGTTGCCTCTGACACTAGTGCTCTGACATCTGCAGGTATGCCATGCAGGGCCTGTAGACCAGCTGTCTTCTCAGGTGTCGAATTCACCTTGGTGGCTGCTGCTGCTCACTTCCAGGTGGGCTGTACCTGCCTGTTGGTTCAACCTTCGGCAGATATGGCTCCTCACGGCACTTGGATCAAGACAGACAGGATGGACACAGCCCCATCTGTACGCTGCAGATGAACTCTGTTCCTTCAGTAGGTCAATGGCACCTACCAAGGTAGAGAGTGATGTAAATTGGTGCTTCAGCTGCGTTCCACCACCACTTATATGGTATGGCATGACATTACCCATCTTAGCTTTGCATAAAAGCGGGGCAGCATGAAGACGGTCATGTTACTGACATTGCGAGGATGCAACCATCGGTCACGTGACCTTCAAACCCCTACCATTTTTGGCCCCTACCCCATACAAAGGGGTCATGGAGTGCTATTGCTCCCCCTTCCCCCAAACAGCGTTGGCCGATTGCAGGGTCAGACCTCTTCACCCCCCCCCTCCAAACATTAGTGGGCAGAGTGACCCCCCTTTACGGTAGAAGGGCACCCTTCTTTCATGCAGAGTTGTATCCTGGACATTGCAGCCCCTGACCCCTCACATGCTCCGAGCACTGCCACTTGTTTGCCGCCAGCTTTTCACGGACGTGAAAGTGAAGGCACATGAGTGTCCAATGTCCGAATGAAGATCACAACCTACTGCCTGAATCACAACGACCTGTACATTAATGAATGATAGGTACCCATCTGCATATTGTAATGCAGATCCCGTCGCCGAGCGACGAGGGGCCGTCATGAGGCCTTGCCGCCGCTAAGATCAGGATGGGCCCTGCTGAGGTTGAGGTCAGTGGCGGGCCTCAGCCGGAGCAATCTTCATGCCCCCTCTCCCGCCACTGTTCCCAACATTAAGGACTCTATAAAATTCAGCCTGTTATATTTTGTCATGTGTCTCTTTTTTATTAATTCATTTATGGGATGTGGGTGTCGCTGGCCAGGCCAGCATTTATTGCCCATCCCTAATTGCCCTTGAAAAGGTGGTGATGAGCTGCATTCTTGAACCGCTGCAGTCCATGTGGGCTAGGTACATCCACAGTGCTGTTAGGAAGGGAGTTCCAGGATTTTGACCTAGCGACAGTGAAGGAACAGTGATATAGTTCCAAGTCAGGATGGTGTGTGACTTGGAGGGGAACTTGCAGGTGGTGGTGTTCCCATGTATTTGCTGCCCTTGTCCTTCTAGGTGTTAGAGGTCGTGGGTTTGGAAGGTGCTGTCTAAGGAGCCTTGGTGCATTGCTGCAGTGCATCTTGTAGATGGTACACACTGCTGCCACTGTGCGTCGGTGGTGGAGAGAGTGAATGTTTGTAGATGGGGTGCCAATCAAGTGGGCTGCTTTGTCCTGGATGGGGTCGTTGGAGTGTTGTTGGAGCTGCACCCATCCAGGCAAGTGGAGAGTATTCCATCACACTCCTGACTTGTGCCTTGTAGATGGTGGACAGGCTTTGGGGAGTCAGGAGGTGAGTTACTCGCCTCAGGATTTCTAGCCTCCGACCTATTCCTCCCTTTTATTTGTCACCATATACAATTTCTTTTATGCAGTGCAAATCTACACTTGATTAAAAGCAACTGCTGCAGCTTTGACAGAGAAAACTGTAATGAGTTCTTTATGTTGTCTAATGCAACTTAAATGAGATACATGGAGTCCATTTGGTTGAAGATGTCAAACAGGTTTATTACTGCTAAACTATTGTATACAGTACAGAGCTAACTATTTACAGAACCTTACTCTAGGTAATATAGTTGAAGAGTGACTCCGGCTTGTAATCACATGACTGCATCCTGGTACTTGGCTCATTAACATACCAAGATCTTAATGGGACATGACTCTTAAAGGCGATCCTACAACATTCCCTTTCATTCCAAAGGGAAGCCCTTTCATTCCAAAGGGAAGTTTCATATGCTAAAAGTAAAAATACGACATTAGACATCAAAATAATTTACACAGGTATAGAGATTATGAACTTTACAGAGGCTTGAGAGTCCACATATCGTTTTGGTGGTTTGACAAATCTTGCTCGGAGAATGTGCGTCTCAGCTGTTGTTTTTACTGAAGTTTCTCCCTCTCTGCATTCAGTTTCTGTTTCTCTGCTTTCAGCCTGCTGACATACTCTGTTGCTTTTCTCAAGATGACTTCAAGGGGCAGCACAGTGGCGCAGTGGTTAGCACTGCAGCCTCACAGCTCCAGTGACCCAGGTTCGGTTCTGGGTCCTGCCTGTGTGGAGTTTGCAAGTTCTCCCTGTGACCGCATGGGTTTCCGCCGGGTGCTTCGGTTTCCTCCCACAGCCAAAGACTTGCAGGTTGATAGGTAAATTGGCCATTGCAAATTGCCCCTAGTGTAGGTAGGAGAATTGAGGGAAGGTGGGGATGTAAGGGAATATGGGATTAATGTAGGATTAGCATAAATGGGTGGTTGATGGTCGGCCTCGACTCAGTGGGCGGAAGGGCCTGTTTCAGTGCTGCATCTCTCTATGATTCTATGATTACCTTTGAGGCCCTGTCATTTTTGGAAAGTTCCGGCACCTCATTTTGAAGAGCTAACAGACAATGCTTCAACTCATTCCTCCTCTGCCTCTTCAGGACATTGCATGTCATTCATCTTGCCTCGTCCTCCATGTTTGAAGGCTTGGTACTCATGGTCAAGGACATGTTGGGGGGGGACAAAAAAAAAAGAGTACTTGGTCTCATGGTGATACCTGTCTGTTGCGGCTTGTTGTGGTGCTGGCAGTTCTGTCGAGAGGAGAAGTGAAGGTGCAACATAGTTATGCAGTTGCTGGGTTTGCAGACTGCACCGTTTGATGTTGGTCAGAGCCTGCTATCGGGTTTTGGTTCTGGGAGATTTTCCCCTGACAGTGCTCTCGCAGATAGTTATGATGTTAAGGTCCTCATATACTGGTAGTTCTGCCACTGCTGGTTCACTCATGTCTACTAGGTGGACTGTTTGTGGTTACCATGCCGACTTGCCATAGCTGTATTGCATTGTCAGTGTGCCACCGTAAGTGATGGGTGACCCCTTGTATGCAGATAACTTGGCAGTTGTCGGTTGTATCATTGATTTCCAATGACTCTGGTACATATCTTTGAGGATTCAAACTGGTAGGATATTTGCTGGTGTCAATTTTAACCCTGAGTGTGTTTGCTTTATTTGGGCACGTGATGTTAATAGTGGCCAAAGCTTCCAGTGGTTTGACTTCATCAATGTGCGTCAGGTTCACAATGTGGAACGCCTTCTTGTCTTTTGGCTGAGAACTGCTTCTCTGAGCCTGGTCTCAGGTCTGTTTCACTGTGGATCTCATGTATCAACATGTGTTTATGCCAGTCTCTGGCACTCTCCTTGCTGCTTGCTTGTGTCCTACTCATGCTTTTGGATGCATCTTTGGAGCCATATTTCATGCATAGTGAGGCCCAGTGTCCATTTGCACCACATGCCTTGCACAGGGCTCAAAATGCAGAGCAATTTTGCCGTGAGTGGGACTGATCGCACTTACCACACAGCTTGTTTGCTCTTTTCAGCCTGGATATCATGCCAATACTGTCAGCTGCTTCTAGTGCTTGCAGGTGCTGTTGTCCAGCTATGATGGCTTCGTATTTCCTGCCATCATCCAGCAATGCATCAATGCTGTGACCTTTCTTTCTACTCCCCCCACCCAAGAAGTCTTTCTGAAATGCTTCAATGGGTGTTGATATATTTGGTCTGACAACTCAGTTTGAGAAGTCACATTTGTTGCCCTTACTACAGCATCTACTGACAAACTGGTCTATTGATTCCTATGGCTAGAACATAGAACATAGAACAGTACAGCACAGTACAGGCCCTTCGGCCCATGATGTTGTGCCGAACCTTTAACCTACTCTAAGATCAAACTAACTACATACCCTTCATTCTACTATCATCCATGTACATATCCAAGAGTCGCTTAAATGCTCCTAATGTATCTGCTTCTACTACCACCGCTGGCAGTGCATTCCACGCACCCACCACTCTCTGTGTAAAGAACCTACCTCTGACATCTCCCCGAAACCTTCCTCCAATCACCTTAAAATTATGCCTCCTGGTGATAGCCCTTTCCACCTGGGAAAAAGTCTCTGGCTATCTACTCTATCTATGTCTCTCATCATCTTGTACCCCTCTATCAAGTCACCTCTCATCCTCCTTCGCTCCAATGAGAAAAGCCCTAGCTCCCTCAATCTTTCTTCGTAGGACCTGCCCTCCAGTCCAGGCAGCATCCTGGTAAATCTCCTCTGCACCCTCTCTAAAGCTTCCACATCCTTCCTATAATGAGGCGACCAGAACTGAACACAATATTCCAAGTGTGGTCGAACCAGGGCCTTATAGAGCTGCAACATAACCTCGCGGCTCTTAAACTCAATCCCCCTGTTAATGAAAGCCAACACACCATACGCCTTCTTAACAACCCTATTAACTTGGGTGGCAACTTTGAGAGATCTATGGACATGGACCCCAAGATCCCTCTGTTCCTCCACACTGCCAAGAATTCTGTCTTTTAGCCTGTATTCCGCATTCAAATTCGACCTTCCAAAATGAATCACTTCACACTTTTCCAGGTTGAACTCCATCTGCCACTTCTCAGCCCAGCTCCGCATCCTGTCAATGTCCCGTTGCAACCTACAACAGCCTTCCACACTATCCACAACTCCAGCAACCTTCGTGTCATCGGCAAACTTGCTAACCCAGCCTTCCACTTCCTCATCCAAGTCATTTATAAAAATCACAAAGAGCAGAGGTCCCAGAACAGATCCTTGTGGAACACCACTGGTCACCGAGCTCCATGCTGAATACTTACCATCTACTACCACCCTCTGACTTCTATGGGCCAGCCAATTTTGTATCCAGACAGCCAACTTTCCCTGAATCCCATGCCTCCTTACTTTCTGAATGAGCCTACCATGGGGAACCTTATCAAACGCCTTGCTAAAATCCATATACACCACATCCACTGCTCTTCCTTCATCAATGTGTTTTGTCACATCTTCAAAGAATTCAATAAGGCTTGTGAGGCATGACCTGCCCCTCACAAAGCCATGCTGACTGTCTCTAATCAAACCATGCTTTTCCAAATAATCATAAATCCTGTCTCTCAGAATCCTCTCCAATAATTTGCCCACTACCGACGTAAGACTGACTGGTCTATAATTCCCAGGGTTATCCCTATTCCCTTTCTTGAACAAGGGAACAACATTTGCCACCCTCCAATCATCCAGTACTACTCCAGTGGACAGTGAAGACGCAAAGATCATCGCCAAAGGCGCAGCAATCTCTTCCCTCGCTTCCTGTAATATCCTTGGGTATATCCCGTTTGGCCCCGGGGACTTATCTGTCCTCATATCATTCAAAATTTCCAGCACATCCTCCCTCTTAACCTCAACCTGTTCGAGCATATCAGCCTGTTCCACGCTGTCCTCACGAACGACCAGGTCCCTCTCACTAGTGAATACTGAAGCAAAGTATTCATTTAGGACCTCCCCTACCTCCTCCGACTCCAGGCACAAGTTCCCTCCACTATCCCTGATCGGCCCTACCCTCACTCTGACCATCCTCTTGTTCCTCACATAAGTGTAGAACGCCTTGGGATTTTCCTTAATCCTATCCGCCAAGACCCCTTCTAGCTCTCCTAATTCCATTCTTCAGTTCCTTCCTGGCTACCTTGTAACCCTCTAGAGCCCTGTCTGATCCTTGCTTCCTCAACTTTAAGTAAGCTTCCTTCTTCCTCTTGACTAGCTGTTCCACCTCTCTTGTTATCCAAGGTTCCTTCACCCTACCATCCCTTCCTTGCCTCATTGGGACAAACCTATCCAGCAGTCGCAGCAAGTGCTCCCTAAACAACCTCCACATTTCTGTCGTGCATTTCCCTAAGAACATCTGTTCCCAATTTATGCTCCCCAGCTCCTGCCTAATAGCATTGTAATTCCCCCTCCCCCAATTAAATATTTTCCCATCCCGTCTGCTCCTGTCCCTCTCCATGACTATAGTAAAGGTCAGGGAGTTGTGATCACTATCACCGAAATGCTCTCCCACCGAGAGATCTGCCACCTGGCCTGGTTCGTTGCCAAGCATCAAGTCCAACATAGTCTCCCCTCTAGTCGGCCTATCTACATATTGAGTCAGGAAACCTTCCTGGACACACCTGACAAAAACTGCTCCATCCAAACTATTTGCACTAAGGAGGTTCCAATCAATATTAGGGAAGTTGAAGTCACCCATGACAACAACCCTGTTACTTCTGCACCTTTCCAAAATCTGCCTCCCAATCTGTTCCTCCGTGTCTCTGTTGCTATTGGGGGGTCTATAGAAAACTCCCAACAAAGTGACTGCCCCTTTTCTGTTTCTGACTTCCACCCATAATGACTCAGTAGACAAACCCTCCTCGATGACCTCCCTTTCTGCAGCTGTGATACTATCCCTGATTAGCAATGCCACTCCCCCACCTCTTTTACCTACCTCCCTATTCCTTTTGAAACATCTAAACCCCGGAACCTCCAACATCCATTCCTGCCCCTGTGATATCCACGTCTCCGTAATGGCCACAACATCGTAGCTCCAAGTACTGATCCATGCTCTAAGTTCATCACCCTTATTCCTGACACTTCTTGCGTTAAAATAGACACACTTAACCCATCATACTGGCTGCAACTTTGCCCTGTCAACTGTCTAACCTTCCTCACAGACTCTCTGCACTCGGTATCTGCCTGTTCAACAGCTACCCCATCCACTGATCCGTAGCTCCGGTTCCCATCCCCCTGCCAAACTAGTTTAAACCCTCCCGAAGAGCTCTAGCAAACCTCCTGCTCCAGTTCAGATGCAACCCGCCCTTCTTGTACAGGTCCCACCTTCCCCAGAAGGTATCCCAATGATCTACATATCTGAATCCCTCCCTCCTGCACCAGTTCTGTAGCCACTTGTTCAGCTGCACTCGCTCCCTGTTTCTAGCCTCACTAGCACGTGGCACCGGTAACACTCCTGAGAATACTACTCTGCTCGTCCTGCCTTTCAGCTTCCAACCTAACTCCCTATATTTGCTTTTCAGGTCCTCATCCCTTTTCCTAGCTATTTCATTGGTACCGATATGTACCACAACCTCTGGCTGCTCCCCCTCCCCCTTCGGAATCCTGTAGACTCGATCCGAGACATCCATGACCCTGGCACCCGGGAGGCAACATACCATCCAGGAGTCTCGTTCGCGACCACAGAATCTCCTGTCTGTTCCTCTAACCACTGAATCTCCTATCACTATCGCTCTCCTATTCTCCCCCCTTCCCTTCTGAGCCACTGGGCCAGGCTCAGTGCCAGAGACCTGGCCAATGTGGCTTTGCCCTGGTAGGTCATCCCCCTCAACCGTATCCAAAACGGTATACTTATTATTGAGGGGAACGGCCACAGGGGATTCCTGCACTGTGCGCCTATTTCCTTTCCCTCCCCTGATGGTCACCCAGCTACCTTTATCCTGTAACTTAGGTGTCACTACTTCCCTATAACTGCTCTCTATCACCCCCTCAGCACCCTGAATGATCCGAAGTTCATCCAGCTCCAGCTCCAATTCCCTAACGCGGTCTGCGAGGAGCTGGAGTTGGGTGCACTTCTCACAGGTGAAGTCAGCAGGGACACCAGTGGTGACCCTTACCTCTCACATCCTGCAAGAGGAGCATGAAACTGCCCTAGCTTCCATCCCCTCTGCACTAAATTGACAACAGAGATTAAAAAAAAATGAAAACCTTACCTTACTAAACCCTCCACACAAGAGGCCTTTTTTTTTGGTTAGAGGAGGAGGATGTTGCTTGAAGGACATCAATTCCAGGCAGTAAATTTTAAAATTCACTCTTAATCGGATTTGATCTTCCAGCACTTTCCATATGTTTGTGGTATCTTTCTGGTCCTCTTCAGACAAGCCTGAGGTGTTGATTCTGTGTAATCCCTCATTTCCAACTGCTATTTGTATTTTCACAGCCTGTTTCCCTGATTCTACCATTGCTTGGTCTGTGAAGCATAACTACATTTTGTCTGAACTGTTGGAACTTGGATAGGATATCCAACACCTTCCAGTTCATGCTGAGAAATTTGGTATCCATCTTCCTGCTGTTCTTTTGCTTAAATTTTGCTTTAAGACTTGTTCTATGACTCTGCACTGTTTCCCCTTTAAGAAACAGTCTGTTCTTTTGACTGGCTGCTTTGACTGACATCAATTCCAGGCAGTAAATTTTAAAATTCACTCTTAATCGGATTTGATCTTCCAGCAGGTGTTTCCTGTTATGTGTTCATCTGGCTTCCAGCACTTAAGATTGTTCTGTTTACACATCTGTTCGATACAGTTCAATATTTTTTTTTGCTAGAGTTTGTTTATGTTGTTCATGCTTGAGTGGTTTTATGAGTATTGTTTTTACTGTGGCTTTGTGAATGGAAGTTCTTATTCACATTCCAGTGGTTTAATGATTTAAAAAAAAACTTTGGCTGCGTGAATGAAGGCTTGGCAGTGATCGGAGGATTCCCGTGCTTTTTCCAATCGAACGCCTCCTGTAATGACGCTGACCTCGATTAGCCTGGGTAAGGAGTCAAGTCTTCCCCTTTTTTTTTTACATGGAGCTTTTGAAAAAAATTTAAGGACTTCAGAGCTCATTTTTTTAAAAAACAGTATTTCTCAGCTGTCAGCACAATGACTCATCAGACTTACTTGCAGCCTGTTCTGTGCTCTGTCTTCTACAACTTGAGATAAGTTTTTTTTTAAACTGTTTGAGCCAGTCTTTTTTTAAAAAAAACTTTCTCTAGTCGCTGTAGGAAGGGTCATTTTCAAGGCTATTTTATCCATGGTCTTCAACTTCCTTTTTTTCCTCATTACAGCTGCCACCATATAATGAGTTCTTTTTGTTGTCGGATGCAACATAAATGAATTGCATGGAATCGAGTTGGTTGAAGATCTCAAACAGGTCTATTACAGTTAAACTATTACAGTACAGAGCTAACTATTTACAGAACTCGCCTCTAGGTGTTATAGTTGCAGAGTGACTCTGGTTTGTAGTCACATGACTGTCCTGGTACTTAGCTCATTAGCATACTAAGATTTTAAAGGAACATCACTCTTAAAGGTAATCATCCAACAAAAACCCTCTCATCTGGTTAAAGAAAAGTGCCCTGGAATAAAAAGTGTTTCAATACTACAAACATGTTGCTGGAGTTTGCTTTTTACAGTGTTTCCCAAATATATAGTTAATTACTAGTTATTTGATAAGTGTCTTTAAGTAGTTAATTCTGTTGATGACTAATTATGATTACATATTGTTTACGCAAAACTCAATAATCAAATAGCTGATTATAAGTCTTTGTTCCACATGCAAGTTAAGAAAACATGATCCTTTGGAATGGAACCTTAGCTGACAACTCCTTAGGGTTTACACTCAAACTAGTTTCTGCCCCCATTAACTGATAATAATTGTTCGACAAAGATTTATTTGTGTACTGTTGAATTAATATGCTAAATTGTAGCTGCATCTCTGGATAAACTGTTCTCCATGGTGACAGACATTACTGAATAATGCAGATTAAGTTGCATTACCTTGACAGGAATGTTTTTGTTTTGTGATGTGTGTGCATTGCCAATGAACTCCTAATCAAGCGCTACTGCTTTTGTTTTGCACAGCTCTTTGAGGCCTGTTTCAGTGCTAGGGGAAAACGTATGAATCCGTCAGGTGTTGGGACCCGGAGGGAGCTGGAGTTTGGTCATCGCAATTAACTACACTGTGAAGGACTGAGAGAATGTAAACATGGCCATTGGTTCTGGAGTGGACCAGGTATATGTGAACTACAAAATTGCTGGGATCATGTCTTAGGAACATAGGAACATTAAGAACAGTGGGAAATTCAGTTCTTTGGGCCAGTTCCACCATTCATTTAGGTCATGGCTGATCTATGTCTTAACTCCATTTTTCTACCTTTACTCCATATCCCTTGATATCCTCCCCAACTTAAAAAAAAAAAGCCCATCTGGGGTAAGTAAAGCTTTCAAAAGGGAATTGGATAAATCCTTGAAGGATAAACGTTTGCAGGGGCTATGGGGAAAGAGCAGGGGAGGGAGACATATTGGATAGTTCGTTCAAAGAATTGACACAGGCGCAATGGGCCAAATGGCCTCCTCCTGTGCTGTATTATTGATGAATGTAGAAGATAGGTTATTCTTATTGATAACTGAACTCAGAAGGCATTAAGAGCAATACCAGAAGCACTTAGCAAAGCAGATTGCATGCATAACTCAGTAATTATGCTCTTACCGTGTTTAAAGATGCATTAAAGTGAAAATTGCTGAACTTTTCACATTTTGCCAACACGGTCTTTTGTCGTGTGCATTGACATCATGGCCTACATGGTGATGATGCCGTTTATTGAGGGTGCATTCACCATAACCCTCCATTTTTTTCATGAGGCAAGGGAGCCAAGAGATAGCAATGTGGTGGGTTGGAACAATATCATTTCATATACTGTCCATGAGTAAATTATAAAGGCTGGTTTTAAGTGGAGCAAGCCTTGCCTGAACTTGGACCCCCTGCTGAGGTAGGCAGCCACTCAACAGGGTGTTCAGCACTGGCCTTCAGGCCTCAATCATTACAGTTTGCTGGGAACAATGTTTACACGCTGCCTGCATTACTTTGAACAGGATTCTAATTAAGTTGGATCACTGGCAAATCCTTATGAGTTTGGACTTTTACTTAAACCTTTGGTTGCACCTATAGTATCATGGAATCAGAATGGTTACAGCACAGAAGGCCATTCAACCCATCATGTCCATGCTGGCCCTACTAAAGAGCAATTTACGTACTGCTACTTCCCTGCCCTCTCCCCCACATCCCTGCACATTCCTCCTCTTCAGATATTTAGAATACTTAGAAAAATGTACAGTACAGAAGGAGGCCAATCTGCCCATCATGTCTGTGCCTGCCAAAAAAATGAACCATCCAACCTAATCTCATTTTCCAGCACTTGGTCTGTATCCCAGAGATTACGGGACTTCAGGTGCAGATCCAGGCACCTTTTAAATGAGGTGAGGGTTTCTGCCTCTACTACCCTTTCAGGCAGTGAGTCCAAGACTCCTACCGCCCTCTGGGTGAAAGAGTGTTTCCGCATCTCCTCTCTAATCCTTCTACCAATCACTTTAAATCTATGCCCCCTAATCACTGACCCCTTTGTTAAGGAAAATAGGTCCTTACCATACACTCTCTCCAGGCTCCTCACAATCTTCTATACCTCAATCAAATCTCCTCAGCCTCCTCTGTTCCAAGGAAAGCAAACCCAGCCTATCCAACCTTCCCTCAATTGAAATTTTCCAGTCCTAGCAACATCCTCGTAAATCTCCTCTGTACTCTCTCTAGTGTAATTACATCCTTTCTGCAATTAGGTGACCAGAACTGCACACAGTACTCAAGTTGTGGCCTAGCTAATGTTTTGTACATTTCCAGCATAACCACCCTGCTCTTATATTCTATACCTCATCTAATAAAAGGAAAGGATTCCATATGCTTTCTTAACCACTTTACCAACCTTTCCTGCTACCTTCAGGGATCTGTGGACGTCCATTCCAAGGTCCCTCACTTCCTCTACACATCTCAGTATTCCCCCATTAATTGTGCATTTCATTGTCTTGTCTGACCTCCCCAAATGCATCACCTCACCCTTCACCTTGGCCGCATCAAAATCCCAAGGTCAAGACATCTTTGCATAAAGTGAGCGGACACCTGTGCCATTTTCGGTGCTGCAGGGGAACTGTCCCTCAACTAGGCAAGAGGAATGTTGAGTTGCACCTTGAAAGATGTTGGCTGTGTAAGTTCATAGATCAAGAAATACTAAATGGCTATTTTAAAATATGCCACTTGTCCAGTGGCAATCATACCATGGAGACCAGGCACACTGGTAGACCAGCTTTGTATAGACATGTATTACATTGTGCAGAAAAGAGGCAGAAATTTGGGCAGATGGCATTGTAGCATCTGTATACAGGGAAGAGGTCAATAAAGTGGCCGCCCCCAGAATCTTAAAACATGAAAAAGATGCAAAGACCTGACGCAAGTGGGCACCACCCCAAATTCTTGCTCAGTCCATCCAAATAATGGTAATTTAATGTGGCCTGGGCTCCAGGAATTTTTGGGGCTAAGGCCTTCTCTTAGCCCAGGAATTTCCTTGGCAATTGAGTTTACCCGGACTGACTTCAACCCTTTTCCCTGCTGGAGAATTCCAGCCATTGATTAATCTCTGCAACAAAGAAAAAAATTCCTGCTATCAATCCTAAATTTGTCCATCACAATCCTAGACAAGTGCCCCTGTGCCCAACTGCCTTGGAGTATACAAGTTGTTTGGAGTTAACTTTCTCATTCATTTTATCTTAAATACCTCTTTAAGGTGCCCTCTGAAAGGCCACTCTGAGGATGAATAATCTAGCTTAGCCAATTGTTATTCATTGGACATCCCCTTGATAGCAGAGATTAATCTTGTTGTTCTCCTCTGCATCTGCTCTTAGCCCCTGATACCATAGCAACCACAACTAGACTTAGTATGTCAGGGGCAGTGTGAACAATGTACAGCTTCAGCATGGCTTCTGAGGGTGACATTGTGGACGATCTGCCTGCCTGCTCCACATCTGGTCCATGCCAAGGACGGTCAGATAGCAAGAAAGGAAGACCTACATTTATATAGCGCCTTTCTTGACTTCAGAATGCTCCAAATCACGTTGCAGCCAATGAAAGACTTCTGAAGTGCAGTCAGGGGGCAACCCATTTGCACACAGCAAGGTCCCAGAAAACAGCAATATGATAATGACTGGATAATACGTTTCTAATGATCTTGGCTTCGGAATAAATATTAGCTCGGACACTGGGGAGAACTTCCCTGCTCTTTGGGAGCTTTTACAGCCACCTGAGAGGGCAGAGGGACTCTTGGTTTAATGTTTAAACCAAAGGATGACACCTCTGACAGTGTGGGGATCCCTTAGTACTGCACTGGAGTGTCCACTTAGATTTTGTGCTCAAGTCTCTGGAGTGAGATTTAGACCCACAAGCTTGTGATTTAAAGGTGAGAGGGCCAACACTGAGGCACACCAGACATGGATAATAAAGTAATTATTTATCCTCCATTTGTACATCTGGTACTGATTCACAGTCACCAGATTGGCTTCTAATGGATATAATTTTCTTGTTTTTTTGTTTGTCCAACACAGCCCAATATGTCTCACAATTAAGAGGTTTTAATTAACTGGGGCTTATAGTTAGACCATTGCTACTAAATAATTCACAATTTCCCAAGTGTGGAGTAATTTCAGACTGTCGCTAGGATGCAGACTGACAGAAAGTGAGGCTTCCTGAATAATGTGCTAGGGAAATGTGCATATATGATGAGATGAAGGGAAGAATTTGATATTCTCTGAGCTGCATCATTTACTCCAGTGGGGCCATCGATCATACATTGCCTGGAAAATAACTCACTTAGGACCATGAGTGCACTGCGATAAAGTAAAGTTAAGTATTTATACTGGATAACTATGCACTACTGCAATGTAAAAGTAGAATGAGTGCAGAAGGAGGCCATTCAGCCCATCATGCCTGTGCTGGCTTATCGGAAGAGCTATCCAATTAGTCCCACTCCCCCGCTCTTTCCCCATAGCCCTGAAAATTTCTCCTCTTCCAGTATTTATCTAATTCCCTTTTATAATTTACTACTGAATCTGCTTCACCACCCTTTCAGGCAGTGCCGAACAACTCGGAGCATACAAAATTTTATCTCAATTTCCCCCCGGTCTTTTTTGCCAATTATCTTAATAGGTGTACAATATTGTGGTAAATACGCTCCTCAGTTGTTCTGTTGGGGTATGTGAGTAATGGGTACCATGGAAAGAAAGACATGCATTTATATAGCACCTTTCCTGACCTCAGGACATTCCAAATTGCTTTACAGCCAATGAAGTGCTTTTGCAGTATTGCCATTGTAGTAATGTAATAAATGCAGCAGCTGAAATGCACACAGCAAGCTCCCATAAACAGCAATGAAATAAATGAGTATATCATCTGTCTAGATGTTGGTTGAGGGATAAATATTGACCAAGACAGCACAGGAGAAGAACGATTGCAATACACTAGCACAGAGTGTGTATAAAACTATTATTGTTAGCATTTTGAAAAGCATGAAAAAGAAAAACTAGCATTTATATAGCACCTTTCATGATCACCAGAGGTCTCAAAGTGCTTTATAGCCAATGAAATATTTTTGAAGTGTAAATCTGCTGTAATGTCAGAAACAAGGCAACCAATTTATACACAGAAAGCTCCTACAAACAGCAATGTGACAATGACCAGGGATAAATATTGGTCAGGACACAGGGGAGAACTCCTCCACTTGTCTTTGAAATAGTGCCAGAAGATCTTTTACATTTGTCTGATGGGGCCTCATTTAAATATCACATCTGTAGACAGCACCAGCACCTCTGACAGTGCAGCACTCCCTTATACTACACTGGAGTATCAGCCTTGCCTTTTACATTCATGTCCTGGAGTGGAACTTGATCTGTCAACTCCCTAACTACAAGACAGCAATGCTATCACCTGAGCCACAGCTAACAGGAACATAAGGGGCTTATCTGGCATTAGCTGTTAGCCCACTCCAGGGCTTGAGCACAAAAGTCAAGGCTGACACTCCAGTGTGGTAATGAGGGTGTGCTGCTGATGAGATGTTAAACTGGGGCCCCATCTGCCTGCTTGGATGGATGTAAAAGATTTCATGACACTGTTTCAAAGAAGAGCAGGGGAGTTATCCCTAGTGTCCTGACTAATATTTTTCTCTTCAGTCAACATTATAAAAACAGATTTGGTCATTGTCACAAAATGTTGGGGGACTTTGCTGTGCGCAAATTCGTGTATTGTACTGCAGTGGTGACTTCACCTTTATGAAACCGTACCTTTAAGAGATCAGGCCACTGATACAATTGATGACATCAGGTATAAATAAGGAGACACCATTCTGAGAGCTCACTCAGCTTTACAGATAGCAGATACACACCAGCAAGGAAAAGACCTGTACCTGAAATCATGCACCATAAATAAGTAAGACAATGAATAATATTTGTATTCAATCTGAATATAAAACTTGGTTATTATTTAAAGACTTAAGAATGCAGCACAACACTACAATTCCTGGCGACGAGAAAAAAACCCGGAAAAAGATGAAGCACAGACGGTTCCAGGGTTAAGGCGACAAACTTGGGAAAAAAGTCAAAAGAAAACCAGGACTGGATCAGAGAGAAAATGTGGACTGGACCAGAGAAAAAAAAAATTGGGCCAGAACAGTGGGAACAACATTTTGCAGGTACTCAGAAGTAAAGGCCAAAATTTTAGTTTGGGCAGGAGGTTTCCCTCACCAGCCGAAAAGTCAGGGTCAAGCTTGCCTCTGCCAGGCCTGGGGAGCCACGCTGGGATTTTTCACTCCCTCAGGCCCTTAATTGTCATTGGGCTGGACTTCCACCTTCTTGAGGCGGGAAGTCCCGTCTAATGGAGCTGCCGGCCAATCAGCGGGCTTGCAGCTCTTAGACGCAGCAGCACCACCAGGAGCAGTGGCCACTGCTGGGACTACACCCAGCCATCAGAGGCAACAGGAAGGACCGCCCCAGAAAAGAGGTAAGTTTTTAGGGTCTCGCCGGGGACAATCGGCCAGGCCCCCAGTGAGGCAAGGGGGGTGTTAGTTGGGGGGAGAATGTGGCCCTCCGTGGGGCACAGGATGCCCAATCATGAGAGTCCCTCCACTGCAGCCCACAAGAAGGCTGCCAGGTTTTACTTGGCAGTGTCATGGGGCCTTTGCCATCCGCCCGCCAAGGGTAAAATACCTGCGATAGCAGGTGGAGGCTCTTAAGTGTCACTTAGAGAAAACAAATTCCAATTGAACAAGCTGATATCTAAAATCTCCTATGGATCAGATACCCCTCTACCAGTCCTAGGGGTCCATCCAAGTTACTCTCAACTCCTCCTATGGGTCCACATATCAGACTGAGTTCCATGTTGTCGACTCAAGCAAGGAAAATCTGCTAAGTTTGGAAACAGCCAGCGAATTGAAGCTGATCACGGTCAATACTGTCAGAGGACAGAACTCCCTGACCAAAGAAGACATCTTGAAAAAATATCCACAATTATTTGAAGGCATCGGCAAAGTGAAAAACATGAAAATCAAGCTCCATGTAGATGAGTCAGTCCAACCCAAACAAACACAGGATTCCATTCCCTACCAGAAAAGACAGAGAAAGAATTAAACGGACTGGAGAAATTGGACGTTACTGAAAAGTCAGAAGGGCCAACACCACGGATCAGCCCAATTGTTGTAGTCCCTAAACCCACAGGACAAGTACAAATTTGCATGGACATGAGACAGGCCAAAGTGATAAAATGAGAAAGGCACCCCATGCCAGCCAACACTAGATGAGATAATTGAAGACATGAATGGGTCAACAATCTTCAGTACCCTAGACCTGACAGCTGGATATCACCAATTTGAGTTGGACGAATCTAGTCAGTACCCATATTGGATTAAGATGGTATAAGCATTTAGCGTTCAAAGTGAACGCAGCCTCTGAAATTTTTCAATCAGTAGTAGCAGAACTACTTACAGACCTGAGTCGAGCCAAGAATATCTCAGACAACATTACTGTTTCTGGGAGAACACAAGCAGAACATGACAAGCACTTACAAGCCATATTGGATCGGTTCCAAGTGCACAATTTGCGATTAAATTAAGACAAGGGCATTTTTTCAGCTGTGGAAGTTAAATTCCACAGGCACGTATTGAACAAAAAAAAAGAGATCTATCTCCTGATTCTAAGAAGGTGAAGGCAATCTTGAATGCAGATCCTCCCGCGAAAGCAAAATGTCAAATCTCTCCTCGGGTTAGCATCGTACATCGAGATTTATGCCAGAGAATGCCGATCACAGCCCCACTTCAACAGCTCACTCGACAAGATTTCAGTTGGAATTGGGATGAGGCAGAAGCACAGGCATTTCATAACTTAGAGGAATCTCCAACAAACACAAACGATGCCTTATTTCAATGCCAGGAGACACACTGAATTGATACTAGTTGCCAGTCCAGTTGGTCTTGGAGCCATGTTCTGCCAAGACAACAAAGCAATATTGTATGCAAGCAGATGATTGACGGACACAAAAACTTTTAAATTTAAAAGAAGGGGGTAATTAATGTAGTGCAATGGTAACTTCACCTTTATGAAACTGTACCTTTAAGAGATCAGGCCACTGTTGCAACTGGTGACATCAGGTATATATAAGGAAGAGATAGCATTTTGAGAGCTCACTCAGTACATGACTTTACTGATAGCAGACACACACCAGCAAGGAAAAGACCTGTACCTAAAATCATGCAATATAAAATAAGTAAAACAGTAAATAGTGTTTGTGTTGAATCTGAATATAAAGCCTGCAGTTGTCATTTAAAGACTTATGAACACAGCACACTACAACTGACTGCCGCATTTTCTACATTACAACAGTTACCACACTTCAAAAAGTACTTCATTGTCTCAAAGCACTTAACAGTCATTCAGTGGTCATGAAAAGTGCTATATAAATGCAAGTTTTTCTTTTTCTTTTCATGTTAGAGGATGTGGGTTTAAAGTTCAGAGTTTATTCTCCTCTCATTGGATAATCTAGGAGAATTTGGGTGGATTGTAATTGGAATGTACCTTGTGGGAACCAAGAGCTGGGAGGATCCCAGGGGAGGAATATCGAGGTTAGTGCATTATCTGGTGCATGGAACAGAAAGTTTTAAAGCTATCACCTGTGGATGAATATTTGAATGTCTGAAATTAATTACAACTGGACAAAAATTGTCATTTTTATGTCTATGGTCTTCTCCATTAGTGATATGGGACAGCCCCCCTCAATGTGTGCCTGCCAAGGGAGGGATGGCAATAGAAACCCAAGCTGAGCTCTCCTCTTGTCTGATTTGGAGGTGTTGCTAAAAGGGCAGCACTGTGGATAACAGCAGCAGGACACTCACATAGATATAGATACTCATACACTTATAGACACACAGCGTTACAGACAGGTGAGAAATGTTAAGGGTGGTTCCCTTTTTCACCTCTCAACTGACTGCAGACAGTGTTTTTATTACAATTATGTTTTAACCCCTTGAGTACTTTAATGGTCAAGAAACACAAATTTCAGGTTTTCTCATAGGTTTAAAAATAGATAAACGTTTATTAAACAAAAAAACCTGAAAATTCACAACTTTACCCATACACACATGCACAAGATATAGATTAGGGCACACTTTCCTGGACCAACCTTGTGAACCCATTGTCTTCCCCTTTAATTTCCAGCAGTTGGCTTTCACACATACATGTAGACATACACACATATAGACAGACATATAGACACAGCCACACGCATACAGACACATACATATACAGATGTACACACACAGACATGCACACATACACAGACATGCATATTTGGACACAGATACGTACTCTCATGCACAAAGACATACACACATACATATAGGAACACAACACACACAGACACACAAACACAAACACACATGCAGGCACACACACACCCGCATGCACACAGACACTCGAATGAAAATTAAAAATCAGGCACAGTGTAAACTGATTGTCAAGTCGCTGTTGCCTATTTTGAGCTGTTGGCTAAGATGAATTTCACCACCCCCATTCTACCTCCTCGCTACGTGCTGCTCCAAGTCTGTTCTTTCTTGTGATCTCAGCTGTTGTTTTATTCAATTCTCTTGAATGGAAGTATCTCTCTGCTACTTTCTTGTCATGCACCAGGGACTGTCTGTCATTTTACCACAGACCTCTTCCCATGGTTCTTTCCAACCTTCAGCTAGAGACACTTTATTCTCTTCAGTGTCATATTTAACACCTGGGTCATGATTTTTTCCACCTCCTTTTAGTCAGAGTAGCTCTTTTATATTTCTGCTCTGCTTCACGTCCTTCTCTTTATTCTCTCGGGCACAATGCTCCAGTTACTGTTTTATTCTTATTCAAAAGTTCATTCAGAACTTCAACCTTGCTGTTTTTCACTTTCCTCCAGAGGTTTGTGTTTCTTCCGGCATCTTCCTCCAGGACACCACTAACCTCTGAACTTATTAATCTGTTGGATTTCTTTCCTTAAATTCAGGTAACCTTTCAATTTGACCGAGCTCTTCCATTTTCAAGGAGAAAGAACAATCTTACATTTATATAGCACCTACCTCGACCTCCAGACTTCCCAAAGCATTTTACAGCCAATGAAACACATTTGAAGTGTAGTCACTGTTGTAAACGTGGAAAGCAAAATGAGCACAGCGAGCTGCCCCAAACAGCAATGAAAGAAAAGAAAAAAAAAAGATGTTTTCTTGTGGTAATGAGGGATAAATAGTGAACTCTGATGTAAATAAGGCCGGACTGCCATTTTGGGTTGGAACTGATCCGAGCCTGCACTGTGCTCACTCTAACCAGTTCCATGGCCAATGGAAGTCACTCACCTCTATCCGTTCCCTCTCCTCTCACAACCACTCCTACCTGAGTCCTACTGCTAATGAAATAATTGAGAAGGAATGAGCGAAGAGAAAATCAGCACACACTGCTTTGTACATGTGGAATAGGCTCCCGACACACTGATTTTCTGCATGAAACAGGGATGGTTCATATGTATGAAGCCTTTATGTTGTCATTCCAAACCTTTTTGTTTATCCAGCATCCTTTTTACTCATGAACCCATTACTCTAATCTTATCAAAAACTGGGAGCGTTTCTGACAACAGAATCTACCACGCAGACCGAAAACCCTCTAAAGGGTTAAAATGTCTAACCCCCAAAAACAGCTATAGGGATTGCAGTACCTGATAAACCCTCACCTGTCCATTGTGTTGCAGGCAGCACAGTAAATTTGTGCTGTCTGTTGTTTTAAATGATTCCTGCATGCAGCAAGCATGGCCCAAGCTGTTCATCGGCTGCATGCAGCAGCGGGGGGCCCAATATCACAAGTGGCTAGCACTACTTAAAGGCAGCCTGCACCTCTTAAAGGGGAAGTGCATTGTGACTAGAAGTCGTGGTGGGAGTTTTTTGAAAAGTGGATCTGGGTTGTGATATTTTGAAGAATGGGTGAACATGCAAGAGAGCAAGCACCAAAGTTGTAGGCACTGCGTTGGAGGTCTTGGCGGGAGAGCTAGAGAGAAGGAGAGACATCCTATAACTGCAATGGGGTTGGAGGCCCTCTAGGCACATGCTCAGGAAGCTGTGGGGGAGATCAATGGTAGGAGCAGTGTTTCAAGAATATAGATGCAGTGCAGGAAGAAGTTTAACAATCTGACACGAGTTGTCAAGTTGATAGAGTTCATCTTCAAATGGTATATCCTACTAATCACACCACACCAGTAGCCTCATCCACTGCTCAATTCACTACACCACCACCCCAATCACCCACCTACCAACAATCTTTATCAGTACTCAGCCCTTCAATTCATATCCTTTACCTCACCCTCACACACTTAGCACTGTTGCAAGCCTCGCACTCACAGCTAACTTACAGTTGACACATACTGGCAGCTATTCAACCATAGCAGCCACATAACCAAACACGTTGCAGGACACTCACTGACACTTCCCTTTTTCTTGCAGGAGGTGGTGGTGTGTAACAGAAGGCAGCAGGAAAGAACTGGAGGAGGATAAATGTGCCTGAATGTTTGAACCCACATGGAGATAGTGCTGGCTGTCATGGGAAGGGGCATCACAGACCATGGTCACAGGTGAGGCTGGAGGGATTGAAAACAAGCATACCTTCATATCTAATCCTCCTTCTCATCCTACCCCTCCTTCATTCCACAACTCCTTCTGTCTCAAACTGCTTACTTTCTCCTCTCTCCTTACCACAACCCAATCCTTTTCCCTTTTTCATATCAGATAGCAAGAACTGGAACCTTCGCAGAGGAGAAAGAGCAAGAAGACAGTGATAATGAAGAAACACTGTCACTGGATGTTATACTCGCAGCCAACAGTTCAGAGCTGGACGCTGCATGTATTTTAGAAGTTAGGATAGAGAAAGGATCGGCACGTGGTGAGATGCCAGGCACAAATACCCAGGAGCCAGGGCAGGGGGAAAGGATAGTGCAGGTGTTAGTTCACTAGAGGGTGAGGTTACAAAGGGATCCAATGAAGATTTCGATGGGTGTACGGAACCAAGCACTGGAAAGTGTGCCAGAAAGTCTGTGCTCAATGTGAAGGAGCATGGAGGAGGCTGCCATAAATTTGGTTCAGGACTTTACCCAGAGCTTGGAGCTCAATTATGTTCATTTAGGATTCTTCCACAAATATTGAGGGATACATACACTTAGGGAAGATTAACTTTCTTATTGTTGCAATGTTAAAGGATAATTAACATAATTGGGATAGAAATTTGTTGGTGCCTGGTTTTGGGTACAAGGGATACAGCCATGTCTAAACTAACTGGATGACCTATTGGTTGCCTGTTGCACCTCCACAGGCAACTTTCCTGCCTGTGGAGACCAATGTCAGGTTGGCTGCATCAGGTGGTTGCTGCAGGGGGTTAGGACACAGCGGGAAGTGGGAGTCGATCATAGCCATCAGGTTTGCTGTGCAGCAAGTAGCAGTACTCCCAGTTTCATACGATTAAAACTCCCCTTTATGATGGCCGACATTTTCTAGACCGAATTAAGGGCCAGGTGAAGTTAAGTTGGGCAGGCCATGCACCCGCTCCATTCTGTAGGACCTCAATTTCCCGAGCAGTCCTAAAACAGGAGTTAGGCCCCTCATTTACTAATGCATGTGGTGTCTGAAGTCTGTTTTAGGCGGCCACGAGGGACACCTAAAAATCATGGGACCTAATTTCGTCTCAGACAATTTTTTGGCATATTTGGATGCAAGACTATGGTATCTGTAATTGGGCCTTGTTGTGCCAGTTTTTTGTCTGTAAAATATGTGTAACAAAGTTCAGCTTCTACCTCACTGTATCCATGTGGGTTTGGGATGATTAGAGATAATATCAAGGAAGAGTCAGACATGACCAACCATGGGTTAATTGAGGACTTGCGTGGAGGATGGTCCACCTGTAGCTCGTGTAGATATCTGTACTCGCACAAAAAGTCTGTGGCTGGGCATGAATCTACGTGTTGGACCCATGCGCCTCTCTCCATATTGTTACACAGGCATTACAGCAGGTGGGAAATATTGGGAGCATAAAAAGGCACTCTTGCTGGATGAAGTGAGAAATATGGAGAGAAGGCGCATCGCCGAGAAAAGTGTATTGGGCAGATTGGGAGGCAGGCGAAATGTCTTATTAATCCATGCAAACAACATGAGCTAGGGTGACAATCGATGTGTTGCAATTAACTTCAGCAACCTGGGATCAAATAGGAATAATTCAGCTAGCGATTCCCATCCTGATCTGTATCCAGTGGCTCCCACTGGGAACGAGAAGTGTGGACATCAGCTGAGAATATCAGACACATGTACGATGCACCCCATGGTGGAATGGCCAGTCAGAAGTCATTGTCTAGGCCCCCATAGGAGGAGCAGGCAGTTGTGTCAGATACTGGCAAGTGGGCAATGCCTGTGGAATTGCAGTCCTGTAGTTTAGTTGATAGAAAGGAAATTGAGTGTGGGTCAGAGATAGGACTCGCAGGTTCCTAACCCTGGCTCTGCTTGGCACGGTCATATCTGGTGAGGCTTCCCTCTCTGGGTTGAACCTCCCCATTTCTGCCTTTGCATCTTCAACAGAGGAGAAAGGATGTAAGCAGTGATTAGAATAACTAATGTAGCTGTGTCCATCAGTTCCATATAATGTAAAAGGAACATCTCCTGGGTAGTGGTGCATGTCATTTATGGGTTTATTAAGGAAAGTGAATCATGACAGCGGAGGAATTGTAATAGGGCACATAATGAAATAATAAAGAGCTGTCACCATAATTAATTTTCTTGTCTTATTTATTCTGTGCCTGTGAATTAGTATTTCATTTTTGTGCATTGATGACTATTCGCAGAAAGTACAACAGTATATCTGACGCCTACTTTCAGCTTGGAAATTCTTATTTTAAAGGACACATGAACAGTTCTGTATAATTCCTTTTTGTATTGTTCCACTCTTATTTTTCCTTTGACTCTTGCTGCAGTATCAATCCAAGGGAGTTGGCAGTCTGCTGGGATTATTCCCAAGCAAGGCTAGGCAGTGAATGCTTGTAGGCTATTTGGCAATGAGAGCCTCACAGCCAAACTTAATCTTGTCCTTGTCCAATAGCAGCACGCACACACAAACACACACACTTTCCAACCACAGGCCATGGGTCAGTGTTTGGGATTGGGACCACTAAGATAAGTACAGGTGAGGGAGGCCATTGGGCCTATTTGCTTCATACTCCCACAGGAGCCCTGTGGTTTCCACTGTGGCACTGAACTGTTTCTTCAATAGTTCCAAAGTTTTTGTCTTCACTACCCTAACCAGAAGACCCGTAAAGAGATTAATCGCTTTGTGTGAAGAGTTTCTTCCTGAAAACTGTCCTAACTTTACATTTTGCCAGTTTGCACCTGCATCCCTTTGTCCAATAGCTGTGGTTTGACTTGAATTTGTGCTCCAGATTGAAGAAAGAACTTGCATTTTATTTAACACGTTTCACAGGACATCGAGAGCGCTTTACAGCCAATTAAGTACTTTTGAAGTATAGTCCCTGTTGCATTTAAGGAAATTCTTTTGGGCCTCCTTATCTCGAGAGACAATGGATACGCGCCTGGAGGTGGTCAGTGGTTTGTGAAGCAGCGCCTGGAGTGGCTATAAAGGCCAATTCTGGAATGCAGCAGCCAATTTACACACAGCAAGGTCCCACAAACACCAATGAGATCTTGAACAGGTTGGAGTATTGGATTCAATTCTGGGCACCACATTTTAGGAAGAATGTGAAGGCTTTGGAGAGGGTACAGAAGAGATTTAGAATTAGAATTAGAATTAGAACATTACAGCGCAGTACAGGCCCTTCGGCCCTCGATGTTGCGCCGACCTGTGAAACCATCTGACCTACACTATTCCATTTTCATCCATATGTCTATCCAATGACCACTTAAATGCCCTTAAAGTTGGCGAGTCTACTACTGCTGCAGGCAGGGCGTTCCACGCCCCTACTACTCTCTCAGTAAAGAAACTACCTCTGACATCTGTCCTATATCTATCACCCCTCAACTTAAAGCTATGTCCCCTCGTGTTTGCCATCACCATCCGAGGAAAAAGACTCTCACTATCCACCCTATCTAACCCTCTGATTATCTTATATGTCTCTATTAAGTCACCTCTCCTCCTCCTTCTCTCCAACGAAAACAACCTCAAGTCCCTCAGCCTTTCCTCGTAAGACCTTCCCTCCATACCAGGCAACATCCTAGTAAATCTCCTCTGCACCCTTTCCATAGCTTCCACATCCTTCCTATAATGCGGTGACCAGAACTGCACGCAATACTCCAGGTGCGGTCTCACCAGAGTTTTGTACAGCTGCAGCATGACCTCGTGGCTCCGAAACTCGATCCCCCTACTAATAAAAGCTAACACACCATATGCCTTCTTAACAGCCCTATTAACCTGGGTAGCAACCTTCAGGGATTTATGCACCTGGACACCAAGATCTCTCTGTTCATCTACACTACCAAGAATCTTCCCATTAGCCCAGTACTCTGCAAACCTGTTACTCCTTCCAAAGTGAATCACCTCGCACTTATCCGCATTAAACTCCATTTGCCATCTCTCAGCCCAGCTCTGCAGCCTATCTATGTCCCTCTGTACCCTACAACATCCTTCGGCACTATCCACAACTCCACCGACCTTAGTGTCGTCCGCAAATTTACTAACCCACCCTTCTACACCCTCTTCCAGGTCATTTATAAAAATGACAAACAGCAGTGGCCCCAAAACAGATCCTTGCGGTACACCACTAGTAACTAAACTCCAGGATGAACATTTGCCATCAACCACCACCCTCTGTCTTCTTTCAGCTAGCCAATTTCTGATCCAAAGCTCTAAATCACCTTCAACCCCATACTTCCGTATTTTCTGCAATAGCCTACCGTGGGGAACCTTATCAAACGTCTTACTGAAATCCATATACACCACATCCACTGCTTTACCCTCATCCACCTGTTTGGTCACCTTCTCGAAAAACTCAATAAGGTTTGTGAGGCACGACCTACCCGTCACAAAACCGTGATGACTATCGCTAATGAACTTATTCTTTTCAAGATGATTATAAATTTACTAGAATTGTTCCAGGGATGAGAGGTTACAGTTACATGGATAGATGGGAAAAACAGCGGTTGTTCTCCTTAGAACAGAGAAGGCTAAGAGGAGATTTGATTGAGGTATTTAAAATCATGAAGGGTTTTCTAGATTAAATAAAGAGAAACTGTTTCTAATGGCTGAAGGGTTGATAACCAAACGATGTAAAATGGTGGAGTTTGTGGTCTGCTGGACCATTGGGGGAGCATGTGCCAGCTATTGTCTGATGACTTGTTAAATGTTCTGTTCGGTGCACTGACCCTGGTTTCAAAACTTTTTTTTTTGAGACAGACTCTAACTGAAAGGGAAACTAATTCTGAAGCAGAAACTGAAACCAAAACTTCAGGTTTCTGGGGAAACTGAAACTGGTTGGAGCCAGATAAAAGGACACAGAGCCATCTGAGCTCAGATCACAGTGGGGTGGAGTGCAAGCAAGTTGAAGAAAGTGAATGCTGGATCATTACTTAAAATAACTGATTAACCAGACCCGGCCATAGAGTGAGTAGGGTTGGCACTAAAGGGCTCGGATCAAGGTAATACTGGTGGATCCAGACTATCTACCTGCCATGAGCAGAGCTGAGCAGGTTCTGGAACAGTGTGCTATTTTGGGTGAAAACTGTACCCCTATAGCTCAGGTTGAAAGGGAACTGCTGTCGGATGAGAATCGGTGGCTGCAACTGGGAAGACAGGAGCTGGAGATCTACCTGAGGAAATCCAGAGCTTTGAAGAACTTTGTGGCTGTAATTGGTGCCATATATGCTGAATGGACTTCCCGGTAAATCCGTGAGATCTAGCTTCGTTATAACTACTAGTTGATGTGTAATTTGTAATCTATATATTGACCGTGATTTATCTGTTAATTCATGTTTAATTTATATTGATTTTGGTTTGATTGTTAAAATAAAAGTTATAAAAATGAAATCTTCTCTATTTGGGTTTGTTTGTGGGGGTCGTTCGGTAAAATCGGTTCTTTTGTTTAGTTGATCTCCACAGGGATCATAACAATACGTTTAAAGTGAACAGCAAAAGAACCAGAGGGTGATGAAAAACATTTTTACGCAACAAGTGGTTATGAATTGGAAGGCAGTGCCTGATAGAATAGTGGAAACAACAGCAGCCTTCAAAAAGCAACTGGATCAATACTTAAAGGAGAAAAAATTGCAGGGATATGAAGAAGGAGCGAGGGAGTCCGAATAAATGAATTGCTCTTTGAAAGAGCTGGTGCAGACATGATGGGTTGAATAGCTTCCTTCTTTGCTGGACGATTCTATGATTCGATGAACTCTGAGGTATTTCAGCGAAATCAGTGCCCCCGAGATAAATGCAGCCGAGCAATTGACATCGATTTGCTTGATGTGACACCTGAGCATTTACTCATTAAACCATCTGGGGATCTTGAGCCCATATTCTTGAAATAATTCTTTCCTGTTCAACTCAAGAAGCCTCAGTTTTAGTTTTGTTTTAGAATTCCAGAGGCAAGAAGGAGCCACAACTACACCCAATTTGGATATTTTGAGCACTTTGCTCTATTTGGCTTCCTGACAAGAGGATAGTGTGCGCTTGATTTCAAATCAATGCACATCTGGTCGAAACATAATTGAGATCCAAGCTTAGTCTCTTCTGGGCTAAGGTTCATTAGCCTAATGGCTACATAATCTCTAACCTCTGCCATCACACAGTACGCAATAAAGCAGCTAAGTGAATTAACCAAGTCAGGAGATTATGTTAAAGATTCCTGTAAATGTTCTTCACAGTTGAATGCAGAGCTATTCACTAGAACTGACAGCACTAAGAACTGAGCACATTACTTAATTCTGAATCATGTAAAACCGGCATGAATAGGTTCAAGATATTGAACACAAAAGACCCATTGCTTGGACATTTTCTCCTGGTCAGGAAGTGACACCGTTGAGCTTATCCTTTGAAATCAGGATTCACTGGCCTAGAGGTTTGAGCACGCTCAGAGATGGATAGACTCAATGCCTCATTATCATCGAGCTGGCAAAGCGTGGACCAAAATTCTCCCTGTCTACTGTTTTAACAACATATAATAACAACACCTTTAACATAATAAAACATCCCAAGGTACTTCACAGGAGCATTAGTAAATAAGGTATGACACTGAGCCACAAAAGGAGATATTAGGTCAGATGACCAAAAGCTTGGTCAAAGAGGTAGGTTTTAAGGAGAGTCTTAGAGGAGGAAAGTGAGATGGAGAGACAGGGAGATGTAGGGAGGGTATTCCAGAGCTTGAGGTCTAGACAACTGAAGGCACAGCTAACAATGGCGGAGTAATTAAAATTAGGGATGCACAAGAGGGCAGAATTAGAGGAGTGCATATCTGAGAGTTGTGTGACTGGTGGAGATTATAGAGATAGAGAGGGGCGAGGCCAGGGAGGGATTTGAAAACAAGGATGACAATTTTTAAGACACTTCTTGACCAGGAGCCAATGTAAGTCATCAGCAAGCACAGGGGTGATAGGGGAACAGGACTTGGTGTGAGCTAGACATGGGCAGCAGAGTTTTGGATGACCTCAAGTTTACGGACAGCACAGTGTGAGAGACCAGCCAGGAGTGCATTGGACTAGTCAAGTCTAGAGGGAACGAAGGCATAAATGAACGTTTCAGCAACAGATGAGCTGAGACAGTGGCGAAATTGGGTAAGGTACGGAGGTGGAAAGAGGCAGACTTAGTGATGGCATTACCATGAGGTTGGAAGTTCATCTTGGCATCAAATGTGGCACCAAGATTCCAAACACATTTGCTTAATCTCAGATTGTTGCCAGGGAGGGGAATGGAGTCAGTAGCTAGGAAAAAGAGTTTAGAGCTGGGACTGAAAACAATAGTTTCACTCTTCCCAATATTTAATTGGAGGAAATTTCTGCTCATCCAGCACTGGGTGTTGGATAAGCAGTCTGATAATTTAGCAACAGGGAAAAAAGAACCCGACCAAACTACTGCAGACCTGAGCTCGACCTGGCCCAAGTCCCTCCGATTTTGCCCCGAACCCGACCCGACCTGAACCCGCCCTGACTCGACCTGACCCGAGCCTGACCCCACGTTCCCTTTACTTAACTTCCTGACACCAAACCTGCAAGAAGCTGCAGCGCATGTGTGATGAGGTCATAGTGATGTCACTCACTCACTGCGCAGACTCAGTTTCGTCCCAGACTCCCAGCTCAGGTAAGTTTTTTTAATTTCAATACTTACCAGCAGAGGACTTACCATGTGTGGCTGGCCCGACCCGACCCGGACTTGGCCTGACCCGGCCCGAGCCCAAAAGCCGAACCCAGAAGAGGGGCCCGTTGGGTTCGGGTCAGGTAGCAGGCCTCTAGTGAGAGGTGGTGGAGAGGTAGCACTGAGTGTCGTCAGCGTGCATGTGAAAATTAACGCTGAGCATTCAGATGATATCACCGAGGGGTAGCATGTAAATGAGAAATGAGAGGGGGCCAAGGATAGATCCTTGGGGGACATCAGAGGTAACAGTGCGGGAGAAGTAAGAGAGCCATTGCAAGTGATTCTCTGGCCACAATTAGTAAGATAAGAACGGAACCAGGCGAGAGCAGTCCCACCCAACTGGATGACAGTGGAGAGGCGTTGGAGGAGGATGGTGTGGTCAATCATGTCAAAGGCTGCAGACAGGTCGAGAAGGACAAGTCACATAGGATGTCATTTGTGACTTTGATAAGAGCTGTTTTGGTACTGTGGCGGGGCAGAAACCTGATTGGTGGGATTCAAACGTGGAGTTTCGGGAAAGATGGGAACAGATTTGGGAGGGGACAACATGTTCAAGGACTTTGGAGAGGAAAGGGAGGTTGGAGATGGGACGGTAGTTCGCAAGTACGGTAGATTCAAGGGTTGTTTTTTTGAGTAGTGGGGTGATGACAGCAGATTTAAAGGAGAGAGGGACAGAAGCTGAATAGAGAGAACCGTTAACAATATTGGCTGACATGGGGACCAGGAGGGGAAGTCGGATGACCAGCATTTTAGTGGGAATAGGATGGAAGTAGCAGGAGGTTGTTCTCATGAACAAGATGAGCTCAGAGAGGGCATGAGGGGAGATAGGAGAGAAATTGGAGGAAGATGCGAGTTCAGAGCTAGGGCAGCAGGCAACATTATAGGAAGTTTGGCCAGGTGGGCTAGTGGAAGGGAGGGACGCAGCAGATTGCCTCAATCTTAGTGACAAAGAAGAGCATGAGGTCCTCGCACTTATTGTTGGAGGCGAGGGTGGAGGGGACAGGGGAGAGGGTTTTAAGAAGACAGTTTGCAGTAGAGAAAAGAAGCCGAGGGTTATCTTTGCATTCCAAGATGATCCTGGAATAATGAGCAGTTTTAGCAGATGACAGCAGGACCCAATAGTATTTTAAATGGTCCAACCAGATCTGGTGGTCAGCCATATCCATTCACATTCACGTCCCTTGGACTTAAGGAAGCAGAGATGAGGGCTGTACCAGGAGGAAGGCCAGGGTGAGAGAGACTGATCTTTTTATTGGGGCCTTTCAAAGGTGGAGGTGAGGGTATAGTTGAGCAAATCAATAGCTGCAGAAATGTTGTGGCGAATGGAGGGCCAAAGGTAGATCGATGAGATTTTGAAAGTGCAGTTGTAAGCAAATTGGGGGACAGTTTTTTCCAGGGATGGATACAGAATGAAGGAGGGCTGGGGCATGGAAGGGGGATATGATTGGAAAGTGATACAAGGAAGTGATTAGAGATGGCCTTATCTGTAATTGATACACTGGAACTAACAAGGCCATGTGAGATGGCAAGATCAAGGGGGTGGCTGTGAATATGGGCTGTGAAGTTTACATGGAGGGAGAGATTTAGGGAGGATAAAAAGGCAATGAATTCAGAGGAGAGAGAGCATGATGAGTTGAGATGGAGGTTGAAATCACCGAGGGTGCAGAGGCTAAGGGAGGAAAGTAGTGAAGTTATCTCAGTGATAACATTTTATCATACTTGGGAGGGTGGGAAAGAACGAGGATTTTGAAAACTTGATTGAATTTTTCGAGGAGGTGACTGAATGTGTAGATGAGGGTAAAGCAGTTGATGTAGTCTACATGGACTTCTGTAAGGCTTTTGATAAGGTCCCACATGGGAGATTGGTTCAGAAGGTAAGAGCCCACAGGATCCAGGGCAATTTGGCAAATTGGATCCAAAATTGGCTTGGTGGCAGGAAACAGAGGGTAATGGTCGAGGGTTGTTTTTGTGATTGGAAGCCTGTGACCAGTGGTGTACCACAGAGATCGGTGCTGGGACCCTTGCTGTTTGTAGTGTGCATTAATGATTTAGACGTAAATATAGGAGGTATGATAAGTAAGATCATAGATGACACAAAAATTGGTGGTGTCGTAAATAATGAGGAGGAAAGCCTTAGATTACAGGACGATATAGATGGGCTGGTAAGATGGGCGGAGCTATGGGAAATGGAATTTAATCCTGAGAAGTGTGAGGTGATGCATTTTGGGAGGACTAACAAGGCAAGGGAATATACAATGGATGGTAGGACCCTAGGAAGTACAGAAGGTCAGACGGACCTTGGTGTACTTGTACATAGATCACTGAAGGCAGCAGCACAGGTAGATAAGGTGCTTAGGAAGGCATATGGGATACTTGCCTTTATTAGCCGAGGTACAGAATATAAGAGCAAGGAGGTTATTATGGAGCTGTATAAAACACTAGTTAGGCCACAGCTGGAGTACTGTGCACTGTTCTGGTCAGTACACTACAGGAAGGATGTGCTTGCACTGGAGAGGGTGCAGAGGAGATTGACCAGGATGTTGCCTGGGCTGGAGCATTTCAGCTATGAAGAGAGACTGAAAAGGCTTGGGTTGTTTTCCTTAGAGCAGAGAAGGCTGAGGGGGGACCTGATTGAGGTATACAAAATTATTAGGGGCATGGATAGATTAGATCGGAAGAGACTTTTTCCCTTAGCGGAGGAGTCATTAACCAGGGGGCATAGATTTAAGGTAAGGGGCAGGAGGTTTAGAGTGAAACATTTTTCCACCCAGAGGGTGGTTGGAATCTGGAATATACTGCCTGAAGAGGTGGTAGAGGCAGGAACCATCACAACATTTAAGAAGTATTTAGAATAGCACTTGAAATGCCATAGCATACAAGGCTACAGGCCAAGTGCTGGAAAACGGGACTAGAATAGTTAGGTGCTTGATGGCCGGCACAGACACGATGGGCCGAAGGGCCTGTTTCTGTGCTGCATAACTCTATAACTCTATGAATCTAGGTGAAGGGGTGGAACAAGACAAGATGCTCAAAGGAGGAGAAAGTGCAAGAGGAGAAGGGAGCAACATGTTCAGGTTAAACTCCTGTGTTATCTTAGTGAAGTTGTTAAGCCATTTACTGGAGAGGGTGCAGAGAAGGACATCATGAATGATCCTTGCATGTAAACAGAGTTAGCAATGAGCAGAAATGAGGGAGGCCCAAAAGCTCTGCAGTGAAGAATGTTAAGGCTTCATCAACATATGTAAAGTATTAAAAAGTGTAGATAAGCTGAACCCAACATATCAATGTAAAGCACTTCAGGGCAAGAAGATACCAATTTAAATGAATGAAAAGTAAATTTAAAATTGATCTTAGAAGGTTTTCATTTGTACTCAATGGGCGATGTGAGTTTAGAGGAAGCAACCAGCTATACATCTGGAGTATCAACTGGAATTCACCCGAAATTGGCCAAACCGGCACAAAAGATCGTGGAATTTTCAGTGCATGTTGTGTCCACTGCAAATCGAATTTCTGCGATCTTTCACATTGGTTTAAACAACATTGCATTGGTTGTCAGCCTCGCCCACAAAACTAGTAATGCCCCTAGAGTGAATTAATCACCAAGGAGAGAGGTTCCAATAATGGTGCCGGTTTGTGGTCCTTCAAGGAGTCTCCAAAAATTAAGCTTTCTTCGTTAGGTGCAAAGTTGCTAATTGACACGTTTTAAAAGCTTTCTAATTTATTTTTAATTTGCTAAGAAATCAACTAGTCTCCACCAATATGACTAGAAAATTATGCTGCATAATACTTTTAAAGTCATTTTCAAAATTGGCTTGCTCACAGGTGGCAACCTGTTTGAAAAGGCTTATTTTTTGTGTTGAATCCATTTTCAGCTCCATTAATCAAACTGCACCGGGTTACCACTTTTAAATATATCCAGGAACTTTTTAAAACATTTTCTTTTAACAAAGGTACATTCTGAGACACTGCCCAGTTCCGCTGCTTCAGGGCAGATTTTATGTTTGGCAATATGCAAATAAGTTTGAGTGGAAACTTGAGCATAAAAACACTTTGCAAAGACTAGCCCAATTTTGGGTGTAATTTGTGACTGATTGCGCTCAAAGTGCGCACTCCAGCCCTGGTTCCATATTAGGTTCTCCTAATTGAAGTATTAAAGGAATGAGCTTCATTGCTCTGCCCTCCACAGTAACAGTCTGGCAGCTGTGGCCAGTTTTACTTTCACCTTTTTCAAAAAGTCTTCAGAGGGGTCCTCCATTTTGAGGCACCCTCTCTCTCCTATTGCTGACGGTAGGGCTGCTGATCACTCAGGGCTGGAGCACCTCCTAATGGCCCTCCACCCTCTGGGGTCCACCCTCCTTAATTGACAGTGAGCTCGCTCTCTGGTCACTAATTGGCCAGTTCATAAAAAGTCACATCGGACCTCAGATGCCAACGCAATGCAGGTTCGGGACCGGGAATTGCACCCAATGTAGGGGTCCCAAAATGAAAATCCAGCCCATGGTGTGCCTGACATGGGCCTATTTGATGCTGAAACTGGGTGGTTGAAACGAAAGGTGATCTATTCCCCAGCACAAACACATCCCAACATTATCAGCAGAAAATATACCAAAAAAGGCAAAACACTGGAAGAAACAACAGTGGCTAGTCTGTAACCATGATCGACTGGGAACAAATGATGCAACAGAAGACCATTACAGACTGATTACTGTAAACAGTCACTTTACTCTGCACAGAGATATGTTTTACCAGGACACTAAGTGAGTGCCAGACTTTAATTTTATCGCTAAGCAGGTTCATGATTGATTTTTCATTGAACTTTTTAAGCAGCCACAAATAGCAATACTTCTTACTTTTCACATTGGACCGATAACGGCCAAGCTTGGTACGGGCAGAATATTTTATTCTCTGACTACAGTTGCTCCGAAGGTTTGAGCCCATAATCCAGGCTGTGTGCGCAGAACTGAGGGGGTGCTGCACTGTCAGAGGCGCTGTCTTTCGGACGAGGCATTTAACCGAGGCCCCGTCTGCTCTCCCGGGTGGACACAAATGGTCCCACACCACTGATTCAAGGAAGAGCGGGGGAGTTCTCCCCGGTGTCCTGGTCAATATTTATCCCTCAATCAACATCACTAAAATAGATTACCTGGTCATTATCACTTTGCTGTTTGTGGGATCTCACTGTGCGCAAATTAGCTGTTCCGTTTCTGATATTAGAACAGTGACTACACTCAAATGTACATCATTGGCTGTAAAGTACTTTGGGATATCTTGAGGCCGTGAGAGGTGCAATATAAATACAAGGCTTCCTTTTCTTTTTCTGCTGATCAATCCAAGCACTGTCATTTCCAGCAGGCTTTGCACAGAGATTGCCAGTCAGAAAATGGACCAGTTCTTCTTCCTCGTTCTCTAGCCTGGGGCTGCTGAAGTCAATTGTAGCATCTCTATTATCACCTCAGCAAAGTTCGTTTGACTCAGCGTAGTTTGGCCAATAGGTACTTGTACCTGCAACAAAAGGAAGGGGAGATTTTGTTAGTTTGTATCTGTATCCAACCCTGAGGTAAAACCAAATTTTGTCAGTACATACAGTGCCACACCAAAGTTAAACTCCACTTTCTCATTTGAATGTGTGCCCAGCTGAAGTGCTGGATTAAGCTGGAAGTGTCCGTGCAGCATGAAAATGGCTCCACGTGAGACAAGGGTCTTTTCTTTCAGGTGGTGAAGCAGCTCCCGTTCCAACTGTCTGCAGGAGATGGTGGGAAGAGGTAAAGATGAAAGTTCCTGACCTTTTGGGGGGCAGGTCAGGTGCACAAGGTAAGTATTTTGGCGGGGGGGGGGGGGGGGGGGGGTGTGGGGCAGAGGGCAAGGAATGAAATGAATGGCTGTTGGGGGGAGGGGTGGGTGAGAGTGGGGCCAGATCAATAAATTAAATTTTTCACAACACATTTCCCTTTCAAAATTTAAATTGAAATGTAGGGCTCGAAGCCCTTTAAAAATGATGTCAACGCCTGCACAATGGCACCTGCCATCATTGCCGGGGACGGATCACCTGCCTCCTCCAGGTTATTGGCGGGGGAGGGGGGTTGGCGGTCCGCCCGGCCATTTGAATGAGCTGCCGTGTTTAATATCGCAGCGGCTTTGCGACAAGCAGTCCGTGTGGGTGGACCGCCATAGTTTATGGCTGCTTCTGATCAAGGCGGTGGCAATATAAATTTCAGCCGACTGTGTGGGTGCACAAAACAAGAGTGACCACTTTGAAGAAGCTCGGAGCTGTGAGGCTGTATGCAGCAAGTATCAGGATGTGGGTGATGGGGGAGGAATTGAGTTATTACAGAGAATTACAAAGAAAGCACAGCACTGAAACAGGCCATTGGGCCCAACTGTTGTTTCCACTCGCCCTCCTGCCGTCCCTCTTCACCTTACCCTGTCAGCATTTATCTTCTGTTCCTTTCTCAATTATAAAACCCGTGTGTTACAGGTGAGGTGAAGGTGTCCCATGAGATCTAGTGTACTTGGTTGAATAATTCCAAATGCTCCAGCAAACCATGAAATTCAAGGTGCTGTGTTTCTTGCCATTCAGAGAAGCACAAGTTGTTTCAGTCCAGCAAATTTAATTAAAGTGTTAAGTCGGAGAAGTGAGGCCGCATCTAAATCGATCTAATGCTGCAAAGCGGATCATTCTTCTGTTCCAGTTTTCCAAATCAAGCAGCTATTGGCTAGAATCTAAAGTAGAAGAAGCGACATACTGAGAAAAATCAAGTTGGAAGGGAATTCGGATCCATTCACAGCTTACAACATTCAACATCTTTGACTAATAAAGGTCATATTTACCCATTCCCATTTGTTGATTGTGCCTGTGGTGAAAAGCAATACTAGCTGGGCTAGGGACACACCACAAGAGCTCAGCTCATTTTAAGATTGGTCATAGGGATCCTACAACTGGTCTCTGCCCCACTGGCTGTGCAACGGGAAAAGGCATTCTGGCTTTCCAGCTTTTAACTCCTGCTGAAAAATCCATGTGCATGGGCATTGGGCGGGGGTGCAATTAAGATTGGTCAATGTGCTTCCCCCCATGGTAGAGCAGCCTGATGACATTGCACCGATTCATTCAATAAGGATGAGGTATCGAAGGGCAAAGGGTGTCCATAGAGTCTTACTCCAGGAAAAATAAGGAAATAAAATGAAGGACCCTCCTCACTAAAGACAGTGCAAAAGACCCATTTTCTCTTAAAGGCAGAGCTCTCCTTTTAAAGAATAGGAATTTGCATTTATCTTGCGTTTTTAACACAGAAACTGATTTTGACGCACCTCACAGTGAGTTTGGAATCAAGAACTATTCAATGAAAGACTGAAATAGATTTTCTCCTTGGATGAAAAATACAGGTTCTTAGTTACAAACGTCTTCTTTGCATCCAACGAGATCAAGCAGTGCATGACACTTATTTCTCGTGTTGCCTATTTGATTTTCTGCTTTCATCCCTTCAGTCCCTTTTGGGCAGGTATTTCTTGGTAAGTAGCTTCATCACCAAGTATGTTGGAACACAGCACTTAACAAAGAGCAGGAATCTAACTAATGCTAATGAGAAATGGATCGACCCGATCCACCCTGATAGTAGAATGTGATAGTAGGAACACCTTTAAATTACTCAACAGATCATGAAACAAGGCATATTTTAAAGTAAGGAAACATTTGCTTGTCACATATAGTTTTTCAGATATGTTGATTATTACATTTCAAACGACTGGCACAATAATCAAAAAAATTGCTACCATTTCTTGTTCTCATCTATAAAAGCAAGGACGTTGTGCTAAACCTTTATAAATCACTGGTTAGACCTCAGCTGGAGTATTGTGTTCAATTCTGGGCACTGCATATTAGGAAGGATGTCAATGCCTTGGAGAAGGTGCAGAGGAGATTTACCAGAACGGTACCGGGATATGAGGAACTTTAATGATGGGGAGAGTCTAGAGAAGCTGGGATTAATCTTACAGCAGAGAAGGTTAAGGAGAGATTAAATAGAGATGTTCAAAATTGCACGAGATTTTGACAGAGTTGATGGGGAGAAACTGTTTCTGCTGGCAGTGGGTCAGTAACTAGAGGATAAAGATTTAAGGTAATTGGGAGAAGAACCAGAGGGGAGATGAGCAGAAATGTTGTTACACAGTGGTTGGTTATGATTTGGAAGGCACTGCTTGAAATGGTTATATAAACAGATTCAATAGTAACATTGGAAAGGGAATTGGATATATACATGGAAAGGGCTATGGGGTGAAAGCAGGGGAGTGGGACTAATTGGATAGCTCTTTCAAAGAGCTGGGGCAGGCATGATGGGCCAAATGGCCTCATTCTGTGTTGTATGATTCTATGAGTCTATGTACCCAAGTATCTTCCAAATGCATAGCATGTAATAAATTTCATATTTATATGAAAACTTCATATAATGTAATTTTTCTTGGAAATGTTAAAAAGCAGCTGGGCTGCAGAAATGGAGGGAAAGTTGATGGAGGGAGTGATGGAGAGAACAAGAAGAAAAGAGAAACTGGATGCTTTGACCTGAAGACAAACTTATAATGGAAGTGAAGGCAAGGGCAGTGTAACAGTTAGTTCCTTTCCAGATTTATAATAGGGATATATAGATCAGAGATCTATTTGGACCGATGGCAGGATATGCAGTGATAATCAAGTTGTTCACAGTTAAGAGTTGATCAGCTTGATTTGGATGATTCACTTAGTGGAAATTTGAAGAAACATCAATTGAGGGGTGCGGAATAATTTAGTCAATACTGAAGGGGAACAGATTAGAGAGATTAATCAGAAATTGAGCAAAGAGAGAAAGTGGGATGCAGTGATTTGAACTGGAGTGGAGGGAAGACACTAATGACTTTAACTGGGAGCCTCACTAGGGATCGATAATCAGTTTATTAGAGATGAAGAAAACAGTTATGTATTGATTCGATAGAAGGCTGATTGGAGATGCATGTTAGAAAGAGATTTAATTATTCTGCTTACAGCAGTCATTTCTTGATAGCTAATATTAATGATAGTTAATATTATAACTGGAATGCACTGCCAGCTGGTGCTGACTCTATGTAACACGTCAACAGCGATGGTTCTTGACTGAGGAAGATACCACATCACCAAGACATCACACCAAGACTAGTTTCAATCACTTGAGCAGGTTGGAGATAAAATTTCCAGGGTATTATCTGGAGCAAGGATCAGCTCAGTGTCTTTGTAACGAGTCTCTGGCCTACCAGGCTGTATGATGTATAATGAGCCTTGACACTTTACCTGGGTCCCTTGAGCTCAAGCAGAAACAAATTGCTCCCTCATGGCCCCATGGGTAAAAACCTTGCTCGTCCAGGCTTTTGTTACCACTAGACTCAACTAGATGAACACTCTTCGGACCAGCTTCCCACCTTACACACTCTGTAATCTTGAGCTCATCCAGAACTCTGCTGCCTGCATCCTAACTCATACCAAATCCCATTCACTGTTCACACTGTGCTCAGTGACTGACTTTAACACCCAGTTCAGCAATGCCTCAAGTTTAAAATTCCAATTCTCGTTTTCAAATTCTTCCATCGTTCCAACCCTCCCTGTTATGTCTTCTGGCACCCATAAGTTAGAAATAATTGCATTTTAGACTTGGAAAGGCTGGAGCTCTTTGTGTTTTAATACAGCTATCCATGCTGCTTGGTAGGTGCCCTAGAGCAGTCTACTGTTACACACCACATGACAGCAGTGCAGCAGTGAAATGTGGCCCCCGGAACACAATTACACATGACAATTAATTCCTAATTAATTAGTTCCTAGCTCTTTAAGACTAATGTAACAATATGTAACACTTTCTGGCTCTGTAACCTCCTGCAGCCCTACAACTCTCTGAGGCATCTGCAACCCTGCAATTCTGGCCTCTTGCGCATCCCTGATTTTCATTTCTCCACCTCTGGTGGCCATGCCTTCAGCTGCCTAAGGCCTCAGTTCTGGAATTCCCTCCCCAAACCTCTACCCCTATCCTTCTATAATATACTTTGACCAATTTTGGCCACCTGTGGTATTTCATTATGTGGCTCGGTGTTGTTTTGTCTGATAATGCTCCCATGGAGTACCTTAGGATGTTTGGCTCTGTTGAAGGTGCTATATAAATGCAAGTTATTGTTGTTTATCGAAAACAAAGGTAAAGCGAGTCTGAATGATCCAGACTAATTCGCAGTCTGTGCTGAGTGATTGATTGCAACCTGGTTTTGATTATTAGTCACTGGTTGCTGCTGGACAGTCAGATGAGAGCCGGACTGGATCTACTATGATGCCCTCCACTGTTTTGAATCGATTGTCTGCAGTCACTGTGGGGAGACAATTATCAAAAGAAAAAGTTTCAGAGAATGAGCTAGTTATACTAGTAGAGTAACGTGGCGAGCAATACCAGGTGAAAAGGAGCAGGAGAAGGAACTGGAAATGTAAGAGGCAGGTAATCCATCAAAACCAGTGACAAAATTATAGCGAAACCCGCCCAAAGGAACAACTGGCGATAAGAAAGTATGATTTATGTTTGTGTAGCCTGCCTTGTCTTGCATTTAATTTGCCGCTAAAGCAATAGGTCGAACACTACATATCGCAAGCATTTAATATATTGGCAGAAAAGCGCTTTGGGACATCATCAAGATGTGACAGGCAGTACAGAATTGTTTGCTTTTCATTGGAATGAATGGGAACTTGCAAATTTCATGTGTGAGAACAGAGATTTCCTCACTCGCTATCAAAGCTAACATGAAAAATCTTGGTTTCAACTCTAAGGAAATAGAAACTGGAAAAATGAGGACATTTATTGTAACTCGTGAAATACAGTTGCTTTGAAGCTGTTAATTGTTGGTAAAATGTGAAAGCATTATCTTGAATCTTGGCCCTCTCATTTACATAGACTTAGCAGCAAGACTTTCAATATTATGGGGTAAAGTTTCTATTTTGGGTTCAGTTGGCAATCCGGGCACAAATGGTGCCCACGATTGCACAGGTTTTGAGAAGTGTCTTTTCTTTCTCTCCAGCTTCTGCTCAAATTCACTTGCGTGTTGCCAAATGCAAAATCTGCCACGGGCCAGTTTTCTGGAAACGTCATTTTAAAAAAAAATTTGCATTAAAAAGTATTCCTTGTTATATTTAAGAGTAGTATTTTGTTGCAATTTTATTAATACAACTGAAAATGGGTTATCACAATAAATAAGCATTTTAATAAGAGTGATTAGTCAGCTACCTGTGAGTAACCCAATTTTAAATAACGCAAAATTACTTTTAAAAATAGGACCGTTTGTTTTGCCGTCAGGATTAAGACTTCCTGTCAGCATTATCCTCGCCTGATCATGTGGTGAAGTTGCTTTGGCAATCATTATTTGACAGATAATCATTACTTGTCAAACACCACAGAGCTCCCTAGTAAAATTCACTGAGAGTTCTGTTTGAAAGTTGAATAAATCTAAGATGGAAGGTAGCTGGCTGATGCTTCAAGAACCTAGCATGTTGGAAGAGATTTTGCAGTCAGCAGTGAAGCAAGGGCACTCACCGCTGACCACCAAGTCTCTCAGGGAATCAAGTGATATGGCAAGTGGGCAAGAAAGTCGAGTTGAAGCCTAAGATCAGCCATGATCATATTGAATAGCGGCTCAGTCTCAACGGGCCATATGGTCCACTCCTGCTCCTATTTCTTGTGCTCTTATTTTCTTATGTAAGCCTCGCTAAAAGATCAAGCAATCTCTCTGGTGAGAATTTCAGCTCTATCGTCGTGCAATGATACTGTAATTGATGGCAGTGTTCTTTACTGGGCATTCCCAGCGAAGAGCAGCAGTGAAGGTGTCAGGTTGTCCAAGCAGCCAATCACATTAGAGGAATTTACAGACATGCAAACAGGAAGCAAAGGTCATGACAATAAAATCACTTTTAGAATTTTTTATATAGAGCAACTTAAAGATTGGGACATACACATGGGGTGAAAGTAGAAGCTAAAATATTCTGGAAAAAACTTAAAATTTATAAAATTATTTTATCGGGGTGTAACTTTTTATGGGGTTTTGAGCAGCGATGTGGGAGCCGGAGAGTTGGAATTCTCATTGATTTCCATGATTGACAGTTCTGGGGGAATTCCCAGAACAGCCTGTAGTGAAATTCTAAACAGCAGATCACAACTTCAGGATTTCCACGCTAATCTGCATATACCCGACATTCTGAAGTAGGTGTCAGTTTCAGAGGGATAATGACAGTGATCATCAAACTGCCCCCCACCTCGCAAAACCTGAGCCATTGGCCTGTTATATTATAATGGCAATTCTTGTTTGTATAATTGCTTCTAATGTGGGAAATAGCCACTCTAAAAATAAAAACACCACCTTTGTGTAAAGCGTAACTTTGCCAGCTCTGTTTAAAATGTGCCAGTTCAAAAGGACACATTTTGTACCTTTGACAGATATTTCACCCAATTAATAAGTAAAAATCTTGACTCAGGCTTGTCACAAAGGTCTTTTATTCATAGTTTGCAATTATAAAATAAACTCTTAATGTGACTAAATGCAGAATAAAGGCCATACAATACATGAGACATCCTGACAAGCAGTTGTTTAGAGTAAAAGGCAAGTTAGAATGCCATAATTTTCCAAATATAATACGCATTTTTTTCCCTAAAAATTTATCTGAAGTTAGGGTGCATTTTATACATTGGTAACAAATCAAATGGGTTTTTTATGCGCCGGTATTTATAAACCTTAATTTTTGAAAGAAATGATCAAGAAGTTATCAGGAAATCTTGTGATTTTGCTGACACAGTTATTTAAATTTATTTCGAAGCCTTGAAATGTTGGACTGAATTTTTCAGCTTCTCTGGATGTCTTGCCGCCAGAATGAAAGTGGGAGGCGACTCCGCTTCACTGGGCAGCAGGACCCTGAGGTGGCATTTTGCCGACAGTGGCCAATGGTGTTCCCCCACCCTCACCCCCCAGAGCTGCCAGCCTAATCACAGGGCCGCCAGCTCTGCAGCCTCAGTAACACCAATGCTATCAATGGCCATTGCTGGGGCTGTACCACCAGGGAGAGGGTGCCTCAATGTCAGGTTGCCCTTGAAGCGAGGTTTTTATTCGGGGGAAGCTGGGGCCAGGCAGGCAGGTCCCGGAAATTGGGGGGTGGGGGGGGGGGTGCTACTTCATGGTGCACAGGTAGCGCCATTGCTGCAGTAACCCCTTGGTGGGCCATGGAGCGTCCAACAAGGATGCCCCCCCCACCAAGGATTTCATTGGGAGGCCACCAGGATTTACTGGCGTTCTCCCGTGTGGGCAGGCCCTCCCTGCTGCTGCTGCTTGTAGCTACTCCTACCAGGAGATCTGCTGTCGTGATATGTCACGCTCGTCTATCTTGCAACATCCTCACACATCCACTGTAGTCCATCTGCAACCACTCTGTGATGTCCATCATCCAATTACGCCGAGGTTAATCCCTGTCTCTGCTGCCCTCCATTTTGCCCTCTAGAAGCGATCTCTAGCTTTTCAGCTCTGATCTAACAGCCGAAATACTGACATTTTCTTTTCTGGATATCACTTTTTAGTTGTTTTTGCTCTTGCAATTTCAAGCACCTCCTCATTCGTCTTATGGTCTATATAAGGAATTTCAAGCATATGCAGGATCCGCATTTCAAAGACCTCTATTTACTTCCACAGGTCTTTACTTATTGCCCAGGTTTCTGAATCATACAGGAAAGTTGATAGAATGTAGCATTTTATAAGATTTTTCCTTCTTAAAAGCTTGAACATTCTCGTTGTTCATACATCCTTCATCTTCACAAAATGCTTGCGGAGGCAGGAAGTGGCTCCCGGCTCCCCTCCCGATGCCTTTTCCCGCCATATTGCCAGCCCGTTCTCCAATGGGCCGAGAACATTGAGCCCCGTGTGTCTGAATCATTGCCCTTAAAGAGTTTATGCAGCTCCAATACCACCTCATCATCTCTCTCATCATCACCATAAATGGCATCACCACAGATATCATTTTCACCTTCATTATCCGCCTCAGCCGTGTCAGTATCCCAGAAGTTTTCTGACCCATCCATGGCATTTGTGAGACAACACTTCTTGAAGCCATTTAGGATCAAGAATGGATCAATGGCATCCCAAGATTCTTTGATCCAATGGGCAATGAGCAAAAAGTTAGATTTCTTTTGGCTGCCCAACAGTGTCAATGCATTTGCTCCAGAGTGGAACCACTCATTCCACTTTTGGCACATCTGCTGTTTAAATGGTCGGTTGCAACTGACGTCCCTCACTTGCAACTTGCCTGTCACGCCCCTGGGAATAATAAAAAGATTTGTGCGACTTTCATCAGGGATATCTTTGATGCAAGACATTCAATGATACCTAAAAACATCGAGGACCAGCATACCATGTTCCTGAGAGGGGTCTTTGCACCACACACTACAAAACCAATCTTTAGCACTACCTTCATCCATCCAACCTTTTTCATGTTCACAGACGATCAGACTGTGTGGAAATATGATATTCTTTGAGAGAGTTTTTCATTCGAAGATAATATATGGTGGCATCTTTGGCCCATCTCCATATTCCCCAAACATGATGGTGAAATGATGCTTTCCATTGCTAGTTGATCTTAAGGTGCTGCATTTGTCTCGTTTGATAGCCACAGTTTGATTGAACGGAAGTGTTAGACATGAGGTGTGTCTAATCCGCATTGACAATATGGGAGGCGCTATGATGGTGTTGCTTTCGCAGCCTTATGACAAAATGTTGATTCAATGCTTGGCTTCAAAATCATCAGGCGTTTGTTGTGCGATTGAAGTGCGTCAATGTGTGAATATGCCATGTCTTTGCATGAAGAGGTAGCATCATTTTGGAGATGTTTTAAAGGTGCTCTTGGGGTCCAAACCTTTTGTGATGTAAAAGACTTTCAAATGAAATTCTACAGTGTTGACTGTGCAGCTACCTGCTCGATGTCGGTGAATATATTACAGAAGTTGTTGCTCAAGCTGTGAGTGTTGAGCTTCTCTTCCACAGCCAGAGGCCTTGGCTTACTTGCCTTGAGACTTTAGCTTGTCCTTTGAGTTTTGCCAAAGTCTAACATTTGCCTCGTTAACATCCAATACCCATGCTGCTGCTCTCTTACAATGGTTTTCAGCAACTTCTATCACCTTAAGTTTGAAGGCTGCCATGGAGCTTGCTCTTTTTTCTTCCATATTAATGGTTAGTACGAAGAACCCCACTTTCTGTCTGTCACATGCTATGTTCAATCCATCGTTACACGTACGGGAACCAGCCGCTCAACAAACTAGGATGAGAAAGGACACTTTAGGTAATGGCTCCAATTTTTCATATTCATATTTCAATTTAGTATATTATATTTTGCCTTATTACTGTATTTGATTATAGGGTGAGCAAAAAAGAAAACTTAAAATAATTTTTTCTGGTAGACACTCAGTTGGAACGGCTTTTCCAATGAAATGTGTTCTGCCAGGAAATTTTTCATAAAAGGAGGAAGGAAATAAAACAAATAAGAGAAATCAAAAGACAGAGAGGGAAGGACAATTTTGACAAAAAAAAATTATCCAAAGTAAGCTGCGGTGTTTTGCATTTTTCACTCTTTTTATATAGGTGCAAAAGTGTTCAATGCTAATTTAGGGTCAAACCTTTAGTTTAATTGGGTTTGCTTCCTACTTTTGTCAATAAAGGATCACTTTGACTGAAGTATTGCAAAAGCCTAGGTGTGTATTATTCATGATGCTAAGGCAATTTTGAGTTCTTGTTCATGAAGTCTAGGAGTATATTATATTTGGGGGCATCTTTTATTCGGAAAATTATGGTCGTAATGAGACTTTTTTCCCCACAGGTAACATTATTAGAATGTGGAATACATTACTGACAATGGTCAGTGAAACTACACTTTAGAGATAGTTAGTAAAACACTTGAAGAAAAAAATTAAGGCTATGGGGATAATAATCGGGAAATGGAAGTGGAATAGAAAGCTGTAGTGTGGAACAAGTGTGGATGGGGTATGAGAAGTTGAAATAGCATTCAGGGCATACACTTTTATCATTATTCCAAAATGGAATGAAAATCATATGGCCCAATGCTACATGTGTTAGTACAAGTTACTCCCATGAATCCCCACATGCAATGTTCCAGATCTTGGTCTTGCAGCCAAAAGACACACCAAGCAGAGGCTAAGGACAGAGCAAATATTGGCGGATCTCCTCAGGTAGCCAACAAAGGATTGATGTTTGGAGAGATGAGAGAAATGGTCACTTGCCTACACACCCAGCCAAAGGAATGGTGTGTTTAATTGAACACCCAAAGAAGAAGGACCAACAAATAAAAAGATTATAGAAGTTAGGAATGCATTCAAAACAATTCCCTGACTTTGAGCTAGGCTACATTGGGCCAAGTCAAGCTATATTTCTATGGTAATCTATTGTGATTTGACAACAGTAATGTAATAATTAATAATTTTCTATAAATATTTTTTTAGAGGAGAACATGTTATCTTGCTATACAGTTAGTGCAATGAATAGCCTAAAGTTTAGAAAATCTGTGTGGAAAAAATAACTGATAGTTTAAAGGGACTAAAAACTAAGAAATCCCCTGACCCCGACTACATATATCTTAAAGGCTGAAGAAGGCACATAATTGGGCACAAGCTACTTTCCTGGAAGGCTCAGTGGCTACTGGAGAGTTCCACAGGATTGGAAGCAAGCAGATGTAGTGTCTAGATTTAAAAAGAGAGACTAATGCATTCGAGAAAACTAAAGGCCAACTTGCCTAATCTTGAGGACTCCATCCAAGGTCCAGCAATCTTCACTTGTTTCACCTTTCCTCCATCATCAGCTCAGAAGAGGGGTTGTCAGGTGAAGATTGCACAGTGTTCAGATCCATTCCTTGTTCCTCAAATAATGAACAGCCCATGCCCGCTTGCAGTGAGACCCATACAACATCCAGACTCATAATCTAATGTAAATATTTTTCCGAGTGACTTTAAAACAAAGGAATTGGCAAAGTTATCTTACAAGAAGATTGGGACTTCCCAAGAAAGTTCTTCTATGAAGCTTGCACCAAACCAGTCCAGGTGGAGTAATATCAGCTTATTTAGGTGGGTTGTGAAGGAAACTCCATTTCTTCCTTTTGTAATCATTGCAGTCCAAAGGCTTTAAGACAAATGGACTGGAGGCAGACAGTTTAATTCATGGCAGAGTCTATGCACAACTTTGTGACTTCAGAGCTTATTAGAACAAAGAGAATTTCAGCTTAGGTTTTCTCTAACCATCCATTATAATTTGCATTACATAGTATATACAGCACAGAAACATCCTTTTCAATCTAACAGGTTTATACTGGTGTTTATTCTCCACTTGAGCCTCCTCCCACTTTACTTCATCTCACCCTATCAGCATAACCTTCAATTCCTTTCTCGTTTGTGTGTTTATCGAGCTTCCCCTTTAAGCATCTCTGCTATTTGGCTCAACTAATCCATATGGTAACATGTTCCATATTTGAACCACTTGCTGAGTAAAGAAATGTCTCCTGAATTCCTTATTGGATTTATTAGTGACTATCTTATATCTACAGGCCCTAGTTTTAGACATCCCCACAAGTGGAAACATTTTCTGTAGATCTACCCCAATCAAATCCTTTTATAACTCAAAAGAACTCTATCAGGTCACCCCTCAGCCTTCTCTTTTCAAGAGAAAAAAGCTCCAGCCTGTTCAGTTTTTCCTGATATTTATAACCTCTCAGTTCTGGTATCACCTTTGTAAATCTGCTTTGTATCTTCTCCCATGCCTCTATATCTTTTTTGTAATATGGAGACAAGAAATGTGCACAGTACTCCTAGTGTGGTAGGTTGGACAGAAAACCTAGAGAAATGGCATAAGTGGCTATTTACATTGTTTCTCCAGGATTTCACAGAGGTGCTATCCCAAATAATTCATCTTTTGATGTGCATTTTGGTGTGTTACTTTACATTCTGTCAATGCACAGTACTTTGTTCTCTCAAGTTAATTTACATTCCAGTTCTTGGCCCATTTCTCATGCAGTCAGCCACCATCATTCCATCTGGTTGGTGGGATACACCTTGTGCTCAAGATTTTACGCATAGAAACCTACACATAAAACCCATGATTGATCCCCAGTGTTTACACGAATCCAATCCTTTGTACAAGTGTTTCCTGTTAATTCAATGAACTGTTTTGTTTTGGATCAGCCATGTGTTGGAATTGAATTATTATTTTACAGTTGAAGAACTTCAGCGAGCATTCAATTAATAATTATGTTTGGTGATGAATTGCCCCTGTTGCTTTATTTTGTTCATAGTGTTACTGTTAATTATTCATGTTTAATTATTGTAGATGAACATAAGTCGGCAGAATTTGCCTTTTATTACCAGATTCAGAGTTCAACCATGATGCATTTATTCTACTTTTGATTGCATGTCATTTACAGAAGCTGACATAAATGTTGCTATAGCAGCATTCTACACTTCAAGCCTGTGATTGTCATGAGACTGGGACCAGCTGGTCATGGGTGCATAGAACTATCTCGCATTGTCTAGGAATGCCATGGAGTTGGGATGTTATTCTTGTGGTCTCTGTTACAATTCAGACTATTTTTCAATACGTTTTATTTATGATCTCCGCAGATGCCACCTTCCACCTGGTCAACTTAGATGTCCTATAAGCTAAAACATGGCCGAATTACATAAACTATACAAATGCAAAAGCAAAATACTGCAGATTCTGGAAATCTGAAATAAAAACAGAAAATACTGGAAATACCCATCAGAAATGTTAACTCTGTGTTTCTCTCCACAGATGCTGCCTGACCTGCTACATAAATACAAGTTGTTGTTGTTTAGGGCAAACAAGGAACCCTTATACGGCTGGACAGGAAATAATACAGCATGCTACAGTATACTCCTGAGTTCTGAATCACTGGGAAAAATAGCACACTGACAGAACATGTAGCTCAGGCTAAAACTACTAATTCACATCGATTAAGACATAAAATTATACAGAAGGAAAAAGGTAAATTGCCAAGTTTAAATAAATATCAACACAATCCTTCATTCATGCTGGCACTTCCAAACTATTTCTGAGGTCAGTACGACAGCCCTTTCAGTTTTCTTAAAGTACTTTTATTCTACCATTTTTTCAGTTCAGGTGATATGTCATGCATAGTCTTCAAAGTACCATGGAGTCATGTCGCATAGTGGAAACATGGAGCTAAATAGCTGATTTACATGAACCACTGATCTGACCTATATACAAGTCTGCTTGGAGGCTTTGGAGCATAGACCTGCTGTCCAAATCAGACATCAAAGATAATAAGTGGGTTACTTCTCCAGCTGGTTAATTTCCAGCAACTCATTACACTTCCAAATCAAAATAAACCTGCTTCAGTCTTCTTGCAAGTTTGACAATTCCTGATGAGATATTTTCTCATGAGCCACTCACTCAAGAGAGACTCCATCATGAGACACTCACTCGTGAGACACTCCATCATGAGACGCTCCCTCATGGGATACTTCCACATGAGACACTCCCTCAAGGGCTACTCACTCATGAGACACTCATTCATGAGACACGTCCTGGTGAGACACTCCCAGGTGGGAGACTGCCTCATGGGATACTCCCTTGTGGGACTTTCATGGGACACTCCCTGAAACAACACTCTCTCATCAGACAGCCCCTGATGGGACACTCCCTGATGGAAGAATCCCTAATGAAACATTCCCTCATGTGACATTCTCTCCAGAAACTCATTGATATTCTGTGATGGGACACTCCCTGATGTTGAATAATTACATCTTGTCAGTCTTCAAAATTGAGGAAGGGTATAATATACATGATATTCCAGGAAAATGAATAGTGAATCGAGGCCTGGAACTCACTAAAGTTAACATTAAGCAAGAAAAATGTATTTGAGAGAATGATGTCACTGAAGACTGATAAATCATAGGGCCTGTTGCTTTCTACCTCATGTTTTTAAAGGATGTATGTGAGAAAATTGTAGACGCTTTAGTCATAATCTTCCAAAGCTCTCCTCTTTCAGGAATTGACCCTTCACATTGGAAACTTGAAAATGTAACTCCAGTATTTAAGAAAGGTGTGAGAGAGAAACCAACAAATTCTAAACTTGTTAGTCTAACATCTGCTGTGGGGAAGTTATTGGAATCTATAATTAAGGGCAGATTGACTGAGTACTCAGAGAAATTTGAGCTGATTAGAGAGAGGCAATATGAATTTGTAAAGGGTAGGTCATGTCTAAAGAACTGGAAATGCTTCAGCTGATAGAACTTCTGCCTCTCAGTTAGAAGGGTGTGGATTCAAGTCCCACTGTAGGACAAGCTGATAATCCAGTGCAGTACTGAGTGAGTGCTTTTTTTTTTATTTTAGAGATACAGCACTGAAACAGGCCCTTCGGCCCACCGAGTCTGTGCCGACCAACAACCACCCATTTATACTAACCCTACAGTAATCCCATATTCCCTACCACCTACCTACACTAGGGGCAATTTACAACGGCCAATTTACCGATCACCTGCAAGTCTTTGGATGTGGGAGGAAACCGGAGCACCCGGCGAAAACCCACGCACACACAGGGAGAACTTGCAAACTCCGCACAGGCAGTACCCAGAATTGAACCCGGGTCCCTGGAGCTGTGAGGCTGCGGTGCTAACCACTGCGCCACTGTGCCGCCCATATGTGCTGCACTAATGGCGGTCTTTGGATGAGATGTTAAACTGAGGCCAGCTCTGCTCCCTCAGGTGGACGTAGAAGATCCCATGCTACTACATTGAAGAAGAGCAGGAGGGTTATCCCTGGTGGTCTGGCTAATATTTATCTTCAATAAACATCACAACAACAGATTATCTGCTCATTATCACATTGCTGTTTGTGGGATTTTGCTGTGTGCCAATTGACTGCTAGGTTTCCTACATTACAACAGTGACTGCACCTCAGAAGTATTTCATTGGGATGTCCTGTGCTCATGCAAGATTTTTTTATGTTTTTAAGTGGATTTTTTGAGGAAGTAAGAATGCAGTAGAGAGGGGGATGTCTATGGTTGTAGTTTATATGGACTTCCAGAAGGCATTCAGTAAGATGTTACATAAGAGACAACAGCAGACAATACAATAGAGAGCTATATATCCAAGTTTGGCAATGACACAAAGATTGGTGACATAGTAACTAATGTAGACAGCAGTGTAATATTGCAATTAGGCACAGATAGATTAAGTGAATGGAAAATATTGTGGCAGATGAATTTCAAGGCAGTGAGGTCATCCATTTTGGACCTAAAAAGGATTGACCCGAGTTTTTTTCAACAGTGAATAGCTAGGAAGAGTGGGGGGTATAAAGACATTAATGGGTTCATGTTCACAGATCACTAAAATGTAATGGGTACAAAAAATAATCAAAAAGGCTAATGGAATGTTAGTGTTTATAAACAGATGGCTAGAATATAGATAGGAGGACGTTTTGGAACAGCTATACAAAGCCCTGGTTAGACCATATCTGGAGTACTGTGTAGAGTTCTGGGCACCACACCTTGTAAAGGACTTTTCAGTCAGTGGTGAAGTGATGGTGCTTACAGCTGACTTTGAAGAAAGCTGCCCACAAAGATCTAGTGAGCTCTGTGGCATGCATTTCATCTTTTCTGATGTTAATTTCACACTGGCACCATCTTCAGGGAATCTCTGTCATCCAGGAACAGTGATGTCTTCAAGCAGGCTAAACGGCCAATCACATTGGAGAATTCCCAGACAGCAAACCAGGAAGTACTGAGTAGGGTTTATCACTCATTTTTTTATAATTTTACAGAAAGCGATATAAAGATTGAGACATACTCATGCGATCAAGGTAGAAGCTGAAATATCATAAGCAAACATAAAAAAATACATCATTTTTATTATTTTAAAATTCTATGGAATTTTTATCATGGAATCAGAAATTTGACATTCCACAAATATAAAATTAGTTCTTCAAGGCCAGAGGTTGTTCAAAAGTAATTATAATTTAGTACACCGTTAAAAACCCAATTACAACTCAGTCATAAAAGCATAATAGAGGATAAATAGTGGAAGTTTACATCAATTCAGTGATTTCTAACTGATTTCCATCTGTGAGGATTTCAACAGCACACCCTGTAGAGGAGTAGGGAATCACTGACAACAACTTCTCGTTTTCTCTGTTTAACTGTACACGTGTGTACTCCAGATGTTGCTGCCTGTTTCACTGCGTAATGATGGAGATTGCTCACAGTTTCACCGCCATTCCTCCCATAAAATCAGGGCCAGTTTATTGGAAGGAGTGCGGCACAGATTCACCAGAATGTTATTATGAGGAGAGATTACATAAACTAGTATTTCCTGGAATATAGAAGTTTAAGGGTGATTTGATTGAGGTTTTTAGAATTTTAAAAGGAATTTATAGGGTAGATCAAGAAAAACTTATTCCACTGATGGGAGAATCTTGGACAAGGGGATTAAACCTTCAAATCAGAGTCAGGCCATTCAGGAGAGCAGTAAAGAAACACTTATTCGCACAAAGGATGATAGAAGTGTGGAAGCATCTCTGATGAAATCAGTAGATGGTAGCTCAATGAATACTTTTAAATCTATTGTTGAAGACTTTCACTAACCAATGGATATGGAGTCAAGACAGGTAGATGGAGTAAAGTACAGATCAGCCATGATCTCACTGAATGATGGAACAGGCTCGAGGGGCTGAATGGCTGTCTTCAATTCCTATGTTCCTAACAGAAACTCCCTCATGAGCCACTCCTTGATGGAATACTCTCTGATGGGACACACTGTAATGGGACACTCCCTTTTGGGGATCTCCTTGATGGGACATTCCCTGACGGGACACTTCTTGATGAGATACTCCCTCATGGGACACTCCCCAATGAGGCATCCCCTGATGGAACATTCCTTGATGGTACACACTGTGATGGAACACACCGTGATGGGACAACCATTACAGTTAACTCTTTCTTTCTACTGTGCCAAACGCACATCCATTGGCTCATGCCAACGTGAAAAAAAATTGATCCACTCCTCCCTCTGCAGTCTTGGTAGAGAAGTTTCTGTTGTATAATTGCCCTGAAGGGAATCCAGACTGGTACTACATCATTTTTGTTTAGATCTGTCTCATGAATACTTGATGCATATGTTTTGCACTTGAGAGCAATGGTCTCATTATATTTAAATGTGTCCTCTCAACATTAAGTGACGATTTTGCTTGTCTCAGTGTGCATGCTCTGATCTCCATTTTACTGAAGAATTAGATTGTTTGTGAGGTTGAGTTCCCTTGGCTCCTGAATCAACACTTCCCACCAGTCTGCACAAAGCACATTTTTATACAGTTGTCCTAAGCCTTACATCTTTGCATTCGTGTCGAGACAGCGATGACTGTTTCTAGAATGGAGAAACAGTTTGTCTGCTTTCGGTGTGGAGGGGTGTGTACAGGATAAAGGACTGGAGCAGCAAATCAGCAATATTCAGGAGGGGAGCAGCCATTAAGTGAATCACTGAATGTTCATATATCGTGTGATTTGGATTCGTCCTTCTGAGTTCAGGATAACTGTAAAAAAAAGACTCTAATCGCCTGCATGCTCACATTTAATTGTCTGTAACATGAAAAGATTCTCAGGCAATAGGATTAAAGGCAGAAAATCTCCAAATTATTGACAAATGATTCTGCCAACTGTGGTCCGAGATTATTTGATGTCAGAATAATAAAGCTTGTCTATGCAATATACAATAAAAAGCTGCTGAAGGCACAATATTTACAAGGGTTTCTTTTCTCAACTGGGTGCAATTGTCTGGTAAACAACTATGCTAATGACTACTTGCACAACTAAACATAAACAGTCCCTTATTCATTAGACATAATGATCCCTTTTTCAATTGGGTTAGTGCTTATAGATTATTTTCTGATAGCCTATTCATCCTGCTTGCTTGTGTACGTGACTAGGAGTAACAGCAGTGTTGACGTATTCTCATGCAGCTGGATATCTTTAGTTGGCTAGTGCAATGGTGTTAAATTAAGTCATTTGACAGATGGTACTGACTGCCGACTCTTCTGATTTTGATGGCTGTTTCCACATCCTGACCAGTGTTGGGTATAAGAGCTACTCGCCAACATGCTGAAGGAAAATTGCCATTCCACAAGAGAGGGCAAGGCTGGATTATGCAAATGCTTACACATTTGATTTTAAGATTCCCACCCTTGTTTCAAATCCCTCCATGGCCTCACCTCCCCCTTATCTCTTTGATCTGCTCCAGCCTTACAGACCCCGAGATCTCTGTGCTCTGCTAATTCCAGCTTCTTGAGCATTTCTAATTTTAATCGCTCCAACATCGAGGGCCGTGTCTTCAGTTCCCAAGGTCCTAAGCTCTGGAATTCCCTCCCTAAACAATTTCACCCTCTCTTTCTTCCTTTAAGACACCCCTTAAAACCTACCTCTGTGACCAAACATTTAGTCATTTGCCTCAATATCTCTTTATGTGGCTGTGACAAATTTGTTTGATAACCCTTGTAAAGCACCTTGGAACATTTTATTACATGAAAGATGCTTATATAAGTGCAAGTTGTTGTTGCTTACTGCTAGAACCAGGAGCACTCAACATGGTTATAGTCCTTTCAATAATGCTGTTTGATGTATTTTAAAGTGTTGTCTTTATATAAAAGTTTGCATGCTATCATACATTAATATTCATCCTGGTCAGGAGATGTCTAGATTTGCCTTATCAGTAAGATAAAGATTTAGGGAGGGAATTCCAGAGGTTAGGGTCCAGACGGCCAAAGGCATGGCTGTCAATGATGGGGCAAAGGAACTGGAACTTTATCCTAATGATGTCTCCATGGTCAGGTCCATTAACATGTTTTTGACAAGCTCTTGGCAGTACTGTTTGCACGTCGAACTTATCACTGAATAAGATTGGGGGGGGGGGGCGGGGAGATGGATGAGTGGGAAGGGGAATTGAATGCTGCTGCAGGATTCCCAGCCAGGCAGTACTCTAGAATAAAAACTTGTCTCTTCATCCAGCTTATTGCCTGCTGTGGCCTTTTAATTATTTTTCAATGTCAATTAGCAAAGCTGGCCACCTGTTTTGTTTAGGTATAGGTTGCGTCCAGTGTCGCTGAGGCCTTGATGATGAATAATGGGGCATGTGATGTAACACCATCATTCGAGTCTTATTTATACAGCCCATCCATATTGTATGTGGGAGTAAAATTCATGCTCCCATCTTGATATTGAGCACTTCCACATCAGGTATGGCATGGTCATTCTGCGATAGCATTATAAAGGAGTAATTCTACAATCCTGCACTGCCAGTGGGGAACCGTGCTCAAAGAGAGCATTGGCCAGATATAGATCTGCATCACTGTAATCTCCAATCATGCTAAGGTTCTATCTGTCCCTGGTGTTGCGAAGGATGGGTCTGGCCACATTGCCGCGGCATGCTCCATTCATGCCGGACCGCCTATCCTTCGTGGAAATGTTTGTGTGGATAAACACCTTTGACCACCAATCCATCAGGCAGTGGTCTGCACAGAATGTCCTCAAGGCCGTATGGGGAAAGGAGATGGTGGATCCTGCCTGAACAGACTGCCAAAGTAATTTGGTAGAATACCTCATTGCCAGAACTTTCAAACAAGCACCAAGACGTAGCTATTGCTGGTGGTGAGAAGGGCCCTCCCTGTCAGATCCTTCCTGCACACCCAGAGTCTTATCACCTCTGCACACTGCCCTCGAGGTGGCTGTGGTGGAGAAGAGACTGTCATCCACCTTCTTCTGGAATGTGCCTTTGCAAAGCAAGTGTGAAAAGAGATGTGGTGGTTTTTGTCGAGGTTCATCCTGAGCAGCTCCTAACACTGGACTCTGTGCTCAACAGGCCATTCCCAGGGATGCACACCGAGATAAACATCAACTGCTGCTGGAGGATGATCAACTCGGTGAAACATGCTCTTTGGTCTGCCCGAAACTTGCTGGTCTTCCAGCGCAAAGAGTTGTCCACAACTGAATGTTGCAGACTGGCACATTCCAAGGTCCAGGACTACGTGCTGAGGGACGCACTAAAGCTTGGGGAAGCTGCCACAAAGGCTCAATGGGGAAAGGTCACTGTGTAAGGTCCTCCCACCATAGTGAACCGAGGGGCTGGAACCTGTGTAAAACCCTCGGACTGTATACACCAAAATATGGTTTTGCTGTGTAATGCAAATGTACATTGCATGTAAAATGGACTGGAAGGGTTGTGAGGCAACACACGTTCTGTATGGAAGGAAACTGATTTCTTTGCACTTTCTGGAATGTCAAATTGGGACTGTTTTGTAATATGTGTTTTACAGATTTTTATGAATAAAGTAAATTTGGGGGAAAAAAAGTAATCTCCAAACTCTGACAGGCATTCCCTGTGAAAGCCTCATCCTGCTGGGATGCTGGATCATGGGATTGTCCCTTAAATATGTTTTCTTATGCCTGGTCAGTATTTCGAACAGATTTATAAGCAATTTATAAGCCCATTCATTTTCAACAAATTTACAATAGCCCTAGCAATGTGGACTGGAGCAAATCTCCATCAACCAGAGGAGTAATTCCCCAAATATCCTTTAAACCCAAACTCAGAAGAGCAATCTGCATTACACCAGTACAAGATTAGACATCCTCTGAGTCATTCTGAGTATCCATTCTCAGCAACTTATAACTATCATTGGGCAGTTTTGTGCTTGGGATTTGTCCCCCACAGGCTAAACTCACTTTTTTTATGAACTTCAAAATCATCAGAGAGAGAAGACTCTCAGCTCACCAATCAGGGCTGGATTCAAACCAGATCCCACAAGATCCACAATAGGCCATTCAGCCCTTCAGGCCTCTTCTCAAAGGTTGAAATGCTGATATTCTAATCAGTTGTCGCACCAAGTTCCTCTCAACAAACCAGTTACTAAGTTAACAAGTAAACTCTTCAACAAAAACCCTAATCGCCATCAATCAAATAGACAATAATAACCACACCAATTTTTCACGGACACATTTTCAGTTCTGTTGCTCTTCTAATATATTTTGGGACACAGTATATGAGTAATTTGAGACATGATGTGATAAGTGTAGCATCCTTGTGAGGAACAGATGAATTTGGGACCTATGATTCCCAAAGCTCTCTCGCACTGTGGCATGTCTGAAGTCTAATTGATAAAGATTGATTTCTATAATTAGTTGCTAATTCCATTATCAGTGTATCAATGATTACTGGGATGGTAGAAGGCTTACTGGATGGACTTTGGTCTTTTTTCATTTAATAATCCCCATGTTCCTAAATAAACTTGAATTTCCAAATATTGTTCATAATAAAAGAGTGGATTCAATCTAAAATCATGTTTTGCAACCCTGTTGTTGATACGTTATATGAGGAATGCTCATCCATTATTCAGACTCTTATTGCAATCCCAGTCTCCAGTGGGACAGAAAAGTTATTTTGCATTACTTTAATATTAGCTGCTTTCGGCTTTGAGCAACTCCCTTTCCTCAATTTCATAGCACAGGAGTAATTAAATAAAGTTTGGTTTTGGCGTATTACACATTGCTGTGTGGGTTGCAGGTAAAAACAGCCGAAGCGGGGATGAAATTATGATATTTGCAGAACAATAATGCTTGGGGAAAAATACAATATCTGATGGCTTGGAATTCCTTGTCTCCAATGTGCCCTGTGGTTCGAACATTAGTCTGAATGCAGATAAGCGAAGAATTAGAGATTTCATTGGAACAAGTGTAGCTATTTAGATGCTTGTCTTCTGCTAATAATGCTGTGCCATTGTGTCTGCAATAAATTCCTATTCATTACACCCTGAATGCCCCACTTTCTTAATTCACCATGCACATCTTCTGCTCTTACCACACAAGACACTGAACATTTTTGAAATCCGTGATGGAGCAGATACAACATGGATAAGGAATTCCTTTCAGTGCAGCAGCTTTTTCGGGAGCAGCGTGTGAGCGAGTGAGCAGCTGGGAAAGTCAGTTTGAAAGTAAATTTAATTTCCTTTTGTTTTTCGGCAGAGGCCAGGGGGCTGCTGGGTAAGTAAAACACTATATATTTGGGCGGTTTCTGAACCCGAGACACCACACTTGTAGTGTCTCCCACCCGCCCTCCTCCTCTAACCAAAAAAAAAGGACTCGGTGGGGTGTTTATAAGGTAAGGCTTTTTCGATTTCTCTGGTTTTATTGTGATTGGTAAAAACTTTTCGTTCCTTTTTCATTTAACTAAGTTTAAACTTAAGATTAAAAATGGCAGGAGATCTCAGACCCGTATCATGCTCCTCTTGCTCAATGTGGGAGCTCAGGGACATGGCTGATGACCCTGTCTCCTTCACGTGCAGGAAGTGTGTCCAGCTGCAGCTCTTGTTAGACCGCATGACGGCTCTCGAGCTGCGGATGGACTCACTTTGGAGCATGCGCGATGCTGAGGAGGTCGTGGATAGCACGTTTAGTGAATTGGTCACACCGCAGATTAGGATTGCTGAGGGAGAAAGGGAATGGGTGACCAAAAGGCAGAGAAAGAGCAGGAAGGCAGCGCAGGAGTCCCCTGTGGTCATCTCCCTCCAAAACAAGTATACCGTTTTGGATACTGTTGAGGGAGATGGCTCACCAGGGGAAGGCAGCAGTAGCCAGGTCCATGGCACCATGGCTGGCTCTGCTGCTCAGAAGGGCGGGAAAAAGAGTGGAAGGGCTATAGTCGTAGGGGATTCGATTGTAAGGGGAGTAGACAGGCGGTTCTGTGGTCGAAAACGAGGCTCCCGAATGGTATGTTGCCTCCCAGGTGCACGGGTCAGGGATGTCTCAGATCGGCTGCAGAACATTCTAAAGGGGGAGGGTGAACAGCCAGTTGTCATTGTGCACATAGGCACTAATGATATAGGTAAAAAACGGGATGAGGTCCTACAAGCAGAGTTTAGGGAGTTAGGAGCCAAGTTAAAAAGTAGGACCTCAGAGGTAGTAATCTCAGGATTACTACCAGTGCCACGTGATAGTCAGAGTAAAAATGAAAGAATAGTCAGGATGAATGCGTGGCTTGAGAGATGGTGCAGGAAGGAGGGGTTCAGATTTTTGGGACATTGGGACCGGTTCTGGGGGAGGTGGGACTATTACAAATTGGACGGTCTACACCTGGGCCGGACTGGAACCAATGTCCTTGGAGGTGCTTTTGCTAACGCTGTTGGGGAGGGTTTAAACTAATGTGGCAGGGGGATGGGAACCAATTGAGGTCAGTTGACAGTGAGGAGGTAGTAACAAAAGCCTGTAAGAAACTAGATAATGAAGTCAGTGTGACTAAGGGGAAGAGCAGGCAGGGAGCAGATGATGAATATAAAGGGACTGGTGGTCTGAGGTGCATTTGCTTTAATGCAAGAAGTGTAGTTGGTAAGGCAGATGAACTTAGGGCTTGGATTAGTACCTGGGAGTATGATGTTATTGCTATTACTGAGACTTGGTTGAGGGAAGGGCATGATTGGCAACTAAATATCCCAGGATATCGATGCTTCAGGCGGGATAGAGAGGGAGGTAAAAGGGGTGGAGGAGTTGCATTACTGGTCAAAGAGGATATCACAGCTGTGCTGAAGGAGGGCACTATGGAGGACTCGAGCGGTGAGGCAATATGGACAGAACTCAGAAATAGGAAGGGTGCGGTAACAATGTTGGGGCTGTACTACAGGCCTCCCAACAGCGAGCGTGAGATAGAGGTACAAATATGTAAACAGATTATGGAAAGATGTAGGAGCAACAGGGTGGTGGTGATAGGAGATTTTAATTTTCCCAACATTGACTGGGATTCGCTTAATGTTAGAGGTCCAGATGGAGCAGAATTTGTAAGGAGCATCCAGGAGGGTTTTCTAGAGCAGTATGTAAATAGTCCAACTCGGGAAGGGGCCATACTGGACCTGGTGTTGGGGAATGAGCCCGGCCAGGTTGTTGAAGTTTCAGTAGGGGACTACTTTGGGAATAGTGATCACAATTCCGTAAGCTTTAAAATACTCATGGACAAAGACGAGAGTGGTCCTAAAGGATGAGTGCTAAATTGGGGGAAGGCCAACTATACCAAAATTCGGCAGGAGCTGGGAAATGTAGATTGGGAGCAGCTGTTTGAAGGTAAATCCACATGTGATATGTGGGAGGCTTTTAAAGAGAGGTTGATTAGCGTGCAGGAGAGACATGTTCCTGTGAAAATGAGGGATAGAAATGGCAAGATTAGGGAACCATGGATGACAGGTGAAATTGTGAGACTAGCTAAGAGGAAAAAGGAAGCATACATAAGGTCTAGGCGGCTGATGAAAGACGAAGCTTTGAAAGAATATCGGGAATGTAGGACCAATCTGAAACGAGGAATTAAGAGGGCTAAAAGGGGTCATGAAATATCTTTAACAAACAGGGTTAAGGAAAATCCCAAAGCCTTTTATTCATATATAAGGAGAAAGAGGGTAACTAGAGAAAGGATTGGCCCACTAAAGGACAAAGGAGGAATGTTATGCTTGGACTCAGAGAAAATGGGTGAGATTCTAAACGAGTACTTTGCATCGGTATTCACCGAGGAGAGGGACATGACGGATGTTGAGGTTAGGAACAGATGTTTGATTACTCTAGGTCAAGTCGGCATAAGGAGGGAGGAAGTGTTGGGTATTCTAAAGGGCATTAAGGTGGACAAGTCCCCAGGTCCGGATGGGATCTATCCCAGGTTACTGAGGGAAGCGAGAGAGGAAATAGCTGGGGCCTTAACAGATATCTTTGCAGCATCCTTAAACACGGGTGAGGTCCCGGAGGACTGGAGAATTGCTAATGTTGTCCCCTTGTTTAAGAAGGGTAGCAGGGATAATCCAGGTAATTATAGACCGGTGAGCCTGACTTCAGTGGTAGGGAAGCTGCTGGAGAAGATACTGAGGGATAGGATCTATTCCCATTTGGAAGAAAATGGGCTCATCAGTGATAGGCAACATGGTTTTGTGCAGGGAAGGTCATGTCTAACCAACTTAATAGAATTCTTTGAGGAAGTGACAAAGTTGATTGATGAGGGAAGGGCTGTCGATGTCATATACATGGACTTCAGTAAGGCGTTTGATAAGGTTCCCCATGGCAGGCTGATGGAGAAAGTGAAGGCGCTTGGGGTCCAAGGTGTACTAGCTAGATGGATAAAGAACTGGCTGGGCAACAGGAGACAGAGAGTAGCAGTAGAAGGGAGTTTCTCAAAATGGAGACGTGTGACCAGTGGTGTTCCACAGGGATCCGTGCTGGGACCACTGTTGTTTGTGATATACATTAATGATTTGGAGGAAAGTATAGGTGGACTGATTAGCAAATTTGCAGACGACACTAAGATTGGTGGAGTAGCAGATAGTGAAGGGGACTGTCAGAGAATACAGCAGAATATAGATAGATTGGAGAGTTGGGCAGAGAAATGGCAGATGGAGTTCAATCAGGGCAAATGCGAGGTGATGCATTTTGGAAGATCCAATTCAAGAGTGAACTATACAGTAAATGGAAAAGTCCTGGGGAAAATTGATGTCCAGAGAGATTTGGGTGTTCAGGTCCACTGTTCCCTGAAGGTGGCAACGCAGGTAAATAGAGTGGTCAAGAAGGCATACGGCATGCTTTCCTTCATCGGACGGGGCATTGAGTACAAGAGTTGGCAGGTCATGTTACAGTTGTATAGGACTTTGGTTCGGCCACATTTGGAATACTGCGTACAGTTCTGGTCGCCACATTATCAAAAGGATGTGGATGCTTTGGAAAGGGTGCAGAGGAGGTTCACCAGGATGTTGCCTGGTATGGAGGGCGCTAGCTATGAAGAGAGGTTGAGTAGATTAGGATTATTTTCATTAGAAAGACGGAGGTTGAGGGGGGACCTGATTGAGGTGTACAAAATCATGAGAGGTATAGACAGGGTGGATAGCAAGAAGCTTTTTCCCAGAGTGGGGGTTTCAATTACTAGAGGACACGAGTTCAAAGTGAAAGGGGAAAAGTTTAGGGGGGATATGCGTGGAAAGTTCTTTACGCAGAGGGTGGTGGGCACCTGGAACGCATTGCCAGCGGAGGTGGTAGATGCGGGCACGATGGAGTCTTTTAAAATGTATCTAGACAGATACATGAATGGGCAGGAAGAAAAGAGATACAGAAGCTTAGAAAATAGGCGACATGTTTAGAGAGAGGATCTGGATCGGCGCAGGCTTGGAGGGCCGAAGGGCCTGTTCCTGTGCTGTAATTATCTTTGTTCTTTGTTCTTTTGTTTAATAAAGAACATTGCTTTTTATCCAATTCTGGTTCTGAAAGAATCATAAATGGAGTCTCTGTGATACAGCGAGCTCGAACACTCTCTGACTTCTGGGTTTAGTGTTACTACAACCTGATGAATATTAAGAGCAGTAATTTAAATATGCTTGTGTCATTTCACTCCTACTCCTAGTTGGTACAAACCAATAGGGATTGGTCGAGTCCAATAACTATTTTGGTCTCAGAACTCACAATAGACATCCGACACCAGAACAGCTACATAACCAAAGTCTTCTGTACAGCCCATCACACTTCAAATGTGTAACAGAATTAACCTGCTGCACTTGTCTTGTCAGCTCAAATTTGCCATGAATCAGTCAAAATACATTGACGATATGTATTGTCTGAATACAGGTGGGATCCCCGCCTTAAAGGGACAGGGACCCCGGCAACGAGCAGTTAATAGCCCCAGCGCCATGAAATGCAGGCGGAGCTTCCCTCACATTTCCAGCCTGTCTTTGGGACCCACACTGGCTGCATAAAATCCAGCCCTATATCATTGCAGCACAGAAGGAGTCCATTTGGCCCATCAAGTTTGTTCCAGCTCTCTGTAGAGCAATCCAGTCAGTCCCATTTCCCCCTCTATCCCCATAGACCTGGAAGTTTGTTTCCCTCAAGTGCCCATTCGATTTCCTTTTCAAATCATTCATCATTTCCGTTTCCACTCCTGCTCATAGGCAGAGAGTTCAAGGTCATTACCACTTGCTGCGTAAAATAACGTTCTTCCTCATATCCCCCTGTATTTTGTTTTTATTCATTCATTCATGGGATGTGGGCGTTGCTGGCGAGGCCAGCATTTATTGCCCATTCCTAATTGCCTTTGAGAAGGTGGTGGTGAGCCAACTTCTTGAACTGCTACAGTCCATGTGGGGTAGGTACACCAACAATGCTGTTAGGAAGGGAGTTCCAGGATTTTGACCTAGCAACAGTGAAGGAACGGCGATATAGTTCCAAGTCAGGATGGTGTGTGGCTTGGAGGGGAACTTGCAGGTGGTGGTGTTCCCATGCATCTGCTGCCTTTGTCCTTCTAGTTAGTAGAGATCACGGGTTTGGAAGGTGCTGTCGAAGGAGCTTTGGGAAGTTGTTGCAGTGCATCTTGTAGATGGTACACACTGCTGCCACTGTGCATCGATGGTGGAGGGAGTGAATGTTTGTTGATGGGGTGCCAATCATGTGGGCTGCTTTGTCCTGAATGGTGTCGAGCTTCTTGAGTGTTGTTGGAGCTGCACCCATCCAGGCAAGTGGAGAGTATTCCATCACACTCCTGACTGTGCCTTGTAGATGGTGGACTTTGGGGAGTCAGGATGTGAGTTACTCGCTGCAGGATTCCTAGCCTCTGACCTGCTCTTGTTGTCACGGTATTTATATGGCTACTCCAGTTCAGTTTCTGGTCAATGGCAACCTCCAGGATGTTGATAGTGGTTGTAATGCCATTGAATGTCAAGGGGAGATGGTTAGATTCTCTCTTGTTTGAGATGGTCATTGCCTGGCACTTGTGTGGCACAAATGTTACTTGCCACTTATCAGCCCAAGCCTGGATATTGACCAGGTCTTGCTGCATTTCTTCACAGACTGCTTCAGTATCTGAGGAGTCATTAATGGTGCTGAACATTGTGCAATCATTAGCGAACATCCCTACTTGTGACCTTATGATTGAAGGAAGGTCATTAGTAAAGCTGCTGAAGATGGTTGGGCCTCAGACACTACCCTGGGATCTCCTGTAGTGATGTTCTGGAGCTGAGACGATTGACCTCCAACAACCAGAACCATCTTCCTTTGCGCCAGGTATGACTTCAACCAGAAGAGAGTTTTCCCGCTGATTCCCATTGACTCCAGTTTTGCTCAGGCTCCTTGATGCCAACTCTGACAAATGCTGCCTTGAGGTCAAGAGCAGTCGCCGTCATCTCACCTCTTGAGTTCAGCTCTTTTGCCCATGTTTGAACCAAGGCTTGCCCAAAACCTTAAATCTGTGTTAACTCTATATTTTAACTCCATTTACCCATTATTAACCCTAACGGCCCACACAACATTTGGCCAGCTCTGTTTCTGGTTCTGCTCAAAATGCTAGAAGAGTTCCGACTATTTGTAAACTCTGTTTTAAAAGTGTTGATCAATATTATTTTAGTTGCTCTGAAACTACTTCACAAATCTCCATTTGTGTCAGGCCCTGCTCGGAATTTGTTAAAGTTACATTCCACTCCTGTAGTTATGAAGCTTTACAATAAAGTTCCTTCTAATCCAGTGGAACTTCATTGTCTGCTCTAATGGAGGGGACAACCTCCTCCTCCATTGGATAATAGAAATTATTAGGTAGCTAAGATCCATAAATGATGCAGCTATATCCTGGGGACTGGAGCGAAGACAATAAAACAGACAAAGGTAACACTATCATTAAACAACTTGCAAAGTTTTGTCTGATAAATTCTGACAGATCCTCAGGAAAGGCAATACTAGGCATGTGGATAATAAGAGGTTCCCTAGTATTTGGAATTATGGGGCTGAATTTTGTTCGGAGGCCGCAGGTCCTGACATCAGGACTGAAAGTGGTTCTGCTGCCCTTGTCCTTCTAGGTGGGAGAGGTCACGGGTTTGGAAGGTGTGCCCCTATCATCGGCTGCACCGTCACATCATTCCCCCTCGATAGCACGGATAAGATTACTTTGGTAGGTATCTGTTCACATTTAGATTCAGGCACACAAGCTGGTGAGCACATCACAGACGTGCCTGAGCAGCTGACGGAGGCTGTGATAGCCAAGGCTACTGACAGTCGGAGGACTGTTGGAGGCCAGTCCCATGCTGAGGCCTAGGCTGATAACATGTCCCTGGAGTCGCTGGCCACACAGGAAATGCTGCAGCTGCAGTGAAAGGTAAGGCAACATCTGGCAGAGTTGGCAGAGTCTGTGCATACCCAAGCGTGGATGATGGAGGAGTCCAAACAGGCCTTGTGTGCTACTACGTCTCTGATGGGGGTGCGTCTAGCTTCCTCCATTGAGAGATCGGTGACTCTCATGGAGAGCCTGATCCAGCTGACCAATCAGTGGCTGCCAGAGATGCATGCAGACCTGCACATCATCACCTTGTCCATGAGCTCAATGCAGCAGTGGCAGGATGAGAGGGGAATGAGGCACCTGGAGTCTTCAACAGGTCCTCATCCCTCTCAGGTCAGCAATGAGGTACAAGTGTGCCCTGCAAGGAGGCAGAGTGGCTGCCTCCCACTTCTGGGGCCACCTCTCAGGGTATTCCTAGTGTGGTCTGCAGCTCCTTAGCCCCTCTGATGACTGTAGGATATGGAATCTGTAAAAGGAACAACCATAGCTCATGGTTGAGACTTGCTTAGGCTCTCTAACCATTAGGATATATATGAAATGCTTAAGTTTGTCTAAAAACCTGACCATCGTGCTTTCAGATATTTGGGCTGGTGGGAAACAGCTTGTTTTTCTCAAAACTGCTGAACTATGGAATGTTTCATGAACTAATTTACTCACATGGCAGCCAAACTGTGCTATCAGGAGAGGACAAAGCAGAGTTATTAGAAAGACTATAAACAAGATCTTGAGGGTCTGGAAAAGCAGATGTGTGTCAGTCAGTGTTCTCAAAACTTGAGAAGCATAACTAAATACTGACCAACAAACGAAGCACTCGGTGCTTTACATCTGGAGAATTGTCCACCGAGTTCAGTCAAAGAGCAATCAGAAAGTGTGGATCTGCCCCCAACATTGCACATGGTGATGAAACTTTAATGGTATAAATGACAGTAACTTTTGCATTTCAGTGCTGAAGTCTGCAGAGAGGTGACCTGGTCAATCACTAAAGTCTACATTCAAAGTGGAACTGACCATTCACGGGTGATTTGCAGGTATAAGCTCCTTGTAACTCCATATTTCTGTGCGTTCTGTCACCTGACTAACAGTGTATTGAATGTATTGCATTGTAAAAGAGTCGGAAAGATTTTTAGTGGTTAAATGAAGCTTTTGAGTGTGATTTCATTATTTCTCTAATTCACGGTCAGAAAGTCTTACACGACAAAGGAGGGTCCTGCACTTGTGCGGGAGGCCCTCAATCTACCAGCGCCCTCCAGTAGGCCTGAGGCAGTCAGAGGACAATCACCAAGGCCATCAAAAGCCAAGCGGGCAGCACGGTCAGCTGATGTAGGAGCACCCAGAAACGATTTAAGAAGAGCACATACATGCACTTAGGGATTCACGGGTGAATATACATTGCAAATGGATAGGGTTCTGTTTGGTGTCACGTGGGATAAAGAAATGATGTTTTCTCGCTACATCTCCTTCCTATTATTGATGCCCTTTGGGACTTCATTTAAATCCTACTTCTCTAAAGGGCTGGAAGCGAGGGACCCATCCGCAAATGCTCAACGCTTTGGCCTTGCCACTGTGTGATGTGCATCTGGGTGCTGCAGTGCAAAAGGAAGGAGGTGACAACAGGGCAGCTTAATGCCAAGGCTTTATTGGTGCAGTTCTCTAGGCTGGTACGGGTCATAAGAAACGTGACTGTGTATAAGAGCATCTCGAGCCTCCATTGTGCATAACACATGGCGCCGTTCCTGCGGTCCCTGGAGCCCTTCACTTGGCAGTGCCTGGGCAGCATCCTCCTCCACATCCTAATTGTCAGAGGAAGCATTGCTCTCCACAATCTCCTCACTGGCCAATGCCTCCCCACTCTGTGGCACCAGGTTGTGCAGTGCATAGCAACCACAACAGTACGTAAGACCCTCACTGGTGCATACTGAAGAGATCCACCAGATCAATCTCGGCACTTGTATCTCTTCGGAAGGCCAATGGCCTTCTTGATAGGTACTTGGGTTATCCCGTGGTAGGTGTTGTACCTCTCCTCTGTACCCGTGTAAGTTCCCCACAGGTGTCAGTAGCCATCTCTTCAGTAGGTAGCCCTGTCACTCAGTATCCATCCCTGAAAGTGCACAGGGGAACAGAAAAGCTCTGGAACCTGGGAGTGCTTTAGATTGTAGACATCATGGCTGCTTCCTGGGAACCTTGCACACAGCTACAGGATCCATTTGCAATGGTCGCAGACCAGATGTACATTGAGTGAGTGGAAGCCCTTCCTGTTGATGAAGGCCACTGGCTGGTCTGTGGGAGCCTCGATGGCCACATGCGTGCAGTGGATGACAGCCTGCGACTGGGGAACCCAGCGACGGCCCCAATCCCAATTGCCCTCTCAGCTTGACTGTTTGGATCAGTATGGAAGTGCACATAGTTGCTGGCCCTCTGAACAGGGCATTGGTGACCTCCTTGATGCACCAATGCACTGCAGGCTGTGAGATCCCTCGCATTTCTCCAGTTGATCCCTGGTATGATCTGGTGGTATAGAGGTTCAGTGCCATGGTGACATTTCGGCGACACTGGCATTGGATGTCCATCAAGTCCCATGAGGCTTAGCTCATCCTGCATCATGGCACACAGATCAGTGACAGCCTCCCGGGAGAGGCAATGTCTTCGGCGACACCGCCACTCGGACATCTGCAGGTAGTTGAACTTCGGCTGGTAGACCCCTTCTGGAGGGTGGCTTCTTCTGTGCACAGGAGGTTACTGGCGTGCTCCTCTGCATCCATCTCTGGTGTCCTAACCCCAAGGTAGGCCCTCCTGTGGCCCCGACAGTTGCTAGTGTGCCCTGCCAGAGCCTGCACCTCCGTCCCTCTATGCTGCTGCTCCTCTTCAACGAGGGCCCTGAAGCCAGGGTGAATGAGGCCCATGACATGTTACCTCTCCCTGAAGTGTAGGGCCTTCACAGCTAATGATCCCCTGCCTTTCCCTCACTTGTCGCCTCTAATGAGGTGGCACTGCCTCGATGGCATCCTGGTATGGCTCCCCCACAGTGCTGGCTCCTTTGCCCCCACATCTGACAGCAATTCCCGATGCCCTCCCTGGCAAGTGATGCTGCCTCACCCGGTGGCTTCCCAGTGAAGCCAGCACTGAGCTTCCGCCTCCTTATCGCCACTTTTAACCAGGTGAGGCTGTGGTTCCCATGCGCCACTAGTTAACTTGGAATCAGCGAATAAAATTGCTGTCCATTGTGCTCTTAAGTACCTGAATTGCCTTGCCACTGCGTGGATATGTGACTTCCGCCCTCCATATTGGCCGCCGACAGTAAAATGTGGAAGGGATGTCAAGATGTCAGACATCCGGTCTGACATCTTTTGTCCTGATTTTATCCCTCCCCCTCCCCCTCCCCCCACTGCCTCTGCTCCTGTCTCCAATGGCCTCTTATAATTCAGCCCAGTGAGCTGCAGTTATTTAGCATCATTGACACCCAATTAGATATACCGACAACCCATGAATTGTCTATGAAGATTCAGCCGCAAAGATATTGTTACTCAAATTAAGGTGGAATTTCATCTCTTAGCTATTTCCTGGGTATAATAAGCTTCCTTATTGGCTCTGATTAGGGGAATAGAAAAAAATTTCCTTGAGTATGAGCTCTTATTGATTTTATGTAATGTTCTCTTTGCCTTTGTGCAGATTGGTCTTTTAATTATAAATTCTGTTTGCATTTTTGGTCTTATTTTAATTATAATGGTGAAAGGCTAGATGCAAACAAAGATTTTGATTGGCACAAATCCACAACACATCATTGCCCATAATTTAGCATTAATTGGCACTCAGTTCGTGTCAGTGCACCTCTTGCCTCTAAGTCTGGAGATTTCCGCTTTAAGCTCCACTGAGACTGACAGTTTAATGCTGCACTGAAGGACTATTGCATCTTTTGAGTAAAATGTAAAGCAAGGCCCTACTTGCTGATTCAAGTGAACATAAAAGGTCACATGGGCAATACTCGAAAAGGAGCAGGGTATTTTCCATCAATCCACCAAAACTAGATCAATTGGTCATTCGTCCAATTGCTGTTTGTGGGATCTTGTTGTGTGTACATGTTCCTTCTATTTCTTGAATACAGGCTAAGCAAATAAGGTAAGACCAGGCAGAGCCAGATTAAGAAATCTTGGGTCCCTGAGTACCAAGAACATTCAGAGCTCTTCTGCACCCAGTTTTACTGGGACCCCTATATTTGTATGGATTCTATAAGGCTGCACATTAATCCACCCTTGAGGTAAGGGTAGTGTCATGCTAGACCCCCACCTGCCAAGAATGAGGCATATTAATTTTGTCATATGACCATTAATTGAAACTGTTGTTGAGAAGTACAGAAGGCCTGTTACAAGGGCTGCCAAACACTTAGCTGAAAAACATTTGCATACTAACAGACAGTGCTTGTGGAGACAATGCACTATTCCCTGCTCCAATTAATCCAAATGGATTTTGATCACCAGACAGTGAAAGGGTAAGGAAGCACATTCTAGGGCCTATTAAGGTGATACAATCCACAAAAGCCAGGACTGGTTAAACCAGCTGGTCACATGAATAGCTGGCCGATCCAGGTTTTTTTTTGAACTAGCCACAGAGTGTTTGAACTGAGAAAGACAGTTTGCTCCTGGACTGAGAAGATCTCTCCTGTCTACACCCATCTCTTTCTCACAAGCCTCTGGACCCACTGAAGAGATATGAACCTCAAAGAGAGAAAAGTTTCCTACACTGAACAAGGTTTAAGAAGAAAAGCAAGACCGACCTACAATCAAGAACTCTACAGAGAGCTCAAACAGTAAACAAAACCATCTTCAGATATTGCCTCCAACTTTTCCACTGTATTTCTTTTGCTCTTTTCTGTCTCTATCTGCATGTGTGTATTGTGTATGCATGCTAGCGTGGGTGCGTCGTGTCGCATATCCGTAGGTGTTAACCAAATTAGAGTTTAAGTTTAATAAAGTTCAACCTTTCTTCTTTAAACCTAAGAAAACCTGTTTGGCTGGTTTCTTTGCCTTACAATTGGAAAGCAGTGAACAAGAATTCACTAAGGGGGAGCTAAAAACAGGTGTTTTAAAAACTAAACTCTGTTATGGTAAGACCAGGTAAAGGCTGATAGGGAACCCTAGCCCCCTTTCTCACCTGGTCCTAACAGTAGATATGAATCCTCAGGCTGTTTTATTTCATAGAAAAGTGATTTTATATATCGAACAGCTATTATGATCAGACTCACTTAATTCAATACAATTTATCTTAGCGTAATGGTACAAAATAAAGAACGCACCATGCTTCCCCATATCAGTGGGTTACCTTCTTGGCTTTGACAAGGTGGCATCTAACTGGTCTTCCAGCATTTTGGGGCTCTTTTTTATTAATTCATGGAATATGAGCGTCGCTGGCTAGGACAGCATTTATCGCCCATCCCTAACTGCCCTTGAGAAGGTGGTGGTGAGCTGCCTTCTTGATCCGCTGCAGTCCTTGGGTGTCACAAAAGCCCTCACAGTTTTCATTTTAAGCAATATGAATGACTTTCCAGCATTCTGCATTAAAACGTCTCACCGCCTGACTGCTATGTACTTTGCATGTCACTATTTACCACTGGAAAGGGAAGGCTTGTCAGACCTATTGCCAAATGCCTGGGATCAGTGATTCTAAAACAAGTAGCAAGAGACGTTTATCAATGGAGACAAGATCATGATTTGTTCATTATTTGTACTCTATGAAAGAATAACATCAAAACTAGCTCATTAGCATCTCAACTACAGATTTTCTCAAAACCCTCATTTTAACCTGCATGAATAAGCCGCGGTTTATAACACAATAATTAAAATAACTCATTTTCCCAATGGTCAATGTGGTCAATGACTCCCAACAGATGACAAATGAATGCAGTATATTGGAGCACTTGTGGTGGAACTAGTGGGAATTCTGATGGGTGATATCACCGTGATAATGCCGCCTCCATCCATGCAACAATGTCAAGGGGAATGGACATGGACACCCCAGGAAACCCCAACACTGCTCTAATAGGGTGGGCACTTGGGGGTAAATGGGTCTCATCCCAGAATCCATCTCCATCTGCCAGCTTTGCACCTCAGATCCCCTGAACATATTGCAGGTTTCTGGGGCCACGTTGTCTCATTAGTCAGTCGACAGTGGTCAGTAGGATCAAGTACCCTGGCTTCATGAATACGCAACTCACAGAGTGAATGTGAGTTTTTTTTTAACTTAACATATTTAATCTCAAGCATACTGTGCCGAAAGGAAAAGAAATATAAACAACCAAGAAATTACTCAATTGTTGGCACAGCTCTCCAATAACAAGTGGTTTAGAGTCATTCCTTTCAAATGGAGCTGCTCATCACTGTGCCTAATCCATGATGTATAGTGTTCTTCACAGTGAGTGTGCACAACCTTCTTCTCTCATTCATTTAGTTGTTGTTTTCATTGCTGCCTTTGAACTGTATTTCAATGTTGTTCACTCAGTATCCGACGACTGAAAGCCATCCCAGTCATTTGGCTGCAGAGAGCTGTTTGTTTGGTTAAATGCCACACAGATTGGGTTTTGCTTCAATATATCTTAAAAATGCTTCCTCTGTGACTCCCTAATCCATTTAAACTTGTTGTACAAAGCACTTGGGAAGCCTGTTGTCATCCATCTAGAAAACCTGCCTCATCCAGCAGATCTGAGCTGTTGGCACTATTATCACAATGCTGCAGGATTTGTCATTTCTGTAACTGGCTCTTCTCCTACATGAATCTAAAAAGAACTAACTTCCACAATCTGATGGTGTCCCTTGACAGCCAAGAGGTACTTTTGAAATGTGGTCACTGTTGTAATGTAAGAAACACAGCAGCCAATTTGCACATAACAAGCTCCCATAAACAGCAATATGATAATGACCAGATCATCTGCTGCTTTCGTGATGTTGGGTGAGGGATATATATTTATCAGGACACCAAAGAGAAGTCTCCAACATAGAGTGGGCGTCGCCATCAGAAACTCCTTGCTCAGCATGCTAGAGCTACCTTCAAATGGTTCAGAATGCACACTGTCCATCCGACTGCTCACCGCCTCTGGTCCAGTACACCTACTCAGCATCAATGCTCCAACACTCTGCTCCCCACCTGAAATTAAAGACCAGTTCTACGAGGAACTCCATAATATCATTAGTAGCATTCCCAATACCGAACATTTGTTCCTGCTGGGGGACTTTAATGCCAGGGTTGGGGCCGACCATGACTCATGGCCCTCCTGCCTTGGGCGCTATGGCATTGGAAGGATGAATGAGAATGGACAGAGACTGCTTGAGTTGTGTACCTATCACAACCTCTGCATCACCAACTCATTCTTTCACACTAAACCCTGTCACCAGGTTTCTTGGAGACACCCAAGATCACGTCGTTGGCACCAGCTGGACCTCATCGTCAGAAGGCGAGCCTCTTTAAACAGCGTTCAAATCACACGCAGCTTCCACAGTGCGGACTGCGACACCGACCACTCCCTGGTGTGCAGCAAAGTTAGACTCAAACCAAAGAAGCTACATCCAAGCAGAAGGGCCACCCGCGCATCAACACTAACAGAATTTCTTATCCACAGCTGTTACATAAGTTTCTAAATTCACTTGAAAAAGCCCTTCAAAACACTCCTACAGGGGATGCAGAGACCAAGTGGGCCAACATCAGAGACGCCATCTATGAGTCAGCAATGACCACCTATGGCAAACGTGAGAAGCAGAATGCAAACTGGTTTCAATCTCACTTTGAAGAGTTGGAAACTGTCATAGCCGCTAAGCGCATTGCATTGTTGAACTACAAGAAAGCCCCCAGTGAGTTAACATCCGAAGCACTTAAAGTCGCCAGAAGCACCGCACAAAGAACAGCCAGGCGCTGCGCGAATGACGACTGACAACACCTATGCAGTCGTATTCAGCTGGCCTCTGACACCGGAAACATCAGAGGAATGTATGATGGCATTAAGAGACCTTTTGGGCCAACCATCAGGAAGATTGCCTCCCCTCAAGTCTAAATCAGGGGACGCGATCACTTTCCAACGCAAGCAAATGGACCGCTGAGTGGAGCACTACCTAGAACTGTACTCCAGGGAAAATGTTGTCACCGAGACCGCCTTCAGTGCAGCTCAGTCTCTGCCAGTCATGGATGAGCTGGACGTACAGCCAACAAAATCAGAACTCAGTGATGCCATTGATTCTCTAGCCAGCGGAAAATCCCCTGGGAAAGACGGCATTACCCCTGAAATAATCAAGAGTGCCAAGCCTGCTATACTCTCAGCACTCCATGAACTGCTTTGCCTGTGCTGGGATGAAGGAGCAGTACCACAGGACATGCATGATGCCAATATCATCACCCTCTATAAGAACAAGAGTGACTGCGGTGACTACAACAACTACCGTGGAATCTCCCTGCTCAGCATAGTGGGGAAAGTCTTCGCTCGAGTCGCTTTAAACAGGCTCCAGAAGCTGGCTGAGCGTGTCTACCCTGAGGCACAGTGTGGCTTTCGAGCAGAGAGATCCACCATTGACATGCTGTTCTCCCTTCGCCAGCTACAGGAGAAATGCCGCGAACAACAGATGCCCCTCTACGTTGCCTTCATAGATCTCACCAAAGCCTTTGACCTCGTCAGCAGACGTGGTCTCTTCAGACTACTAGAAAAGATTGGATGTCCACAAAGCTACTAATTTTCATCACCTCATTCCTTGATAATATGAAAGGCACAATTCAGCATAGCGGCACCTCATCAGACCCCTTTCCTATCCTGAGTGGCATGAAACAGATTATAAACTGTGACTTTTCTAATATTTGTCAGTTCCGAAGAAGGGTCACTGACCCGAAACGTTAACTCTGCTTCTCTTTCCACAGATGCTGCCAGACCTGCTGAGTGAATCCAGCATTTCTTGTTTTTGTTTCAGATTTCCAGCATCCGCAGTATTTTGCTTTCACTAAAACAGATGATCTGGTCATTCTCACATTGTTCTTTGTGGGAGCTTGCTGTGTGCAAATTGGCTGCTGAGTTTCCTGCATTACAACAGTGACAATACTTCAAACATACTTCATTAGCTGTAAAGAATTTTGGGATGTTCAGAGATCATGAAAGGCTTTGTATGAATCTATTCTTTCTTAAAATGTTTAAGATAAACATTAAAATATTCTCTAACTTTATCGAATGTAAAAATATCAAAAATTATTCAAGACAATCTAGCTCATCCCCAATTTCCTCCTAAATCCACCCAGTGCCTTAAATTCTGCACTATGTTGAATACTAATCTGCAATGTCCGCACCCTATAGTGTATTCTTACTCCCCACACTGAGTCAAATGATCAAACCATTTTTGGAAATTTAAGTTATTTAGCAATCACATTTCTTATAACTAGACTTCATCCATTTCAGTCATGCAGCATTGAAAAGCAGGTCAGGTCTACCACACTTACAATTTACACCTGTTTACCCTGCTATCATAATACAGCTCTTCAGTTTCTACCCACAGACTATCTTGGATGTTGGTGAAGGTCAGTACAGCCCATCAGGCAGCCTGCAATGGACGGCCACACTTCACTGGGAAAATGGCGGAGGTGACAATTTGTGTTGGTTGTCAGCAAAGCCTTTCCTCCAATGGGGTGTTTGGAGACCCACCTCAGAGAAGTCAAAGGAAACTAAAATTGGGGGAAGATTGATCCAACATTGCCTGTTTCATACTATTTCCCATGATAATATTAGCTCCTGTATGTGTACCATTGCTATACTGAGCAAGCCTTTGGCTCAGTGATTAGCAATCCAATCTCTGAGTCAGTAGGCATAGTGTTGAACTCCCATTAAAACGTGCCCCACTCATTTTTCAGGTGCCAAATGGTTTGCCTAAGCCTCCAGTATTGTGAGCAGGAAGCATATGCTCATGACGAGGGGAGGTGTTGGCATAGTGGTAATGTCACGAGACTAATATTCCACAGCCTAGGCTGATGCTCTCGGGGCATGGGTTTGAATCCCACCACGGCAATTAATAAATCTGGAATTAAAAAGCTAGTCTGATCATTACCATGAAACCATTGTCAATTGTTGTAAAAACCCACTAATGTCCTTTAGGAAAGGAAATCTGCCCTCCTTACATGTTCTGACCTACATGTGACTCCTGACCCACAACAATGTGGGTCTGGCTCTGAAATGGCCTAGCAAGCCACTCAGTTCAAGGGCAATTAGGAATGGGCAATAAGTGCTGGCCTGGCCAGTGACGTTCACATCAAGCACATTCTTTTTTAAAAAGAACTGGAAGTGGGCTGCCTTCCATATTAGTGTAGGCAAAATCATAGATTTTCAGGCTCTCCGCCTTAGGCAAATCAGGGGTCTAATACCTGTTTGTAATATTGATACGTTATAAAAACAATTCTTACCTGAATGTAGAGCTGGGAGATGAAGTTGAATTTCAGGAAGTGCAAGGATCGCTCCTTGTGCCCACTGTGCAGTGGTCTGTGAGTTTCTAGGGTTGGAGCTCCAGTTCCAAATTCTGACATCCAGCAGGATATTCGGGTCTGGTCTGTGTGGGCCACCAGCCACTCATCGATGGCTTATGGCATCCCTAAAAACCTTCTCCCGCATAGGGCTAACCACCCAACCAGATGGTATAATCTGTTGATGGAAACTGCCAGTGTGAAAGCTGGTTCTGGCAATACCTCCTCTCTTCAGCATTTACCAACTGGACTCTGTATGAAATATACTTTATTCTGTCTCCACTTGTGAAAAGTGGCAAGCTTTGCAATGGGTGAGAATATTCTACAGATGAGAGGAGTGTAATTAGTGAAGAGTTTGTCTTCATTTGTCACACGACAGACATCTGCTGTCAAATGATATCAGAATTGCAAGATTACTAAAATCTAATCTGTGCACCCTGATAAAATTACACACAGATCATAGTTTCCTCTGGAATTATGCTAGCTTCCCGGGGTAGGGAGGAAAATCAGATGGTCCCGAGCTAGTCCCAAGTTCTGACCACCCACTGCCACCTCCAGGAGATCCCACCAGAATTATCGGTAGATGTTGCAATCTCCACAGGATCATTGTGCCTTCTTAACATCTGCTGTCCCTATAATGTGGGAAGAGGGGACTTGAAGATCAAATAAGAATATAATTAATCGCTCTATTCTTCCAACTTTTTTGAATTTAGAGTACCATTACGTTGACCCAGAGTGCTACAGTCACCATTTCACTCTCTCGCCTGAGGTAGACTATCTGATGCACGACTGACAGGAAATTGGCCAGGGTAGGGTTGCAGGCACAGGACCTGGGTAAGTCCTACCTCATCAAATTCCTACCGTTCGGGACTGAGCAGACAACCGACATGAACATTCGCAGAGTATTTAGGGAGCAGGGAAGAACAAAACGTAACGTGCATACATATTGCTATAAGTGCAGGTGTTATTATGTCTGCTGACTAAGCAGAATAGAAATAATGGTCAGTTAGCAAAATGTAGATAAGATTACTTCATTACTTTGAGTCAGTCATCCTGGTTGATTCATAGAAATCAATAGGAATGGACACTTGAAACAGACTTCACCTCCCCTTTCGAGAGAGTTTGCCGATAACAATTTGCCTTCTGCATATCATCACCTCATCACCGACATGTATGTAATTCAGAGATTGAATAAACTGTTATTTTCAGGGTTTGGCCAAATGATTCAGATTACCAATCTCCATTAAAAACCCTTAGCTCTTTTATGGCATTCCGTTTTTCAATCCTTACACCTTGTGACATTAAAGATATCAATAGGGTCCACAATTTTCCATTATGTTACCATGTTATCTTGACCCCAAGAATTGGTAAATAGCAGCCTTCCATCCACTGCAGTGCACCTGCACCTCCCACTTGAGTGGTCTCTCTCTGAATAAGATGGCCAATTTAGTGCCAAATAACAGGTAACTTTGTGCTATATGTTTATGCTCATGAGGAATCAACTTGACAACAACTTCAATTCACTTAGGATCTCACCAGCCGTGAGAGAGACTTCATCCTCAGCAGTTTAGGCTGAATATAATGCTGGGTTATGGAAGTGAAAGGTCAGTGTTGTGAATTATTGCAGCAATCTCTTTAAGACACTTGCTGAGCGTGTCTCTGCACATGAGTAGGGGCACAATGAGTGCAACTCAATATGTTGACATTGCAGCAACTGCTGGTTGCTGTGATTGGAGCCATGACAACGAAGATCGATATCCATTTTAAACATAAAGCAAATGGATCACGTGTGTTGATGCTTATGGTAATTTGGAGGACAGGAGTGTTACATTATGTAATGTGTCGCTGTTTAATCAGATCTATGCCTCTTAGGCTATGATTTCCGCAAATAGGACACTCTGAGGTCAGCTGGAGGTTAATTGCTGCTTGGGAGGAAACTTTACAGATTGACCAATTGTTTTTAAACTCTTAGCTTCATATCAGAAGAAAAGTAGCATGAGATTAATGTCTATTTTTTATCTTGTTTTAAACACCCTTTCAGTGTGACAGATTCATAGCATAGAATATCGATTGATATTTTCGTGTACACGCAATTTCTTTTTGATTTCGGCAATCATTAATGAACGTCTGATTAAATGTTTGATCTTTAAAACTTTGTCTCCTGCTTTATGAGATGGTGGGTTTGGAATGTCTGAGTGCAGGCGGCTGGGGACTGACTCTCTATCTGCAGCTAGTAAAGCCACACTTCCAGGCCCCAGGTCTGACTGTGTTGGCTGGGCCCGAGGACCCTCACACTGAGCTGAACACATTTACAAGGAAAAAAGCAAGCTGTCTTTAGGCCTTTTGCCCCAAGATGGGAAAGTTTCTGAAAAATCCCGAAATTTCAGAGCTCTGTCGCGAGATTGGGTGTGAGGCTTGATTTTACCGACAAATCATATCCCTTTGATAATTTCATGAGAGTTGGCATGTCTGGAATGGGCGTCAAATTCTTTGTGATATGGACATGAATCTTGGAGGGAATATATATTCAAATCCTTTCAGATCCATGGCTGTAGCTTTGCAGAACAAGAGTTCATTCCCGCCCCACCCCCCCCATCCCACACACCCATCCCCAAAAACACCAAAGTTCAATAATACTAAAATCCCACCTCTAAATACAGTGCCCACCTGTCTCTAAAAGGAAGCAATTATGTGGGAATCGTTACCTTTTGCGGGAGGTATGCATCTGGGGCTTCCAGCTCAAAGCGTCCCCTGTGTGGCTGCAAAGAGATCGCAAAGACAACCACTCCGTGCGGGCAACATGACAGGAAGGCAAGGCTGTAACCCCTGCTGCAAGTGGAGTGCTTCTTCCAGCTGTGATACCCCAGTGTTAAAGCGCTAACCATTAAAAAGTCTGACAACACTTTAGAAGATCAGATGTGCCAACAGCGCTTTTGGCTTTCTAAATGTACAGTGTGTGGTGAGACGATCAACTCGTCTGGCTGTGAAACCCATATGATACAATAATTGTTCCTGAAGAATGCTGTGTTGTGACAACAGTGCAAGAAATCATTCAGGCTTTTGATGCTGCCTGCGCCAGCTTTCTAATAAAGACATACCACAATGTAACTCCAAGGATGCTGGCTGCCAGTGAGAAATAAAGAAGCGTTGTAGCATTTTTCACATGTATCGCTGCTTTCCATGGAAAAGAAACGGAACAATTGGTCGAGGCATAAGGAGAAGTTAGGGTAATTCAGTGAATTGAGAAGAAACAAAGAGGGTGAGGGTGACCAATGGGTGGGGGTAACCAGTTCCAGATGTGGGAACTACCTTGACAAAAAGGCAGCTGATGAGTGAAATAGCCTTCAAACAGGGCATGGCAGTCAGGAGCAGAAACAGGACAACCATACCCACCCTCTTTCAGGAAGGGGTAATTGGACAATGATCACAAGTGGATTCATGGCTGTCTCCTGGGGTATAAAAGCCAACTGTAGCCCCCTTCATCATCCCTACTGGGATTATTACAGATCAGGGTCAAACCGAGCAAAGATTTGCAACAGTAGGTGATACAAACCAGCTGTATAAAATGAAATTGGATGGAATACAGGAATGGGAGGAAAAGCACTGATGCATGTGTAAGCTGTGGTAGCACTCTTGCCTCTGAGCCTGAAGGTTGTGGATTCAAGTCTTACTTCAGGGCTTGAGTGTAAAAATTAAGGTTGACACTCCAGTGCAGTGTGGAAGGAGTGATGCACTGTCAAAAGTACCTCCTTTTGGATGAGAAGTTAAGCAAAGGCCCTGTCCACTCTCTCAGGTGGATGAAAGAGATCCCATGGCGCCATTACAAAGAACAGCAGGGGAATTATCCCTGGTGTCCTGGTAGATGTTTATCCTTCAATCAACATTACAAAAACAGATTTTCGGCTTATTACTACATTGCTGCTTGTGGGAGCTTGCTGTGTGCAAATTACACCAGTGACTACACGTCAGAAGTATTTCATTGATGTAAGGTGCTTTGGGATGTCCAGTGGTTGTGAAACTCTAGTCTTTTTTTAACGAAGCATTTTTACTGACAAAGTGCCTTGTAGACCCAAACCCTACTTATTCAGGCAGGACTTAACCAATTAAGGCAACAGGAAACTTGATTAATAAGTTTGGAAAGTTTATTGTAAATTAAATAATAATTAGCATCGAAAGTAGAATACTCTTAACAAACTTGGGAATACAATTTTACAGCTTTCACAGGTGCACTTCCTGGATGAGAACTGGTCGCAGCGTGATCCTAGTCCTCTCTTTTTGACCGTGGTCCCTTGTCAGGCGGAGAGCTTGGCTGTTGGTCAGAGCTTCTACTTCCGAGGACTTCTATTGTTTCTGCGATGATGAAGCATGGTAGACCCTGGTTTTCTTCCCTTTTTGGTCATTAGACCACTTTGTGGTTTGCACAATGGTTGGTCCAGGTCCTGTGATGTAGCTTACTACCCTACTCTAAGTTGTTATCTCCTTGGACAGTATGAATTTGTATGGAAATTGATTCTTTGTTAGCCAAGCTACTGAACGTTATCAGGGTTAACAAGACTTTTTCTGCTGACTTTGTATGACAGTGAGCCACAAACTTCTACTGACATTGAACTTTCTTACAAGCTTATGACTTAGTTTAAATATTAAAATAATTCTAGCATGATTATTAATTAATTAATTTCAACTCAATCAAGGTCCATTGCTTAGCAATAATTATTTCTTGACGGGTTACTACTTAATACATTAAATTGATTAAAACATTGGCTAATACAAGACACAAAATGGTTTCTTTGGTCACGTGTTAGTATTAAAATGGCTTCCTTGACCTTGTTAGTTATTACAGAGGATATAGTGTGAAAATGGTGAAGTTAAACTAAAATCTAGCAACTCAAACCTACTTACAAAGGCCAGTCATTTTAACCCAAAGTGAGAGGCCAAGGCCCACTATACTAGACAATGTAACAATATTGATATAATTGTACGATGTGTCGACTAGAACAAAGAACAAAGAACAGTACAGCACAGGAACAGGCCATTCGGCCCTCCAAGCCTGCAACGATCTTGATGTCTGCCTAAACTAAAACCTTCGGCATTTCCGGGGCCCATATCCCTCTATTCCCTTCCCATTCATGTATTTGTCAAGATGTCTCTTAAACGTCGCTATCGTATCTGCTTCCACCACCTCCCCTGGCAGCAAGTTCCAGGCACTCACCTTGATGCAATCAAGAGTGGGGCTCAAAAGAGAGAGAGTGAGAGAGAGATTAAAGATTAAGCAGGCAACTGCAATGGGCATTTCATATCGAATCATTCCATTCAGGTCAATGGGTATTATTTTCCCTCCTTAAATCTCTCCACCACTCTTACTCTTCTCCTCCTTTAAGATGCTCCTTAAAGCCTACCTTTTTGACCAAGCTTTTGGTCATCTGCCCTAATATCCCCTTATCCGGATCGGTGCTAAATTTTGTTTGATGACACTTGTTACGACCGACCGCTCATGTCAAAGCCCCCAATCAAAATATACGATTCTGATTGTGGTGGGACCAATGCACTGTTAATTCAATCCCGTCGCTCCACAAATCAGCTAACATATCATTTAAAATTTTCCAGATTAAAGAAAGACCCAACAAAATTGTACCATCTATTAACCTGAATGAGGCTAACCAAACCAGGTGTTTTTAAATCAATAAATTAACTCTTTGATTATAAGAACTAAATTCTTAAACACTATGAAGATATAAATAACACTTAAAATAGAAAAAATTAGAGTCCTTGCAAATTTACTGTCCAACATTGCTCCAAGTCCTCACAGGATGTTGTTCGAAGTCCTAACGGGATGTTGCTTTCCTTCTCTAGCGAATTTCAACAATTAATGACTTGCAAACACTTTCAACAGAATCAATCTGACTTTTGAGTTTTTGAGGAATAAAAGATTGTCACAGTATAACTTCCTTTTCTTCAATTTAAATTACAGAGATCTCTGTTTTGGCTTGACTTTTTTTTAGAATTTTGAGATTTAATAATTAACAGACAAAAAACCTCTTCCTTCAGTTTAAATGGTTGAGATCTCTTTTTCCAGGTGCTGTCATCACAGCTGTGTCCTGTGTCTGTGTCAGTGTGTTCTGTCAGAATGAACTGTCTTCAACTAAAAAGCCAGTTCAAAATTGAACTGTAACAAATGTATCGCATGAGACTCACTCCCAGTAGCTGTTTCTATCGTAATGAGAATGCACCTTCCTATAACTCCTGAGGCTTGCTGGTTCTTAAAGCAATACTGATCCCTTGCAAGCCTTAAAGGCAAACTGCATGTTCCAAAAAAAAACTACAGGACCATGACACACTCCTGTGGACAGTTTTGAAACATTTTAGTACATTAAAATCACTCTATAAATGTAAGTTGTTGTTGCCAGATCATGAGGCTGAAAGGTGAAGAGAAGCTAAGGGCGGGCTATCAAACAGCTGATATCTGTCGACTGGACTTGCACAAGACAGGAAGAAACTGAGAAGAATAGAAACAAGATTTTCATTGGTTCTTTGAAGGGCATACAGGAGATCAAAATATGATTCAGCTTTTACAATGCCAGAGAATTGAGCTTAGCACTAAGAATATGAAACATGTTGGTGAATGCAGCATTAGAGTTGGTGAGGACTGTAGGAGGTTATTGATATGAAAAAGCAACAGAGTGAGAGAGAGAGAGAGAGAGAGAGAGAGGTTAGTCTTGGAGGAATCACAATGTTAATGGAAAATGGAGGCAGAGGATTGACCATCTACTACAGCTTAGGTGGAAGGCTACATAATGGTGATATGTTTACTAGTGCATGGTAACACATTCTCTCTAAGACTTTAAAGATTCCCATGCAACAACAGAAGATTCACTGAAGTGGACAACTTTTCCTCCTTGTCCTTCTCGACCTTTCTGCAACCTGAGACACGGTTGACCACACCATCCTCCTCCAATGCCTCTCCACTGTCGTCCAACTGGATGGGACTGCTCTCACCCAGTTCCATTCTTATCTATTTAATCATAGCCAGATTATCACTTGCAATGGCTTCTCTTCCTGTTCCTGCACCATTACCTCTGGTGTCCCCCAAGGATCTATCCTTGGCCTCCTCCTATTTTTCATCTACATGCTGCCCCTGGGAGACATCATCCAAAAGCACAGTGTCAGTTTTCCCTTGTGTATTGATGACACCCAGTTCCACCTCACCACCACCTCTTGATCTCTCCACTGTTGCAAAATTATCAGACTGCTTATCTGGCATCCAGTACTGGATGGGCAGAAATTTCATCCAATTAAATATTGGAAAGACTGAACCCAATGTATTTCAGTCCCTGCTCCAAACGTTATTACCAAGTACCAACTCCATCCCTCTCCATGGCTACAGCCTGAGATTAAGCCAGTCTCTTCCCAACCTTGGTATCACATTTGACTCCAAGATGAGTTTCTGACCTCATATTCCCACCATCACCAAGACTGTCTATATTCTCTGTAACATTGCCCGACTTCGCCCCGTCTCAGCTCATCTGATGCTGAAACCCTCCATCATGCCTTCATTACCTCTAGACTTGACCATTCCAATGCACTCCTGGCTGTGTCTACCCTCTTTAAACAATGCTGTCCGTGTTTTAACTTTCACCAGTTCCCACTCCCCCATCACACCTGCGCACGCTGACTTAAATTGGTTCAGGGTCAAGCAACATCTTGATTTTTAAAATTCTCATCCTTGTTTTCAAATCCCTCCATGGCCTCACCACTCACTATCTCTGTAATCTCCTCCAGCCCCACAACCCTCCAAGATATCTGTGCTTCTCTAATTCTGGCCTCTTGAGCATCCCTGACTTTAATTGTTCCACTATTGGTGGCCGTGCCTTCAGCTACATAGGCCCCAAGCTCTGGAATACCCTCTCGACACCTCTCTACCTCGCTTTCCTCCTTTAAGACATTCCTTAAAACATACCTCTTTGGCCAAGCTTTTGTTCATCTGACCTAATATCGCCTTCTGTGGCTCGTTGTCATATTTTGTTTCATAATACTCCTGTGGATACCTCGGGATGTTTATAACATTTAAGGCGCTATAGAAACATAAGTTGTTGTTGTTGATGACAATGGGAGGGATTCTATCTGCTATTAGCAAAGTCCGGAGAGCAGATGACAAGATTTATCATTGGTGATGGTTCAACAGAATGAAGTAATGTGGGAAGACCATTGTGAAAATAACTGAGATTAGAGTTGGAGGACAAAGATTTCCAAAAGATAGGACCCACTAGAGTTGTATTTAGGCATTGAGACCTCTGATAAAAGAAAGAAAATAAGACTCGTATTTCTGTAGCACCCTTTACAAACTCGGGATGTCGTAAAGTGCTTACAGTTAATGAAGTACTTTTGAAGTCATAGAACAGTGGATGGTTACAGCACAGAGAGAGGCCATTCAGCCTTTCGGGTCTGTGCCAGCTCTCTGCAAGAGCAACCCATCTAGTCCCACTCCCCTGTCTTTTCCCTATAGCCCTGCAAATCCTTCTCTTCGGATTATTATTCAATTCTTTTCTGAAGGCCACAATTGAACCTGCCTCCCCACACTCTCAGGCAGTGCATTCCAGATCCTAACCACTCGCTGCGTAAAAAAGTTTCTCCCCGTGTTGCCGTTGCTTCTTTTGCCAGTAATGTAGGAAACAACCTACCTGTATTTTATTTTATTTGTTTCATGGAATGTGGGCATCACTGGCTAGGCCAGAATTTATTGCCCATCCCTAATTGCCCTCGAGAAGATGGTGGTGAGCTGCCTTCTTGAACTGCTGCAGTCCATGTGGGGTAGGTACACCTACAGTGCTGTTAGGAAGGGAGTTCCAGGATTTTGACCCAGTGACAGTCAGGTTGGTGTGTGACTTGAAGGGGAACTTGCAGGTGGTGGTGTTCCCATGCATCGGTTGCCCTTGTCCTTCTAGTTGGTAGAGGTCGTGGGTTTGGAAGGTGCTGCCTGAAGAGCCTTGGTGCATTGCTGCAGTGCATCTTGTAGATGATACACACTGCTGTCACTGTGCGTCGGTGGTGGAGGGAGTGAATGTTTGTGGATGGGCTGCCATCAAATGGGCTGCTTTGTCCTGGATGGTATCAAGTTTCTTGAGTGTTGTTGGAGCTGCACCCATTCAGGCAAGTGGAGAGTATTCCATCATACTCCAGACTTGTGGCTTGTAGAGGGTGGACAGGCTTTGGGGAGTCAGGAGGTGAGTCCCCACAGGATTTCTAGCCTCTGACCTGCTCTTGTAGCCACAGCATTTATGTGGCTGGTCCAGTTCAGTTTCTGGTCCCCCAGGATGTTGATAGTGGGGGATTCAGCGATGGTAATGCCGTTGAATGACAAGGGGAGATGGTTAGATTCTCTCTTGTTGGAGATGATATTTGCCTGGCACTTGTGTGGTGTGAATGTTACTTGCCACTTATCAGCCCAAGTCTGGATATTGTCCAGGTCTTGCTGCATTTCTACACGGAGTGCTTCAGTATCTGAGGAGTCACGAATGGTGCTGAACATTGTGCAATCATCAGCGGAAATCCCAACTTCTGACGTTATGATTGAAGGAAGGTCATTGATGAAGCAGCTGAATATGGTTGGGCCAAGGACACTACCCTGAGGAACTCCTGCAGTGATGTTCTGCAGCTGAGCTGATTGACCTCGAAAAACCACAACCATCTTCCTTTGCGCTAGGTATGACTCCAACCGCCAGAGAGTTTTCCCCCTGATTCCAGTTTTGCTTGGGCTCCTTGATGCCATATTCAGTCAAATGCTGCCTTGATGTCAAGGGCAGTCACTCTCACCTCACCTCATGAGTTCAGCTCTTTTGTCCATATTTGAACCAAGGCTGTAATGAGGTCAGGAGCTGAGTGGCCCTGGCGGAACCCAAACTGAGCGTCACTGAGCAGGTTATTGCGAGCAAGTGCTGCTTGATAGCACTGTCGACGACACGTTCCATCACTTTACTGATGGTCGAGAGTAGGCTGAGGGGGCGGTAATTGGCCGGGTTGGATTTGTCCTGCTTTTTGTGTGCAGGACATACCTGGGCAATTTTCCAGATGCCAGTGTTGTAGCTGTACTGGAACAGCTTGGCTAGGGGTGCGACAAAGTCTGGAACACAGGTCTTCAGTACAATTGCCGGAATATTGTCAGGGCCCGTAGCCTTTGCAGAATCCAGTGCCTTCAGCCATTTCTTGATATCACAAGGAATGAATGTAATTTGCTGAAGACTGACATCTGTGATGCTGGGGACTTCAGGAGGAGGCTGAGATGGATCATCGACTCGGCACTTCTGGCTGAAGATTGTTGCAAATGCTTCAGCCGTATCTTTTGCACTGATGTGCTGGGGTCCCCCATCATTGAGGATGGAGATATTTGTGTAGCCACCTCCTCCTGTTAGTTGTTTAACTGTCCATCACCATTCACGACTAGATATGGCAGGACTGCAGAGTTTAGATCTGATCCGTTGGGTTGTGGGATCGCTTAGCTCTGTCTATCGCATGCTGCCTACGCTGTTTGACATGCAAGTAGTCCTGGGTTATAACTCCACCAGGTTGACACCTCATTTTGAGGCATTTCCTCCTGCAGTCTTCATTGAACCAGGGTTGATCCCTGGCTTGTTGGTAATGGTAGAGTGGAGGATATGCCGGGCCATGAGGTTGCAGCTGAAAACAATTCTGCTGCTGCTGATGGTCCACAGTGCCTCATGGATGTCCAGTTTTGCAATGCTAGATCTGTTCAAAATCTACCCCATTTAGCACAGTGGTAGTGCCACACAAAATGATGGAGGGTATCCTCAATGTGAAGATGGAACTTTGTCTCTACAAGGACTGTGCGGTGGTCACTCCTACCAATATGGTCATGGACAGATGCATCTACAGCAGGCAGATTGGTGAGGACGAGGTCAAGTATGTTTTTCCCTCACCAGCTGCCACAGACCCAGTCTAGAGGCTATATCCTTTAGGACTCGGCTAGCAGTGGTGCTATCGAGATGGACATTGAAATCCCCCGCCCAGAGTACATTCTGCACCCTTGCCACCCTTAGTGCTTCCTCCATGTGGTGTTCAACATGGAGGAATGCTGAATCATCAGCTGGGGGGGTGGGGGTGGGGGAGGGGGGGGGCGGTAGGTGGTCATCAGCAGGAGGTCTCCTTGCCCATGTTTGACCTGATGCTATGAGACTTCATGGGGTCCAGAGCCAATGTTGGGGACTCTCACAGCAACTCCCTCCTCACTGTATATCAGTGTGCTGCCACTTCAGGTGGGTTTTTACTACAATCTACAACTACAATCTATTAATTAAATTCAAATTGTACCTTCTGCCAGTGGTGGGATTCGAACCCATGTCCCCAGGGGAATATCCTGGGCCTCTGGGTTACTAGTCCAGTGCCACTGCCTCCCCCGGCAAAAGAAGCAACGGCAACATGAGGAAAAACCTTTCACGCAGCAAGTGGTAAGGATCTGGAATGCACTGCTTGAGAGTGGGGGGGAGGCAGGTTGAATTGTGGCCTTCAGAAAAGGATTGAATAATTATCTGAAGAGAAAGATTTGCAGGGCTACAGGGAAATGACAGGGGAGTGGGACTAGATGAGTTGCTCTTGTACTGTTAACAGTATCATGCTTGTATTGAAGCTCTGAATGTTTTCAGGTCGGGAGTATTTATTTCATAGTTAATCTGTTAGGTAAGATGTTTGATGCTACCAACTTGTACTGAGGAGTTAACAATAGTGTGCATCTCAGCATGCTACACTTTACCATCAGAAATGTATAACCATTCCTACCATTCCTATAGCAACAGGCCACTACATCCCAAATTCAAACCATTTGATTCCACAATTTATTTTCTTACAAGCCTCAGTATAATATATTAAATACAGTCTTGACCCCAGTGGAATCCCTCCTCACCTAAGCAATGTTAATGTCCCAATTAATTTTTGTACAATCTTATCTTTGACAACATGCTGTTAAATTGACTACATTCAGAATTGATTTGGTAACAGTCATGAGTACCTAAAATCATCAGATCAACTGTCTAACTTCACTCTGGGAGGCAAATTTCCATTCATTATAACAGCACCATGGAGACTGAAATACTTAATAATATTATTCCAACTTCAGACTTGTCTCTCCATCGTAACCTTTTGTCTTTCTCTTTTACTGACGCTATTACAGTTATCAATGAATATGCTTGCTTTTCTGCAAAGCTTTATCTCTTTCCTCCACCTGTTTCGAAATCAGGACTCAGTTCATCACCTCCTACTATAACTTGTATTTTCCTGGAATCTTGACCCTGACACTCCTTACTTTCCCGAGTCCTCCTTTCCTCCTAAAGTCTGGGGCTTTTAAAAATTCAAGCTTTACACAGAGAGTGGTGAGTGCCTGGAACTTGTTGCTGGGGGAGGTGGTGGAAGCAGGTACCATAGAGACGTTTAAGAGACATCTTGACGAATACATGAATAGGATGGCAATAGAGGGATACGGACCCCGGAAGTGCAGAAGGTTTTAGTTTAGACAGGCATCAAGATCGGCGCAGGCTTGGAGGGCCGAATGGCTTGTTCCTGTGCTGTACTGTTCTTTGTTCTTTGATGCCACCTACCCAGCACCACCTTTTCATTTATCCAGTCTTCTTCACTGCCCACTGGGTGCACGATAGGTGCATGATCGAATTCTTCATCAAGATGGAGAGTGACGTAGTTGATTCTGAGACAAGGGTCCTGAATCTTAGTAAAGGAAACTACGAAGGTCTGAGGCGCAAGTTGGCCATGACGGTTTGGGAAACGTCACTTAAAGGGATGACGGTGGATAGGCAATGGCAAACATTTAAAGAGTGCATGGATGAACTGCAACAATTGTTTATCCCTGTCTGGCGCAAAAGTAAAACAGGAAAGGTAGCCAAACCATGGCTTACAAGGGAAATTAGAGATAGCATTAGATCCAAGGAAGAGGCATATACATTTGCCAGTAAAAACAATAAACCTGAGGATTGGGAGCAGTTTAGAATTCAGCAACGGAGTACCAAGAGATTGATTAAGAAGGGGAAAATAGAGTACAAGAGCAAGCTTGCGGGGAACATAAAAACTGACTAAAAGTTTCTATAGGTATGTGAAGAGAAAAAGATTACTGAAGACAAATGTAGGTCTCTTACAGTCAGAAACAGGGGAATTTATTATGGGGAATAAAGAAATGGCTGACCAACTAAATTCATACTTTGGTTCTGTCTTCAGAAAGGAGGATACAAATATCATATCAGAAATGTTGGGGAACACAGGGCTAAGTGAGAGAGAGGAACTGTAAGAAATCAGTATTCGTAGAGAAATGGTGTTGGGGAAATTGATGGGTTTCAAGGCCGTTAAATCCCCAGGGCCTGATGGTCTGCATCCCAGAGTACTTAAGGAAGTGGCCCTAGAAATAGTGGATGCATTGGTGGTCATCTTCCAAGATTCTATAGATTCTGGAACAGTTCCTACAGATTGGAGGGTAGTTAATGTAACCCCACTATTTAAAAAGGGAGGTAGAGAGAAAGCAGGGAATTATAGACCAGTCAGCCTGACGTCAGTAGTGGGGAAAATTCAAGAGTTCATTATCAAAGATTTTATAGCAGAGCACTTGGAGAACAGTGGTAGAATCAGACATAGTCAGCATGGATTTACAAAAGGGAAATCATGCTTGACAAACCTACTGGAATTCTTCGAGGATGTAACCAGTAGAGTTGATGAGGGGGAGCCAGTGGATGTGGTTTATTTGGACTTTCATAATGCTTTCGACCAAGTCCCACATAAGAGATTAGCATGTAAAATTAAAGCGCATGGGATTGGGGATATTGTATTGTGATGAATAGAAAATTGGTTGGCGGACAGGAAACAAAGAGTAGGGATAAATGGGTCTTTCTCGGACCCCAGCTATTCACAATATACATTAATAATTTAGATGAGGGAATTAAATGTAATATCTCCAAATTTGCAGATGACACAAAACTGGGTGGGAGGGTGAGTTGTGAAGAGGATGCAGAGAGGCTTCAGGGTGATTTGGACAAGTTGAGTGAGTGGGCCAATGCATGGCAGATGCAGTATAATGTGGATAAATGTGAGGTTATCCACTTTGGTAGCAAAAACAGGAAGGCAGATACAGCTCTTGGGTCTAAAGGGATCAAAGGGTATGGGGTGAAAGTGGGAACAGGTTACTGAGTTGGATGATCGGCCATGATCATAATGAATGGTGGAGCAGGCTCGAAGGGCCGAATGGCCTACTCCTGTTCCTATTTTCTATGTTTCTATGCACGCAATCAAAAGTCAATTTCCGAGTGACAACGTCTCTCACCTGACTGCACACAACCTTCACAGAAACAAAAACTAGTTAGCGACTCCCTGAATTGCATTGCATGATGTGCTTGTGCTAGTGAAAGTCCTTGTTCTCAGCTGAAAGGTGTTGGTGCTGCAATTAGCATCGGTATCCCTGGGCTAGGACATGGCAAATGTCAGGCAGCATTCTAATGCCTGATTGACGCCTGCCTGAATATAGGGGCCTGGGTTTTTTTTTAAGAGGCCTCTCTGTTTGGGCCAGCCCTGACCCATTTTCCTGGGATGGGGCTCAACAGAGATGCATGATAGGCTCCCGGTAGGATACCCGCTGTTAACAGGGAGGCCGCCAGTGCCAGCCAGGAAATGGAAGTCTTGCTGCACCACACAACCTGCTGAAGCAACTAGAGATTGAAAAAGGACAGCACTGCTCCAAAGAACAGCTAAGACCGAGGGCTTTGGTAGGCAAGTGTTTGGGGACATTTGATCAAAGAGGAGGCTGCTAAGGACTATTTAATTCTATTTGGGTATTTACTGGCACTTCCTGCAGTCTACTGCCATCATCCATCTGGTGGGACCAGGAAGGAGTGGTAAGTGTGGTGGAGGGCGTGAAAATCTGTCAGGACCTCAGGCTCGTCTCACCCTTGTGACTTATGTATGGTGGTTGGGAATGGAACGGGCAGTGCCAGTTGGGCAATTAAGTGACCGCACAGCCTGAACTTTTGGTCAGGATGTTAAAGGAGAACCACACCAAGGACGAAGACTCAACAATGGCCACTACAGTCAAGTCAAATCACAGTTTCTGGATACAGCGAATGACCACCTCAGCTGGAGTTCCTGGATGAGTGCCTATGTCAGTGGAGCCACATCCCAGAGTGAGAGGGATAGGTGGAGAAATTAGATAAAAAAATAGACAATTCCCATTTTTATTAAATGCTCATGTTTTCTGTGGAGGCTCCATTCAGACACACTTGCTGAAGCAAGTTTTGCCCTTTCAAAAAGGCTTCCTCCTGGTGTCATTCAGAGAATCACACTATTGAGCTGGATTCTTCCCAAGCTGTTACTTCTGATTCTACCCCACACCCACATCCAGCTATGAAACATTATTTGAAAAGTTTCTGGGTAGCAGTTATAATAAGAGACGAATGACTAACAAACATCCATTCGAATACCCCTAAAAGTCTCTTGATTCCACTAAAATGAAAGAGAGCATTCTCCCACATGGAAGTACTTTAGCTGGTGCAAGTACTTTTGAGGTGGCCAAAACAAATGCCATCACTTGCTGTTCAGTGTGCACTCCCAGTATGATCAGTTCTCTTTCCATTTCTGTATTTCTTATGTGGCTCCCAGGCTTTCTGTTTTCAATTAATGACTGAATTGTTAGAATATTTATTCATATAAAGTTCTGCCTACACGTTTCATAAGCCCATTGATTGCACATCAATAAGCTCATCATTCTGCCTGACTGCGCATCCTTTTCCCCAGATGCCTCAGCGAGTTTATCCAGTGAGTAGTTGAGCATATAGGTGCCAGTTGTGTTCTTGGTTTGCACTGCGTCTGTTGGCCTCAGCTTGGGTGATACTGAGGACTCTACAGCTGGTGTTGAGTGTGAGAGGATGCGGTTGTGGGGGATGTTGTGGGTGTTGGAGAGGAAACTAGACAGAGTTCCTGCTCGTGATTGCAATCTAATGGAGGTGAACATGAGTGGGCACAATTGAAGCCGGGTCAAGTTGGGCAATCATGACTCCTGAGGTCAGGTGAATCCTGGCACATTGAATTAGGTACCCGAAGGACAACCATTGCCTGTGGAACCAACAGCGGTCAACGTTATCAGAGGGGGTTGGGGGGGGGTGGGAAGGGAAAAATTAAGAGAAAGGAAGGGAAGACTCATCATTGTGTTTAAAGAGGGGAGGGAGCATGATTTTTATAGTGTAAGGTCTTGCGGCCCATCTGTTAATTGAGCAGTACACCTAGGGGCCTAGTACTTGGGACAATATCAAACAGGACCCAATAACTATTGTAGAATGTAAGAAGCATTTCAGTCATAGCCACAGAGCGCGGGCAACAGCAATATTGGCCTGCCAGCTAAAGACAAATCAAAATGATAAACATAATTTCACACATATTTGTCACAGATCAGCGGCCATTTCAAACGAAAAGAATAATAAGACAATAAATTGGCTTTTATTTCCTCTAGAACGCATTGAGTTTCAGGAGCTGCACATAGGGATTTATAGATGAAGACACCAGTTTCATAGAACATTAAGTCAGTTCTTGCTGTGTGATCAAAAGTGGATCTACCCCGATGCTGTGTGGTATTTGGGGATTATCCCTTACACTCTGGATTATATAGGGCTTATCCCTTCAGTGAGAAGAACCTCATGAATCTGGTAACATGGAGTGGACATAGCTCAGTGAATCAGTCGATGATATTATCTGAGGTTGAGCTGAAAAGTGTCCTCAGGGGAGCAGAGAATGTTGGGGGCCGTGACTTACCTCTGAGTGTTCCATACCTGATATTGAAAGTCTTTCTTGTCTCTCTCTGTTGACGGAAAAGGGAAAATTGATCCATTTGATGAGACTGCTGTACCTTTCCTACAATATTAGTGTGATTCTGATGAGAAAACACATATAAAGTGAGCAAATGCAAGCATTATGTCCTTCCTGGGGTACGGCAACATCAGTTCCAAACACCCTATGGTACTTTAATCCAGTATTCATTCTTCACATTGAATGGAAGCAGGCTTTTTAATAGCAAAAGGCATTGCTATTGAGCCCAACTGTGGCCTCTGGTGATGTCCACATATGTGTGCTTGCTGCTGGAAATACAAAAAGGAGCAAGATTCTGACTGGTGTCTAATTCCCCTCCATCGTCCTCAGGTGCCGAGTCCAATAGTAGCAGCCAGTTGTTGGCCTAACTAGGAATGGCCTAACATACCACTGATGTGTGCCACATTGCCATCCCATTATCATAAGGGATCAGTGAGATTCACAATTGGAAAGCAGCGAGAGACAGAACGAGAAAGCACATCAGCTGTACATGAAGGCGTGAGCTTGATTTCCCAATAGGTGAATTAATGTTAAGTTTCCCACCTGGGAAATTAAACTGGGTTTTATGTTGTAACAGGTTTAATTTAGTCTGTGCTATTCTGTGAAAATGATCACTTGAGAATAGCCTACATGATCTCTCTTCCTCCACCCCTACGTTTAGTTTTGTTCATTTAGCTTCCAGTTTCTAGTTCTGACCCAGACTCCACTGTTAGCTGTTTGTTAATCCTCAGAAACATGCTGTGTATTGGGAACAATTCTTGTTTTTGTTTCAACAGGGAGTTTTCTTAATGGACAACACTCCCATGTCACTGGGCAGAACCTCCGCAATTCAACACTTATAAAAAGGGACTGCAGACAATCAGGAGAGAGACAAAGGGTGGAGTTTTATGCGAGCAGTGGGGGTCTTGACATCGGGGGAAACTGACGCCAAGATTCCCAGGTCGCCTCTTTTCCAGAAGGCCCGCTGAATTTAGTGTCAATCAGGCACTCAACTGGACTGCAGCAGGCCTTCCATGAGATTTAGGACCCAGCCAATCAGAGGCCGGCAGCGGCAGTGCCACCGCGGAGACAGTGGCTGCTGCTGTAGCTGCAGTGACCAGATACCGAGGAGCGGCGCTGGAACCAGGCTTAAGGAAGGTCAAGGTGGGAGGTGTCTCGCGGGGTGGGGTCGCGGCTGAGTGGGGACGAGGGTCAGCAGCAAGGGCAGAGGGGTGGCCATCAGCGGCCCTTCCCCCCTTCCCGATGCTGGGTCCCTCGTTCAGGCACTAAGTGTCTTTGAGTGAGGGACCCCACCCCCCCCCCACGGCCACACCCAACACCCGACATCTGGAGTTGGGAAGCAGCAGGCACGGATTTACGTGTCGTGCTTCCCGTGCGGTGACGGGGCCGCCCGACGCACAGGTAATTGTGGCTGAGGCGGGAAGAGGCCCTTAATTGGGGGTAAATTACCCAGTTAAGGGCCTCAATTGGTGGTGGGGCAGGAAGGTCGTTCACAGGCCTTCCCGCGCTGGACTAAATTCCGGCAGAGGCGAGATGGTCCCCGCCCCTACCCCCCACCACCACCATCACCATCCCACTCGATTTTATGTTCTCCCCACCTCCAAACCCATCGCAGGGAAGAGCATAAAATTTCACTCAAAGAGCTGTGGAGGAACCGACAGATTTAGGTGTCCAGCTACACAAGTCAATAAAAGCTAGTGGACAGGCATAAACAATAATTGATTGGCTAATGGAATATTAGCTTTTATTTCAGAAAGGGAGAAAGTTCTGCTTCTGTTTTACTGAGCCTTGGAGTACTGCATTCAGTTCTGGGCACCGTACCTCAGGGAGGATATATTGGGCCTGGAGGGGGTGCAGCACAGATTCATTAGAATGCTACCAGGGCTTAAAGGGTTAAATTATAAGGACAAGTTGCATAAACTTGGCTTGTATTCCCTTGGATATAGGAAATTGAAAGGGTGGTTTAAAATGATACGGGGAATCAATAGGGTAGATAGAGAGAAACTATTTCCTCTGACAGGAGCATTCAGAACAAAAGAGCTCCTTAGAAATACAAGCAGGAGTAGGCCATTCGGCCTCTCAAGTCCGCTCCACCATTCAATAAGATTATGGCCGATCTGAGTCTGGCCCTAACTCTACTTTTCTGCCTGCCCCTGAAGCCCTTTACTCCCTTGTAGATCAAAAATCTGTCTATCTCAGCTTTGAACATATTCAATGACCAGCCTCCACTGCTCTCTGGTATAGAGAATTCTAAAGATTAACGACCCTCTGAGAGAAGAAATTCCTCCTCATCTCCATATTAAAAGGGAGACCCCTAATTTTGAAACTGTGTCCCCTAGTTCTCGATTCCCCCATGAGAGGAAACATCCTTTCAGCATCTACCCTGTCAAGCCCCCTCAGAATCTTATATGTTTCAATAAGGCCATCCCTCATTCTTCTAGAGTCCGATGAGTATAGGCCCAACCTGCTCAACCTTTCATCATAAGACAACACCTTCATCCCAGGAATCAGTCAAGTGAACCTTCTCTAAACTGCTTCCAATGCAAGTATATGCTCCTTAATAAGAAGACTGAAACTGTATACAGTACTCTAGATGTGGTCTCACCAAATGCCCTGTACAGTTGTAGCAAGACTTCCCTACTTTTACACTCCATTCCCCCTTGCAATAAATGCCAACATTCCATTTGCCTTCCTATTTACTTGCTGCACCTGCATGCTAACTTTTTGTAATTCATGTACAAGGCATCCAAATGCCTCTGTACCGCAGCATTCTGCAGTCTCTCTCCATTTAAATAATATTCTGCTTTTCTATTCTTTCCACCAAAGTAGACAACCTCACAATTTCTCACATTATACTCCATTTGCCAAATTTTTGACCACTCACTTAACCTATTTATATCTCTTTGCAGACACTTTTGTGGCTTCCTCACAACTTTTTTCTACCTATCTTTGTATTGTCTGCAAATTTGTCAACAGCACACTTGGTCCCTTCGCCCAAGTCATTCATATAAATCGTAAATAGTTGAGGCCCCAGCACTGATTTCTGTGGCTAGTAACTCCACTAGTTACAGTTTTCCAACCTGAAAATGCTCCATTTATCCTGACTCTCCATTTCCTGTTGGTGAGCCAATCCTGTATCCATGCTAATATATTACCCCCAACACCATGAGCTCTTATCTTGAGTAGTAACCTTTTAAGTGTCACCTTATCGAATGCTTTTTGGAAATCCAAATACACTACATCTACTGGTTCTCCTTTATCCACCCTGCTTGTTACATCCTCAAAGAATGCTAATAAATTTGTCAAACACATTTTTCCTTTCATAAAACCATATTGACTCTGCCTGATTGCATTATGATTTTCTAAATGTCCTGCTACGACTTCCTTAATAATGGATTTCAGCATTTTTCCGATGACAGATGTTAGGCTAACTGGCCTATAGTTTCCTGCTTTCTGTCACTACCGCCCACCAACCATCCCCACCCCTCCCCCCACCGCCCCCACTTTCTTGAATAGAGGTGTTATATTTGCGGTTTTCCAATCCTCTGGGAGCTTTCCACGATCTAGGGAATAATGGAAGATTACAACCAATGCATCCATGATCTCTGCAGCCACTTCTTTTAAGACTCAAAGATGCAGGTCATCATGTCTCGGGGACTTGTCAGCCTTTAGTCCTATTAGTTTTATTCGTATTGTTCCTCTAGTGATGTTTCAGAATTCTTCCTCCCTTTTGCCTCTTGATTGTCTACTATTCTTGGGATGCTTTTTGTGTCTTCTACAATGAAGACAGGTACAAAATACTTGTTCAAAGTCTCTGCCATTTTCTTGTTTCCCATTATTAATTCTCCAGTCTCATCCTCTATGAGAACAATGCTTACTTTAGCTACTCATTTCCTTTTTATATATTTGTAGAAGCTTTTCCTATCTTTTTATATTTCTTGATAGTTTACTCTCATATTCTAATTTCTCCCTCTTTATTTGTTTTAGTCATTCTCTGCTTGTTTCTAAAATATACCATCCTTAACTTCCTTAGTTAGCCACAGATGGTGCATCCTTCTCATAGAGTCTTTCTTTCTCAATGGGATATATCTTTCAGAATCACAGAATCATTACAATGCAGGAGGCCGTCATTCGGCCCATCAAGTCAGCACTGTCTCTCTGAAAGAGTAATTCCCTCACTTCCATTCCCCCTGCCTTCTCCCCGTAACCCTGTACATTCTCCCTTTTCATATAACTGTCCAATTCCCTTTTGAATGCTTCAATTGAACCCACCTCCACCACGTTCTCAGGCAGCACATTCCAGACCTTAACCACTCGCTACGTGAAAAAGTTTTCCCTCATGTCACTTATGCTTCTCTTACCAAATACTTTTAATCTGTGCCCTCTCATTCCCGATCCTTTCATGATTGGAAACAATTTCTCTCTATCTACTCTGTCCAGACCCCTCATGATTTTGAATATCTCTATCAAATCACCTCTCAGCCTTCTCTTCTCCACGGAAAACAGTTCCAATGTCTCCAATCTATCTTCATAACTGGAATTCCTCATCCCTGGAACCATCTTGTGAATCTCTTCTGTACTGTCTCCAATGCCCTCACATCTTTCCTAAAGTGTGGCGCCCAGAACTGGACGTAATACTCCAGCTGAGGCCAAACTAGTGTCTTATACAAGTTCAACATAACTTGCTTTATCTTGTATTCCATGCTCTTATTAATAAAGACCAGGATACTGTATACTTTATTAACCACTGTCTCAACCTGCCCTGCCACCTTCAATGACTTATGCACATATACACCCAGGTCCCTCTGCTCCTGCACCGACTTTAGAATTGTACCTTTTATTTTATATTGTCTCTCCATGTTCTTCCTACCTAAGTGAATCACTTCACATTTCTTTGCATTGAACTTCATCTGCCACCTGTCTGCCCATTCCACCAACTTGTCTATGTCCTTTTGAAGTTCTACACTATTCTCCTCATAGTTCACAATGCTTCCAAGTTTTGTATCATCTGCAAACTTTGATATTGTGCCCTGTACACCAAGGTCTAGGTCATTAATATATATCAGGAAAAGCAAGGATCCCAACACTGATCCCTGGGGAACTCCACTACAAACCTTCCTCCAGCCCAAAAAGCATCCATTAACCACTACTCTTTGTTTCCTGTCATCAGCCAATTTCGTATCCATATTGCTACTGTCCCTTTTATTCCATGAGCTACAAGTTTGCTCACAAGTCTATTGTGTGGCAGTTTATCAAATGCCTTTTGAAAGTCCATGTACACCACATCAACAGCATTGCCCTCATTAACCCTCTCTGTTACCTCCTCATAAACTCCAGCAAGTTAGATTAACATATTTTACCTTAAGAAATCCTTTCTGGCTTTTCTTAATTAACTTGCATTTGTCTGTGTTTTTGTCCCAAATTATTTTTTCTAGAAGTTTTCCCGCCACCAAAGTTAAAATGATTGGCCTGTAGTTGTTGGGCTTATCTTTACACCATTTTGAACAAGGGTGTAATGTTTGCAGTTCTCCAGTCCTCTGGCACCACCCCTGAGTCTAAGGAAGATTGAAAAATTAGGGCCAGTGCCTCTACGATTTCCACTCTCACTTCCCTCAGTATCCTTGGAGGCATCTCATCTGGTCCTGGTACTTTATCCACTTTAAGTACAGACAGCCTACCTAATACATCTTCTTTATCAATGTTAAACCCCTCTAGTGTCTGACTTACCACCTCTTTCAACATTGCCTGGGTTGCATTTTCTTCATTGTGTCATGCTAGACCCCCATCTGCCAAGAATGAGACATATTAATCTTGTCATCTGAACATTGATTTTAAACTGTTGCTGGATCAAGGAAATGACTTGTTAAACAGATCAGCCGTGGCTGGAAAAGGTATTTGCATACTAACAGACAGTGCTTGGAGGGACAAAGGGGCTATTCCCTGCTCCAATTTAACCCACAATGGACTTTGAGCATTAGGTAGTATGTGTAACAAGAGACATTCCAGGATCAGCTAAAACAAGAGAATCCACAAACAGACATGATCAGACTAGCTAGTCACATGACTAACCTGCTTGGCAATCGTTTTTTTCTGAATTATACAAAGAGTTTGAGAAAAAAGACTGTTTGCTCCTGGAGTAAGAAGACCTCTCCTGTCTGCTCCCATCTCTTTCTCTCAAGCCTCAGGACCCACTGAGGACAGATGAACTTCAAGAGGGAAAAGTCTCCGACATCGAACAAGGTTTAACAAGAATATTGGGCCCTAACGAAAGCAAGACCTACCTACAATCAAAGACTTTACAGCAAGTTTGAGAAACAGTAACCAAAACCATCTTCAGATATTGCCTCAAACTTTTCCACTTTATTTTTTCTGCTCTTTTCTGTCTCTATCTGCATGTGTGTATCGCGTATGCATGCTAGCATGTGTGTGTTGCGTATCTGTAGGCGTTAACTGAATTAGAGTTTAAGTTTAATAAAGTTCAATCTTTTTTCTTTAAACCTAAGAAAACCTGTTTAGCTAGTTTCTTTGCCTTGTAATTTGAAGTTAGTGAACAAAGATTCACTAAGGGAGAGCTAAAAAAAATGGTTTGTTTAAAATTAAACCCTGTTACGGTAAGACCAGGTGAAGGCTGATATGGACCCTAGACCCCATTCTCACCTGGTCGTAATACTTGATAAAGACAGATGCAAAGTATTCATTTAATACCTCTATGCCCTCTGCCTCCATGTGTAAATCCCCTTTCTGGTCCCTAATTGACCCCACTCCTCCTTTCACCACTCTTTTACTATTTATATGCCGATAGAAAACATTGGGATTTCCTTTAACGCTAGCTACCAGTCTCTTTTCATACTCTCTCTTTGCTTCTCTTATTTGCTTTTTCACTTCCCTTCTGGACCTTCTATATTCAGTCTGGTTCTCAATAGTATTTTCTACCTGGCATCTGTCATAAGCAGACTTTTTCTTCTTTATCTTAACCTCTACCTCGTTTGTCATCCAGTGACCTCTGGATTTGTTTGCCCTACTTTTCCCCTTTGAGGGAATATACCTTGACTGTGCCTGAACTATCTCTTCTTTGAAGGTAGCCCATTATCCATCTCTGGTTTTCCTGCCAGCTTTTGACTTCAATTTATTCGCCCCAGCTCCATTTTTACCCCATTGACGTTGGCCTTCCCTCAGTTATCTTTGTAGAGAGTTATAGAATTTTTCTTTTAATATTTGTCACTGATACTCTACTGTCTTACCTTTTAACTTATTTTCCCAGCCCACTTTAGCCAACTCTGTCCTCACACCAATGTAATTGCCTTTATTTAAGTTTAAGCTACTAGTTTCAGACCCAGGCAGAATTTTAATATTAGAAGAAGGCCATTCGGGAGTGAAATCAGGAAATATTTTTCCACACAAAGGGTCATTGAAATTTGGAATTCTCTTCCCTGTAGATGCTGGATCAATTGAAGTTTTCAAGGCTGTTATCAACAGATTTTAATAAGGTAAGGGTATCAAGGGATACGGATCAAAGGCGGGCAAATGAAATTGAAGTACAGATCAGGCATGATCTAATTGAATGAAGGCTCAGGCTCGGTGGAACTACTCCTGATCCTATGTTCCAATGAAGATTTACTGGCGGATCGGTCAGGTTAAAGAATGTGAATCATCAACAATGGTCATTCTTTATGTGTGAGCCCAGAGTGTGAGTGTTAGAATGCTGTTGAACTATGAGAGGCGCTATAGCCAAGCCTGTCTTATGTTCACCTGATGCTCACTTACATGCATTTTCTGGGGAATGAGGTATCACTAGACTCACAGGCAGCGCATATGAGTCCCACCAGATTTCCGTTTTTCCCGTCTCTAGCTCAGGGAGGCACCGGCCAATTCAAGTCACTCCAACTGTAGCCATGACTGAGATCAGGTAACTGACACAGGCCAGGGATTGAGTCTGGTACTTTCCTACTTTATGTCACTTAATATTACAGCAAATGGTTCATATGCCTACTGAGCCAGCCTGAAATGGGCAATTTTGAAGACAGGTGGGACCAAGTTTGACCCTAAATTCTGTATGTTTTCTATGCCCATAGTATAAAGTGGGATCTACTGCCTGATATATTAGTGATGGTGTCCCTTTATAGGACCTACTGGTGTGGAAAACACAGACTGACTTTATATAAAGGATAATTTTCCAATTCAGTGCTCATGGCACTGGAAGGGAAGGCCAATGTGAATATTGGAAGGCTAATTGGGCACAACATGTAATGGACACCTACTCTCTGCACCAAGCCTTCCAAAATGCACCCTGGGACAGGAGCGCACAAGTAGCCACTTTACCCTGTAATTAATTCTATTAGAATCTCATCAGTGGTTTCTTCCTGAGGCACCCTGCTTTACAATGGTGGCTAAACTTCAAAATAATTAATTGTATAAAATAAATTTCAAACTGTTTCTGAATTGTGAAATTTCTTTATTTCTGTCAGTGCTTCTAATTTGCCTTAATTTGTGGGTGCTGTTCTCCCCAATTAATCACCTGCATTTTTTAATATATTGCCTTGTTACTTAGCAGGTAAGTTTTGTGTCAAATGGAATAAATGAAAGTTTTCAGGAAATCCAAAGCCTAAGGACCTAAAACAACTCATAATCACCAGGCAATAACACCTTGTGCCTTCAGCACTTGGGTGGGTCTTTGCCCTCAGCTTGCGTCCTCAGGCCTTGGCTTTCCAATCAGCAGATTACCTGCAGGGCAGGCTTCTGCATGGCCTAGGTTTCCTCTCAGAACTATATTCTTTCTATTCACAATCTAGGAGAGAGAAGAGCTGAATTTACAAATGTTAAATTTAAATACATCATTGTTGGCCAGCAGAGACCTTGCCTTCTCCAAACTGATAAAAATTATGTATTATAAGTGTAATGTCTTCAATCTCTGATCTTTTCACCTCCTCTGGGCTCAGTGGCCCTCTGTTTTGTCATCTATGTCAGCACCTTGTGGTTCTGAGCTGTCTGAGACAGAGGAAGAATAGTTTCCCATTAGTATCTGTAATGAAGAGTTGTCCAACTGTGTATAGTTGCATCCTGTCTGATTCTAGACAGTCCATTTTCTCTAAATCTCACTCTAGGACTTGTGCACACTATTACACTTACATTTACCTTCCCTACTTCCATACCCCTTCAACTCCTTTTCCTTCATCCACCTCTCCAATCTAGCCTTGAAGGTTAAATCATTAACCATAGTTACCACTAACCCAGAAGTGAATTCCATAGCCTGCAAATTTCTCTGCAGCACCTGTGGAAGAGCCTGTTACTCCAGAATTGGCCTTTATAGCCACTCCAGGTGCTGCTTCACAAACCACTGACCACCTCCAGGCGCGTATCCATTGTCTCTCGAGATAAGGAGGCCCAAAAGAAAAAAGAACTCCCATACCCCTTCAACTCCTTTTCCTTCATCCACCTCTCCAATCTAGCCTTGAAGGTTAAATCATTAACCATAGTTACCACTAACCCAGAAGTGAATTCCATAGCCTGTCAGCTCTCTGTGGAAAGATGTTTCTTCTGTTCTCTGTTCTAAATCACTTCTATTTAATCTCAAATCTATGGGCCTTCATTCTCGATCTCAGCTAATGGAAACAATCTGCTTCTATCTACCCTATCCCATCCTTTCATCATTTTAAACACTTCTGTTCTATCGCCCCATAATCTATGGTATTCTAGCAACAAGATTCAATTTGTCAAGTCTCTTTTTGTATTGTATATTGTCAGATCATTACCTCTTGTATTTTATGTTCTATACCGCTCACAATAAAACTTGGAATTCTATTAGCTTTTTTGCAGCCTTATCAACCTGAGGCACTGCCTTCAATGTTCATGCTGGTCTTGATCGAAGGTTTCATCTCAAGTGCTAATCTGTTTTCCACTCTCAGATATTGTGCATTTCCAGCATTTTTTTTTAAACATTCCTCTCCCACTCACTTCCTTTTTCGAAGGTGCTAACGCATGCAGTACCACAGTTCCATGGAAACTCCAGAACCTTATCTACAAGGCCATTCATCACATGGAAGAGTGAATTTTGGCGGAATATTCTCCCTCCAGAGGTTAACACATGTAGATAGGTGAACCCGCTCCTCCCTCTTTTACTCTTATCTCCAAAATCCAACCTGAACCATTCGGGTGGGACAAATGGTCAGGCTCATGTTACACTTGGTATTTTTTTTAACAGTTTCTTGTACCACCGATAACATAAAAACATTAGTACCCTGCTCTCTTCAAGTTAAATCAATATACTCACAAAAACTGTCCCATAATTTCTGAACTGCGCTCACCCTGTCGATCACTCTGATGAGTACGTTTCCATCAATCCCATCCACTGTTACCTTGAAAGTCGCTGCTCTTGCCTCTGAACACATATTTCTTAGATTGCGAAAATTACACCCGTGACAATGATTGATGCAAACCCCTCCCACTTTTTATTGTAATTCCTTAAATCTCGCAACAATTCTACATAGTCCATTAACATATGAAGATGCTTCGATGGGGAAGATTCTGGCTTATCAGTATCATCATATTGGTGAATGAGTTTCACCCTAATGAAACTGTTATTTTCAAGGCATGTGAGTGTCCACCCAGACATACTGGAACCTATAGCTTATTAGCTTGCAGGTGCTATTTACAGTCTAGCCGCACAAGTTCAATGGTTGAGATAAGACTTAAACCTGGATAGGTGCATCTTATACTTTTGTCTGATTGCATGAGCTATCTCTTGACTAGTATATTCATGAAGTCTCTCGATAGTGTGTTGTTTCATTTCAATTCCCAGCTTGTTTTGAAAGCTCAGTTAAAAATCCTGTTGATTCCTGGGATACAAAACTTGGCCCATTTCTGGCGATTGTCAATTTACAAACTGCCTTTGCAGTAAAGCTGCTTGATCCTTTAATGTGTGTTTTCTTTAAGTTAAATGCGTTCTTGCTGCAGGATTGATTGTATACAATCCTGTCCTCACTGGACACCAGTAACTGGACAATGATTTTCACTTCCTCAGCAGAGAGATGCTGAAGTCGTTTTCAAATAACAATTGCTTCAAACCTTACCCCCACATTGCTCCTAGTGAAACCTTAATGTAGCCATTTACTGCTCCCACACACTTAAGACACCACTTTCCTGTGCCACAATGGGAATATTTGGGCAATTACACTATCAATTATGATTGGGAACTGCACCGGTATAGATGACCGGGATCGATTTTACCCAAATAATTTTAATGTGGCTATCCTCCACTCACTGAATTTTGCTGATGAAATAATCCTGCTTTTTTTTTATCAAGGGACTTTGCTTTAATTTTTGTCATGAGCTCTATTTGCTGCAGTTTGAGGAGATGCTATTTAAGTAGACTCTGTTTGCTGTGTGCGCTGTTTAAATAGACTCTGTTTGCTATGAGTCCCATTGTAAGTTGCACCCTGTCTCCAACTCATTGACTGATACAGTGGTGTTAATAGACATAGTGCAGCCTATACAATGTTTTCACAAAATGGCTAAGAGGATATGCTAATAGGGTGAAATGAAGTAGAGTGGGAGGAGACTTGTCTGGGGCATAAACACCAGCATAGACCAAATGTGCTGAATGGCCTGTTTCAGTGCTATAAATTCTATGTAATGTAATTTTATGATTGCTATAGCACCTCTCAGCCTCAAAGCCTGAGAGGGACAAGAGCTGCAATATCATGGGAATGTCATCTACTCGAGGTTCCCACAAGGTGCTGTTCTCAGGGCTCCTTGAGGTGGGCAGTAAATGTGCCTCTGCCAACATCACTGAGAGTAGATTAACAAAACAAAAACATCTTAAAAATAAAATTAATTGTCTATTTATTTTTTACTTCTACACCTGGTTAGATACATGAGGAAGAAAGGGATAGAAGAATGTATTGATAGGGTTAGATGAGTTAGGGCGGGAGGAGGTTCGTGTGGCACATAAACACTGGCATAGACCTGTTGGGCCAACTGGCCCGTTTCTTTCTTCTTTTGGGCCTCCTTATCTCGAGAGACAATGGATATGCGCCTGGAGGTGGTCAGTGGTTTGTGAAGCAGCGCCTGGAGTGGCTATAAAGGCCAATTCTGGAGTGACAGGCTCTTCCACAGGTGCTGCAGAGAAATTTGTTTGTTGGGGCTGTTGCACAGTTGGCTCTCCCCTTGCGCCTCTGTCTTTTTTCCTGCCAACTACTAAGTCTCTTCGACTCGCCACAATTTAGCCCTGTCTTTATGGCTGCCCGCCAGCTCTGGCGAATGCTGGCAACTGACTCCCACGACTTGTGATCAATGTCACACGATTTCATGTCGCGTTTGCAGACGTCTTTATAACGGAGACATGGACGGCCGGTGGGTCTGATACCAGTGGCGAGCTCACTGTACAATGTGTCTTTGGGGATCCTGCCATCTTCCATGCGGCTCACATGGCCAAGCCATCTCAAGCGCCGCTGACTCAGTAGTGTGTATAAGCTGGGGATGTTGGCCGCTTCAAGGACTTCTGTGTTGGAGATATAGTCCTGCCACCTGATGCCAAGTATTCTCCGAAGGCAGCGAAGATGGAATGAATTGAGACGTCGCTCTTGGCTGGCATACGTTGTCCAGGCCTCGCTGCCGTAGAGCAAGGTACTGAGGACACAGGCCTGATACACTCGGACTTTTGTGTTCCGTGTCAGTGCGCCATTTTCCCACACTCTCTTGGCCAGTCTGGACATAGCAGTGGAAGCCTTACCCATGCGCTTGTTGATTTCTGCATCTAGAGACAGGTTACTGGTGATAGTTGAGCCTAGGTAGGTGAACTCTTGAACCACTTCCAGAGCGTGGTCGCCAATATTGATGGATGGAGCATTTCTGACATCCTGCCCCATGATGTTCGTTTTCTTGAGGCTGATGGTTAGGCCAAATTCATTGCAGGCAGACGCAAACCTGTCGATGAGACTCTGCAGGCATTCTTCAGTGTGAGATGTTAAAGCAGCATCGTCAGCAAAGAGGAGTTCTCTGATGAGGACTTTCCGTACTTTGGACTTCGCTCTTAGACGGGCAAGGTTGAACAACCTGCCCCCTGATCTTGTGTGGAGGAAAATTCCTTCTTCAGAGGATTTGAACGCATGTGAAAGCAGCAGGGAGAAGAAAATCCCAAAAAGTGTGGGTGCGAGAACACAGCCCTGTTTCACACCACTCAGGGTAGGAAAGGGCTCTGATGAGGAGCCACCATGTTGAATTGTGCCTTTCATATTGTCATGGAATGAGGTGATGATACTTAGTAGCTTTGGTGGACATCCGATCTCTTCTAGTAGTCTGAAGAGACCACGTCTGCTGACGAGGTCAAAGGCTTTGGTGAGATCAATGAAAGCAATGTAGAGGGGCATCTGTTGTTCACGGCATTTCTCCTGTATCTGACGAAGGGAGAACAGCATGTCAATAGTCGATCTCTCTGCACGAAAGCCACACTGTGCCTCAGGGTAGACGCGCTCGGCCAGCTTCTGGAGCCTGTTCAGAGCGACTCGAGCAAAGACTTTCCCCACTATGCTGAGCAGGGAGATTCCACGGTAGTTGTTGCAGTCACCGCGGTCACCTTTGTTTTTATAGAGGGTGATGATGTTGGCATAGCGCATGTCCTGGGGTACTGCTCCCTCGTCCCAGCACAGGCATAGCAGTTCATGTAGTGCTGAGAGTATAGCAGGCTTGGCACTCTTGATTATTTCAGGGGTAATGCTGTCCTTCCCAGGGGCTTTTCCGCTGGCTAGGGAATCAATGGCATCACTGAGTTCCGATTTGGTTGGCTGTACGTCCAGCTCATCCATGACTGGTAGAGGCTGGGCTGCATTGAGGGCAGTCTCAGTGACAGCATTCTCCCTGGAGTACAGTTCTAGGTAGTGCTCAACCCAGCGGTCCATCTGTTTGCGTTGGTCAGTGATTATGTCCCCCGATTTAGATTTGAGGGGGGTGATCTTCTTGATGGTTGGCCCAAGAGCTCTCTTCATGCCATCATACATTCCTCTGATGTTTCCGGTGTCTGAGGCCAGCTGAATATGACTGCATAGGTGTTGCCAGTAGTCGTTTGCGCAACGCCTAGCTGTTCTTTGTGCAGTACTTCTGGCTGCTTTAAGTGCTGCGGATGTTAAATCGCTGGGGGCTTTCTTGTAGTTCAAAAGTGCAATGCGCTTAGCGGCTATGACAGGTTCCAGCTCTTCATTATGAGATTGAAACCAGTCTGCATTTCTCTTCGCACTTTTGCCGTAGGTGGTCAAAGCTGACTCATAGATGGCGTCTCTGATGTGGGCCCACTTGGTCTCAGCATCCCCTGTGGGAGTGTTTTGAAGGGCTGTTACAAGTGAATTTAGAAATTTTTGTAACAGCTGTGGGTGAGAAATTCTGCTCGTGTTGATGCGCGGGTGGCCCTTCTGCTTGGAATGATGCAACTTCTTTGGTCTGAGTCTAACCTTGCTGCACACCAGGGAGTGGTCGGTGTCGCAGTCCGCACTGTGGAAGCTGCGTGTGATTTGAACACTGTTTAAGGCGGCTCGCCTTGTGACAATGAGGTCTAGCTGGTGCCAACGACGTGATCTTGGGTGCCTCCATGAAACCTGGTGACAGGGTTTAGTGTGAAAGAACGAGTTGGTGATGCAGAGGTTATGATAGGTACACAACTCAAGCAGTCTCTGCCCGTTCTCATTCATCCTTCCAACGCCATAGCGCCCAAGGCAGGAGGGCCATGAGTCATGGTCGGCCCCAACCCTGGCATTAAAGTCCCCCAGCAGGAATAGGTGTTCGGTGTTGGGGATGCTGCTAATGATGTTATGGAGTTGTTCATAGAACTGGTCTTTAGCTTCAGGTGCGGAACAGAGTGTTGGAGCATAGATGCTGAGTAGGTGTACTGGACCAGAGGTGGTGAGCAGTCGGATGGACAGTATGCGTTCCGAGCCATTTGAGGGAGGCTCTATCATGCTGAGCAAGGAGTTTCTGATGGCGAAGCCCACTCCATGCTGTCTTGGTTCTTCAGGATCCCTGCCCTGCCAGAAGAAGGTGTAGTCTTGCTCTGCTAGAGAGCCACTCGCGGGGAGGCGAGTCTCCTGAAGTGCTGCAATGTCCACATTGAGTCTACTGAGCTCGTTGTTAATGATGGCAGTCTTCCGAGAATCGTTGATTTGTGTAAGGTCTTCCGACAGGCCAGGACACATAGTTCTGACGTTCCAGCTTGCAAAGCGAAGGGCTGGTACCTTCTTTCCTTTTTTCATGTTGTTTGGTGCGGTGTGTCAGTCCACCTTTCGGGCAATGACCCTGAGCTCCAAGCACCCATTGAAGCAGGCAGACTGTGGCGGGACAGAACCTTATTGACCGGGGGCTGCCCGGTTTGAGGCGGGCGGTAGCTGTCCAGTGAGGTGCAATGACCTCTCCCACCGACAAAGGCAACCCGTGGCGCCCAGTTTCTACGCCAATTTATCTGGACTTATAACCCGTAACTGCTGCCTTCCGTGTTGTTTCAGTCGCTGTGAGGCAACTATGGAGTGACCTCTCCATGGCGCATGCCTGGGCAAATTTATGGAGGTTGAGAGTTGCCCAGTCGTCAAAACCCCCCTCTCGGCCTTTCTGGTGGGGTCCAAAGGAGTGCAGGACACGACGTTTGGCACCAGTATGGCTGCAGGAACTGCCGGAAACATGCCAAAGGTGACACATGACCGCCTACGGGGTTCCGCTCCGGATTTTCTGTTCGGGTTTACTCCCTTAGCCTTGGTCTCTCCCGAGACGCCCACAAGGCAGTGGGGTTGTTGGGGCCCCTACACAGGTGTAGGATGGTGCCGGTGGGAGGAGGGGATGCAAGGGGGAGGGGTAGAGGGAGGGGGTGGGGGGGGGGTGCAGGGGAAGGGGGTGCGGGGTGAAGATGGTGCGAGGGGGGGGCGGGCTGGGACGGGGTTGTGAGGGGGTGAGCTAAGAGGGTGGAGCAGGGAAGGGGACGGGGGTGGGGGGGGGGGGGTGGAAGGTGGGTAAAGGGGGGGGGGGGAGGGGGGGTGGAATCTGGTGCAGGTAATAAGCCATTTCCTCAGTGCCCACCATCGACGTCCGGAAAGCTCATCCACGTCCTTCGGGAGGTGAAGCATCATTTGGCAGACTTAGAGGTGATTACATTTGCTAAGGGTTTTTTTTTGCAGTGGTTTAAATAAAGGCATGCAGCATTGCCGACAGTGCGCTGCAGATGCTCTCCGAGCCATCTCCCGCGGGCGCTTTGAAGTTGCGGCCGGGGGGGCCGTTCGTGGATGTTTTGGGTGTTCGGGGCACCTTTTCACAGGACTTCTCTCTGGTCCCGCAGCTCCTTCTTCACCTCAATGGACTTACCGCATGCCGTGGCTGCAGACACTCTGGACTGTGAAGACAGCAGGATCGGAGATTAAAGTATCGGCAGCTGTGCTCGTCAGTTTCATCCGGATCAATTTCATTGAGAAAACAAAGAGCAGGTGTGGCTGGGGGAGGGCAGTTGCTGTACCTTATATTCTACTTATTGGTCCAGTAATATAACACAGAGGGGGCAGTTTTAACTCCCAGGGCAGGCGAAGGGTTAAAAATTTAAAAATGGGCAACCTGACCACAACCCAACCCACTCCTGGTTTTAATGGAAGCAGGTAAGGGGGACGGGCAACCAATCTGCTTTCAGGAGGCGAGTCGGTCACTAAAGTATTTTAAGGAGGCTGCATACCTCCATTTTAAGTAAGGTTTTATTTTTAGGACCGGGCGTCGGGAAGCCTGTAGCTGAAGGGAGGCAGGAAGGGCCGGATGCAATGAGATAAGTGCTTTTACAGCACTGCTTGTGGGCCAATAGGAATGAGAGTGCTTCCTCCTGGTCCACCAAGCTTCTCTGTTTACCCCCTCCCACGATGGGACCCCACAATCAGCTGACCCACCCCCTTCCCCCAATGTTCCAAACAACCCCTCACTCCTTGTCAGATTTACCTCCAATCCACTATTCAACTGCTTTTCAGCCTGATAGCCTGCCAGTCTGTTAACCTGGCTGGCTGTCATGTGGAAAACCTATTGAAAATATTTTAAATTAGTCCTGCCGTTAAATAGGACAGAATCAGCAGGAAACCTTTATTCCTAGCTTCCCGTCCACAGATCCTCCTCCCCACCCACCACTCTCTTCCTGCCTTGGAGTTCTTATCAGGGCCAGTATTTTGTTCCCTCCTAATGCAGTCTGCTTGCTTACTGACAATTGGCTTTACTCTCTGAATGCAGCTCGTTGGGCAGGAGTCGGGACTTTTCTCATCTCTGGTTAGTTAGACACATATTTTAGCATGAAATAAACAAACAGTGGGAAAGTGCAGCCTGAAAGTAAAATCACAATCATGCTATAAAGTAGTCATAGCCTGCACCCCAAAATTTCCTTTGGTGAGTGCACTGCTTAATTAGTAACTGCAAAGGAAGATCCCGACTGATCTTCCCTCTCTGCTGTCTCAGGTAATCTGAGTCTGTGTGGCAGAAGAAGAGCTGAAGATGATTTTAGTGTCTCTCAGGGTGAGTGATTGGGAGCGTAATGACAATCTGCCACATGCTCCATTGTTGGTCATATCCAGCAATGTGTGGGTGTCAGGTTATTCCAGATGGGGCAGAATTACGATACCCCCATAGTCAAATAGTCTGTGGATAATCACTGTCCAGGGTCAAATATAAAGAATGTGTGCAGCATCAGAGGGCTATGAAGCTGTACCTCAATTCGTTAAGGAGAAAAGGGAAACAATCGGAGGGGGATACAGATAAAAAAAACATTGCTAGCTCTTTCTGATTTTGCTCCTATTGTGATTGCACATATCCCAGGGCTGTCACTTGACGAGAAAATCCAACACAGTCAGTAAACGAACAGAGCCGAGAAGGAAAGGAAGTACAGGATAATGGTCTAGGAGCAAATAATATGGAAAACATTCAAAGTACTAATGGAGCATTAGTGCCAAAAATGATTCATGAGGATGCACAGGGCAAGTCATATCATCAATCAACCCAGAGCACAGGATCATTATGCATGTCACTAACCCCATCCAAACAAGGTTAATGCTAATACAGAGACCCTCTGACATCCAGCTCAAAGCTAACAGCACAAAGACCTGGCCGTTTATTAATGTGCCGGTTCTGTTTACAACATGAGACCTTCTGAGAAGGAATATTTATTGCTTAGATATTCCTGTCAATGGAGAGTTGATAGGAGTCAGATGCTGAAACTCTTCAGAATGGGCTCAGTGCATACAATGGATTCAATTCCTTGTGAGCCTGGAGCCTGAGCACAGAAACTGTCCCGTAATTCAGGGCTAATTGTTAGTAAATTAGGTGATTAATTTCATTGAGGTCAATAGGTGGGGGCAATGATAAAATGTCAGACTAATGTTCTATTGGTATTTCTCTGAGGCTGGCTGGGACCAGTTGTCCACAGTCTATCTGCCTGGTTGATGCTCACTGTGGAAGTCATCCACTCTCTAGCAGGGACACCTCTCACTCCAGTGAGCACAGATCCAGAACTCACGGTCACCCACAATGTTAACAATGGTTGGTAGCACACTCACCTATAAACTTCAAGATCTCTGAATCTACAGTCCGATGCAGTGCTGAAAGAGTGCTGCGTTGTCAGAGGTGCCATCAATTAGGTGTTAAGGATTTCATGGCAAAGTTGAAGAAGAGAAGTAAGATCTCCTGGTGTCCTGACCAACATTCTTCCTTCAGTCAACATCACCAAAATCGAATGGTCATCAACCTGATAGGTTAATCCCATCCTCCTCTCTCCAAAGATGCTTCCTGACCTGCTGAGTATTTCCAGCATTTTAAGTTTTTAATTCCATCAAAAAACATATTGACTGGTCACTTACTTCACTTGGGACTTTTCTATGTACAGATTTCCTGTAATGTTAGTCTAGCAAACAACAATTGGGTTGAATTTTACCAGCCCTCTAGGCACAGGCAGGGTAGGGTGGGGACCCACAAATTAATGAGGGAAGGTGGTAAGTGGAGTGCCCATCACCTTCCCAGCGCCAATTTGTCAGGGGCGGGGAAGGCCAAGGATGGCCTTCCCACCCAGAGGTCAATTGAGGCCCTTAAATGGTCAATTAGTGGCCACTGAAGGGCCTCTTCCCTCCTAGCGGGCCCTCCTGTTAGGTCAATCTGTGGCCCACGGAGGGCCTCTGGCCCCAGCAAGCTGCCCCCACAAATCTGCAGTCTGGGGCTCCATGGCTGCTCCTGATCCTGGGCCTATTGCAGTACCAGCAGTGGCCACCACTCCTAGTGGTGCTCTGATTGGCCAGAGGCTCATGGAGGCAGGATCTCCATCCTTAAAGGAACAGCGACCCGGTGCATAAAATCCAGCCCATTGCTTCTGAAGTGTTTAGGAGCTTGATAAGATGCAACATAAATGCAGATCCAGTGAAGGAAATAGTTTCAACAATTGTATGATATAAAGGAATCTCAGTGGACGACTTTGATATTTAACACTGATTAAGCTTGTTCTGGACAAAAACTCCTTCAATCTTATCACCTTAGCACAGTGCTCACAATAATGATCACAAAAGACATTTACAAGAGTACAAGCTGAGAACATTTTTCATACAATAAGTGAAATAAACATGAACAAGGCTTGACAGTTGCTTGTGGATGAATGTATGAGTGTAATATTAAGGTACACAGAGCAGGCTTTCCCCCCAGTCTGTGCTGCATTAGTTAATCTCAGGGATAACTGGCCTCATTGATCATGGGGTAGGCAGATGACAAATCAAACAGGGTTCCTGCTCCTGATTGCTATGTGACAACCCTCACTGAAAAGTGCATCTGCTGGGCTGAGAGTTGGATCAAATTTGTTTGTTGGTGCTCTCTATACTAGTCCCTAGCTAATGTATTAGCTGTAGCTCAGTTGTAGTGCTCTTACTTCAAAGATAGAAAGTTATGATTTCTAATCCCTCTCTGGGGGTTTGAATATATAATCTAGTCTATTATGCTGCTGCAGCATTGAAAGAGTGCTGCCTTTTGGGTGATACGTTGACCCAGGGTCTTGTCTGCCCTCTTGAAAAAGACCAGGGGCGTTCTACTAAAAATCAAATTATCTGTTCATTTCTGTTTGTAGGAGCTTGCTGTGTTTTCTAAGTGTCAACAGTGACTACATTTCAGAAATATTTCATTTTTTATAAAGTGCGTTGGGAAGTCCTGAGGTGGTGACAGGCGCTATATAAATGCAAATGTTTCTTTCTTTCTAATACTCGCCTTAGACTGACAGGTGAAGAATGGCCAATTGGTGGCTGAACTTGTGGCTGCAAACATCCGTCAAAGTAGATAATGAACAAATATTTCTTAAAAAGTAAATTTTACAAAGATTCATATGTTTCTGCCCACCTGACCAGTCCAGTACTGTTGTACTGGATCTACTGCATGCATCCCACCATCCAAAAACATTCAAGAAAAAAACAGAAAGTGCTGGAAATACTCAGCAGGTCTGGCAGCATCTGTGGAGAGAGAAGCAGAGTTAACGTTTCAGGTCTGTGACCTTTCATCAGAACTGGCAAAGGTTAGAAATGTAATAACCATAGAACCATAGGAACGTTATGGCACAGAAAGAGGCTATTCAGCCCATCGTGTCTGCGCCAGCTGAAAAAACTAGCTGCCCATTCTAATCCCACCTTCCAGCACTTGGTTCATAGCCTTGCAGGTTACAGTACTTCAAGTGCAGGTCCAAGTACCTTTTAAATGAGTTGAGGGTTTCTGCCTCCAACACTGATCTAGGCAGTGAATTCCAGAAATGCACCACCTCTGGGGTCAAAACATTTTTCCTCGTGTCCCCTCTAATCCTTCTACCAATCACCTTAAATTTGTGCCTTCTGGTAATTGACCTCTCCGCTAGGGGAAACAGGTCCTTCCTGCCTACTCTATCTGGGTCCCTCATAATTTTGTACGCCTCAATTAAGTCACTCCTCAGCCTCCTCTGTTCTAAGTAAAACAACCCTAGCCTATCCAGGGTAGGGCAGGAGAGATTAAATGACAAAGATGTCATCGAACAAAGACAAAGGGTTCTGCTATGTGACACCTCTTCTTAGTTCCAGCTCCTACTTTTTGACTTAGCACTGAATTACCTGGCTTAACGTCATCAAATCTCTCCATCATCATTAGTTTTGTATGAAAAGACGTAGCATTATTCCAGGGAGAATATTAATGGCAGAATAATGAACACTCCCGTCCAAAAGCAAAAACCTGAATTACAAGTTTACAACAGGCACATGGTTAAAAAATAAAGTAAAATGAAATAGAATAAAATAAAGTAAAATGCAATAAAATGTTGAGTCCAGAAGGCTGTCGAGTGCCTAATTGGAAGATGAGGCGCTGCTCCTCGAGCTTGCGTTGAGGTTCACTGGAAAACTGCAGCAGGCCGAGGACAGAAATGTTGGTATGAGAGCAGGGTGGTGAATTAAAATGGCAAGCAATCGGAAGCTCAGGGTCATGCTTGCAGACTGAGTGGAGGTGTTCCGCAAAATGGTCACCCAATCTGCATTTGGTCTCCCCAATGTAGAGACGACCGCATTGTGAGCAGCCAATACAATATACTAAATTGAAAGAAGTACAAGTAAATCACCCCCAACACCTCAGCACCTTCCCTTGCAATCGCAGGAGGTGTTATACCTACCCTTTTACCTCTTGTCCCCTCACCATCCAAGGCCCCAAACACTCCTTCCAGGTGAAGCAGCAATATAAACTTGTTCTTTCAGGTTTTTGCTTTTGGACTGAGCTGATAATTATTCTGCCATTCTCTCTGATTGTGTTTTGCTTTGTCTTTTAATAAAACTCTTAGCACTCCCTTTGCCTTTGTTCTGTGACATCGTTGTCATTTAATCTCTCCTGCCCTCTGCCCTATCACACACCTTCCCTTTTGACTTCCCCCTTCCCCTTTTCACTTAGTTCAAAACCTATTACATTTCTAACCTTTGCCAGTTCTGATGAAAGGTCACAGACCTGAAACATTAACTCTGTTTCTCTCTCCACGGATGCTGCCAGACCTGCTGAGTATTTCCAGCACTTTCTTTTTATATTTTGGATTTCCAGCATCGACAGTATTTTGCTTTTATAACCTTCAGAAGAATCCTGGTTGTTACATTTGGAGAGTCCACCCATATGATAGAAACAGAAGATTGGAGCAGATGTTTTGTTCCACCATTCAACATCATTGGCCTGGTACATGAGGGAGATTATGTACAGAGATTATGCCCACCAGTGCAGAACAGCATTGAGCCCTCCCCACCCCCACCCCAGCTATCTGAGTTTGAACGGTCAATGCAAGCGCACTTCATTGGCCGGTGGTTGCCTACGCCACTTGGGGGCGCATTTTTGATGTCCACCTGCCCCATCCACCTATTACCAGCCCGATCAGTGTTTTCCACATGTGCTCTTGTGAGGTCACAATGCCGCATCTATCTCAACATATAGCTCCAACTGTCCCAATCCAGGGTCATGAGCAGGAACTCCCAGATTAGGGATTCCCCAGCTCATCACTCATCCTGTAAGGAGGTTCTTCTGCTATGTGACACCTCTTCTTAGTTCCAGCTCCTAATTTTTGACTTAGCACTGAATTACCTGGCTTAACGTCATCAAATCTCTCCATAATCATTAGTTTTGTTGCTGTGAAATCTTCTCTTCAGCATTAACAAATCTAACTTCCTTTTCCTTTTGCTTAAATTCCTGATAAACAGAATTGCCTTTGGTGCCCACTGTACCCACAGAGGGTTAAAATGTGCCTGATACAGAATTCAGTCCTCCAGATGGAAGGACCATTTATATTCTATTTACAAAGCTTGCTGAAAACATACAGATAAACATGAATACTGCTCTGACTTTTTCTCCACCTTGACTCGATAATGAACTCTGTACATAATCTGGGCTGACAGTTCAGTGCATTACGTGCAATCAGTGTAGTACTGCATTGCCTGAGGTATTGTCTTTCAGGTGAGATGTTAAATCTAAGACACATTTTCCTGTCTAAGTGGATATAAAGGTCCCTATGACAGTATTTACAAAGGAGCAGGGAACTGTCGTGCATCACATGCATGTCAGTCATAGCTCAATTGGTAACACTTTCTTTTCTGAGTCCAGATGGTTGTGGGTTTAGGTCCCACGACAGAGTTGAGCAGGAAATCTAAGATCACAATCCAGTGCAGTATGGAGGGAGTGCTGCACTGTTACAGGTGTTGTCTTTTGAATGAGGTATTAAACTGAGGCCCCAGCTGCCCTCTCAGGTGGATATAAAAAAATCTCATGACACTATTTGAAGAAGGGTAGGGGGACTTTTCCTGACTAATATTTATCCCTCAAATAATACCACTAAAAAACAGATTATGCAGTCATTTATCTCATTGCTGCTGATGGGACCTTTTGGTATCCAAATTGGCTGCTGTCATTTGTAAAGCATTTGGAACTTTGAGTTTTTGAAAGGCACTGTATAAATGAATGTTCTTTCTTTCTTCAATGTGCCTCCCTCAACAAAGTCACTAAAAACTGATTATCTGGTCATTTATTAATTTACTGTTTGTTGGGATCTTTGCTGGGCACAAATTATCTGTTACCTTTTCCTATGTAATAACAATGATTACCCATTAAAAGTAACTCATTGGCTGTGAAGCACTTTGGAAATTTCTCCCTGCTACTAACTACAGGATCCTAGATGTAACAGTGGTTGGGAATAACAGGTTATAATTCTAACAGGAGCTTGGAGATAAAGATCACTAAGGACAGTTGTGTTGTCTAATGTCTCATGAATCGAGATGTTACCGTGTTTGAACAGAGCAAATGAAGAGCTACAGCACTTCTGCATCTAGGCCAAGGTTCAGAGTTATTAGTGAGTGGAGTTTGGTGCATCCATGACAACTTAAAAGGTGGCTCTTCGTAATTCAGTGTCACAAACATGTGCTACGCCAAATACTGATTTTTTAATTCATCAGCTGGAAACCTGAATTAATTTTTTTCAAAAAGGTGGCTGTAGCAGCTGAGATGAGCGCTGAAAGTTGCATCAAAATCCCTTGCATTCCACTCCATTGACAGGGAGTCAAATTGCCTGGCTGGTCCCCTCCAGAACAATGACTTGAGAAGTTTGGAATGCCTCACCTGGCCAGTCTCCATTAACAAGGCATTAAAGGCAATCTTGGGACATTAAACGGTGGAGACGGACCACTCAAAGGTAATCACTTGAATAATGGGACCCTGATTGAGAAAAGTGGAATTCTTAGACATGAACTAATTCAGTTACAAGAGGGTATACACAATGAGCCATCACATGACAGGCCTACCATCTATGTGCTTTAGGCTGGCTGTTCTCTCTCTGCAGCAGATAAGAAACTGACACTGATCGGGAGAGACCCAAGTTGGGGCCCTCTCTCTCTCTCCCCAGTCCACCTGGCAAGTTTTGAACCCTGCCTGCTGGCCATAACCACCTAAGCATCACTGCAGCAGACAGAGATCCCATGAAGGAACTCATCTGCATCGCTGTTTTCCAGGAGAACCACAACATCTGCTGGTCATATCTACAAGTGGAGGCCTCAGGACCACCGAGTTCAGCTGGAAAACAACTGAGTAACCAAACTCCACAGACTGTATACCCTTTTTTATTGCTCCAGACTCTAATTCGACCAATCTATCCTTCTCCACTCTGTAACCTATTTGTGTGTGCGTATGACCCTCGAGTGTACGTGTGTGTGAAAGTTGCAGCGTAGTTTTTTATTTTATTTAAATCGATTTAAGTTCAACAAAGCTAACCACTTTCTTTATTAAACTCAAGAAAACCTGCCCAATTGGTTCTTTTATGATCATAGCATGTAAATAGTTAAACACTTACTGAATTGGCAAGTACATTCACTTTTAGAAAGAAATAAACCCTGTTGTGGTCAAACAAGGAGAGGGAAAAGAGGAGAGTCCTTCGACCCCTCCTCACCTAATTGTAACACGAGTCAATGAAGAAAGAAGAAAAGAAAAAGATTACATTCATATTGCACTGTCCACAATATCCCAAATGCTCCCAAAGCGCTTTAGAGCCAATGAAGTACTTTTGAAATACAGTTACAGTTGCAATGTTGCAAATATGACGGCCAATTTCCACAAAATGAGGTCCCATAAATAGAATGCGATAATGACCAGAGAATTGCTGCATGGTTTAATTTCACTGCTTATCATGAAAATCGAGTATTGAAGGGGACCAGTGAAAGACTATTTCTGTCATCCACATTTAAGAGTTCACATAACATAAGAACGTAGGAACTAGGAGCAGGAGTAGGCAATTCAGCCCCTCGAGCCTGCTCCACCATTCAATACGATCATGGCTGATCTCATCTCTGCCTCAACTTCACTTACCTTCCCATTCTCCATAACCCTTCAACCCATTCCTAATTAAAAATTTGTCTATCTCCTCCTTAAATTTACTCAATGTCGCGGCACTCTGGGGTAGTGAATTCCACAGATTCACAACCTTTTGAGAAAAGTAATTTCTCCTCATCTCTGTTTTAAATCTGCTACCCCTTATCCTAAAACTATGACCTCTCATTCTAGATTGCCCCACAAGAGGAAACATCCTCTCTATGTCTACTTTGTCAATCCCCTTAATCATCTTATATAACTCAATTAGATCTCCTCTCATTCTTCTAAACTCTAGAGAGTAAAGATCTAAACTGCTCAATCTCTCCTCATTAAACAAACCCCTCATCTCTGGAATCAATCTAGTGAACCTCCTCTGAACTGCCTCCAATGCAACTACATCCCACCTCAAGTAAGGGGACCAAAACTGTACGCAATACTCCAGGTGAGGTCTCACTAATGCCTTGTACAGTTGCAGCAACACTTCCCGACTTTTATGCTCTATTCCTTGAGCAATAAATGCCAAAATTCCATTTGTCTTCCTTTTTACCTGCTGCACCTGCATACTAGTTTTCTGCGATTCATGCACGAGGACACCCAGATCCCTCTGCCCCGAAGCACTCTGAAGTTTCTCTCCGTTTAGGTAATAATTTGCCTTTCTATTCTTCTGACCAAAATGGATAACGTCACACTTATCCACGTTAAACTCCATTTGCCAAATTTTGGCCCATTCACTTCACCTATCCATAACCATTTGTAAATTTCTTATTTCTTTATTGCAACTTACTATTCCACCTATTTTAATATCATCTGCAAATTTGGCTATAGTACCTTCTATCTCTGCATCCAAGTCATTAATATAAATTGTAAATAGTTGGGTCCCAAGGACAGAATCCTGTGGCACCCCACTAGTTACATCTTGCCAACCAGAAATGGACCCATTTATCCCGACTCTCTGTTTTCTGTTGGTTAGCCAATCCTCTATCCAAGCTAATAAATTGTCCCTTGCCCCTTACCTTGTGTATTAACCTTTTGTGCGGCATCTTATCAAATGCCTTCTGGAAGTCCAGATATACTACATCTACAGGATCCCCATTATCCACTTTGCTTGTCACAGCTTCAAAGAACACTAGCAAATTAGTCAAACATGATTTACCCTTCATAAAACCATGCTGACTCTGATAGATTGCATTTTGACTTTCTAAATGTCTTGTTATTACTTCCTTAATAATGGATTCTAACAATTTCTCAATGACAGATGTTGCATCAGGCTTTGCTATAATAACCGTCTGCTTTGCCCAGCAGATATTTTTCCTCTTCGGTAAAAACAACCTGACATCTCTCGATAAAGCTATTGAAGGAGCCATACGTTTCTCCTGTGTGGGTGCATCATCAAATCGGTGGACAGCAGGCAATGCTGAGCTTCAGTTTCAAAGCCTGTAGACTGTAGGGATGACAGACAGCAAGGCTTCCACATGTGTGAAAATGCAAAGAATCTTGATAGTACATCTTCAACTTGCCAACTGGGCATAAAACTGGCATTATGGATTGGCCAGCAGTGCTGGAATGGAAATGGAAATGAATGGTGGATTGGTAGGACCAGTTTTGCACCCCAGTTGAATTGAGAATTCCCTCACCACCGCCCCCCCCCCCACACCCCCACCCTTGACCTCAATAAAGTAAGGATGCAGGGTAGAGAAATAGAGGGCTGAATTTTATGTGCATCCTCAGGTTGGGAACAGAGGGGTGGGGGCCCATAAAAGTGCATTGGAAGGTGCGGGGGGGGGAGGTGGGGGAGTGTCCGTCGCCTTCCCGCCCCAGGCCAATTGAGGCCCTTAAGTGGCCAATTAATGGCTACATAAAGGCATCTTCCTGCCTCCACCTCAATTAAATGGAAGGCAGAGGGGCGTGCTGCCATGGGGAGATGCTGTTAGGCAAGGCCTGGCGGCATCCTAGCAGGGTTGGGGGTTCCTCTTTTGGGTGCAATACAAGGCCCTCCAGACGGCTCCTCTAGCAGCAATCACTGAATCCACCCCATTCCCCCAGGAAGACACCCCCTCACCAATCCCACCCTCCATCCAATCACCAGAGCTTGCTTAAGTGGCCCCAGTGTCCCTGACCCCACTTACCTCTGCCAGGGACTCCAACCTCCATGGTACTACAGGGCCTCCGATTGGCCAGCAGCTCTTGGAGGCTGGAGCACGTCTCTTAAAGCAATGGCGTTAATTAGCTGCCCGCCCTGGAATTGCAATGGGGGTCCAACAGAAAGCCGAAGCAGGGTCTCCCCCCACCTTCTGGCCTGCCGCCGGGACCCCTGTCGCCAGAACAAATTTCAGCCCAGAGTGTGCAGCAGTATGTTTGCAGCTTGGGAAAAGCAAGAGAAGAAAATCTAATGGGGCATTGTTTTGATCAAGGAAAGTTGAGAAAAGTTGTGAGAAAAGAGAGGAGAGGTTGGAGCCTGGAGGGGAGAGCTGTGTTGCAGCTGGCTCAGTTCTGCTTTACTTTGCATTTTAATAATTTGACACTATCACATAATGGTAGATTTGAGAGAGTGTGGCACACTTTGTATCCTGTTCAGCAGTGTGAGAGAAATGCTAGGAGAGTTACGTAACAGATGAGATATCCTTGAACAAGTGATTCGCTGTCAAATAGTTGTCAATGTTGTCTACTTTCTATATCAGAGCGGATCTGTGTGATATTGATGTTAACCAATTTGTATATACAATCCCAGGTAATTGTATGACCTAATTCAGCCCAAATAGTAGACAGCTTTCATCCAAAGGTCAATTAATGCAGCATCACTGTGCTCTTGAGGTAGCATCCCTCAAATAAAATAATTAGCATTCACTAGATGGTGCTGTTATCTTTCCCTTAGTAATGAAATTAAGCAGTTTAGCTTATTCTTGATAATAAATAATGATTTAGTCCAATGATGGTATTTTGAATATTCTCAGTGCTATTTTAATGTTCTATTCCATATTCATTGCGTCAAGGTGCAAGTGACTGCATCACTTACAGTTCTTGTATTGTGCAGATTACTGTTCAACTCTCCCCAGACTGTGTCTTATTAAACTCGAGTAACCCCTACTGTACCATCGTTGTCATGTGTTTCCCCACCGTAGCTGTCCTGTGGCCTCTCTGAATGCAATTAGCCAGTTAATCTCAACTGATGCTAAATAATGGGCAGTTTGAAGTTATAGGATGGTCACTGCTGAGAATTGGATTGAGCTCATCCAAATTAATTTCACTGAGGTCATTTAACAGTTGGCAGAGAGAAGCAACTTTATTCCCTCCTTCCGGGACGGATCTGACCCAAAACTCCATAGGTGAATCTGCTGTGTTCAAAACCCCTTGAACGTCATTGATTTTAACTGAATGTAATGTCATCAGGTCTGTCAGTAGAGTGTCAAGGCACTGCTCTGAAATACAATCCTCTCACACTAGTGGTTTGATTTTGAATCCAGTAACCAGTCTGCTCTTAACTGGCTATTAAACCGCTCAAGTAAAAAGGCAGTAGGCAGACACCAAATCCCGTTCTCATTGTATCTCAAAACTTTAGTGGGAGGCAGTGGCGTAGTGGTAATGTCCCTGGACTAGTAATCCAGTGTCTAGGTTAATGGTCTGGGGACATGGCTTCACCACCACGGCAGATGGTGAAATTTGAATTCAATTAATATATCTGGAATTAAAAAGCTGGTCTAATGATTACCATGAAACCATTGTCGATTGTTGTAAAAACCCATCTGGTTCACTAATGTCCTTTAGGGAAGGAAATCTGCTGTCCTTACCTGGTCTGGCCTATATATGACTCCAGACCCACAGCAATGTGGTTGAATCTAAAAATGCCCTCTGAAATGGCTGAGCAAGCCATTCAGTTCCAGGGCAATTAGGAATGGGCAATAAATGCTGGCCTAGCCAGTAACGCCATAGCCCACAAACAAAAAAAAGAACTGCTCTAAATTTCTCATTAGGTATTAGCAAAATAGATAAACGCTTAAGAATAAAATAAAAGTGTGGTGCGTGCTGAACCTCTGTGTGCCTTCTAGAAGGAGATTGACTGGGGCAGACACCCCATCATGTAGAAGGTCAGAGTCTTTACGGATAACACTTGGTCTATGTGGTCTCCTGGACCGGTTTTAATCACCTGAGGGGTTGGAGAAGAATTTTCCAGAGTTTCTTATTGGCCTTGGGCTCTGCTCTGTTATTTTTGCCTCTTCCAGGAGATTATAGGGTTTTGTGGGGTAGGGGGAGTGAGGGAAGGAGAGACCAGCCATCTGTTCATTTCTAATTGCAACAGTAGGTTTGATTTTTCATTATTTGTTTACATTTTGTAGATTTTACCCTGATTTCTATTCTGCTGCTGCAGGTCTTGTACATTTAGCATGTGCGGCTGTTGCAACACTACATCCTGATACAATGGCGAGTGGCTTGACATATCTGTCAAAATAGCAGTGTTACTCTTTTTAGGATCAGGGTGCTTTGGTGGTCAGCACCATAGGATGAGCAACTGGTTATATACTCACATCTTGGTGTCACATTTGACCCCGAGATAAGCTGCCGACTTCATATTCGTGCCATCACTAACAGTGCCTATTTCCACTTCTGTAACATCACCTGGCTTCACCCCTGTCTCAGCTCATCTGTTGTTGAAACCCTAATTCATGCCATTGTTACCTCTAGACTTGACTATTACAATGTACTCCTGGCTGGCCTCCCACATTCTGTTCTCCGTAAACTTGAAATCATCCAAAACTCTACTGCCCGTGTCTTAACTCGCACCGAGTCCCATTCCCCTATCACCCCCTGTGCTCGCTGACCTACATTGGCTCCTGGTCAAGCAATTTTAAAATTCTCATCCTTGTTTTCAAATCTCTCCATGGCCTCGCCCTTCCCTATCTGTGTAATCTCCTCCAGCCCCACAACCCTCCTAGATATCTGTGCTCTCCTAATTCTGGCCACTTGTGCATCCCTGATTTTAATCGCTCCACCACTGGCAGCCATGCCTTCAGTTGCCGCAGCCCCAAGCTCTGGAATAACCTCCATACACCTCTCCACTTCGCTTTCTGTCTTTGAGACACTCCGTAACATCTACCTCTTTGACCAAGCTTCTGGACATGTGACCTATTATCACCTTTTGTGGCTCGGTGTCATGCTTTGTTTTGTAATGCTCTGTAAAAGCGCCTTGGGACACTTCATTATGTTAAAAGCGCTATATAAATATAAGTTGTGGTTATCGTTGTTACCACTTACATCCCTCCTTCATTAGGTGTGCTATGGAAATGGTTGGGGGCAAGGATAGTCTTGTATCTGCTTCCAGGAAGAAGGTCTGATTGCTTTGTATGCTTCCTCCTTTAGGCAAGCGATGAACATGCCAGAGATTCTAATAAGGGAGTGACCGAGCTTTTCTGCTTCCACAAGGTGCTGAGGTACATACCATGAAGTCTCGTGAACAACCTTTAATGTCCACCTATCTCAGTCGGTGATACTGACATAATGTGGTGTCTTAATTTGGGATTTATCAAGCAGTATGACAACACAACAGCGCTTTCTAAACCTCCAGGTTCATGAGATTCAAAAGAACATCAGAGTGAGTGAGTGAGAAATACAAGCAGAAATGGAAGAGAGTGGTCTGGGCTTCACAGACTGCTGTGAGTTTTGATGCTGCAGAACACTCACCTTCTTAAGAAGCTCAACTAGTGAGCATGAGCAACTAGTTATACATTAAAGCAATTTATTCACAAGAATATTTTAGGGTGGGCGGAAGAGAGATCACACATGGAGGTCAGTCTCTGTAAACCATAGATGCAGCTCGCATTCCTACATCACAACAGTGACTACACTTCAAAAGTATATCATTAGCTGTGGAATGCTCCTTCTCATCCTCACCTCCAAAGAACATGAGGCTGACTGAACACCAAGATGTGCTCCTAGTCTGACCTTGCAGGAGAGAAAGAAAGCCAAACTGTCTGATCGCTTAGCTTGTCCCCGAGAAGATCAGATACAAGTGAAACATCTTCAAATTTTGGGCTCTCTACTATTGGGCTCCAGCATGGTACTGAGGCCAAAGATGGGAAGAGGAAAGAAAAAAAAAAGACTTGCATTTAAAAAGCACTTTTCACGACCACCAGATCTCTCAAAGTGCTTTACAGCCAATTAAGTAATTTTAAAGTGTAGTCACTGTCATAATGTAGGAAACGCAGCTGCCAAGTTGTGCACAGCAAGCTCCCACAAACAGCAAAATGATAAAAACCAGATAATCTGCTTGTGTGATATTGATTGAGGGATAAATATTGGTCAGGACACCAGGGATAACTCCCCTGTTCCTCAAAATAGTGCCATGGGTTCTTTTATAGCCACCCAAGCAGACAGATGGGGCCACAGTTTAGCATCTCATCTGAAAGACAGCACCTCTGACAGTGTAGCACTACCCTCAGTACTGCACTGGAGTGTCAGCCTTGATTTTTGTGCTCAAGCTCTGGAGTGGGGTTTGAACCCGGAACCTTGCGACTTAGAGGCAAGAGTGCTACTAACTAGATCACAGCTGACTTTGAAAAGGAGCTGTCTTCAACCTGTCCTGGCCACTGCCTCCTCCAGTTTGTTATCAGACAACTCCATTGCCAGTGGTCCCTCACAAGGCACCTGAACAGGCTTTGCTCCTGCCAGCTGGAGGAGAATGTACGGGAGAAATTAACATGGTGAGAGAACCAAAATGGAAAATGTTAATGAGTTTTGTTTTGCTGAAAGAGAGAAAAACATGAACAAAGAAAAAGAAACAAAAGCTGAAAAAGGCTTTAAATATATCTAAATCTCTACTACTGACAGGATTCACATTGTTAATAGCCAAAGAAGCAGATTCATTAAATCCATCCATCCAGTTCAGAATAGAAATGCATGAATTATTCCAGCGTCTTTACAAAATATTGAAACAATAGCACCTTGCTGCTTTCCAGCAGTCTCCCAGACAGCACCGAGAGTGATAGTTCTTCACTCTCGCCAGATGTTCAGCGTGTGACACTTTGCAGGTGTAACTTCCCTTTCCACGGTTCTGTTCGAATCCTCTGTTAGCTTTTAATTTTCAGAGTTGTGTTTAAGCAAACCAGTAAATTCTAAAGGGAATAAATTAGGCCCAAACTAAAGGTTAAGATGTTATAAATTTTATGTGTCCACAGTAAAACCTGTGGAACAGAGAGTGCTCATTATTCACTGTTATGTACAATGTGAGTGATACTGAATTGAAGTAGTGGGAGGTTTAGAATCTAAATCACCTAATCTGGAAAGCTGAGTTCATGAAAGTCTCTCAACAGTAGGTAGGAGCTAATATAATTACAGATATTATGGGTTGCACATTAGTATCCAGCCTGATGCGCCACAGCATTCATACTCTCTGCACGACATACGAGCATGTAAAATTGAGAGGCAGGGACAGTCGAGATGGTGGATCAAACCTGTTCCACACCCCCATGGCTAAATGTTTCTTTTTACACCCTGACCTCCCGCCCACTTGCAGCAGCCATGCAATCTCCTGGGGGACATTAAAAAAAAACGGAGAAATAACCCAGGACCAATAAGGGAAAAACTACTCTGGAAAATTCTTCACCAAACCCTCAGGGGATGGAAACCAATCGAGGAGATCAATCTGGCACCAAGTATCATCTATAAAGGCACATAACTTCTATATAAATATTAGGAATGTCGAAGTCATTGTTTCTGGTCTCCACTCCAAACTCATTCCCCAGTTACCGACTCCATCCATCTCTCTGGCAACAGTCTTGAGACTAAGCCAGTCTCTTTGCAACCTTGGTGTCACATTTGCTCACGACATGACCTTCCGACCACATATTCATGCCATCACTAAGACTGTCTTTTTGGACCTCCATAACATGGCCTGAGTTTGCCCCTGTCTCAGCCTATCTGCTGCTGAAACCCTCATTCATGCCTTTGTTACCTCGAGACTTCTAACAGGACTTAACAGGGTAGATGCAGGAAGGGTGTTCCCGATGGTGGGGGAGTCCAGAACCAGTGGTCATAGTCTAAGGATACGGGGTAAACCTTTCAGGACCGAGATGAGGAGAAATTTCTTCACCCAGAGAGTGGTAAACCTGTGGAATTCGCTACCACAGAAAGCAGTTGAGGCTAAAACATGGTATGTTTTCAAGAAGGAGTTACATATAGCTCTTGGGTCTAAAGGGATCAAAGGGTATGGGGTGAAAGCGGGAACAGGTTACTGAGTTGGATGATCAGCCATGATCATAATGAATGGCGGAGCAATCTCAAAGGGACAAATGGCCGACTCCTGCTCCTATTTTCTATGTTTCTATGTTTCTAGACTTGACGTTTCCAACTCACTCCTGGCTGCTCTCCCACATTCTACTCTCCATAAACATGAGGTCATCCAGAACTCTGCTGCCCTTATCTTAACTCGCACCAAGTTCCTGTTTACATATTACCACTTATATTGGCTCCGTCAAGCAACATCTTGATTTTAAAATTCTCATACATTTTCAAATCCCTCCCATGGCCATGCCCCTCTCTATCTCTGTAATCTTCTCCAGGCCCACAGCCCTCGGGATATCTGCACTCCTCTAATTCTGGCCTCTTGAGCATCCTCGATTTTAATCACTCTCCCATCGGTAGCCATGCCTTCAGCTGCCTGAGACCTAAGATCTGGAATCCCTTCCCTACACCTCTCACCTGTCTACCTCATTTTCCTCCTTTAAGACACTCCTTAACACCTGCCTTTTTGACTAAGCTTTTGGTTATCTGATCTAATATCTTCTTTTGCATCATGGTGTCATATTTTGATTTATAATGCTCATCTGAAACGTCTTGGGACGTTTTATTATGTTAAGGGTTCTATGCAAATGTAAGTTATTGTTGTTGTATATGATGCAATCTTTTCCCCAGTCAAGAACCCATCCAGCTCCCTCTTGAAAGTCTACAGAGAGTCAGCACCCACTACACACGCGTTGATCATGATATTTGGGGGAGGAGCTGAGGAGACCCAGATCTTCCCCACTGGAAGGGATGGAATAGTCAGAGGCTGAAGCACATGGGGGAGAGGAAGAGATGGAGAACTATGCTGAGGTCTATTGATTGGAGAGAGACCACTGGCCTGGTGAGATCAAAAGAAAATTACAAACAGTATTCAGCGACTGACGACTTGTACCAAACATTCAGTGCAAACTGCTGTACTGTAGGTTCCTGGAATTTACTGAGGAAGGAAACCTGTGGCACTGAGTCAAGAGGCCCCATTGTTAGCATGTCTGAGAGTCTTCAGCAATCTTAGTCCCTGGAACAGCAAGCTGTGAAAAACTCCTGATTTCCTGGTCACAAAGAAATGCTGTTTTATATCTGCTGCTGAGTACAATTAATTGTTTTGTGTTATTATTTTACTTTAATTACATAGTTTGAAGAGGTGTATTTATTTCCTGCTGGGCTGATAATACAAATAATGTCACTGTGTCTATATACGGGCTGAAAATCTTCCTAGTTTTGCAATAAATTCAACGCCCCTTTAAAAGTATAATGAGGCAACTCCTGATTTATGAGTGGATAAAAGCCAGGTAAAGGCTTTGGTCTGGAATAGGCCTCAACCAATCCGATCAGGTAAAGCAAAAACAAAACACTTAGATGCTGGAAAGATGAAATATAAACAGAAAATGTGGAACTACTAGAAAAATAGGACTTAGGAGCAGGAGTAGGCCATTCAGCCCCTCGAGCCTGCTCCGCCATTTGATAAGATCATAACTAATCTGGTTGTGGTCTCAACTCCATTTTCCTGTCTGCCTCCCATAACCCTCGACTCTCTTGTCTATCAAAAATCTATCTAACTCAGCCAAGAATGAATTCAATGACCCAGTCTCCACTGCTTTGTGGGGAAGAGAATTCCACAGACTAAAGACCCTTTGATTCAGCATGTCGAGCAGCATTTGTGGAGAGAGAATAGAGTCAACACTTAAGGTGGATGATATTTTATCAGGTAAAGGCTTTGGCCTGGTACAGGATGTTGTATGGTTGCTTCAAGAGTGATGCCCCTTTAAGAATTCAGTGTGCTAATAAGCAAAGTACCAGGATGTAGTCATATGACTAGAAGCCATAGTCACTCTGGAACTCTAACACCCTAAACAAAGGTTCTGTACATAGTTTGCTTTGTATCGTGTGTACTAGTTTAGCTGTGAATGAACCTTTGAGACAGCTTCAAGAAACTAGAATCCAAGTATTTCATTGTGTTGCTTAAGATGACACAAAGAAATTCATGATACAGGACTTATCCAATCAAATCAGGTAAAGGCTTTGATCCGGTACAGGGTTTAGCAAATCAAATTTCTAATGAAAGGTCATAGACCTGAAATGTTAACTCTGTTTTTCTTTCCATTGATGCTGCCTGATTTACTGAATATTTCCAGCATTTTCTGTTTTATATGAGGAAAGGCACAGCCTAGTACAGGATTTAACCAATTAGATCAGGAATGGTATGGCCTGATATAGCACTTAATTAATTAGACCCAAAGGTTCCACAGGTTCATCCCTTGCTGGGTCAGTTGATTTTAGCAAGAGCAACAGTTGGGCCTCTACAATTGGCTACAGTTCCTCTAGGTGGGAGGGGGGAGAAACACAGCCAGAGTCCCCACACCCGAGTAATCAGCTGATACGGGTGAAGGTCCCAAATTCTGAGTGCTCCTCCTGAATCATATAAAGAGCAGATGTTTATAGGACCTTATTTGTGTTGTAGGCTGGAGTTTATTTGATTACCTTTGGGATGAAGATGAAAAGAAGGATCAACTTTGATGAAGTGAATGGCCTTTTCTTGTTCTGTACCTTTTGAGGAATGTGAGAAAAGTAGTTGGAGGACCATATTTAGTTGTCTTTTTCACAAAGACTCCTCCCAAGCAAGAATTGTAAGTACATAATAAAACGTAATTGTTCTTTTTAGAAATGTATCAAACTTTGCACGGACCATACCTCTCTCCCTAGGGAGAGATAATGCGCTCTTGTAAGAATGTTGGTAATTCGAGATGGTCCCAAGTTCCTTTTAAGCTGATAACATTAGTTGTACCTGTGGCTGAGAATGAATACCAAAGTGGAAAATAATTCTATTGTCAGTACAGACATCCCTGAACTAAAGATTACCATTACCAGGGTACCACTGAACACTTGTCTTTTACTGTCCTCACTTTATTCCCCCATGCAGTGCAGCACAGGGAGTGATGAAAATGAGAGAGATTTCTACTTGTCAAAGTTGATTCAGTAGTTATTGCTATTATCCCTATCCCCACCATCAAAATAATACAGATTGGACCAGATGTAAATATTTTGCTAACAAAATCTGGATGGATGGATTTGAAGTGTAACACTATTAATGTTCAAGTGTCTTGTTAACTTTTTAAAAGTAAACTTTCCATAAATATTTTATGCAATTTTTTCATTAAAAGTGTCACCAGTTTCTTTCTGTACTGGTGCGACTGATTATTTCAGCCCAATGCTTGTGAGGCCTCTGGGCGGAAGGAAAATAAGAATGATCAAATTGGAGGTTGATAACAAGCCTCAAGCATATGCATAGAGCTGCTTCATGCTTATTAAGATTCAAAGGACAGTTGTGATGCCTACTTTATTGTTATGGTTGTTTTGAGAATGGTCTGAAAGCATTACATCCTATCTATTGCATAGCTGAGCAAATTGCTGGCTTAAATATAGAACCAGACAAAACAGGTTGAAACCAGTTGCATACGGAATGTAAAATTCAAAGCGGAAAAGAACCCATTTGCACAGCTTGCAGTCCCTTGTAGCTGTTTCACAAATATGTCACTATAAAAGATACACACAGCCAGAAACATTACAAGATAACATTCAAAGGATGATTCCATGAGCCAGTGGAAATGATGGCTTGCAAGGAGTGCATTGTGTTCTTTTCCAAAAATATACTTTATTCATAAAACATGTAAATGTATATTAAGTTAAAATTTGACATTTCATAAAATACAATACAGTTCAATTTCTTGTAATACAGTACATGGCACTCTGAAGTGCCTCACTATACTTATAATTACATGTTATAGCTCTTGTTGAAAATAGAGACATTTTGTCAAAGCTTTTTGTCTTGCACTCATCAGGACAATTCACAAGAATACTGTTACAACCAGGTGAGAAAAGTGTCTAGGGGTTTTTTACTGTCTTCACCTGGTCTTATTGTAATGGGGTTTAATTTTTAAACACTGTTTTGAGCTCCCCCTTGGTGAATCCTTGTTCACCACTTTCCAATTACAAGGCAAAGAACTGAGCACCACCAGGTTTTCTTTGGTTTAAAGAAGAAAAGTGACATTTATTAAACTTACTTAAATTCTAATTCAGTTAACACCCAAGGATATATGACGCGCCCACGCTAGCATGCAGGCGCGATACATACATGCAAATAGAGATAGAAAAGAGCAGAAGAAAAATAGACCGGTTTGAGGCAGTCTCTGAAGGGAGTTTCTTGTTACTGTTTGTGTTTCCAGCTCACTGTAGAGTCTTTGATTGTAGACAGCTTGTGCTTTTCATTGGGGCCCAGTATTCTTCTTAAACCTTGCTCACATAGCAGACTTTTCTCTCTTTGAGTTCACATGTCTTTAATGGGTCTTCCAGTCCGTCAGAAAGAGATAAGAGCAGACAGGAGAGAGGTGTTCTCAGTTCAGGAGCAAACAGCTTTCTGAGTTCAAAATTCTGTGGCCAGTTCAAATTCAAAAAAACCAACAGCCAGCCAGTCATGTGACTAAATTGGTCTGACCATTTCTTCTGTGTATTGGGGAAGCAAGGACTGGGTTCCTTGTTCCAACACTGTCTGCTAGCATACAAATGTCTTTCTAGTCAGGGGCCTGGCAATTCCTTGTGATAGGCCCTCTTTTCATCCCAGCCACAATTTTAAGTTTTAATGTTCATGTGAAATAATGTGTGCCTCAGTCTTGGCAGGTGGGGGGCTTGCTTGACAATATCAATGTAAGAGAAGCAACAAACTTATACTGTGGGAAGAGAGTGCTGATTGGTAGAGGTGTTGCCATGGAGAATGCACAAGTTTACGGTGACTGACAGTTAACTGACAAGTTTTGTTTGAAATTTAAACCAGGCAGCTTGACTCTGGTTGGTCAAGGCATTCCCCTGAGGAATGAACCAGCGTATGACAGTCAATTGGCACCCCTTTAGTGATATAATGGTTTCGCTTTTGCTAGAGTGAAGCATCTCACATTGTGCCCTGTGAGTTGGCTTTTTCTCCCCACCTTTCGGTTCAAATACTAGTTGCTCCACAAATTGTTGGAAATGCTAACTCTTAAACATAGATTGCCTAGTTGCTGGGGCCTGCAACTACCATGTGACAGTTGACAGAATAAAATCGAATGGAAAATGTCGACTTAACAATTGACAATGGGAAGTGCTGTCAAAATAATGTGGCCAAAATGTCATGACAACAGGAAGTAAGATTTGTGGAAAGTGCATGCCCTATTTAAAAATTATAATATATAGCTAATAATTTGTATCTTCTTATAAAACCCTCTTGGTTCCACTCAATTCTATCACCTTCCTTTTTACCTTTTCACTGATCATGTAGTTAACCTTGAAATAATAACACACCAAGTTCTGATGTGGAGGCAGTGCAGAGAAGGAACATGAGGCTAATCTCTGGTATTGGGGCTGGGAGTTACAAGGATAGCCTGGGAAAAGTGCAATTTCCTTAGAAAGAAGGCAGCCAAGAGCTGATCTAATTGTCTGTATGAGGGTATAGAAAAAATGAACCTGGAATATTATTCCAAATTGAACAGTGAGAGTAGAACATGGAAACATGCGTTTAAACGAGTAAAAGGTCAATTTAGGACTGATATCAGGAAATTTATTTTCATCGAAAGAGTGATCAATGTGTGAAATAAACTGAGATAGTAAAACCCTGAAATCATTTAAGGAATAATTGGCTCCTACAATGGGTGAGATCAGCATCAGCAAAGGTGCAGCAAGAGAAGTCACCCGACCTAAATGGATTGTTTGTTGTGTGTCCATCATCTTTAGATGGAAGGATGACAACCAAGCACAATGGGTGGAGTTTAGGATCTCTCACTGGTCGAATCAAGATGGGCTGAATGGCCATCTTCTTGGATAATTATTTTGTGACCTTATAGCATACAAAAGCTGAATATATTTGCGTGAATTTCCTCCCTCGACTATTTTAGCACCTTTATTTGATAGGTTATCGCTCAGTTAAAACAGTGGAGAGAGGAATTGGAAAGTGCAAAGCCTCAAGGGCCTTGTTTCCCACAGTGCCGTCTTTTATTTCTTTTGAGTTTTGATGTGTGGTAACAACATACTTTCACAAACTAGAATGTCTTTCAGCCTCCAATTTTCTCTGATTTATATCCTCCTCTTCCCTGACATCAGTAACTTATGGTGGGCTTTCACTCCATAGAGACCAGAGTTCCTCAAGCTCAGGTTGACTGTCTTCTGGGTCTGGGCCGTGAGTGGAGCTGACTTCACTGAACCCAATCCTGATTTCACCAGATGCCAAGCATAGGTCATTGAACATGAACAGGAACCAGCAGCTGATCTAACCCTCTCTATAGCATAGCTGTGCTGAGGCAAATGGTAGCAGCCTCCCAACTGCTTGGGCTGTGACCAACTAGACTGGGAAACCAACCTAGAACATCTGGACAATACACTTCTCAACAAAGACATCAGGGCAGTCTCTTTTTTTAAAAATACATTTTGACCAGTTTGATTTGAGAACATTCCAGTAATTAGGAGGGCAAATGAAATGATGGCCTTTATTGCAAGGGGGCTGGAGTATAAAAGCAGGGAAGTCTTGCTACAACTGTACAGAGCATTAGTGAGACTGCAGCTAGAGTTCTGTGTACAGTTTTGGTCTCATTTAAGGAGGGGTAGACTTGCATTGGCAGCAATTCAGAGCAAAGTCACTAGGATGGCTCCTGGGATGAAGGGGTTGTCTTGTGAGGAAAGTTTGAGCAGGTTTGGTCTGTACTCATTGGCGTTTGGAAGAATGCGAGTTGATCTTATTGAAACATTTAAGATTTTGAGGGGGCTTGACAGGGTAGATACTGAGAGGATGTTTCCCCTCATGGGAGTTCTAGAACTTGGGGCAGTTTCAGAATAACTGCATTGAAGGTGCAGATGAGGAGGAATTTCTTCTCTTAGAGGGTCATTCATCTTTCGAATTCTCTACCCTAGAGAGCAGTGGAGGCTGGGTCATTGAATATATTCAAGGCTGAAATAGACAGATTCTTCAACTTTAGGGGTGTAGGGTGATGGAGAACAGGCAGGAAAGTGGAATTGAGACCATGACCTTATTGAACAGCGAGCAGGCTCAAGGGGCTGAATGGCCTACTCCTATTTCTTATGTTCTTCCTTGGTTGGGGCGCAGATGAAAATCAGATCGAAGGGGAGCAAAATACTGCAGAGATTAACCTTCAATCAGTAGCATAGGCTCCAATTTTGACTGCCATCGTCTGGCTGATATCAGGCTGGGTGGGAGGTGCAGTTAAAATGAGGCCAGTGATTTACCCACTCTGAACCTACTGCTTTCCTGAGGGGTCCAAATATTAACCTGCCACTTGAGCCGGTGAGTGGGACACTGTATTATGTTATCGACCTCATGTATTCAAAATGACACTAAGATCCAAATGTATGGGTAAAGCAGTAAAATCCTGGGGTGTTGTGCCACATTTTGTTATAAATGTGTAATTTCCTTGGACTCTACTGCAGTGTTTCTTTGCTGTGCCTGTAATGATGACTTTGCAGTGAAAGGCGATGTATTTGTCATTGTTTACTGACTCATGGAGAAATGGGTAAAATGGAAAGAAGTGACTGCTGGCTGTTATGTATTTGCTGGATATTTTATATATTTGATTTATCTCAGAGTACTACAGATATGACACTAATTTTACTTACAGTACTTTAAAATATCGCAACACTTGCAAGATTTCAGTACAATGTCTTTCTTAGAACAGTTTCTGTTTTAGTAGAATGTTCTAGTCTCTTAGGTTCAGTTTTATAAAACTCTTAAGCTCCACCCATTGACTTAAGCAATCGAGCACAGTGGACAGGCTAATACAACCAAACCCAGACCAATCAAACCATTGAACACTGCATTGGTGCTTTGATCTCATGGTTTATGAAGCATCTAAACCTTTGGATGAAGTTCTAACTTTGCAACTCATTCTCTGGGATCTATTCGATATTCTGAGAGACCTCTCCATGACGCCCGAAGGGGAAAATTCACTATGCGGATCGGTACTGATTTGTAGGTCAAAGTCCGACTTCCACTCCCTACTCTATGAATGAGGTTAAGTGAGGTTGGTTTTCAACTGCCCATTTGTGGTGTGAAATTCAAGGAACTGGCAACTCATAATTTGGGAAGCGGGCAGGGGAAACACTTCCCTCCTCAATGTCCGAGGTGCTGCCTGAATCATTTTCAGTTGGGCCTGTAAGTGGATAAGCAGCCTGAAACAAGCAGGAGGCTGCTTAACTACGGACCCTGCTGCCCTATGCAGGTTTCAGTCCTCAATTATGATTGGGTGCAGCCTGTACCCTACAGGCTCCATCCACATAGTATGTGGTGAGCAACCTAACTGGCAGGACTTAAAGGGGCTGCTCAGAAAATAGCCCAGGAAATTTGAGTTTTAATTTTGATGGGGCCAGGAGGAGCATACGTATTCCTGCTGGTACCACAGCAAACTTGCAATCATATGTAGTAATGAAGTTCACAGGAGTGGTATCAGACAAAATTTGACATCAAGCTTTTTGTTATTTATTCATTCACAGGATGTGGTCATTGCTGGCCAGGCCAGCATTTATTGCCCATCCCTAATCTCCCTTGAGAAGGTGGTGGTGAGCTGCCTTCTTGAACCGTTGCAGTTCATGTGGTATAGGTACACCCACAGTACTGTTAGAAAGGGAGTTCCAGGATTTTGACCCAGTGACAGTGAAGGAACGGCGATATAGTTCCAAGTCAGGATGATGTGTGACTTGGAGGGGAACTTGCAGGTGGTGGTGTTCCCATGCATCTGCTGCCCTTGTCTGACTAGGTGGTAAAAGTCATAGGTTTGGAAGGTGCTGTCGAAGCAGCCTTGGTGAGTTGCTGCAGTGCATGTTGTAGATAATACACACTGCTGCCACTGTGCATCGGTGGTGGAGGGAGTGAATGTCGAAGGTAGTGGATGGGGTGCTAATCAAGCGGGCTGCTTTTTCCTGGATGGTATTGAGCTTCGTGAGTGTTGTTGGAGCTGCACCCATCCAGGCAAGCGGAGAGTATTCCACCACACACCTGACTTGTGCCTTGTAGATGATCGTCAAAATTTGGGGAGTCAGGAGGTGAGTTACTCGCAGCAGAATTCCCAGTCTCTGACCTGCTCTTGTAGCCACAGTATTTATATGGTTGGTTCAGTTCAGGTTCTAGTCAATGGTAACCCCTAGGATGTTGATAGTGGGGGATTTGGCGATAGTAATGCTATTGAATGTCAAGGGGAGATGGTTAGATTCTCTCTTGTTTGAGATGGTCATTGCCTGGTACTTGTGTGGCATAAATGTTACTTGCCACTTATCAGCCCACGCCTGGATATCGTCCAGGTCTTGTTGCATATCTACATGGACTGCATCAGTATCTGAGGAGTCGCAAATGGTGCTGAACATTGTGCAATCATCAGCGAACATCCCCACTTCTGACCTTGTGATGGAGGGAAGGTCACTGATGAAGCAGCTGAAGGTGGTTGGACTTAGGACACTGCCCTGAGAACTCCTGCAGTGATGACATGGAGCTGAGATGATTGACCTCCAACAAGCACAACCATCTTCCTTTGCGCTAGGTATGACTCCAACCAGCGATGAGTTTTGCCCCTGATTCCCACTGACTCCAGTTTTGCTAGGGCTCCTTGATGCCATAATCAGTTAAATGCTGCCTTGATGTCAAGGGAAGTCACTCTCACCTCCTCTCTTGAATTCAGCTCTTTTGTCCATGTTTGGACCAAGGCTGTAATGAGGTCAGGAGCTGGCTCTGGCAGAACCCAAACTGAGCGTCAGTGAGCAGGTTATTGCTAAGTAAGTGCTGCTTGATAGCACTGTCACCGACCCCTTCCATCACTTTGCTGATAATCGAGCGTAGACTGATAAGACAGTAATTGGCCGGGTTGGATTTGTCCTGCTCTTTGTGTACATGACATTCCTGGGCAATTTTCCACATTGCTGCCAGTGTTGTAGCTGTACTGGAACAGCTTGGCTAGGGGCTCGGCTAGTTCTGGAGCACAAGTCTTCAGTACTATTGCCGGAATTTTGTCAGGGCCCGTAGCCTTTGCAGTATCCAGTGTCTTCAGTCGTTTCTTGATATCATGTAGAGTAAATCGGATTGATTGAAGACTGGCACCTGTGATGCTGGGGACCTCAGGAGAAGGCTGAGATGGATCATCCACTCTGCACTTCTGGCTGAAGATGGATGGAAAAGCTTCAGCCTTGTCTTTTGCACTGATTTTCTGGGCTCCCCCATCATTGAGGATGGGTATATTTGTGGAGCCTCCTCTTCCTGTTAGTTGTTTAATTGTCCACCACCAATCATGACTGGATGTGGCAGGACTGTGGTCTGTGTGATGTAGTTATTCCCACGTTGCAGTTAGGAAGGGAGTTCTAGGATTTTGACCCAGCGATAGTGAAGAAACAGTGCTATATTTCTACATCAGGCTGGTGGTGTGACTTGGAGGTGGTCCCATGCGTCAGCTAGCCTTGTCCTTCTAAGTGGGAGAGACCATGGGTTTGGGAGGTGCATTAGAAGGAGCCTTGGTGAGTTGCTTCAGTGCATCTTGTTAAATGGCACACACTGCAACCACAGTGCGTCGGTGGTGCAGGAGTGAATGTTTAAGCTAGTGGATTGGATGTCGATCAAGCGGGCTGCTTTGTCCTGGATGGTGTTGAACTTCTTGTGTTGTTGGAGCTGCACCCATCTAGGCAAGTGGAGAGTATCCCATCATACTCCTGACTTGTGTCTTGCAGATGGTGGAGAGGCTTTGGGGAGTCAAGTGTGGTGTGTTGCTATGGAGAGAGAGTCCATAACACTCTGGCTGATGTAAATTTTACAGAAGTGTGTTTCTCAGTTATTTGTTTGAAGATTCTGAAACAGGGTGATGTTTTTTCAAACTAGGCTTACTATTATATCAAGCTGTAACTTGACATGCAGGCAGATTGATAGCCAATGTAAAGCCAGGAGGCCTGACCCAGTGTATTAGAAATATAATCCCCATTGGGAGATATCCGAATCAGATTGCCCAGGGTTTTGCTTATATGCCATGCTCTCTGTTTTGAGCTCTGCAATTTAAAAGGTGCATCAATAGTCATTTCTTGTATCATTGAGAGTATTGCAATTTGCTACTTGTGTATGAAAGAGACAAATTTCAGAGGTAAATAAACAGTTAACCTAATGTGAAGCTGATTAATTACCCCTCATAAACCTCAGACAGCATGTAACCATTTGACTGTGTGCAATGGACTGTAGTGGATACAATTTCTGTTTGGTTCAATTGAGGCTTTATCCAGCTGCCTTTCATATTGCACTTTGCAGACAGTCCTTTTTATTTCATGCTGTCAGCGTAATCCAGAGAGAATCTCCACAATGATGTGCAACAGAAGCATCCAGTATTTTCTCCATGGTAACTGAGATCTGTGGTAAATCCCACATGTGATTGTTTTGTAGTCATGGAGAACTCCCACCGTTCCCCAGTGTGAAAAAGCACTGATACCGGAAGGTAGTTTTATTATTAATGGCATCTTGGCATTGCAGAACGTCCCTGAGCTACAGCATATAATAACTTATGTTAATGTCAAACGGTACACTCTATTTTAATACTAATCCTTTAAGCACTGCTTTCCTTTTGAACTTTTTTTCCACAGCGTAGCAACTTTGAAATGATACATATAGAGATTGCGGTCTCGCTTACTGATGTCCCTTGTGAATTGTTAAAGGGACTCGCTTGTCTTTATCATTTGAAAGCTGCTTTGATGTATGAGAGATGTCTCAAGATGGGAATGTCCTGGCAACATCAGAATGGCTGTTTTAATGGGATGTGCTAAACACATCATGACAACCCCCCTGGTGACTTCAGTCAGTAAATTCACCACAATCCCTGGTCTGTCCTCTGTTGGTTGATCTTAACCAGTGCAGCAGCTGGATCACTAAATTTGGCTTCAGTTTGCTAGACTGGAAAAAAGAATCAGCCAAGCCTTCCAGTCCTGATCACTGCTAGTTATCTCTGTCGGAACATGTGTGTGTATAGTGTGTATATATATATATGTGTGTGTGTGTGTGACCTGAGGATAGGATTGGGCTCAGCTGTCATGCCCGCTATGTAGATATCAGCACTTTCCCCTGTCCTTTATGCCTGAAGTTACCACTTCCACCTATTTAAATTGAATGCCTAGGGTGTGCCTTTGAACATCCTGAATATTAAAATGAGTTCCTAGAGTTAAAATTTCTTCAGGCCTCGACATGCCAGTTGGCCACTTGCCCAGGCTCTGCCCACTCAGAACATTCCTGCCCCATGATAAAATCAGGATTTTGGTCTTCACTGTGCCGTCAACAAATAGGTCTTCAAAATTGCACCTCCTACTGAACTATCAAAGATAACATCTGCTAGGAAATTATCAATCCCTGTAATATAAACCTCAGGAGCAAGTCTGATCTCAACGTGCACATTAAACTATATGTGATCTGCGTGTATTACTAGTACTTTCAATTGTGGTGCTTGGTAGCACTGTGCAAGTAATGAACGACTGGAAACGAGGAGTTCTCATTAGAGGAGTCATGTTGGAGTGGACAGAAGTATGAAGTGGTTTCTAATGCTGTTTCTAATTTACATAAAGGTCCTGGATTCAGAAATTCAACATAAAGTGGTCAAATTTGCAGAATTATAGAAACATAGAAAAATGGGAGCAGGAGTAGGCCATTCGGCCCTTAGAGCCTGCTCCGCCATTCAATATGATCATGGTTGATCATCCAATCTCAGTACCCTGTTCCCGCTTTCTCCCTGTATCCCTTGATCCCTTTAGCCATAAGAAGTATATCTAACTCTTTCTTGAATATATTTAATGATTTGGCCTCAACTGCTTTCCGTGGTGGAGAATTCCACAAGTTCACCACTCTCTGGGTGAAGAAATCTCTCCTCATCTCAGTCCTAAATGGCTTACCCCTTATCCATAGACTTTGCCCCCTGGTTCTGTACTCCCTCACCATTGGGAACATCCTTCCTGCATCTACTCTGTCCAGTCCTATTAGAATTTCTATGAGATCCCCTCTCATTCTTCTAAACTCTAGCGAATACAAACTTAATCGACTCAATCTCTCTTCATACATCAGTCCTGTCATCCCAGGAATCAGTCTGGTGAACCTTTGCTGCATTCCCTCCATAGCAAGAACATCCTTCCTCAGATAAGGAGACCAAGACTGCACACCATACTCATGTGGTCATACCTGGGAGTTTTCAAGGGTTAAATTATGAGGAGAAATTACACAAAACAGGTTTGTATTCCCTGGAATTTAGATGGTTGGGGATGATCTGACTAAAGTTTAAGATTTTAAGTGGAACAGATAGGGTAGATAGAGAGAAACTACTTCTGTTAGTTGGGGAGTCTAGGATTAGAGGGCATAGTCTAAAAATTAGAGCCAGAGCTTTCAGAAGTGAAGTTAGAAAACACTTCACGCAAAGGGTGGTAGAAATTTGGAATTCTCTTCTGCAAATGACAGTTGATGCTAGGTGAATTGTCACCTTTCAATCTGAGATTGATAGAGTTTTGTTAATCAAAGGTTTTGAAGGATATGGGGCAAAGGTGGATCACAGATCAGCCATGATCACACTAAATGATAAAACAGGCTTCAGGAGCTAAGTGGCCAACTCCTGTCCCTACATTCCTAAAATAGGGTCAGTTAAAATGAAGTGGACAGCCCAGACATTACAGAATGAGTTGAACAAAGTGTGTAAGTGGGAAGAACAATGGTTGATGGAATTGAATGCAGAAAAGTGTAAATTGTATAACGTAAGGAGAAATAGGCAAGATGTAGATTTCATGAATGGCATTGAAATAGCTAAGAAAGAAACTGAGAGAGATTGTGGTGTCTAAATAGATTCAACTCCAATCACTGGCCAGTGATTAGGATCAGTGACTGTCCAAGGACATTGATGCCAATGGCAGCTATCTTACAGCCAAACCTGTCGAGATCAAGAAGCCCCATGCAAACCAAAGGTTAAATCCCTCTAAACACTTCAATTGTACGCTGAGCAGAGCATTCACCAACTAAATCACCAGAGGAACCATGCTTTAAGCTGCTGCAATATGGTATAAATACCCAGCCTTTTTTAACGTCAATTGATTCTATTATGGGTGTTGAGGAGGAATATCAAATCCGTGTAACTGATGACGTATTAGTACGAAAACTGCACAAGACATGCTTGGATCAGACCTTATTTCTGTGTCTGGGACATCGTGTCTCACCATGGATTTCAGAGTACTTCTCATAGAATCATACTGCACATGAGGGGGCCTTTTGGCCCATTGTGCCTTTGTCAGCTCTTTGGTAGAACTGTCCAATTATTACCGCTCCCCTGTCCTTTCCCATAGCCCTGCAAATGTTTTCCTTTCCAAGTATAGATCAGATTCCCTTTTGAAAGTTCTGATCAAATCTTGATGGGAATGGAGGCAAAGTAAAGAAGGAATGTGCCAATGGAAGAAAAGAGTTAGGAACTTTCCTTACACCTGGAAAGACCTACCTGCATGTGTCTGCTGAGGAGTGCCGAAGGAGACTCTGACACAGTAAGGATATCGTGACTGAGCTGCAGCAAATACTGGCACCTAATTGAGAGAGATCCTCAGTGGTGCCAATTGCTCTGCCTTGTAGCTGTTAAATTGAGTGCAACTATAAATTTAATTGCTGTTGGGCAGTTCCAATCACCGGGGCGTGGTATTGCTGCCATCACATTGTGTTCAGCAGATGACTGATGCATTGGTCCAGGGGGCTAACAGATCCATCCATTTTCCTGAGAATCTTGAGACATTTGCTGAAAGGTGAAGGTTTCTGATGGCTTCCGCATGTGCTGGATACAGAAGGCTGTGCCCCTGAGAATATCAGAATATCATCCGATAGCGCAATGGTGTATAACAACTATAGGGCTCTCTCCTCCCTCAGTGTGCAGGTGTGCTGTGATGATAAGAAAAATCATCCTTCTGCTGAATGCTAAACTCCTTTGATCAAATCACCACTCAGTGATGCTGACATATCCTTGGTTAGTTGGAAATGGTGACTGTCTCAAAAGCTGTTCTTTGGAGGACAACAGCCTATCACTGAAACCATGATTACAGGTGCCATTTTCACACCATTCCACGCCAGTTGAACATTCGTACAAGAATATACGAACAGACGAAGTAGGAGTAGGCCACTCGGCCCTTCGAGCCTGCTCTGCCATTTAATAAGTTCATGGCTGAACATTACTCCACATTTCCACCTATCCCCGATAATCTTCCGCCCCCTTGTTAATCAAGAAATCATGTGCAACAATTCATTATTGATGCATGAAGCAGCCTATTTTCTAGTGGCTATATAAACATCTTGGATTGACCCCTGGTTCAGTGGTTCCCACCTCTGAATCAGAAGGTTAAGTGTTTGTGCCCCAACCTAAACAGCAGAAACAAGTGTTATAATCTCTGAATACTTAGTTGACATTGCGTGGGATACTCGAGTCCATTGGAAGTATTGTGGTTCCCTGCCATCACATCTAGTCAGTCCTCCATGTAGAGGCATATAAATCAGGCTACTGATTTTTTTTTTTCATGGGACATGAGTGTCACTAGCATTTATTGCTCATCCCCAATTGTCCTTGGGGAAGATGGTGGCATAGTGGTAATGTCACTGAACTGGTAATCCAAAGGCCCTGGGGGCATGGGTTCAAATCCCACTGCAGCTGGTGGAATTTAAATTTAATTTAAAAAATCTGGAATTGAAAGCTAGTCTCCGTCATGGTGCCATGAAACCATTGTCGATTGTTGTAAAACCCCATCTGGTTCACTAATGTCCTTCAGGGAAGGAAATCTGCTGTCCTTACCTGGTCTGGCCTACATGTGACTCCAGACCCACAGCAATGTGGTTGACTCTTAACTGCCCTCTGGCTTAGTTAGCCACTCCGTTGTCAAGGGCAGTTAGGGATGGGCAACAAATGCTGGCCTTGTCAGTGATGCCCACATCCGATGTAAGAATTAAAAAGAAAGGGTGGTAAGCTGCCTTTTTAAATGCAATTGAGTGGCTTGCTTGATCATTTCAGATGGCAGTTAAGAGTCAACCACATTGCTGTGGGCCTGTAGTCATCTATTGGACAGATCAGGTAAGGATGGTAGATTTCCTTCCCTAAAGGACATTAGTGAACCAGATGGGTTTTTATAACAATCTGGCATTCTCCTAGTCACCATTACTGAGACTAGCTTTTTATTCCAGATTTATTTACTTAACTGAATTTAAATTCCCCAGCTGCTGTGGTGGGATTTGAACTTGTCGCTGGATCATTCGTCCAGGCCTCTGAATTAACCATCCAGTAATATAACCACTATGCCAATGTATCTTATAATATATCCCCATGGTTACAGAAACAATCCAGAGCACAACCTGCTGGATGCAAAAATTAGTGGAAGAAATGGGTTGTCTATTGGAAGAGAAACTTTGAAGATATACACATCAGGTTCCTCGTTAAAGGGGGCCTAGTGAGACATGCTCTTGGTCCTGGGAATGAATGAAGACAATCGTCTACCTGAAACTCTAGAGACAGAGACGGGAGTGGACTGAGTGCCTTTTTCTTCTGCCCACTCATTTCGGTGAGATTTTAGGGTTGTCAAGATGCAGGATTTTAACGCCAGGGAAGAAAACCATTTCCCAGTGTCGCCATCAATCACAGCCAGATCTGCTGTAGCACTGCCACATTTACCTTCCTGTCAAAACACAGTGATGCTCTGAGGAACTCTGAGCACACATTTCATGTTGCTAGACTAACAAGCCAGCAAGACAATTGCAACATTATTCAATGTTCCTCCATTTGTGGCAACAGGTTAGGAATATCAGCATTGAAAGGTGCTACTGAAGCTTCACATGGGTATTCAATAAATAAAAATGCTGCAAGAACTTCAGAGCATTTATTTTGTGCAGTACTTGTTGCACCTTATTTTCACATCAGAGCTACATTAGCATTTACTTTTGTGCGGAATAAATCAGCGTATTATTTAGTCCTTTAATGCAGACCCAAATCAGAGAAACAATTAGCACATCACCAAGGTCTATAAACCAGGTAACATCACATTGCGAACTGACATCCTTGTTTATTCTTAGGCTTCACTGTCACTGGATTCTCACCCCCATCTATGTTAAAAGTACTGAGAGCTGTTGTCAAACTGTCGCTCTATTGTTCCGGCTATGTGTGGGAAGCCCTTCATTTTATAATCAGGCTGCATCGTGACAATGAAAACTCTACAGTCTTTTCAACATGGTTCCAAATCTCCTGTACCCATTATAGTTTTTAAAATGAGATAGGAAAATTAACAAAAATATTACGGTTCATATGGAAAACCACTGCTGCTGAGATATTTTAATTTAGCACAAGCAGGTTTGTATCGGAGAGTTTTGCCAGTGAGGTTGGCTGGAGTATATTGCCATTCTTAATATTGCATGCCTGGCAGTGCCTGCATAAACAACATGACTATTGTTAAGGACCTCTGGTAATCGGACCTTCTCTGTTTTGATGTTTCTTCATTTTACTGAGAGGATAGATTTTCAATTTTCTGCTTAGCGGGTGTTGTCGATGGACTGTCCTTTTCATTCCCATTGAAGCCAATGCAAATTAAAACCAGGTGGTTTCTGTAACGGGTGACCATTTGGCAATGCCAGTTTTGTGCCCAGGAAGCTAGTTGTAAATTTATCCTTGTCTCTCCTTAATAAAACGTTCACAGTAAAAGAGGTGAGGATAAAAGAGCCATTGGGATGCGCTGGCATAATGCCCCAGCCTCAAGTTTGATAGGATGTAAGCTCACACCCATGATTCCTAAAATGTGTAATACCTTATCTTCCCATGAGTTGCTCTGAGCTGAGTTGCTTCCCAAAGGGAGGGAGATTTGGAAAATGAGTCTTTGACCTTGTACCTCTTACATGCAGCTTGAGACAGGCAACAGCACAGTACTGGGAGTCAGTCACTTCTCTCCCAGCAAAGCAATGGTTTGAGCAAGGAATACAGTGTGACACCACTGATCTACATTGCTCCATATAGCGCAATCTTTTGCCTGAATACTGCAATTGTACATGATGAATCTAACTGGTAGTAGATCTGAACTTCAACAAATCAATGACTACAACCAATACTTTGTCCAGCAGTGATATGTAGCAGAGGGAAATGAAGGGTGGCTTTATACCGCAGGTACCAGTTTAGCATCAGTACCTGCTTTAAAGTGGTACAAGCTGGCAGGACAGAGCTATACTGCCAGATTGCTCTGTCTGAACTTGGGGAAATGAAAGATTTGAGCACATATATTTAAATAGATGGAATTGTTACCATTAGTCTGTCATGGGAGATGGTGTGTTGGTAGTGGTAGATCGAATTAGTGGAATCTGAGCATCAGGTGGAAGTCCAAAGTGAGAATGTAGATATAACCATGCAGCAAATGGCCAATATTTCAAAAAAATTGCCAGGGACATAAATAGGCAGCCTCAATCATTTAATTTATCCGAGAATTGAACTGCTGCTGCTTGTACCCTAACTCTCACCAACCCCTGTTCACCCATCACCTCAGCTCAGCTCCCAGATCTAAATTGGTTCCCAGGTGCGCAATACCTTGAATTTAAAATCCTCATCTATGTGTTCAAATCTCTGCATGGCCTTATCTCTCCTAATTCTGTAACCTCCTCCAGTTCTACAGCCCTTCAATAGTTCTCTGTTCCTCTAATTCAGGCCTCTTGCACATCCCTAATTTCCTTTTCCCACCATTGGCAGCTGTTCGTTCAGCTACCAAGGCTCTAATCTCTGGAAATTTCTCTCTAAACCTCTCTGCCTCTCTCTTCCTTTTAAAACATTCCTTAAAACTGTCGTCTTTGACCAAGCATTTGGTCATCTGTCCTACTATCTGCTTATGTGACTCAGCGTCAACTTTTGTCAGGTAAAGATCTGGAAAGCATCTTGGGACATTTTACTATTGAAAGATGCTATGTCGATGCAAGTTGCTATTGTTGGAAAGTCGGGATGAGGTGACCAGGAATTAGCTACAACTTCGGAAGGCTCAAAACTTGGGTCCTTGTGAATTCTGAAACTAAAAGTAGAGTTGATTCGGCAAATAGACCTCCAGGGACCTCATCACTTATTACTGTTAGACCACCGGAACAGACATGCAGGGGATTATCTTGGGCAAAGTGTGAAAACTGACACTAAATGGGTGTTGAGCTAATAAGACACACCTGTATGAAAGTCTGGATTTAATGCACAATTTTGGTCCTAATTGCTAATTACCATAATTTCAACTTGGCTGGATGTGCTAAAAACAGACACAAGCAGGTTTAGCAGTCAAGTGCTGATTAGACAATTTTCATAAAGCAGTATATGTGGGTTCCACGCACCCACTTCCTTTGAAGGTGTGGAGTGCTCTGACTGGCACACAGTGGGATATTGTAGGATGGCTCAGAGGGTACGCAGATTCTCAGATGAGGCACTGGGGCTTCACATGAAGGAGGTCCAGAGGAGGAGAGATGTTTTGTACCCGCAGGGGGGAAAGAGACCACCATGCTCTTCTTGCCCTCCTGTCTTTTGGATGAGCTATTAAACCAAGGCCCCATCTGCCCACTCAAGTGGGCGTGAACGATCCCATGGCACTATTTTGAAGAGTAGGTGAGTTATCCCTGGTGTCCTGACCAATATTTATCCCCCAACAAAGATCACAAACACAGATTATCTGGTCATTATCACATTGCTGTTTGTGGGAGCTTGCTGTGTGCAAATTAGCTGCCACATTTCCTACAGTGACTACATTTCACAAGTACTTAATTGGCTGTAAAGCTCTTTGGGCATTCTAAGGTCGTGAAAGGAGCTATACAAATGCAAGTCTTTCCTTCCTTTCTTAACAGGAAGGTTAGTCCCACTTTTTGTTAATAGGAGGCTGCATTTAAACTAGGGATTATCTATAGTCCATATTATTGACTTGGTTAAAGTAGTTTTCCATGTATTTCTCAACATGACTAACACCATGGCCTCATGTCGCAAAGCAGTACTCATCCCTGTCATGTGACCCTGCAGCTCAACAAATGAATTTCTGATTCACGCCCTTAGGATTTGGCATGGATTTTGCAAGGACCGACATTAATTTGCAGCATCAATCAAGTCGGAATCTTTCCAATATTTTTATATTGCCTTGCAAATATGAATTTGTTTTTTTAAACTGAGTGCATTCTGTGTGTTTGTCGGAAGTATCTTTGTCTTAAAAGTTACAGCCACTAAAAGAAAACTTCTTTGCAAATTGGCTTGGCTCTCAATGGGATGTAATTTGCTATTAGCAGCAATGCAAATAAGTGATAGTGAATCGGCAGCCATTTTATACTCTGCCTGAGGATTTTTTACGGTTGACTCAATGGAAAAGAAAATTGAGCGGAATGTAAAAATGGCTGCCGATTCGCTATTGCCCATTACGTGGTGGAATAAAAGTTTTTAAGGGCAAACTAAAACATGTAGGAATCATGCACACCCCCAAATTTGGATGAAGAAAGTGTGGAAAGGAGACTAGATGGCTGACTGCTCATGTACAAATGCAAATGAGATGTAAACAAAATTTTTAAAATAAATTTCAAGTGTGTAGTACACAGCAAAACAAAGACACGTACCAAATAAATTAAAAATAACCAATGCTGTAATCCGATCAACTAAAAGGATAATGCAGAAAGGAATCATTGACAACTGTGGTATCACTGTTTATAAGTTATGTAAGGGCAGGATTAGGTTGGATGTTTGGTTCTCCTCCCAGCGAATAATGGACCTTTGGAACAGGTTGGCAGCTCGAGCTGTGAATGTGATTCACTGAATTCCTTCAAGTGAGAACAGGATCAGTTTCTGGAATGGGCAGGGATTACCTGGTACAGGAGGTTCATACCTGGTAATATTATTCTGGACCAAAGTGATCTCCGGAACTAGTTTTGATCATCTAAGGGGATCAGAGAGGATTTTTCCAGTTATTTTTTCCCCCTAATTGGGCCTGGCTATTTCCTTGGTTGTTTGCCTCGCCCAGGAGATCACATGTCTACAGGTGGGGTGGGTATTCTACACCAGAAAGCCAGGTGGTGAAGGATAGAACTGAAGCCAATCTTTCCACACACTTTTTTGTAAGCATTTTTTTTCTTTGGAGTTGCACATTATAAACATGCACCTCCTCACCCAACAACCACAGTTTCAGCCCGTTCCTTTTTCTGGTCACCAAGTGAATCCCCAGTTAATGCCCACCACTTGCATACAATTACTATACAGTTGTCAGTAGGGAATGTATATTGTGATGCACCAGGTATCAAAACTGTGAGGGACAGCCTGGATGGACCAGTGGGCCATTAATGGAAAAGCAAAACACTGCAGATACTGGAACTCCGAATAATAACAAAGTGCTCGAAATACTCCGGTCTGGCAGCATCTGTGGAGTGAAAAACATTTCAGGTTTGTGACCTTTCATCAGAATAAATGGATGTTATTAAGAATAATTATTTCTTACAGGTATAGTGGAAAAGTTCTGAGTTATACTAAAATTGTAAACATTTCCTGAGATGAGGTCCCCTCTTCAAAGCAAGAAGGTTCAGGTCTTAATACAGTTGAGTTCTCTAATCCTGGTGGGCTGCTGTTCTAGGACCAGATGATGAGCGTTGCTCTTTCCTTGGAAGCTCCTCTCTAGTTTGGTACATTTGTTTTGTCAGAGATTAGTATGAATGGTGTTATTTCTGAACCTAAGCAACAAACATTCGGTACTAGTAAAGTGTCAAATCAACTAGCCCAGTGTTACGATCAGGTGAGGAGGGGCTGAAGGGATCCCCTCTTTTCCCACTCCTTATTTTACCACCAGGGTTTATTTTCTTTTAAAAATGAATGTACTTGCCAATTCAATAAGTGTTTCACTATTTATGTGCTATGATCACAAAAGAACCAATCAGACAGGTTTTCTTGAGTTTAACAAAGAAATAAATTAGTTTTATTGTACCTAAACTGATCTAGGTAAAATAATAAACTAAGCTCCATCTTTCTCAGAGAGAGAGGGACACACAGGTTCGAGAGTGGGGAAGGATAGATTGGTTGGCTAGAGTCTGGAGCAATGAAAAGGCCTATACAGTCTGTGGCGGTTGATGACTCAGTTGTCTTCTGGATGAACTCGGTGGTTCTGAGGCTTCTGGCTTGTAGGGGTGGCCAGAAGATTCAGACTTTCCTGAAGAATAGTGGTGCAAATGCTTTCTTTCACAGGGTCTCTGTCTACAGCAATGATAAACTTAGGTGGTTACAACCAGCAGGAAGGGTTCAAAACTTGCCAGGTGGACTGGGGGGACAGTCTCTTCTGATCAGTGTCCATTGCATGTCTCCTGCAGTGAGAGAATGGCCAGTTTAATACATACAGGTGGGCCCGTCACATGCTGGCTCAGTGTATTCCCTCTTGCAAAGTAATTAGTTCCTGTCTAGAAATGCCCCTCCTCTCAATCAAGGTCCCATTGTTCAAGCAATTACCTCTGAGTGGTCCATCTCCACCAATTTTAATGTCCCAAGATTGCCTTTAATGTCTTGTTAATGGAGACTGGCCAGGTGAGGCACTCCAAACTTCTCAAGCCCTTGTTCTGGAGGGGACTGGCCAGCCAATTCGACTCCCTCTCAATGCAAGGGATTTTGATGCAAATTTCAGTGGCCATTTTAGGTGCTACAACCACCTTTTGGCCTGTTCTTTTTCCTTTTTAAAAATCTAATTCAGGTTTCCAGCCGATGGATTAAACAATTATAATTCAGCGTAGCACTTGTTTGTGACACCAGGGAGACTCTCAATTCCCTGATAGCTGTAAAGGCTACCTGCCACAGATTTTTAATTGGCCAAGGCTCTGATCTTTTGAACTGTTATTAGCCTACAAAAGCCGAATCCTATTTAAAGTTGTTTCAATCTCCAAAATGAACATGCCAGGAGAATGAAGAGGTTAAAAATAATGTAATATTTTTTATTATAATTTTGTTTTAAGTGGATAATTTGAAGTTTAGGGTCAATATTACAGCGATATAACTATTCACATATTTGAAAAGCTTTTTTGGTGTAATGTGTGTGTGTTTCAGCATTTCAGGGCAGAAGCTGATTGATTGCAAGACTGAAGAGTGCATGGTTGAGTTCAGTTAGCCAGTTTTCAAAGAGAACATCACTCCTGTTTTGCTCATGAATTACAATGTATCTAAATGTAAAACAGCTGATAATAGAAAAAGCTGCAAGGGATTAAACATTACTCCAAAAAAAGAGAAGCAGAGCCCAAGAAAATTGTCCATGTTTTAATGGTAGCTGTTCCCTCTAACTTTAGAGTCTGTTTAATGCAAATTGAAATCTATTAAGATTTAAGATACATTGGCTGTTTAAAAAACATTTCCCTCTCTCTTAAAACACTGTGAAATCACTGAATTGTATTAACAGCGTGCAGTACACACCTTTTCACCTGTGTGTAAAGAAAACTCAGTGATAAAACTTCTCTGTAAACCAGACAGTACACAAACTTAAAAAGTACAAATCACACTATTTGCTCTGCCAACCATATGGGGTTTCTATTTATTGAGGAGTGTAAGGGTTTTAAGATAAACTGTCAAATGATTGATAGCGAACAAAGTTATGTGTTGAAAACTCTAGTAATTCACATGTTTCTAAATATGTCAGTGTGATACTTAAGAATTGTTAAGAATCTGGTATGGAAATTCGTCTGCACAGGACCTGTTTTTCAGGCACTAAATAGCATCATAAGCTTCCAGTATGTTGGGCAGGAGGATCACTATTATTACTGGCTGGACCTGCACAGCCCACCACATTGATAAAGGCCAGAAAATTGGCATACAATGCCCACACCTGAAAGAGGCATTGGGCTCTTTGAAAATGCAAATAAGGGACTTGACGCCTGTTTGAGGACCCCCTGAAGTTTGATACTGGTATAGCTCTGCACTCAGGTAAACCAGGGCCACCTGAGTTCCTTAAAGGGGCTGTTGCAGACTGCAACCAACAGGGGAAGTGCATGTAATACACTTCCCCAAATGTGGACCGAGGAAGACCAGGTGGGTGGGTGGGTTGCCTTCCTAATCCCATACTGAAAGCTCATGGAGCACTTCCAGCCACCCCCGCCCCCTGCTACAATTGCCGCCACTACCCCAAAACCATGGCCACAGCCACTGCTTGCCCACCTTCCCAAACTAATCATCCCCCATTCTGAACATCCATCTTCCTGGTTGTCCCCTCCCCCAGTCGCCTTTAATCTCCAAACTGAGGGTTGCTCCTGGCGATGTAGTGGGCCGATCTTCGATTCCTCATTGCCGATGAGTTGCCTGGGGATGCCCATTAGGTGCCTGCAGCACACTGGTTTGATGATGATGTGACCTAAGGCTCTACATTCTATGCACCACAGGGAGCAATCCACCACCCCCCCTCCCACCCCACACCAATAAAAAAGCAGTACGCTCTAATTACTAAGCTGCCACATCTCAGCTGGAGTAGTACTCATGGTCTGCTCTACTTGGCATGATCTGCATGGTAGAATCCAGCGGCTCCAGTAGATCACTAGCACTAAAGTAGTGCTTCTACTCCATAAGCCAAGTTCTCCAGAAGCTCCCATATCAATGAGGTACATCACCTCATCAGGTTACCCCAGTGATACCAAGCTCAAATAATTATCCGATCAATCATTGTGAGGCACATAATTTTAACAGTGCATTAATGCCATTTAGTGACAGACTGCATTCTGGACATTAAGGATATTTCCAATGGTGTACATGTGGAAACTGATAGCTACTGTGTTATTAATGAGTAACTTGAAAAATGTTTGCATTAGTTTCCAGGACCTCACAGAGTTCATTAGTTCTGATTGAGGATTATTTCAGGCTCTCTTTCCCTTTAATTAAATGCATATTGTTCAGAGTTATGTGGGGAATATTTGTCTCCTGCAGCACATTTTCAATTGTGGGCTCTTTCACATTCCAGTCTGTATTTTAATTGATTGAACTGTTTCATGCAGCCCTTTTGTAGGTCTCAGTAATTCACAAAATGAGTTGACCTGTTATGGGGTGTGATACCAAAAAATAAGGCCATTTACTGAGACAAACAGCTCTGCTTGATCAAAACACAATTTGTCCTAACACCCTTCTTTAGTTATCATATTTTGGTGTTTACCACAAGTTACATTTCGAGTATTGGGTATAGTTCTGGTCTACCACACTTGGAGTACTGTGCACTGTTTTAGTCTCTATATTACGAAAAGGATATTGAGGGACTGGAGAAGGTGTGAAAAAGATTGACAATGATATCTGAACTGAGAGGTTATAACTATCAGGAAAAACTGAACAGGTTGGGATTCCTTTCTCTGGAAAAGAGAAGGCTTGGAGTGGGTGACCTAATTTGTCTTTAAAGTTATGAAGGGGTTTGATAGGGTAGAGCTAGAGAAAATGTTTCCAGTTGTTGGGGAGTCCAAAACTAGGGGCCTTGGAGATAAGATAGTTATTGATGAGTCTAATAAGGAATTCAGAAGAAATGTTTATCCACAGAATGGTTAGTATGTGGAGCTTGCTACCACATGGAGTAGTTGAGGTGAATAGTATCAATGCCTCTAAGAAGCAGCTAGAAAAGTACATGAGGGAGAAAGGAGTAGAAGGATGTGTGGAGAGGGTTAAATGAAGTAGAGTGGGAGGAACCTCATGTGGAACATAAACACTGGCATTTATCCATCATGCAGCCCTTCCCAGGTCTCTGAGTATAGAAAGAATATAAGAAAATCTTGTGCCTCCCCAGTAGTTTATTACAGGCAGTTACACAGACGCTAAAACTCAGAAACAAGCCATTTGACCTAACTCATCCATCCCCATGTGAGAAGAAAGCCCTCCTTACACTTACCTGCCCTGGTTCCCATATCCTTTTATTCCCTTTCTCCTCATGCTCTTCTCCAGTCTAATCTTGAATGTTGACACAAATTTTGCCCCAACCATTAACCCTGGAAGTAAATTTCCTCAGCTCTGTGTGTGTGTGAAGTTTCTCCTCTAAATCCCACATGTTTAATCTTGTATCTAGAGCACCCTCACCACCCCTCCCCCACCACCATCCCTCTGTCTTGACCCCTCAACCACTGACCATACTTTCCTTCTGTCTACCCACTCCCGTGCTTTCAGAATTTTACTTCCATCATATCCCCCCGTAACCCACATTATTCTAATGAAAAAGACCCAACTATTCAGGTTTCTTTTATATTTGTATTTCCTCATAGCAGGCAGCATCATAGTGAATCTACATTGTTCCAGTACTAAAATCTTTAATCTCTTTGTACTGTGTAGCACATAACTATGCACTGTTCTAACTGAGATTTAAAGTTAAGGTTTTATATAGATGCACCATTACCTCTTGGCTTTTCTATGCCTCTAGTAATATAATCTAGCTTTTTTTTAACAGTCTTGTGTTCTAGTATCTCCTTATGTGACTTGGTGTCAAATTTTGTCTGGTAACAGTCCTGTGAAATGCCTTGGGATGTTTTACTACATTAAAGGCGCATTATAAATGCAAGTTATTGTTGTGAACTTGAAATGCTGTCTGTCATGTCCTGTGAAATATGGGCCAGAATTATAAAGTAATATTCAGTATTTATATTATCGAAGCTATTTAATATTTTATATACAACACTGAGATTCCCCTTTTTAACTATCTCTAGTCTAGAAATTGAAACCCTTCCTTTTACAATTACAAACATCCTTGTTCCTCTCTGCACTCTCTCTAATGCTTGTTGGTACCTTTTGTGATGTGTTCACCAGAAATATACACTATTCCCAAGGGTACTTGAGTAGCCTCGGCTTAACGTCAGTAGCCTTGTGCTCCCTTGTTCTGACTGTTATTTGTGCCAGCTATTGTATTAGTGTCTGATGTGGTTCAATGGTAGCATTCTCACCTCTGTGTCAAAAAAATGTGAGTTTAAGTCCCGCTCTAGAAACTAGAGTATAAAATTTAGGCTGACACATCAGTGCAGTATTGTGGGAGTACGGCAGTAAAAGCTTTGTTATCCGACACTTTACCAACCGGAAAGCTCTATTCAGAATTTCCGAAATCTTTCGAGGCTTGTCTTCCAATGTTGAGTTTACCTGAGTTGCAGCATTGCTGTACAGTTGGTAGTGATGCTCTGATAGTCATCTTAGTGGTGCTGTCGGCAGTCCATCTCCTGTCTCTGTGCTAATACAGTATCGTGGTTTATCTCCCCATCACCTTCTACATCTAGTGCTTTAGTGTAATTTATATGTTAACTTTACTGTTCCTCAAGAATTTTATGCATCTTTACTGCCTCAAGATTTCTGTGTTGTACATCTTGTTCTTTGCATGTAATAATTTCTCTTAAAATTAAAACTATTGCATTGTATTGCCTTTGTATGACTCTTAACTAACTGGAATTTTTGATTTACCTGGCATCTCTCAAGTCCAGTGCCTGCCGGATAACAAATCTTTTACTGTACAATGTCTGAGGTGCTGTCTTTCAGATGAGACACAAATTCAAAGCCCTGTCTGCCTCCTCGGGTAAATGTAAAAATCCAGCAGCATTATTTCAAACAAGAGCAGGAGCATTTTCCCTGGTGCCCTGACAATATTTATCCCTCGACCAACATCACTAAAACAGATTGCCTAGTCATTATCGCATTGCTGCTTGTGTTTCCTACATTACAATAGTCACCATACTTCAAAAGTACAAAATTGTAAAGTGCTTTGGGACATTGAGATTGTGAAAGGTGATCTAGAAATGTAAGTCTTTATTGAGATATTTTTAAATTACCTCAACACTTTGTCCAGACAGTAACCATGGAAAGAGTTCTATTAATTCCAAGCCCTTTCTAAGTTTCCCTGTGCTAATTCTATTCCATTCATCTTGTACTTACATCACATACCACCTTGTCCAATGTGCATTTGTCAATATTAAATTTTCTTTTGCAAATCCTCAGCTGCACTTTCTACATTTAGTGTCATCTAAGAATTTGACAATCACTCCTTTTCGCTTGTCCAATATCACTGGCGCACTGGCCTCAATGGTCTACTGAAACAACTGAGTATTTTTGAAACTAAAGTGGAAGCTTTCTGCGGCAAAGTTCATTTTTTTTCCAGGGTATGACTGATGAAGTGAAACAAGTTCTAGTGCTTTTAGTCTGCAGTCGCTTTTGATGGAGAGTGCACAGCTCAGTCCTAACCTGAAACTTAGCTCCAAAAGATTTTTGAAATGTAAGAAATTCCTGCTGCACAGACATGGCAGTAATTTAGACCATTTGGGACCTAAGAGGCATCTTCCATCTGTGTCACCCGAACAGTAAGTTGTAGTGAGGAAGCAGATCTCTGATCGAAGCCTTTACAAATGAAGTTTTTTGGTTCATTTTTCATTTGCTCAATTTTCATTTATTCATTCTCGAGATGTTGGCATGACCAGCATTTATTGCCCATCCGTAGCTGAACTGATTAATCTTGCCTAGAAAGCCACTCAAATATATCAAGGGCAGTTAAGAGTCGATCAAGAGTTCCGAAGAAGGGTCACTGACCCGAAACGTTAACTCTGCTTCTCTTTTCACGGATGCTGCCAGACCTGCTGAGTGGTTCCAGCATTTCTTGTTTTTATTTCAGATTTCCAGCATCCGCAGTATTTTGCTTTTATATAAGAGTCGATCATGTTGGTTTGGGACTGGAGTCATATTCAGGCCAGGCTGGGTAATGATAGAAGGTTTCCTTCTCTCAAGAAAATCACTGCACTATAAGGACAGTCCTCATGCAACAAACACTTCCTGTTTCTTCACAGAGGTGCAGTGGAACCTCAACTCACAAACTCTGCAAACCTTTGGAGTGCAAGTCAGGGCCTGGTTTTCAATAAACCAGCTAATAAGCAAATGTGCTTCTTTAATTGACTTTCCCAGACTGAGTCAGTAGGATAAGTAGTTGTTTTCTGGATGTGGTGAGCCTGGTAGCAAATTCTAACGTTTGGGTCAAATAACCAGTGGGAGTCAGGATTTCGGGTCTAGACGACCGGCAGCAATCAGTATGGGAACAGTTTCTTCAAGAAGATTTGATTATTAAAATGGAGAAAACATGAGCCTTAACAGCATACATAGGGAATTATTTCAGATTCATAATCTAAGCTAACAGTCCGGTGTAATACTGAAAGAGTGCTGCATTGTCAAAGGTGTTGTCCTTTAGTTCAGTTGATGAATAAGATCCCCATCTGCTCGTTCAGATGGTTGTTAAAGACTCTAGGGGGAGAGGTCAGGGGAGCAGGAGATGAATGTGTTGAGGACTGAGGAGAGAAAAGTGCTGGAGAAGTTGTAGATTGATATGGGATCAAGGTGGGATGAGGGAGAAACCGAGAGGGAATGGGAGAGGAGGAGGAGGCAATAGTGTCTCCAGCAGGCTAACAAACAATCTTGATTTGAGACAAGTCCATTAACTCCTCATACTTAGCATTGAGGGTGGAGATGGAAGGGTATGGTGTCAAGGAGGTAGTTGGCCATTGAAAAGAGGAATTGTCCTCATCCTTGAGGATGATCCTGAGTGATCTGGTGAGCGAATACCATCAAAGGCAGAGCCAAGTAACTGTTGAGTATAGGCTGATGATGGCAGCATTGTGAGTGGAAGGTTAAAGAGGGAATTAACATAGAAAATGTCTGGGTGAGGAAGCTGCAGGGACTGGTACAGAGGGTGAGGATAGTAGTGGTGAAGATGGACAGATTGATGCAGTGCACCAATTCCCGCCATCCTGGTGAGCATACCACAAACTGGATTACTTCTTTTTTGGGCAGAAGTACATAGCCAGCGTTCTCTATTGTGTACAATGTCATTTACCAAACTACACTATCAGACCATTTACAGCAAGGAGCTCAAACAGCCAGAAGAGTGTTGCAGGTGGAGAATCTCGCTCTCAAAAGCTCACTCTGATGCTGCTCAGGCCCAGGTAACGGCCTGCTGTGATGTATTTTGCTGCCACAGTCGGGACAGCCATCAGCAAGGGATTCAGCAACATTGGATCAGAGCAATATCTCCACACAGTGATCAAGCCCCTGGTTCACTTCGGGTTCCCTGCACAACTGGCTGGCTTCTTCTGGCTAATCAGCAGGGCACCTGAGTCTGCAGCACCGCAAAACCAGCAGTCAACAGAATCACAAGAAGGTCTTCTGTAGACCTCCCCTAAAGCCTCCAAATCTACAGGAGTCATGCACGAGAAATAACAGACTGGTACATAGCACAAGGGGAAAGTGTGTGACACTGAGTACATGCTCTACATTCACCATTAAACTTCTCTGCAGGCATTTTTTGGCTTTTAAAATTAATTTTGCCCAGTTAACAATTATGAGGGGTTTGATAGAGTAAAGAGGAAGAAACTGTTTCCACTGGCAGGTGGGTTGGTAACCAGAGGACACAACTTTAAGGTAATTTGTAAAAGAAACAGGGGAGGGATAAGCAGAATTACTTTTACGCGGTGAGTTGTTCTAATTGGGAATTCGCTGCTTGAAAGCGTGTTGAAGAAGATTCAATAATAACTTTCAGAAAGGAATTGTAAAAATACGTGAAGGAAAAAAAAAATGCATGGCTGTGGATAAAGGGTGGGAGAGTGTGTCCTAGACCCAACCATCTTCAGCTGCTTCATCAATGACCTTCCCTCCATGATAAGGTCAAAAGTGGGGATGTTCACTGTATGATGTTCAGTACCATTCGCAACTCCTCAGATACTGAAGCAGTCTGTGTCTGTATGCAGCAAGACCTGGAAAACATTGAGGCTTGGGCTGATGTGCAGCTTGAATGTTACTTGCCACTTAAGTGCTAGGCAATGACCATCTCAAACAAGAGAGTTTACCATCTCCCCTTGACATTTGCCAGCATTACTGTCACTGAATCCCCCACTATCAACATCTTGGGGGTTACTATTGACCAGAAACTGAACTGGAGTAGCCATATAAATACCGTGGCTACAAGGAACTGGGAATTCTGCCTCCTGACTCCCCAAAGCCTGTCCACCATCTGCAAGGCACAAGTCAGGAGCGTGATTGCTTAGATTAATGCGGCTCCAACAACACTCAGGAAGCGCGACACCATCCAGGAGAAAGCAGCCCACTTGATTGACACACGATCCACCAACCTAAACATCAATTTCATCCACCACAGGTGCACTGTGGCAGCAGTGTGTACCATCTGCAAGATGCATTGCAGCAACTCACCAAGTCTACTTCAACAGCACCTGTGAGCTCTACCACCTAGAACGTCAAGAGCAGCAGATGCATGGGAACGCCACCACCTTCAAGTTCCCCTCCAAGCCCCACACACCATCCTGAATTGGAACTGTATCATCGTTCCTTCTCTGGATAAAAATCCTGGAACTCCCTCTAACAGCACTTAAGGGTGTACTCTCACCAGATGGACTGCAGTGGTTCAAGAAGGCGGCTTGCCATCACCTTCTATAGGGCAATTGGGGATGGGCAACAAATGCTGGCCTTGCTAGTGACGCCCATATCCCATGAATGAATAAAAATAAATTGTGAATAAATGGCCCTATTCAAAGAGCCAGCACAGGCAAATGGCCTCCTTGTCTTTTGTATGATTCTATGATAACGAGTTTAAAAATAAAGAATCGTTCAGAAGATAAAAGCAAGTCTGAGCAATTATATAGACCGGAAAGAAATTTTTAGCTAAACTAATTCTGTTTCTTGTAACACATGTGCTTCTACAAACACATTTGGCCACCATCATACTCCTCCCCCTGTACCATGGCTTGTTGCTGCTCCTCATCAATAAAGACACAGAATACTCTTTCCAAAATTACTTGGTGTAGCTGGCATTGCAACACTTCATTTTGTTAACTCTCTCTAGGACATGTTGCATATGTGATATGTGGTTGACCCTTAATGCCCTCAGGGCAACAGGGGTTGGGTACTAAATACTGCTTGGCAGTGTTACTCACAGCTCAAGAATAACTTTTTTTAAAAATAATGTAACGTCAAAAATAATTGTAATTGTTAACTACCTCAAATCATTTGTAAAAATTATAAAATTGTACTGATTTGCACCTCTGTTTTCATCCAAAGGTAATTTTTATTTTGGCCATGCTGCCATGGAGTGGCAGTTTAACCATTTGGCAGCACCTCCCAAGCCTGTGACTCCCACCAGCGAGAAGGACAGTGGTGGGAGAAGCATGGGAACATGATCACCTTCAAGCTCCCCATCCCCACTTGAGCAAAAATTGCCATTCCTGCATTGTCACCTGAACTCCCTACCTAGAAGAACTGTGAAAGTTCCATCACCACACTGACAGCAGCGGTTCCAGAAGAAGGCCCACCACCACCTTCTCAAGGGCATCTAGGAATGGGCATTCATTGTGGCTTTGACAGTGACACCCACATCCCATGAATGAATGAAGGAAGCCTGAGTCATCCTCAAGTAGCCTGCAGCAGCCAGGGGTAGTGCAGTATTTGGGAGTGATCCGTCAAATTAATATTAATTATGTTTGCATACTTCTAAGTTTCAAATAATTGTTCTATAAAGAGCGTAGATGTGTAACTCTCGGTATTGAACCATGGTGAATTTATCGCTGCCTAACTTCCATAGACTTTGAAAATTCATAAAGCTTTGTCACATGGGATTGAGTTGCAAAAGATCTTTCTCACAAGTAATAGAGCTAGAGGACATATACCTGTCATAATATTCCATTATATGATCATTTGTGAGCTAGGGAATTAAATGCCTTTGCAAGACTGTGAATGCCACAGACTGTTATATAATATTTTTCACATGTATCAACTTCATCCTCTTTTATTTCGATTGAGAGATTGAACGGAGGTCCTGTCTGCCCCCTCGGGTATATGTAAAGATTTCATGGCATTATTATGAAGAGCAGGGGATTTCTCTCCAGTGTCCTGGCCAATATTTATCCCTCAACCAACCTCACTTAAAAGAAAATCAGATTCTCTCATCTTTATCATGCTGCTTATGGGAGCTTACTGTGCACAAACTGGCTGCTGCCTTTCCTACATTTCAACAGTGACTGCATCTTTTAAAAGTACTTAATTGGCTGTAAGATGTTCTGTCACTATATAAATGCAAGTCTTTTGCTTCTTATGCTGGTTTGACACACTATCATCAGATAATACATTTAGGACAAGGTCCACAGAATAAACAGGGACTTGGAATCCCATGAGAAGTAAGTTGATCTGCAATGAACAAGAAATTAGCAGGTGGCAGGGTTACATTTTTACTGAAACAATTGCACTCACCTTAATTGAAGTATCATTTCTTGTGAATGAGGCTTAAAACAAATCCCACTCCAACGTACTTTCACCCAGCGTGTGATGAGCTAAATTAGCCGCCTCTGCTAAAAATATCTGTCCTAGAAGCTCAGTGCTTTTTTTTTTACTTTAATGCTCAGTGTAACAGAATAAGTTTGAAATATTTGAAAAATAAAGAATGGTGTGTTTGGAAACCAAGAGCTCCCAGCATAAGTGGTGAAATCGACCCTCTGGAATTGCAACAAGACACAAAGAGGCCATGTGCTAAAGTTTATGGCCTAAAAATGTCATTACATATCAAACATGGGCATGCAGATGGCAGGTGGGCAAGCCACGCATCTGTTAGTACTGACTCAGGCAGCACATGATAATCAGTAAAGAGTGTAAATATAATCACCCATGTGTGCAGTCAGAACAACCTGCTACTCATTGGCTGTTTGTTTGCAGAGAGCCATATGCCTGATGCCATTTAAAAGGGAGCCAGGACCTCTTAAAGAGGAGGTGCACTCTGGCTGCAGCCAACAGGGGACGTTTCTGTAAAGGAAAATGACTTCACGACCTCCAGATTAAGCTTTCGGGTTCACCAGCACTGCCTCAAAGGTCCTGGCCCAGGCAGTGAACAAAGGGAAGGACTCCTGTTCCCCAGGCTCCCCCCACCAAACCCCCCCCCCCCCATTCTCCAGGGAACAAGAAATCCTCCAGGCATTAACTCCTGCAACAGTGGGAGCTGGCAGATCAGGTCAATGCTAGGGAGCTTAGCTCCCAGGGTATGGCTGCAATGACATAAAGAGTTCAATGACCTGACCAGAACTGTCAAGGTAGCAATACTGCTCTCTTACTCGCTGCTCACACCTCTACCATTGCAAGCCTCACTACTTGCAACCCTTCAGTCTCCTGTTCCCCACATTCATCTAAGAGGGGCTGAAATTTCCAAGGGAGGTGTTTTGATGGCAAATTGGAACTGGTTGAAACATCTGGTTGGCCCACCACTTGCACCCCTGACCCATCCCAAATTCCTGGGTTGGTGTATTTGCATACATTTGCATAAATTTGCATTATTGTCTGGGCTGGATCCAACCCCAAGTCCCAGAGGTGAAAGTTCAGTCAGTTAAATCTCCATACCACCCAGTCCTCCAAAACAAAGACTATTGACTTGCTTCAAGGTTGCAGCCAAGAAAAGCATCCCAAAAAAAATCAACTTTTTTCTCTGATGTTCCATCAGTGATTATAATACAACATTTGCATATTACATTTTTTTTGTGATTCAGCTACACCTGGAGTATTGGGAATAGTTCTGGTTACCATGAAAAAGGAGAGTCATTCCAAGGCCTAGAGGCAGGTTGAAGGAGAACATCAAGCATGAACTCCAGTGTCAAAAGGAAGGGTTAAGAAGAATGATTTGGTACACGAGCATCTCCAGTTCTGAAGGCCGTCATATCGGGGACAGAATGTGATAAAAAAATACTTACTGTGATGGAGGAGCAGGATAGCGAAGAAAAATCCAGGTTGTAGTTTCTAGACCTACCACAAGCCTCTTGTTGATATTGGGCTGGGAATTATTCATCTAGGATGTAAAAGCTCTCCGTGTCAAATCCTCACCTAATGTTTACACTTGCACATTTCAGCAGGACAGCAGTCACTGGGCAATTCCATGGTCTCCACTAATATCCCACCAACATTACCTATCAAGCCTCAAATAAGAACAATAACTATCTGAAGGAGGTGCAGGACACCTGGCACTTCCTAGTGACCCATACTCAGCAAGAAGTCAGCAACAGAAGAGAGAAGAGGGACACAAATGGGGAAATGATGCCCAGTGGCGCACACTACCCTAAGTGAAGTCAACCTGAGATGAAGGTGATAGGACAAGTTGATAAAGCTGTTTTCAAAAAAAAATAATAAAATTTGGTTCTTGGCTTTATAAATAGAGGCAAAGAGTACAAAACCAAGGAAGTCACGCTAAACCTCTAAACATTTGCATTTAGGCCTCAGCTGGAGTATTGTGTCCAATTCTGAGCACTATACTTTAGGAAGGATGTTAAGGCCTTCAAAGGATATTTACTAGAATGGTACCAGGGATGAGAAACTTTAGTTATGTGGAGTGACTTGAAAAACTGTGATTGTTCTCCTTCGAGCAAAGAAAGTTAGGGGGAGATTTAATAAAGGTGTTCAAAATTACTTGAGGTTTTGATAGAATAGATAGGGAGAAACTGTATCCACTGGGAAGAAGGTCAGAGGAAATGTTTTTATGCAGAGAGTTGTTACGATCTGGAATGCACTGCCTGAAAGGATGATGGAAGCAGATTCAACAGTAACTTCCAAAAGGGAATTGGATAAATACAATACTTGAAAAGAAAAAAAAAAATGCCAGGCTATGGGGAAAGAGTAGGGGAGTGGTACTAACTGGATAGCCTTTCAAAAAGCCAGCGTAGGCACAATGGGCTGAATGGCCTCCTTCTTCTGTATTGTACGATTTTAGGATAAATAGAGAGAATGTACCTTGGCTTCACAGTAGATTAAATCATGTACAGTAAAAAGGAAGTATTAGTCAGAATTTTCTGTCTGTGGGTTTTACACATGGGAGGAGGAATTATAAAAGCCCAGTCCAACTATCAAGGATAATTCCAAAATTCATAAAAAATTGATGAACATTGCGCAGGAAATCTGTTACTTTCTCAGGTGGGTAGATTTTCACTTGTTGAGATTGGTGTTAAGGGGCAATAATAGTCTCAAAATTGGGTTAGTTATACTTAATGCCTTGTTAATGCCAATGAACAGCTTACTGATGCTTTCAGAGGGATCTGTTGCTGGCCTGTCAAAACGACTAAATGCCAAGTAACTACTTTCAGATTCTCTGTCCAGGCTCTGGCCCACTGTACTGCCCTGGAATTCCCCGGGCTATCCCCAGTGACTGGATTTGCAGCTTCAACCCGACAATGTTAATGTGATGAGAGGGGAAGTTCCCAGCCTCCCACCTTACTCTCATCTTCATTTAATGTGTGGGGCATCCGGACAGAAGGGCACCCCAAAGACACCTGAATTGTAGAGCTTGTTCTGGGAATACGATGGGCTAGGAAAACTGTGGGCATTCCTCCTCCACTCCCAGGTTCAGCACACCTTGGGTAGGCCGCAACTCTTGCCAGCTTCTGCAGTGCTTTCCCTGGTTTTTCTAAACTGATGTGTTCTTCATCCTTCAAGTTTAACCCTTTCACCAATTTTCAAGTTTTCTGGTGACTGATAATTAAAAGTGGATTCTCTCCATAAATATTTCACTTGTCAGTCCTTTTATTTTGGGATAAAAGCAAAATACTGCGGATGCTGGAAATCTGAAATAAAAACCAGAAATGCTGGAACCACTCAGCAGGTCTGGCAGCATCTGTGAAAAGAGAAGCAGAGTTAACGTTTCGGGTCAGTTGTTTTCAGTGAATTAGCAATGTTCTTCTCAGGCCTTCCTTCCGAACAGATTTGAAATGGTTCATCTCCCAGCAATGATGGTGCCACACAAAGATACAATGCTGAGACCATTTGCCAGAATAATGTTAGCTTTTCTTTTTGATAAACCTTGACAGCCAATGATTCGACATTGACCCATATTGGTAGCAATGATTAAACTTCATTCAGCATAAGTGAGACTTGATGCATGGCAGTATCTGAGCAGCAGTTTACAAGGAATAATTGAGAGTTATGTTGCCCCATTTTTACCTTGAGTAAAAGTTGCAGTAACAAGTGCCTGCATCCCCAACCCAAAACCCTGGCTCGTCCTCCAAGCGTCTCTTGAAGTCTTCTACACCTTCTGCCTGTTCGTATCCCCTTCTTATACCCCAAAGACAACTAAATTTCTCTAAATCAATCATTATCTTACACCCATCATCTTACTTTCCAATTACAGAAAGGCCATGCACAAGTGGCCTAGTTTTACTCAGGTTTCAGTCTAATGACCCCCGACATCAATTGTTTTTCTACTGTTGGAGCTATCAATGCAGCTGTGACAACACAAAGGGGCATCTTTTGCACTTGTGACATTTATATGGGCGAGATTTTAACTTGCTCTAAACCCATCCACTTACACAAGTTAAAACCATAATGTCCTTGATGGTCTAATGATTCTGAATTGATGCACCCCCTTTACACTGTCTTGAACCAAGGCAAAGTCCTCCCTTTACTCCTTATCACATTCCAATGAGGTGCTTACTCTTGGCTGCCATGGGAACGTAATTACTTCTATTTGCTGTTCTGTTCTGTTCTGTTCTTATTTCTGCCTTTGTTAAAATTTTCGTTACCGCATTGCCCATCACTTCTCTTTTAATTGTCCCACTTTTTCTAGAAGCCCTACTTCCCTATTGTCATCTGCACCTGCAAGGTCTAATGATCTCTTGGGTTACTACAAAGGAAAAACTAAACATACATATGTGTATAAATATTCTTGGGATTCTAACAGATACATGTTCTCATTAAATGCTTATCCTAAAAAGCAACTCGTGGTTGTATTCGAGGACTCCCAGATACTCTAACAGGAACTGAGAAGATATCTACGACAGCCCCATGGTTGTAAAAGAAGGCTTAGCTTAACACTGGCAACAATGAAAATCCAATCAAAGTAAAAGTGGGAGACACTGGCTCAGTGTTAACACAGTTACTGCTGTTAAAACCTGTTAAAATGGCTATGAGGGCTGATTATCCTGATACTACTTTGCCCAGGTCCCTGTGCATCTGTATTTGGTGGATAGGGTTATACGTCCTTCCTTTTAAATTGGTCTGTGTCCTGAGTGCACCTCCAGGCACAGGGCTGCCCTCCCCAGGCAGGGCCTAGTTGCTGGGAGAGCGGCAAGCAAGGTAAGAGGTCAGCAGCAATGCCAAGGGTTGTCATCGTTAGGGCCTTTAGGCTGCTATCCAAATTCAGCAACCAAACATCTGGCTGATGCCTCAACGCCAGAAGAAACTTGCAGCTGGCCTGTCCAATTGGAGAGAGACAGAAAGCGAGCAGGGTAAGGTCTTAAGGCATCCAGCAGGGAGAGGCCTTATCAAAAGCAAAACCACGGAAATGCAGTGGGAGGTATAGGAAGCCCAAGCCCTCATCCCTTGCTTCATCTTCATGGAAATATTTGATCTGAGCATGCTGCAAGTGTAAACCCTTTGGGGAAATCCCCAGGCCCTTTGGGCAAATCCCCAGGCAATGTAAAGGAGGCAGAATCTTCATGTCACAGATCTCCACCCATGTTTTTCTGGTCTTTAAACTGTAGGATATGTTGCAGGATGAGATCTCCCTAGACTCTGACTCCAGGAATATCAGCCCATTATGTCCAATAGCATAAAAGAAAGGTCTTTGTGAAGCTGGCAAAAAGTGGGCCCTGTTCTACGCTGAAGTTGGTCCTCCTAGCTGGCAGTAACCCAATGCATTCATTCCCTTTAAGCTGGTTGATTACAGACTGAAAGCGTGTGAATATTTCTCTAAAATTATTAATTTTTTTCTTGGAAATATGGAGGCGGTGTAATGGGTTAAGAATCTTTCTGCATTGCTTCCTACCCAGAGTTATTCTCTTCACCGCCCTTTCCCGTCCTTGAATTTTCTCATGTTGTCTTTAACAATAGTGAAGCACTCTTGAGAACAAAAAAGCAGACACAAGCATGCATCTATCAGTCAGTGGCAAGGACACAGGCAGAGGCAAGCATTCTCTACCTAGAGGCAGTAGGAGCAAGTGGATGGATTAGAAGAAGGTCTTGCCCTTCAGAAAGAGGATAAAGGTTGACACAGCAATTACTTGGCACTAGGGGACAGATGGTGCTTCAGGCCACTTTCAGCACAACAGACAAACCATCACTGACATATGCCCATGAACTGCAGGAGTATTTAGCACAGTCCTCCGTTAACAAAGCTTTGCCAGCTGTCCCAAAAGCAGTGAAAATGAACCTGCTCTTCAACCTTTCTGCTGCTTACACATTGCAGTGTCCAAGCGATGATGATTCCATTTGTTAATCAATCTGCCCGCTCTGCGTCTATCCAGCAGGTCACAAGCTGCTTTAGTTAAAAGCATGGATAGATGCAGATACAGCGATAATAAGTTCAACTCCATTTCCATCATTGTGTCTGGGACAGCAGTGGGTACAGCTTTGTATCTTTCTTAGTGAAATCACATTTTACAAATGGACGTACAGATGGAAAACTCAACAACTTCACTATACAAACTATCAAACTTTTCTCTGGACTCATTGGGCTATAAATTTGGTCACGTAGTGCAGATGTCTGACCACTAATGGACCGACTAAACCCCAAGATAGCGGGCAAGAGATGTGCGCACATTTCTGTCTAGAACTGTGTCGGCTGCTATATTGGGGAAAGACAAAAAGTCATCATGCCATCCCCAGGTTTGGAAGGTGCTGTCTAACATCTATAGATCTAACATCTATTGACTAACAGAATTCAACAGGCCAAGGTATAGTTTAAATGTAACAATAACTAGACTCTACCCAATATAGCACACAGTTATTGGCACTGTATGGGATTATGTAAGTCAGCAAGGTTAGTAGTTATGTAGCTGACCAGTTAACAGTTTTGTATAACAAGCCCATCCAGCTAGGTTTAAAGTCTATTTCAGCATATTGCTGACAAACTATTAGGTTTGACAATCTTATTCCTGAATTTCAGTCACCCTGTTCTCCTGGCTCGGGCACTGTCACATTGCGAGTCTGTTGCTTCTAGCGATGAGTTAGATCTTCAATTTTTTTCCTCCTTCTGCTGTCTAATTCTCTTCCTGGTAGATCAATCCTTGGGCCTTATTGTGCAAGTACATATGCAACTATTACTCCTCTGTCCTCAGAGACTGAGAGTGGGGAGTCTAAAATCCATGACTTTTGGTATACTCTTGCTTAACTCCAGTGGGAGTACACTGGATAGGCCACAAGTTAGTCCAGGACCCAAAAACACAGGATCCCAGCCCAGTTCTCAGTTGTCCTGCTGATGGAAAAGGCTTTGTTTGCCCCAAACAAAGCCATCAATGGTTTTGGCTGACTTGAATATTGCATTGCACTGCTTGAAGAAGAGCTGAGAGTTCTCCCCATATCCTGGTTGACATTTCTCCCTCAACTGGCACCAACAGTGGGCAGGAGTTTTGGTCGTTTTAAATATGATAATGAAGCTGCAAAGCCACATTGTCATCCAGGAGATAAGTGCCTTTACACCTACTTGCTGGATCCAGCATGACTGCCTGGGCAGCCCCCATGATCGGACAACCCCGCCCAACCTTCCCCACGAGGCCTCTCACCCCAAGCCCCTGACCTCCTTCCCAGACCTCTGATTCCACCCCAACTCCGAACTCCCCCTTGCAGGCCTTCAAATCCCGCACCCCCCCCACCCCAAGGCCTCTGACCTCCCCATCCCAGGCCTCCAAACCCCTTCACAAAGTCTCCACTGCCTGCTAGCCTCTGATTCCATTCCCCCCACCACCACCCCTCCCGACCAACCCCAATTGAGGCCTCTGATCTCCCCTACCCCCGCCTCACTGGGACCCCAGGATTGAAAGCCATGCTGCAATTGATTCCCCTGCTCGCCATTACATTTTTGGGTAAGAATTTCATTATCTTTCCTACCACTGACATTAAGCGAATTGATCTACAGTTTCCTAGATTTGTTCTATCTGCCAGTTCTCGAGCACTATTCCCTTTTCAAATGAATTTTTATTTACATGTTATATTGACTTTGCTATTTCTCCTCTAACTTCTTTTAATATGTGAAAAAGAAATCTATCTGGACCAATAGTTTGGTCTTCTCTAAAATAAAAGCAAAATACTGTAGATGCTGGAAATCTGAAATAAAAACAAGAAATGCTGGAAATACTCAGCAGGTCTGGCAGCATCTGTGCAGAGAAAAGCAGAGTTCTGATAGGTCACTGACCTGAAACATTAACTCTGCTTCTATCTCCACAGATGCTGCCTGACATGTTGAGTATGTCCAGCATTTCTTGTTTTTAGTTTATTTATCTTTTCCAAGTTTGATTAGTTTACCTGTTATCTTCTCCCTTTCTATCTGAAATGTTTTTGTATCTTTTTAAAATCTCCTCTTCTCATGTCATGTCCATCATTTCAGTCTCCCTGGTCAATACTGAATCAAAATAATTGTTTTGATATTCCTGCCATTTTGCTGTCATTACCTGCGAGTTTAATGTGTGAATCCCTTACTAGCCACATCCCTACCCTGAAATTTATTTTGTTACTGATGTCTCTACAATACTTTACTAAAATTTAATTGAATAATTTCTCTTAATTTTTTTGACTTTCCTAATCTTTTTGTAACCCCTTTTGTCAGCCTCTCCTTTATCGTCTATCTATTTAGTGTAGCCCTCTTTCCTTAGTTTCAGTTTTGTCCTTATTTATTTCTTCATCCATGGTGTGTCATTACTGGCTAGTTTGTTCTTTTTAATGGGATATATTTCTCCTGGACTCTATTGATCATGGTTTTATATGTTTCCCTCTGCTGTTATATTTCTTTCAGTAAATTTTTCCAGTTTATTTTCCCAAGTTACTGTCTCATGTCATTAAAATTAGTTTTATTCCTATTTGTTACTTTGGTTTTTGCCTTCCAAATGCCGCTTCTCAAACTCTACCTTAAACCTTTATTATATTGTGATCGCTATAGCCTAAATCCACCCCTCTGCTTACTTCTTTTAGCAGTTCTGGTTCATTTCTCATTATTAGATCCAGCAGTGCTCAATCTGTCATTGGCCTTTTGCATATTAGATAAAAAAGGAGTCCTGCACAGACTGGGCCAGGTTTTGTTCTCATCCTGACTGGCGGGTTTCATGGCACGGAGGGCCAAAGAATCGGGGCAGCATTGCCCGCCATGGTATCCGATGCCGGGAATCCCAGTTCCGATTCTCCTGAAAGTGGGATAGGCCGACCACGACCTTCCCGCCCAGAGGTCAATTAAGGGCCTTTTCCCGCCACTGCTGGGATCTTACCAGCAGAGGGCTGGCGTCCGCCGGGCAGGGAAGACGCCTTGAAAAATGAGGTGCCCTCCCTGCAGGCTAGGGAGGGCAGTCCCTCCTTCGTGGGCAATTTGTGGCTCATGGAGGACCCGCACCAGGAACTACTGTATACTGTACCCCATGGGAGTCTCCCCACCCACCCCACCCCCACCCCTGAACTGAACCATCCCTTCTCTCACCCCACACCCCCCCCCCCCCCCCCCCACCTTACCGGGGTCTTCCGGACTGGTCCTGGCAACACTGCCTCACTTACCTCTTCTCCGGGATTCCACCGCTGGGCCTGGGTCCGAGGCCTCTGCAGTATTGGCAGTGGACTACTGATACTGCTGAGCTGCCAGCCCTCTGATTGGCTGGCAGCTCTTGGAGGTGGGATCCCTATCCTTAGAAAGTCTTTAAAGGGACAAGGATCCCACTTCCTTAAACTTTGAACCCAGAAGACCAGTAGATCGTTCCAGGGGTCTGGAAAAATGTAGAAGCAGGATTCCCCCTCCAACTTCGGCTCGGCACTGAGAGCCCTGCCTCCTGCATAAAATCCAGCCCACTGTAAAACTTCATTTCCTGTACTCCTTCCGCTACCTCTTCCTGTCAGTTTATTTGGAGTAGTTAAAATCTCCAATGATTATTATTCTATGACATTTACTCATTTCACATAATTGCTTACATATTTGTTCCTCCACCTCCTTTCTACTATTCGGTAATCTGTAGTATAGCCCTATTAATGTGGTTGATCCCTTCATATCTTTAATGTGGATTTTGTTTTTAACCTTCTGTTAGTTATGACCATGTTTTCTACTGCCATTGTTATCTGTAATTAGTACATCTAGCCTACTCCACATCTTCCTTCCCTATACTTTTGAATTATGTTATAACCTGCAATAGTTTTTTTATTTTTATTTAGAGATACAGCACTGAAATAGGACCTTCGGTCCACCGAGTCTGTGCCGACCAACAACCACCCATTTATACTAACCCTACAGTAATCCCATATTCCCTACCACCTACCTACACTAGGGGCAATTTACAATGGCCAATTTACCTATCAACTTGCAAGTCTTTGGCTGTGGGAGGAAACCGGAACACCCGGCAGAAACCCACGCGGTTATAGGGAGAACTTGCAAACTCCACACAGGCAGTACCCAGAATTGAACCCGGGTCCCTGGAGCTGTGAGGCAGCGGTGCTAACCACTGCGCCACTGTGCCACCCAAAGCAGTTCTTTATGCAGCCATGCTTCACTTATTCCTGTTACATCTGGTTCCTTACTGTGGATTATTACCCCCAGTAACCCCATTTTATTTTGGATGCTGTGTACATTCTGTACAGGCAGTTTAATTTGTTTTGAATAGTTGTTCCTTTTTTTATTTTTAATTGTCCTTCTGTACTTCCATTTCATAACCTGACCATTTTTCTTACCCTTGTTCCTTACTCTGGTCTAACCTTTACTCTCATCTCCTATTTCTTTTGTCCTCTGACTTAAGTTCTTTTTACCAAATCCCTCTCCCTAGTTTCTAGTCCTATCTACAGCCTGACTTATCCTTTCCGCCAGGACACTGGTCCCACTCCAATTGTGGAGTTAAGCCAATTTCACCACCCCCCCCCCCCACCCCCACAACAAACCCCCTGCCGCCACGTTCCCCCACGCATTCACCTTCCTGATCTGTCTATCTCTATGCTAATTAGCATGTGGATCGGGTGGTAATCCCGAGATTATCACTCCTGAGGTCCTGTTTTTGAATTTAGGTCCTAACTTCCCCCTCCCTCTCTAAGTTCTACATAAGAGTTATAAATTTCTTCAATAAAAATTAGGGCAGCCACAGGATTTTCACAGCACCAGCCATATGTTGGCAGATACTTATTTTATCCAGTTTTGAAGAAAGAGTGATTATAGATAGCTCTATTGAAATACCATATCAAACCAAGGTTCTCAACAAAATGTACCTAATATAAATTATATTACAAATTAGATAAGTATGTTGTACAGTAGGTAAGCACTGCCAAGTACTGGCTACCTTTGGGTGGATGAGGAGGAGAGTGGGACCCTTGATGGAGAAAATGTCATCAGAAGACAGATGACCTAAACTTTGAATCAAGCAATGCCATCCAGAACCTGCAAACCATGGAGCAGCCACAGTACAGAACAGCTCAATGAGAGAGGAACGGTGGACACTCTGAAACAGCAAGGATCACATCCCTACCTTAATACATGATGAATAAGGTGTGTAGGACAGTGATGGGAGCTTTAACCAAAGTTGACGGCCGATGATGATGATGATGGCTGTGATTTATACGTCACACAATTTTCTGTGCCGGCTTCGAAGCAGGTGCAATGACCTGACATTGAATTTGCGATGCATGCTTCTTTCTTGCAAAGCTCTGCAATGGATGTGTCAGATGATATGATTTACCTGTGTATCTGTTTCTCATTAAGCATTACCCAATGGGAGAATATTTTCCTCAGGGCGAACTGTAGAGTCATTTTGCTGACTAGTTACAATCTATCAATTTAAAATATTGTATTTTCTCCATCCACTGGGATCCAACTCCCAAAGATCCAACGCTCTCTTGATTTCATCCGTTAGATGATTGTGTCCTCATCAGAGGATCGTGACAACAGTGCACTGAGCATTTGTCTACTTTTGTCACCAACAGTAATTTGTAGGTGATATTTTCTTAATTGAGTCCAGTGACCCAGCCACAAACCTGACCATCTCGAAATTCATTAAACAATATAATGTTCCTAGCAAGGCACTTTTTTATACCCAGTGTTTTTTAAAGTTGCACAGCGTTTTATACTTCAATAACTTTGGATGTACACATTAGACCATACAAAATAGGAGTGCAAATAGGCCATTCAGCCCTTCAAACCTGCTCTGCCATTCAATAAGATCGTGGCTGATCTTCCACCTCAATTCCACCTTGACTCACTATTCTCATCCCTCAATTTCCTCAGTGTTCAAAAACCTATATCTCTGACTTGAATATGTACAATGACTGAGCATCAACAACTCTCGGAAAGAAAATTCCAAAGATCCGCAATCCTTTTGAGTGAATAAATTTATTCTCATCTCAGTCATAAATGGCTGAACTCTTATTCTGAGACTGTGATCCCTAGTTCTAGTCTCCTAACCAGGGGAAACGTCCTTCCAGCATCATCCCTGTCAAGCCCCTTAAGAATTTTAAACGTTTCAACGAGATCATCTCTCATCCTTCTAAATTCTGGAGAATATAGTCCCAGTCCACTCAATCTTTTCTCGTAGGAGAATCTCTTAATTCCAGGAATCAGCCTGGTGAACCTTCGTTATGCTCCCTCCAAGGCTAGTGTACCTTTCCTTAGGAAAGGTGACCAAAACTGTACACAGTACTCCAGGTGTGGTTATACGAGAGAAACGTTTTGAACCAGTTGCTAATTGATTTCGCATGTGGTGCATTTTTCTATAATGAGCAGCGAAATTTCTTCTCCCAGCTATTCTGATCTTCGTGTTCTGCTGGCCATAAAACATAGTTCACCTTTTCTACAATTGTCCCCATTTTCAATCAGGAAAGCATTAACATCAAAAACAACTTTACAGTTTGGCTTCTATCAGGTATACATCCGAAGCACAAGGATTTTATGTAAACACCCTGCAGTTTGAGGATTAAGTAATGACCCCTGCATAGTTTCATATTCTGAAATGTATAAATTTTTTAAAAGCTATCTTTTTCACTTTGCACTTTACCAACATATCTGCCAGCTGTTCCACTGATGAATTTCTAAAGTGCATATTGGGCTGCCCAGGCCCCTGCTGTCTGCTGCCTTCCATCATTTTGCCAGTAAGATGTCACCCTAACTCGAGCATTAAAATTCAATCGGATTTCAGCTGTTGCCAATCAAAGGGACGAATAATCCCTATTCTTACTCAATGATAAGTATTTTACTCTTGGAAAACTAAATCAGACTTGAATGTCAATAGCAGTACTCTCAAAGATGCCGTCTTTCAGATGAGATGTTAAACCAAGACCCCATCTGCCATTTCAGGTGGATGTAAAAGATCTCCTGGCACTATTCAAAGAGGAGCAGGGAAATTCCCCATATTGTCCTGGCCAATATTTAACCCTCAACCAGCATCATTATCTGATCATTAGCACATTGCCGTTTTATGGGACCTTGAGTGCAAATTATTTACTGTGTTTCTTGCATTACACTTCAGAACTACTTCATTGGCTGTAAAGCATTTTGAGACATCCTGAAGTTGTGAAAAATGCTATATAAATGCAAGTTTCTTCTTCCTCTGTCTTTGGAGATGGTGGATCTCCACTGCTACGTCACAAAACCAAGTAGGGCACGCTAGGTAACTCTAGTTTCAGCACTGATTCTCCTGAAGCCAGCACTGGCAAGTTTTTCACCTGTTGCCAACTGCAGAGGTGGGCAAATGGTAGAATAGGGGCATGGTCAATGATGGATTATGGCTGGGGCAATTCATTATCACTCAGGAACTTGCACCTCCACTGCATATACATTTATACAAAACCTTGAAGCTGGCAGTCCAAGTTGAGAAGGCTGTTGAAAAGGAATATGGAATCGTGGGCTGTCTAGAGACAGACACAGGGCTGGATTTAGTCACACCAGCTGAGTTCCTGACACTAGGCCGAAAAGGCCTGGTGATGCCCGCCTCAGCCTTTCGGAACCCGCCCTTCCCCCACCCCCAACCACCATCATGATTTAATGCCTCTCAGGCACTTAAGCGCCCGGCACCAGGATCCCCATCCCTTTAAAGATGGGGATCCTGCCTCCAAGGGCTACCGCCAATCAGAAGGACGGCAGCTCAGTAGTATTGGCAGTACTATCGGGAGCAGTGGCCACTGCCAGTGCTACAGAGTCACTGGATCCAACCCCAGCGCTGGAGCCCGGAGCCAAGGTAATTGAGGCGCGGTCTGGCCCTGCCGAGGGGTGGGGGAGGGTGGGCTTTCAGTGCAGGGGGGAGAGGGTTCACATAGGTGGAGTGTTTCCTAGCGGGGGTCCTCCATTGGCTAATGATTGCCCGTGGAGCAGAGGCCCACCCCCAAGCCCGCAAGAAGATTGCCTCGTTTAACTGGGTGGCCTCCCCACATGGCAGAGGCTTCCCTCCTCCACCCACTGCTAGTTAAATCCCAGTGGCGGCAGGAAGAGGCCCTTATGTGGCAGGTACACCGACTAAACTCTGGTGTGATGGGCCCTCTGCCCTTGCCTTCATCTGCAATTCTATGGCCCCCTGCCCACCTCCTCGCTCATCCCTGGGGGGCCCATTAAATTCAACCCTTGGAGTCCAAAAGTGAGAAAGTAATGCTAAACCTTCATGAAACACTGGTTAAGCCCCAGCTGGAGTATTATGGCCAAATCTAGGCACCACACTTTAGGAAGGATGTGAAGGCCTTTGTGAAGTTGTGTCCATTTAACCCACCCTGATAATGATGGGCGTTTGATATTTGCTTTGTTGATGAAAATTAATTGAAAACTTTTGTGACCCTATTGCCTGCAGATCATAAGGTATAGAAAAGTGTAGAAAACTAACTTATTTCAAACATACAGGCTTAGATTTTCGTCTGTAGTGGATTTAGAACCAAAAGCACCAGAACTATGCAACCATTGATCAGTGTAAGTCTCCCCAGAACAAGCCTAATTCTCCTATTTGTGATGAATTATTGGTCCTATTAGCACCCTGTACAGGCAGCCTGGCCTTGGGGGAGAGGAGGAGGAACATCTGGTGCTGCTGCTGCAGCAACTGAAAGGGCCAAGTCAGCAATTTTGTGACTGCAACAAGGTGGTGCAGTGCAGTGACTGAGACATCTTCGCCATCGAGCCCACAGCTTTACAAACTCTTCAGTTGAGATGTTAATCTGACAAAGGAGGACCCAGCTTTTAGCTCCCCAGGGAAAGAGGCTCACAAAGGGCATAGGAACAGTAGTAGGCCATTCAGCCCCTTGAACCTGTATGGTTGATTCAGGCCCAAGGGGGGAGATGGCTTTGGCAGAGCATACCACCCCTATGGAGAACCACCTTTTATAGTGTTAGTTTGGCTCAGGGGTAATACCCTCACCTCTGAACCAGCAGAATGTGCGTTCAATTATAAAGCATTTATAGCACAGAAATAGGTCATTTAGCCCAAAAGGTCTACATCAGTATTTATGCTGCACACAGGTCACCTCCCCACCCCTCTACATCTAACCCCATCAACATTTCCTCATTTCTCCCTCATGTGCTTATCTAGCTTCCCCTTAAATGCCTCTTATGCTATTTGCCTCAACTACTCTTTTTGATAGAAATTTCCACATTCTAATCATTCTCTGGGTAAAGGAGTTCCTCCTGAATTCTCCATTGGATTCATTAGTGGCTACTTTATATTTCTGGCCTCTAATCCTGGTCTCATCCACATGTGGAAACATCTTCTCCTACGTCTACCCTATTGAACACCCTTTCATAATCTTGAAGACCTTTTTTAGGTCATGGTAATGAGTTCTTTGTTTTGTCTGATGCAACATAAATGAGATGCGTGGAGTCCAGTTCATTGACGATCTCTAACAGGTTTATTAACAGTTAAACTAGTATGTACAGTACAGAGCAAACCAGTTACAGAAATAAAAACAAAGTGCTGGAAATACTCAGGTCTGGCAGCATCTGTGGAGAGAGAAGCAGAGTTAACGTTTCAAGTTTGTGACCTTTTCATCACATGTTCTGATGAAAGGTCACAGACCTGAAACGTTAACTCTGCTTCTCTTTCCACAGATGCTGCCAGACTTGCTGAGTATTTCCAGCACTTTGTTTTTATTTCAGATTTCCATCATCTGCAGTATTTTGCTTTTAAACTATTTACAGAACCTTCATCTGGGTGTTCCAGTTGCAGAGTGACTAAGGTTTGTAGTCACATGACTTCATCCTGGTACTTAGCTCAATAGCACATTGAGATTTTAAAGGGACATCACTCTTAAAGGTAATCATACAACAGTCACCCTTCAGTTTTCTCAGAACCCGCTCCAGGAATTTCACAGCAGTGCTGAGGGAGTTCTGCATTGTCAGTGTAACTGTCTTTTTGGATTAGGTAGTAAAGCTGTCTGCCAGCTCTGGTGGATATAAAAGATCCCTTGGCACAAATCAAAGAAGATAAGGAATGTTGTCTTGGCTAACATTTAACCTTCAGCCACCTTCACTGATACAGATCTACTAGTTATTAATTCGCTGCAGGTTGTGGGAGCTTGTTTTGTGCAAATAGCTGTGTTTGCCTACCAGCAACAATGTTTCAAAAGTAATTATTCGGTTTGTGAAGCTCTTTGGGATGTCCAGAGGAATTGAAAGGTGCTATGTGAATGTAAGTGCTTTGTTTCTGATACTTGGGCTCTGTTCCATGTGATAGCATACAGAGCACATTCACTCTTTTTTTCCTAAAGGGGAGATGCCCCCAATCAAAAGCACGGATGCTCCTGCTGAAAATCGTCATCAGCCAAACTCAGAATCTGGGAGCATAGGAACAGGAGGAGGCCATTTAGCCGCTCAGACCTGTTCTGCCGTTCAATGAGATCATGCTGATTTATATCCTAACTTCCTCCACCTGCCAGGGCTCTATATCCCTCGAGCATTGGGCAAGCAAAAATCTATCGATTTCCGATTTAAAAATTATTAATTGAGCTAGCATACACTGGTTCTTTTGGGAGAGAGTTCCACACGTCTACCACTCTGAAGAAGTTTCCTCACTTCTCCCCTGAACATCTTGGCTCTGATTTTTAAAGTTATTTCTCCTTGTCCTCAACTCCACCACCAGCAGAAAAAAACTTCTCTCCATCCACACTATCAATTCTTTTCAAAATCTGAAAAGAACCTCAATCAAATCATCCCTTAATCTTCTGTATTCCAGGGAATACAAGCTGAGTTTATGTAATCTCTCCTCAAAACTTAACCCTTGGAGCCCTTGGTAACATTTGGTGAATCTGCACTGCACTCCTTCCAAGGCTGATATATCCTTTCTAAGTTGCGTGCCTTGAACTGTACACGAAAGTCCAGATGTGGTCCAAATCAAGATTTTGTATCCTTGTAGCAATACCTATTCCTCTTTGGAATCTAATTTTCTAAATGTAAAGGCTAACATTCGTTAGCATTTTTGATTATTTTGTGTATCTGATTTAGTGATGTGTATACATGGACCCCTAAGTCTTTCGTTTTGGACCCCCACTGCTCTTAGCATTTCACCATTTAAGAAATATTCAGATTTATCCATTTTTGGTCCAGAATAGATGATCCCATACTTACCTGCATTGAAATCCATCTGCCACAGATTTGTCTTGGTTTCACATCCCTCAATACCCTTGCCTAACAAAAAATTATCAATCTCATTTTTAAAATTTTCAGTTAATCTCCAGCCTCAATAGCTTTTTGGGAGATGGAGTTCCAGATTTCCACTACCCTTTGTGTGAAGAAGTGCTTCCTGATATCCCCCGCTGAATGGCCACACTCTAATGTTAAGGTTATGCCCCCTAGTTCTGGACTCCCTCACCAGAGGAAATAGTTTCTCTTTATCTACTCTATAAATGCTGATAATCATTGCCACGAAAACGTCCTATGACGAATGATGATTTTTTTTAATCCTCTGGCTGGAAACCTGAAATCAATTTAAAAGATAAAGAAACAGATAAAAGGTGACTCTACTAGCAGCTAAGATGGCCATCCTAATTTGCATCACTAAACTCCACATTCCAATACATCTAGGTGGAGACGAATTGCCTGCCCAGTCCCAGCAAGAAACAAATCACTCAAACCTCATCACTTGAAAAAATGAACCCTGGTTGAGGGGAGGGAATTCCTAGACATGAACTGATTAAGTTGCAAGAAGGGAATATACACTGAACCATCATGTCGAATCACTGGGTGATGGTCATGTGGCAGGCACACCATGTGCTTAAGCTGGTGTTTACTCTGCAGCAGCCAGACAAGCAGCTACATTCTAACAAGAGAAGACCCAAGTGGGGTCCTTTCTCCCTCCCTCTATCTCCAGTCCACCTTGCAAGCTTTGAACTCTGCCTGCTGACCGTAACCACCTAGGCTTATCACTGCTGCAGACAGAGACCCCATGAAGGAAGTCAGTTGCATCGCTGCTTCCAGGATAACCACCGAATCAGCCGCCCACATCTGCAAACCGGAAACCTCAGGACCACCAAATTCAACCTGAAGCCAGCCGAGTCACCAACCTCCAGAGGCTGTCTACTCCTTTTTACTGCTCCAGACACTAATCCGACCAGTCTATCCTTTCCCGCTCTAACGTGCATGTGTGTCTCTCTCTGTGCGTGCGTGTGTCTCAGTGTGTGAAAGTTGGAGCATAGTTTATTTTACTTAGATCGGTTTAAGTAGAATAAAGCTAACCTCTTTTCTAAACTCAAGAAAAGACGTTTGATTGGTTCTTTATATGATCATAGTATGTAAATAGTTAAATACTCACTGAATTGTCAAGTATATTCCACTTTAAAAAAGAAATAAAGCTGTTGTGGTCAGAGATTAACTGAAAATTTGAAAAATGAGATTGATAATTTTTTGTTAGGCAAGGGTATTAAGGGATGTGAAACCAAGACAAATCTGTGGCAGATGGATTTCAATGCAGGTAAGTATGGAATCATCTATTCTGGACCAAAAATGGATAAATCTGCATATTTCTTAAATGGTGAAATGTTAAGAGCAGTGGGGGTCCAAAAAGACTTAGGGGTCCACGTATACCTTAGCCAGTTATGGGTCTGAGGTGTGGCTATTGCTGTCTGGCAGTGGGCACCACTCAGTTACTTGCACTCTGACCTTATTGCATTGGTTTAGAAAGCTGCATCTCCTTCATAAAGCACTAATCTGCAGACAGGGAGGCGTAGCTAGTGGGCAGAGGTCAGATGTCACCTATAGTGCCTGTGCAGCCTGGTGTCTCTATAGCAATCCTTTGTGATCCTTGTCTTCAGCCTTCTTGAAGCAGAGGAGAAGAGAGAGACCTCATTGGTTCTTAGGGTTCAGTCTTAAAAATGGTTTTAAAAACTTGCAGATACTTGGGGAAAACATTCAAAATGGTATTCAGAACTTGAATACACTTGGAAAACAATGTTACCACGAGGTTCCTTATATACGTGTGAAGCACCTCATGCCCATCACAACATCAGCACCTCCCCACAATGTCTGTTCTACAGAGGCTACAAACACTGATAAAGGAATTAGTGTCCCACAGGAAACCTTACAGCAGGGCAAGGGTACAGTGGAAATTAATGGGCATCTTTTACAGCCTCCAGGAAAATGGTTCCATCAGGGATCTGACAGCCGGGGGCTGGGCTACACCATGCAATGTTTTTTCATTGGCCCTCCCAGGAATACCTAAAAACAGGGAACAAAATGGAGGAAAGTCTCGACCTCTGGAGGGGTGGAAATTCATGTCCATCAATGGCACAAAACAGTCAGTCACTCAGTATACATAGCAATTGATATTTAATTCCATTGACTGCAGTTGAACTTGAATATCAGGTGCTGCATGTAACATGCAGCCGATCCAACACCACAATTTTTGTGCCACCGCCCAAGATTAATTTCAACCCAAAAGTGTCATTGCAAAGTGTCTGGAATCTTTGCCGCTATCCCCGTGGCCGTGTTGCTGTTGCCCATTGCCTGGCATTGCAGACAGCAGGGTTCATTGAGCAATGGAAGTGAGACAAAAAAAATTGATTTACTATGCAATGCAAGATCGTGGGCAGCCAGAGGAAGGACTAAAGCTTATTTCCAGTTATATTTAGGCACGTTTATGTGTGTCTGTTGAGCATGAGGCTAGACAAACTGAGCAGGGGTATCTAAAGTACATATCCCCTGAGACCTAGAGGGGGTAAAATTCACAGCGGCAGGGGTGGAAACAGGTGGTAGCAGATTGGGCAACCATTATACGTCCCATCCAACCATCCTTTCCATTGAAGTGAATAGAAAGGACGATTGGGCAGAATGTAGCCAATCCACTAAGTGGAAAGGGATATCGGACAGGATGAAGCCAATCCACTCCCTCCTATTTTGCGCCCCCACCAGTGTTGAATTTTACATCCAGAATTGCGAAAAGAAAAACTTATGGCAACCGCAATACAGACAGGCAACTCTGAAACCTCCTTTTCTCCTGATTTGTAAACACAAGAAACACTGTATAGCCATGAAGACTCAAAAAATGGTTGTAATGTACTACGATGAATAGTAGTAATTTTCTATCATGTACCATCAGAAACACTCTCTGGCCATTGTGTTGCAGACAGCAGGGCAGCCATATTTGCCTCAAGAAAAATTTGAACTCCTGTTTGGAGGAATTGTATTTAGATGCAGAACTATCACCAGAAGCAAATGCGAGGTTCTGTCAAGCAATGAAACAACAACACTTTTTGCATTTGTATATCACTGTTAACATACTAAAACACCCCCAATTTCGACCGTGAGCCACACAGAGGTATTCGGGCAGGTGATCAAAAGCTTGGCCAAAGCGTTAGGTTTTAAGGAGCATCTTAACTAAGGAGAAGGAGAAAGAGATAGAAAGGCAGAGAGGTTCAGGGGTGCAATTCTACAACTTAGAGACTAGGCAGCTGACGGCAAGGCCACCAAATGGTGGGTCAGTGGAAATTGGGGATGCACAAGAGGTCAGAATTGGAAGAGTGCAGTAAGGCTGGAGGTTACAGAGCTAGGGATGGACAAGGGCATGGTGGAATTTGAACACCAGGACAAGAATTTTAAATCTAAGGCATTACTAGATCAGAAGACAACATAGCTCAGCAAGCACAGGGGTGATAGTTGATTGGGACTTGGTGTAAGTTTGGATATAATTAGAATGTAACAATACAACTCTAGAATAATCATAAGGCTACAACACGTGCAATAAACGGCTTAAAACAATTAAGTAATCCCACTGAAACTAATTTAGCAGCGGTGTTATATATCCTGTAAAGAATTTTAATTGTGTTGGACTTTGTGCAACACTGGCAGGATGAGATCCCCCATTGTGACAGAATCCTGTTTGGTGCTGTCTATAGCTATAATCTCATGAATCCTCACCTGCAGCTGTGTGGGATCTAAGAAAAAGACTTACACATGTACAAATTTGTTCATGCAATATTTATGTTACGCTCTGCAACCTGCAAGATGCTCTGCAGCAACTCGCCAAGGCTTCTTCAGCAGCACTTCTCAAGCCCACAACCTCCATCACTGGAAGGACAAGGGCACTCGACACTTGGGAGCACCACCGCCTCCCAAGTTTCCCTCCAAGTGACACCCAAACCTGACTTGGACATATATTGCTATTCCTTTACGGTTATTGATCAAAAATCCTGAAAATGCCTCCATAGGAGCACTGTGGACGTACCTTCACTACACAGACTCCAGAGATTCAAAAGAAGAAGGCCCACCACCACCACCACCTTCTCAAGGGCAAAGAGGGGTGGGCAATAGATGTTAGCCTTGCCAGTATTGCCCAAGCCCCTAGAATGAGTTTAAAAAACACCCTAACTCTTGATATTCATTAAAATCGTTCAAATTACGAGTTGCTGGGCCAGGAATTACTTTCCTACTCAGACTCTTCATTGACAGATTTCACAATATCAAATTAGAGCACCCCTGATGTACATGGGAAAAGTTTATGACTGATAAATGCAATGGACATGTGCAGATCATACAGATCGCTGTGTGAATTTAGTCTAGTTGGTTAATCTGATGTAGTGTTACCTCCTACACACTAGGTGGCATCAAATTTGATTTGCTGCTGATACAGCCAAGACAACATTGGGTTCCCACTGACCCCCTTTCTTCATAAATTGAACAGTGACGAAGAGGAAAGGACCCACTGGTCCATCCAGCCTGTCCCAGCCTTGTGCATCCCAATATATACGCTCCCCCCACTCATCTGAAAATCATATGATCTCCTGGGAGAAGCAAGAAACCCAGGCTAATTAGGGGGATAATATCCAGACAATTCCTCTCCGACCCCTTAAGGCGATTAAAAACTGGTCCAGGAGATTATATTGACCCTGATTAACATTACCAGGTACCAATCTCTTGTATGTGGTGTTCTCCATCTCAGCCAAAAAAAAGTCCAGCGCTCACTTGAAGGGACTCAGGGAATCAGTGTTCACCACACGAGTCAACAGCCTGTTCCAGAGGTCCACTTCTTTCTTCTTTCGCCTCCTTGTCTCGAGAGACAATGGGTAAGCGCTTGGAGGTGGTCAGTGGTTTGTGAAGCAGTGCCTGGAGTGGCTATAAAGGCCAATTCTAGAGTGACAGTCTCTTCCACAGGCGCTGCAGATAAAATTGGTTGTTGGGGCTGTTACACAGTTGGCTCTCCCCTTGCGCTCCTGTCTCTTTTCCTGCCAACTGCTAAGTCTCTTCGATTCACCACTCTTTAGCCCCGCCTTTATGGCTGTCCACCAGCTCTAGAGATCGCTGGCAACTGACTCCCACGACTTGTGGTCAATGTCACAGGACTTCATGTCGCATTTGCAGACGTCTTTAAAGCGGAGACATGGACGGCTAGTAGGTCTGATACCAGTGACTAGTTTGCTGTACAATGCGTCCTTGGGGATCCTGCCATCTTCCATGCGGCTCACATGGCCAAGCCATCTCAAGCGCCACTGGCTCAATAGGGTTTAGTTTAGTTTAGTTTAGAGATACAGCACTGAAACAGGCCCTTCGGCCCACCGAGTCTGTGCCGACCATCAACCACCCATTTATATTAATCCCATATTCCTACCACATCCCCACCTGTCCCTATATTTCCCTACCACCTACCTATACTAGGGGCAATTTATAATGGCCAATTTACCTACCAACCTGCAAGTCTTTTGGCTTGTGGGAGGAAACCGGAGCACCCGGAGAAAACCCACGCAGACACAGGGAGAACTTGCAAACTCCACACAGGCAGTACCCAGAATTGAACCCGGGTCGCTGGAGCTGTGAGGCTGCAGTGCTAACCGCTGCGCCACTGTGCCGCCCACATATGTGTATATGCTGGGGATGTTGGCCAACTCGAGGTCTTCTGCGTTGGAGATATGGTCCTGCCACCTGATGCCAAGGATTCTCTGGAGGCAGCGAAGATGGAATGAGTTGAGAAATCGCTCTTGGCTGACATACGTTGTCCAGGCCTCGCTGCCATAGAGCAAGGTACTGAGGACACAGGCTTGATACACTCAGACTTTTGTGTTCCGTGTCAGTACGCCATTTTCCCACACGCTTTTGGCCAGTCTGGACATAGCAGTGGACGCCTTTCCCATGCGCTTGTTGATTTCTGCATCGAGAGACAAGTTACTGGTGATAGTTGAGCCTAGGTAGGTGAACCCTTGAACCACTTTGGCGTGGTCACCAATATTGATGGATGGAGCATTTCTGACGTCCTGTCCCATGATCGCTTTCTTGAGGCTGATGGTTAGGCCAAATTCATATGCAGGCAGCTGCAATCCTGTCGATGAGTCTCTGCAGACACTCTTCTGTGTGGGATGTTAATGCAGCATCGTCAGCAAAGAGGAGTTCCCTGATCAGGACCTTCCGTACTTTGGTCTTCGCTCTTAGACAAGCAAGGTTGAACAACCTGCCATCTGATCTTGTGTGGAGGAAAATTCCTTCTTCTGAAGACTTGAAAGCATGTGAGAGCAGCAGGGAGAAGAAGATCCCAAACAGTGTAGGTGCGAGAACACAGCCCTGTTTCACGCCACTCAGGATAGGAAAGGGGTCTGATGAGACACCACTATGCCGAATTGTGCCTTTCATATTGTCATGGAATGAGGAGGATTCAGGGAATCGGTGTTCAGCGCACAAGTCAACAGCCTGTTCCAGAGGTCCTCTATTCTCTGGGGAAAGGAGAACCCCCTGATATCTAACTTGGTTCCGACCATAAGTAAATTCTTGGCACTGAGAACTGTCAATGTTGAACCTCTCAAGGGCAATAATAATAGCTGTCTTGTGATAATGTGACCAGAACCATGCAGAGTTAAGTAACAGCAAATGGTCATTGATATTTTCAAACCACTGCAGGTATGTGTAAAGGATTTTGCTTTGAAGCAAGGTAAAACGTGTGTAGGCCTGTGGTAGGACAACTTAACAAATAATCTCACAAAATGGTAAATTTATACATTGGCCAATGTCTGAGAGAGAAAGGTTAACATTACAGGTGGGATCCACCCTCAGAAAATTTTCTGCCTACACAATTCTTGTTAGAGGGAAGATTTGAGCTGCAAAGAGTGATCAAGAGTGCCTTTAGTGACGTTTGGCGAGTAAGCTCTGTTATTCAATTAAAAATAGTCAAATGCAAATTAGTTTATCAGAATGTCATCAGCCACCATCACGACCCAATATAGCGCAAAGTGTTACTTTACATGTTAATATAAAATTATATCTGGCGGTAGCAATCTAATCTGACAAGACACTGATGAGGCAGACACAAATCTTTTTATACATTTGCACAACACATGCTAATTAGCTACATTTGGGAAAAGGTCAACAGAAATATTGGATGGGTGAAATTGAATTAGAAGCATATATATGGGATGAGTTTTAGGAAATGGAAGGTTTTTCCCGTTTGGGCCCCCACTGGCAGCATTAAGGCTGGAATTTTATGCTCCCCGTGGGAGTGGGGGGGGTGGGGTGGGGACCGTTCCTGGCGCCTCCCCACCCATGCTGCAATTTTACTAGGGGTAGCAGTGGTGAGAAACAGCCCGCCAGCCTCGGGCCAATCAAGGCCCTTAAGTGGCCAATTAACTGCCACTTAAGGGCCTCCTGCCAGTGGTGGGTCAGCAGCTCTGGCCCTCCAGGAGGCTGCCAAGTAAAACATGGCAACCTCCTTGCAGGCTGTAGAGGGCGGGGGAGGGGCCTTCGTGTTTGGGTATGCTGTGACCCTCGGAAGGTCCACCCATAGTCCAACTGCCCCCACTACACATATCCCCAGTAAGCCCCAGACACTTATCTTGTTTCCAGGGCCGACGTCCCAGCAGTAGACACCACTCCTGGTGGTGCTGCTGGGACTGAGAACAGCCAGCCCGCTGATTGGCCAGCAGCTCTTGGAGGCAGGACAAGGGCCAATTAAGGGCCTGGGGAGCGTAAATTCCTGATGTGGTTCCCCAGGCCCAGCAGAGGCGGCCTTCACCCCTGACTTTTTGGCCCCTGGGTGAGGCCTCTCACCCAACGTAATATTCCAGCCTAAGTCTTTGAATATGAAAGCGAAGTAGTGCAGAAGCTGAAAACCTGAAATCAAAACAGAAAATGCTGGAAATACTCTGTAGGTCAGGCAACTGTGGAGAGAGAAACAAAGTTAACATTTCAGGTTGGTGACTTTTCATCAGAACTGGAAAAAGCTAGAGATGTTACAGGTTTTAAGCAAATACAGAGGCAGGTGTGGAGGTAGAATAAAAGGAAAGGTCTGTGATAGTGTGGAAGGCAGGAATGATTCAGTGACAAAGGGATGATGGTGCAAGTCACAAGGGGATGATAATGGGACAAGTAAAGAAACAAAAGATGGAGCTAGAGGAGGTATAAATAGCAATAGCTGAATCTTCAAGAACAGCTATCCAAAAAAAAAGGAGCAAAGGTTATGATCCAAAATTGTTGAATTCAATGTTGAATGTGGAAAGTTGTAAATTATAGAAAGATGAGATGCTGTTCCTTAAGCTTCCACTGAGCTTCATTGAAATAGTGTAGGAGGCAGAGGATAGAGAGGTCAGAGTGGGAAAGGGGCAGAAAAATTAAAATGGCAGGCGACTGAGAACTTGGGGGTCATGCTTGTAGACTGAACCGAGGTGTTCAGCAAAGTAACTGCTCACTTTGCATTTGGTCTTCCTAAAGTAGAGGAGACTGCATTGTGAGCAACAAATACCTTCCTTCTTTCAATGTAGTGTACAAATAAATCACTGTTTCACCTGGAAGGCATATTTGAGGCCCTGGATAGTGAGAAGGGATAAGGTAAAAGGGCAGGTGTTGCATCTCCTGCACTTGCATGGTAAGGTGTCGTGGGAAACGGAGGGTGTATTGTGGGTGATTGAGGATTGGACCAGGGTGTCACGGAGCATATAGTTCCTTTGGAATGCTTAACGGGGAGGGGAGGCGAAGATATATTTGATGTTGGCATTGTGCTGGAGGTGGTAGAAATGGCAGAGCATAATCTATTGAATATGGAGACTGGTGGGGTAGAATGTGAAGACAATGGGAACCCTGCCATGGTTCTGGGAAAGAAGACAAGGGATCAGGGTGGAAGTCTGGAAATGAAACCGACACAATCAAGGGCCCTGCCAACCATGATGGAGGGGAAGGCTCAGTTGAGGAAAAATTAAGACATATTGGAAGCGCTAGTGTGGAAGTTGGCATTGTCAGAACAGATGCGACGGAGATGGAGAAACTGGGAGAACGGAATAGAGTCCTTACAGAAAGCGAGGTGAAAGGAAGTGCTACCAGGGTAGCATTGCAAGTCTGTGGACTGATGGTAGATATTGATTGATGTCCAATCCCCAGAAGTGGAGATGGAAAAGTCAAGGAAGGGAAGTGAAGATTCAGAGATAGACCATGTGAAGGAGGAGCGAAAACGTGAAGCAAAGTTGATGAAATTTTCCGGTTCCGTTGAAAGCAGGAAGCAGTACTGATACAGTCATCAATGTACTGGAAAAAGAAGTGAAAGAGTGGAATCGTGTTGGACTGGAACAAAGAATCTTCCATGTATCCAATGAGAAAGCATATCTACCCATACCAGTTCTCATGGGTTATATCTTTTTATTTGGAGAAAGTGACAGCAGTTAAAGAAGTTCAGCCAGGTGGAGGAGGGTGGCCAGTGCTGGTGGATGGGAACTGATACTGTTGGACAGTGGCAGCAGAAAGCATAATGGCCCAGAAATAGTTTGAATCGCTACACACTGAACCCACATCTCCTCAAAAGTTCCCTGCCTCTGACTGAAGTGAACCAGCTGGAAGATCCAGGTTCTGGCTCTATTTCTGATTGCGTTTGGCAGATTCCAGCTTTTATTGCACTGGTTGTGCAATCTTTAAAAATAGACCGTATGAGAAACAGTCCGAGTCCAAACAGGATTGTCTGGTCTAAGCCTTTATCCAGTGGGCAGACAATGGAACTTCCACTGCCCACATACACTCTCCAGTCAACGGTGTTAATGTGTATTGATTTGGAATTTCTAGGTGCTGTAGGAGCTAGGTTTAGTTGTCAGTAAACTTCATGTACAATTAGTGAATTTTTCTGACAGACCGAAGACTCATTTTACTTCATTGTAGCAGTGCCTAAGGAACAACCTACTGTTTAAAAAAAGCAAATGCATTACAAAAAAAAACCCTTCTCTCTTCGGTACAAGCATTGTATTGATTAAGCAATTATGAAACAAATTGTTTTTTCAGCCAACAGCGTGTATCAGTGTTTATAGGAATAAATCACTGTGGGATAAAAGTTGGCTTCTGTGCTGTACGGAACAAAAGAAAGCACCTCACAGAAAGGACTACAGGTCTATGATTATTAAATGTACGGCACCCATTGAGCAACTGTTTTATCGTTATCCTTGCTGTCATTTTTCTTTCTCTGTGTGTACTGCCAGGAGTCATACTGGGATTACAGTGATTTAATAACCTAGAACTCAAAGTAATCTGTGGTGCAGTTTGTTACACATTCACTGCAGCACTGATGTATACTGATGGTTTGAACAGGAACTGCTCCTGTATTGCTCAGATGTTTCTTTAAGTGATAACCGGGGCCTCCACTGATACCTATGTTGGTAAAATCACTGCCCAATGTGGAGCTGAGGCATGCCACAATAAGAGAGACACAGACAGGCATACAGTTCACCAATGATCGCGATCAATCTGCTGCTCACAGATGTATTAAGCAGTTGTCCTATATATCGCAGGAAGAGCACTCCCTTGCAACTGAACAGCAACCTGCCCAGTTTCCCCACATTAATGGCTTACATCAAATCCACCAGGGTAATTAATGGCACCATGTGCCCCTACAAGGAAAGAAGGACTTGCATTTATGTAGCACCTATCGAGGCCTCATGACATCCCAAAGCACTTTACAGCCAATGAAGTACTTCTGAAGTATAGTCACTGTTGTAATGTGGGAAACGTGGCAGCCAATTTGTGCACAGCAAATTTCCACAAACAGCATAGGAACATAGGAAATAGGAGCAGGAGTAGGCCATTCGGCCCTTCCAGGCTGCTCGGTCATTCCTCCTCATCTTAGGCCTAAATGGCCCACCTCTTAATCTGAAACTGTGTCCCCTGGCTCTAGAACCCACCAGCCAGGGGAAACATCCTTCCTGCATTTACCCTGTCAAGCCTTGTAAGAATGTTTTATGCTTCACTGAGATCACACCTCATTCTTCTAAACTCTAGAGAATACAGGCTCAATCTCTCCTCATAGGACAATCCCACCATCCCAGGGATCAGTCTGAGGAATCTTTGTTGCGCTCCCTCTATAACAAGTATATCCTTCCTTAGGTAAGGAGACTAAAACTGTACACAGTACTCCAGGTACAGTCTCACTAAGGCTCTATACAATTGCAGCAAGACTTTTATTCCTGTACTCAAATTCTCTTGCAATAAAGGCCAACACACCTTCCTAATTGCTTGCTGCATCTGCATGTTAGCTTTCAGTGACAGTATGATGATGACCAGAGTAACTCTTTTTAGTGAAGTTGATTTAAGGGACAAATATTGACCAATACACGAGGGATAACTCCCCTGCTCCAAAATAAGACCATGAGATCTTTAACGTGCACCCAGAGAAAGCAGACATGGCCTTGGTTCAACATCTTAAATGAAAGATGCCCCTGAACACCATGCCCATCACTTGCAACATCAGAAAGGACTTCCAAAGCATCAGGAACCTCATCATATCAATCAATAGCCAGTTCTTCGGCATCAGTCATAAATCTTTCATCTGGGCTAAACGGTTACTGTTAGTAGGCTGTGAAAAGCAGCATATTTGCACTCAATTCAAGCTTCACCCAACAAAGATGTCAGCCATGGCTCAGTTGATGGTACTCTCACCTCTGAATCTAAAGATTTGGGTTCAAAGCCCCACTGCAGGAACTTGAGCACAAAATCTTGGCTGACACTCCTGTGCAGTACTGCGGGAGTGCTGTATTGTCGGAGCTTCCGCCTTTCAGATGGAATGTTAAACTGAGGCCCATCTTCTCTCTTAGGTGGACTGTCCCTTTCCAATTGCTCCTTCCCAATCGTTCCCCCTGTGATGACAGCTCTCTTCTCATCCCTAGTTCCATGGCAACAGCCAATCAAAACTGTGTACTTTCACCCACCATGCAGACTTTCATTTCACGGGATAAATACCAGAGAAATGACAGAATTGAAAACAAAAAGTGAAGCATTTGCATGGTTCTCTGACTCAAAATTGACAGCGGCCTCGTATGTTTCCCAAAATGTAGTTGACTGTACTCCAAAAGATTTGGAATAACCTTTTATTTTGGCAAAATGCAGCAAGCAACATGGGCAAAATGCGGCTTTTAAATTTCATTAAAGACAGACAGTCTTCAAACCTTAGTAAATCTAACTCAAAGCAGAGTACAGATTCATAGAAAGAAAGAACTTGCATTTATATAGTGCCTTTTCGTGACCTCAGGATGCCCTTAAGTGCTTAGCAGCCAAGTACTTTTGAAGTATAGTCACTGTTGTACAAGACATTGCAAAACCAGCAAGGGAATTCCACGCTGAAAAAGTGGAACGAGGTGTTGGAGGTAAGTTAATACATCGCATCTTGAAGAAAATGCAGCAAAGAGAATATTTGCTCCTTACAAAGTGCCAGCATTAATAAGCTCTGTGTTGGATGACCCAGTGGGGAACCATGCTCACTGGCACCATGAGTCCGTGAGTTTGGAGCTACAATATTGTCATCCTATCTCTGCTCAGCTGGGAGAGCAGGAGACTAGATCAATTGCAAGAAGGGAGATCTAAATCAGAGATTGAAATGCGAAGCAACACTTGAGAAACTGAACCAAACGTTAAACAAACATGAGAGCAGACTAGAACACTAAACCACTAGAGGCTTAAGAAACTAAAACCAAAGGTTTCTCACACTGCGGTGATATATAACAACAGCAGAATAAGTGTAGTTCTACATGCACCATGCAACCACACAGTGAGGAGAGAGCTGAAAGATGGAAGCACGGTATATCATGACTCATTGCTGGTGCTACAAGCTAGTGGATACCCGATAAAGATATCCCATAATATCTCCTATAGCCCATAATAACTCAGAAGGTATCCAATATGTCTTTATGGCAGACAGCAGGAGGTAAAAAGCACAAAGTGAAATGGTTTGAAATGTTCAATGGAATTAGACTTAGAGATATTTTCTCTGGCCGAGAGACTAGGGTTTGGAATTTCCTGCATATTAGAGCTCAGAGAAATGTGCAATTAGGGCGCAGATCAGGTTTGCTGCCCATAAGATTGCAGAATTCCTGGTGTAAGTGATTTCCATATGTACCTGATCTCTTATGATCATCTATCAATCCCACTGTCCAAATGAATCTCCACCCGCAAACTGTCCTCAACCCTTGATTGCAGAGCCTCACATACAAATTCCTGGCAATTGCATTTGTTCAGAGTCTCTCTTCACATTATGACCAGATTTTCAAACAGCAGGAAACGGTCATTTTTCTGGCTTTTCATTGACATTGTTTGAGAGTGTTTTTAAATTATCCACACTGAAACCTGCCATATATTTTCCGTTCCTTTTCATGCATTTTCATGGCATCAGTTTCAGTCGCATTAAAAATTGAAAAGCTTCACATTTCCAGATTATTAAGCATGTGTCGAATGTACATGCATGATGGTTAACTGAGTTAAATTTTAATTTTTACATTCAAACAAGGAATATACGGTGAGTTTAGCACTTTCCCAATTGTTTACACTGACTTACACCCATTTAACATTCAAGCAAATTCTAATGAGCTTTGCAGGACATTTGAGCATAATGTGACATTGGCAGAATGGTCACAGGAATGACACATCGTGGGGTTTAACTTGCAGGTTTTAAATCAGTACTGCCAAATAAAACTTTAATTCACCCTGTACCATCTTCAGATGAGTGGAGTGATTGAGAGCTTTAATGGTGCAATGTGGAGAATTGCCCAGGTTAGTCTGTACACAAAACTAACCCAGCCAATTACCACCCCATCACTCTCCTCTCGATCATCAGTAAAGTGACAGAAGGTGTCGTAAACAGCGCTATCATGCAGCACTTGCTTAGCAATAACCTGCACAGTGACACTCAGTTTGGGTTCTGCCAGGGCCACTCAGCTCCTGACCGCATTATAGCCTTGGTTCAAACATGGACAAAAGAGCTGAACTCATGAGGTGAGGTGAGAGTGACTGCCCTTCACATCAAGGCACATTTGACCGAGTATGGATTCAAGAAGCCCTAGCGAAACTGGAATCAATGGGACTCAGAGGGAAAACACTTTGCTGGTTGGAGTCATACCTAGCGCAAAGGAAGATGGTTGTAGTCGTTGGTCAATCATCTCTGCTCCAGGACATCACTGCAGGAGTTCCTCAGGGTAGTGTCCTAGGTCCAACCATCTTCAGCTGCTTCATTAATGACCTTCCTTCAATCATAAGGTCAGAAGTGGGGATGTTCGTTGATGACTGCACAATGTTCAGCACCATTCGCAACTCTTCAGATACTGCAGCAAGACCTAGACAATATCCAGAGTTGGGCTGATATGTGACAAGTAACATTCGCGCCACATGAGTGCCAGGCAATGACTATCTCAAACAAGAGAGAATCTAACCATCTCCCCGTGACGTTCAATGGCATTACAATCGCTGAATCACCCACTATCAACATTCTAGGGGTTACCATTGACCAGGAATTGAACTGGAGTAGTCATATAAATACTGTGGCTACAAGAGTAGGTCAGAGGTTGGAATCCTGTGGTGAGTAACTCACCTCCTGACTCCACAAAGCTTGTACAGCATCTACAAGGCACATGTCAGGAGTGTGATGGAATACTCTCCACTTGCCTGGATGGGTGCAGCTCCAACAACACTCAAGAAGCTCAACACCATCCAGGACAAAGCAGTCCACTTGATTGGCGCCCCATCCACAAACAGTCACTCCCTCCATCACTGACGCACAGTGGCAGCAGTGTGTACCATCTACAAGATGCACTGCAGCAACGCACCAAGGCTCCTTAGACAGCATCTTCCAAACCTACGACCTCTACCACCTAGAAGGACAAGGGCAACAAATGCATGGGAACACCACCACCTGCAATTTCCCCTCCAAGCTACACACCATCCTGACTTGGAACTATGTCACCGTTCCTTCACTGTCGTTGGGTCAAAATCCTGAGACTCCCTTCCTAACAGCATTGTGGGTGTATCTACTGCACATGGACTGCAGCGGTTCAAGTAGATGGCTCACCACCACCTTCTAAAGGGCAATTAGGGATGGGAAATAAATGCTGGCTAAATAGCCAGCGATGTCCACATCACATGAATGAATAAAAATAAAATATCTTGCATACTGCACATATACATGGAATGACAGAAGATGTGCAGCGCAGAATCAGACCATTCTGCCCAACTGCTCCATATGGGCTTCGTCCCCCCCACTTCTTCATCTGCCCTATTAGCATAACCTTTCTGTTTCTTTTTGCCTCATGTTTAGCTAGCTTTCCTTTAAATACATCAATGCTATTTTCTCTACTACTCCTTATGGCAGTGTGTTCCACATTCTAACCACTCTCTTGATAATGAAGTTGCTCCTGAATTATTTTCATTACTAACGTATATTTATGGCCCCTACTTCGATCACCCTCACAAGTGGAAACATGTTATCTACCTCTAGTCTATCAAACTGCTTCATAATCTTAAATTCCTCTTTCAAGTCACCCTCGGCCTTCTCTTTTCTAGAGAAAAGAACCCCACCCTGTGCAATCTTTCCTGATGGGTAGAACCTCTGAGTTCTGGTATCACCCTTGTAAATCCTTTTTGCACCTCCTGCTGTCTTCATATCCTTTTTAGAATATGGAGACCAGAACTGTGCACAATACTCTAGTGTGGTCCAACCAAGGTGCTACAAATGTTTAACATAATATCAAGAAAACACTGTATGCCAAATGAAAAATATTAATTCATCGGTTGGGAACTTATATTCGGCTTTTCATGGAGAAAACATTACAGTTAATGTTAAAGAAAAACTGGCAACCAAGATGGACACTGCAATTTGCATCTGAAATACCTTTGCACGTTACAAGGTGCCAACAGGAGCCAGAAGTGTAACAAGAAGCCCAGCTAAAACAATATTTTGGATAACTGAGTAGATTATCCAGATCATCCTCATTAGGGGGACATTCAAAGTCATCTCGAGGCACTCATAAGTGGAGACGTCCCTCCAGGAAGTAAACACTGACAACACCACCTGAGAGTGCTTTTGGGTTTTAGACTTTGGACCTCATTAAAAACAAAGGGGATTGAGAGAACCATGTGACTGTCTGTCCATCTCTGGAAAAAATGGGAGTTTTGTTACACACACAGGAGACAAGCAGTAACTGAGTGTGCAGCAGCAGAGTTAGTTGTGCGCCTCCTTTTCTTTCTCCCTCTCTTTTTCTCTCCAGAAAACATCAAGTTTGAAAACTGTCTGTGACTGTGAACCCTCCAAGCCTACAGACTGCTACAGCCAGGGACCAGGGGAAGAGAACCACCTACCAGTCGGCCTTCAAAGCAGGCCAGCCACAAAGTGCTCTTTGACCAGCCAAGGACTTCAAGAGTACAACTCCAGCCAGACAATCACTGAATCATCCAACTTCAAACTGTGTATTTAACGTTTATTTATTCTGGACTTTCATCCAGCCAAAAACCTACTTTCCACTTTGTAATCTATTTGTGTGTGTGTGAGATTCTCATGAATGTGTAGTGAATTTTATATTATTTTTAAATCGGGGTTAGATTAAGTACAATAAACCTACCTTTTGTGTAAACTCAAAACCTGTCCAATTGGTTCTTTCAAGAGCACAGTGAAGGAAAAAGGTAAAACACTCACAGAGGTGGTAAGCACAACCACTGTTTAAAAGGAACCCTGTTGCGGTCAAATAAGAGGAAGGGCAAGAGGGGAGCCTGAGACCCCCTCCTCACCTGGCCGTAACAATAACTTCTCTGCTTTTCAATTCAATTCTTCTAGAAATGAACCCCAGAGCTTTGTTTGCTTTTCTTATAGCTTATTAACATATGCTACTTTTAGAGATGTGTGTATGCATATTGAGAAGAATCATGAGGAGTGGGAAAGACAGAATCATATTTATTATTTGCTTACTGAAGATCCCCCTCCTTCAAAAATTTACACTTTTTGAATGCCAAGTGTTCAGTCAGTTAATGTTAAGGTGGGAGACAGTTGGGGAAAGTCAGTGTCGAGGCCTCAGATGTAGCCGAGTATGTACTCTGATTAAGAATTGATCTGATTTGGTTAACGGAACACGTCAGAAGAATCTAAACCTGGCAGCGAAGCTTCTATGGGCAATTGATGAACACTGGGAAGTCAGAGTGTTAGTTCTTGCAGTAAGGCACCATGTCACCAGGTTAATGCCTCATCTCACCCATGAGGATTTGACTCCCCTCTATCATGGCTGTCCTGGAGGTCAGTACACTTACAGACTTCTTGTCCAAGTGCAAAATGCCTTCCTTGGTGGACCAGGTACTTTATCAGCTTGGTTACACAAACCATAGAAACAGGAAGCTAGGAAGATGCTGCTAGGGCTTCAGTCAATGTTCTTTGGTAAGCCAGGCCTTGTATAGTGGCTCTAAGCAGAGGTAAAAGGGGTCATTCAAACCAGTGCACCAATGTACATAACCCATGCCACATAATGTGAGGGAACAAAAAGTATACAAGTGCAGGAGATGGTGGACCTGGGAGTAATATGATCATCGCAGAACCCTTGGTGTCTGGAATTTGGAAGATCTTGTTAAAACATACAAGATTCTGAAGGAGCTTGACAGGGTAGACACTGAGAGGTTGTTTCCCCTGGCTGGGGAATTAAGAACACAGGGCATATTCTCAGAATAAGGAGTTGATGGTTTAGGACTGAGATGAGGAGAAATTTCTTCAGTGAATCTTTGGAATTTGCTACCCCTGAGGATTGTGGATGCTCCATCGTTCAGTATCTTTACATCTGACATAGACAGATTTTGGGTCTCTGAGGGAATCAAGGGATATGGGGAATGGGTGGGAAAGTGGAGTTGAGGCAGAAAATCAGCCATGATCTTCTTAAATGGCAGAGCAGGTTCAAGGGGTTGTATGGTCTACTCCTGCTCCTATTTCTTATGTTCTTATGTATTGCCAGTGAATGTTGATCCCTAAGACCTTGAGGTTATGTGAAGATGATCACAACCAAGTGACCTGACAAAGCCCGAAATCTTGCACAGAGAAAATACTGATAGTGCCTATGTTCACTAGAATTTTTTTTTATTCATTCATGGGATGTGGGCGTCACTGGCTATGCCAGCATTTATTGCCCATCCCTAATTGCACTTGAGAAGGTGGTGGTGAGCTGCCTTCTTGAACCGCTGCAGTCCATGGGAGGTAGGTAAACCCACCGTGCTGTTAGGAAGGGAGTTCCAGGATTTTGACCCAGCGACAGTGAAGGAACAGCAATATAGTTCCAAGTCAGGATGGTGTGTGACTTGGAGGGGAACTTGCAGGTGGTGATGTTCCCATGCATCTGCTGCTCTTGTCCTTCTAGTTGGTAGAGGTCGCGGGTTTGGAAGGTGCTGTCTAAGGAGCCTTGGTGCGTTGCTGCAGTGCATCTTGTAGATGGTACGCACTGCTGCCACTGTGCGTCAGTAGTGGAGGGAGTGAATGTTTGTGCATGGTGTGCCAATCAAGCGGGCTGCTTTGTTCTGGATGGTGTCGAGCTTCTTGAGTGTTGTTGGAGCTGCACCCATCCAGGCAAGTGGAGAGTATTCCATCACACTGCTGACTTGTGCCTTGTAGATGGTGGACAGGCTTTGGGGAGTCAGGAGGTGAGTTACTCGCTGCAGGATTCCTAGCCTCTGACCTGCTCTTGTTGTCACAGTATTTATATGGCTACTCCAGTTCAGTTTCTGATCAATGGTAGCCCCTAGGATGTTGATAGTGGGGGATTCAGCGATGGTAATGCCATTGAATATCAAGGGGAGATGGTTAGATTCTCTCTTGTTGGAGTTAGTCATTGCCTGGCACTTGTGTGGCACAAATGTTACTTGCCACTTATCAGCCCAAGCCTGGATATTGTCCAGGTCTTGCTGCATTTCTACACGGACTGCTTCAGTATTTGAGGAGTCGCGAATGGTGCTGAACAATAGAGAAGGTTAACAAGAGTTGTTCGAAATTGAAGAGTTCTAATAAGGTAAATGGGGAAAATTGATCCAATAGCCACCGAGTATAAACTTAGCATTACCACCTGCGAAGGCAAAGGTTAGGACATTTATTTGGCATTGATGGTTGTGAAGACATGAGATAACCTATCAGAGTCAGTGGAGGAAGCAAAATCCATAATGGCTTTTAAAAAGGAATTGGTAAATATTTGAAAAACCAGGGCTATGGGGAATGGGTATGGGAATAGGACAAAATGGCTAGTTCCTTCAGAGAATTGACACCAATGGGCTTATTCTGTGTTACAAAATCCTATGCAAGCTCTCTGCCCTTAATGCACCTCCTGCCTCCACTCCCAACTGCTCCAGCCAACAAAACAACCTGATCCTTGAACATCTCTATGCCAATAAGTACAGCTTTGAGAGACTCCATCATTGGATCAGAGCTTTCAGCCTCTGGAATAAATTGCCATCAGTCATTTTTAGTATAACTTCAGAAGAGAGTTGAACAAGTGCCCGCAAGTATGGAGGTATTGCGAGTTACAGAAGGCAGATGGGCTAATGAGGACGAGTGATATCACTCATTGTGTTCTCCTGGAACACGTTCGATTGCCTTTGAGAGTCAGAGAGGAATTTTCCAGAGTTTTCTTTTCCTAAAATGGCTGAAGGATGGCTGACAGTTTTTCTCCTATTTTTTTTGCCTCCACAGGAGATTGTGTGATTTGCTTGGGGGAAGGGAGTGGGTTTCAGTGGGAGGGGAAGTTTAATGGCGCTCATAGGTTGTAGAATGGGAAAGTCCTAAAAGGTCAGCTGGTCTTTTCTGACCTTTCCAATGTTTGTCTGAATCAATATATAAAGCAATCTAAATAAAATCGAAATCATGACTTACGTCAAACATGGTAGAAAGCTCAAGATGTGGGAATAAATCCTATTTCCGAGATATTAAAATGTGGGCTGTAAGGCTGACTCAGTCATCATAATGGTTGATTTACAAGTTAAATGACAGACAAATCAAAGCATTTCACACAGTGGAGACAAAAATGTCAAAAGGATCACTGACCACAACAGAGCAGTATGTGGCACATGTACTCATACTAGAACAATAATAACTTGCATTTATATAGTGCCTTTAACATAGCAAAATGTTCCAGGGCACTTAACAAGAATGTTATCATGTAATACACTTTTGACACTGAGCCACAATGGAGCTGTAATGCAGATGACCAAAAGTTTGGTCAAAGAGGTGGATTTTAAGGAGCATCTTAAATGATGAGGGTGAAGTGGAGAGGTAGACAGCGTTAGAGATGGAATTCCAGAGCTTAGGATATAGGCAACTGAAGACACGGCTGCCAATGGTAGGGTGATTAAAATCATGAATGCGCAAGATGCCAGAATTGGAGGCGCGTAGAGATCTTGAAGGCTTGTAGAGCTGGAGGAGTTTACAGAGATAGGGAGGGGTGTAGAGCTGGAGGAGGTTACTGAGATAGGGAGGGGTGTAGAGCTGAAGGAGGTTACTGAGATAGGGAGGAGTGTAGGGGCTGGAGGAGGTTACAGAGATAGAGAGGGGTGTAGAGCTGGAGGAGGTTACAGAGATAGGGAGGGGTGTAGAGCTGGAGGAGGTTACAGAGATAGAGAGGGGTGTAGGGGCTGGAGGAGGTTACAGCGATAGGGAGGGGTGTAGGGGCTGGAGGAGGTTACAGAGATAGGGAGGGGTGTAGGGACTGGAGGAGGTTACAGAGATAGGGAGGGGTGTAGGGACTGGAGGAGGTTACAGCGATAGGGAGGGGTGTAGGGGCTGGAGAAGGTTACAGAGATAGAGAGGGCTGTAGAGCTGGAGGAGGTTACTGAGATAGGGAGGAGTGTAGGGGCTGGAGGAGGTTACAGAGATAGAGAGGGGTGTAGGGGCTGGAGGAGGTTACTGAGATAGGGAGGAGTGTAGGGGCTGGAGGAGGTTACAGAGATAGAGAGGGGTGTTGGGGCTGGAGGAGGTTACAGAGATAGGGAGGAGTGTAGAGCTGGAGGAGGTTACTGAGATAGGGAGGAGTGTAGGGGCTGGAGGAGGTTACAGTGATAGGGAGGGGTGTAGGGGCTGGAGGAGGTTACAGAGATAGGGAGGGGTGTTGGGGCTGGAGGAGGTTACAGAGATAGGGAGGGGTGTAGGGACTGGAGGAGGTTACAGCGATAGGGAGGGGTGTAGGGGCTGGAGAAGGTTACAGAGATAGAGAGGGCTGTAGAGCTGGAGTAGTTTACAGAGATAGGGAGGGGTGTAGAGCTGGAGGAGGTTACAGAGATAGGGAGGGGTGTAGAGCCGGAGGAGGTTACTGAGATAGGGAGGAGTGTAGGGGCTGGAGGAGGTTACAGAGATAGACAGGGGTGTTGGGGCTGGAGGAGGTTACAGAGATAGGGAGGAGTGTAGGGGCTGGAGGAGTTTACAGAGATAGGGAGGGGTGTAGAGCTGGAGGAGGTTACTGAGATAGGGAGGAGTGAAGGGGCTGGAGGAGGTTACAGAGATAGGGAGGGGTGTAGAGCCGGAGGAGGTTACAGAGATAGGGAGGAGTGTAGGGGCTGGAGGAGGTTACAGAGATAGAGAGGGGTGTAGGGGCTGGAGGAGGTTACAGCGATAGGGAGGGGTGTAGGGGCTGGAGGAGGTTACAGAGATAGGGAGGGGTGTAGGGACTGGAGGAGATTACAGAGATAGGGAGGGGTGTTGGGGCTGGAGGAGGTTACAGAGATAGGGAGGGGTGTAGGGACTGGAGGAGGTTACAGCGATAGGGAGGGGTGTAGGGGCTGGAGAAGGTTACAGAGATAGAGGGGGCTGTAGAGCTGGAGGAGGTTACTGAGATAGGGAGGAGTGTAGGGGCTGGAGGAGGTTACAGAGATAGAGAGGGGTGTAGGGGCTGGAGGAGGTTACAGAGATAGAGAGGGGTGTAGGGGCTGGAGGAGGTTACAGCGATAGGGAGGGGTGTTGGGGCTGGAGGAGGTTACAGAGATAGGGAGGGGTGTAGAGCTGGAGGAGGTTACAGCGATAGGGAGGAGTGTAGGGGCTGGAGGAGGTTACAGCGATAGGGAGGGGTGTCGGGGCTGGAGGAGGTTACAGCGATAGGGAGGGGTGTAGGGGCTGGAGGAGGTTACAGAGATAGAGAGGGGTGTAGGGGCTGGAGGAGGTTACAGAGATAGGAAGGAGTGTAGGGACTGGAGGAGGTTACAGAGATAGGGAGGGGTATAGGGACTGGAGGAGGTTACAGAGATAGGGAGGGGTATAGGGACTGGAGGAGGTTACAGAGATAGAGAGGGGTGTAGGGACTGGAGGAGGTTACAGAGATAGGGAGGGGTATAGGGACTGGAGGAGGTTACAGAGATAGAGAGGGGTGTAGGGACTGGAGGAGGTTACAGAGATAGAGAGGGGTGTAGGGACTGGAGGAGGTTACAGAGATAGAGAGGGGCGACACCGTGGAGGGCTTTGAAAATGAGGACATGGATTTTAAAATGGAGGTGCTGTCAGAACTGGAGGCAGTGTAGATCAGCGGGTACAGGGGTTATGAGTGAACAGGACTTGGTGTGAGTTAACATACAGGTAACAGAGTTTTGCATCAGCACAATGTGATGTAGGCTGGAATTTTACTTACTGTAATTGGGTCAGTTCGGAGGCGTCCGGGTGGTGAAATGGCGTCCGATGATATTGGGTCGGGTGCCCGGTGTCATCGCGCACATTTGCCATTTCATGACCCAGGAAGTAGGGCGCAATCGAGTCGCCACTAGCCACCCGACTGCAAGTAATCTGAAGGTAATTAAAGTAGTTGAGAAGCCAATTGACTGCAAATTTACGTGGCCGTCGGATTTTATGTCCGTAAAGCGGGTCACTGATCGTGTCGGAGACCCGGTAGCATTAAAAAGGCAGAAGGCCGGCAATCAGTGAGGGTGTTGGAGGTACAGCTTTTGGTGTTGCTTATCTATGAAAGTTTTAGTGTGTTATATAAATGTTGACATTTGTAGCTTGTGCAGTGGCTCCAACTGAGTCTGACTCACTGCAGCTCGGGACCTTTCTGTCCTGAGTCAGTGAGTGGAAGGAAGGGGGTTGTGTGCCTGTTCTGACAGCTGGAGCTTAAGAGATTTAATCATTGAATCTGGTAACCAGTCCAAAGAGGAGGAGGACTATACCCCAACCAGCGACAGAAGGACATCTGGGCATGGGCATGTACAAACAGCTGGTCAAGTGTCTCCCTGTTAGGTGGGAGGGAGAGCAGGTGGCAGAGTTGGGCGAGAGCGAACACATGTCAGGAGACACGCCTACCCAACAGGCAGGGTATACCGACTGTGTCTGAGCTGCCTGCACCTGTTAGAAAGCCAGTGCAGAAGAAGTCTGTGTCTGTCACATGAGACTGTGACATTTCTTTGTGACATGCTGGCAGTGGATGGAGCGTCAGACTGCCTCAGTGTCCATCCAATGCCAGTTGCTCGAAATGTGACCGTCGCCCTTAACCTTTTATGCTCTTTCCAGGCTTTGGCGGTAGACCTGTGCGGAGTCTCCCAAGCAGCTGCCCACCACTGCATAAAGGTTGTGACTGCATTGTTCAGATGTGCTAACAATTTCATTAGTTTCAAATCGGACAACACCAGCCAGGCTGAAAGATCAAGAGGATTTAGCGCAATCGCTGGGTTCCCATTAGTTCAGAGTGTGATAGACTGTACGCATGTGGCAATTAGATCACCAGCAGGTCATTCAGGGGCATTCATCAACCGAAAAGGCTTCCATTCATTGAATGTTCAGCTTGTATATGATCATCGGAAGAGAATCATGCAGGTTTGTGCACAGTACACAGGGAGTTGCTACAATGCATACATTCTCAGAAACTCTCAGCTTCCTGCTCTTTTCAGTTCCCCCAGACAGACTGGAAGGTTGGATACTTGGCGACAGGGGTTATCCTTTGAAGACATGGTTGATGACACCCATGAGAATCACAAGGGGTCATGCTAAGGAACGCTTCAATGAGAGCCATGCGGCCACAAGAGTGACAATTGAACAAACGATTGGCCTGCTCAAGATGAGATTCAGGTGTCTGGACCGCTCAGGAGGAGCACTGCAGTACACGCCAGCACGGGTATCCAGGATTATTGTCGTCTGCTACGCCTTGCATAACTTTGCGATGGAAAGGGGAGACGCCATTGAGGAGGTTCAAGATAACCGTGAGGCGTCACAGATGAAGATGGAGTTTCTGATGAGGATGATGGGCAGCACCCACATGATGACGTGGTAGAGGAAGCAGAATGTCCTCTGGAATTAAGAAGCGAGAAAGACCTTGGAGGCCCTAACAGGCAGGCGTTTCTCTTGAGAGGATCGCTCCATGCAAAGATACCACATTGGCATACAATGAGCCATTGTGGGATTCCGAGAGGGGAAGGACACACACATCCAAGGGAAGAGATGATCTGATGAGAAACAACATCATGTCACGATGAACGCAACCCAAGTGTGTGGGATCTCATATATAACCGCTTGAGCAGTGTAACGATGTCTGATGCTACCTCATGGATGACATATGCAAAGTTAAATGTTCAAAGCACAGATTTATTTACAGTGATGTAATGTCCAATTCAAATAAATTATTGGAAGGTAACCCAGTGAACCAGAAGTGATATTAGTGATTTTTTAATGTTTGCAGGTGCTCCTGCGTGTGGATGATCCCTCGCCACCAGACTCACCAGAGGCAGGTGGGTGATCGGGCTGTCGCCCTGCTCTTGATGACTTTGGCGGATGTATTCTGCCTGCTCGCGGCTGTGCAGGCCACGGCATAGCAGTGTGCTCATGAGAAATATCAGGTGCACCCTCTAACACCCTGGGAGTTTGCGGTTGACATGTCACTGGTGAAGGGAGCAAGGAGCTGCATGATGCATCAGGAGCGCCCTGAGAGGAGCTCCCATGTGCTATTGGCTGCTGCCCCTGTGCCCTCCTGAGGCTCGACTGGTCCTCAAAGCTGACCTCCGAGGGATGAGCAGCCTCGACCTGCTGCATTCGCATCTGAGTTTGTGCCCTGATGGCCTGGTCCAGGGAGGTTACACTCCCCCTGGTCACGGATGGCTTTCGGTACTGGCCCCTCCACTGCAGCCACCAATCTGTCAATGGAGGATGCCAGATAGACAAATGCCTGAGAGTTTGCAGCTGACATACCCTGGATGGACGTTTCCAGGGAATGTGCTATGGCTCACAGCATCTCTGGCAACTCCGCCAGATGTTCATACACCGCATGTTGAACCTGCAACATCTCCCGCCGAGTGGATGTTCTCAGACGTATCATCAGCTTGCGGCTTTACTCCTCTGAGTGTGTGAGGCATTGGCCAGTTCTGCCTCTGGTGGCTGGTCCGGCGACTGTGCTGTGCTCACACCCATAAGTGACATCGTTTCCGCGGAGACAGTAATCCCAACCGTGGTGGAAGTCTCTGCGCTGTTTGGTGAGGTTCGATGATGTGACGGTGCACCCTCTGAGGTAATCTTCTCATCCTCAGAGGTGGACTGCTGAGCCCCCGGGACACCACCTGGCCGCAGATGTTTCACCTGCAGGGAAAATCAGTTTGATCAGCACCAAGATTTAGGCACATGTCCCTTACTGCATTTTGGTCACATTTGTGTGAATCAACTTTTATTGGTACATGTCAGTGCATGAGACCATCACCACTTCAACTGCCCCTCCAGCTCCCCCTCCTTACACCCTTCCACCACATTATGGGTCACTCACTCTGATGGCCAGGGCCGCCAACCTCGCCATCTGCCACAGCGCGTCCTCCGTCCTACCCTGCCAGCATCAAGGCATCCTCCTCCATACTGTTCAGGTATGCCTGATTTGACCTGGCCACCACCAGTCCAGGACCCCTCTCGGGCATTGTGTGCCCTCTTCTCCTATTTAACAAAGCAAACCTAGTTTAGACATATTATTATTTGGTATCTCACACCCTTGCCCATTGGGTTTGTTGTTGCATTTCACCTCTACTGCAATACAGTGCCCAGTTTGAACGCATATGGATCACCAGAGTGGGAAATGGGAGAGTGGCCAGGAGAGCATTGTCATCGTCAAATCCAGAGGTAACAAAGGCACAGATGGTGGATACGCAGCAGATGAGCTGAGGCAGGGTTGAAGTTGAGCAATGTAATGGAGGTGGAAGTCGGCAGTCTTGGTGATGGAGTGGATATGTAGTTGGTAGCTAGTCTCAGGATCAAACATGACGACAAGGTGGCGAACAGTCTCGTTCAGCTTCAGACAATTGCCAGAGCTAGAAACGATGATCAGGGAAAAGAGTTGGTGATGGGGACCAAAGATAATGGTTTCAGTCTTCCCAGTATTTAATTGGAGGAAATTTATGTTTATCCAATATTGGATGATGAACAAGTAATATGACAAATCAGAGACAGTGGAGGGGTCAAGAGAGGTGGTGGTACAACCCAGCTGAGTGTACATGTGGAACCTGATGTATTTTCAAATATTGCTGAGGGGCAGAATGTAGATGAGACATAAATGAGGTCCAATGATAGATCCTTGGGATAATCCAGGGGCAATGATGTGAGATTGAATTCCAGATCATCATAACACACTGCGTAAAAAAAACATTCCTCCTCATCTCCCCCTGTTCTTTGGCCAATTTTAAGCCAGAATGCTTACTACTCATCCTCCCAATGTTTGCTGCCTAATTTCTGCGTGCGTTTCATAAGTGTATTTCTCTGAAATGTGTTCTTCAATTCAATGATTTGTGGAAGGATTTGATGAGTTTTCCGAAATTGACATGTCTTTGGGGACTGCAGTATTGCTAAACTAATCGGTGTTGTGTAACGTTTGTAGTCCTAAGAAACTATAGTGCCTGCTTGTTTCAAATAAATGGGATCATTCATTGTCATATAATGTTTGTGGTAACTGAATTAATGAATGACCTTGCATGTGGGGTGGCTACTACAAGTCAAGATCAACAGAAGATGGAACCGTGATATGGGTCACGCTACCAAAGCTGACAAGCGTCTGTAATCTGGATATGATTGATTTAAACCTTTATGAGATCTGGCTGTGACTGATTTAACCTGTGAAAACAATTTTTTCAACTGATCTTTCAAACCTTATCAACACATGCCCCGTGACTATTGACGCCAGGGGTTACATCAAAATCAACTTAAAAGGAGAAGTCTATGTGGCATCAGACACTGCAGATGGGTAGGAGAGATCTGGTCAATCACTCGAAGACACGGAGAGACGGGACGACATGGAGTGATTGGCCAGCGAGGTCCACTCCCACACCAGGGTAACTCAGAGATTCAGGATGTTGTAACTCTAACTTTTACATGAACTGTTATTTACAATAAACGTTCCCAGGCTTAGTGGATCTGATCTGAGTGCATCCCATCCATACTCGTCCAGAGTAAGGCTGGAATTTTATGCCCCCCAAATGAGTGGACTGGTGGCCGGTCCATAAAATTGAGTGGGAGTTGGTGTGGCGGGGGCACATTTCCCACCCCCACCCGTCCCCACTGCAATTTTACGCAGGGCGGCGGCAGCGAGGAACGGCCCACCCGCCCAGGCCAATCAAGACCTTAAGTGGCCAATTAACGGCCACTTAATGGCTCTGCCTGCTGTCGCGGGTATTTTACCCTTTACTGGCAGGCGGCTGAGGCCTTAAAAAGCCCGCCTGGTGAAAGCAGGTGGCCTCCTTGCAGGCTGGGGGAGGGGGGAACCCTCCTGATTGGGCACCCTGTACATCACGGAGGGCCCCTCCTGAAGCCATAACCGTCCCCAACGCCCAACACTCCCCCCATGTCCCCCTAACCGACTGCCCTTCCCTCACCGGGGCCCAACCGATTATCCCTAGCGAGGCCCTAAAAACCTACCTTAATTCCGGAGCCGTCCTTCATCTTCCTTGCGATGGCTGGGTGTAGTCCCAGCAGTGACTACTGTTAGAGTGGGATAACTAAATGAACCACTCAATACTCAGGTCTGTTCCAATCGTCAAGTGGTTTATTGATTTACACCGGCAGGGAGCAAGACGCTGGGCACGCCATACACTTCTCACTGAACGAAGGAAAATCCACAACATATATACAGTTACTCAGCCCATTCCGGCTGGACACAATCCAATCATAACAGTTATTGATTACATACATTATATTCATTATCAATAAAATTACTAATTATGCATCAGGTGGTTGTGGGGACAGCTTATGGTATGTCCCTGACCATCTCAGGATGTTTACCAGACCCCCTTATCAACTATCCTTAAGTCCTCACAATGCATCCTTCTACCTTTATCAGGCCTGCATTCCTAGTTGCTTAGGATAGCTTTCAGTTGTCTTATGCACTGATATGAGGGGCCCTCCTTGGTTAGGCTAGCAGTACCATTCTTTAACTGATCCCACAGTGCCTTTGGTAAATGCTCCATTTTGCAACAATATGTGGCTATATTTTCATCTTGTATGTATGTGTATCTACGTATATATCAATTTAGCTGCATCGGCCACAATTTTCCCCTACACCACCACTCCGGTGGCGCTGCTGGGACTAAGAGCTGCCGGCCCGCTGATTAGCTGGCAGCATCATTAGGCTTGACTTCCTGCCTCAGAGGTGGAAGTCCCGCCCAAGACCAATTAAGGGCCTGGGGAGCATAAAATCCAAGTCTGGCTCCCCAGGCCCAGCGGAGGCGGGCTCGCCACCGACTTTTCAGCTGGTGGGTGTGGCCTCCTCCACCCAACAAAAAATTCCGGCCTAAGGCTCAGAACTTAAAAGTAATATTCTCACATCCTACAGATTATCTTAAATCTGTATCCTCTGGTTACATACATACCTGTTCCTATAACCAGTTTTTCCTTATATATTCTATCGCAGCTCTCATAGTTTTGAGCACCGCTATTAAATCTTCCATTAGCCTTCCCTGCTCTAATGAGAACACTCACAGTCTCTCTATTCCCTCCACATAGCTTAAGTGCCTTGTGTTTTGAAAATTGCATTGTACGTTTTGTTCACTTGAGGCTACTATACATGCCCTCCAACGGAGGGGCTGAAAAGTGAAGGTAAAAAGAATAAAAGAAGAATCCATTGTTTTCAATAGCGTGCAGTCTCATATTTTACTAAATTTGACTAAATCTTACTTCAGTCCCGAGAACACAACATGCTTCATCCCTGGTCACACATTTCTCACTTGAAAGAGCAAAGGACAGTCTGTGCAGTAAATGGCTCTACTGACAGAGGTTAAACTATAGTGTTAAAGATTGTTGCATATTAAATCTATGTTGGAACCTTGGTTCTTTCTGGTGTTTTATACTTGCTACAAGTTTTCAAAGTAAAATTCTTTCCCTTGTGTTTTCTACCAGTAGATAATTAGATGTCAGTCTTCATGCTTGAGCTTAGATGGCAACTCTCTTTGACAATGGAAAAGAGAGAGTGGTGTAGTGGTAATGTCACTGATCTAGAACTCTAGAGGACCAGGCTAATGCCAGGGGGACACAGGTTCAAATCCCACCCATGGCAGCTGGTGGAATTTGAGCTCTTCTCCATAACGGTGCCATAAAATTATCATTAATTGTCATAAAAACCCATCTGGTTCATTAATGTCCTTTAGGGAAGGAAATCAATAGTAACTTTCAAAAGAGCATTGGATAAATACATGGAAAGGAAAAACAAAATTGTAGGGTTATGGGGAAAGAGTAGAGGAGTGGGACTAATTGGAGAGCTCTGTCAAAGAGACTGGCGCAGGCATGTTAGGATAAATAGCCTCCTTCTTTGTTCCATGATTCTATTTGGGGTTTCGTGGGCAGTAGAACCAATGTAGTCTGAGGCAATACCTTTGTCCAGTTCTAATCCTATTATAGATATACAAACAGAATGATTAATATCAAATGAAGCAGACAGTCTCTTCATACAGTACAAAAGGTGTGATAAATAGATGTAAGAATGTATCAGTGCTCAAACATGCAGGTCACACATTTCTCACTTGAAAGAGCAAAGGACAGTCTGTGCAGTAAATGGCTCTACTGACAGGTTAAACTTAAAGTATTAAAGACTGTTTCACATTAAATCTATGTTGGAACATTGGTTCTTTTTGGTGTTTTATACTTGTTACAAGTTTTCAAAGTAAAATTCTTTCCCTTGTGTTTTCTACCAGTCATTGATGTTTGTGTCAGTCAGGCTGAATTGCCTCGTGATGGCATCAAACTACAGAACTGAGACTGAAAGCGTAGGAGGCATCCCTCTGTGAAGCTGGGTCCCTGCAGATACATTGCTCTGCTGGACGAGTCTTAAAGCTGAACCACAACAACAACAACAACTTGCACTTATATGGTGCCTTTAACATATTGGACTAAATTTTAGAGACCCACCCCTCCCACCCCCCCGACGTCGTGGGCTGTGACAGTAGGGGAGTGGGGGGACGGAAAATGCCTCCGGGAGACGGCCACCATGCACCCCAACTCCGGGAGGGCCTGGGCTAATATTGCCGGCAGCGGCGAGGCCTTATGGTGGCCGCTCCTAATGCTGTCCAGCGACAGGACTGCCATTTTAATATTTAAATAAATTAAAATCAATGAATTAATCATACTTGCGTTCCCACGTCTGTCACAGTGTGATCTTACTGCCGCTGGCCGACACTCCCGCACCTTTGGATCCCCGACTGGGGAAATGAGGCGGAACACAGGTTGGGAGCAAGTAGGAGGCAAATTTCTCAGTGTGAGGATGGAGGGAGAAATGGGGTCAAAGAAACATCATTGGTGTAAGGGATGGTAGGAAGGTCTTTAGGTTAAAGTTGATGCACTTTGCGGGGGGAAGGTTAGATGGTCAAGGTAAGTGTTTGTGGGGAGAGGACAAGCAATTTTATGGTTATTGAGGGCGTGGGAGAGGGGCAAAATAAATGTATTTAATTTTTTCTATTAACTGATTCGTTAATTATTTAAGTTGAACGGTTGGGCTCGAAGCCCTGTAAAAATGTGTCAGCGCCTGCACACAGGCAGCTGTCACCATTGCCGGGGACAGACAGCCCATCCTCTCCAACTCATTGGTTGGGGGGGCAGTCCATCCAGGCTATTTAAATGAGCCGCCACGCTTAGGATCGCGGCATCTCCATGATGTGCGGCCCACATGGGTGGGCCGACATTATTTTAGGCCACCGCCAAAAAAATTTCAGCCCATTTAAACATCCCAAGGCTCTTAACAGGAGTGTTATCAAACAGAAATTGGCACCTAGCCACATAAGGAGATATTAGTGCAGATGATCCAAGGCTTGGTCAGAGTTATATTTTAAGGAGCGTCTTAAAGGAGGAGAGAGAGGTGGAGAGGAGATAAGATTTAGGGAGGGAATTCCAGAGCATAGGGCCCAGGTAGCTGAAGGTGCTGCCACCAGTTGTGTGGCAATGGAAATGGAGGGTCCACAAGGGGCAAGGATTGACTGGGACAGAGATCTCAAAGGGTTGTAGGGCTGTCAGAGGTTACAGAGATAGGGAAGGGTAAGGCCATGGACTGCTCTGTTCTGAACACAAGACTGCTAATGGTGGAGTAATGACAATCAAGTGTAAAATTTAAGGGTTTCCCAGTGTAGAACTGAGACACACCAGTAACCTCCCCCGAGCGTATAAACGTATACAGAATGAAATGGGGCTGCCTGGGGACTTCATAACTGTTCCAAAGCAAAGTTTTAGTGCAACTGGAGCGAAGTTGAAGTGAGTTGAGACTGACCTGTCGAAGTGCTCTCTCAATGCTTTCCTTCAATTTGAATCAAGTGACCTCATGCCTAAGTTACACCAAATATTTGTACCCAATTTTAATGGGAAGTCACTTTGCACGGATGCAAAATGTATAATATAATTGGCCTGTTGCATAACTCTGTTGGTAGCTGCTCCTGCCTCTAGCTAAGATGAATATGTTCCCAAGCCCTATTAAGCAGTTAATTTAGGCTGACACTCTGCTGTAGCAGTGAAGGAGCCCTGCACTGTCAAAGTAATTCAGTGCATGAGCAGTTTGAGGTGTCATAAGTTGCAAAAGAATTTCAAATCTTAGCTTCATAATTTTTGTTTGATAACTCCTAAATTCATTTTTGCATGAAAGAAATGAATGAACCAACCATTTGATTCAAGCAATCTAAAGAACACAGCAAGGTGGGCACTTAGCACTAATAAAGAAACACATTTAATTTGAATTAAATGAGTTAGAATTAACAGAAAATGCTGGAAATACTCGGCAGGTCTGGCAGCATCTGTGGAGAGAGAAACAGAGTTAATGTTTCACGTTGATGACCTTGCATGAACTTCTCGCTCCACAGATGCTGCATGACCTGCTGAGTATTTCCAGCATTTTCTGTTTATTTTTTTTCCGATTTTCAGCATCTGCAGTATTTTGCTTTTGATGTAGAATTAACAGTAGGCACCTTTAAATTAAGAGAACTATACCAGGCGATGTTTGTTTGAAGCAATTATGACGATGGATATAATGTGTATCACTTTTGCTGCTGCAGCTGGTATTACATTAAATTCTTCTGTCAATTAAAGAGTTCGAGCAACAAACATTAAATGGTGTTGCATTCCCTCCAGTGTTAGTTTTACCACATTGTTAATATTAAGTGTACAGAGCCGGCTCATTGTTGATGCCCCTGAGAGCATTGGGAGTTGGAAAACAGTTAATTATCTCTCTGTCCCCTTCTCAAACAGCATAGCAACATCAGTACTGTGGTAATTCTCCGACGAGTCAGAAGACATTATAATCTGCGTGGATAGTGCACAAGGGACATATTCAAGGGCTGAGTAGCCCGAAGAAGTGCTGAACAGAGCTATATGTAATTTGTCTCTCCATTTGTGCTTCATGATGCATGTGCAAGTAAGCCCCATTAAGGCTGGAAGGAAGAAGAAAGTCAATGGATCATGCCAGACATTCATCAGTAGGAATGTAACAAAAAGCCGAACATAATGTAATTGTTGGGTGCATAGATGCCTGCAGGATTAAGCAGTAGTAATATAGGAAGATTTGCTGCTGGTGTTTAATGGAAGAGACAATCACCCCGTCTGTTCAGGAGTATTGACTAAACTGCTAATAATGATATTTTGGAAAGAAAAAGACTATTAGATCCTAAATTCCCATTCCTTTCCACAGATCTACCTACCACCCCTTTGTCGAATCCTTCAATCCCTTCTCTCCCCTGAAACAAATGTATGTCTGCTTCGAAGGTACTTAATTCCATAAATTTATTATCCTTTGTGCTCCCACTTTCATTCATAGCTGTTAGAATCAACCAATCAGGTCTATACTTTCTCCCACTGTTGGTTGCAGTATGAGCTTGACAAAGAAGTTTTAAGATGAGCTGATGGTTTCCGAGAGTCACAGTTACTAGTGTGTTCATTTACTTTTTATCCCCAAAGAAGTTATTTTTTTAAACAAGTGACATAATACAGTCCCAAAAATATTGTTCTGAAAGAAATGTCATGGAGCAAGTTTGCAGTTGTCTTATGTAATGCTGTATTTTGTACCAGATCGCTTAGTGTTTTTTTTGTTGAGATTAATTAAATGGCTGTACATGAACTTCCCTATGAATTGGTTTACAGAAGTACCAGTGTTTCAAAATAAAATATGGTGGAATTGGAGTACGAGTTCTACTTATTTTTTTAAAATGGCACTGAGATCCCATATTTAAAATTTTACTGTTGTGACATATGATATGGGCTGTTGATCTGTTCTTGGGTGAGTTGTAATGCTTGGTTATGTTCTGTAGCTCTGAGAGTTATCAGTTTGTTACATGCTTCAGCTGGAGGTCCCTTAGCTATCATGCAGCAACCAGGCAGAGACACCATACCATGTGTATTAGAACAATCAATGTCCTTGGAGAACAGTAAAGACTGTTATTAATGATCGATAAATACAGTACATTGCACATCCCGCACAGGAGGCTATCAATCAGGTCTACCTGAGAGCCCAAAATTCAGCTTTCCATGTGCACTCCTGCAGACCAGTGGACACTTTATATTTTAATGGTTGCACTGTGTAATGATTTGTGTTTGTAGTACAAGATAAACCTATTAGGGTTAACCGAGCATTCCAGACCTAGAATTTCAGTTGCTGATAATTCTGTCTATTATTAGAGCAGAGGGTTTAACCTGTTTTTCTTAAATGGTACATTACAAAAAAAGCTCAGATAAACTTGGCTTGTCTTTCCTTAAGTAGAAAAGATTAGGGGTGATATAATCAATTTGTTTAAAATTGATAAAAGGATTTGCTCAGGTAGATGCAGAGTGTCCAGCTGAAAAGCAGATCGGACCTCGATTTAAGATCTCATTCGAAAGATGGAATCCCCAACAGTGCAGCACTCCTGCACTGAAGGACCAGCCTAGATTTTGTGCTCAGGTCTTTGGAGGGGGACTTTACCCCACAACCTTTTGATTTAGGACAGAGGTCTACTACTGAGCCACAGCTGGGATGAAGCTGACGGGAATAGCGGCACCTCATAAAATATGCCCACCAGTAGCAGAAATATTGTCCCAGTAACTGCTTCAAAGACTACAGCAGCAGAACGTTCCCCCAGGATATAATGATCACCAAGAACATTACTCCCTGGGGAAGTTAAAATGCTTTAAAAAAAAAAAAAAATCTTTCAGTGAGTTTAAATATGACAGCTTTGCAATTGCTACAGATTATACCCATACAGGTAGCACCAGTGAAAAAGCTGTATTGCAAAGATTTCTATAGTCATTAGAAAATCTTTATGAACTGCAAGCCTTGAATTTCTTTAGCCTGAAGGGAATTTAGAAGTTCTTCTACCTTATTTTAAAAGCTTTGAAATCTGTCTTCACAGTTTATTTTTAATATAATGTTCTTTTGCTTAATGCTTTAGCGCTCGAATTACAATGGGGAAAATTAACTGTTGAAGCTTCGAGGAGAGAATGAAAACTTTCGCCCAATTGTCTGAGTCAACTCTTGGCTGGAACAATCCAAAACTGAGCTTACTCTCCCACTCTTTCCCCATAACTTTGAATTTTCCTCGGCTTTAAATACATCTAAACTATTCCCTTTATAAAAAAAAAAATCCAATGGTATCTGTGCTTAATGGCCTTGAATTTCCAGTGTATTGGTGCCCAGAAACACCTGCAACTTGGATGCAAACCAATTACTTTGCTTAAACAATCGAGGAATTCTGGACGTATATGAGTTACAGGCTTAACTACAATATATTCAGATCTCCCTGATCTTTTATGGTTGTCTATCAATCCGTCTGCCCAAATGCATCTCCATCAACAAAACTGGCCCCGTTCCAAATTACAGAGCCTCCTATACCAGTTTACTGAAATTGTGTTTGTTCAGAGGCTCCCTTCAAATTACAACCAGACTTTTAGGCGCAAATGGAAACAAAGCCAAATTTCTATGATTTTATTTATAGTTTTGAGGTTTTATTTTAGCTTTCTTCTCACTGAGATCTGCTCTTTTGTTTCGCTGAATGGAACATTTTTGCGTAAGTATAAGTCACAGCAAAAATTGAAAAGCTTTCCTGATTGCTGGTTCTTAAACAAGCACCTAATATGCATGAATGATGGTTCAATAAATTGAAACTTCAATTTCATACTTCAAGAAGAAATATATAGGAGATTGAGAGAATGGGCTTGGGAACAGACAAATTTTAGATATAGAGAGAGAGTCATAGAGTCAGGCCCATCAAGACCATGCCAGCTCTCTGTGGAGCTTTGCTGTCAGTCACCACTCGATCCCTGTAGCCCTGCAAGTCTATATCTCTCAAGTGGCCATCCAACTTCCTCTTGAAGCCATTGATTGTCTCCACTTCCACCACCCTTGTGGGTAGCAAGTTCCAGGTCATTACCGCACAGGAAATTCAAGGCCCTTGGGGGTAATTTGGGTCAAATAGCACCCTTTTCTTTTAAAGAAGCTGCATAAGCATCGAAAGTGGGTTCTGAGAAGTGTGAGCACACTTCCAATGGGAAGTGTGCCGGAAGCCATCTTGGTAAAGAGGTCTGCACACCTAACAAGCGCTGGCAGTATATAGAGCAGTTTGCTCTGTGCAACACTGATTCTAAGCCAGAGCTGTCATTTTTGAGCTCCACACTCCAGCCAATGCCCTGCCTAACCTTGCACAACTGCATGTTAAATGTAATGGAGGACCGACTCCCACCCCCATACAACCCCTTCCCCACCCCCCCCCGACCATGGATATTAAATGGGATCATGAAATATTTGCAGATTAGTTGCTGGATTATTTCTTCTGGCTGCTGATGCAATTGCACATGTTTTTGGAGCTTTCCAATTCTTGTCTAAAGCTTGAATTTCCTTCAGGAAGTCATCTGCTGAAGTACTTTTTTGGTCATTTAAAATATTGTGCTGAAAGAAGTTGCTTCCTCTGTAAATTGATCATGTCTGGGAGAACGCAGAGAGGCCATGCAGAGTAGGACAAGCTGCTAGAAGAGGGTGAGGAGGAGGGGGGTGGGAGGGAAACGGGCACTTAGTAGGAAACTATGATCGTCAAATGGTCTTTAGGGAGGAATTTTCTTAGCTCAGCTTCAGCAAGGCCCATTGCATGAGGTGTCTTTGCAAAAAGCAGTCATTGCTGAAATCTGCCAACTGCTGCAGCCACCACTGCAATCTCTAAGCAGGGCAGGGACTGCATTGCCTATGGCTGTTTGTTGTTATTCGTTCATGGGATGTGGCCGTCGCTGGCTAGGCCAGCATTTATTGCCCATCCCTAATTGCCCTTGAACTAAGTGGACATTTCAGAGGGCATTTTAAGAGTCAACCACATTGCTGTGGATCTGGAGTCACATGTAGGCCAGACCAGGTAAGGACAGCAGATTTCCTTCCCTAAAGGATATTAGTGAACTAGATGGGTTTTTACTACAATCGACAATGGTTTCATGGTCACACTAGACTAGCTTTTTAATTCCAGATTTATGAGTTGAATTCAATTTCACCATCTGCCGTGGTGGGATTACAATTGAATAGCTGGCAGTGCATGCAAGCTTTGAGTTGTGGGTCTCAGGCTTGCAACAGTGTTAAGTATGCAGGAGTGAGGTAAAGCTTATGAATTGTGGAGTTGAGTAGTGATTGATAAAGGTTGTTGGTGGGTGGATGATGGTGGTGTAGTGAATTCAGCTGTGGATGAGGCTAGTGGTTGTGTTAGCAAGATATGTCATTTGAAGATTAAACTCACTTACCTTGACGACCTGTATCAGAACGTTAAACTTCTTCCTGCACTACATCCATGTTTCTTGGAGCTAATACTCCTTGCATTGACCCTTCTCCAAACCTAACCTTGTAGCTAACATAAATAAAAACAGAAAGTGCTGGAAATACTCAGCAGGTTTGGCAGCATCTGTGGAGAGAGAAGCAGAGTTAACGTTTCAGGTCAGTGACCAATTAACTCTGCTTCCCTCTCCACAGATGCTGCCAGACCTGCTGAGTATTTTCCAGCACTTTTTGGTTTTATTTCAGATTTCCAGCATCTGCGGTATTTTGCTTTTATTCTTGTAGCCAACATCCCTCATCCCTGGAACCATTCTGGTAAATCTCCTCGGCACCCACTCAAAGACCTTTAAATCCTTCCTAAAGTGACATCACACTGTGTTGTTACTTGTCTTCTTTTTTGAACGTGGTCTGTCCACTCCCACTTTGCTCTTCATACCCCTACTGGACTCGCTGTGCTCCTGCTCTCCCTTTAAGAGGTGCAGGCTGCCTTTAAGTAGTCATAGAGTCATACAGCACAGAAACAGGCCTTTCGGCCCATCGTGTCTGTGCTGGCCATCCAGCATCCAACTATACTAATCCCATATTCCTACACTTGGCCCGTAGCCTTGTATGCTATGGCGTTTGCAGTGCGTTCCAGATTCCAACCACCTGCTGGGTGAAAATATTTTCCTCAAATCCCCCCTAAACCTCCTGCACCTTACCCTAAATCTATGTCTCGGCTCATTCTTCCAGTCATGCTTAATGCCAAGAATGACGTCAAAGGAAAGCTGAAAGGTGATTGGTTGGTGAGTCACTGCTAACAAAGAACAGTACAGCACACGAACAGGCCATTCAGCCTTCCAAGCCTGCGTCGATCTTGATGCCTGCCTAAACTAACACCTTCTGCACTTCCGGGGTCCATATCCCTCTATTCCCATCCTATTCATGTATTTGTCAAGATGCCTCTTAAACGTCGCTATCGTACCTGCTTCCACCACCTCCCCCGGCAGCAGGTTCCAGGCACTCACCGCCCTCTGTGTAAAGAACTTGCCTCGCACATCCCCTCTAAACTTTGCCCCTCGCACCTTAAACCTATGTCCCCTAGTAACTGACTCTTCCACCCTGGGGAAAAGCTTCTGACTATCCACTCTGTCCATGCCACTCATAACTTTGTAAACCTCTATCATGACGCTCCTCCACCTCCGTTGTTCCAGTGAAAACAATCCGAGTTTATCCAACCTCTCCTCATAGCTAATGCCCACCAGACCAGGCAACATCCTGGTAAACCTCTTCTGTACCCTCTCCAAAGCCTCCACGTCCTTCTGGTAGTGTGGCGACTAGAGTTGCACGCAATATTCTAAGTGTGGCCTAACTAAAGTTCTGTACAGCTGCAGCATGACTTGCCAATTTTTATACTCTATGCCCCAACCGATGAAGGCAAGCATGCCGTATGCCTTCTTGACTACCTTATCCACCTGCGTTGCCACTTTCAGTGACCTGTGGACCTGTACGCCCAGATCTCTCTGCCTGTCAATACTCCTAAGGGTTCAGCCATTTACTGTATACTTCCCACCTGCATTAGACCTTCCAAAATGCATTACCTCACATTTGTCCAGATTAAACTCCATCTGCCATTTCTCCGCCCAAGTCTCCAACCGATCTATATCCTGCTGTATCCTCTGACAATCCTCATCACTGTCTGCAACTCCACCAACCTTTGTGTCGTCCGCAAACTTACTAATCAGACCAGCTACATTTTCCTCCAAATCATTTATATATACTACAAACAGCAAAGGTCCCAGCACTGATCCCTGTGGAACACCACTAGTCACATCCCTCCATTCAGAAAAGCACCCTTCCACTGCTACCCTATGTCTTCTATGACAAAGCCAGTTCTGTATTCATCTTGCCAGCTCACCTCTGATCCCGTGTGACTTCACCTTTTGTACCAGTCTGCCCTGAGGGACATTGTCAAAGGCTTTACTGAAGTCCATGTAGACATCATCCACTGCCCTTCCTTCATCAATCATCTTTGTCACTTCCTCAAAAAACTCAATCAAATTAGTGAGACACGACCTCCCCTTCACAAAACCATGCTGCCTCTCGCTAATAAGTTCATTTGTTTCCAAATGAGAGTAAATCCTGTCCCGACGAATCCTCTCTAATAATTTCTCTACCACTGACGTAAGGCTCACCGGCCTATAATTTCCTGGATTAAGCTTGCTACCCTTCTTAAACAAAGGAACAACATTGGCTACTCTCCAGTCCTCTGGGACCTCACCTGTAGCCAATGAGGATGCAAAGATTTCTGTCAAGGCCCCAGCAATTTCTTCCCTTGCCTCCCTCAGTATTCTGGGATGGATCCCATCAGGCCCTGGGAACTTATCTACTTTAATGCTTTGCAAGACACCCAACACCTCCTCCTTTTTGATAATGAGATGACTGAGACTATCTCCCTTCCCTAGGCTCATCATCCACCAAATCCTTCTCCTTGGTGAATACTGATGCAAAGTATTCATTTAGTACCTCACCCATTTCCTCTGGCTCCACACATAGATTCCCTTCTCTGTCCTTGAGTGGGCCAACCCTTTCCCTAGTTACCCTCTGGCTCTATAAAAAGCCTTGGGATTTTCCTTAATCCTGTTTGCCAATGACTTTTCATGACCCCTTTTAGCCCTCCTGACTCCTTGCTTAAGTTCCTTTCTACTGTCTTTATATTCCTCAAGGGATTCGTCTGTTCCCAGCCTTCCAGCCCTTACGAATAATTCCTTTTTCTTTTTGACTAGGCTCACAATATCCCGCGTTATCCAAGGTTCCCGAAACTTGCCAAATTTATCCTTCTTCCTCACAGGAACATGCTGGTCCTGGATTCTAATCAACTGACATTTGAAAGACTCCCACATGTCAGATGTTGATTTACCCTCAAATAGCCGCCCCCAATCTAAATTCTTCAGTTCCTGCCTAATATTGTTATAATTAGCCTTCCCCCAATTTAGCACCTTCACCCGAGGACTACTCTTATCCTTATCCACAAGTACCTTAAAACTTACGGAATTATGGTCACTGTTCCCGAAATGATCCCCTCCTGAATCTTCGACCACCTGGCCGGGCTCATTCCCCAATACCAGGTCCAGTACGGCCCCATCCCTAGTTGGACTATCTACATATTGTTTCAAGAAGCCCTCCTGGATGCTCCTTACAAATTCTGCCCCATCCAAGCCCCTGGCACTAAGTGAGTCCCAGTCAATATAGGGGAAGTTAGAATCACCCACCACTACAACCCTGTTACCTTTACATCTTTCCAAAATCTGTCTACATATCTGCTCCTCTACCTCCCGCTGGCTATTGGGAGGCCTGTTGTAAACCCCCAACATCGTGACTGCACCCTTCCTATTCCTGAGCTCCACCCACATTGCATCGCTGCACGACCCCTCCAAGGTGTTCTCCCGCAGTACAGCTGTGATATTCTCCTTAACCAGTAATGCAACTCCCCCACCCCTTTTACATCCCCCTCTATCCCGCCTGAAGCCTCTAAATCCTGGAACATTTAGCTGCCAATCCTGTCCTTCCCTCAACCAAGTCTCTGTAATAGCAACAACATCATAGTTCCATTGAAACATTGAAACAAATGCACTTCACACCATCAGTCCCGCTGTGCTCCGCAACATCTCCCTGCCTGCTCTTCCTCTTAGTCTTACTGGCCTTATTTACTAGTTCCCCCTCATTTATTTCACTTGCTATCCTACTGCTCTGGTTCCCACCCCCCGCCACACTAGTTTAAACCCTCCCGAGTGACGCTAGCAAACCTCGCAGCCAGGATATTTGTGCCCCTCCAGTTTAGATGCAACCCGTCCTTCTTGTACAGGTCCCATCTGTCCCTGAAGAGATCCCAATGGTTCAGTTACCTGAAACCCTCCCTTCTGCACCAGCTGTTCAGCCACGCGTTTAGCTGCACTATCTTCCTATTTCTAGCCTCACTGGCACGTGGCACAGGGAGTAATCCCGAGATTACAACCCTGGAGGTCCTGTCTTTTAACTTTCTACCTAACTCCCGAAACTCCCCCTGCAGGACCTCGTCACTCTTCCTGCCTATGTCATTGGTACCGATGTGTACCACAACATCTGGCTGTTCACCCTCCCCCTTCAGAATGTCCCCTCTCCGTTCAGAGACACCTTGACCCTGGCACCAGGGAGGCAACATACCATCCTGGAGTCTCGTTCACGTCCACAGAAGCGCCTATCTGTGCCCCTGACTATAGAGTCCCCTATAACTATTGCTCTTCTGCGCTTTTTCCCTCCCTGCTGAACAACAGTGCCAGCCGTGGTGCCACTGCTCTGGCTGCTGCTGTTTTCCCCTGATAGGCCATCCCCCCCAACAGTATCCAAAACGGTATACTTGTTAGAGAGGGGGATAGTCACAGGGGATTTCTGCACTGACTGCCTCTTGTAGTGGTCACCCATCTACCTACCTGTACCTTGGGTGTAACCACTTCTCTAAAACTCCTGTCTATGACACTTTCTGCCACCTTCATGCTCCTAAGTGCATCCAGTTGCCGCTCCAACCGATCCATGCGGTCTGTGAGGAGCTGCAACTGGGTACACTTCCTGCAGATGTAGTCGTCCGGAACGCTGGAAGCGTCACGGACCTCCCACATCTCACAGGTGAAGCACTTCACCCCTCTGACTGACATTTCTAGCAATAATTAATTAATTAATTTAAAATAAATAAATACTTATTAAATCCTTACTAAATTGTTAGGGAATAGCTCTAAATAGCTGGGTAAGTAACTAAGGTAAGAAAGTTTTACAGTTTATTTTCATATATAGTAAGTAGTGTTTTTTAGGGAGTTCTGTAGTAACGAGGACCAGGGAAAACGGGCCGTAGAGTAACTGATATTATTTGATATTAAAGTCTTCCAAAAGGTTTAATTTAAAGGGTTAAGTCATGGCAGGAGAGCTCAAAGCCATTGTGTGCTCCTCGTGCTCTATGTGGGAAGCCGGGAACAATTCCAGTGCCCAGGACCAGCATGTGTGCAGGAAGTGTCTCCAGCTGCAGCTCCTGGATGCCCGGGTATCGGAGCTGGAGCAGCGGCTGGGGACACTGTGGAGCATCCGCGAGGCGGAGAGTATCGTGGATAGCACGTATGGATAGGACGTATGGATAGGTGGTCACACCGCAGGCTCAGACCCCACAGGCAGGAAGGGAATGGGTGACCACCAGGCAGAGCAAGAGGAGTAGACAGGCAGTTCAAGAATCTCCTGTGGCTATTCCCCTGCAAAACAGGTATACTGCTTTGGATACTGTTGGGGGGAATGGCCTCTCCGGGGAAAGCAGCAACAGCCCAATTCGATGCACCACAGTTGGCTCTGCTGCACAGGGGAGGATTAAAATTGTGGGAATGTAATAGTTATAGGGGATTCAATTGTAAGTGGAATAGATAGGTGTTTCTGTGGCCGCAAAAGAGACTCCAGGATGGTATGTTGCCTCCCTGGTGTTAGGGTCAAGGATGTCTCACAGCGGTTACAGGACATTCTGAAGGGGGAGGGTGAACAGCCAGTGGTAGTGGTACACATTGATACAAACGACATAGGTAAAAAAAAAAGGATGAGGACCTAAAAGTAGAATATAGGGAGTTAGGAAGTAAGTTGAAAAGTAGGACCTCAAAGGTAGTGATTCTCAGGATTACTACCAGTGACACTTGCTGGTCAGAGTGGAAATAGCAGGATATATCGGTTGAATACGTGGCTGAAGAGATGGTGTGAGGGGGAGGGTTTTAGATTCCTGGGACATTGGGACCGGTTCTGGGGGAAATGGGACCAGTACAAACTGGATGGGTTACACCTGGGCCGGAACGGGACTGATGTCCTCGGGGAAGTATTTGCTAGAGTGGTTGGGGAGGGTTTAAACTAAAATGGCAGGGGGATGGGAACCTTTGCAAGGAGCCAGAGGTGGGGGGATCAAAGTCAAGAACAAAAGACAGTAAGGGGAATAAGAAAAGTGATAGGCAGAGAAATCAAGGGCTAGAATCAAACAGGGCCACAGTGAAAAATAGTGGGAAGGGGCCAAGTGATGTTAAAAAGACAAGCCTTAATGTGCGGAGCATTCGCAATAAAGTGGATGAATTAATCGCGTAAATAGATGTAAACGGGTATGATATAGTCGGGATTACAGAGACATGGCTGCAAGGTGACCAGGGATGGGAAATTAACATCCAGGGGTATTCAGTATTTAGGAAGGACAGACAAAAAACAAAAGGCGGTGGAGTTGCATTGCTGGTTAAAGAGGAAATTAAAGCAATAGTGAGGAAAGATATTAGCTCTGACAATGTGAAATCTGTATGGGTAGAGCTGAGAAACACTAAGGGGCAAAAAACATTAGTGGGGGTTGTATATAGACCCCCAAACTGTAGTGGTGATGTTGGGAATGGTATTAAACAGGAAATCAGAGACGTATCCGATAAAGGAACATCTGTAATTATGGGTGACTTTAATCTGCATATAGATTGGGCAAATCAAATTAGTCACAATACAGCAGAAGAGGAATTCTTGGACTGTATACGGGATGGTTTCTACTCGGCACTTATCATATCAGGCCCCCTGCTGATGGGTGCAGCCAATGATAATGGTGGGTTGTGCTGGCTGCATGCAGCAACCACGTAAAACAGCAGGCAGCACCATATTAATGTGCAACACAATGAATGAGCATGGGTTATCTGCGGACCATGATCTATGGGAGTTAGCCAATTTAACCCCCGTAGATCTTGCCTAGAATATCTTCCTCTGCTATTTCAGTGTAGGTTTTAATCTGTTACTCCTAAATTGGGGGAAATTTCAGGTGAGCAATTTAAGTACCTCATGAGACAATTTCAAGTCTTCATTTTATTGCCTGGCCCTAAACTGATGACACTCATTGCAATATTAACTAATTTGCTTATTACTAACAAGGCTAACAAAATACATCTCAATCACTAAAGCATAAATGGGAAGTTATTTTAATATTTTATAGATCACAGGTGAGATTGCAATTTGATTATTTCAGGCAATTTTCCGCAACTTGCTGTCAAAGGGAAATTGATGTATTGATAAAGGTTCAGAGGAGACTGACAGTGCCCTGTTATGAGGAAAGTCTCAGACAGCTTAGCTTGTTTTAACGGGACAGAAGTAGATTTAGGAGAATCATGATCTCTGTCCTTAAAAAGCCGAGATAACGTAGATTTAGAGAGGCCGTTTAACTTGCACCATCATCACAGAACAAATGGATATGGATTTATCAGTAACGTACTCAAATTAGACTGGATGCAGGAATGAAGTTATTTTTTCTACATAATTGTGAAGTATCTGCAGCACAGAAACAGGCCACACTGCACAAATTGATTGAAAAATCTTTTTAAAATGCTGGTGTTTCTACTCCCCATTAGTCTCCTCTAAACCTGCCACTATTCCCTTCCCATGTATGCATCAAACAACCAATTACATTTAGACAGCAGATGTCCAGTTGGCTGATCGACCATGACTGTAAAAAATAGCTGCATTCCAATTGTCAGAGAGTTCCACTGATCTGATATTGTCAGGTGAACTGAGGAAGATCCTGCAATCTGGAATGAATCGGTGTCCCTTCCTGACCTTCAATGCCTATTTTACTGGAAAATTGTCACAGATACTGATGATTTGACCAAGGAGTTGCCAGCAGTAGCCACCAATGGTGACGTCAATCGTCTCGACTCTCCACATTGATACATCTCTGTTGAGGGCAATGTTAAACCACCCAATTCCCAGCTGACAGAGCATCTGCCATGCTTTCAGTCTCTTGATGTCTTGGTTAAGCATATTCATTCAAAAATATTGGAAGGATGCAGGCTTATTGTGAGCTTCACCTTCTTTTGACTCCAGATCCTAGGTCCTTCATTGCTGAAGCTCCTGAGCAGATTCTCCTCAGTAAGTCTAGGTCCCTACACCCATCTGATGATGGTTTTCTACCCAGGATGATAAATCTCTCCAATGATTGCACATTGATCATCATCTCTGGTATCTGTAGGCATTGAGCCTCCTAACTGGGTCCATGCTACCCACTTCAACCATTCTATGTGGCAGCGAATTCCACACCATTGCCACTCTGTGTAATCTCTGAAATTCCTCCTAAATTTTTCATTTGATCTGCATTTTTTACTAAATCTGATCTGATATCTTTATGGCCCTTTGTTCTGGACTCACCCACAATTCTCTCTACATTCATTCCATGGGAGAATATCAGGTCTCCTCTTAGTCTTCTCTTTCCAGGGAAATGAGCTCCAACCAGCTCAATCAATCCTATAGTTGCATCCTCTCAATTCAAGGAAGAAGTTGGTAAATGTTTCCTCCAGCTATCCATTGCTTCTAATTAAACAATGGAGAAATATAACAGAGATCCAGCAAAAGGAGTTGAGATGGAGAAAACAAGTTGTTACGAAGGTGCCTCTGTGTTTTGTTAAATATATTTTTTTGAGAATTCATTTTTGAAAGATTGAAGAAATTATGAATTTTTGGGTTTTCAAAGGGGTCATGTAAAGGCCACTGGACTTTGAAAAACAGCCCCCAGAAATGTTTTTTTTAAGAGGGGCACTGAGAGATCTTGCGAGGAAAACAAGCCTTTCCAGGAAACTACCTGACTTCCAGCTCAATAAACAACAGAGAACTTCGGACACCTGGAGAAGTTGTTTACAAAGAAGTGACAGGTCAAGATTGATGGAGGTCATAAGGGTGACCCCTTGTTGGTCTTGCTTTTGAATTGTTTTGATTTGGGGTAGAACTGCATAAAAAGCGAGACAACTTCCAAGGATTGAAGAGAATTTCCAAGGAGAGAAGAGAACTTCCAAGGAAGGAGAGAAAACTACAACCCAGCTCAGCTTTCCAGCACCTTTCTAAAAGACCCTGAGAAGTCCACTGTGTCAACCCATCTCATCTCCTGTCCTTGAAGAAAAGCCTGCTAAATTAATTTTCAACGCCACCTGAAAAGAACATTTCTATAAGATCCCAGTGACCCGTCTACATGTTCTCGGCGGCCAGACTGGATTCCAGTTTTGGAACACAAAATATCTCATCTGCTATTTCTTCAAGAATGAGCAAGTTATTATTGACTGATCATATCAATCAATCTTTATTAATTAACTAAAACAGACCCAGCCATGCAGTGAGGAAAACCCCATGTGGTAGAAAGCTTTGGGAGCCATAGGTCCAAAATCACCTGGTATTTCCAAGCACATTGCACATACTGCATGTCATGTCTCAAAATCACTATCCCAAAATCTAATTTTCCGAAAGAAATCTATCTGATTTGAACTTGAACGAATCTCTACTAACAGCTTCCGCCATCTCCCTCAGGATCCTGTAACATAGATTAGCCACTCATTGAAATTAGCCCAGTATTTGCTGGGAAAATAATTGCTAGTTTAATGCGTTTACCATTATTAGTGTGTAAACCCTCTGCAATTTGTAATGAGAAACCGATATCCCCTTAAGGTGCGAATCGCCACAAATTGCGGGACAGTTGCGTGCTGCACCATGGGCCATGCAGAAAACAGCAGCTCGTCATCAATGTCCTCAGGAGTTTCAGGAAATTGCTACACTTGGCCTGTTAAAATGAATTAAAACTCACTACAAAAAGGTAGGGCTGGTAGTCAATGATGTCAGGCCCCTCTTAATGATGAGAATTACGTTCCTGCAATGCCGCTCAATGGGAATAATATGAATTCCCCCAAAACGAGTGGATTTGAGGTGGGTGGGATGTTAACATTTTTTAAATCTCAAACCCGAACCCAACCCATATCGACCCAGTCCATTTACGATTTTAATAGAGGCAGGATGGGAGGGGATGTGATACCAACCCACTCACAGGAGGCAGGTGACACATTTTAATATTATAATGAGTGTGCCTACCTCCGATTTTATCTCTCTCTCTTCCAGCTTTAACCCTGGCTGGCCGGGTTTCCCCGACCTCTCAAAACCTGGCAGCTAATGGAGGTGAGGATTTCTGTGTGGAAAAGATGAGTGTGTTGTATCATCTGCAAAATAAGTCACGTTGCTTGTGACTCCGAGCTCCAGATCATTAATGGAGACATTAAACAAGAGGTCTTGGAACAGACTGCTGTGGAACACCACTGATAATATTCTCCCAGGCTGATGACAACCCTTGTACCACTACCCTCTGGCTTCTATCAGTCAACCAATTACATGTCCATTAAAAAATAAATCCTACTTCCTGCTTTCTTTCAGTGCCAGCCTTTCCAGGGGAACTGTATCAAAAGCCTTCCTGAAATCCAAATATACCACATCCACCATCTTACCCCTATCAAACTTCTTTGTCACATCCTCAAAGAAAACTAATGAGTTAGAATGGAACTTTTCCTTCGTGAACCTATTTTGGTGACCTTCTATGCTTTTATTTTATCCAGATGATCTATCCTTAATAAGGGTTTCCATAACTTCACCAACATTGGATGTCTCTTTTGCTCCCATTTTTAGATATAAGAGTAACATCTGCTTTTCGCCAGTCTGCAGGTACCTCTGCACCATTTAGTGATTTCTGGAAGATGTGTGCTGGAATTCTTGCTATTTCCTCCCTCGTTTTATGAAGAATCCTTTGATGTATCTTATCTGGCCCCTGAGATTTATATTTGGAATCATAAAATCATACAATTATATAGCATAGGAGGATGTCATTCAGCCCGCCATACCTGTGTCAGTTCTTTGAAAGAGTTATCTAATCAGTTGCACTCACCTGCTCTTTCCCCATTGGCTTGTCTAATTCCCTTTTGAAAGTTATTATTGAGTCTGCTTCCACCGCGCTTTCAGGCAGTGCATTCTAGATCTTAGCAACTCACTGTGTAAAAACATTCTCCTCATTTTGCCTCTGGTTCTTTCACCAATTACCTTAAATCTGTGTCCTCTTGCTATCAACAATGCTTCTGATTTGTAGCATTGTATTCAAGGATGCTATTATAATATTGCATTGTTTATAATGAATGCTGATATTGATTAGTATTACACTTCATTAATATTAATTAGAATTAATACCATTGAGTAACTAGATCTGAATGTTATTGTTGCCTATTTTCAAATTCAAGCAATGATCTATAAAGTGACAGTTTTTTTTGTGAATTCATCTGAAAAGCCGATCAGCCGGACAAGATCACCTCTACCAGTTATGAATAAGAGGAAGGGAAATATTTTGCTGTATTATTTGCTTTCCAACACATCTATTCTTGTGGCTCCATTAGATTCGAAGTAAAAAGCTGCAATAGCTCTGAAGGCGCTGAAAGATTGTTGTTGCTGTTTGTGTGTCAATATTGTCTGGTACATTTGCAATATTAGTTTTATCTTGATGTTTCTGTGTTGCCTAATGTGTAACTAACAATTGCAACTAATTTTAACCAGTGGAAGTTAAGATCTGTGTGGTGATATTTTGTTCAATGAGAGGACTGGAAACTGCACAAATTCCAGTTAGCAGTTTATACCGATTTAATGGATTCCTGGGTCAGGTAGCATTTATAAGTGGGGGTTTTTTTTTACAAAATACCAACCATTGTGGAGAAGAGGTTTGTGCACAGGAAATCCTAGAAGTTCTTGAAAGAGATACTGTGAATTAAAAAAAATCGTAACAGTTTTTTCATCATAAAGCCAAATTGTTTAAAGCTTTTGCAAATTGTGCTTGCAAGAAAATAAAAAAAATTGGTAAACTTTCATCATTGAAGATAATTCACCTTTTAAGCATAAATTTCAACGATTATTTGGATTTCTTGCAAGAGAAAATATGTCTTTTCTCCCCCTCACTGGCACTGATTGAAAGTTGAACAATTGATGCAAGGTAGTAAAGACTATAACACAAAGATTTGCCAAATTAACAGTTGCTAAATAATTAATTTGCTCATGGTTAATTCATAAGATTTTATTTAATTGCCTCTTCATCTGATCCATAGTTCTTGTAAACCATCATTAAATTTCATTTAGTTCCACATGGTCTGGCAAAGCCTACTGCTTCTATATTTTAGGAGATGAATATTTATTAGAAATTCCTTTTTTGTTCCAAGTAAGTGGATTGCTTGACTGTTTATTCATGTCTTCAAACAACTCTTTAAATTAACATTAATCATGAGTGATTATATAACGCTGTGCAATCTTTTCAATGATATTAAGATATCCTTTGTGGCTACTTCTGTTTGATCTATGCAAAAGGTTGGGCAGGAATATGAGAGTTAAAATGTGCTGAGCTTGGGTTTGGACTCTGGTGCAATATACTGGTTTGCTACTCTGGCTTTTGGCTTCAAATCCAATCCATAATGATGAAATAAAAGCCTTCTATCATATGCTAGCTATAAGGGTCACATGTGCAATGAGTTTGGATGGTCTCAATCCAATGCTTAATGATTAATGCTTAATCATATGGCACTAAATTGACCCCTAATCAGCACTAATTGGTGCAAAATTTCTAACACATGCAGGATTCTTTTTAATACAGCTCTTCCCGTTCCCCCACTTACTTGAATGCTGGTGATCAAGGGGCAGGTGTTGGAGATCTCTGAGTTGGAGGAGAAGGGGGAACTTACTGAGGCCTAAGTTAGGGGAGGGAATTGGATTGTAGACCTCCCTGTCGCATCTCCCCTGCTGCACTGCCAGAGGACAATCCAACCCAGCGCATCCTCATATTTCCAGAGGTGAGGCATGGCCTACTCACGGCAGACACAATGGTGTCACATACTTCCACTTTGTTCTAGCACTGCTTCCTTCCTGGATTCACTTATTTTTAAGTTAATCTTTCCTTTACTTGTTTGATCTCTCGGATTCACAGACATGAATGAAAGATTCAGCATGACTGACTGTAGTGTGCCCAGCACATACTGTGATCAGTCTGGGACAGCTTTCACAAATGGACCCTGAAATAGTTATGCCCCCGATTTGCATATGAAATAGGCCTAATGCCAGTTTCAGGCACATGGCCTGAGCTCCTACTGAGCAGCTCAATCCATTATGGCAGGTGGTACACTTCCAGTGTAGAATAAACCTAAACTCACCACCTGCCATACTGGACCTTTAGGTGCCCGTTTCATGCCTGTAATACGGATGCAGCAAAATCCAATTTCAAGACTTTTGGAGCCTTTCTTACATCTGACTTAATAGTACTTACGAAATTTTAAAGCAAGTTTAAAAACATTTTTGGAGAAAATAATGAACTTTCCTTGTTCCTGTGTTGTGAGAAGGAAGATGATGAGGATAAGGAGAAAAGAGAGGATGGTGGCTTGGAGACTGAGCCGTCACAGAAGGCCTCTAGACCTAGCCCATAGATGGCCACTCCATAGAGTCATATCTTTGCTGTCTGTCTGAGCTCAACATTAGGAGGCTATGATTCTCTTAACACCACCCCCCCTCCCAAGGTTACTAGGGAGTTATGCCAGTTATTGGTCACAGACATACTCAACCTTGATCAGGAGGTGTGCAGCCTTATCATTGGCTGTTAACAGCACCATAGCCCTGAACTGATGCATCTCCAGGCCTTTGCAGACGGCATCAGATGACTTCCGTCACATCGCTCAACATGTTGTGCGTCACTGGAGTTCTGAGAAACATAATAGAGACTATTTGACTTGTTTTTAATGGGGTATGATTCATTTTTAGAGCTTTTCTTTCATATAGAGGATACAGTGACGTATCGCACTCTTGCTCAATTTGAAAACTTAGTGGCTTTGAATGGGGCTTCCTCAAAATCTTTGTTTGTATTTCATGGTCTTGTGCCACCTGGAGCTGGAGATTGCACTTTGCCTCAGTTACAATGATGGCACTAAATGCAAATAGTTGCATTTTATCACCAAGATAATGAAGAAGCATTGTCTAAGTTTATATTATACTCAATAAAATGCAGGTGAAGAATTTATCTGGGAAATGGGATAACAGAAATCATTTAAGTAATTGGCTAAATATATGAAAATTTACCAGTATCAGTCTGTTCTGCACAGATGAAGTTATAACTAGTGTACTCTGTAATAATGGCACAATAAACAAAGGGCAAAAATTGAAAACATGCAAATTAGTAATAGAAACGGGGAGGGTGTTAAGAGGATATTCTGAAGGTTAATAAAACATGACCAATCACAGTTGAATATTTCAAATTTCACTCAGCAATTGCAAGCAAGCTACATTAAGTTAGGTTCTTGGACTTGGCACCAACTTAGCTGTAAATACTTTTTATGGAGTTCGAGTGAGACTTGACGAACACAGGCCGCAAAATTGGATAATGTCCAAAAACGGACATAGGGATCACAACGTGCAATTAACCCACGCCCGTTGCTTCCATTGCGAGTCGCACTCAAACTTCAGGCTCTCTCCTCATTTAAATGATAGCATGCAGCCAGTGCTGAGCGTGCTGTTGAGTAGCTGTAAATCTGAACAGGAAACCCAACATCGTGAGAGGCTGGCATGAGTTAAAGCCAGCCTGTACTGCTTAAAGGAGAGGCGCCTTTTGGCTGAAGCAGGTGCTGAAAACCATTGTAAAAGCAAGATTGCCCTAAGAAAGACATAATAGTGGAACAACATGGCAGAGAGCAGACGCCAAGATTTTTCAATGCTGCGCTAGAGGCCTTGGTACAGGAGGTGGCGAGCAGGAGAGACGTCATCTATCTACGTGGGGCTGGGAGATCTTCCACGTGAACTTTATGAAGGCAGTGGGGCCAGATAATCATGGCAATTAATCAGCTCCGCAGACCTGGATGCAGTGCCACAAGAAGTTCAATGACCTCACACAAGTGGTCAAGGTCAGTGAATGTATCTTCAAATGCTATATCCCACAAACTGCACCACTCGTCTCAGACACTCCTCAAATCACCCTCATGCACTTAATGCTGCTGCAAGCCACACACCCACATTTCACAGCTTGTCACATTGACAGCTAATCAACCATGACAGCCATATTGCCCAAACACATTGTACCACACTCACTGACACACTTCCCTCTCTCTCGCAGGATAAGATGGTACGTAGCCAGGCAACAGGACCTAACCGATGGGGCTCAGGTACGGTTGCATGTCCTTATCCCGATGGAATTGACTGTGTTCATCACTAATGGAGTGGTCACGACTGGGGCCATGGCTGTTGGTGGGGCTGAGATCATTGGTGAAGGTATGCTTATGCCTAATCCTTCTTCTCACATCTCACTTCCTCCTCATCTCACAAACTATTCTGATTAACAAGCTGCAGATGATTTGATATGTAAATTTAGTTTGGAATGTTTATTTTGTGGTGGCTTTTATTTTAGCGATGTGGCCAAGAGGATGCAGTGCTGGTGAGTCGTAGAGTCATAGAATCATACAGCACAGAAACAGGCCCTTCGGTCCATCGTGTCTGTGCCAGCCATCAAGCACCTACCTATTCTAATCCCATTTTCCAGCACTTGGCCCCTAGCCTTGTATGCTATGGCATTTCAAGTGCTCATCTAAATGCTACTTAAATGTTGTGATGGTTCCTGCCTCTACCACCTCTTCAGGCAGTGCGTTCCAAATTCCAATCACCCTCTGGGTGAAAATCTTTTTCCTCAAATCTCCTCTAAACCTTCTGCTCCTTATCTTAAATCTATGCCCCCTGGTTATTGACCCCTCCGCTAAGGGGAAAAAGTTTCTTCCTATCTAATCTATCAATGCCCCTCGTAATTTTGTATACCTGAGCAACAGAGGGAAGGCAAGGTGTGGGACTGTTGTTGAATGAGGAATTAGGGTTGCATTCTGTGATACCGTAGTTGAATGAGTCGATCACAGATAGCCCATCCAGAAAGGGGCAGTGTTGGTTGCCTCCTCCCTTCCTCCTCTTCCTCTTGCTCCTTCTCCTATTCGGCTGGTTACCATATAGCTAGTGGCAGGGGCTGTGCTCTCATGATATCATATAGCATGCAAAAGACCGCAACAAATATTGAAACCTCCTCTGCGCGTACTGCAGGGCTCCTCCACAGTAGTCCAGCAATGGAAGTGTTGTTTAAGCACTCCAATGGGTTTCTTAATTGTATTTTGTTTGGTAGCATGGCTTTTGTTAATGGCATTAAAATGGCAATCAGCTGCTTCACCATCCTCCTGGTGGCCGGTCCTAGTGGAACGTTCAACTCCTTTACCAAGATGGCGTCTTGCACTAATTGGGGACTAAACCAGCATTTCAGCTTAAGACCCCATCTTGGCCACCTTGCAGACTCTTTAGCGCCTAATATCACTTGGGAAAATCACTCATTGTTTTTAAGAGACAGACCTACCAACACCGATTTGATGACTTTCAGCAGCTTTCATGGTCATTTGTTCCCTAGCACTAGCCTACAAATTCTATTTATTGAATTCAGTTTCATAATTTGTCATAGTGAGAATTTAACTCACGACGTCTGGGTCACTAGTTCATTACCTACTGTACCCATCTCTTCCAAACAAATGGCACATTTGGCAGTACAGCACTCCTTCAGTACTGCATTAGAGTATTCGCCTAGATTTTGTGCTCATATCCTGGTGCTGAGTTTGAACCCACAATCTTATAACTCAGAGATGAGAAGGCTACCAATGGAGCAAAGCTGACACCTGTTTTCCTATTATGGATAACCCTCAGATAAAACTTCCTGCTTCATCAGTCTATTTTAATTCAGATTATCATTGACTGGAGTTCACCTCCAGTTATTGACAGCTGACTAACTAATTCTCTGCTTGATATCATTTCCTCCCTCTGCCTTGTTTCTGATATCCCATCCATCATGTTTCATGTGGGACCTGGTATTTAATTCATCAGCAACTTTTTACCAAATTCCTGAGTGGGAGGTACATAGCAGTATTATTTAGGGAGCCAGACAAATGCACTTTGTATTTCAACATCTTCATGCCTTTTTGAACCGCCCTTGGTACAGGTCTTTCTTCTTGGTGAGTGAAATTCTGAAATTTATTTCTCCAGCGCTGTATCACATTTTGCCCATTTATGGTGCCACGCACATTAATTACCTGTATTCCACATCCTAAATAACCTAATGTGTGCTATTGGTTGGCACAGTCATATACCAAAGTAACAAAATCGAATATACCAATGGACTGCCACCTAGTCCCACATGATCCCGTTGCAGCAGGGTAGGTTGCAAAAATAGAATTCTGATCTGGACCTAAGAAGTCAATTACATTTCTCACCTCTTTTCCTGGCCGTCTTTGTTCTGTTATGTTATGTACATAGTGCATAGAATTGTACAGCACAAGAAGGTGTGACTTCCTGCTGACCAGAGGTTACTTGGTATTTTCGGAAGCACTGTTATGACCTGGTGCAATGATGGATAATCATTAAAGGTATTAAGGTTCTTCTAAATAAAACCACAGCCCTACAGAATAATGACCCCTTAATGAAACATCATCTCTAGGCAAAACTTTAATTGTGTGACCAGGTCACTGCATATTAATTATGTGAGTAAAGGAAATCATTTAATATATTCAATGTTAACTTAATCCAACAGTAAATGTGCAGAGAATGGCACCAGGTCAGATAGGGCACAGGAATTAAATCAAGAGTAAATAACACTTCCTACTGTACAGTATCTGGTACACACTCCCCAACCACCCACCCCCCCCCCCCCCCGCCCCCACCCCCTATCAAAATGCAATTAGTTCTAGGCTAGGTTTGGGCTAGTATAGTGGAATGAATCAACTGTGGGCTGAGTGGTCCTTTCTCATCCTCATTTTTAACTTTCCAATAAATTTGCACAGCTGCCCATTGACGAGCATTGATGGAAAGTTATTTCGATAACTTTCCAATGGCAACCTCAGCGATCTATTCATCACAAAAATAATATCGGACCTTAAAATATACTTGTAGGCAGAATCTCTTCTAATGAGATGTGCCATAGATTGATCTGAACACAGCTGACATAAGATTCAGATGAAGAAGGCCCTTCAGCCCATTAGATCTCAACTTTCCAGAACACCAACCTTGCCATCTACCAATTGTCGGATTTAACTGTTTCTGAGATCAATCCCATGTCCTAGCTTCAACCACACTTCTTTGTAACCTGTTCAGCAATTAGTTACTGGCTGTGTAAAGAAATACATCCAGGCATCTGCCCTAAACATGACCTTCACAACCCTATGCTCTCTTGCTGTGCTTTTTCAAAAAGCAGTCTCCCAGACTTCTCTCCTCAATCCCTTTGGGAACATATGAATGTGCAAGATTGGAAAAGACCAATGTTGTTCCATGTGACCAGACCCAGAGTTCAAAAACAGAATGCACCATTCACTATCTGTATCCCTCAATTGATTTTATTTCAAATGCCTATCCTCTGGGCAGTCCATTCCTAACATTTTTGCTTTCTGTATGAAATAATTGCGTCCAATTTATTTACATAGTTTTACTTAGTATTTACAGCACTGAACCAGGCCATTCAGCCCAACTGTTCTATGCTCATGTTTATGCTTCACACAAGCCGCCTCCCATTCCTAATTCATCTCACCCTATCGAGATATCCTTCTATTCCTTTCTCCTTTATCTAGCTTCCGCTTAAATGCATCTATGCTGTTTGCCTCAACTACTCCTTGTGGTAGCAAGTTCCACATCTCAAGCAATGTCTGCTAAGTTCTTTTATTAACAAGCTCTTCTAACTCCTCAAAGAATTCTAATTGGTTTTTTTTAAGCTTGATCTCTTCCCCACCCTGCCCTGCCCAAATAAAATTATGCTAGCTTGGCCTGATGACATTATACGCCTTGAGTGATACCAGCTCCCCATCAGTGTCTTTCAAAGGTTATATTCCTTTTTTATTGACTTTGTTTTCTCCACATCTATAGAAGACTTTAATAGCATGAATAGCATTGATACATTTAAGGAAGAAAAGAGTAGAAGGATATGTTGATGAGATTAGATGAAAAAGCGTGGGAGGAGACTCCTGTGGAATATAAAAACTGGCATGGAGCTGTCGGGCTGAAGGAACTGATTCTGTGCTGTAAATATTTTCTAGCACTGTGGGATACTTTGAATCAGGTGGAAAAGTCAATAGTAAAAGTTTTGTTTTGCCAAGTTCCTTTTACTCTGCCCACTCTGGGTTGCGAGCACCAATTCATTCTTTTTATTGGACTCGCTGTCTAGCTCAATTATTGTTCATGTATTATTCTGCCACAAGTGTCTTCTACATAATGACTGAGTCTTAACTAATTTAACAAGGCATCTTCTGAGCTGGCGCTGAGCAGATCTGTAATGGGGTGACATTCCCTGGCAAAAATATGTTTCTATTCAGTGAGTATTACTTAATAATAAGGCATCTAATTATCAGACTATTAATATCGCCCCTGAGATTCACTTCTGAGGAAATAAATCAAGGTTTGATAAATTGAGTCATAAAGCTAACTTCAAATTAACTCCATTTCATTAAGCCTGGAACCACAGTTAGGATAGTTAGGGTGCCAGTAATGCAATAATGCAGGTCAGATGTGATGTCGCTATATTCTCCCCCAATATTTATGCCGCGGCCTAACCTTTACAAAGCAGTCCATCTGCATCATTAGATATCTTTTTGTTTCTCACGCCATCATCCAATGCCAATGGCCATTTACGGATTGAGATTCTTCTGGTTCAAGTATTTGCATACTTTATTTATTAATTATTTCAAGTGGGTCAATGGCTCCCCAAAATAGTTTAGAAAGGAATTTTATGCAGACATCTTAACAGGTTCATAACACAGAAATCCATTCATTCCAATTTCTGCTGAATTGTTTTGCAGTTTGAGCCTGTGCTTCATTGAGATCTGCCGAGTGACTGATCCAGATTCATTTAACCCGAGGTTTTTCCAGCCGCCTGAGGTCCCATCATGCTGATTTCATTTGCTGTTGTACAGGTGAAGGAGCAGTTTGCCAGCTCACGAGATTTCTCAATTCCCCACCACGGACAGTTGAAGTAGTTTTGTATCAGCCAAATAAATTCCTGTAGATCAATCATTCACTTCAAATAGATCTTTCTCCCATGAGAAAGTGAGTAAGATCAATGGTAACAGGAATACTTTATTGATGCTGTCATAATGTCCTACCATACCGAGATGAATCCTCTATACATTATGTTCTTGGCATTAATAATTCCTGTTCCTGTATTATGTTCAATTACTCATGCTGAGTAAGAAAATATTAAGCAATACTCACTGAATAATAGAAACATATATTTTTGCCAGGAAATTAGCCTTAGCGCCAACCAAGTAGCGGTTATATAACACAACAGCACAGAAGTGTTGTTCCAGAGCTGGCTACGGCCTGTCTCTGAAGCAGTGGGATGCCCTCAAGAAGTTTGTGATGCCCTCGGAGTAATGATCTCTAGGAAGTAGAGATCGAATTTTAGCCAGAGAATCACCTACAATTACTTCTCTTCTCACTCCCATACCGTTACCTCTGGAGTCCCCCAGGGATTATACTTGCCCCTCCTAGTTCTCATCTACATGCTGCCCTTTGATGACATCATCATTAGGTTCCACATGTCTGCTGGTAGCATTCAATTGTACCTCACCACTTCTCTTGACCCCTCCATTTTCTCTGATTTGTTACAATGTTTATCTGACATCTGGTATTGGATGAGCAGGAATTTAATCCAACTAAATATTGGGAAAATTGAAGCCATTGGGCTGAATTTTAAATGTGCAGGAGTGCCTGGGTTTATGAATGGGCGGAGGGTTAAAACTGGGGAAATCGGCAGCACTGTGGAGCCTGGTTCCAACTTGCCAACTTCCACGTTTCACTCCAGTGCATTAGGCTGCGTGTCAGCAAACCCCTGGGGGAGGGGGTGGGGGGGGAGATTGTCAATTTCAATATGCTTATTGGTCAATTACAGTGATATTAACACAGCTTTTGCAATTTAACTGAGGGTCCATGGGTTTCCTGGACTTCCTGGAACTCGCCAGTGAAAGCAAGGCGAGAAGATCGAAGCAATTGAGGGGGCTGAGGACATGACAGGGAAATATGCCAATAGGTATTGAAACCTCACCCCTGCTTTCATTCCTGATTGTGTGAAAGGCTTTATTCACATTACCTTATGCTGTGAGATAACTGACAACTTTTGAGGTTACTTACTCATTGGAGGTTTGTACGACTGATCTGCACTTTGGAGCTCTAATCTGTCGGATCAGCATGGATGCTGCAAATGCACTGTTACTTTGGACTTCAGATGAGGACCAAGGTGACCAGAATCCACAGCACTTTGACCAGCAGTATCAAGAGCAGTGCCAGCAGCAACCTGTTGGTCACAGACCTGCAGTGCCACAGAGAGAGGAGATCAGCAGAGAGGTGCAGCTCGCAGGAGGCCGTATTTGGCACACAGGGTCTACAGGCAGAGGATCAGCTTTCTCGAAGTGTCTCAACATCAGCGTTCCAGAAGGTTCGGTGTCATGTCAGGTGCTGGCAGGCATTTGCAGTCTGCAGGAACAAGACCAGAAGTCCATGTTTTACCAGCAGCTGTTAAAGTCACCACCATCCTCAACTTCTTTGCCCTGGCTCCTTCCAGGGATTTGCCATAGACACTTGCAGGATCTCACAGTCAGCAGCCTACAAATACATAAGACAGGTGACCGATGGTTTCTTTGCCAGGGATGGCAATTATGTGACCTTTGCCTCCAATTATGCCAGTCTCAATGAACGGGTGATTGCAATTCTGGTTCCCATATGTGCAGAGCATCATCAACTGTGAACGAGTGGCAATCGAGGCACCCATAGATCACCGAGGAGTGTTCGTTTCCCGCAAGGGCTTCCACTCCATCAATATACAGCTGGTGTGCAGCTGCAAACAGATCTTTATGCAGGTGTGCACAAGATTCCCAGGCAGCTGCCATGATGCTTTCATCCTGCGGCAGTCCACCCTCCCTGATCGCACCTCGAAGTTACCGTCTGACTGCTCAGAGACAAGTGACACCCATTTAAAACGTGGTTGATGACACCTCGCAGAAACCTGAAAAGTGAGATTCGGTGAGACAACCAGGTGCGTCACTGAGCAAGCCATTGCTATGGTGATTATGTGCTTCAGGTGCCTGAACAGATCAGGAGGTGCCCTTCAATACACCCCAGCTAGGGTCTCCAGAATGGTCGTAGTGTGCTGTGCTCTACACAACAGTGCACAGCAGTGAGGTTTGGACCTGCAGGAGGAACAAGGCACAGAGCACCGGGTGTTGCGTGGTTACCTTTAAGAGTGATGCCCCTTTAAGATCTTCGTATGCTCCTGAGCCAAACACCAGCATGTGCCAGTCTCACTGAAACTGTAATACCAAGAGGCAGCTTTTGTAAATACTTAGCTCTGTGTTGCATATAATAGTTAGCTTTTAGTAAACCTGTTTGAGATCTTCAACCAACTGAACTCCACACATCTCATTTATGTTGCATCAGACAGCAGAAAAAGCTTCTTATTACACCGAGTCTCTTATGACAGTTCTGAGGAGGTTGAGGAGGAGGAAGAGTGCAACGTGGGCAATGCACCAGTAGTGTTGCACATTGCTGCCCGGGATGCCCTCATTATTGTAGCATTCACTTAGGTTCCACCAGTCATCTGACAACCACATGCAAAAGCCACTACCTCCCATTCCTCCATTCCCCCAGCACAAAGCCTCCCTTTCACAGCTCCCTATTGCTCAGCATCATTTCATGTCTTACTACTCATCAGCATCATCCCTCTTGTGGCTCACCCACTCTTCCCTGCTCACAATGAGCTGGAAAACACTTTGCGACAGATCAGTGGGGCGACAAACAACCAAAGCTATTGTTTCAACAATCCTATTTAAGGTAGCATTTCAGAGAGCGGAATTTCCTGTCTATGGCAGGGCTCCCGGTGCCGGGTCGAAAAGGCAGGGGGAATCCTGCCTCGGCCAGCCGGAGTCCCCCAGCACGATTCTACAGTACCGGGCCAATTAACAGCCCAATACCGGGATCCCTATCCCTTTAAAGATGGGAGTCCCGCCTCCAAGAGCTGCCAGCCAATCGCAGGGCCAGTAGCTCAGTAGTATCGGCAGCGGCCACTGCCAGTACTGCAGAGGCCTTGGACCCAGCCCCAGCACTGGAGTCCCGGATCCCAAATAAGTGAGGCAGGGTCACCGGCACCAGTCCAACAGGCTCCGATGATTGGGGGAGGTGAGGACAGGAGGAGGGTGGTACAGGGAGGTGTTTTGTTTGCTGTCAGGAGCCCTACGTAGGTCACAGAGTGCTCACCAAGGAGGGTTCTCCCCCCCCCCCCCCCCCAAGCTTGCAGGGAGGGTGCATTGTTTTACTGAGCGATCTCCCCACTCACTGCTGGCTTAATACCAATGGCAGGGGGAAGATGCCCTTAATGGTTGTTAATCGGCTTCTTTCGGGCCTCATTTAACCTCTGGGCGGGATGGCCCGACAAAAGTGTGTGACGATAGGGGAGGCGACGAGCCCTCTGCCCCCCACCTCCACCCACCCCCCCCCCTCCCCACCTCGCCTCCAGTAGTAATCCTATGGGATCCTCCTCATCTGAACCCATTTCAGGGGACCCATAAAATTTGGCCTATAGTGTGCAAGCCATTGGTGAGGGCCTGCATGCACTCGTGTGATTGGCACGTTTGATGCTCCATGCAGGTGGCCACTCTTTCCATGGACAAATTTATTATAGTAAATACCTGCACAATGGCCACTTATGCATGAGACGGACTCCTCCAATCTCTCGGTAAGTGTGCACAGTCCTGCTGGAACACCTGCCAGTACATCTCACATTCTCTGCAGCTGCTCCAGAAATATCCTCTTCATCGGCGGTCCCTGAGGTACTGCATCTGTGTTCAGTTGAGTAGAGCTTGGAGTGCCCTGCGCTCTCCAGTGAGGACTCTTCACTGCTGTCCCTCTCTTCACCAGCTGCTCCTGCTCAGTTATGATGTATGAGTCACCAGGTGAAAACCCAACCACCTTCCTTACCAGCCCCACCAAAGTGTGAGTATCTGAGCTGGTGCATGATCTGCATGAGTCCTGTCATGCTGCACCCTCAGAGGGAGTGATCTGCTCTGTGGAGTCACCAAGGTCCTCCTGGACCACCTCCTGTGGGATGCTTAAAGATCCTGTGGGAGAGTATAGACATGAAATAAAACTATCAAAATAAGAATGTTTTAAGTGATCATTATCCACATGATCATATTTCACACACTGCTGACATCAAGTCAATATGACTGAGTGTTGTAAGCCATGTGGCTGTCTGATATTTAATCCTGTCACCAGTTAGCTGGGAGGTCTCCATCTTGCCATCTCCAACAATCAAACTCACCAAGACTCCATTGATGTCCAGCACCACCACCTCTGCAGTTGTCTGTTAGGAAATGTCTGGATGGCCACCTCTGGTTCTCTATCTCTCCCTCATGTTCTGTTCTCTTTTCTCGTGCAAGGAGGGAGAGAAAAAACCTATGAGTGAGAATAACAGGGTTGAATGGATAAATACAGTGCATTTGTTGAGTGACTATTAGGGAGAGAGAGGCATGACACTGCATAAAGATGAGAGTGAGTATCAGTGCTGGATGGATAGATGGGGCCTTGAGGAAGTGCATAGACAGAGGGATGGGTGCACCTGCAAGGTAAGTTGGTGGAGGGAGCAATGTGTTGGAGTAGGCTTGGGAATACAGAGTGAGGGGGTCAGGATGTAGGTGAATGTGCCACTAAACTCACCTTTCCTGTCCTGCTTAGCTTATTAAACTGCTTTTACCTGAGTCCCTGAGTGAGGTACCACACTCCTGCCTGACATCACAGGCAAGTTCCGGCCACACCTTCCTTGTTTCACCTGCAGACTTCCTTGTCGTATCATTCGGGAAGAGTATCTCCCTATATCTCCATACAGATGCCAGAATCGTATTCAGAGAGATGTAACTAAAATGAGGTGCAGCCTTTGAGTGCCTGCACTCTATTCTGCTAACTTCTTCTGTTGTGTTCCCAACTTCAAAATCCATCAAATTGCATGTTTGGATGGTCTCTTTAAATACTGGAATGAAAATCTGCTCACTCAGGTCATCATCATGCTCACTTGCTAATTAATCGGGAAACCTGGAAATTACATGGTAATGCAGTGGCTGGGTTAAAAAGCTACTGACAGACACATTGCACTTACTTCTGGGGTTCTCGCATGCTACTGGACTTCCACTCCCAATCTGCCCGAAACTTAAAATCCAGCCCTTTATCTTTGGTCCCCGCCACGAACTGCGTTCCTTGACCACCGTTTCCATCCCTCTCCCTGGCAACTGTCTGAAGCTGAGCCAGACTGTTTGCAATCTTGGTGTTGCGTTTGACCCCGAGTTCAGCTTCCGACCACAGATCTGCTTTACCACTAAGACTGTTTCCAACTCTGTAACATCGCCCAACTCCACCCCTGCCTCAGCTCCTCTGCTGCTGAAACCCTCATCCATGCCTTTGTTACCTATAGATTTGACTATTCCAATCCTCTCCTGGTCAGACTCCCATAAACTTGTGCTCATCCAAAACTCTGCTACCTATATCTTAACATGCGCCACGTTGCACTCACCCATCACCCTTGCACTCGCTGATTTACACTGGCCCCCGGCCTAACAGTGCCTCAATTTTAAAATCCTCATCCTTGTTCTCAAATCCCTCCATGGCCTCGCCCCTCCATCTCTCTGTAACCTCCTCCAGCCCTACAAGCCTTTGCGATCTCTGAACTCCTCCAATTCTGGCCTCTTGCATATCCCCAATTTTAATCGCTCCCCCTATTGGCAGCCTTGCTTTCAGCTGCTTTGGCTGTAAACTCTGAAATTCTCCCCCTGAATCTCCCTGCCTCTCCACTTCTTTCTCCTTTTATAAGGTGCTCCTTAAAACCGATGTCTTTGGACAAGCTTTTGGTTATTTATCTTGATAATCTGCTGTGGCTTAGTGCCAAAAATGTTTGTTTTTATTGTTTTTTCTTGTGAAGCACCTTGAGCGGTTTTGCTATATTAAAGGAGTTGTATAAATTCAGGTTGTTGCTGTTCTGATGCCCTCGGGGTGGTGGTGATGTCCTCTGAGAGGTATTGATCCTCTTGGGGAGGTAGTTCCACATCACTTGGATTCGACACCAATATAACTGCTGTGTAGCATTAACCCTGGTGGCCCTGGGAATCCCACTCACTTTCTAAACCGGAAGGGGTATAGATTTGAAAATTATGGAAATACTCAGCAAGTCTGTCGGCATCTGTGGAGAGTTAACGTTTCAGGTTCATGACCTTCCAACAGAACTGACAAAAGCAGTAAATGTAATAGATTTTGAGCAAGTGAAAATGAGGGAGGGTGGGTAGAAGAACAAAAAGAAAGGTCTGTGATAGGGGGGAGTGTAGGAGAGATTAAATGAGAAAAGATTTCGTGGTGCAAAGACAAATAGTGTGGTAATGGGCCAGGTAAAGAAACAAAAGATGTATCTGCAGGATAGCAGCCGTCTGAATGGAAAATAAAAGAATTGCAGGGGTCTTCGATGGTAACAAAATGGGTAGTATTGCATCCATCACCCTCGATACACCCTGCCCAATGATCAGTTCCATTGACTTCATTGGAGCTGAATGTGTAATGGCACATATAACTGGCAGCCAATGTGATACTGCCCATTAAGAGCTGCTGCCCAATGAGAATTTCTACCCTGAAGAGTTTCTAGTATACTTGGAGAAAGAGACACTTCTTCACATGCTGCCAGAACATTTAACATTCCTAACTCTGCAGAACCTGAATGTGAAAACCTGATGGAACCCATTCCATAGATTCTAGTGACTGTCAGCTACAGTATCAACGCATCTCAACTGATGTACAACCAAGGGTGGCAAACCACACTATTAATAGAACATCTGGCCCAACCTTCCCAACAGGGAAAGCATTCTCTTCCAACATGGGTTAAGACTTGAAACATAAATACAACCCAATCCTTTCACTACATGTCCACTGGGTTGCTCCTTGTTATATTTTGTTGCAAAGTGGCTGCAAACTGGATGTGAAAGATGAAAATGTAAACCAAATTAAATCTTTGGTTTTCAACACAGCTGCTCTTTGGCAGAGGGTGTAAAGGCAACCATGGTAACAAAGCGATGGAATTGTCTTCTATTGTAAAAAACTAAAATAAAGGGTCAAGGCCAATAGTGCAAGACAGAAAGCTGTTATTCAATCATTTCTTTACTTTTCAGTCATTTTGTGTGATGTGGGCAGCATTGAAAAGGCTACCATTTATTGATCATCCACAGATGCCCAAAGTGGTTTGATACAACAAAATAGTTTGCTTTGCTGCTTCAGAGGGAATTAGGAATCAAGCATTTGGAATAGGACTGGAATCACATATAGGTTGGACCGGGTATGGAAGCCAGGTTCCCTCCCCTAAAACACAAAAGTAAACTGGTTAGGTTTTAGCAACAATCCAAAAGCTCCATGATGATTTTTGCGAATGCCAGCGTTTTAACTTTGAGATTTTTAAAACTGAATCAATATCTCAGGGATAAATCAGAGTGTCAAGAGCTTAATGAAAGAGTGTGAAGAGTATTATGGGAAAGTGTGAAGAGTGTTATCAGGCGTAGTGAAGTGCGATATTAAACATTGTGAAGAGTGTTACCGGACGGTGTGAAGAGTGTTACCGGACGGTGTGAAGAGTGTTACCGGACGGTGTGAAGAGTGTTACCGGACGGTGTGAAGAGTGTTACCGGACGGTGTGAAGAGTGTTACCGGACATTGTGAGGAGTGTTACCGGACATTGTGAGGAGTGTTACCGGACATTGTGAAGAGTGTTACCGGACAGTGTGAAGAGTGTTATCAGGCGTGGTGAAGGGCGATATTAAACATTGCGAAGAGTGTTACCGGACGGTGTGAAGAGTGTTACCGGACGGTGTGAAGAGTGTTACCGGACGGTGTGAAGAGTGTTACCGGACGGTGTGAAGAGTGTTACCGGACGGTGTGAAGAGTGTTACCGGACGGTGTGAAGAGTGTTACCGGACATTGTGAGGAGTGTTACCGAACAGTGTGAGGAGTGTTACCGAACAGTGTGAGGAGTGTTACCGGACATTGTGAGGAGTGTTACCGGACATTGTGAGGAGTGTTACCGGACATTGTGAGGAGTGTTACCGGACATTGTGAGGAGTGTTACCGGACATTGTGAGGAGTGTTACCGGACATTGTGAGGAGTGTTACCGGACATTGTGAAGGGTGTTATCGGACAGTGTGAAGAGTGTTACCGGACGTTGTGAAGAGTGTTACCGGACGTTGTGAAGAGTGTTACCGGACGTTGTGAAGGGTGTTATCGGACGTTGTGAAGAGTGTTACCGGACGTTGTGAAGAGTGTTACCGGACATTGTGAAGGGTGTTATCGGACAGTGTGAGGAGTGTTACCGGACGGTGTGAAGAGTGTTATCGGACGTGGTGAAGTGCGATAGTAAACATTGTGAAGAGTGTTACCGGAAATTGTGAGGAGTGTTATCGGACAGTGTGAGGAGTGTTATCGGACAGTGTGAGGAGTGTTATCGGACAGTGTGAGGAGTGTTATCGGACAGTGTGAGGAGTGTTATCGGACAGTGTGAGGAGTGTTATCGGACAGTGTGAGGAGTGTTATCGGACAGTGTGAGGAGTGTTATCGGACAGTGTGAGGAGTGTTATCGGACAGTGTGAGGAGTGTTATCGGACAGTGTGAGGAGTGTTACCGGACAGTGTGAAGTGTGTTACCGGACAGTGTGAAGTGTGTTACCGGACAGTGTGAAGTGTGTTACCGGACGGTGTGAAGAGTGTTACCGGACGGTGTGAAGAGTGTTACCGGACGGTGTGAAGAGTGTTACCGGACGGTGTGAAGAGTGTTACCGGACGGTGTGAAGAGTGTTACCGGACGGTGTGAGGAGTGTTACCGGACGGTGTGAAGAGTGTTACCGGACAGTGCGAAGAGTGTTACCGGACAGTGCGAAGAGTGTTACCGGACAGTGCGAAGAGTGTTACCGGACAGTGTGAAGAGTGTTATCAGGCGTAGTGAAGTGCGATATGAAACATTGTGAAGAGTGTTACCGGACGGTGTGAAGAGTGTTACCGGACGGTGTGAAGAGTGTTACCGGACGGTGTGAAGAGTGTTACCGGACGGTGTGAAGAGTGTTACCGGACGGTGTGAGGAGTGTTACCGGACGGTGTGAGGAGTGTTACCGGACAGTGTGAGGAGTGTTACCGGACAGTGTGAGGAGTGTTATCGGACAGTGTGAAGAGTGTTATCGGACAGTGTGAAGAGTGTTACCGGACAGTGTGAAGAGTGTTACCGGACAGTGTGAAGAGTGTTACCGGACAGAGTGAAGAGTGTTACCGGACAGTGTGAAGAGTGTTACCGGACATTGTGAGGAGTGTTACCGGACATTGTGAGGAGTGTTACCGGACATTGTGAGGAGTGTTACCGGACAGTGTGAGGAGTGTTACCGGACAGTGTGAGGAGTGTTACCGGACAGTGTGAGGAGTGTTACCGGACAGTGTGAAGAGTGTTACCGGACAGTGTGAAGAGTGTTACCGGACAGTGTGAAGAGTGTTACCGGACAGTGTGAAGAGTGTTACCGGACGGTGTGAAGAGTGTTAACAGGCGTGGTGAAGTGCAATATTAAACATTGCGAAGAGTGTTACCGAACAGTGTGAAGAGTGTTACCGGACAGTGTGAAGAGTGTTACCGGACAGTGTGAAGAGTGTTACCGGACAGTGTGAAGAGTGTTACCGGACAGTGTGAAGAGTGTTACCGGACATTGTGAAGAGTGTTACCGGACATTGTGAAGAGTGTTACCGGACAGTGTGAAGAGTGTTATCAGGCGTGGTGAAGGGCGATATTAAACATTGCGAAGAGTGTTACCGGAAATTGTGAGGAGTGTTATCGGACAGTGTGAAGAGTGTTACCGGACGTTGTGAAGAGTGTTACCGGACGTTGTGAAGAGTGTTACCGGACATTGTGAAGAGTGTTATCGGACAGTGTGAAGAGTGTTACCGGACGTTGTGAAGAGTGTTACCGGACGTTGTGAAGAGTGTTACCGGACATTGTGAAGAGTGTTACCGGACATTGTGAAGAGTGTTACCGGACATTGTGAAGAGTGTTACCGGACAGTGTGAAGAGTGTTATCAGGCGTGGTGAAGGGCGATATTAAACATTGCGAAGAGTGTTACCGGAAATTGTGAGGAGTGTTATCGGACAGTGTGAAGAGTGTTACCGGACGTTGTGAAGAGTGTTACCGGACGTTGTGAAGAGTGTTACCGGACGTTGTGAAGAGTGTTACCGGACGTTGTGAAGAGTGTTACCGGACGTTGTGAAGGGTGTTACCGGACGTTGTGAAGAGTGTTACCGGACGTTGTGAGGAGTGTTACCGGACAGTGTGAGGAGTGTTATCGGACAGTGTGAGGAGTGTTATCGGACAGTGTGAGGAGTGTTACCGGACAGTGTGAGGAGTGTTACCGGACAGTGTGAGGAGTGTTACCGGACAGTGTGAGGAGTGTTATCGGACAGTGTGAGGAGTGTTATCGGACAGTGTGAAGTGTGTTACCGGACAGTGTGAAGTGTGTTACCGGACAGTGTGAAGAGTGTTACCGGACAGTGTGAAGAGTGTTACCGGACAGTGTGAAGAGTGTTACCGGACAGTGTGAGGAGTGTTACCGGACAGTGTGAGGAGTGTTACCGGACAGTGTGAGGAGTGTTACCGGACAGTGTGAAGAGTGTTACCGGACAGTGTGAAGTGTGTTACCGGACAGTGTGAAGAGTGTTACCGGACACTGTGAAGAGTGTTACCGAACAGTGTGAAGAGTGTTAACGGACAGTGTGAAGAGTGTTAACGGACTGTGTGAAGAGTGTTACCGGACACTGTGAAGAGTGTTACCGAACAGTGTGAAGAGTGTTAACGGACAGTGTGAAGAGTGTTAACGGACTGTGTGAAGAGTGTTAACGGACTGTGTGAAGAGTGTTAACGGACTGTGTGAAGAGTGTTAACGGACGGTGTGAGGAGTGTGATCGGACGGTGTGAGGAGTGTGATCGGACGGTGTGAGGAGTGTTACCGGACGGTGTGAGGAGTGTTACCGGACGGTGTGAGGAGTGTTACCGGACGGTGTGAGGAGTGTTACCGGACGTGGTGAAGTGCGATAGTAAACATTGTGAAGAGTGTTATCGGACAGTGTGAGGAGTGTTATCGGACAGTGTGAGGAGTGTTATCGGACGTTGTGAAGAGTGTTACCGGACGTTGTGAAGAGTGTTACCGGACGTTGTGAGGAGTGTTACCGGACGTTGTGAGGAGTGTTATCGGACAGTGTGAGGAGTGTTATCGGACGTTGTGAAGGGTGTTATCGGACGTTGTGAAGAGTGTTACCGGACGTTGTGAGGAGTGTTATCGGACAGTGTGAGGAGTGTTATCGGACAGTGTGAGGAGTGTTATCGGACAGTGTGAGGAGTGTTATCGGACAGTGTGAGGAGTGTTATCGGACAGTGTAAGGAGTGTTATCGGACAGTGTGAGGAGTGTTATCGGACAGTGTGAAGTGTGTTACCGGACAGTGTGAAGTGTGTTACCGGACAGTGTGAAGAGTGTTACCGGACAGTGTGAAGAGTGTTACCGGACAGTGTGAAGAGTGTTACCGGACAGTGTGAAGAGTGTTACCGGACGGTGTGAAGAGTGTTATCGGACGGTGTGAAGAGTGTGATCGGACGGTGTGAGGAGTGTTACCGGACGTGGTGAAGTGCGATAGTAAACATTGTGAAGAGTGTTACCGGACAGTGTGAAGAGTGTTACCGGACAGTGTGAAGAGTGTTACCGGACATTGTGAAGAGTGTTACCGGACAGTGTGAAGAGTGTTATCGGACAGTGTGAAGAGTGTTACCGGACAGTGTGAGGAGTGTTATCGGACAGTGTGAAGAGTGTTACCGGACGGTGTGAGGAGTGTTACCGGACGTGGTGAAGTGCGATAGTAAACATTGTGAAGAGTGTTACCGGACAGTGTGAAGTGTGTTACCGGACAGTGTGAAGTGTGTTACCGGACAGTGTGAAGAGTGTTACCGGACAGTGTGAAGAGTGTTACCGGACAGTGTGAAGAGTGTTAGCAGGCGTGGTGAAGTGCGATATTAAACAGTGTGAAGAGTGTTACCGGACAGTGTGAAGAGTGTTACCGGACAGTGTGAGGAGTGTTACCGGACAGTGTGAGGAGTGTTACCGGACAGTGTGAGGAGTGTTACCGGACAGTGTGAAGAGTGTTACCGGACAGTGTGAAGTGTGTTACCGGACAGTGTGAAGTGTGTTACCGGACAGTGTGAAGTGTGTTACCGGACAGTGTGAAGAGTGTTACCTGACAGTGTGAAGAGTGTTACCGGACATTATGAAGAGTGTTACCGGACATTGTGAAGAGTGTTACCGGACATTGTGAAGAGTGTTACCGGACAGTGTGAAGAGTGTTATCGGACAGTGTGAAGATTCTTACCGAAAAGTGTGAAGAGTGTTACCGGACAGTGTGAAGAGTGTTACCGGACAGTGTGAAGAGTGTTACCGGACAGTGTGAAGAGTGTTACCGGACAGTGTGAAGAGTGTTACCGGACAGTGTGAAGATTGTTCCCGAACAGTGTGAAGAGTGTGATCGGACACTGTGAAGAGTGTGATCGGACACTGTGAAGAGTGTGATCGGACACTGTGAAGAGTGTGATCGGACACTGTGAAGAGTGTTACCGGACACTGTGAAGAGTGTTACCGGACACTGTGAAGAGTGTTACCGGACACTGTGAAGAGTGTTACTAAACAGTGTGAAGAGTGTAATCGGACAGTGTGAAGAGTGTAATCGGACAGTGTGAACAGTGTTACTAAACAGTGTGAAGACTGTGATCGGACAGTGTGATGTGTGTTATCGGACAGTGTGATGTGTGTTATCGGACAGTGTGATGTGTGTTATCGGACACTGTGAAGAGTGTTACCGGACACTGTGAAGAGTGTTACCGGACACTGTGAAGAGTGTTACCGGACACTGTGAAGGGTGTTACCGGACACTGTGAAGGGTGTTACCGGACACTGTGAAGGGTGTTACCGGACACTGTGAAGGGTGTTACCGGACACTGTGAAGGGTGTTACCGGTCAGTGTGAAGAGTGTTACCGGACAGTGTGAATATTGTTACCGGACAGTGTGAATATTGTTACCGGACAGTGTGAAGAGTGTGATCGGACAGTGTGAAGAGTGTGATCGGACAGTGTGAAGAGTGTTACTAAACAGTGTGAAGACTGTGATCGGACAGTGTGATGTGTGTTATCGGACAGTGTGAAGAGAGTGACCGGACAGTGTGAAGAGTGTTACCGGACATTGTGAAGAGTGTTACCGGACATTGTGAAGAGTGTTACCGAACATTGTGATGATTGTTACCGAACAGTCTGAAGATTGTTATCGGACACTGAGAAGGGTGTTCCCAAACAGTGTGAAGAGTGTTATCGGACAGTGTGAAGAGTGTTATCGGACAGTGTGAAGAGTGTTATCGGACAGTGTGAAGAGTGTTATCGGACAGTGTGAAGAGTGTTATCGGACAGTGTGAAGAGTGTTATCGGACAGTGTGAAGAGTGTTATCGGACAGTGTGAAGAGTGTTATCGGACAGTGTGAAGAGTGTTATCGGACAGTGTGAAGAGTGTTCCCGGACAGTGTGCAGATTGTTCCCGGACAGTGTGCAGATTGTTCCCGAACAGTGTGAAGAGTGTTACCGAACAGTGTGAAGAGTGTTATCGGACACTGTGAAGAGTGTTAATGAACAGTGTGAAGTGTGTTACCCGACAGTGTGAAGAGTGTCATCGGACGGTGTGAAGAGTGTCACCGGACGGTGTGAAGAGTGTCACCGGACGGTGTGAAGAGTGTCACCGGACAGTGTGAAGAGTGTCACCGGACAGTGTGAAGAGTGTCACCGGACAGTGTGAAGAGTGTCACCGGACAGTGTGAAGAGTGTCACCGGACAGTGTGAAGAGTGTCACCGGACAGTGTGAAGAGTGTCACCGGACAGTGTGAAGAGTGTCACCGGACAGTGTGAAGAGTGTCACCGGACAGTGTGAAGAGTGTCACCGGACAGTGTGAAGAGTGTCACCGGACAGTGTGAAGAGTGTCACCGGACAGTGTGAAGAGTGTCACCGGACACTGTGAAGAGTGTCACCGGACACTGTGAAGAGTGTTATCGGACACTGTGAAGAGTGTTATCGGACACTGTGAAGAGTGTCACCGGACACTGTGAAGAGTGTCACCGGACACTCTGAACAGTGTTACCGAACAGTGTTATCGGACAGTGTGAAGATTCTTACCGAACAGTGTGAAGAGTGTTATCGGACACTGTGAAGAGTGTTATCGGACACTGTGAAGAGTGTTATCGGACACTGTGAAGAGTGTTATCGGACACTGTGAAGAGTGTTATCGGACACTGTGAAGAGTGTTATCGGACACTGTGAAGAGTGTTATCGGACACTGTGAAGAGTGTCACCGGACACTGTGAAGAGTGTCACCGGACACTGTGAAGAGTGTCACCGGACACTGTGAACAGTGTTACCGAACAGTGTTATCGGACAGTGTGAAGATTCTTTCCGAACAGTGTGAAGAGTGTTATCGTACACTGTGAAGAGTGTTATCGGACACTGTGAAGAGTGTTATCGGACACTGTGAAGAGTGTTATCGGACACTGTGAAGAGTGTTATCGGACAGTGTGAAGAGTGTTATCGGACAGTGTGAAGAGTGTTATCGGACAGTGTGAAGAGTGTTATCGGACAGTGTGAAGAGTGTTATCGGACAGTGTGAAGAGTGTTATCGGACAGTGTGAAGAGTGTTACCGGACATTGTGAAGAGTGTTATTGGACACTGTGAAGAGTGTTAATGAACAGTGTGAAGTGTGTCACCGGACAGTGTGAAGATTGTTTCCGAACAATGTGAAGAGTGTTATCGGAAACTGTGAAGAGTGTTACTAAACAGTGTGAAGAGTGTTATCGGACTGTGTTAAGAGTGTTATCGGACAGTGTGAAGTGTGTTATCGGACAGTGTGAAGAGTGTTACCGAACAGTGCGAAGAGTGTTATCGGACAGTGCGAAGTGTGTTATCGGACAGTGGGAAGAGTGTTATCGGACAGTGTGAAGAGTGTTACCGAACAGTGCGAAGAGTGTTATCGGACAGTGCGAAGAGTGTTATCGGACAGTGCGAAGAGTGTTACCGGACAGTGCGAAGAGTGTTACCGGACAGTGCGAAGAGTGTTACCGGACAGTGCGAAGATTGTTACCGGACAGTGCGAAGATTGTTACCGGACAGTGCGAAGATTGTTACCGGACACTGTGAAGAGTGTTATCGGACACTGTGAAGAGTGTTATCGGACACTGTGAAGAGTGTTATCGGACACTGTGAAGAGTGTTACCGAACAGTGTGAAGAGTGTTACCGAACAGTGTGAAGAGTGTTACCGGACACTGTGAAGAGTGTTACCGGACACTGTGAAGAGTGTTATCTGACAGTGTGAAGATTGTTCCCGAACAGTGTGAAGAGTGTTACCGAACAGTGTGAAGAGTGTGATCGGACAGTGTGAAGAATGTTATCGGACATTGTGAAAAGTGTTACCGAACAGTGTGAAGAGTGTTATCAGACACTGTGAAAAGTGTTACCGAACAGTGTGAAGAGTGTTATCGGACAGTGTGATGATTGTTACCGAACAGTGTGAAGAGTGTTATCTGACAGTGTGAAGATTGTTCCCGAACAGTGTGAAGAGTGTTACCGAACAGTGTGAAGAGTGTGATCGGACAGTGTGAAGAATGTTATCGGACATTGTGAAAAGTGTTACCTAACAGTGTGAAGAGTGTTATCGGACACTGTGAACAGTGTTACCGAACAGTGTTATCGGACAGTGTGAAGATTCTTACCTAACAGTGTGAAGAGTGTTAATGAACAGTGTGAAGAGTGTTAATGAACAGTGTGAAGAGTGTTATCGGACAGTGTGAAGAGTGTTATCGGACAGTGTGAAGAGTGTTATCGGACAGTGTGAAGAGTGTTATCGGACAGTGTGAAGAGTGTTATCGGACAGTGTGAAGAGTGTTATCGGACAGTGTGAAGAGTGTGATCGGACAGTGTGAAGAGTGTGATCGGACAGTGTGAAGAGTGTTATCGGACAGTGTGAAGAGTGTTATCGGACAGTGTGAAGAGTGTCACCGGACAGTGTGAAGAGTGTCATCGGACAGTGTGAAGAGTGTTATCGGACAGTGTGAAGAGTGTTATCGGACAGTGTGAAGAGTGTTACCGGACAGTGTGAAGAGTGTTACCGAACATTGTGAAGAGTGTTATTGGACACTGTGAAGAGTGTTACCGAACAGTGTGAAGAGTGTGATCGGACATTGTGAAGAGTGTTATCGGACATTGTGAAGAGTGTTATCGGACTGTGTGAAGAGTGTTATCGGACAGTGTGAAGTGTGTTATCGGACAGTGTGAAGAGTGTCACCGGACACTGTGAAGAGTGTCACCGGACACTGTGAACAGTGTTACCGAACAGTGTTATCGGACAGTGTGAAGATTCTTACCGAACAGTGTGAAGAGTGTTATCGTACACTGTGAAGAGTGTTATCGGACACTGTGAAGAGTGTTATCGGACACTGTGAAGAGTGTTATCGGACACTGTGAAGAGTGTTATCGGACAGTGTGAAGCGTGTTATCGGACACTGTGAAGAGTGTTATCGGACAGTGTGAAGAGTGTTACCGAACATTGTGAAGAGTGTTATTGGACACTGTGAAGAGTGTTACCGAACAGTGTGAAGAGTGTGATCGGACATTGTGAAGAGTGTTATCGGACATTGTGAAGAGTGTTATCGGACTGTGTGAAGAGTGTTATCGGACAGTGTGAAGTGTGTTATCGGACAGTGTGAAGAGTGTCACCGGACACTGTGAAGAGTGTCACCGGACACTGTGAACAGTGTTACCGAACAGTGTTATCGGACAGTGTGAAGATTCTTACCGAACAGTGTGAAGAGTGTTATCGTACACTGTGAAGAGTGTTATCGTACACTGTGAAGAGTGTTATCGGACACTGTGAAGAGTGTTATCGGACACTGTGAAGAGTGTTATCGGACACTGTGAAGAGTGTTATCGGACAGTGTGAAGAGTGTTATCGGACAGTGTGAAGAGTGTTATCGGACAGTGTGAAGAGTGTTATCGGACAGTGTGAAGAGTGTTATCGGACAGTGTGAAGAGTGTTATCGGACAGTGTGAAGAGTGTTATCGGACAGTGTGAAGAGTGTTACCGGACATTGTGAAGAGTGTTATTGGACACTGTGAAGAGTGTTAATGAACAGTGTGAAGTGTGTCACCGGACAGTGTGAAGAGTGTCATCGGACAGTGTGAAGATTGTTCCCGAACAATGTGAAGAGTGTTATCGGAAACTGTGAAGAGTGTTACTAAACAGTGTGAAGAGTGTTATCGGACAGTGTGAAGTGTGTTATCGGACAGTGTGAAGAGTGTTACCGGACAGTGCGAAGAGTGTTATCGGACAGTGCGAAGTGTGTTATCGGACAGTGGGAAGAGTGTTATCGGACAGTGCGAAGAGTGTTACCGAACAGTGCGAAGAGTGTTACCGGACAGTGCGAAGAGTGTTATCGGACAGTGCGAAGAGTGTTACCGGACAGTGCGAAGAGTGTTACCGGACAGTGCGAAGAGTGTTACCGGACAGTGCGAAGAGTGTTACCGGACAGTGCGAAGATTGTTACCGGACAGTGTGAAGATTGTTACCGGACACTGTGAAGAGTGTTATCGGACACTGTGAAGAGTGTTACCGAACAGTGTGAAGAGTGTTACCGAACAGTGTGAAGAGTGTTACCGGACACTGTGAAGAGTGTTATCGGACACTGTGAAGAGTGTTACCGAACAGTGTGAAGAGTGTTATCTGACAGTGTGAAGATTGTTCCCGAACAGTGTGAAGAGTGTTACCGAACAGTGTGAAGAATGTTATCGGACATTGTGAAAAGTGTTACCGAACAGTGTGAAGAGTGTTATCAGACACTGTGAAAAGTGTTACCGAACAGTGTGAAGAGTGTTATCGGACAGTGTGATGATTGTTACCGAACAGTGTGAAGAGTGTTATCTGACAGTGTGAAGATTGTTCCCGAACAGTGTGAAGAGTGTTACCGAACAGTGTGAAGAGTGTGATCGGACAGTGTGAAGAATGTTATCGGACATTGTGAAAAGTGTTACCTAACAGTGTGAAGAGTGTTATCGGACACTGTGAACAGTGTTACCGAACAGTGTTATCGGACAGTGTGAAGATTCTTACCGAACAGTGTGAAGAGTGTTAATGAACAGTGTGAAGAGTGTTAATGAACAGTGTGAAGAGTGTTATCGGACAGTGTGAAGAGTGTTATCGGACAGTGTGAAGAGTGTTATCGGACAGTGTGAAGAGTGTTATCGGACAGTGTGAAGAGTGTTATCGGACAGTGTGAAGAGTGTTATCGGACAGTGTGAAGAGTGTGATCGGACAGTGTGAAGAGTGTTATCGGACAGTGTGAAGAGTGTTATCGGACAGTGTGAAGAGTGTCACCGGACAGTGTGAAGAGTGTCATCGGACAGTGTGAAGAGTGTTATCGGACAGTGTGAAGAGTGTTACCGAACATTGTGAAGAGTGTTATTGGACACTGTGAAGAGTGTTATTGGACACTGTGAAGAGTGTTACCGAACAGTGTGAAGAGTGTGATCGGACATTGTGAAGAGTGTGATCGGAAAGTGTGCAGATTGTTCCCGAACAGTGTGAAGAGTGTTATCGGACTGTGTGAAGAGTGTTATCGGACAGTGTGAAGTGTGTTATCGGACTCTGTGAAGAGTGTCACCGGACACTGTGAAGAGTGTGATCGGACAGTGTGAAGAGTGTGATCGGACAGTGTGAAGAGTGTGATCGGACAGTGTGAAGAGTGTGATCGGACAGTGTGAAGAGTGTGATCGGACAGTGTGAAGAGTGTTATCGGACATTGTGAAGAGTGTTACCGAACAGTGTGAAGAGTGTTAATGAACAGTGTGAAGTGTGTTACCCGACAGTGTGAAGAGTGTTATCGGACGGTGTGAAGAGTGTCACCGGACAGTGTGAAGAGTGTCACCGGACAGTGTGAAGAGTGTCACCGGACAGTGTGAAGAGTGTCACCGGACAGTGTGAAGAGTGTCACCGGACAGTGCGAAGAGTGTCACCGGACAGTGCGAAGAGTGTCACCGAACAGTGCGAAGAGTGTCACCGAACAGTGCGAAGAGTGTTACCGGACAGTGCGAAGAGTGTTACCGTACAGTGCGAAGAGTGTTACCGAACAGTGCGAAGAGTGTTATCGGACAGTGTGAAGATTGTTCCCGAACAGTGTGAAGAGTGTTATCGGACAGTGTGAAGAGTGTTATCAGACAGTGTGAAGAGTGTTACCGTACAGTGTGAAGAGTGTTACCGTACAGTGTGAAGAGTGTTACCGTACAGTGTGAAGAGTGTTACCGGACAGTGTGAAGAGTGTTATCAGACACTGTGAAGATTGTTACCAAACACTGTGAAGAGTGTTATCGTACACTGTGAAGAGTGTTATCGGACACTGTGAAGAGTGTTATCGGACACTGTGAAGAGTGTTATCGGACACTGTGAAGAGTGTTATCGGACACTGTGAAGAGTGTTACCGAACAGTGTGAAGAGTGTTATCGGACAGTGTGATGATTGTTACCGAACAGTCTGAAGAGTGTTATCGGCCACTGTGAAGAGTGTTACCGAACAGTGTGAAGAGTGTTATCGGACACTGTGAAGATTCTTACCGAACAGTGTGAAGAGTGTTATCGGACACTGTGAAGAGTGTTATCGGACACTGTGAAGAGTGTTATCGGACACTGTGAAGAGTGTTATCGGACACTGTGAAGAGTGTTAATGAACAGTGTGAAGAGTGTTACCGGACAGTGTGAAGAGTGTTACCGGACAGTGTGAAGAGTGTTACCGAACATTGTAAAGAGAGTTACCGGACAGTGTGAAGAGAGTTACCGGACAGTGTGAAGAGAGTTACCGGACAGTGTGAAGAGTGTTATCGGACAGTGTGAAGAGTGTTATCGGACAGTGTGAGGAGTGTTACCGCACAGTGTGAAGAGAGTTACCGGACAGTGTGAAGAGAATTATCGGACAGTGTGAAGAGTGTGATCGGACAGTGTGAAGAGTGTTATCGGACATTGTGAAGAGTGTTACCGAACAGTGTGAAGAGTGTTATCGGACACTGTGAAGAGTGTTATCGGACAGTGTGAAGATTCTTACCGAACAGTGTGAAGAGTGTTATCGGACACTGTGAAGAGTGTTATCGGACACTGTGAAGAGTGTTATCGGACACTGTGAAGAGTGTTATCGGACACTGTGAAGAGTGTTAATGAACAGTGTGAAGAGTGTTATCGGACAGTGTGAAGAGTGTTACCGGACAGTGTGAAGAGTGTTACCGAACATTGTGAAGAGAGTTACCGGACAGTGTGAAGAGAGTTATCGGACAGAAAGAAGAGTGTTATCGGACAGTGTGAAGAGTGTTATCGGACAGTGTGAGGAGTGTTACCGCACAGTGTGAAGAGAGTTACCGCACAGTGTGAAGAGAGTTACCGGACAGTGTGAAGAGTGTTATCGGACAGTGTGAAGAGTGTTACCGAACACTGTGAAGAGTGTTATCGGACACTGTGAAGAGTGTTATCGGACACTGTGAAGAGTGTGATGGGACAGTATGAAGAGTGTGATGCGACAGTATGAAGAGTGTGATGGGACAGTATGAAGAGTGTTATCGGACACTGTGAAGAGTGTTATCGGACACTGTGAAGAGTGTTATCGGACACTGTGAAGAGTGTTATCGGACACTGTGAAGAGTGTTATCGGACAGTATGGAGAGTGTTATCGGACACTGTGAAGAGTGTTATCGGACACTGTGAAGAGTGTTATCGGACACTGTGAAGAGTGTTATCGGACACTGTGAAGAGTGTTATCGGACACTGTGAAGTGTGTTATCGGACACTGTGAAGAGTGTTAACGGACAGTGTGAAGAGTGTTATCGGACACTGTGAAGATTGTTCCCGAACAGTGTGAAGAGTGTTATCGGACACTGTGAAGAGTGTTACCGAACAGTGTGAAGAGTGTTACCGGACACTGTGAAGAGTGTTATCGGACACTGTGAAGAGTGTTACCGGACAGTGTGAAGAGTGTTACCGGACAGTGTGAAGAGTGTTACCGGACAGTGTGAAGAGTGTTACCGGACAGTGTGAAGAGTGTTACCGAACAGTGTGAAGAGTGTTACCGGACAGTGTGAAGAGTGTTATCTGACAGTGTGAAGATTGTTCCCGAACAGTGTGAAGAGTGTTACCGAACAGTGTGAAGAGTGTGATCGGACAGTGTGAAGAATGTTATCGGACATTGTGAAAAGTGTTACCGAACAGTGTGAAGAGTGTTATCAGACACTGTGAAAAGTGTTACCGAACAGTGTGAAGAGTGTTATCGGACAGTGTGATGATTGTTACCGGACAGTGTGAAGAGTGTTATCTGACAGTGTGAAGATTGTTCCCGAACAGTGTGAAGAGTGTTATCTGACAGTGTGAAGATTGTTCCCGAACAGTGTGAAGAGTGTTACCGAACAGTGTGAAGAGTGTGATCGGACAGTGTGAAGAATGTTATCGGACACTGTGAACAGTGTTACCGAACAGTGTTATCGGACAGTGTGAAGATTCTTACCGAACAGTGTGAAGAGTGTTAATGAACAGTGTGAAGAGTGTTATCGGACAGTGTGAAGAGTGTTATCGGACAGTGTGAAGAGTGTTATCGGACAGTGTGAAGAGTGTTATCGGACAGTGTGAAGAGTGTTACCGAACAGTGTGAAGAGTGTGATCGGACAGTGTGAAGAGTGTTATCGGACATTGTGAAGAGTGTTACCGAACAGTGTGAAGAGTGTTATCGGACACTGTGAAGAGTGTTATCGGACAGTGTGAAGATTCTTACCGAACAGTGTGAAGAGTGTTATCGGACACTGTGAAGAGTGTTATCGGACACTGTGAAGAGTGTTATCGGACACTGTGAAGAGTGTTATCGGACACTGTGAAGAGTGTTAATGAACAGTGTGAAGAGTGTTATCGGACAGTGTGAAGAGTGTTACCGGACAGTGTGAAGAGTGTTACCGAACATTGTGAAGAGAGTTACCGGACAGTGTGAAGAGAGTTATCGGACAGAAAGAAGAGTGTTATCGGACAGTGTGAAGAGTGTTATCGGACAGTGTGAGGAGTGTTACCGCACAGTGTGAAGAGAGTTACCGCACAGTGTGAAGAGAGTTACCGGACAGTGTGAAGAGTGTTATCGGACAGTGTGAAGAGTGTTACCGAACACTGTGAAGAGTGTTATCGGACACTGTGAAGAGTGTTATCGGACACTGTGAAGAGTGTGATGGGACAGTATGAAGAGTGTGATGCGACAGTATGAAGAGTGTGATGGGACAGTATGAAGAGTGTTATCGGACACTGTGAAGAGTGTTATCGGACACTGTGAAGAGTGTTATCGGACAGTATGGAGAGTGTTATCGGACACTGTGAAGAGTGTTATCGGACACTGTGAAGAGTGTTATCGGACACTGTGAAGAGTGTTATCGGACACTGTGAAGAGTGTTATCGGACACTGTGAAGTGTGTTATCGGACACTGTGAAGAGTGTTAACGGACAGTGTGAAGAGTGTTATCGGACACTGTGAAGATTGTTCCCGAACAGTGTGAAGAGTGTTATCGGACACTGTGAAGATTGTTACCGAACAATGTGAAGAGTGTTATCGGATACTGTGAAGAGTGTTATCGGACACTGTGAAAAGTGTTACCGAACAGTCTGAAGAGTGTTATCGACAGTGCGAAGAGTGTTACCGAACAGTGCGAAGAGTGTTATCGGACAGTGCGAAGAGTGTTACCCGACAGTGTGAAGAGTGTTACCGAACAGTGCGAAGAGTGTTACCGGACAGTGCGAAGAGTGTTATCGGACAGTGCGAAGAGTGTTATCGGACACTGTGAAGAGTGTTACCGAACAGTGCGAAGAGTGTTATCGGACAGTGCGAAGAGTGTTACCGAACAGTGCGAAGAGTGTTATCGGACAGTGTGAAGAGTGTTCCCCGACAGTGTGAAGAGTGTTATCGGACGCTTTGAAAAGTGTTACCGAACAGTGTGAAGAGTGTTATCGGACAGTGTGAAGAGTGTTATCGGACAGTGTGAAGAGTGTTATCGGACAGTGTGAAGAGTGTTATCGGACAGTGTGAAGAGTGTTATCGGACATTGTGAAGAGTGTTACCGAACAGTGTGAAGAGTGTTATCGGACACTGTGAAGAGTGTTACCGGACAGTGTGAAGAGTGTTACCGGACAGTGTGAAGAGTGTTACCGGACATTGTGAAGAGTGTTACCGGACATTGTGAAGAGTGTTACCGGACAGTGTGAAGATTGTTATCGGACAGTGTGAAGATTGTTATCGGACAGTGTGAAGATTGTTATCGGACAGTGTGAAGAGTGTTGCCGGACAGTGTGAAGAGTGTTACCGGACAGTGTGAAGAGTGTTACCGGACAGTGTGAAGTGTGTTATCGGACAGTGCGAAGAGTGTTACCGAACAGTGCGAAGAGTGTTATCGGACAGTGTGAAGAGTGTTATCGGACACTGTGAAGAGTGTTATCGGACACTGTGAAGAGTGTTACCGGACACTGTGAAGAGTGTGATCGGACAGTGTGAAGAGTGTTATCGGACAGTGTGAGGAGTGTTACCGCACAGTGTGAAGAGAGTTACCGCACAGTGTGAAGAGAGTTACCGGACAGTGTGAAGAGAGTTACCGGACAGTGTGAAGAGAGTTACCGGACAGTGTGAAGAGAGTTATCGGACATTGTGAAGAGTGTTACCGAACATTGTGAAGAGTGTTATCGGACAGTGTGATGATTGTTACTGAACAGTCTGAAGATTGTTATCGGACACTGAGAAGGGTGTGATCGGACACTGTGAAGAGTGTTCCCAAACAGTGTGAAGAGTGTTATCGGACAGTGTGAAGAGTGTTATCGGACAGTGTGAAGAGTGTTATCGGACAGTGTGAAGAGTGTTATCTGACAGTGTGCAGATTGTTCCCGAACAGTGTGAAGAGTGTTACCCAACAGTGTGAAGAGTGTTATCGGACACTGTGAAGAGTGTTACCGAACAGTGTGAAGAGTGTGATCGGACAATGTGAAGAGTGTGATCGGACAGTGTGAAGAGTGTGATCGGACAGTGTGAAGAGTGTGATCGGACAGTGTGAAGAGTGTGATCGGACAGTGTGAAGAGGGTGATCGGACAGTGTGAAGAGGGTGATCGGACAGTGTGAAGAGTGTTATCGGACATTGTGAAGAGTGTGATCGGACAATGTGAAGAGTGTGATCGGACAGTGTGAAGAGTGTGATCGGACAGTGTGAAGAGTGTGATCGGACAGTGTGAAGAGTGTGATCGGACAGTGTGAAGAGTGTGATCGGACAGTGTGAAGAGTGTGATCGGACAGTGTGAAGAGTGTCACCGGACAGTGTGAAGAGTGTCACCGGACAGTGTGAAGAGTGTCACCGGACAGTGTGAAGAGTGTCACCGGACAGTGTGAAGAGTGTCACCGGACAGTGTGAAGAGTGTCACCGGACAGTGTGAAGAGTGTCACCGGACAGTGTGAAGAGTGTTATCGGACAGTGTGAAGATTGTTCCCGAACAATGTGAAGAGTGTTATCGGAAACTGTGAAGAGTGTTACTAAACAGTGTGAAGAGTGTGATCGGACAGTGTGAAGAGTGTTTCTAAACAGTGTGAAGACTGTGATCGGACAGTGTGAAGATTTTTACCGAACAGTGTGAAGAGTGTTATCGGACTGTGTGAAGAGTGTTATCGGACAGTGTGAAGTGTGTTATCGGACAGTGTGAAGAGTGTTACCGGACAGTGCGAAGAGTGTTGTCGGACAGTGCGAAGTGTGTTATCGGACAGTGCGAAGAGTGTTATCGGACAGTGCGAAGAGTGTTACCGAACAGTGCGAAGAGTGTTACCGAACAGTGCGAAGAGTGTTACCGAACAGTGCGAAGAGTGTTATCGGACAGTGCGAAGAGTGTTACCGAACAGTGCGAAGAGTGTTACCGAACAGTGCGAAGAGTGTTACCGAACAGTGCGAAGAGTGTTATCGGACAGTGTGAAGATTGTTCCCGAACAGTGTGAAGAGTGTTATCGGACAGTGTGAAGAGTGTTATCGGACAGTGTGAAGAGTGTTACCGAACAGTGTGAAGAGTGTTACCGGACAGTGTGAAGAGTGTTATCAGACACTGTAAAGAGTGTTGCCGTACAGTGTGATGACTGTAATCGGACAGTGTGAAGAGTGTGATCGGACAATGTGAAGATTGTTACCAAACACTGTGAAGAGTGTTATCGGACAGTGTGAAGAGTGTTATCAGACACTGTGAAAAGTGTTACCGAACAGTGTGAAGAGTGTTATCGGACAGTGTGATGATTGTTACCGAACAGTCTGAAGAGTGTTATCGGCCACTGTGAAAAGTGTTCCCGAACAGTGTGAAGAGTGTTATCGGACACTGTGAAGATTCTTACCGAACAGTGTGAAGAGTGTTATCGGACACTGTGAAGAGTGTTATCGGACACTGTGAAGAGTGTTAATGAACAGTGTGAAGAGTGTTATCGGACAGTGTGAAGAGTGTTACCGGACAGTGTGAAGAGTGTTACCGAACATTGTGAAGAGAGTTCCCGGACAGTGTGAAGAGAGTTCCCGGACAGTGTGAAGAGAGTTACCGGACAGTGTGAAGAGTGTTATCGGACAGTGTGAAGAGTGTTATCGGACAGTGTGAGGAGTGTTACCGCACAGTGTGAAGAGAGTTACCGCACAGTGTGAAGAGAGTTACCGGACAATGTGAAGAGAATTATCGGACAGTGTGAAGAGTGTTATCGGACAGTGTGAAGAGTGTTATCGGACAGTGTGAAGAGTGTTACCGAACATTGTGAAGAGTGTTACCGGACAGTGTGAAGTGTGTTACCCGACAGTGTGAAGATTGTTCCCGAACAATGTGAAGAGTGTGATCGGACAGTGTGAAGAGTGTGATCGGACAGTGTGAAGAGTGTGATCGGACAGTGTGAAGAGTGTGATCGGACAGTGTGAAGAGTGTGATCGGACAGTGTGAAGAGTGTGATCGGACACTGTGAAGAGTGTTATCGGACACTGTGAAGAGTGTTATCGGACATTGTGAAGAGTGTTATCGGACAGTGTGAAGAGTGTTATCGGACAGTGTGAAGAGTGTTACCGACCAGTGTGAAGAGTGTTATCGGACAGTGTGAAGAGAGTTACCGGACATTGTGATGAGAGTTATCGGACAGTGTGAAGAGTGTTACCCAACAGTGTGAAGAGTGTTATCGGACACTGTGAAGGGTGTTATCGGACACTGTGAAGAGTGTTCCCGAACAGTGTGAACAGTGTTATCGGACAGTGTGAAGAGTGTTATCGGACAGTGTGAAGAGTGTTATCGGACAGTGTGAAGAGTGTTATCGGACAGTGTGAAGAGTGTTAGCGGACAGTGTGAAGAGTGTTATCGGACAGTGTGAAGAGTGTTATCGGACAGTGTGAAGAGTGTTATCTGACAGTGTGAAGAGTGTTATCGGACACTGTGAAGAGTGTTATCGGACACTGTGAAGAGTGTTACCGGACACTGTGAAGAGTGTTACCGAACAGTGTGAAGAGTGTGATCGGACAGTGTGAAGAGTGTGATCGGACAGTGTGAAGAGTGTGATCGGACAGTGTGAAGAGTGTGATCGGACAGTGTGAAGAGTGTGATCGGACAGTGTGAAGAGTGTTATCGGACATTGTGAAGTGTGTTACCGAACAGTGTGAAGAGTGTTATCGGACACTGTGAAGAGTGTTAATGAACAGTGTGAAGTGTGTTACCCGACAGTGTGAAGATTGTTCCCGAACAATGTGAAGAGTGTTATCGGAAACTGTGAAGAGTGTTACTAAACAGTGTGAAGAGTGTTATCGGACAGTGTGAAGAGTGTTATCGGACAGTGTGAAGATTGTTCCCGAACAATGTGAAGAGTGTTATCGGAAACTGTGAAGAGTGTTACTAAACAGTGTGAAGAGTGTTATCGGACAGTGTGAAGAGTGTTATCGGACAGTGTGAAGAGTGTTATCGGACAGTGTGAAGAGTGTTATCGGAGAGTGTGAAGAGTGTTATCGGACAGTGTGAAGAGTGTGATCGGACAGTGTGAAGAGTGTGATCGGACAGTGTGAAGAGTGTTATCGGACACTGTGAAGAGTGTTATCGGACACTGTGAAGAGTGTTACCGAACAGTGTGAAGATTGTTATCGGACACTATGAAGAGTGTTACCGACCAGTGTGAAGAGTGTTACCGGACAGTGTGTAGAGTGTTACCGAACAGTGGGAAGAGTGTTATCGGACAGTGTGAAGAGTGTTGCCGAACAGTGTGAAGAGTGTTACCGAACATTGTGAATAGTGTTATCGGACAGTGTGAAGAGTGTGATCGGACAGTGTAAAGAGTGTTATCGGACATTGTGAAGTGTGTTACCGAACAGTGTGAAGTGTGTTATCGGAAACTGTGAAGAGTGTTACTAAACAGTGTGAAGAGTGTTATCGGACAGTGTGAAGAGTGTGATCGGACAGTGTGAAGAGTGTGATCGGACAGTGTGAAGAGTGTGATCGGACAGTGTGAAGAGTGTGATCGGACAGTGTGAAGAGTGTGATCGGACAGTGTGAAGAGTGTGATCGGACAGTGTGAAGAGTGTGATCGGACAGTGTGAAGAGTGTGATCGGACAGTGTGAAGAGTGTTATCGGACACTGTGAAGAGTGTTATCGGACACTGTGAAGAGTGTTATCGGACACTGTGAAGAGTGTTACCGAACAGTGTGAAGAGTGTTATCGGACACTGTGAAGAGCGTTACCGACCAGTGTGAAGAGCGTTATCGGACAGTGTGAAGAGCGTTATCGGACAGTGTGAAGAGTGTTACCGGACATTGTGATGAGAGTTATCGGACAGTGTGAAGAGTGTTACCGGACAGTGTGAAGAGTGTTATCGGACACTGTGAAGAGTGTTATCGGACAGTGTGAAGAGTGTTACCGGACATTGTGATGAGAGTTATCGGACAGTGTGAAGAGTGTTACCGGACAGTGTGAAGAGAGTTATCGGACAGTGTGAAGAGTGTTGCCGAACAGTGTGAAGAGTGTTACCGAACATTGTGAATAGTGTTATCGGACAGTGTGATGATTGTTACCGAATAGTGTGAAGAGTGTTATCGGACACTGAGAAGAGTGTTATCGGACACTGTGAAGAGTGTTCCCGGACACTGTGAAGAGTGTTCCCGGACACTGTGAAGAGTGTTCCCGGACACTGTGAAGAGTGCTCCCGGACACTGTGAAGAGTGTTCCCGGACACTGTGAAGAGTGTTCCCGGACACTGTGAAGAGTGTTCCCGGACACTGTGAAGAGTGTTCCCGGACACTGTGAAGAGTGTTCCCGGACAGTGGGAAGAGTGTTATCGGACAGTGTGAAGAGTGTTGCCGAACAGTGTGAAGAGTGTTACCGGACATTGTGAAGAGTGTTATCGGACAGTGTGATTATTGTTACCGAACAGTGTGAAGAGTGTTATCGGACACTGAGAAGAGTGTTATCGGAAACTGTGAAGAGTGTTATCGGACACTGTGAAGAGTGTTCCCGGACAGTGTGAAGAGTGTTACCGAACAGTGTGAAGAGTGTTATCGGACAGTGTGAAGAGAGTTACCGGACAGTGTGAAGAGAGTTATTGGACAGTGTGAAGAGTGTTACCGGACAGTGTGAAGAGAGTTATCGGACACTGTGAAGAGTGTTATCGGACACTGTGAAGAGTGTTACCGACCAGTGTGAAGAGTGTTATCGGACAGTGTGAAGAGTGTTCCCGGACAGTGTGAAGAGTGTTATCGGACAGTGTGAAGAGAGTTACCGGACAGTGTGAAGAGAGTTATTGGACAGTGTGAAGAGTGTTACCGGACAGTGTGAAGAGAGTTATCGGACAGTGTGAAGAGAGTTATCTGACAGTGTGAAGAGAGTTATCTGACAGTGTGAAGAGTGTTATCTGACAGTGTGAAGAGTGTTATCTGACAGTGTGAAGAGTGTTATCTGACAGTGTGAAGAGTGTTATCTGACAGTGTGAAGAGTGTTATCTGACAGTGTGAAGAGTGTTATCTGACAGTGTGAAGATTGTTATCTGACAGTGTGAAGAGTGTTATCGGACAGTGTGAAGATTGTTCCCGAACAGTGTGTAGAGTGTTATCGCACAGTGTGAAGAGTGTTACCCAACAGTGTGAAGAGTGTTATCGGACACTGTGAAGAGTGTTACCGAACAGTGTGAAGAGTGTTATCGGACACTGTGAAGAGTGTTATCGGACACTGTGAAGAGTGTTACCGGACACTGTGAAGAGTGTTATCGGACATTGTGAAGAGGGTTACCGAAAAGTGTGATGAGTGTTATCGGACACTGTGAACAGTGTTACTGAACAGTGTGAACAGTGTTACTGAACAGTGTGAAGAGTGTTATCGGACAGTGTGAAGATTCTTACCGAACAATGTGAAGAGTGTTATCGGACACTGTGAAGAGTGTTATCGGACACTGTGAAGAGTGTTATCGGACACTGTGAAGAGTATTAACGGACAGTGTGAAGAGTGTTACCGGACAGTGTGAAGATTGTTCCCGAACAGTGTGAAGAGTATTATCGGACACTGTGAAGAGTGTTATCGGAATCTGTGAAGAGTGTTACTAAACAGTGTGAAGAGGGTTACCGGACAGTGTGAAGAGAGTTATCGGACAGTGTGAAGTGTGTTACCGGACAGTGTGAAGAGAGTTATCGGACAGTGTGAAGAGTGTTATCTGACAGTGTGAAGAGTGTTATCTGACAGTGTGAAGAGAGTTACCGAACAGTGGGAAGAGTGTTACCGGACAGTGTGAAGAGTGTTGCCGAACAGTGTGAAGAGTGTTACCGAACATTGTGAAGAGTGTTATCGGACAGTGTGATGATAGTTACCGAACAGTGTGAAGAGTGTTATCGGACATTGAGAAGAGTGTTATCGGACACTGTGAAGAGTGTTATCGGACACTGTGAAGAGTGTTATCGGACACTGTGAAGAGTGTTACCGAACAGTGTGAAGAGTGTTATCGGACACTGTGAAGAGTGTTACCGACCAGTGTGAAGAGTGTTATCGGACAGTGTGAAGAGTGTTACCGACCAGTGTGAAGAGTGTTATCGGACAGTGTGAAGAGAGTTACCGGACATTGTGATGAGAGTTATCGGACAGTGTGAAGAGTGTTACCGGACAGTGTGAAGAGAGTTATCGGACAGTGTGAAGAGTGTTGCCAAACAGTGTGAAGAGTGTTACCGAACATTGTGAATAGTGTTATCGGACAGTGTGATGATTGTTACCGAATAGTGTGAAGAGTGTTATCGGACACTGAGAAGAGTGTTATCGGACACTGTGAAGAGTGTTCCCGGACACTGTGAAGAGTGTTCCCGGACACTGTGAAGAGTGTTCCCGGACACTGTGAAGAGTGTTCCCGGACACTGTGAAGAGTGCTCCCGGACACTGTGAAGAGTGCTCCCGGACACTGTGAAGAGTGCTCCCGGACACTGTGAAGAGTGTTCCCGGACACTGTGAAGAGTGTTCCCGGACACTGTGAAGAGTGTTCCCGGACAGTGGGAAGAGTGTTATCGGACAGTGTGAAGAGTGTTGCCGAACAGTGTGAAGAGTGTTACCGAACATTGTGAAGAGTGTTACCGAACATTGTGAAGAGTGTTATCGGACAGTGTGATTATTGTTACCGAACAGTGTGAAGAGTGTTATCGGACACTGAGAAGAGTGTTATCGGAAACTGTGAAGAGTGTTATCGGACACTGTGAAGAGTGTTATCGGACACTGTGAAGAGTGTTCCCGGACAGTGTGAAGAGTGTTACCGAACAGTGTGAAGAGTGTTATCGGACACTGTGAAGAGTGTTACCGACCAGTGTGAAGAGTGTTATCGGACAGTGTGAAGAGAGTTACCGGACAGTGTGAAGAGAGTTATTGGACAGTGTGAAGAGTGTTACCGGACAGTGTGAAGAGAGTTATCGGACACTGTGAAGAGTGTTATCGGACACTGTGAAGAGTGTTATCGGACACTGTGAAGAGTGTTCCCGGACAGTGTGAAGAGTGTTACCGAACAGTGTGAAGAGTGTTATCGGACACTGTGAAGAGTGTTACCGACCAGTGTGAAGAGTGTTATCGGACAGTGTGAAGAGAGTTACCGGACAGTGTGAAGAGAGTTATTGGACAGTGTGAAGAGTGTTACCGGACAGTGTGAAGAGAGTTATCGGACAGTGTGAAGAGAGTTATCTGACAGTGTGAAGAGTGTTATCTGACAGTGTGAAGAGTGTTATCTGACAGTGTGAAGAGTGTTATCTGACAGTGTGAAGGGTGTTATCTGACAGTGTGAAGAGTGTTATCTGACAGTGTGAAGAGTGTTATCTGACAGTGTGAAGATTGTTATCTGACAGTGTGAAGAGTGTTATCGGACAGTGTGAAGATTGTTCCCGAACAGTGTGTAGAGTGTTATCGCACAGTGTGAAGAGTGTTACCCAACAGTGTGAAGAGTGTTATCGGACACTGTGAAGAGTGTTACCGAACAGTGTGAAGAGTGTTATCGGACACTGTGAAGAGTGTTATCGGACACTGTGAAGAGTGTTACCGGACACTGTGAAGAGTGTTATCGGACATTGTGAAGAGGGTTACCGAACAGTGTGATGAGTGTTATCGGACACTGTGAACAGTGTTACTGAACAGTGTGAACAGTGTTACTGAACAGTGTGAAGAGTGTTATCGGACAGTGTGAAGATTCTTACCGAACAATGTGAAGAGTGTTATCGGACACTGTGAAGAGTGTTATCGGACACTGTGAAGAGTGTTATCGGACACTGTGAAGAGTGTTAACGGACAGTGTGAAGAGTGTTATCGGACACTGTGAAGAGTGTTATCGGACACTGTGAAGAGTGTTACCGAACAGTGTGAAGAGTGTTATCGAACAGTGTGAAGAGTGTTACCCAACAGTGTGAAGAGTGTTACCGGACACTGAGAAGAGTGTTACCGGACACTGAGAAGAGTGTTACCGGACACTGAGAAGAGTGTTACCGGACACTGAGAAGAGTGTTACCGGACACTGAGAAGAGTGTTATCGGACAGTGTGAAGAGTGTTATCGGACAGTGTGAAGAGTGTTATCGGACAGTGTGAAGAGCGTTATCGGACAGTGTGAAGATTGTTCCCGAACAGTGTGAAGAGTGTTATCGGACAGTGTGAAGAGTGTTACCCAACAGTGTGAAGAGTGTTATCGGACACTGTGAAGAGTGTTCCCGAACAGTGTGAAGAGTGTTATCGGACAGTGTGAAGAGTGTTATCGGACACTGTGAAGAGTGTTATCGGACAGTGTGAAGAGTGTTACCGAACAGTGTGAAGAGTGTTATCGGACAGTGTGAAGAGTGTTATCGGACAGTGTGAAGAGTGTTATCGGACAGAGTGAAGATTGTTCCCGAACAGTGTGAAGAGTGTTATGGGACAGTGTGAAGAGTGTTATCCGACAGTGTGAAGAGTGTTACCCGACAGTGTGAAGAGTGTTATCGGACAGTGTGAAGAGTGTTATCGGACAGTGTGAAGAGTGTTATCGGACAGTGTGAAGAGTGTTATCGGACAGTGTGAAGAGTGTTACCGTACAGTGTGAAGAGTGTTATCGGACAGTGTGAAGAGTGTTGCCGAACAGTGTGAAGACTGTTATCGGACAGTGTGAAGACTGTTATCGGACAGTGTGAAGAGTGTTATCGGACAGTGTGAAGAGTGTTACCGAACAGTGTGAAGAGTGTTATCGGACAGTGTGAAGAGTGTGATCGGACAGTGTGAAGAGTGTGATCGGACAGTGTGAAGAGTGTTACCGAACAGTGTGAAGAGTGTTATCGGACAGTGTGAAGATTCTTACCGAACAGTGTGAAGAGTGTTATCGGACACTTTGAAGAGTGTTATCGGACACTGTGAAGAGTGTTACCGGAGACTGTGAAGAGTGTGATCGGACAATGTGAAGATTGTTACCGAACAGTGTGAAGAGCGTTATCGGACACTGTGAAGAGTGTTACCGAACAGTGTGAAGAGTGTTATCGGACAGTGTGAAGAGTGTTATCGGACAGTGTGAAGAGTGTGATCGGACAATGTGAAGATTGTTACCGAACAGTGTGAAGAGTGTTATCGGACAGTGTGAAGAGTGTTATCGGACAGTGTGAAGAGTGTGATCGGACAGTGTGAAGAGTGTGATCGGACAGTGTGAAGAGTGTGATCGGACAGTGTGAAGAGTGTGATCGGACAGTGTGAAGAGTGTGATCGGACAGTGTGAAGAGTGTGATCGGACATTGTGAAGAGTGTTACCGAACAGTGTGAAGAGTGTTATCGGACAGTGTGAAGATTCTTACCGAACAGTGTGAAGAGTGTTATCGGACACTGTGAAGAGTGTTATCGGACACTGTGAAGAGTGTTATCGGACACTGTGAAGAGTGTTATCGGACACTGTGAAGAGTGTTATCGGACACTGTGAAGAGTGTTACCGGACACTGTGAAGAGTGTTAATGAACAGTGTGAAGAGTGTTATCGGACAGTGTGAAGAGTGTTATCGGACAGTGTGATGATTGTTACCGAACAGTCTGAAGAGTGTTATCGGACACTGAGAAGAGTGTTATCGGACACTGAGAAGAGTGTTATCGGACACTGAGAAGAGTGTTATCGGACACTGTGAAGAGTGTGATCGGACAGTGTGAAGAGTGTGATCGGACAGTGTGAAGAGTGTGATCGGACAGTGTGAAGAGTGTGATCGGACAGTGTGAAGAGTGTGATCGGACAGTGTGAAGAGTGTGATCGGACAGTGTGAAGAGTGTTATCGGACATTGTGAAGAGTGTTACCGAACAGTGCGAAGAGTGTTACCGGACAGTGCGAAGAGTGTTACCGGACACTGTGAAGTGTGTTATCGGACACTGTGAAGTGTGTTATCGGACAGTGTGAAGTGTGTTATCGGACTGTGTGAAGATTGTTATCGGACAGTGTGAAGAGTGTTATCGGGCAGTGTGAAGAGTGTTATCGGACAGTGTGAAGAGTGTTATCGGACATTGTGAAGAGTGTGATCGGACAGTGTGAAGATTGTCCCCGAACAGTGTGAAGAGTGTGATCGGACAGTGTGAAGAGTGTGATCGGACAGTGTGAAGAGTGTGATCGGACAGTGTGAAGAGTGTGATCGGACAGTGTGAAGAGTGTTATCGGACAGTGTGAAGAGTGTTATCGGACAGTGTGAAGAGTGTTATCGGACAGTGTGAAGAGTGTTATCTGACAGTGTGCAGATTGTTCCCGAACAGTGTGAAGAGTGTTACCCAACAGTGTGAAGAGTGTTATCGGACACTGTGAAGAGTGTTACCGAACAGTGTGAAGAGTGTGATCGGACAGTGTGAAGAGTGTGATCGGACAGTGTGAAGAGTGTTATCGGACATTGTGAAGAGTGTTATCGGACATTGTGAAGAGTGTTACCGAACAGTGTGAAGAGTGTTCCCGGACAGTGTGAAGAGTGTTCCCGGACAGTGTGAAGAGTGTTCCCGGACAGTGTGAAGAGTGTGATCGGACAGTGTGAAGAGTGTGATCGGACAGTGTGAAGAGTGTGATCGGACAGTGTGAAGAGTGTGATCGGACAGTGTGAAGAGTGTTATCGGACACTGTGAAGAGTGTTATCGGACATTGTGAAGAGTGTTACCGGACATTGTGAAGAGTGTTACCGGATAGTGTGAAGAGTGTTATCGGACACTGTGAAGAGTGTTATCGGACACTGTGAAGAGTGTTATCGGACACTGTGAAGAGTGTTATCGGACACTGTGAAGAGTGTTATCGGACACTGTGAAGAGTGTTATCGGACACTGTGAAGAGTGTTATCGGACACTGTGAAGAGTGTTACCGACCAGTGTGAAGAGTGTTATCGGACAGTGTGAAGAGTGTTACCGACCAGTGTGAAGAGTGTTACCGGACAGTGTGAAGAGTGTTATCGGACAGTGTGAAGAGAGTTACCGGACAGTGTGAAGAGAGTTATCGGACAGTGTGAAGAGTGTTATCGGACAGTGTGAAGAGTGTGATCGGACAGTGTGAAGAGTGTGATCGGACAGTGTGAAGAGTGTTATCGGACAGTGTGAAGAGTGTTATCGGACACTGTGAAGAGTGTTACCGAACAGTGTGAAGAGTGTTATCGGACACTGTGAAGAGTGTTACCGACCAGTGTGAAGAGTGTTATCGGACAGTGTGAAGAGTGTTACCGACCAGTGTGAAGAGTGTTATCGGACAGTGTGAAGAGAGTTACCGGACATTGTGATGAGAGTTATCGGACAGTGTGAAGAGTGTTACCGGACAGTGTGAAGAGAGTTATCGGACAGTGTGAAGAGTGTTATCTGACAGTGTGAAGAGTGTTACCGAACAGTGGGAAGAGTGTTATCGGACAGTGTGAAGAGTGTTGCCGAACAGTGTGAAGAGTGTTACCGAACATTGTGAATAGTGTTATCGGACAGTGTGATGATTGTTACCGAATAGTGTGAAGAGTGTTATCGGACACTGAGAAGAGTGTTATCGGACACTGAGAAGAGTGTTATCGGACACTGTGAAGAGTGTTCCCGGACACTGTGAAGAGTGTTCCCGGACACTGTGAAGAGTGTTCCCGGACACTGTGAAGAGTGCTCCCGGACACTGTGAAGAGTGTTCCCGGACACTGTGAAGAGTGTTCCCGGACACTGTGAAGAGTGTTCCCGGACACTGTGAAGAGTGTTCCCGGACAGTGGGAAGAGTGTTATCGGACAGTGTGAAGAGTGTTGCCGAACATTGTGAAGAGTGTTATCGGACAGTGTGATTATTGTTACCGAACAGTGTGAAGAGTGTTATCGGACACTGAGAAGAGTGTTACCGACCAGTGTGAAGAGTGTTATCGGACACTGTGAAGAGTGTTCCCGGACAGTGTGAAGAGTGTTACCGAACAGTGTGAAGAGTGTTATCGGACACTGTGAAGAGTGTTACCGACCAGTGTGAAGAGTGTTATCGGACAGTGTGAAGAGAGTTACCGGACAGTGTGAAGAGAGTTATTGGACAGTGTGAAGAGTGTTACCGGACAGTGTGAAGAGTGTTATCGGACAGTGTGAAGAGAGTTATCTGACAGTGTGAAGAGTGTTATCTGACAGTGTGAAGAGTGTTATCTGACAGTGTGAAGAGTGTTATCTGACAGTGTGAAGAGTGTTATCTGACAGTGTGAAGAGTGTTATCTGACAGTGTGAAGATTGTTATCTGACAGCGTGAAGAGTGTTACCGAACAGTGGGAAGAGTGTTATCGGACAGTGTGAAGAGTGTTATCGGACAGTGTGATTATTGTTACCGAACAGTGTGAAGAGTGTTATCGGACACTGAGAAGAGTGTTATCGGACACTGAGAAGAGTGTTATCGGACACTGTGAAGAGTGTTATCGGACACTGTGAAGAGTGTTATCGGACACTGTGAAGAGTGTTACCGACCAGTGTGAAGAGTGTTATCGGACAGTGTGAAGAGAGTTACCGGACATTGTGATGAGAGTTATCGGACAGTGTGAAGAGTGTTACCGGACAGTGTGAAGAGAGTTATCGGACAGTGTGAAGAGTGTTATCTGACAGTGTGAAGAGTGTTACCGAACAGTGGGAAGAGTGTTATCGGACAGTGTGAAGAGTGTTGCCGAACAGTGTGAAGAGTGTTACCGAACATTGTGAATAGTGTTATCGGACAGTGTGATGATTGTTACCGAATAGTGTGAAGAGTGTTATCGGACACTGAGAAGAGTGTTATCGGACACTGTGAAGAGTGTTCCCGGACACTGTGAAGAGTGTTCCCGGACACTGTGAAGAGTGTTCCCGGACACTGTGAAGAGTGTTCCCGGACACTGTGAAGAGTGCTCCCGGACACTGTGAAGAGTGTTCCCGGACACTGTGAAGAGTGTTCCCGGACACTGTGAAGAGTGTTCCCGGACACTGTGAAGAGTGTTCCCGGACACTGTGAAGAGTGTTCCCGGACACTGTGAAGAGTGTTCCCGGACACTGTGAAGAGTGTTCCCGGACAGTGGGAAGAGTGTTATCGGACAGTGTGAAGAGTGTTGCCGAACATTGTGAAGAGTGTTATCGGACAGTGTGATTATTGTTACCGAACAGTGTGAAGAGTGTTATCGGACACTGAGAAGAGTGTTATCGGAAACTGTGAAGAGTGTTATCGGACACTGTGAAGAGTGTTCCCGGACAGTGTGAAGAGTGTTACCGAACAGTGTGAAGAGTGTTATCGGACACTGTGAAGAGTGTTACCGACCAGTGTGAAGAGTGTTATCGGACAGTGTGAAGAGAGTTACCGGACAGTGTGAAGAGAGTTATTGGACAGTGTGAAGAGTGTTACCGGACAGTGTGAAGAGAGTTATCGGACACTGTGAAGAGTGTTATCGGACACTGTGAAGAGTGTTCCCGGACAGTGTGAAGAGTGTTACCGAACAGTGTGAAGAGTGTTATCGGACACTGTGAAGAGTGTTACCGACCAGTGTGAAGAGTGTTATCGGACAGTGTGAAGAGAGTTACCGGACAGTGTGAAGAGAGTTATTGGACAGTGTGAAGAGTGTTACCGGACAGTGTGAAGAGAGTTATCGGACAGTGTGAAGAGAGTTATCTGACAGTGTGAAGAGTGTTATCTGACAGTGTGAAGAGTGTTATCTGACAGTGTGAAGAGTGTTATCTGACAGTGTGAAGAGTGTTATCTGACAGTGTGAAGATTGTTATCTGACAGCGTGAAGAGTGTTACCGTACAGTGGGAAGAGTGTTATCGGACAGTGTGAAGAGTGTTATCGGACAGTGTGATTATTGTTACCGAACAGTGTGAAGAGTGTTATCGGACACTGAGAAGAGTGTTATCGGACACTGAGAAGAGTGTTATCGGACACTGTGAAGAGTGTTATCAGACACTGTGAAGAGTGTTATCGGACACTGTGAAGAGTGTTCCCGGACAGTGTGAAGAGTGTTCCCGGACAGTGTGAAGAGTGTTATCGGACAGTGTGAAGAGTGTTATCGGACAGTGTGAAGAGTGTTATCGGACAGTGTGAAGAGTGTTATCGGACAGTGTGAAGATTGTTCCCGAACAGTGTGTAGAGTGTTATCGCACAGTGTGAAGAGTGTGATCGGACAGTGTGAAGAGTGTGATCGGACAGTGTGAAGAGTGTGATCGGACAGTGTGAAGAGTGTGATCGGACAGTGTGAAGAGTGTGATCGGACAGTGTGAAGAGTGTGATCGGACATTGTGAAGAGTGTTACCGAACAGTGTGAAGAGTGTTATCGGACAGTGTGAAGATTCTTACCGAACAGTGTGAAGAGTGTTATCGGACACTGTGAAGAGTGTTATCGGACACTGTGAAGAGTGTTATCGGACACTGTGAAGAGTGTTATCGGACACTGTGAAGAGTGTTACCGGACACTGTGAAGAGTGTTAATGAACAGTGTGAAGAGTGTTATCGGACAGTGTGAAGAGTGTTATCGGACAGTGTGATGATTGTTACCGAACAGTCTGAAGAGTGTTATCGGACACTGAGAAGAGTGTTATCGGACACTGAGAAGAGTGTTATCGGACACTGAGAAGAGTGTTATCGGACACTGTGAAGAGTGTGATCGGACAGTGTGAAGAGTGTGATCGGACAGTGTGAAGAGTGTGATCGGACAGTGTGAAGAGTGTGATCGGACAGTGTGAAGAGTGTGATCGGACAGTGTGAAGAGTGTTATCGGACATTGTGAAGAGTGTTACCGAACAGTGCGAAGAGTGTTACCGGACAGTGCGAAGAGTGTTACCGGACACTGTGAAGTGTGTTATCGGACACTGTGAAGTGTGTTATCGGACAGTGTGAAGTGTGTTATCGGACTGTGTGAAGATTGTTATCGGACAGTGTGAAGAGTGTTATCGGGCAGTGTGAAGAGTGTTATCGGACAGTGTGAAGAGTGTTATCGGACATTGTGAAGAGTGTGATCGGACAGTGTGAAGATTGTCCCCGAACAGTGTGAAGAGTGTGATCGGACAGTGTGAAGAGTGTGATCGGACAGTGTGAAGAGTGTGATCGGACAGTGTGAAGAGTGTGATCGGACAGTGTGAAGAGTGTTATCGGACAGTGTGAAGAGTGTTATCGGACAGTGTGAAGAGTGTTATCGGACAGTGTGAAGAGTGTTATCTGACAGTGTGCAGATTGTTCCCGAACAGTGTGAAGAGTGTTACCCAACAGTGTGAAGAGTGTTATCGGACACTGTGAAGAGTGTTACCGAACAGTGTGAAGAGTGTGATCGGACAGTGTGAAGAGTGTGATCGGACAGTGTGAAGAGTGTTATCGGACATTGTGAAGAGTGTTATCGGACATTGTGAAGAGTGTTACCGAACAGTGTGAAGAGTGTTCCCGGACAGTGTGAAGAGTGTTCCCGGACAGTGTGAAGAGTGTTCCCGGACAGTGTGAAGAGTGTGATCGGACAGTGTGAAGAGTGTGATCGGACAGTGTGAAGAGTGTGATCGGACAGTGTGAAGAGTGTGATCGGACAGTGTGAAGAGTGTTATCGGACACTGTGAAGAGTGTTATCGGACATTGTGAAGAGTGTTACCGGACATTGTGAAGAGTGTTACCGGATAGTGTGAAGAGTGTTATCGGACACTGTGAAGAGTGTTATCGGACACTGTGAAGAGTGTTATCGGACACTGTGAAGAGTGTTATCGGACACTGTGAAGAGTGTTATCGGACACTGTGAAGAGTGTTATCGGACACTGTGAAGAGTGTTATCGGACACTGTGAAGAGTGTTACCGACCAGTGTGAAGAGTGTTATCGGACAGTGTGAAGAGTGTTACCGACCAGTGTGAAGAGTGTTACCGGACAGTGTGAAGAGTGTTATCGGACAGTGTGAAGAGAGTTACCGGACAGTGTGAAGAGAGTTATCGGACAGTGTGAAGAGTGTTATCGGACAGTGTGAAGAGTGTGATCGGACAGTGTGAAGAGTGTGATCGGACAGTGTGAAGAGTGTGATCGGACAGTGTGAAGAGTGTTATCGGACAGTGTGAAGAGTGTTATCGGACACTGTGAAGAGTGTTACCGAACAGTGTGAAGAGTGTTATCGGACACTGTGAAGAGTGTTACCGACCAGTGTGAAGAGTGTTATCGGACAGTGTGAAGAGTGTTACCGACCAGTGTGAAGAGTGTTATCGGACAGTGTGAAGAGAGTTACCGGACATTGTGATGAGAGTTATCGGACAGTGTGAAGAGTGTTACCGGACAGTGTGAAGAGAGTTATCGGACAGTGTGAAGAGTGTTATCTGACAGTGTGAAGAGTGTTACCGAACAGTGGGAAGAGTGTTATCGGACAGTGTGAAGAGTGTTGCCGAACAGTGTGAAGAGTGTTACCGAACATTGTGAATAGTGTTATCGGACAGTGTGATGATTGTTACCGAATAGTGTGAAGAGTGTTATCGGACACTGAGAAGAGTGTTATCGGACACTGTGAAGAGTGTTCCCGGACACTGTGAAGAGTGTTCCCGGACACTGTGAAGAGTGTTCCCGGACACTGTGAAGAGTGCTCCCGGACACTGTGAAGAGTGTTCCCGGACACTGTGAAGAGTGTTCCCGGACACTGTGAAGAGTGTTCCCGGACACTGTGAAGAGTGTTCCCGGACAGTGGGAAGAGTGTTATCGGACAGTGTGAAGAGTGTTGCCGAACATTGTGAAGAGTGTTATCGGACAGTGTGATTATTGTTACCGAACAGTGTGAAGAGTGTTATCGGACACTGAGAAGAGTGTTACCGACCAGTGTGAAGAGTGTTATCGGACACTGTGAAGAGTGTTCCCGGACAGTGTGAAGAGTGTTACCGAACAGTGTGAAGAGTGTTATCGGACACTGTGAAGAGTGTTACCGACCAGTGTGAAGAGTGTTATCGGACAGTGTGAAGAGAGTTACCGGACAGTGTGAAGAGAGTTATTGGACAGTGTGAAGAGTGTTACCGGACAGTGTGAAGAGTGTTATCGGACAGTGTGAAGAGAGTTATCTGACAGTGTGAAGAGTGTTATCTGACAGTGTGAAGAGTGTTATCTGACAGTGTGAAGAGTGTTATCTGACAGTGTGAAGAGTGTTATCTGACAGTGTGAAGAGTGTTATCTGACAGTGTGAAGATTGTTATCTGACAGCGTGAAGAGTGTTACCGAACAGTGGGAAGAGTGTTATCGGACAGTGTGAAGAGTGTTATCGGACAGTGTGATTATTGTTACCGAACAGTGTGAAGAGTGTTATCGGACACTGAGAAGAGTGTTATCGGACACTGAGAAGAGTGTTATCGGACACTGTGAAGAGTGTTATCGGACACTGTGAAGAGTGTTATCGGACACTGTGAAGAGTGTTAGCGGACACTGTGAAGAGTGTTACCGACCAGTGTGAAGAGTGTTATCGGACAGTGTGAAGAGAGTTACCGGACATTGTGATGAGAGTTATCGGACAGTGTGAAGAGTGTTACCGGACAGTGTGAAGAGAGTTATCGGACAGTGTGAAGAGTGTTATCTGACAGTGTGAAGAGTGTTACCGAACAGTGGGAAGAGTGTTATCGGACAGTGTGAAGAGTGTTGCCGAACAGTGTGAAGAGTGTTACCGAACATTGTGAATAGTGTTATCGGACAGTGTGATGATTGTTACCGAATAGTGTGAAGAGTGTTATCGGACACTGAGAAGAGTGTTATCGGACACTGTGAAGAGTGTTCCCGGACACTGTGAAGAGTGTTCCCGGACACTGTGAAGAGTGTTCCCGGACACTGTGAAGAGTGTTCCCGGACACTGTGAAGAGTGCTCCCGGACACTGTGAAGAGTGTTCCCGGACACTGTGAAGAGTGTTCCCGGACACTGTGAAGAGTGTTCCCGGACACTGTGAAGAGTGTTCCCGGACACTGTGAAGAGTGTTCCCGGACACTGTGAAGAGTGTTCCCGGACAGTGGGAAGAGTGTTATCGGACAGTGTGAAGAGTGTTGCCGAACATTGTGAAGAGTGTTATCGGACAGTGTGATTATTGTTACCGAACAGTGTGAAGAGTGTTATCGGACACTGAGAAGAGTGTTATCGGAAACTGTGAAGAGTGTTATCGGACACTGTGAAGAGTGTTCCCGGACAGTGTGAAGAGTGTTACCGAACAGTGTGAAGAGTGTTATCGGACACTGTGAAGAGTGTTACCGACCAGTGTGAAGAGTGTTATCGGACAGTGTGAAGAGAGTTACCGGACAGTGTGAAGAGAGTTATTGGACAGTGTGAAGAGTGTTACCGGACAGTGTGAAGAGAGTTATCGGACACTGTGAAGAGTGTTATCGGACACTGTGAAGAGTGTTCCCGGACAGTGTGAAGAGTGTTACCGAACAGTGTGAAGAGTGTTATCGGACACTGTGAAGAGTGTTACCGACCAGTGTGAAGAGTGTTATCGGACAGTGTGAAGAGAGTTACCGGACAGTGTGAAGAGAGTTATTGGACAGTGTGAAGAGTGTTACCGGACAGTGTGAAGAGAGTTATCGGACAGTGTGAAGAGAGTTATCTGACAGTGTGAAGAGTGTTATCTGACAGTGTGAAGAGTGTTATCTGACAGTGTGAAGAGTGTTATCTGACAGTGTGAAGAGTGTTATCTGACAGTGTGAAGATTGTTATCTGACAGCGTGAAGAGTGTTACCGTACAGTGGGAAGAGTGTTATCGGACAGTGTGAAGAGTGTTATCGGACAGTGTGATTATTGTTACCGAACAGTGTGAAGAGTGTTATCGGACACTGAGAAGAGTGTTATCGGACACTGAGAAGAGTGTTATCGGACACTGTGAAGAGTGTTATCAGACACTGTGAAGAGTGTTATCGGACACTGTGAAGAGTGTTCCCGGACAGTGTGAAGAGTGTTCCCGGACAGTGTGAAGAGTGTTATCGGACAGTGTGAAGAGTGTTATCGGACAGTGTGAAGAGTGTTATCGGACAGTGTGAAGAGTGTTATCGGACAGTGTGAAGATTGTTCCCGAACAGTGTGTAGAGTGTTATCGCACAGTGTGAAGAGTGTTACCCAACAGTGTGAAGAGTGTTATCGGACACTGTGAAGAGTGTTACTGAACAGTGTGAAGAGTGTTATCGGACACTGTGAAGAGTGTTATCGGACACTGTGAAGAGTGTTACCGGACACTGTGAAGAGTGTTATCGGACATTGTGAAGAGGGTTACCGAACAGTGTGATGAGTGTTATCGGACACTGTGAACAGTGTTACTGAACAGTGTGAACAGTGTTACTGAACAGTGTGAAGAGTGTTATCGGACAGTGTGAAGAGTGTTACTGAACAGTGTGAAGAGTGTTATCGGACACTGTGAAGAGTGTTATCGGACACTGTGAAGAGTGTTACCGGACACTGTGAAGAGTGTTATCGGACATTGTGAAGAGGGTTACCGAACAGTGTGATGAGTGTTATCGGACACTGTGAACAGTGTTACTGAACAGTGTGAACAGTGTTACTGAACAGTGTGAAGAGTGTTATCGGACAGTGTGAAGATTCCTACCGAACAATGTGAAGAGTGTTATCGGACACTGTGAAGAGTGTTATCGGACACTGTGAAGAGTGTTATCGGACACTGTGAAGAGTGTTAACGGACAGTGTGAAGAGTGTTACCGGACAGTGTGAAGATTGTTCCCGAACAGTGTGAAGAGTGTTATCGGACACTGTGAAGAGTGTTATCGGAATCTGTGAAGAGTGTTACTAAACAGTTTGAAGAGTGTGATCGGACAGTGTGAAGAGTGTTACTTAACAGGGTGAAGACTGTGATCGGACAGTGTGAAGAGGGTTACCGGACAGTGTGAAGAGAGTTATCGGACAGTGTGAAGTGTGTTACCGGACAGTGTGAAGAGAGTTATCGGACAGTGTGAAGAGTGTTATCTGACAGTGTGAAGAGTGTTATCTGACAGTGTGAAGAGAGTTACCGAACAGTGGGAAGAGTGTTACCGGACAGTGTGAAGAGTGTTGCCGAACAGTGTGAAGAGTGTTACCGAACATTGTGAAGAGTGTTATCGGACAGTGTGATGATTGTTACCGAACAGTGTGAAGAGTGTTATCGGACATTGAGAAGAGTGTTATCGGACACTGTGAAGAGTGTTACCCAACAGTGTGAAGAGTGTTATCGGACACTGTGAAGAGTGTTACCGAACAGTGTGAAGAGTGTTATCGGACAGTGTGAAGATTGTTCCCGAACAGTGTGAAGAGTGTTACCCAACAGTGTGAAGAGTGTTATCGGACACTGTGAAGAGTGTTACCGAACAGTGTGAAGAGTGTTATCGGACAGTGTGATGATTTTTACCGAACAGTGTGAAGAGTGTTACCGGACACTGAGAAGAGTGTTACCGGACACTGAGAAGAGTGTTACCGGACACTGAGAAGAGTGTTACCGGACACTGAGAAGAGTGTTATCGGACAGTGTGAAGAGTGTTATCGGACAGTGTGAAGAGCGTTATCGGACAGTGTGAAGATTGTTCCCGAACAGTGTGAAGAGTGTTATCGGACAGTGTGAAGAGTGTTACCCAACAGTGTGAAGAGTGTTATCGGACACTGTGAAGAGTGTTCCCGAACAGTGTGAAGAGTGTTATCGGACAGTGTGAAGAGTGTTATCGGACACTGTGAAGAGTGTTATCGGACACTGTGAAGAGTGTTATCGGACACTGTGAAGAGTGTTATCGGACACTGTGAAGAGTGTTACCGAACAGTGTGCAGAGTGTTATCGGACAGTGTGAAGAGTGTTATCGGACAGTGTGAAGAGTGTTATCGGACAGAGTGAAGATTGTTCCCGAACAGTGTGAAGAGTGTTATGGGACAGTGTGAAGAGTGTTATCCGACAGTGTGAAGAGTGTTACCCGACAGCGTGAAGAGTGTTATCGGACAGTGTGAAGAGTGTTATCGGACAGTGTGAAGAGTGTTATCGGACAGTGTGAAGAGTGTTATCGGACAGTGTGAAGAGTGTTGCCGAACAGTGTGAAGACTGTTATCGGACAGTGTGAAGACTGTTATCGGACAGTGTGAAGAGTGTTACCGAACAGTGTGAAGAGTTTTATCGGACACTGTGAAGAGTGTTACCGAACAGTGTGAAGAGTGTTATCGGACAGTGTGAAGATTCTTACCGAACAGTGTGAAGAGTGTTATCGGACACTTTGAAGAGTGTTATCGGACACTGTGAAGAGTGTTACCGGAGACTGTGAAGAGTGTGATCGGACAATGTGAAGATTGTTACCGAACAGTGTGAAGAGCGTTATCGGACACTGTGAAGAGTGTTACCGAACAGTGTGAAGAGTGTTATCGGACAGTGTGAAGAGTGTTACCCGACAGTGTGAAGAGTGTTGCCGAACAGTGTGAAGAGTGTTACCGAACAGTGTGAAGAGTGTTATCGGACAGTGTGAAGAGTGTTATCGGACAGTGTGAAGAGTGTTATCGGACAGTGTGAAGAGTGTTATCAGACAATGTGAAGATTGTTACCGAACAGTGTGAAGAGTGTTATCGGACAGTGTGAACAGTGTTATCGGACAGTGTGAAGAGTGTTATCGGACAGTGTGAAGAGTGTTATCGGACAGTGTGAAGAGTGTGATCGGACAGTGTGAAGAGTGTGATCGGACAGTGTGAAGAGTGTGATCGGACAGTGTGAAGAGTGTGATCGGACAGTGTGAAGAGTGTGATCGGACATTGTGAAGAGTGTTACCGAACAGTGTGAAGAGTGTTACCGAACAGTGTGAAGAGTGTTATCGGACAGTGTGAAGATTCTTACCGAACAGTGTGAAGAGTGTTATCGGACACTGTGAAGAGTGTTATCGGACACTGTGAAGAGTGTTATCGGACACTGTGAAGAGTGTTATCGGACACTGTGAAGAGTGTTATCGGACACTGTGAAGAGTGTTACCGAACACTGTGAAGAGTGTTAATGAACAGTGTGAAGAGTGTTATCGGACAGTGTGATGATTGTTACCGAACAGTGTGAAGAGTGTTATCGGACATTGAGAAGAGTGTTATCGGACACTGTGAAGAGTGTTACCCAACAGTGCGAAGAGTGTTATCGGACACTGTGAAGAGTGTTACCGAACAGTGTGAAGAGTGTTATCGGACAGTGTGAAGATTGTTCCCGAACAGTGTGAAGAGTGTTACCCAACAGTGTGAAGAGTGTTATCGGACACTGTGAAGAGTGTTACCGAACAGTGTGAAGAGTGTTATCGGACAGTGTGATGATTTTTACCGAACAGTGTGAAGAGTGTTACCGGACACTGAGAAGAGTGTTACCGGACACTGAGAAGAGTGTTATCGGACAGTGTGAAGAGTGTTATCGGACAGTGTGAAGAGCGTTATCGGACAGTGTGAAGATTGTTCCCGAACAGTGTGAAGAGTGTTATCGGACAGTGTGAAGAGTGTTACCCAACAGTGTGAAGAGTGTTATCGGACACTGTGAAGAGTGTTCCCGAACAGTGTGAAGAGTGTTATCGGACACTGTGAAGAGTGTTATCGGACACTGTGAAGAGTGTTATCGGACACTGTGAAGAGTGTTACCGAACAGTGTGAAGAGTGTTATCGGACAGTGTGAAGAGTGTTATGGGACATTGTGAAGAGTGTTATCCGACAGTGTGAAGAGTGTTACCCGACAGTGTGAAGAGTGTTATCGGACAGTGTGAAGAGTGTTATCGGACAGTGTGAAGAGTGTTATCGGACAGTGTGAAGAGTGTTATCGGACAGTGTGAAGAGTGTTACCGTACAGTGTGAAGAGTGTTATCGGACAGTGTGAAGAGTGTTGCCGAACAGTGTGAAGACTGTTATCGGACAGTGTGAAGACTGTTATCGGACAGTGTGAAGAGTGTTACCGAACAGTGTGAAGAGTTTTATCGGACACTGTGAAGAGTGTTACCGAACAGTCTGAAGAGTGTTATCGGACAGTGTGAAGATTCTTACCGAACAGTGTGAAGAGTGTTATCGGACACTTTGAAGAGTGTTATCGGACACTGTGAAGAGTGTTACCGGAGACTGTGAAGAGTGTGATCGGACAATGTGAAGATTGTTACCGAACAGTGTGAAGAGCGTTATCGGACACTGTGAAGAGCGTTACCGAACAGTGTGAAGAGTGTTATCGGACAGTGTGAAGAGTGTTACCCGACAGTGTGAAGAGTGTTGCCGAACAGTGTGAAGAGTGTTACCGAACAGTGTGAAGATTGTTACCGAACAGTGTGAAGAGCGTTATCGGACACTGTGAAGAGTGTTACCGAACAGTGTGAAGAGTGTTATCGGACAGTGTGAAGAGTGTTACCCGACAGTGTGAAGAGTGTTGCCGAACAGTGTGAAGAGTGTTACCGAACAGTGTGAAGAGTGTTACCGAACAGTGTGAAGAGTGTTACCGAACAGTGTGAAGAGTGTTATCGGACAGTGTGAAGAGTGTTATCGGACAGTGTGAAGAGTGTTATCGGACAGTGTGAAGAGTGTTATCGGACAGTGTGAAGAGTGTGATCGGACAATGTGAAGATTGTTACCGAACAGTGTGAAGAGTGTTATCGGACAGTGTGAAGAGTGTTATCGGACAGTGTGAGGAGTGTTATCGGACAGTGTGAAGAGTGTTATCGGACAGTGTGAAGAGTGTGATCGGACAGTGTGAAGAGTGTGATCGGACAGTGTGAAGAGTGTGATCGGACAGTGTGAAGAGTGTGATCGGACATTGTGAAGAGTGTTACCGAACAGTGTGAAGAGTGTTATCGGACAGTGTGAAGATTCTTACCGAACAGTGTGAAGAGTGTTATCGGACACTGTGAAGAGTGTTATCGGACACTGTGAAGAGTGTTATCGGACACTGTGAAGAGTGTTACCGAACACTGTGAAGAGTGTTAATGAACAGTGTGAAGAGTGTTATCGGACAGTGTGAAGAGTGTTATCGGACAGTGTGATGATTGTTACCGAACAGTCTGAAGAGTGTTATCGGACACTGAGAAGAGTGTTATCGGACACTGAGAAGAGTGTTATCGGACACTGTGAAGAGTGTTCCCGAACAGTGTGAAGTGTGTTACCCGACAGTGTGAAGAGTGTTACCGGACAGTGTGAAGAGTGTTACCGGACAGTGTGAAGAGTGTTACCGGACAGTGTGAAGAGTGTTACCGGACAGTGTGAAGAGTGTTATCGGACATTGTGAAGAGTGTTACCGGACAGTGTGAAGAGTGTTATCGGACAGTGTGAAGATTGTTCCCGAACAATGTGAAGGGTCTTATCGGAAACTGTGAAGAGTGTTACTAAACAGTGTGAAGAGTGTGATTGGACAGTGCGAAGAGTGTTACCGAACAGTGCGAAGAGTGTTACCGGACAGTGCGAAGAGTGTTACCGGACACTGTGAAGTGTGTTATCGGACAGTGTGAAGTGTGTTATCGGACTGTGTGAAGATTGTTATCGGACAGTGTGAAGAGTGTTATCGGACAGTGTGAAGAGTGTTACCGGACAGAGTGAAGAGTGTTATCGGACAGTGTGAAGATTGTCCCCGAACAGTGTGAAGAGTGTTATCGGACAGTGTGAAGAGTGTTATCGGACAGTGTGAAGAGTGTTACCGAACAGTGTGAAGAGTGTTACCGGACAGTGTGAAGAGTGTTACCGGACAGTGTGAAGAGTGTTATCGGACAGTGTGAAGAGTGTTATCGGACATTGTGAAGAGTGTTACCGGACAGTGTGAAGAGTGTTACCGGACAGTGTGAAGATTGTTCCCGAACAGTGTGAAGAGTGTTATCGGAAACTGTGAAGAGTGTTACTAAACAGTGTGAAGAGTGTGATTGGACAGTGCGAAGAGTGTTACCGAACAGTGCGAAGAGTGTTACCGGACAGTGCGAAGAGTGTTACCGGACACTGTGAAGTGTGTTATCGGACAGTGTGAAGTGTGTTATCGGACTGTGTGAAGATTGTTATCGGACAGTGTGAAGAGTGTTATCGGGCAGTGTGAAGAGTGTTATCGGACAGTGTGAAGAGTGTTATCGGACATTGTGAAGAGTGTGATCGGACAGTGTGAAGATTGTCCCCGAACAGTGTGAAGAGTGTGATCGGACAGTGTGAAGAGTGTGATCGGACAGTGTGAAGAGTGTGATCGGACAGTGTGAAGAGTGTGATCGGACAGTGTGAAGAGTGTGATCGGACAGTGTGAAGAGTGTAATCGGACAGTGTGAAGAGTGTGATCGGACAGTGTGAAGAGTGTTATCGGACAGTGTGAAGAGTGTTATCGGACAGTGTGAAGAGTGTTATCTGACAGTGTGCAGATTGTTCCCGAACAGCGTGAAGAGTGTTACCCAACAGTGTGAAGAGTGTTATCGGACACTGTGAAGAGTGTTACCGAACAGTGTGAAGAGTGTGATCGGACAGTGTGAAGAGTGTGATCGGACAGTGTGAAGAGTGTGATCGGACAGTGTGAAGAGTGTTATCGGACATTGTGAAGAGTGTTATCGGACATTGTGAAGAGTGTTCCCGGACAGTGTGAAGAGTGTTCCCGGACAGTGTGAAGAGTGTTCCCGGACAGTGTGAAGAGTGTTCCCGGACAGTGTGAAGAGTGTTCCCGGACAGTGTGAAGAGTGTGATCGGACAGTGTGAAGAGTGTGATCGGACAGTGTGAAGAGTGTGATCGGACAGTGTGAAGAGTGTGATCGGACAGTGTGAAGAGTGTTATCGGACACTGTGAAGAGTGTTATCGGACATTGTGAAGAGTGTTACCGAACAGTGTGAAGAGTGTTATCGGACAGTGTGAAGAGTGTTATCGGACACTGTGAAGAGTGTTATCGGACACTGTGAAGAGTGTTATCGGACACTGTGAAGAGTGTTACCGACCAGTGTGAAGAGTGTTATCGGACAGTGTGAAGAGTGTTACCGACCAGTGTGAAGAGTGTTACCGGACAGTGTGAAGAGTTTTATCGGACAGTGTGAAGAGAGTTACCGGACAGTGTGAAGAGAGTTATCGGACAGTGTGAAGAGTGTTACCGGACAGTGTGAAGAGAGTTATCGGACAGTGTGAAGAGTGTTATCTGACAGTGTGAAGAGTGTTAACGAACAGTGGGAAGAGTGTTATCGGACAGTGTGAAGAGTGTTGCCGAACAGTGTGAAGAGTGTTACCGAACATTGTGAATAGTGTTATCGGACATTGTGAAGAGTGTTACCGAACAGTGTGAAGAGTGTTATCGGACAGTGTGAAGAGTGTTATCGGACAGTGTGAAGAGTGTTATCGGACACTGTGAAGAGTGTTATCGGACACTGTGAAGAGTGTTATCGGACACTGTGAAGAGTGTTATCGGACACTGTGAAGAGTGTTACCGACCAGTGTGAAGAGTGTTATCGGACAGTGTGAAGAGTGTTACCGACCAGTGTGAAGAGTGTTACCGGACAGTGTGAAGAGTGTTATCGGACAGTGTGAAGAGAGTTACCGGACAGTGTGAAGAGAGTTATCGGACAGTGTGAAGAGTGTTACCGGACAGTGTGAAGATAGTTATCGGACAGTGTGAAGAGTGTGATCGGACAGTGTGAAGAGTGTGATCGGACAGTGTGAAGAGTGTGATCGGACAGTGTGAAGAGTGTTATCGGACATTGTGAAGAGTGTTATCGGACATTGTGAAGAGTGTTACCGAACAGTGTGAAGAGTGTTATCGGACAGTGTGAAGAGTGTTCCCGGACAGTGTGAAGAGTGTTCCCGGACAGTGTGAAGAGTGTTCCCGGACAGTGTGAAGAGTGTGATCGGACAGTGTGAAGAGTGTGATCGGACAGTGTGAAGAGTGTGATCGGACAGTGTGAAGAGTGTGATCGGACAGTGTGAAGAGTGTTATCGGACACTGTGAAGAGTGTTATCGGACATTGTGAAGAGTGTTACCGAACAGTGTGAAGAGTGTTATCGGACAGTGTGAAGAGTGTTATCGGACACTGTGAAGAGTGTTATCGGACACTGTGAAGAGTGTTATCGGACACTGTGAAGAGTGTTACCGACCAGTGTGAAGAGTGTTATCGGACAGTGTGAAGAGTGTTACCGACCAGTGTGAAGAGTGTTACCGGACAGTGTGAAGAGTTTTATCGGACAGTGTGAAGAGAGTTACCGGACAGTGTGAAGAGAGTTATCGGACAGTGTGAAGAGTGTTACCGGACAGTGTGAAGAGAGTTATCGGACAGTGTGAAGAGTGTTATCTGACAGTGTGAAGAGTGTTAACGAACAGTGGGAAGAGTGTTATCGGACAGTGTGAAGAGTGTTGCCGAACAGTGTGAAGAGTGTTACCGAACATTGTGAATAGTGTTATCGGACATTGTGAAGAGTGTTACCGAACAGTGTGAAGAGTGTTATCGGACAGTGTGAAGAGTGTTATCGGACAGTGTGAAGAGTGTTATCGGACACTGTGAAGAGTGTTATCGGACACTGTGAAGAGTGTTATCGGACACTGTGAAGAGTGTTATCGGACACTGTGAAGAGTGTTACCGACCAGTGTGAAGAGTGTTATCGGACAGTGTGAAGAGTGTTACCGACCAGTGTGAAGAGTGTTACCGGACAGTGTGAAGAGTGTTATCGGACAGTGTGAAGAGAGTTACCGGACAGTGTGAAGAGAGTTATCGGACAGTGTGAAGAGTGTTACCGGACAGTGTGAAGATAGTTATCGGACAGTGTGAAGATAGTTATCGGACAGTGTGAAGAGTGATATCTGACAGTGTGAAGAGTGTTAACGAACAGTGGGAAGAGTGTTATCGGACAGTGTGAAGAGTGTTATCGGACAGTGTGAAGAGTGTTGCCGAACAGTGTGAAGAGTGTTACCGAACATTGTGAATAGTGTTATCGGACAGTGTGATGATTGTTACCGAATAGTGTGAAGAGTGTTATCGGACACTGAGAAGAGTGTTATCGGACACTGTGAAGAGTGTTCCCGGACACTGTGAAGAGTGTTCCCGGACAGTGTGAAGAGTGTTATCGGACAGTGTGAAGAGTGTTATCGGACAGTGTGAAGAGTGTTATCGGACAGTGTGAAGAGTGTTCCCGGACAGTGTGAAGATTGTTCCCGGACAGTGTGAAGAGTGTTACCGGACACTGAGAAGAGTGTTACCGGACACTGAGAAGAGTGTTATCGGACACTGTGAAGAGTGTTATCGGACAGTCTGAAGAGTGTTATCGGACAGTGTGAAGATTGTTCCCGAACAGTGTGAAGAGTGTTATCGGACAGTGTGAAGAGTGTTACCCAACAGTGTGAAGAGTGTGATCGGACAGTGTGAAGAGTGTGATCGGACACTGTGAAGAGTGTTATCGGACACTGTGAAGAGTGTTATCGGACACTGTGAAGAGTGTTATCGGACATTGTGAAGAGTGTTACCGAACAGTGTGAAGAGTGTTATCGGACACTGTGAAGAGTGTTACCGACCAGTGTGAAGAGTGTTATCGGACAGTGTGAAGAGTGTTATCGGACAGTGTGAAGAGAGTTATCGGACAGTGTGAAGAGAGTTATCGGACAGTGTGAAGAGTGTTATCGGACAGTGTGAAGAGTGTTACCGGACAGTGTGAAGATAGTTATCGGACAGTGTGAAGAGTGTTATCTGACAGTGTGAAGAGTGTTAACGAACAGTGGGAAGAGTGTTATCGGACAGTGTGAAGAGTGTTGCCGAACAGTGTGAAGAGTGTTACCGAACATTGTGAATAGTGTTATCGGACAGTGTGATGATTGTTACCGAATAGTGTGAAGAGTGTTATCGGACACTGAGAAGAGTGTTATCGGACACTGTGAAGAGTGTTCCCGGACACTGTGAAGAGTGTTCCCGGACAGTGTGAAGAGTGTTATCGGACAGTGTGAAGAGTGTTATCGGACAGTGTGAAGAGTGTTATCGGACAGTGTGAAGAGTGTTATCGGACAGTGTGAAGAGTGTTCCCGGACAGTGTGAAGATTGTTCCCGGACAGTGTGAAGAGTGTTACCGGACACTGAGAAGAGTGTTACCGGACACTGAGAAGAGTGTTATCGGACACTGTGAAGAGTGTTATCGGACAGTGTGAAGAGTGTTATCGGACAGTGTGAAGAGTGTTATCGGACAGTGTGAAGATTGTTCCCGAACAGTGTGAAGAGTGTTATCGGACAGTGTGAAGAGTGTTACCCAACAGTGTGAAGAGTGTGATCGGACAGTGTGAAGAGTGTGATCGGACACTGTGAAGAGTGTTATCGGACACTGTGAAGAGTGTTATCGGACACTGTGAAGAGTGTTATCGGACATTGTGAAGAGTGTTACCGAACAGTGTGAAGAGTGTTATCGGACACTGTGAAGAGTGTTACCGACCAGTGTGAAGAGTGTTATCGGACACTGTGAAGAGTGTTACCGACCAGTGTGAAGAGTGTTATCGGACACTGTGAAGAGTGTTACCGACCAGTGTGAAGAGTGTTATCGGACACTGTGAAGAGTGTTATCGGACATTGTGAAGAGTGTTATCGGACATTGTGAAGGGTGTTATCGGACACTGTGAAGAGTGTTATCGGACACTGTGAAGAGTGTTACCGACCAGTGTGAAGAGTGTTATCGGACACTGTGAAGAGTGTTACCGAACAGTGTGAAGAGTGTTATCGGACACTGTGAAGAGTGTTATCGGACATTGTGAAGAGTGTTATCGGACACTGTGAAGAGTGTTACCGACCAGTGTGAAGAGTGTTATCGGACAGTGTGAAGAGAGTTATCGGACAGTGTGAAGAGTGTTATCGGACAGTGTGAAGATTGTTCCCGAACAGTGTGAAGAGTGTTATCGGACAGTGTGAAGAGTGTTACCCAACAGTGTGAAGAGTGTTATCGGACACTGTGAAGAGTGTTACCGAACAGTGTGAAGAGTGTTATCGGACAGTGTGATGATTTTTACCGAACAGTGTGAAGAGTGTTACCGGACACTGAGAAGAGTGTTATCGGACAGTGTGAAGAGTGTTATCGGACAGTGTGAAGAGTGTTATCGGACAGTGTGAAGATTGTTCCCGAACAGTGTGAAGAGTGTTATCGGACAGTGTGAAGAGTGTTACCCAACAGTGTGAAGAGTGTTATCGGACACTGCGAAGAGTGTTCCCGGACACTGTGAAGAGTGTTCCCGGACACTGTGAAGAGTGCTCCCGGACACTGTGAAGAGTGTTCCCGGACACTGTGAAGAGTGTTCCCGGACACTGTGAAGAGTGTTCCCGGACACTGTGAAGAGTGTTCCCGGACAGTGTGAAGAGTGTTATCGGACAGTGTGAAGAGTGTTATCGGACAGTGTGAAGATTGTTCCCGGACAGTGTGAAGATTGTTCCCGAACAGTGTGAAGAGTGTTACCCGACAGTGTGAAGAGAGTTACCGGACAGTGTGAAGAGTGTTATCGGACAGTGTGAAGAGTGTTATCGGACAGTGTGAAGAGTGTTATCGGACAGTGTGAAGAGTGTTATCGGACAGTGTGAAGAGTGTTATCGGACAGTGTGAAGAGTGTGATCGGACAGTGTGAAGAGTGTGATCGGACAGTGTGAAGAGTGTTATCGGACACTGTGAAGAGTGTTATCGGACACTGTGAAGAGTGTTATCGGACATTGTGAAGAGTGTTACCGAACAGTGTGAAGAGTGTTATCGGACACTGTGAAGAGTGTTACCGACCAGTGTGAAGAGTGTTATCGGACAGTGTGAAGAGTGTTATCGGACAGTGTGAAGAGAGTTACCGGACAGTGTGAAGAGAGTTATTGGACAGTGTGAAGAGTGTTACCGGACAGTGTGAAGAGAGTTATCGGACAGTGTGAAGAGAGTTATCTGACAGTGTGAAGAGAGTTATCTGACAGTGTGAAGAGTGTTATCTGACAGTGTGAAGAGTGTTATCTGACAGCGTGAAGAGTGTTATCTGACAGCGTGAAGAGTGTTACCGAACAGTGGGAAGAGTGTTATCGGACAGTGTGAAGAGTGTTGCCGAACAGTGTGAAGAGTGTTACCGAACATTGTGAAGAGTGTTATCTTACAGTGTGATTATTGTTACCGAACAGTGTGAAGAGTGTTATCGGACACTGAGAAGAGTGTTATCGGAAACTGTGAAGAGTGTTATCGGACACTGTGAAGAGTGTTCCCGGACAGTGTGAAGAGTGTTACCGAACAGTGTGAAGAGTGTTATCGGACACTGTGAAGAGTGTTACCGACCAGTGTGAAGAGTGTTATCGGACAGTGTGAAGAGAGTTACCGGACAGTGTGAAGAGAGTTATTGGACAGTGTGAAGAGTGTTACCGGACAGTGTGAAGAGAGTTATCGGACACTGTGAAGAGTGTTATCGGACACTGTGAAGAGTGTTCCCGGACAGTGTGAAGAGTGTTACCGAACAGTGTGAAGAGTGTTATCGGACACTGTGAAGAGTGTTACCGACCAGTGTGAAGAGTGTTATCGGACAGTGTGAAGAGAGTTACCGGACAGTGTGAAGAGAGTTATTGGACAGTGTGAAGAGTGTTACCGGACAGTGTGAAGGGAGTTATCGGACAGTGTGAAGAGAGTTATCTGACAGTGTGAAGAGTGTTATCTGACAGTGTGAAGAGTGTTATCTGACAGTGTGAAGAGTGTTATCTGACAGTGTGAAGAGTGTTATCTGACAGCGTGAAGAGTGTTACCGAACAGTGGGAAGAGTGTTATCGGACAGTGTGAAGAGTGTTATCGGACAGTGTGATTATTGTTACCGAACAGTGTGAAGAGTCTTATCGGACACTGAGAAGAGTGTTATCGGACACTGTGAAGAGTGTTATCGGACACTGTGAAGAGTGTTATCGGACACTGTGAAGAGTGTTCCCGGACAGTGTGAAGAGTGTTCCCGGACAGTGTGAAGAGTGTTATCGGACAGTGTGAAGAGTGTTATCGGACAGTGTGAAGATTGTTCCCGAACAGTGTGTAGAGTGTTATCGCACAGTGTGAAGAGTGTTACCGAACAGTGTGAAGAGTGTTATCGGACACTGTGAAGAGTGTTATCGGACACTGTGAAGAGTGTTACCGGACACTGTGAAGAGTGTTATCGGACATTGTGAAGAGGGTTACCGAACAGTGTGATGAGTGTTATCGGACACTGTGAACAGTGTTACTGAACAGTGTGAACAGTGTTACTGAACAGTGTGAAAAGTGTTATCGGACAGTGTGAAGATTCTTACCGAACAATGTGAAGAGTGTTATCGGACACTGTGAAGAGTGTTATCGGACACTGTGAAGAGTGTTATCGGACACTGTGAAGAGTGTTAACGGACAGTGTGAAGAGTGTTACCGGACAGTGTGAAGATTGTTCCCGAACAGTGTGAAGAGTGTTATCGGACACTGTGAAGAGTGTTATCGGAATCTGTGAAGAGTGTTACTAAACAGTTTGAAGAGTGTGATCGGACAGTGTGAAGAGTGTTACTTAACAGGGTGAAGACTGTGATCGGACAGTGTGAAGAGGGTTACCGGACAGTGTGAAGAGAGTTATCGGACAGTGTGAAGTGTTTTACCGGACAGTGTGAAGAGAGTTATCGGACAGTGTGAAGAGTGTTATCTGACAGTGTGAAGAGTGTTATCTGACAGTGTGAAGAGTGTTACCGAACAGTGGGAAGAGTGTTGCCGAACAGTCTGAAGAGTGTTACCGAACATTGTGAAGAGTGTTATCGGACAGTGTGATGATTGTTACCGAACAGTGTGAAGAGTGTTATCGGACATTGAGAAGAGTGTTATCGGACACTGTGAAGAGTGTTACCCAACAGTGTGAAGAGTGTTATCGGACACTGTGAAGAGTGTTACCGAACAGTGTGAAGAGTGTTATCGGACAGTGTGAAGATTGTTCCCGAACAGTGTGAAGAGTGTTACCGAACAGTGTGAAGAGTGTTATCGGACAGTGTGATGATTTTTACCGAACAGTGTGAAGAGTGTTACCGGACACTGAGAAGAGTGTTACCGGACACTGAGAAGAGTGTTACCGGACACTGAGAAGAGTGTTATCGGACAGTGTGAAGAGTGTTATCGGACAGTGTGAAGAGCGTTATCGGACAGTGTGAAGATTGTTCCCGAACAGTGTGAAGAGTGTTATCGGACAGTGTGAAGAGTGTTACCCAACAGTGTGAAGAGTGTTATCGGACACTGTGAAGAGTGTTCCCGAACAGTGTGAAGAGTGTTATCGGACAGTGTGAAGAGTGTTATCGGACACTGTGAAGTGTGTTATCGGACACTGTGAAGAGTGTTACCGAACAGTTTGAAGAGTGTTATCGGACAGTGTGAAGAGTGTTATCGGACAGTGTGAAGAGTGTTATCGGACAGAGTGAAGATTGTTCCCGAACAGTGTGAAGAGTGTTATGGGACAGTGTGAAGAGTGTTATCCGACAGTGTGAAGAGTGTTACCCGACAGTGTGAAGAGTGTTATCGGACAGTGTGAAGAGTGTTATCGGACAGTGTGAAGAGTGTTAACGGACAGTGTGAAGAGTGTTATCGGACAGTGTGAAGAGTGTTACCGAACAGTGTGAAGAGTGTTATCGGACAGTGTGAAGAGTGTTGCCGAACAGTGTGAAGACTGTTATCGGACAGTGTGAAGACTGTTATCGGACAGTGTGAAGAGTGTTACCGAACAGTGTGAAGAGTTTTATCGGACACTGTGAAGAGTGTTACCGAACAGTGTGAAGAGTGTTATCGGACAGTGTGAAGATTCTTACCGAACAGTGTGAAGAGTGTTATCGGACACTTTGAAGAGTGTTATCGGACACTTTGAAGAGTGTTATCGGACACTGTGAAGAGTGTTACCGGAGACTGTGAAGAGTGTGATCGGACAATGTGAAGATTGTTACCGAACAGTGTGAAGAGCGTTATCGGACACTGTGAAGAGTGTTACCGAACAGTGTGAAGAGTGTTATCGGACAGTGTGAAGAGTGTTACCCGACAGTGTGAAGAGTGTTGCCGAACAGTGTGAAGAGTGTTACCGAACAGTGTGAAGAGTGTTACCGAACAGTGTGAAGAGTGTTATCGGACAGTGTGAAGAGTGTTATCGGACAGTGTGAAGAGTGTTATCGGACAGTGTGAAGAGTGTTATCGGACAGTGTGAAGAGTGTGATCGGACAGTGTGAAGAGTGTGATCGGACAGTGTGAAGAGTGTGATCGGACAGTGTGAAGAGTGTTATCGGACACTGTGAAGAGTGTTATCGGACATTGTGAAGAGTGTTACCGAACAGTGTGAAGAGTGTTATCGGACAGTGTGAAGAGTGTTATCGGACACTGTGAAGAGTGTTATCGGACACTGTGAAGAGTGTTATCGGACACTGTGAAGAGTGTTACCGACCAGTGTGAAGAGTGTTATCGGACAGTGTGAAGAGTGTTACCGACCAGTGTGAAGAGTGTTATCGGACAGTGTGAAGAGTGTTATCGGACAGTGTGAAGAGAGTTACCGGACAGTGTGAAGAGAGTTATCGGACAGTGTGAAGAGTGTTACCGGACAGTGTGAAGAGAGTTATCGGACAGTGTGAAGAGTGTTATCGGACAGTGTGAAGAGTGTTATCTGACAGTGTGAAGAGTATTAACGAACAGTGGGAAGAGTGTTAACGAACAGTGGGAAGAGTGTTATCGGACAGTGTGAAGAGTGTTGCCGAACAGTGTGAAGAGTGTTACTGAACATTGTGAATAGTGTTATCGGACAGTGTGATGATTGTTACCGAATAGTGTGAAGAGTGTTATCGGACACTGAGAAGAGTGTTATCGGACACTGTGAAGAGTGTTCCCGGACACTGTGAAGAGTGTTCCCGGACACTGTGAAGAGTGTTCCCGGACAGTGTGAAGAGTGTTATCGGACAGTGTGAAGAGTGTTATCGGACACTGTGAAGAGTGTTATCGGACACTGTGAAGAGTGTTATCGGACACTGTGAAGAGTGTTACCGACCAGTGTGAAGAGTGTTATCGGACAGTGTGAAGAGTGTTACCGACCAGTGTGAAGAGTGTTATCGGACAGTGTGAAGAGTGTTATCGGACAGTGTGAAGAGAGTTACCGGACAGTGTGAAGAGAGTTATCGGACAGTGTGAAGAGTGTTACCGGACAGTGTGAAGAGAGTTATCGGACAGTGTGAAGAGTGTTATCGGACAGTGTGAAGAGTGTTATCTGACAGTGTGAAGAGTGTTAACGAACAGTGGGAAGAGTGTTATCGGACAGTGTGAAGAGTGTTGCCGAACAGTGTGAAGAGTGTTACCGAACATTGTGAATAGTGTTATCGGACAGTGTGATGATTGTTACCGAATAGTGTGAAGAGTGTTATCGGACACTGACAAGAGTGTTATCGGACACTGTGAAGAGTGTTCCCGGACACTGTGAAGAGTGTTCCCGGACAGTGTGAAGAGTGTTATCGGACAGTGTGAAGAGTGTTATCGGACAGTGTGAAGAGTGTTATCGGACAGTGTGAAGAGTGTTCCCGGACAGTGTGAAGATTGTTCCCGGACAGTGTGAAGAGTGTTACCGGACACTGAGAAGAGTGTTACCGGACACTGAGAAGAGTGTTACCGGACACTGAGAAGAGTGTTATCGGACACTGTGAAGAGTGTTATCGGACAGTGTGAAGAGTGTTATCGGACAGTGTGAAGATTGTTCCCGAACAGTGTGAAGAGTGTTATCGGACAGTGTGAAGAGTGTTACCCAACAGTGTGAAGAGTGTGATCGGACACTGTGAAGAGTGTTACCGACCAGTGTGAAGAGTGTTATCGGACAGTGTGAAGAGTGTTATCGGACAGAGTGAAGAGAGTTATCGGACAGTGTGAAGAGTGTTATCGGACACTGTGAAGAGTGTTATCGGACACTGTGAAGAGTGTTATCGGACATTGTGAAGAGTGTTACCGAACAGTGTGAAGAGTGTTATCGGACACTGTGAAGAGTGTTACCAACCAGTGTGAAGAGTGTTATCGGACAGTGTGAAGAGTGTTATCGGACAGTGTGAAGAGAGTTATCGGACAGTGTGAAGAGTGTTATCGGACAGTGTGAAGATTGTTCCCGAACAGTGTGAAGAGTGTTATCGGACAGTGTGAAGAGTGTTACCCAACAGTGTGAAGAGTGTTATCGGACACTGTGAAGAGTGTTACCGAACAGTGTGAAGAGTGTTATCGGACAGTGTGATGATTTTTACCGAACAGTGTGAAGAGTGTTACCGGACACTGAGAAGAGTGTTATCGGACAGTGTGAAGAGTGTTATCGGACAGTGTGAAGAGTGTTATCGGACAGTGTGAAGAGTGTTATCGGACAGTGTGAAGATTGTTCCCGAACAGTGTGAAGAGTGTTATCGGACAGTGTGAAGAGTGTTACCCAACAGTGTGAAGAGTGTTATCGGACACTGTGAAGAGTGTTCCCGAACAGTGTGAAGAGTGTTATCGGACAGTGTGAAGAGTGTTATCGGACACTGTGAAGAGTGTTATCGGACACTGTGAAGAGTGTTACCGAACAGTGTGAAGAGTGTTATCGGACAGTGTGAAGAGTGTTATCGGACAGAGTGAAGATTGTTCCCGAACAGTGTGAAGAGTGTTATGGGACAGTGTGAAGAGTGTTATCCGACAGTGTGAAGAGTGTTACCCGACAGTGTGAAGAGTGTTTTCGGACAGTGTGAAGAGTGTTTTCGGACAGTGTGAAGAGTGTTATCGGACTGTGTGAAGAGTGTTACCGAACAGTGTGAAGAGTGTTATCGGACAGTGTGAAGAGTGTTGCCGAACAGTGTGAAGACTGTTATCGGACAGTGTGAAGACTGTTATCGGACAGTGTGAAGAGTGTTACCGAACAGTGTGAAGAGTTTTATCGGACACTGTGAAGAGTGTTACCGAACAGTGTGAAGAGTGTTATCGGACAGTGTGAAGATTCTTACCGAACAGTGTGAAGATTGTTACCGAACAGTGTGAAGAGTGTTATCGGACATTGTGAAGAGTGTTACCGAACAGTGTGAAGAGCGTTATCGGACACTGTGAAGAGTGTTACCGAACAGTGTGAAGAGTGTTACCGAACAGTGTGAAGAGTGTTATCGGACAGTGTGAAGAGTGTTACCCGACAGTGTGAAGAGTGTTGCCGAACAGTGTGAAGAGTGTTACCGAACAGTGTGAAGAGTGTTATCGGACAGTGTGAAGAGTGTTATCGGACAGTGTGAAGAGTGTTATCGGACAGTGTGAAGAGTGTGATCGGACAATGTGAAGATTGTTACCGAACAGTGTGAAGAGTGTTATCGGACAGTGTGAAGAGTGTTATCGGACAGTGTGAAGAGTGTTATCGGACAGTGTGAAGAGTGTTATCGGACAGTGTGAAGAGTGTGATCGGACAGTGTGAAGAGTGTGATCGGACAGTGTGAAGAGTGTGATCGGACATTGTGAAGAATGTTACCGAACAGTGTGAAGAGTGTTATCGGACACTGTGAACAGTGTTACCGAACAGTGTGAAGAGTGTTACCGGACACTGTGAAGAGTGTTATCGGACACTGTGAAGAGTGTTATCGGACACTGTGAAGAGTGTTATCGGACACTGTGAAGAGTGTTATCGGACACTGTGAAGAGTGTTATCGGACAGTGTGAAGAGTGTTATCGGACAGTGTGAAGAGTGTTATCGGACAGTGTGAAGAGTGTTACCGAACATTGTGAAGAGTGTTATCGGACAGTGTGATGATTGTTACCGAACAGTCTGAAGAGTGTTATCGGACACTGAGAAGAGTGTTATCGGACACTGAGAAGAGTGTTATCGGACACTGTGAAGAGTGTTCCCGAACACTGTGAAGTGTGTTACCCGACAGTGTGAAGAGTGTTATCGGACGGTGTGAAGAGTGTTACCGGACAGTGTGAAGAGTGTTACCGGACAGTGTGAAGAGTGTTACCGGACAGTGTGAAGAGTGTTATCGGACAGTGTGAAGAGTGTTATCGGACATTGTGAAGAGTGTTACCGGACAGTGTGAAGAGTGTTATCGGAAACTGTGAAGAGTGTTACTAAACAGTGTGAAGAGTGTGATTGGACAGTGTGAAGAGTGTTACTAAACAGTGTGAAGACTGTGATCGGACAGTGTGAAGATTTTTACCGAACAGTGTGAAGAGTGTTATCGGACTGTGTGAAGAGTGTTATCGGACTGTGTGAAGAGTGTTATCGGACAGTGTGAAGAGTGTTATCGGACAGTGTGAAGATTGTTATCGGACACTGTGAAGAGTGTTATCGGACAGTGTGAAGAGTGTTACCCGACAGTGTGAAGAGTGTTATCAGACACTGTGAAAAGTGTTACCGAACAGTGTGAAGAGTCTTATCGGACAGTGTGAAGAGTGTTACCGAACAGTGTGAAGAGTGTTATCGGACAGTGTGAAGAGTGTTACCCGACAGTGTGAAGAGTGTTATCAGACACTGTGAAGAGTGTTACCGAACAGTGGGAAGAGTGTTATCGGACAGTGTGAAGAGTGTTACCGAACAGTGCGAAGAGTGTTAACGGACAGTGTGAAGAGTGTTACCGGACAGTGTGAAGTGTGTTATCGGACAGTGTGAAGTGTGTTATCGGACTGTGTGAAGATTGTTATCGGACAGTGTGAAGATTGTTATCGGACAGTGTGAAGAGTGTTATCGGGCAGTGTGAAGAGTGTTATCGGACAGTGTGAAGAGTGTTACCGGACAGAGTGAAGAGTGTTATCGGACAGTGTGAAGATTGTCCCCGAACAGTGTGAAGAGTGTTACCGAACAGTGTGAAGAGTGTTACCGAACAGTGTGAAGAGTGCTACCGGACAGTGTGAAGAGTGTTATCGGACACTGTAAAGAGTGTTGCCGTACAGTGTGATGACTGTAATCGGACAGTGTGAAGAGTGTGATCGGACAATGTGAAGATTGTTACCGAACAGTGTGAAGATTGTTATTGGACACTGTGAAGAGTGTTATCGGACATTGTGAAGAGTGTTATCGGACATTGTGAAGTGTGTTATCGGACACTGTGAAGAGTGTTGCCGAACAGTGTGAAGAGTGTTATCGGACAGTGTGAAGAGTGTTACCCGACAGTGTGAAGAGTGTTATCAGACACTGTGAAAAGTGTTACCGAACAGTGTGAAGAGTGTTATCGGACAGTGTGATGATTGTTACCAAACAGTGTGAAGAGTGTTACCAGACACTGAGAAGAGTGTTATCGGACACTGTGAAGAGTGTTCCCGAACAGTGTGAAGAGTGTTATCGGACAGTGTGAGGAGTGTTACCGCACAGTGTGAAGAGAGTTACCGGACAGTGTGAAGAGAGTTACCGGACAGTGTGAAGAGATTTATCGGACAGTGTGAAGAGTGTTATCGGACAGTGTGAAGAGTGTTACCGAACATTGTGAAGAGTGTTATCGGACAGTGTGATGATTGTTACCGAACAGTCTGAAGAGTGTTATCGGACACTGAGAAGGGTGTTATCGGACACTGTGAAGAGTGTTCCCGAACAGTGTGAAGAGTGTTATCGGACAGTGTGAAGAGTGTTATCGGACAGTGTGAAGAGTGTTATCGGACAGTGTGAAGAGTGTTATCGGACAGTGTGAAGAGTGTTATCTGACAGTGTGCAGATTGTTCCCGAACAGTGTGAAGAGTGTTACCCAACAGTGTGAAGAGTGTTATCGGACACTGTGAAGAGTGTTACCGAACAGTGTGAAGAGTGTGATCGGACAGTGTGAAGAGTGTGATCGGACAGTGTGAAGAGTGTGATCGGACAGTGTGAAGAGTGTGATCGGACAGTGTGAAGAGTGTGATCGGACAGTGTGAAGAGTGTTATCGAACAGTGTGAAGAGTGTTATCGTACAGTGTGAAGAGTGTTATCAGACAGTGTGAAGAGTGTTATCTGACAGTGTGCAGATTGTTCCCGAACAGTGTGAAGAGTGTTACCCAACAGTGTGAAGAGTGTTATCGGACACTGTGAAGAGTGTTATCGGACACTGTGAAGAGTGTGATCGGACAGTGTGAAGAGTGTTATCGGACATTGTGAAGAGTGTTACCGAACAGTGTGAAGAGTGTTATCGGACACTTTGAAGAGTGTTAATGAACAGTGTGAAGTGTGTTACCCGACAGTGTGAAGAGTGTTATCGGACAGTGTGAAGAGTGTTATCGGACATTGTGAAGAGTGTTACCGGACAGTGTGAAGAGTGTTATCGGACAGTGTGAAGATTGTTCCCGAACAATGTGAGGAGTTTTATCGGAAACTGTGAAGAGTGTTACTAAACAGTGTGAAGAGTGTGATCGGACAGTGTGAAGAGTGTTACTAAACAGTGTGAAGACTGTGATCGGACAGTGTGAAGATTTTTACCGAACAGTGTGAAGAGTGTTACCGGACTGTGTGAAGAGTGTTATCGGACAGTGTGAAGAGTGTTACCGAACAGTGCGAAGAGTGTTACCGGACAGAGTGAAGTGTGTTATCGGACAGTGTGAAGAGTGTTATCGGACAGTGTGAAGAGTGTTATCGGACAGAGTGAAGAGTGTTATTGGACAGTGTGAAGATTGTTCCCGAACAGTGTGAAGAGTGTTATCGGACATTGTGAAGTGTGTTATCGGACACTGTGAAGTGTGTTATCGGACACTGTGAAGAGTGTTGCCGAACAGTGTGAAGAGTGTTATCGGACAGTGTGAAGAGTGTTACCCGACAGTGTGAAGAGTGTTATCAGACACTGTGAAAAGTGTTACCAAACAGTCTGAAGAGTGTTATCGGACACTGTGAAGAGTGTTCCCGAACAGTGTGAAGAGTGTTATCGGACAGTGTGAGGAGTGTTACCGCACAGTGTGAAGAGAGTTACCGGACAGTGTGAAGAGAGTTACCGGACAGTGTGAAGAGATTTATCGGACAGTGTGAAGAGTGTTATCGGACAGTGTGAAGAGTGTTACCGAACATTGTGAAGAGTGTTATCGGACAGTGTGATGATTGTGACCGAACAGTCTGAAGAGTGTTATCGGACACTGAGAAGGGCGTTACCGGACACTGTGAAGAGTGTTCCCGAACAGTGTGAAGAGTGTTATCGGACAGTGTGAAGAGTGTTATCGGACAGTGTGAAGAGTGTTATCTGACAGTGTGCAGATTGTTCCCGAACAGTGTGAAGAGTGTTACCCAACAGTGTGAAGAGTGTTATCGGACACTGTGAAGAGTGTTACCGAACAGTGTGAAGAGTGTGATCGGACAGTGTGAAGAGAGTGATCGGACAGTGTGAAGAGTGTGATCGGACAGTGTGAAGAGTGTGATCGGACAGTGTGAAGAGTGTTATCGGACATTGTGAAGAGTGTTACCGAACAGTGTGAAGAGTGTTATCGGACACTTTGAAGAGTGTAAATGAACAGTGTGAAGTGTGTTACCCGACAGTGTGAAGAGTGTTATCGGACAGTGTGAAGAGTGTTATCGGACATTGTGAAGAGTGTTACCGGACAGTGTGAAGAGTGTTACCGGACAGTGTGAAGAGTGTTATCGGACAGTGTGAAGATTGTTCCCGAACAATGTGAAGAGTGTTATCTGAAACTGTGAAGAGTGTTACTAAACAGTGTGAAGAGTGTGATCGGACAGTGTGAAGAGTGTTACTAAACAGTGTGAAGACTGTGATCGGACAGTGTGAAGATTTTTACCGAACAGTGTGAAGAGTGTTATCGGACTGTGTGAAGAGTGTTATCGGACAGTGTGAAGTGTGTTATCGGACAGTGTGAAGAGTGTTACCGAACAGTGCGAAGAGTGTTACCGGACAGTGTGAAGTGTGTTATCGGACAGTGTGAAGTGTGTTATCGGACAGTGTGAAGAGTGTTATCGGACAGAGTGAAGAGTGTTATCGGACAGTGTGAAGATTGTTCCCGAACAGTGTGAAGAGTGTTATCGGACAGTGTGAAGTGTGTTATCGGACAGTGTGAAGAGTGTTATCGGACAGTGTGAAGAGTGTTATCGGACAGAGTGAAGAGTGTTATCGGACAGTGTGAAGATTGTTCCCGAACAGTGTGAAGAGTGTTATCGGACAGTGTGAAGATTGTTATCGGACAGTGTGAAGAGTGTTACCGAACAGTGTGAAGAGTGTTACCGAACAGTGTGAAGAGTGTTACCGGACAGTGTGAAGAGTGTTATCGGACACTGTAAAGAGTGTTGCCGTACAGTGTGATGACTGTAATCGGACAGTGTGAAGAGTGTGATCGGACAATGTGAAGATTGTTACCGATCAGTGTGAAGATTGTTATCGGACACTGTGAAGAGTGTTATCGGACATTGTGAAGAGTGTTACCGAACAGTGTGAAGTGTGTTATCGGACACTGTGAAGAGTGTTACCGAACAGTGTGAAGAGTGTTATCGCACAGTGTGAAGAGTGTTATCAGACAGTGTGATGATTGTTACCGAACAGTCTGAAGAGTGTTATCGGACACTGAGAAGAGTGTTATCGGACAGTGTGAAGATTGTTCCCGAACAGTGTGAAGAGTGTTACCCAACAGTGTGAAGAGTGTTATCGGACACTGTGAAGAGTGTTACCGAACAGTGTGAAGAGTGTGATCGGACAGTGTGAAGAGTGTGATCGGACAGTGTGAAGAGTGTTATCAGACATTGTGAAGAGTGTTACCGAACAGTGTGAAGAGTGTTATCGGACACTGTGAACAGTGTTACCGAACAGTGTGAAGAGTTTTATCGGACAGTGTGAAGATTCTTACCGAACAGTGTGAAGAGTGTTATCGGACACTGTGAAGAGTGTTATCGGACACTGTGAAGAGTGTTAATGAACAGTGTGAAGAGTGTTATCGGACAGTGTGAAGAGTGTTATCGGACAGTGTGAAGAGTGTTATCGGACAGTGTGAAGAGTGTTACCGAACATTGTGAAGAGTGTTACCGAACACTGTGAAGAGTGTGATCGGACAGTGTGAAGAGTGTGATCGGACAGTGTGAAGAGTGTGATCGGACAGTGTGAAGAGTGTGATCGGACAGTGTGAAGAGTGTTATCGGACATTGTGAAGAGTGTTACCGAACAGTGTGAAGAGTGTTATCGGACACTGTGAACAGTGTTACCGAACAGTGTGAAGAGTGTTATCGGACAGTGTGAAGATTCTTACCGAACAGTGTGAAGAGTGTTATCGGACACTGTGAAGAGTGTTACCGAACAGAGTGAAGAGTGTTATCGGACACTTTGAAGAGTGTTAATGAACAGTGTGAAGTGTGTTACCCGACAGTGTGAAGAGTGTTATCGGACAGTGTGAAGAGTGTTATCGGACATTGTGAAGAGTGTTACCGGACAGTGTGAAGAGTGTTATCGGACAGTGTGAAGATTGTTCCCGAACAATGTGAAGAGTGTTATCGGAAACTGTGAAGAGTGTTACTAAACAGTGTGAAGAGTGTGATCGGACAGTGTGAAGAGTGTTACTAAACAGTGTGAAGACTGTGATCGGACAGTGTGAAGATTTTTACCGAACAGTGTGAAGAGTGTTATCGGACTGTGTGAAGAGTGTTATCGGACAGTGTGAAGTGTGTTATCGGACAGTGTGAAGAGTGTTACCGAACAGTGCGAAGAGTGTTACCGGACAGTGCGAAGAGTGTTATCGGACAGTGTGAAGTGTGTTATCGGACAGTGTGAAGAGTGTTATCGGACAGTGCGAAGAGTGTTACCGAACAGTGCGAAGAGTGTTACCGGACAGTGTGAAGTGTGTTACCGGACAGTGTGAAGTGTGTTATCGGACAGTGTGAAGAGTGTTATCGGACAGTGTGAAGAGTGTTATCGGACAGTGTGAAGAGTGTTATCGGACAGAGTGAAGAGTGTTATCGGACAGTGTGAAGATTGTTCCCGAACAGTGTGAAGAGTGTTATCGGACAGTGTGAAGAGTGTTATCGGACAGTGTGAAGAGTGTTACCGAACAGTGTGAAGAGTGTTACCGAACAGTGTGAAGAGTGTTACCGAACAGTGTGAAGAGTGTTATCGGACAGTGTGAAGAGTGTTATCGGACAGAGTGAAGATTGTTCCCGAACAGTGTGAAGAGTGTTATGGGACAGTGTGAAGAGTGTTATCCGACAGTGTGAAGAGTGTTACCCGACAGTGTGAAGAGTGTTTTCGGACAGTGTGAAGAGTGTTATCGGACTGTGTGAAGAGTGTTACCGAACAGTGTGAAGAGTGTTATCGGACAGTGTGAAGAGTGTTGCCGAACAGTGTGAAGACTGTTATCGGACAGTGTGAAGACTGTTATCGGACAGTGTGAAGAGTGTTACCGAACAGTGTGAAGAGTTTTATCGGACACTGTGAAGAGTGTTACCGAACAGTGTGAAGAGTGTTATCGGACAGTGTGAAGATTCTTACCGAACAGTGTGAAGAGTGTTATCGGACACTGTGAAGAGTGTTATCGGACACTGTGAAGAGTGTTACCAGAGACTGTGAAGAGTGTGATCTGACAATGTGAAGATTGTTACCGAACAGTGTGAAGAGTGTTATCGGACATTGTGAAGAGTGTTACCGAACAGTGTGAAGAGCGTTATCGGACACTGTGAAGAGTGTTACCGAACAGTGTGAAGAGTGTTACCGAACAGTGTGAAGAGTGTTATCGGACAGTGTGAAGAGTGTTACCCGACAGTGTGAAGAGTGTTGCCGAACAGTGTGAAGAGTGTTACCGAACAGTGTGAAGAGTGTTATCGGACAGTGTGAAGAGTGTTATCGGACAGTGTGAAGAGTGTTATCGGACAGTGTGAAGAGTGTGATCGGACAATGTGAAGATTGTTACCGAACAGTGTGAAGAGTGTTATCGGACAGTGTGAAGAGTGTTATCGGACAGTGTGAAGAGTGTTATCGGACAGTGTGAAGAGTGTTATCGGACAGTGTGAAGAGTGTGATCGGACAGTGTGAAGAGTGTGATCGGACAGTGTGAAGAGTGTGATCGGACATTGTGAAGAATGTTACCGAACAGTGTGAAGAGTGTTATCGGACACTGTGAACAGTGTTACCGAACAGTGTGAAGAGTGTTACCGGACACTGTGAAGAGTGTTATCGGACACTGTGAAGAGTGTTATCGGACACTGTGAAGAGTGTTATCGGACACTGTGAAGAGTGTTAATGAACAGTGTGAAGAGTGTTATCGGACAGTGTGAAGAGTGTTATCGGACAGTGTGAAGAGTGTTACCGAACATTGTGAAGAGTGTTATCGGACAGTGTGATGATTGTTACCGAACAGTCTGAAGAGTGTTATCGGACACTGAGAAGAGTGTTATCGGACACTGAGAAGAGTGTTATCGGACACTGTGAAGAGTGTTCCCGAACACTGTGAAGTGTGTTACCCGACAGTGTGAAGAGTGTTATCGGACGGTGTGAAGAGTGTTACCGGACAGTGTGAAGAGTGTTACCGGACAGTGTGAAGAGTGTTATCGGACAGTGTGAAGAGTGTTATCGGACATTGTGAAGAGTGTTACCGGACAGTGTGAAGAGTGTTATCGGAAACTGTGAAGAGTGTTACTAAACAGTGTGAAGAGTGTGATTGGACAGTGTGAAGAGTGTTACTAAACAGTGTGAAGACTGTGATCGGACAGTGTGAAGATTTTTACCGAACAGTGTGAAGAGTGTTATCGGACTGTGTGAAGAGTGTTATCGGACTGTGTGAAGAGTGTTATCGGACAGTGTGAAGAGTGTTATCGGACAGTGTGAAGATTGTTATCGGACACTGTGAAGAGTGTTATCGGACAGTGTGAAGAGTGTTACCCGACAGTGTGAAGAGTGTTATCAGACACTGTGAAAAGTGTTACCGAACAGTGTGAAGAGTGTTATCGGACAGTGTGAAGAGTGTTACCGAACAGTGTGAAGAGTGTTATCGGACAGTGTGAAGAGTGTTACCCGACAGTGTGAAGAGTGTTATCAGACACTGTGAAGAGTGTTACCGAACAGTGGGAAGAGTGTTATCGGACAGTGTGAAGAGTGTTACCGAACAGTGCGAAGAGTGTTAACGGACAGTGTGAAGAGTGTTACCGGACAGTGTGAAGTGTGTTATCGGACAGTGTGAAGTGTGTTATCGGACTGTGTGAAGATTGTTATCGGACAGTGTGAAGATTGTTATCGGACAGTGTGAAGAGTGTTATCGGGCAGTGTGAAGAGTGTTATCGGACAGTGTGAAGAGTGTTACCGGACAGAGTGAAGAGTGTTATCGGACAGTGTGAAGATTGTCCCCGAACAGTGTGAAGAGTGTTACCGAACAGTGTGAAGAGTGTTACCGAACAGTGTGAAGAGTGCTACCGGACAGTGTGAAGAGTGTTATCGGACACTGTAAAGAGTGTTGCCGTACAGTGTGATGACTGTAATCGGACAGTGTGAAGAGTGTGATCGGACAATGTGAAGATTGTTACCGAACAGTGTGAAGATTGTTATTGGACACTGTGAAGAGTGTTATCGGACATTGTGAAGAGTGTTGTCGGACATTGTGAAGTGTGTTATCGGACACTGTGAAGTGTGTTATCGGACACTGTGAAGAGTGTTGCCGAACAGTGTGAAGAGTGTTATCGGACAGTGTAAAGAGTGTTACCCGACAGTGTGAAGAGTGTTATCAGACACTGTGAAAAGTGTTACCGAACAGTGTGAAGAGTGTTATCGGACAGTGTGATGATTGTTACCAAACAGTGTGAAGAGTGTTACCAGACACTGAGAAGAGTGTTATCGGACACTGTGAAGAGTGTTCCCGAACAGTGTGAAGAGTGTTATCGGACAGTGTGAGGAGTGTTACCGCACAGTGTGAAGAGAGTTACCGGACAGTGTGAAGAGAGTTACCGGACAGTGTGAAGAGATTTATCGGACAGTGTGAAGAGTGTTATCGGACAGTGTGAAGAGTGTTACCGAACATTGTGAAGAGTGTTATCGGACAGTGTGATGATTGTTACCGAACAGTCTGAAGAGTGTTATCGGACACTGAGAAGGGTGTTATCGGACACTGTGAAGAGTGTTCCCGAACAGTGTGAAGAGTGTTATCGGACAGTGTGAAGAGTGTTATCGGACAGTGTGAAGAGTGTTATCGGACAGTGTGAAGAGTGTTATCTGACAGTGTGCAGATTGTTCCCGAACAGTGTGAAGAGTGTTACCCAACAGTGTGAAGAGTGTTATCGGACACTGTGAAGAGTGTTACCGAACAGTGTGAAGAGTGTGATCGGACAGTGTGAAGAGTGTGATCGGACAGTGTGAAGAGTGTGATCGGACAGTGTGAAGAGTGTGATCGGACAGTGTGAAGAGTGTGATCGGACAGTGTGAAGAGTGTGATCGGACAGTGTGAAGAGTGTTATCGAACAGTGTGAAGAGTGTTATCGTACAGTGTGAAGAGTGTTATCAGACAGTGTGAAGAGTGTTATCTGACAGTGTGCAGATTGTTCCCGAACAGTGTGAAGAGTGTTACCCAACAGTGTGAAGAGTGTTATCGGACACTGTGAAGAGTGTTATCGGACACTGTGAAGAGTGTGATCGGACAGTGTGAAGAGTGTGATCGGACAGTGTGAAGAGTGTGATCGGACAGTGTGAAGAGTGTTATCGGACATTGTGAAGAGTGTTACCGAACAGTGTGAAGAGTGTTATCGGACACTTTGAAGAGTGTTAATGAACAGTGTGAAGTGTGTTACCCGACAGTGTGAAGAGTGTTATCGGACAGTGTGAAGAGTGTTATCGGACATTGTGAAGAGTGTTACCGGACAGTGTGAAGAGTGTTATCGGACAGTGTGAAGATTGTTCCCGAACAATGTGAAGAGTTTTATCGGAAACTGTGAAGAGTGTTACTAAACAGTGTGAAGAGTGTGATCGGACAGTGTGAAGAGTGTTACTAAACAGTGTGAAGACTGTGATCGGACAGTGTGAAGATTTTTACCGAACAGTGTGAAGAGTGTTACCGGACTGTGTGAAGAGTGTTATCGGACAGTGTGAAGAGTGTTACCGAACAGTGCGAAGAGTGTTACCGGACAGAGTGAAGTGTGTTATCGGACAGTGTGAAGAGTGTTATCGGACAGTGTGAAGAGTGTTATCGGACAGAGTGAAGAGTGTTATTGGACAGTGTGAAGATTGTTCCCGAACAGTGTGAAGAGTGTTATCGGACATTGTGAAGTGTGTTATCGGACACTGTGAAGTGTGTTATCGGACACTGTGAAGAGTGTTGCCGAACAGTGTGAAGAGTGTTATCGGACAGTGTGAAGAGTGTTACCCGACAGTGTGAAGAGTGTTATCAGACACTGTGAAAAGTGTTACCAAACAGTCTGAAGAGTGTTATCGGACACTGTGAAGAGTGTTCCCGAACAGTGTGAAGAGTGTTATCGGACAGTGTGAGGAGTGTTACCGCACAGTGTGAAGAGAGTTACCGGACAGTGTGAAGAGAGTTACCGGACAGTGTGAAGAGATTTATCGGACAGTGTGAAGAGTGTTATCGGACAGTGTGAAGAGTGTTACCGAACATTGTGAAGAGTGTTATCGGACAGTGTGATGATTGTGACCGAACAGTCTGAAGAGTGTTATCGGACACTGAGAAGGGCGTTACCGGACACTGTGAAGAGTGTTCCCGAACAGTGTGAAGAGTGTTATCGGACAGTGTGAAGAGTGTTATCGGACAGTGTGAAGAGTGTTATCTGACAGTGTGCAGATTGTTCCCGAACAGTGTGAAGAGTGTTACCCAACAGTGTGAAGAGTGTTATCGGACACTGTGAAGAGTGTTACCGAACAGTGTGAAGAGTGTGATCGGACAGTGTGAAGAGTGTGATCGGACAGTGTGAAGAGTGTGATCGGACAGTGTGAAGAGTGTTATCGGACATTGTGAAGAGTGTTACCGAACAGTGTGAAGAGTGTTATCGGACACTTTGAAGAGTGTAAATGAACAGTGTGAAGTGTGTTACCCGACAGTGTGAAGAGTGTTATCGGACAGTATGAAGAGTGTTATCGGACATTGTGAAGAGTGTTACCGGACAGTGTGAAGAGTGTTACCGGACAGTGTGAAGAGTGTTATCGGACAGTGTGAAGATTGTTCCCGAACAATGTGAAGAGTGTTATCTGAAACTGTGAAGAGTGTTACTAAACAGTGTGAAGAGTGTGATCGGACAGTGTGAAGAGTGTTACTAAACAGTGTGAAGACTGTGATCGGACAGTGTGAAGATTTTTACCGAACAGTGTGAAGAGTGTTATCGGACTGTGTGAAGAGTGTTATCGGACAGTGTGAAGTGTGTTATCGGACAGTGTGAAGAGTGTTACCGAACAGTGCGAAGAGTGTTACCGGACAGTGTGAAGTTTGTTATCGGACAGTGTGAAGTGTGTTATCGGACAGTGTGAAGAGTGTTATCGGACAGAGTGAAGAGTGTTATCGGACAGTGTGAAGATTGTTCCCGAACAGTGTGAAGAGTGTTATCGGACAGTGTGAAGTGTGTTATCGGACAGTGTGAAGAGTGTTATCGGACAGTGTGAAGAGTGTTATCGGACAGAGTGAAGAGTGTTATCGGACAGTGTGAAGATTGTTCCCGAACAGTGTGAAGAGTGTTATCGGACAGTGTGAAGATTGTTATCGGACAGTGTGAAGAGTGTTACCGAACAGTGTGAAGAGTGTTACCGAACAGTGTGAAGAGTGTTACCGGACAGTGTGAAGAGTGTTATCGGACACTGTAAAGAGTGTTGCCGTACAGTGTGATGACTGTAATCGGACAGTGTGAAGAGTGTGATCGGACAATGTGAAGATTGTTACCGATCAGTGTGAAGATTGTTATCGGACACTGTGAAGAGTGTTATCGGACATTGTGAAGAGTGTTACCGAACAGTGTGAAGTGTGTTATCGGACACTGTGAAGAGTGTTACCGAACAGTGTGAAGAGTGTTATCGCACAGTGTGAAGAGTGTTATCAGACAGTGTGATGATTGTTACCGAACAGTCTGAAGAGTGTTATCGGACACTGTGAAGAGTGTTATCGGACATTGTGAAGAGTGTTACCGAACAGTGTGAAGTGTGTTATCGGACACTGTGAAGAGTGTTACCGAACAGTGTGAAGAGTGTTATCGCACAGTGTGAAGAGTGTTATCAGACAGTGTGATGATTGTTACCGAACAGTCTGAAGAGTGTTATCGGACAGTGTGAAGAGTGTTACCCAACAGTGTGAAGAGTGTTATCGGACACTGTGAAGAGTGTTACCGAACAGTGTGAAGAGTGTGATCGGACAGTGTGAAGAGTGTGATCGGACAGTGTGAAGAGTGTTATCAGACATTGTGAAGAGTGTTACCGAACAGTGTGAAGAGTGTTATCGGACACTGTGAACAGTGTTACCGAACAGTGTGAAGAGTTTTATCGGACAGTGTGAAGATTCTTACCGAACAGTGTGAAGAGTGTTATCGGACACTGTGAAGAGTGTTATCGGACACTGTGAAGAGTGTTAATGAACAGTGTGAAGAGTGTTATCGGACAGTGTGAAGAGTGTTATCGGACAGTGTGAAGAGTGTTATCGGACAGTGTGAAGAGTGTTACCGAACATTGTGAAGAGTGTTACCGAACACTGTGAAGAGTGTGATCGGACACTGTGAAGAGTGTGATCGGACAGTGTGAAGAGTGTGATCGGACAGTGTGAAGAGTGTGATCGGACAGTGTGAAGAGTGTGATCGGACAGTGTGAAGAGTGTTATCGGACATTGTGAAGAGTGTTACCGAACAGTGTGAAGAGTGTTATCGGACACTGTGAACAGTGTTACCGAACAGTGTGAAGAGTGTTATCGGACAGTGTGAAGATTCTTACCGAACAGTGTGAAGAGTGTTATCGGACACTGTGAAGAGTGTTACCGAACAGTGTGAAGAGTGTTATCGGACACTTTGAAGAGTGTTAATGAACAGTGTGAAGTGTGTTACCCGACAGTGTGAAGAGTGTTATCGGACAGTGTGAAGAGTGTTATCGGACATTGTGAAGAGTGTTACCGGACAGTGTGAAGAGTGTTATCGGACAGTGTGAAGATTGTTCCCGAACAATGTGAAGAGTGTTATCGGAAACTGTGAAGAGTGTTACTAAACAGTGTGAAGAGTGTGATCGGACAGTGTGAAGAGTGTTACTAAACAGTGTGAAGACTGTGATCGGACAGTGTGAAGATTTTTACCGAACAGTGTGAAGAGTGTTATCGGACTGTGTGAAGAGTGTTATCGGACAGTGTGAAGTGTGTTATCGGACAGTGTGAAGAGTGTTACCGAACAGTGCGAAGAGTGTTACCGGACAGTGCGAAGAGTGTTATCGGACAGTGTGAAGTGTGTTATCGGACAGTGTGAAGAGTGTTATCGGACAGTGCGAAGAGTGTTACCGAACAGTGCGAAGAGTGTTACCGGACAGTGTGAAGTGTGTTACCGGACAGTGTGAAGTGTGTTATCGGACAGTGTGAAGAGTGTTATCGGACAGTGTGAAGAGTGTTATCGGACAGTGTGAAGAGTGTTATCGGACAGAGTGAAGAGTGTTATCGGACAGTGTGAAGATTGTTCCCGAACAGTGTGAAGAGTGTTATCGGACAGTGTGAAGAGTGTTATCGGACAGTGTGAAGAGTGTTACCGAACAGTGTGAAGAGTGTTACCGAACAGTGTGAAGACTGTTACCGGACAGTGTGATGAGTGTTATCGGACACTGTAAAGAGTGTTGCCGTACAGTGTGATGACTGTAATCGGACTGTGTGAAGAGTGTGATCGGACAATGTGAAGATTGTTACCGAACAGTGTGAAGATTGTTATCGGACACTGTGAAGAGTGTTATTGGACATTGTGAAGAGTGTTACCGAACAGTGTGAAGAGTGTTATCGGACACTGTGAAGAGTGTTACCGAACAGTGTGAAGAGTGTTATCGCACAGTGTGAAGAGTTTTATCAGACACTGTGAAAAGTGTTACCGAACAGTGTGAAGAGTGTTATCAGACAGTGTGATGATTGTTACCGAACAGTCTGAAGAGTGTTATCGGACACTGAGAAGGGTGTTATCGGACAGTGTGAAGAGTGTTATCGGACAGTGTGAAGAGTGTTATCGGACAGTGTGAAGAGTGTTATCGGACAGTGTGAAGATTGTTCCCGAACAGTGTGAAGAGTGTTACCCAACAGTGTGAAGAGTGTTATCGGACACTGTGAAGAGTGTTACTGAACAGTGTGAAGAGTGTGATCGGACAGTGTGAAGAGTGTGATCGGACAGTGTGAAGAGTGTTATCGGACATTGTGAAGAGTGTTACCGAACAGTGTGAAGAGTGTTATCGGACAGTGTGAAGATTCTTACCGAACAGTGTGAAGAGTGTTATCGGACACTGTGAAGAGTGTTATCGGACACTGTGAAGAGTGTTATCGGACACTGTGAAGAGTGTTAATGAACAGTGTGAAGAGTGTTATCGGACAGTGTGAAGAGTGTTATCGGACAGTGTGAAGAGTGTTATCGGACAGTGTGAAGAGTGTTACCGAACAGTGCGAAGAGTGTTACCGGACAGTGTGAAGAGTGTTACCGGACAGTGTGAAGTGTGTTATCGGACAGTGTGAAGTGTGTTATCGGACTGTGTGAAGATTGTTATCGGACAGTGTGAAGAGTGTTATCGGACAGTGTGAAGAGTGTTATCGGACAGAGTGAAGAGTGTTATCGGACAGTGTGAAGATTGTCTCCGAACAGTGTGAAGAGTGTTATCGGACAGTGTGAAGAGTGTTATCGGACAGTGTGAAGAGTGTTACCGAACAGTGTGAAGAGTGTTACCGAACAGTGTGAAGAGTGCTACCGGACAGTGTGAAGAGTGTTATCGGACACTGTAAAGAGTGTTGCCGTACAGTGTGATGACTGTAATCGGACAGTGTGAAGAGTGTGATCGGACAATGTGAAGATTGTTACCGAACAGTGTGAAGATTGTTATCGGACACTGTGAAGAGTGTTATCGGACATTGTGAAGAGTGTTATCGGACATTGTGAAGTGTGTTATCGGACACTGTGAAGTGTGTTATCGGACACTGTGAAGAGTGTTGCCGAACAGTGTGAAGAATGTTATCGGACAGTGTGAAGAGTGTTACCCGACAGTGTGAAGAGTGTTATCAGACACTGTGAAAAGTGTTACCGAACAGTGTGAAGAGTGTTATCGGACAGTGTGATGATTGTTACCAAACAGTGTGAAGAGTGTTACCAGACACTGAGAAGAGTGTTATCGGACACTGTGAAGAGTGTTCCCGAACAGTGTGAAGAGTGTTATCGGACAGTGTGAGGAGTGTTACCGCACAGTGTGAAGAGAGTTACCGGGCAGTGTGAAGAGAGTTACCGTACAGTGTGAAGAGATTTATCGGACACTGTGAAGAGTGTTATCGGACAGTGTGAAGAGTGTTACCGAACATTGTGAAGAGTGTTATCGGACAGTGTGATGATTGTTACCGAACAGTCTGAAGAGTGTTATCGGACACTGAGAAGGGTGTTATCGGACACTGTGAAGAGTGTTCCCGAACAGTGTGAAGAGTGTTATCGGACAGTGTGAAGAGTGTTATCGGACAGTGTGAAGAGTGTTATCTGACAGTGTGCAGATTGTTCCCGAACAGTGTGAAGAGTGTGATCGGACAGTGTGAAGAGTGTGATCGGACAGTGTGAAGAGTGTGATCGGACAGTGTGAAGAGTGTGATCGGACAGTGTGAAGAGTGTTATCGGACATTGTGAAGAGTGTTACCGAACAGTGTGAAGAGTGTTATCGGACACTTTGAAGAGTGTTAATGAACAGTGTGAAGTGTGTTACCCGACAGTGTGAAGAGTGTTATCGGACAGTGTGAAGAGTGTTATCGGACATTGTGAAGAGTGTTACCGGACAGTGTGAAGAGTGTTATCGGACAGTGTGAAGATTGTTCCCGAACAATGTGAAGAGTGTTATCGGAAACTGTGAAGAGTGTTACTAAACAGTGTGAAGAGTGTGATCGGACAGTGTGAAGAGTGTGATCGGACAGTGTGAAGAGTGTGATCGGACAGTGTGAAGAGTGTTATCGGACATTGTGAAGAGTGTTACCGAACAGTGTGAAGAGTGTTATCGGACACTTTGAAGAGTGTTAATGAACAGTGTGAAGTGTGTTACCCGACAGTGTGAAGAGTGTTATCGGACAATGTGAAGAGTGTTATCGGACAGTGCGAAGAGTGTTATCGGACAGTGTGAAGTGTGTTATCGGACAGTGTGAAGAGTGTTACCGAACAGTGCGAAGAGTGTTACCGGACAGTGCGAAGAGTGTTATCGGACAGTGTGAAGAGTGTTATCGGACAGTGCGAAGAGTGTTACCGAACAGTGCGAAGAGTGTTACCGGACAGTGTGAAGAGTGTTATCGGACAGTGTGAAGAGTGTTATCGGACAGAGTGAAGAGTGTTATCGGACAGTGTGAAGATTGTTCCCGAACAGTGTGAAGAGTGTTATCGGACAGTGTGAAGAGTGTTATCGGACAGTGTGAAGAGTGTTACCGAACAGTGTGAAGAGTGTTACCGAACAGTGTGAAGAGTGTTACCGGACAGTGTGAAGAGTGTTATCGGACACTGTAAAGAGTGTTGCCGTACAGTGTGATGACTGCAATCGGAGAGTGTGAAGAATGTGATCGGACAATGTGAAGATTGTTACCGAACAGTGTGAAGATTGTTATCGGACACTGTGAAGAGTGTTATCGGACATTGTGAAGAGTGTTACCGAACAGTGTGAAGAGTGTTATCGGACACTGTGAAGAGTGTTACCGAACAGAGTGAAGAGTGTTATCGCACAGTGTGAAGAGTGTTATCAGACACTGTGAAAAGTGTTACCGAACAGTGTGAAGAGTGTTATCAGACAGTGTGATGATTGTTACCGAACAGTCTGAAGAGTGTTATCGGACACTGAGAAGGGTGTTATCGGACAGTGTGAAGAGTGTTATCGGACAGTGTGAAGAGTGTTATCGGACAGTGTGAAGATTGTTCCCGAACAGTGTGAAGAGTGTTACCCAACAGTGTGAAGAGTGTTATCGGACACTGTGAAGAGTGTTACCGAACAGTGTGAAGAGTGTGATCGGACAGTGTGAAGAGTGTGATCGGACAGTGTGAAGAGTGTGATCGGACAGTGTGAAGAGTGTTATCGGACATTGTGAAGAGTGTTACCGAACAGTGTGAAGAGTGTTATCGGACACTGTGAACAGTGTTACCGAACAGTGTGAAGATTGTTATCGGACAGTGTGAAGATTCTTACCGAACAGTGTGAAGAGTGTTATCGGACACTGTGAAGAGTGTTATCGGACACTGTGAAGAGTGTTATCGGACACTGTGAAGAGTGTTAATGAACAGTGTGAAGAGTGTTATCGGACAGTGTGAAGAGTGTTATCGGACAGTGTGAAGAGTGTTATCGGACAGTGTGAAGAGTGTTACCGAACATTGTGAAGAGTGTTATCGGACACTGTGAAGAGTGTGATCGGACAGTGTGAAGAGTGTGATCGGACAGTGTGAAGAGTGTGATCGGACAGTGTGAAGAGTGTTATCGGACATTGTCAAGAGTGTTACCGAACAGTGTGAAGAGTGTTATCGGACACTGTGAACAGTGTTACCGAACAGTGTGAAGAGTGTTATCGGACAGTGTGAAGATTCTTACCGAACAGTGTGAAGAGTGTTATCGGACACTGTGAAGAGTGTTACCGAACAGTGTGAAGAGTGTTATCGGACACTTTGAAGAGTGTTAATGAACAGTGTGAAGTGTGTTACCCGACAGTGTGAAGAGTGTTATCGGACAGTGTGAAGAGTGTTATCGGACATTGTGAAGAGTGTTACCGGACAGTGTGAAGAGTGTTATCGGACAGTGTGAAGATTGTTCCCGAACAATGTGAAGAGTGTTATCGGAAACTGTGAAGAGTGTTACTAAACAGTGTGAAGAGTGTGATCGGACAGTGTGAAGAGTGTTACTAAACAGTGTGAAGACTGTGATCGGACAGTGTGAAGATTTTTACCGAACAGTGTGAAGAGTGTTATCGGACTGTGTGAAGAGTGTTATCGGACAGTGTGAAGTGTGTTATCGGACAGTGTGAAGAGTGTTACCGAACAGTGCGAAGAGTGTTACCGGACAGTGCGAAGAGTGTTATCGGACAGTGTGAAGTGTGTTATCGGACAGTGTGAAGAGTGTTATCGGACAGTGCGAAGAGTGTTACCGAACAGTGCAAAGAGTGTTACCGGACAGTGTGAAGTGTGTTATCGGACAGTGTGAAGTATGTTATCGGACAGTGTGAAGAGTGTTATCGGACAGTGTGAAGAGTGTTATCGGACAGAGTGAAGAGTGTTATCGGACAGTGTGAAGATTGTTCCCGAACAGTGTGAAGAGTGTTATCGGACAGTGTGAAGAGTGTTATCGGACAGTGTGAAGAGTGTTACCGAACAGTGTGAAGAGTGTTACCGGACAGTGTGAAGAGTGTTATCGGACACTGTAAAGAGTGTTGCCGTACAGTGTGATGACTGTAATCGGACTGTGTGAAGAGTGTGATCGGACAATGTGAAGATTGTTACCGAACAGTGTGAAGATTGTTATCGGACACTGTGAAGAGTGTTATCGGACATTGTGAAGAGTGTTACCGAACAGTGTGAAGAGTGTTATCGGACACTGTGAAGAGTGTTACCGAACAGTGTGAAGAGTGTTATCGCACAGTGTGAAGAGTGTTATCAGACACTGTGAAAAGTGTTACCGAACAGTGTGAAGAGTGTTATCAGACAGTGTGATGATTGTTACCGAACAGTCTGAAGAGTGTTATCGGACACTGAGAAGGGTGTTATCGGACAGTGTGAAGAGTGTTATCGGACAGTGTGAAGAGTGTTATCGGACAGTGTGAAGAGTGTTATCGGACAGTGTGAAGATTGTTCCCGAACAGTGTGAAGAGTGTTACCCAACAGTGTGAAGAGTGTTATCGGACACTGTGAAGAGTGTTACCGGACAGTGTGAAGAGTGTGATCGGACAGTGTGAAGAGTGTGATCGGACAGTGTGAAGAGTGTTATCGGACATTGTGAAGAGTGTTACCGAACAGTGTGAAGAGTGTTATCGGACACTGTGAAGAGTGTTATCGGACACTGTGAACAGTGTTACCGAACAGTGTGAAGAGTGTTATCGGACAGTGTGAAGATTCTTACCGAACAGTGTGAAGAGTGTTATCGGACACTGTGAAGAGTGTTATCGGACACTGTGAAGAGTGTTATCGGACACTGTGAAGAGTGTTAATGAACAGTGTGAAGAGTGTTATCGGACAGTGTGAAGAGTGTTATCGGACAGTGTGAAGAGTGTTATCGGACAGTGTGAAGAGTGTTACCGAACATTGTGAAGAGGGTTATCGGACACTGTGAAGAGTGTTACCGAACAGTGTGAAGAGTGTGATCGGACAGTGTGAAGAGTGTGATCGGACAGTGTGAAGAGTGTGATCGGACAGTGTGAAGAGTGTGATCGGACAGTGTGAAGAGTGTTATCGGACATTGTGAAGAGTGTTACCGAACAGTGTGAAGAGTGTTATCGGACACTGTGAACAGTGTTACCGAACAGTGTGAAGAGTGTTATCGGACAGTGTGAAGATTCTTACCGAACAGTGTGAAGAGTGTTATCGGACACTGTGAAGAGTGTTATCGGACACTGTGAAGAGTGTTATCGGACACTGCGAAGAGTGTTAATGAACACTGTGAAGAGTGTTATCGGACAGTGTGAAGAGTGTTATCGGACAGTGTGGAGAGTGTTACCGAACATTGTGAAGAGAGTTACCGGACAGTGTGAAGAGAGTTATCGGACAGTGTGAAGAGTGTTATCGGACAGTGTGAGGAGTGTTACCGACCAGTGTGAAGAGTGTTATCGAACAGTGGGAAGAGAGTTACCGGACAGTGTGAAGAGAGTTATCGGACAGTGTGAAGAGTGTTATCGGACAGTGTGAGGAGTGTTACCGACCAGTTTGAAGAGTGTTATCGGACAGTGTGAAGAGTGTTACCGCACAGTGTGAAGAGAGTTACCGCACAGTGTGAAGAGAGTTACCGGACAGTGTGAAGAGAATTATCGGACAGTGTTAAGAGTGTTATCGGACAGTGTGAAGAGTGTTACCGAACATTGTGAAGAGTATTACCGGACAGTGTGAAGAGTGTTATTGGACAGTGCGAAGAGTGTTATCGGACACTGCGAAGAGTGTTATCGGACACTGTGAAGAGTGTTATCGGACACTGTGAAAAGTGTTACCGAACAGTGTGAAGAGTGTTACCGAACAGTGCGAAGAGTGTTATCGGACAGTGTGAAGAGTGTTATCGGACAATTTGAAAAGTGTTACCGAACAGTGTGAAGAGTTTTATCGGACACTGTGAAGAGTGTTACCGAACAGTGTGAAGAGTGTTATCGGACACTTTGAAGAGTGTTAATGAACAGTGTGAAGTGTGTTACCCGACAGTGTGAAGAGTGTTATCGGACAGTGTGAAGAGTGTTATCGGACATTGTGAAGAGTGTTACCGGACAGTGTGAAGAGTGTTATCGGACAGTGTGAAGATTGTTCCCGAACAATGTGAAGAGTGTTATCGGAAACTGTGAAGAGTGTTACTAAACAGTGTGAAGAGTGTGATCGGACAGTGTGAAGAGTGTTACTAAACAGTGTGAAGACTGTGATCGGACAGTGTGAAGATTTTTACCGAACAGTGTGAAGAGTGTTATCGGACTGTGTGAAGAGTGTTATCGGACAGTGTGAAGTGTGTTATCGGACAGTGTGAAGAGTGTTACCGAACAGTGCGAAGAGTGTTACCGGACAGTGCGAAGAGTGTTATCGGACAGTGTGAAGTGTGTTATCGGACAGTGTGAAGAGTGTTATCGGACAGTGCGAAGAGTGTTACCGAACAGTGCGAAGAGTGTTACCGGACAGTGTGAAGTGTGTTATCGGACAGTGTGAAGTATGTTATCGGACAGTGTGAAGAGTGTTATCGGACAGTGTGAAGAGTGTTATCGGACAGAGTGAAGAGTGTTATCGGACAGTGTGAAGATTGTTCCCGAACAGTGTGAAGAGTGTTATCGGACAGTGTGAAGAGTGTTATCGGACAGTGTGAAGAGTGTTACCGAACAGTGTGAAGAGTGTTACCGGACAGTGTGAAGAGTGTTATCGGACACTGTAAAGAGTGTTGCCGTACAGTGTGATGACTGTAATCGGACTGTGTGAAGAGTGTGATCGGACAATGTGAAGATTGTTACCGAACAGTGTGAAGATTGTTATCGGACACTGTGAAGAGTGTTATCGGACATTGTGAAGAGTGTTACCGAACAGTGTGAAGAGTGTTATCGGACACTGTGAAGAGTGTTACCGAACAGTGTGAAGAGTGTTATCGCACAGTGTGAAGAGTGTTATCAGACACTGTGAAAAGTGTTACCGAACAGTGTGAAGAGTGTTATCAGACAGTGTGATGATTGTTACCGAACAGTCTGAAGAGTGTTATCGGACACTGAGAAGGGTGTTATCGGACAGTGTGAAGAGTGTTATCGGACAGTGTGAAGAGTGTTATCGGACAGTGTGAAGAGTGTTATCGGACAGTGTGAAGATTGTTCCCGAACAGTGTGAAGAGTGTTACCCAACAGTGTGAAGAGTGTTATCGGACACTGTGAAGAGTGTTACCGGACAGTGTGAAGAGTGTGATCGGACAGTGTGAAGAGTGTGATCGGACAGTGTGAAGAGTGTGATCGGACAGTGTGAAGAGTGTTATCGGACATTGTGAAGAGTGTTACCGAACAGTGTGAAGAGTGTTATCGGACACTGTGAAGAGTGTTATCGGACACTGTGAACAGTGTTACCGAACAGTGTGAAGAGTGTTATCGGACAGTGTGAAGATTCTTACCGAACAGTGTGAAGAGTGTTATCGGACACTGTGAAGAGTGTTATCGGACACTGTGAAGAGTGTTATCGGACACTGTGAAGAGTGTTAATGAACAGTGTGAAGAGTGTTATCGGACAGTGTGAAGAGTGTTATCGGACAGTGTGAAGAGTGTTACCGAACATTGTGAAGAGTGTTATCGGACACTGTGAAGAGTGTTACCGAACAGCGTGAAGAGTGTGATCGGACAGTGTGAAGAGTGTGATCGGACAGTGTGAAGAGTGTGATCGGACAGTGTGAAGAGTGTGATCGGACAGTGTGAAGAGTGTTATCGGACATTGTGAAGAGTGTTACCGAACAGTGTGAAGAGTGTTATCGGACACTGTGAACAGTGTTACCGAACAGTGTGAAGAGTGTTATCGGACAGTGTGAAGATTCTTACCGAACAGTGTGAAGAGTGTTATCGGACACTGTGAAGAGTGTTATCGGACACTGTGAAGAGTGTTATCGGACACTGTGAAGAGTGTTAATGAACAATGTGAAGAGTGTTATCGGACAGTGTGAAGAGTGTTATCGGACAGTGTGGAGAGTGTTACCGAACATTGTGAAGAGAGTTACCGGACAGTGTGAAGAGAGTTATCGGACAGTGTGAAGAGTGTTATCGGACAGTGTGAGGAGTGTTACCGACCAGTGTGAAGAGTGTTATCGGACAGTGGGAAGAGAGTTACCGGACACTGTGAAGAGAGTTATCGGACAGTGTGAAGAGTGTTATCGGACAGTGTGAGGAGTGTTACCGACCAGTGTGAAGAGTGTTATCGGACAGTGTGAAGAGTGTTACCGCACAGTGTGAAGAGAGTTACCGCACAGTGTGAAGAGAGTTACCGGACAGTGTGAAGAGAATTATCGGACAGTGTTAAGAGTGTTATCGGACAGTGTGAAGAGTGTTACCGAACATTGTGAAGAGTGTTACCGGACAGTGTGAAGAGTGTTATCGGACAGTGCGAAGAGTGTTATCGGACACTGCGAAGAGTGTTATCGGACACTGCGAAGAGTGTTATCGGACACTGTGAAGAGTGTTATCGGACACTGTGAAAAGTGTTACCGAACAGTGTGAAGAGTGTTACCGAACAGTGCGAAGAGTGTTATCGGACAGTGTGAAGAGTGTTATCGGACACTTTGAAAAGTGTTACCGAACAGTGTGAAGAGTGTTATCGGACAGTGTGAAGAGTGTTACCCAACAGTGTGAAGAGTGTTATCGGACACTGTGAAGAGTGTTATCGGACACTGTGAAGAGTGTTACCGGACACTGTGAAGAGTGTGATCGGACAGTGTGAAGAGTGTTATCGGACAGTGTGAAGAGTGTTACCGAACATTGTGAAGAGTGTTATCGGACAGTGTGATGATTGTTACCGAACAGTCTGAAGAGTGTTATCGGACACTGAGAAGGGTGTTATCGGACACTGTGAAGAGTGTTCCCGAACAGTGTGAAGAGTGTTATCGGACAGTGTGAAGAGTGTTATCGGACAGTGTGAAGAGTGTTATCTGAGAGTGTGCAGATTGTTCCCGAACAGTGTGAAGAGTGTTACCCAACAGTGTGAAAAGTGTTATCGGACACTGTGAAGAGTGTTACCGAACAGTGTGAAGAGTGTGATCGGACAGTGTGAAGAGTGTGATCGGACAGTGTGAAGAGTGTGATCGCACAGTGTGAAGAGTGTGATCGGACAGTGTGAAGAGTGTGATCGGACAGTGTGAAGAGTGTGATCGGACAGTGTGAAGAGTGTTATCGGACATTGTGAAGAGTGTTACCGAACAGTGTGAAGAGTGTTATCGGACACTGTGAAGAGTGTTAATGAACAGTGTGAAGTGTCTTACCCGACAGTGTGAAGAGTGTTATCGGACGGTGTGAAGAGTGTTATCGGACTGTGTGAAGAGTGTTACCGGACTGTGTGAAGAGTGTTACCGGACAGTGTGAAGAGTGTTATCGGACAGTGTGAAGAGTGTTATCGGACAGTGTGAAGATTGTTCCCGAACAATGTGAAGAGTGTTATCGGAAACTGTGAAGAGTGTTACTAAACAGTGTGAAGAGTGTGATCGGACAGTGTGAAGCGTGGTACTAAACAGTGTGAAGACTGTGATCGGACAGTGTGAAGATTTTTACCGAAAAGTGTGAAGAGTGTTATCGGACTGTGTGAAGAGTGTTATCGGACAGTGTGAAGTGTGTTATCGGACAGTGTGAAGAGTGTTACCGAACAGTGCGAAGAGTGTTACCGGACAGTGCGAAGAGTGTTATCGGACAGTGTGAAGTGTGTTATCGGACAGTGTGAAGAGTGTTATCGGACTGTGTGAAGAGTGTTACCGAACAGTGCGAAGAGTGTTATCGGACAGTGTGAAGTGTGTTATCGGACAGTGTGAAGTGTGTTATCGGACTGTGTGAAGAGTGTTCTCGGACAGTGTGAAGAGTGTTATCGGACAGTGTGAAGAGTGTTACCAGACAGTGTGAAGAGTGTTATCGGACAGAGTGAAGAGTGTTATCGGACAGTGTGAAGATTGTTCCCGAACAGTGTGAAGAGTGTTATCGGACAGTGTGAAGAGTGTTATCGGACAGTGTGAAGAGTGTTACCGAACAGTGTGAAGAGTGTTACCGGACAGTGTGAAGAGTGTTACCGGACAGTGTGAAGATTGTTATCGGACACTGTAAAGAATGTTGCCGTACAGTGTGATGACTGTAATCGGACAGTGTGAAGAGTGTGATCGGACAATGTGAAGATTGTTACCGAACAGTGTGAAGATTGTTATCGGGCACTGTGAAGAGTGTTATCGGACATTGTGAAGAGTGTTACCGAACAGTGTGAAGAGTGTTATCGGACACTGTGAAGAGTGTTACCGAACAGTGTGAAGAGTGTTATCGGACAGTGTGAAGAGTGTTTTCAGACACTGTGAAAAGTGTTACCGAACAGTGTGACGAGTGTAATCGGACAGTGTGATGATTGTTACCGAACAGTCTGAAGAGTGTTATCGGACACTGAGAAGGGTGTTATCGGACAGTGTGAAGAGTGTTATCGGACAGTGTGAAGATTCTTACCGAACAGTGTGAAGAGTGTTATCGGACACTGTGAAGAGTGTTATCGGACACTGTGAAGAGTGTTATCGGACACTGTGAAGAGTGTTATCGGACAGTGTGAAGAGTGTTACCGAACATTGTGAAGAGTGTTATCGGAGAGTGTGATGATTGTTACCGAACAGTCTGAAGAGTGTTATCGGACACTGAGAAGAGTGTTATCGGACACTGTGAAGAGTGTTCCCGAACAGTGTGAAGTGTGTTACCCGACAGTGTGAAGAGTGTTATCGGACGGTGTGAAGAGTGTTATCGGACGGTGTGAAGAGTGTTATCGGACATTGTGAAGAGTGTTATCGGACAGTGTGAAGAGTGTTATCGGACAGTGTGAAGAGTGTTATCGGACATTGTGAAGAGTGTTACCGGACAGTGTGAAGAGTGTTACCGGACAGTGTGGAGAGTGTTATCGGACAGAGTGAAGAGTGTTATCGGACAGAGTGAAGAGTGTTATCGGACAGTGTGAAGATTGTTCCCGAACAGTGTGAAGAGTGTTATCGGACAGTGTGAAGAGTGTTATCGGACAGTGTGAAGAGTGTTACCGAACAGTGTGAAGAGTGTTATCGGACACTGTAAAGAGTGTTGCCGTACAGTGTGATGACTGTAATCGGACAGTGTGAAGAGTGTGATCGGACAATGTGAAGATTGTTACCGAACAGTGTGAAGATTGTTACCGAACAGTGTGAAGATTGTTATCGGACACTGTGAAGAGTGTTATCGGACATTGTGAAGAGTGTTACCGAACAGTGTGAAGAGTGTTATCGGACACTGTGAAGAGTGTTACCGAACAGTGTGAAGAGTGTTATCGGACAGTGTGAAGAGTGTTACCCGACAGTGTGAAGAGTGTTATCAGACACTGTGAAAAGTGTTACCGAACAGTGTGAAGAGTGTTATCGGACAGTGTGATGATTGTTACCGAACAGTGTGAAGAGTGTTACCGGACACTGAGAAGAGTGTTATCGGACACTGTGAAGAGTGTTCCCGGACAGTGTGAAGAGTGTTATCGGACAGTGTGAAGAGTGTTATCGGACAGTGTGAAGAGTGTTATCGGACAGTGTGAAGAGTGTTATCGGACAGTGTGAAGATTGTTCCCGAACAGTGTGAAGAGTGTTATCGGACAGTGTGAAGAGTGTTACCCAACAGTGTGAAGAGTGTGATCGGACAGTGTGAAGAGTGTTATCGGACACTGTGAAGAGTGTTATTGGACACTGTGAAGAGTGTTATCGGACATTGTGAAGAGTGTTACCGAACAGTGTGAAGAGTGTTATCGGACACTGTGAAGAGTGTTACCGACCAGTGTGAAGAGTGTTATCGGACAGTGTGAAGAGAGTTACCGGACAGTGTGAAGAGAGTTATCGGACAGTGTGAAGAGTGTTACCGGACAGTGTGAAGAGAGTTATCGGACAGTGTGAAGAGAGTTATCTGACAGTGTGAAGAGTGTTATCTGACAGTGTGAAGAGTGTTATCTGACAGTGTGAAGAGTGTTACCGAACAGTGGGAAGAGTGTTATCGGACAGTGTGAAGAGTGTTGCCGAACAGTGTGAAGAGTGTTGCCGAACAGTGTGAAGAGTGTTACCGAACATTGTGAAGAGTGTTATCGGACAGTGTGATGATTGTTACCGAACAGTGTGAAGAGTGTTATCGGACACTGAGAAGAGTGTTATCGGACACTGAGAAGAGTGTTATCGGACACTGAGAAGAGTGTTATCGGACAGTGTGAAGAGTGTTCCCGGACAGTGTGAAGAGTGTTATCGGACAGTGTGAAGAGTGTTATCGGACAGTGTGAAGAGTGTTATCGGACAGTGTGAAGATTGTTCCCGAACAGTGTGAAGAGTGTTACCGGACACTGAGAAGAGTGTTATCGGACACTGTGAAGAGTGTTGCCGTACAGTGTGATGACTGTAATCGGACAGTGTGAAGAGTGTGATCGGACAATGTGAAGATTGTTACCGAACAGTGTGAAGATTGTTATCGGACACTGTGAAGAGTGTTATCGGACATTGTGAAGAGTGTTACCGAACAGTGTGAAGAGTGTTATCGGACACTGTGAAGAGTGTTACCGAACAGTGTGAAGAGTGTTATCGGACAGTGTGAAGAGTGTTATCGGACAGTGTGAAGAGTGTTACCCGACAGTGTGAAGAGTGTTATCAGACACTGTGAAAAGTGTTACCAAACAGTGTGAAGAGTGTTATCGGACAGTGTGATGATTGTTACCGAACAGTGTGAAGAGTGTGACCGGACACTGAGAAGAGTGTTATCGGACACTGTGAAGAGTGTTCCCGGACAGTGTGAAGAGTGTTATCGGACAGTGTGAAGAATGTTATCGGACAGTGTGAAGAGTGTTATCGGACAGTGTGAAGAGTGTTATCGGACAGTGTGAAGATTGTTCCCGAACAGTGTGAAGAGTGTTATCGGACAGTGTGAAGAGTGTTACCCAACAGTGTGAAGAGTGTGATCGGACAGTGTGAAGAGTGTTATCGGACACTGTGAAGAGTGTTATCGGACACTGTGAAGAGTGTTATCGGACATTGTGAAGAGTGTTACCGAACAGTGTGAAGAGTGTTATCGGACACTGTGAAGAGTGTTACCGACCAGTGTGAAGAGTGTTATCGGACAGTGTGAAGAGAGTTACCGGACAGTGTGAAGAGAGTTATCGGACAGTGTGAAGAGTGTTACCGGACAGTGTGAAGAGAGTTATCGGACAGTGTGAAGAGAGTTATCTGACAGTGTGAAGAGTGTTATCTGACAGTGTGAAGAGTGTTATCTGACAGTGTGAAGAGTGTTACCGAACAGTGGGAAGAGTGTTATCGGACAGTGTGAAGAGTGTTGCCGAACAGTGTGAAGAGTGTTACCGAACATTGTGAAGAGTGTTATCGGACAGTGTGATGATTGTTACCGAACAGTGTGAAGAGTGTTATCGGACACTGAGAAGAGTGTTATCGGACACTGAGAAGAGTGTTATCGGACACTGTGAAGAGTGTTCCCGGACAGTGTGAAGAGTGTTATCGGACAGTGTGAAGAGTGTTATCGGACAGTGTGAAGAGTGTTATCGGACAGTGTGAAGAGTGTTTTCGGACAGTGTGAAGATTGTTCCCGAACAGTGTGAAGAGTGTTACCGGACACTGAGAAGAGTGTTATCGGGCACTGTGAAGAGTGTTCCCGGACAGTGTGAAGAGTGTTCCCGGACAGTGTGAAGAGTGTTCCCGGACAGTGTGAAGAGTGTTCCCGGACAGTGTGAAGAGTGTTCCCGGACAGTGTGAAGAGTGTTATCGGACAGTGTGAAGAGTGTTATCGGACAGTGTGAAGAGTGTTATCGGACAGTGTGAAGATTGTTCCTGAACAGTGTGAAGAGTGTTATCGGACAGTCTGAAGAGTGTTACCCAACAGTGTGAAGAATGTGATCGGACAGTGTGAAGAGTGTTATCGGACATTGTGAAGAGTGTTACCGAACTGTGTGAAGAGTGTTATCGGACACTGTGAAGAGTGTTACCGACCAGTGTGAAGAGTGTTATCGGACAGTGTGAAGAGAGTTACCGGACAGTGTGAAGAGAGTTATCGGACAGTGTGAAGAGTGTTACCGGACAGTGTGAAGAGAGTTATCGGACAGTGTGAAGAGAGTTATCTGACAGTGTGAAGAGAGTTATCTGACAGTGTGAAGAGTGTTATCTGACAGTGTGAAGAGTGTTATCGGACAGTGTGATTATTGTTACCGAACAGTGTGAAGAGTGTTATCGGACACTGTGAAGAGTGTTATCGGACACTGTGAAGAGTGTTCCCGGACAGTGTGATGAGTGTTATCGGACACTGTGAAGAGTGTTACCGAACAGTGTGAAGAGTGTTATCGGACACTGTGAAGTGTGTTACCGGACACTGTGAAGCGTGTGATCGGACAGTGTGAAGAGTGTTATCGGACACTGTGAAGAGTGTTATCGGACATTGTGAAGAGGGTTACCGAACAGTGTGAAGAGTGTTATCGGACACTGTGAACAGTGTTACTGAACAGTGTTACTGAACAGTGTGAAGAGTGTTATCGGACAGTGTGAAGATTCTTACCGAACAATGTGAAGAGTGTTATCGGACACTGTGAAGAGTGTTATCGGACACTGTGAAGAGTGTTATCGGACAGTGTGAAGAGTGTTATCGGACACTGTGAAGAGTGTTAACGGACAGTGTGAATAGTGTTACCGGACAGTGTGAAGAGTGTTATCGGACAGTGTGAAGATTGTTCCCGAACAGTGTGAAGAGTGTTATCGGACACTGTGAAGAGTGTTACCGAACAATGTGAAGAGTGTTATCGGAAACTGTGGAGTGTGTTACTAAACAGTTTGAAGAGTGTGATCGAACAGTGTGAAGAGTGTTACTTCACACTGTCCGATCACAGTCTTCACACTGTTAAGAGTGTTACCGGACAGTGTGAAGAGAGTTATCGGACAGTGTGAAGAGTGTTACCGGACAGTGTGAAGAGAGTTATCGGACAGTGTGAAGAGTGTTATCTGACAGTGTGAAGAGTGTTATCTGACAGTGTGAAGAGTGTTATCTGACAGTGTGAAGAGTGTTACCGAACAGTGGGAAGAGTGTTATCGGACAGTGTGAAGAGTGTTGCCGAACAGTGTGAAGAGTGTTACCGAACATTGTGAAGAGTGTTATCGGACAGTGTGATGATTGTTACCGAACAGTGTGAAGAGTGTTATCGGACATTGAGAAGAATGTTATCGGACACTGTGAAGAGTGCTCCCGAACAGTGTGAAGAGTGTTATCGGACAGTGTGAAGAGTGTTATCGGACAGTGTGAAGAGTGTTATCGGACAGTGTGAAGATTGTTCCCGAACAGTGTGAAGAGTGTTATCGGACAGTGTGAAGAGTGTTACCCAACAGTGTGAAGAGTGTTATCGGACACTGTGAAGAGTGTTACCGAACAGTGTGAATAGTGTTATCGGAGAGTGTGATGATTTTTACCGAACAGTGTGAAGAGTGTTACCGGACACTGAGAAGAGTGTTATCGGCCACTGTAAAGAGTGTTGCCGTACAGTGTGATAACTGTTATCGGACAGTGTGAAGAGTGTGATCGGACAATGTGAAGATTGTTACCGAACAGTGTGAAGAGTGTTATCGGACACTGTGAAGAGTGTTATCGGACATTGTGAAGAGTGTTATCGGACATTGTGAAGAGTGTTACCGAACAGTGTGAAGAGTGTTATCGGACACTGTGAAGAGTGTTATCGGACACTGTGAAGAGTGTTATCGGACACTGTGAAGAGTGTTATCGGACACTGTGAAGAGTGTTACCGAACAGTGTGAAGAGTGTTACCGAACAGTGTGAAGAGTGTTATCGGACAGTGTGAAGAGTGTTACCCGACAGTGTGAAGAGTGTTATCGGACACGGTGAAAAGTGTTACCGGACTGTGTGAAGAGTGTTATCTGACAGTGTGATGATTGTTACCGAACAGTGTGAAGAGTGTTACCGGACACTGAGTAGAGTGTTATCGGACACTGTGAAGAGTGTTATCGGACAGTGTGAAGAGTGTTATCGGACAGTGTGAAGATTGTTCCCGAACAGTGTGAAGAGTGTTATCGGACAGTGTGAAGAGTGTTACCCAACAGTGTGAAGAGTGTTATCGGACACTGTGAAGAGTGTTCCCGAACAGTGTGAAGAGTGCTATCGGACAGTGTGAAGAGTGTTATCCGACAGTGTGAAGAGTGTTATCGGACACTGTGAAGAGTGTTATCGGACACTGTGAAGAGTGTTATCGGACACTGTGAAGAGTATTACCGGACACTGTGAAGAGTGTGATCGGACAGTGTGAAGAGTGTGATCGGACAGTGTGAAGAGTGTTATCGGACACTGTGAAGAGTGTTATCGGACACTGTGAAGAGTGTTATCGGACATTGTGAAGAGTGTTACCGAACAGTGTGAAGAGTGTTATCGGACACTGTGAAGAGTGTAACCGACCAGTGTGAAGAGTGTTATCGGACAGTGTGAAGAGAGTTACCGAACAGTGTGAAGAGTGTTATCGGACACTGTGAAGAGTGTTATCGGACAGTGTGAAGATTGTTCCCGAACAGTGTGAAGAGTGTTATCGGACAGTGTGAAGAGTGTTATCGGACACTGTGAAGAGTGTTATCGGACACTGTGAAGAGTGTTATCGGACACTGTGAAGAGTGTTACCGAACAGTGTGAAGAGTGTTATCGGACACTGTGAAGAGTGTTACCGGACACTGTGAAGATTGTGATCGGACAGTGTGAAGAGTGTTATAGGACACTGTGAAGAGCGTTATCGGACATTGTGAAGAGGGTTACCGATCAGTGTGAAGAGTGTTATCGGACACTGTGAACAGTGTTACCGAACAGTGGGAAGAGGGTTGCCGAACAGTGTGAAGAGTGTTACCGAACATTGTGAAGAGTGTTATCGGACAGTGTGATGATTGTTACCGAACAGTGTGAAGAGTGTTATCGGACGCTGAGAAGAGTGTTATCGGACAGTGTGAAGAGTGTTATCGGACAGTGTGAAGAGTGTTATCGGACAGTGTGAAGATTGTTCCCGAACAGTGTGAAGAGTGTTATCGGACAGTGTGAAGAGTGTTACCCAACAGTGTGAAGAGTGTTATCGGACACTGTGAAGAGTGTTCCCGAACAGTGTGAAGAGTGTTATCGGACAGTGTGAAGAGTGTTATCGGACACTGTGAAGAGTGTTATCGGACACTGTGAAGAGTGTTACCGAACAGTGTGAAGAGTGTTATCGGACAGTGTGAAGAGTGTTATCGGACAGAGTGAAGATTGTTCCCGAACAGTGTGAAGAGTGTTATCGGACAGTGTGAAGAGTGTTATCGGACAGTGTGAAGAGTGTTACCCGACAGTGTGAAGAGTGTTACCGGACACTGTGAAGAGTGTTACCGAACAGTGTGAAGAGTGTTACCGGACATTGTGAAGAGTGTTATCGGACATTGTGAAGAGTGTTATCGGACAGTGTGAAGAGTGTTACCGAACAGTGTGAAGAGTTTTATCGGACACTGTGAAGAGTGTTACCGAACAGTGTGAAGAGTGTTATCGGGCACTGTGAACAGTGTTACCGAACAGTGTGAAGAGTGTTATCGGACACTGTGAAGAATTTTATCGGACACTGTGAAGAGTGTTACCGAACAGTGTGAAGAGTGTTATCGGACAATGTGAAGAGTGTTACCGGACAGTGTGAAGAGTGTTACCGGACAGAGTGAAGTGTGTTACCGGACAGTGTGAGGAGTGTTACCGAACAGTGTGAAGAGTGTTACCGAACAGTGTGAAGAGTGTTACCGAACAGTGTGAAGAGTGTTACCGAACAGTGTGAAGAGGGTTATCGGACAGTGTGAGGAGTGTTGCCGAACATTGTGAAGACTGTTATCGGACAGTGTGAAGACTGTTATCGGACAGTGTGAAGAGTGTTACCGAACAGTGTGAAGAGTGTTATCGGACACTGTAAAGAGTGTTGCCGTACAGTGTGATGACTGTAATCGGACAGTGTGAAGAGTGTGATCGGACAATGTGAAGATTGTTACCGAACAGTGTGAAGATTGTTATCGGACACTGTGAAGAGTGTTATCGGACATTGTTAAGAGTGTTACCGAACAGTGTGAAGAGCGTTATCGGACACTGTGAACAGTGTTACCGAACAGTGTGAAGAGTGTTATCGGACAGTGTGAAGAGTGTTTCCCGACAGTGTGAAGAGTGTTATCAGACACTGTGAAAAGTGTTACCGAACAGTGTGAAGAGTGTTATCGGACAGTGTGATGATTGTTACCGAACAGTCTGAAGAGTGTTATCGGACACTGAGAAGGGTGTTATCGGACACTGTGAAGAGTGTTCCCGGACAGTGTGAAGAGTGTTATCGGACAGTGTGAAGAATGTTATCGGACACTGTGAAGAGTGTTCCCGGACAGTGTGAAGAGTGTTATCGGACAGTGTGAAGAATGTTATCGGACAGTGTGAAGAGTGTTATCTGACAGTGTGAAGATTGTTCCCGAACAGTGTGAAGAGTGTGACCCAACAGTGTGAAGAGTGTTATCGGACACTGTGAAGAGTGTTACCGAACAGTGTGAAGAGTGTGATCGGACAGTGTGAACAGTGTGATCGGACAGTGTGAACAGTGTGATCGGACAGTGTGAAGAGTGTGATCGGACAGTGTGAACAGTGTGATCGGACAGTGTGAAGAGTGTGATCGGACAGTGTGAAGAGTGTGATCGGACAGTGTGAAGAGTGTTATCGGACATTGTGAAGAGTGTTACCGAACAGTGTGAAGAGTGTTTTCGGACACTGTGAACAGTGTTACCGAACAGTGTGAAGAGTGTTATCGGACAGTGTGAAGATTCTTACCGAACAGTGTGAAGAGTGTTATCGGACACTGTGAAGAGTGTTATCGGACACTGTGAAGAGTGTTAATGAACAGTGTGAAGAGTGTTATCGGACAGTGTGAAGAGTGTTATCGGACAGTGTGAAGAGTGTTACCGAACATTGTGAAGAGTGTTATCGGACAGTGTGATGATTGTTACCGAACAGTCTGAAGAGTGTTATCGGACAGTGCGAAGAGTGTTATCGGACACTGTGAACAGTGTTACCGAACAGTGTGAAGAGTGTTATCGGACAGTGTGAAGATTCTTACCGAACAGTGTGAAGAGTGTTATCGGACACTGTGAAGAGTGTTATCGGACACTGTGAAGAGTGTTAATGAACAGTGTGAAGAGTGTTATCGGACAGTGTGAAGAGTGTTATCGGACAGTGTGAAGAGTGTTACCGAACATTGTGAAGAGTGTTATCGGACAGTGTGATGATTGTTACCGAACAGTCTGAAGAGTGTTATCGGACACTGAGAAGAGTGTTATCGGACACTGTGAAGAGTGTTCCCGAACAGTGTGAAGTGTGTTACCCGACATTGTGAAGAGTGTTATCGGACGGTGTGAAGAGTGTTATCGGACATTGTGAAGAGTGTTACCGGACAGTGTGACGAGTGTTATCGGACAGTGTGAAGAGTGTTATCGGACATTGTGAAGAGTGTTACCGGACAGTGTGAAGAGTGTTATCGGACAGTGTGAAGATTGTTCCCGAACAATGTGAAGAGTGTTATCGGAAACTGTGAAGAGTGTTACTAAACAGTGTGAAGAGTGTGATTGGACAGTGTGAAGAGTGTTACTAAACAGTGTGAAGACTGTGATCGGACAGTGTGAAGATTTTTACCGAACAGTGTGAAGAGTGTTATCGGACTGTGTGAAGAGTGTTATCGGACTGTGTGAAGTGTGTTATCGGACAGTGTGAAGAGTGTTACCGAACTGTGTGAAGAGCGTTACGGGACAGTGCGAAGAGTGTTATCGGACAGTGTGAAGTGTGTTATCGGACAGTGTGAAGAGTGTTATCGGACAGTGCGAAGAGTGTTACCGAACAGTGCGAAGAGTGTTACCGGACAGTGTGAAGAGTGTTATCGGACAGTGTGAAGTGTGTTATCGGACAGTGTGAAGTGTGTTATCGGACTGTGTGAAGATTGTTATCGGACAGTGTGAAGAGTGTTATCGGACAGTGTGAAGAGTGTTACCGGACAGTGTGAAGAGTGTTATCGGACAGAGTGAAGAGTGTTATCGGACAGTGTGAAGATTGTTCCCGAACAGTGTGAAGAGTGTTACCGGACAGTGTGAAGAGTGTTACCGAACAGTGTGAAGAGTGTTACCGAACAGTGTGAAGAGTGCTACCGGACAGTGTGAAGAGTGTTATCGGACACTGTAAAGAGTGTTGCCGTACAGTGTGATGACTGTAATCGGACAGTGTGAAGAGTGTGATCGGACAATGTGAAGATTGTTACCGAACAGTGTGAAGATTGTTATCGGACACTGTGAAGAGTGTTATCGGACATTGTGAATAGTGTTATCGGACACTGTGAAGGGTGTTACCGAACAGTGTGAAGAGAGTTATCGGACAGTGTGAAGAGTGTTACCCGACAGTGTGAAGAGTGTTATCAGACACTGTGAAAAGTGTTACCGAACAGTGTGAAGAGTGTTATCGGACAGTGTGATGATTGTTACCGAACAGTGTGAAGAGTGTTACCGGACACTGAGAAGAGTGTTATCGGACACTGTGAAGAGTGTTCCCGAACAGTGTGAAGAGTGTTATCGGACAGTGTGAAGATTGTTCCCGAACAGTGTGAAGAGTGTGACCGGACACTGAGAAGAGTGTTATCGGACACTGTGAAGAGTGTTCCCGAACAGTGTGAAGAGTGTTATCGGACAGTGTGAAGATAGTTCCGGAACAGTGTGAAGAGTGTTATCGGACAGTGTGAAGAGTGTTACCCAACAGTGTGAAGAGTGTGATCGGACAGTGTGAAGAGTGTTGCCGAACAGTGGGAAGAGTGTTGCCGAACAGTGTGAAGAGTGTTGCCGAACATTGTGAAGAGTGTTATCGGACAGTGTGATGATTGTTACCGAACAGTGTGAAGAGTGTTATCGGACACTGAGAAGAGTGTTATCGGACATTGTGAAGAGTGTTATCGGACAGTGTGAAGAATGTTACCCGACAGTGTGAAGAGTGTTATCAGACACTGTGAAAAGTGTTACCGAACAGTGTGAAGAGTGTTATCGGACAGTGTGAAGAGTGTTATCGGACAGTGTGATGATTGTTCCCGAACAGGGTGAAGAGTGTTACCGGACACTGAGAAGAGTGTTATCGGACACTGTGAAGAGCGTTCCTGAACAGTGTGAAGAGTGTTATCGGACACTGTGAAGAGTGTTATCGGACATTGTGAAGAGTGTTATCGGACACTGTGAAGAGTGTTACCGAACAGTGTGAAGAGTGTTATCGGACAGTGTGAAGAGTGTTACCCGACAGTGTGAAGAGTGTTATCAGACACTGTGAAAAGTGTTACCGAACAGTGTGAAGAGTGTTATCGGACAGTGTGATGATTGTTACCGAACAGTGTGAAGAGTGTTACCGGACACTGAGAAGAGTGTTAACGGACACTGTGAAGAGTGTTCCCGAACAGTGTGAAGAGTGTTATCGAACAGTGTGAAGATTGTTCCCGAACAGTGTGAAGAGTGTGACCGGACACTGAGAAGAGTGTTATCGGACACTGTGAAGAGTGTTCCCGAACAGTGTGAAGAGTGTTATCGGACAGTGTGAAGAGTGTTATCGGACAGTGTGAAGAGTGTTATCGGACAGTGTGAAGATAGTTCCGGAACAGTGTGAAGAGTGTTATCGGACAGTGTGAAGAGTGTTACCCAACAGTGTGAAGAGTGTGATCGGACAGTGTGAAGAGTGTTATCGGACACTGTGAAGAGTGTTATCGGACATTGTGAAGAGTGTTACCGAACAGTGTGAAGAGTGTTATCGGACACTGTGAAGAGTGTTACCGACCAGTGTGAAGAGAGTTACCAGACAGTGTGAAGAGAGTTACCGGACAGTGTGAAGAGTGTTACCGGACAGTGTGAAGAGAGTTATCGGACAGTGTGAAGAGTGTTATCTGACAGTGTGAAGAGTGTTATCTGACAGTGTGAAGAGTGTTATCTGACAGTGTGAAGAGTGTTACCGAACAGTGGGAAGAGTGTTATCGGACAGTGTGAAGATTGTTGCCGAACAGTGTGAAGAGTGTTACCGAACATTGTGAAGAGTGTTATCGGACAGTGTGATTATTGTTACCGAACAGTGTGAAGAGTGTTATCGGACACTGTGAAGAGTGTTCCCGGACAGTGTGAAGAGTGTTCCCGGACAGTGTGAAGAGTGTTCCCGGACAGTGTGAAGAGTGTTATCGGACAGTGTGAAGAGTGTTATCGGACAGTGTGAAGATTGTTCCAGAACAGTGTGTAGAGTGTTATCGCACAGTGTGAAGAGTGTTACCCAACAGTGTGAAGAGTGTTATCGGACACTGTGAAGAGTGTTACCGAACAGTGTGAAGTGTGTTATCGGACACTGTGAAGAGTGTTACCGGACACTGTGAAGAGTGTGATCGGACAGTGTGAAGAGTGTTATCGGACAGTGTGAAGAGTGTTATCGGACATTGTGAAGAGGGTTACCGAACAGTGTGAAGAGTGTTATCGGACACTGTGAACAGTGTTACTGAACAGTGTGAAGAGTGTTACTGAACAGTGTGAAGAGTGTTATCGGACAGCGTGAAGATTCTTACCGAACAATGTGAAGAGTGTTATCGGACAGTGTGAAGAGTGTTATCGGACACTGTGAAGAGTGTTATCGGACAGTGTGAAGAGTGTTAACGGACAGTGTGAAGAGTGTTACCGGACAGTGTGAAGATTGTTCCCGAACAGTGTGAAGAGTGTTATCGGACACTGTGAAGAGTATTACCGGACACTGTGAAGAGTGTGATCGGACAGTGTGAAGAGTGTGATCGGACAGTGTGAAGAGTGTTATCGGACACTGTGAAGAGTGTTATCGGACACTGTGAAGAGTGTTACCGAACAGTGTGAAGAGTGTTATCGGACACTGTGAAGAGTGTAACCGACCAGTGTGAAGAGTGTTATCGGACAGTGTGAAGAGAGTTACCGGACAGTGTGAAGAGAGTTATCGGACAGTGTGAAGAGTGTTACCGGACAGTGTGAAGAGAGTTATCGGACAGTGTGAAGAGAGTTATCGGACAGTGTGAAGAGAGTTATCGGACAGTGTGAAGAGTGTTATCTGACAGTGTGAAGAGTGTTATCTGACAGTGTGAAGAGTGTTATCTGACAGTGTGAAGAGTGTTGCCGAACAGTGGGAAGAGTGTTGCCGAACAGTGTGAAGAGTGTTACCGAACATTGTGAAGAGTGTTATCGGACAGTGTGATGATTGTTACCGAACAGTGTGAAGAGTGTTATCGGACACTGAGAAGAGTGTTATCGGACATTGTGAAGAGTGTTATCGGACAGTGTGAAGAGTGTTATCAGACACTGTGAAAAGTGTTACCGAACAGTGTGAAGAGTGTTATCGGACAGTGTGATGATTGTTCCCGAACAGGGTGAAGAGTGTTACCGGACACTGAGAAGAGTGTTATCGGACACTGTGAAGAGCGTTCCTGAACAGTGTGAAGAGTGTTATCGGACATTGTGAAGAGTGTTACCGAACAGTGTGAAGAGTGTTATCGGACACTGTGAAGAGTGTTACCGACCAGTGTGAAGAGAGTTACCGGACAGTGTGAAGAGAGTTATCGGACAGTGTGAAGCGTGTTACCGGACAGTGTGAAGAGAGTTATCGGACAGTGTGAAGAGTGTTATCTGACAGTGTGAAGAGTGTTATCTGACAGTGTGAAGAGTGTTATCTGACAGTGTGAAGAGTGTTACCGAACAGTGTGAAGAGTGCTACCGGACAGTGTGAAGAGTGTTATCGGACACTGTAAAGAGTGTTGCCGTACAGTGTGATGACTGTAATCGGACAGTGTGAAGAGTGTGATCGGACAATGTGAAGATTGTTACCGAACAGTGTGAAGATTGTTATCGGACACTGTGAAGAGTGTTATCGGACATTGTGAATAGTGTTATCGGACACTGTGAAGGGTGTTACCGAACAGTGTGAAGAGAGTTATCGGACAGTGTGAAGAGTGTTACCCGACAGTGTGAAGAGTGTTATCAGACACTGTGAAAAGTGTTACCGAACAGTGTGAAGAGTGTTATCGGACAGTGTGATGATTGTTACCGAACAGTGTGAAGAGTGTTACCGGACACTGAGAAGAGTGTTATCGGACACTGTGAAGAGTGTTCCCGAACAGTGTGAAGAGTGTTATCGGACAGTGTGAAGATTGTTCCCGAACAGTGTGAAGAGTGTGACCGGACACTGAGAAGAGTGTTATCGGACACTGTGAAGAGTGTTCCCGAACAGTGTGAAGAGTGTTATCGGACAGTGTGAAGATAGTTCCGGAACAGTGTGAAGAGTGTTATCGGACAGTGTGAAGAGTGTTACCCAACAGTGTGAAGAGTGTGATCGGACAGTGTGAAGAGTGTTGCCGAACAGTGGGAAGAGTGTTGCCGAACAGTGTGAAGAGTGTTGCCGAACATTGTGAAGAGTGTTATCGGACAGTGTGATGATTGTTACCGAACAGTGTGAAGAGTGTTATCGGACACTGAGAAGAGTGTTATCGGACATTGTGAAGAGTGTTATCGGACAGTGTGAAGAGTGTTATCGGACAGTGTGAAGAATGTTACCCGACAGTGTGAAGAGTGTTATCAGACACTGTGAAAAGTGTTACCGAACAGTGTGAAGAGTGTTATCGGACAGTGTGATGATTGTTCCCGAACAGGGTGAAGAGTGTTACCGGACACTGAGAAGAGTGTTATCGGACAGTGTGAAGAGTGTTATCGGACATTGTGAAGAGTGTTATCGGACACTGTGAAGAGTGTTACCGAACAGTGTGAAGAGTGTTATCGGACACTGTGAAGAGTGTTATCGGACATTGTGAAGAGTGTTATCGGACACTGTGAAGAGTGTTACCGAACAGTGTGAAGAGTGTTATCGGACAGTGTGAAGAGTGTTACCCGACAGTGTGAAGAGTGTTATCAGACACTGTGAAAAGTGTTACCGAACAGTGTGAAGAGTGTTATCGGACAGTGTGATGATTGTTACCGAACAGTGTGAAGAGTGTTACCGGACACTGAGAAGAGTGTTAACGGACACTGTGAAGAGTGTTCCCGAACAGTGTGAAGAGTGTTATCGAACAGTGTGAAGATTGTTCCCGAACAGTGTGAAGAGTGTGACCGGACACTGAGAAGAGTGTTATCGGACACTGTGAAGAGTGTTCCCGAACAGTGTGAAGAGTGTTATCGGACAGTGTGAAGAGTGTTATCGGACAGTGTGAAGAGTGTTATCGGACAGTGTGAAGATAGTTCCGGAACAGTGTGAAGAGTGTTATCGGACAGTGTGAAGAGTGTTACCCAACAGTGTGAAGAGTGTGATCGGACAGTGTGAAGAGTGTTATCGGACACTGTGAAGAGTGTTATCGGACATTGTGAAGAGTGTTACCGAACAGTGTGAAGAGTGTTATCGGACACTGTGAAGAGTGTTACCGACCAGTGTGAAGAGAGTTACCAGACAGTGTGAAGAGAGTTACCGGACAGTGTGAAGAGTGTTACCGGACAGTGTGAAGAGAGTTATCGGACAGTGTGAAGAGTGTTATCTGACAGTGTGAAGAGTGTTATCTGACAGTGTGAAGAGTGTTATCTGACAGTGTGAAGAGTGTTACCGAACAGTGGGAAGAGTGTTATCGGACAGTGTGAAGATTGTTGCCGAACAGTGTGAAGAGTGTTACCGAACATTGTGAAGAGTGTTATCGGACAGTGTGATTATTGTTACCGAACAGTGTGAAGAGTGTTATCGGACACTGTGAAGAGTGTTCCCGGACAGTGTGAAGAGTGTTCCCGGACAGTGTGAAGAGTGTTCCCGGACAGTGTGAAGAGTGTTATCGGACAGTGTGAAGAGTGTTATCGGACAGTGTGAAGATTGTTCCAGAACAGTGTGTAGAGTGTTATCGCACAGTGTGAAGAGTGTTACCCAACAGTGTGAAGAGTGTTATCGGACACTGTGAAGAGTGTTACCGAACAGTGTGAAGTGTGTTATCGGACACTGTGAAGAGTGTTACCGGACACTGTGAAGAGTGTGATCGGACAGTGTGAAGAGTGTTATCGGACAGTGTGAAGAGTGTTATCGGACATTGTGAAGAGGGTTACCGAACAGTGTGAAGAGTGTTATCGGACACTGTGAACAGTGTTACTGAACAGTGTGAAGAGTGTTACTGAACAGTGTGAAGAGTGTTATCGGACAGCGTGAAGATTCTTACCGAACAATGTGAAGAGTGTTATCGGACAGTGTGAAGAGTGTTATCGGACACTGTGAAGAGTGTTATCGGACAGTGTGAAGAGTGTTAACGGACAGTGTGAAGAGTGTTACCGGACAGTGTGAAGATTGTTCCCGAACAGTGTGAAGAGTGTTATCGGACACTGTGAAGAGTATTACCGGACACTGTGAAGAGTGTGATCGGACAGTGTGAAGAGTGTGATCGGACAGTGTGAAGAGTGTTATCGGACACTGTGAAGAGTGTTATCGGACACTGTGAAGAGTGTTACCGAACAGTGTGAAGAGTGTTATCGGACACTGTGAAGAGTGTAACCGACCAGTGTGAAGAGTGTTATCGGACAGTGTGAAGAGAGTTACCGGACAGTGTGAAGAGAGTTATCGGACAGTGTGAAGAGTGTTACCGGACAGTGTGAAGAGAGTTATCGGACAGTGTGAAGAGAGTTATCGGACAGTGTGAAGAGAGTTATCGGACAGTGTGAAGAGTGTTATCTGACAGTGTGAAGAGTGTTATCTGACAGTGTGAAGAGTGTTATCTGACAGTGTGAAGAGTGTTGCCGAACAGTGGGAAGAGTGTTGCCGAACAGTGTGAAGAGTGTTACCGAACATTGTGAAGAGTGTTATCGGACAGTGTGATGATTGTTACCGAACAGTGTGAAGAGTGTTATCGGACACTGAGAAGAGTGTTATCGGACATTGTGAAGAGTGTTATCGGACAGTGTGAAGAGTGTTATCAGACACTGTGAAAAGTGTTACCGAACAGTGTGAAGAGTGTTATCGGACAGTGTGATGATTGTTCCCGAACAGGGTGAAGAGTGTTACCGGACACTGAGAAGAGTGTTATCGGACACTGTGAAGAGCGTTCCTGAACAGTGTGAAGAGTGTTATCGGACATTGTGAAGAGTGTTACCGAACAGTGTGAAGAGTGTTATCGGACACTGTGAAGAGTGTTACCGACCAGTGTGAAGAGAGTTACCGGACAGTGTGAAGAGAGTTATCGGACAGTGTGAAGCGTGTTACCGGACAGTGTGAAGAGAGTTATCGGACAGTGTGAAGAGTGTTATCTGACAGTGTGAAGAGTGTTATCTGACAGTGTGAAGAGTGTTATCTGACAGTGTGAAGAGTGTTACCGAGCAGTGGGAAGAGTGTTATCGGACAGTGTGAAGAGTGTTGCCGAACAGTGTGAAGAGTGTTACCGAACATTGTGAAGAGTGTTATCGGACAGTGTGATTATTGTTACCGAACAGTGTGAAGAGTGTTATCGGACACTGTGAAGAGTGTTCCCGGACAGTGTGAAGAGTGTTCCCGGACAGTGTGAAGAGTGTTATCGGACAGTGTGAAGAGTGTTATCGGACAGTGTGAAGAGTGTTATCGGACAGTGTGAAGATTGTTCCAGAACAGTGTGTAGAGTGTTATCGCACAGTGTGAAGAGTGTTACCCAACATGGTGAAGAGTGTTATCGGACACTGTGAAGAGTGTTACCGAACAGTGTGAAAAGTGTTATCGGACACTGTGAAGAGTGTGATCGGACAGTGTGAAGAGTGTTATCAGACACTGTGAAAAGTGTTACCGAACAGTGTGAAGAGTGTTATCGGACAGTGTGATGATTGTTCCCGAACAGGGTGAAGAGTGTTACCGGACACTGAGAAGAGTGTTATCGGACAGTGTGAAGAGTGTTATCGGACATTGTGAAGAGTGTTATCGGACACTGTGAAGAGTGTTACCGAACAGTGTGAAGAGTGTTATCGGACACTGTGAAGAGTGTTATCGGACATTGTGAAGAGTGTTATCGGACACTGTGAAGAGTGTTACCGAACAGTGTGAAGAGTGTTATCGGACAGTGTGAAGAGTGTTACCCGACAGTGTGAAGAGTGTTATCAGACACTGTGAAAAGTGTTACCGAACAGTGTGAAGAGTGTTATCGGACAGTGTGATGATTGTTACCGAACAGTGTGAAGAGTGTTACCGGACACTGAGAAGAGTGTTAACGGACACTGTGAAGAGTGTTCCCGAACAGTGTGAAGAGTGTTATCGAACAGTGTGAAGATTGTTCCCGAACAGTGTGAAGAGTGTGACCGGACACTGAGAAGAGTGTTATCGGACACTGTGAAGAGTGTTCCCGAACAGTGTGAAGAGTGTTATCGGACAGTGTGAAGAGTGTTATCGGACAGTGTGAAGAGTGTTATCGGACAGTGTGAAGATAGTTCCGGAACAGTGTGAAGAGTGTTATCGGACAGTGTGAAGAGTGTTACCCAACAGTGTGAAGAGTGTGATCGGACAGTGTGAAGAGTGTTATCGGACACTGTGAAGAGTGTTATCGGACATTGTGAAGAGTGTTACCGAACAGTGTGAAGAGTGTTATCGGACACTGTGAAGAGTGTTACCGACCAGTGTGAAGAGAGTTACCAGACAGTGTGAAGAGAGTTACCGGACAGTGTGAAGAGTGTTACCGGACAGTGTGAAGAGAGTTATCGGACAGTGTGAAGAGTGTTATCTGACAGTGTGAAGAGTGTTATCTGACAGTGTGAAGAGTGTTATCTGACAGTGTGAAGAGTGTTACCGAACAGTGGGAAGAGTGTTATCGGACAGTGTGAAGATTGTTGCCGAACAGTGTGAAGAGTGTTACCGAACATTGTGAAGAGTGTTATCGGACAGTGTGATTATTGTTACCGAACAGTGTGAAGAGTGTTATCGGACACTGTGAAGAGTGTTCCCGGACAGTGTGAAGAGTGTTCCCGGACAGTGTGAAGAGTGTTCCCGGACAGTGTGAAGAGTGTTATCGGACAGTGTGAAGAGTGTTATCGGACAGTGTGAAGATTGTTCCAGAACAGTGTGTAGAGTGTTATCGCACAGTGTGAAGAGTGTTACCCAACAGTGTGAAGAGTGTTATCGGACACTGTGAAGAGTGTTACCGAACAGTGTGAAGTGTGTTATCGGACACTGTGAAGAGTGTTACCGGACACTGTGAAGAGTGTGATCGGACAGTGTGAAGAGTGTTATCGGACAGTGTGAAGAGTGTTATCGGACATTGTGAAGAGGGTTACCGAACAGTGTGAAGAGTGTTATCGGACACTGTGAACAGTGTTACTGAACAGTGTGAAGAGTGTTACTGAACAGTGTGAAGAGTGTTATCGGACAGCGTGAAGATTCTTACCGAACAATGTGAAGAGTGTTATCGGACAGTGTGAAGAGTGTTATCGGACACTGTGAAGAGTGTTATCGGACAGTGTGAAGAGTGTTAACGGACAGTGTGAAGAGTGTTACCGGACAGTGTGAAGATTGTTCCCGAACAGTGTGAAGAGTGTTATCGGACACTGTGAAGAGTATTACCGGACACTGTGAAGAGTGTGATCGGACAGTGTGAAGAGTGTGATCGGACAGTGTGAAGAGTGTTATCGGACACTGTGAAGAGTGTTATCGGACACTGTGAAGAGTGTTACCGAACAGTGTGAAGAGTGTTATCGGACACTGTGAAGAGTGTAACCGACCAGTGTGAAGAGTGTTATCGGACAGTGTGAAGAGAGTTACCGGACAGTGTGAAGAGAGTTATCGGACAGTGTGAAGAGTGTTACCGGACAGTGTGAAGAGAGTTATCGGACAGTGTGAAGAGAGTTATCGGACAGTGTGAAGAGAGTTATCGGACAGTGTGAAGAGTGTTATCTGACAGTGTGAAGAGTGTTATCTGACAGTGTGAAGAGTGTTATCTGACAGTGTGAAGAGTGTTGCCGAACAGTGGGAAGAGTGTTGCCGAACAGTGTGAAGAGTGTTACCGAACATTGTGAAGAGTGTTATCGGACAGTGTGATGATTGTTACCGAACAGTGTGAAGAGTGTTATCGGACACTGAGAAGAGTGTTATCGGACATTGTGAAGAGTGTTATCGGACAGTGTGAAGAGTGTTATCAGACACTGTGAAAAGTGTTACCGAACAGTGTGAAGAGTGTTATCGGACAGTGTGATGATTGTTCCCGAACAGGGTGAAGAGTGTTACCGGACACTGAGAAGAGTGTTATCGGACACTGTGAAGAGCGTTCCTGAACAGTGTGAAGAGTGTTATCGGACATTGTGAAGAGTGTTACCGAACAGTGTGAAGAGTGTTATCGGACACTGTGAAGAGTGTTACCGACCAGTGTGAAGAGAGTTACCGGACAGTGTGAAGAGAGTTATCGGACAGTGTGAAGCGTGTTACCGGACAGTGTGAAGAGAGTTATCGGACAGTGTGAAGAGTGTTATCTGACAGTGTGAAGAGTGTTATCTGACAGTGTGAAGAGTGTTATCTGACAGTGTGAAGAGTGTTACCGAGCAGTGGGAAGAGTGTTATCGGACAGTGTGAAGAGTGTTGCCGAACAGTGTGAAGAGTGTTACCGAACATTGTGAAGAGTGTTATCGGACAGTGTGATTATTGTTACCGAACAGTGTGAAGAGTGTTATCGGACACTGTGAAGAGTGTTCCCGGACAGTGTGAAGAGTGTTCCCGGACAGTGTGAAGAGTGTTATCGGACAGTGTGAAGAGTGTTATCGGACAGTGTGAAGAGTGTTATCGGACAGTGTGAAGATTGTTCCAGAACAGTGTGTAGAGTGTTATCGCACAGTGTGAAGAGTGTTACCCAACATGGTGAAGAGTGTTATCGGACACTGTGAAGAGTGTTACCGAACAGTGTGAAAAGTGTTATCGGACACTGTGAAGAGTGTGATCGGACAGTGTGAAGAGTGTTATCGGACACTGTGAAGAGTGTTATCGGACATTGTGAAGAGGGTTACCGAACAGTGTGAAGAGTGTTATCGGACACTGTGAACAGTGTTACTGAACAGTGTGAAGAGTGTTACTGAACAGTGTGAAGAGTGTTATCGGACAGAGTGAAGATGCTTACCGAACAATGTGAAGAGTGTTATCGGACAGTGTGAAGCGTGTTATCGGACACTGTGAAGAGTGTTATCGGACACTGTGAAGAGTGTTATCGGACACTGTGAAGAGTGTTATCGGACAGTGTGAAGAGTGTTAACGGACAGTGTGAAGAGTGTTACCGGACAGTGTGAAGATTGTTCCCGAACAGTGTGAAGAGTGTTATCGGACACTGTGAAGAGTATTACCGGACACTGTGAAGAGTGTGATCGGACAGTGTGAAGAGTGTGATCGGACAGTGTGAAGAGTGTTATCGGACACTGTGAAGAGTGTTATCGGACATTGTGAAGAGTGTTCCCGAACAGTGTGAAGAGTGTTATCGGACAGTGTGAAGATTGTTCCCGAACAGTGTGAAGAGTGTGACCGGACACTGAGAAGAGTGTTATCGGACACTGTGAAGAGTGTTCCCGAACAGTGTGAAGAGTGTTATCGGACAGTGTGAAGATTGTTCCCGAACAGTGTGAAGAGTGTGACTGGACACTGAGAAGAGTGTTATCGGACACTGTGAAGAGTGTTCCCGAACAGTGTGAAGAGTGTTATCGGACAGTGTGAAGAGTGTTATCGGACAGTGTGAAGAGTGTTATCGGACAGTGTGAAGATAGTTCCGGAACAGTGTGAAGAGTGTTATCGGACAGTGTGAAGAGTGTTACCCAACAGTGTGAAGAGTGTGATCGGACAGTGTGAAGAGTGTTGCCGAACAGTGGGAAGAGTGTTGCCGAACATTGTGAAGAGTGTTACCGAACATTGTGAAGAGTGTTATCGGACAGTGTGATGATTGTTACCGAACAGTGTGAAGAGTGTTATCGGACACTGAGAAGAGTGTTATCGGACATTGTGAAGAGTGTTATCGGACAGTGTGAAGAGTGTTATCGGACAGTGTGAAGAATGTTACCCGACAGTGTGAAGAGTGTTATCAGACACTGTGAAAAGTGTTACCGAACAGTGTGAAGAGTGTTATCGGACAGTGTGATGATTGTTCCCGAACAGGGTGAAGAGTGTTACCGGACACTGAGAAGAGTGTTCCTGAACAGTGTGAAGAGTGTTATCGGACACTGTGAAGAGTGTTATCGGACATTGTGAAGAGTGTTATCGGACACTGTGAAGAGTGTTACCGAACAGTGTGAAGAGTGTTATCGGACAGTGTGAAGAGTGTTACCCGACAGTGTGAAGAGTGTTATCAGACACTGTGAAAAGTGTTACCGAACAGTGTGAAGAGTGTTATCGGACAGTGTGATGATTGTTACCGAACAGTGTGAAGAGTGTTACCGGACACTGAGAAGAGTGTTAACGGACACTGTGAAGAGTGTTCCCGAACAGTGTGAAGAGTGTTATCGGACAGTGTGAAGATTGTTCCCGAACAGTGTGAAGAGTGTGACCGGACACTGAGAAGAGTGTTATCGGACACTGTGAAGAGTGTTCCCGAACAGTGTGAAGAGTGTTATCGGACAGTGTGAAGAGTGTTATCGGACAGTGTGAAGAGTGTTATCGGACAGTGTGAAGATAGTTCCGGAACAGTGTGAAGAGTGTTATCGGACAGTGTGAAGAGTGTTACCCAACAGTGTGAAGAGTGTGATCGGACAGTGTGAAGAGTGTTATCGGACACTGTGAAGAGTGTTATCGGACATTGTGAAGAGTGTTACCGAACAGTGTGAAGAGTGTTATCGGACACTGTGAAGAGTGTTACCGACCAGTGTGAAGAGAGTTACCAGACAGTGTGAAGAGAGTTACCGGACAGTGTGAAGAGTGTTACCGGACAGTGTGAAGAGAGTTATCGGACAGTGTGAAGAGTGTTATCTGACAGTGTGAAGAGTGTTATCTGACAGTGTGAAGAGTGTTATCTGACAGTGTGAAGAGTGTTACCGAACAGTGGGAAGAGTGTTATCGGACAGTGTGAAGATTGTTGCCGAACAGTGTGAAGAGTGTTACCGAACATTGTGAAGAGTGTTATCGGACAGTGTGATTATTGTTACCGAACAGTGTGAAGAGTGTTATCGGACACTGTGAAGAGTGTTCCCGGACAGTGTGAAGAGTGTTCCCGGACAGTGTGAAGAGTGTTCCCGGACAGTGTGAAGAGTGTTATCGGACAGTGTGAAGAGTGTTATCGGACAGTGTGAAGATTGTTCCAGAACAGTGTGTAGAGTGTTATCGCACAGTGTGAAGAGTGTTACCCAACAGTGTGAAGAGTGTTATCGGACACTGTGAAGAGTGTTACCGAACAGTGTGAAGAGTGTGATCGGACAGTGTGAAGAGTGTTATCGGACAGTGTGAAGAGTGTTATCGGACATTGTGAAGAGGGTTACCGAACAGTGTGAAGAGTGTTATCGGACACTGTGAAGAGTGTTACCGAACAGTGTGAAGAGTGTGATCGGACAGTGTGAAGAGTGTTATCGGACAGTGTGAAGAGTGTTATCGGACACTGTGAAGAGTGTTACCGAACAGTGTGAAGAGTGTGATCGGACAGTGTGAAGAGTGTTATCGGACAGTGTGAAGAGTGTTATCGGACATTGTGAAGAGGGTTACCGAACAATGTGAAGAGTGTTATCGGACAGTGTGAAGAGTGTTACCGGACAGTGTGAAGAGAGTTATCGGACAGTGTGAAGAGAGTTATCGGACAGTGTGAAGAGTGTTATCTGACAGTGTGAAGAGTGTTATCTGACAGTGTGAAGAGTGTTATCTGACAGTGTGAAGAGTGTTGCCGAACAGTGGGAAGAGTGTTGCCGAACAGTGTGAAGAGTGTTACCGAACATTGTGAAGAGTGTTATCGGACAGTGTGATGATTGTTACCGAACAGTGTGAAGAGTGTTATCGGACACTGAGAAGAGTGTTATCGGACATTGTGAAGAGTGTTATCGGACAGTGTGAAGAGTGTTATCAGACACTGTGAAAAGTGTTACCGAACAGTGTGAAGAGTGTTATCGGACAGTGTGATGATTGTTCCCGAACAGGGTGAAGAGTGTTACCGGACACTGAGAAGAGTGTTATCGGACACTGTGAAGAGCGTTCCTGAACAGTGTGAAGAGTGTTATCGGACATTGTGAAGAGTGTTACCGAACAGTGTGAAGAGTGTTATCGGACACTGTGAAGAGTGTTACCGACCAGTGTGAAGAGAGTTACCGGACAGTGTGAAGAGAGTTATCGGACAGTGTGAAGCGTGTTACCGGACAGTGTGAAGAGAGTTATCGGACAGTGTGAAGAGTGTTATCTGACAGTGTGAAGAGTGTTATCTGACAGTGTGAAGAGTGTTATCTGACAGTGTGAAGAGTGTTATCTGACAGTGTGAAGAGTGTTATCTGACAGTGTGAAGAGTGTTATCTGACAGTGTGAAGAGTGTTACCGGACAGTGTGAAGAGAGTTATCGGACAGTGTGAAGAGTGTTATCTGACAGTGTGAAGAGTGTTATCTGACAGTGTGAAGAGTGTTATCTGACAGTGTGAAGAGTGTTACCGAGCAGTGGGAAGAGTGTTATCGGACAGTGTGAAGAGTGTTGCCGAACAGTGTGAAGAGTGTTACCGAACATTGTGAAGAGTGTTATCGGACAGTGTGATTATTGTTACCGAACAGTGTGAAGAGTGTTATCGGACACTGTGAAGAGTGTTCCCGGACAGTGTGAAGAGTGTTCCCGGACAGTGTGAAGAGTGTTATCGGACAGTGTGAAGAGTGTTATCGGACAGTGTGAAGAGTGTTATCGGACAGTGTGAAGATTGTTCCAGAACAGTGTGTAGAGTGTTATCGCACAGTGTGAAGAGTGTTACCCAACATGGTGAAGAGTGTTATCGGACACTGTGAAGAGTGTTACCGAACAGTGTGAAAAGTGTTATCGGACACTGTGAAGAGTGTGATCGGACAGTGTGAAGAGTGTTATCGGACACTGTGAAGAGTGTTATCGGACATTGTGAAGAGGGTTACCGAACAGTGTGAAGAGTGTTATCGGACACTGTGAACAGTGTTACTGAACAGTGTGAAGAGTGTTACTGAACAGTGTGAAGAGTGTTATCGGACAGAGTGAAGATGCTTACCGAACAATGTGAAGAGTGTTATCGGACAGTGTGAAGCGTGTTATCGGACACTGTGAAGAGTGTTATCGGACACTGTGAAGAGTGTTATCGGACACTGTGAAGAGTGTTATCGGACAGTGTGAAGAGTGTTAACGGACAGTGTGAAGAGTGTTACCGGACAGTGTGAAGATTGTTCCCGAACAGTGTGAAGAGTGTTATCGGACACTGTGAAGAGTATTACCGGACACTGTGAAGAGTGTGATCGGACAGTGTGAAGAGTGTGATCGGACAGTGTGAAGAGTGTTATCGGACACTGTGAAGAGTGTTATCGGACATTGTGAAGAGTGTTACCGAACAGTGTGAAGAGTGTTATCGGACACTGTGAAGAGTGTAACCGACCAGTGTGAAGAGTGTTATCGGACAGTGTGAAGAGAGTTACCGGACAGTGTGAAGAGAGTTATCGGACAGTGTGAAGAGTGTTACCGGACAGTGTGAAGTGAGTTATCGGACAGTGTGAAGAGAGTTATCTGACAGTGTGAAGAGTGTTATCTGACAGTGTGAAGAGTGTTGCCGAACAGTGGGAAGAGTGTTGCCGAACAGTGTGAAGAGTGTTACCGAACATTGTGAAGAGTGTTATCGGACAGTGTGATGATTGTTACCGAACAGTGTGAAGAGTGTTATCGGACACTGAGAAGAGTGTTATCGGACTGTGTCTAGAGTGTTATTGGACAGTGTGAAGAGTGTTATCGGACAGTGTGAAGAGTGTTACCCAACAGTGTGAAGAGTGTTATCGGACACTGTGAAGAGTGTTACCGGACACTGTGAAGAGTGTGATCGGAGAGTTTGAAGAGTGTTATAGGACACGGTGAAGAGCGTTATCGGACATTGTGAAGAGGGTTACCGAACAGTGTGAAGAGTGTTATCGGACACTGTGAACAGTGTTACCGAACAGTGGGAAGAGTGTTGCCGAACAGTGTGAAGAGTGTTACCGAACATTGTGAAGAGTGTTATCGGACAGTGTGATGATTGTTACCGAACACTGTGAAGAGTGTTATCGGACACTGAGAAGAGTGTTATCGGACAGTGTGAAGAGTGTTACCCAACAGTGTGAAGAGTGTTATCGGACACTGTGAAGAGTGTTCCCGAACAGTGTGAAGAGTGTTATCGGACACTGTGAAGAGTGTTATCGGACACTGTGAAGAGTGTTATCGGACAGTGTGAAGAGTGTTAACGGACAGAGTGAAGATTGTTCCCGAACAGTGTGAAGAGTGTTATCGGACAGTGTGAAGAGTGTTACCCGAAAGTGTGAAGAGTGTTATCGGACACTGTGAAGAGTGTTACCGAACAGTGTGAAGAGTGTTATCGGACACTGTGAAGAGTGTTACCGAACAGTGTGAAGAGTGTTATCGGACATTGTGAAGAGTGTTATCGGACATTGTGAAGAGTGTTACCGAACAGTGTGAAGAGTGTTATCGGACATTGTGAAGAGTGTTATCGGACAGTGTGATTATTGTTACCGAACAGTGTGAAGAGTGTTATCGGACACTGTGAAGAGTGTTCCCGGACAGTGTGAAGAGTGTTCCCGGACAGTGTGAAGAGTGTTATCGGACAGTGTGAAGAGTGTTATCGGACAGTGTGAAGAGTGTTATCGGACAGTGTGAAGATTGTTCCAGAACAGTGTGTAGAGTGTTATCGCACAGTGTGAAGAGTGTTACCCAACATGGTGAAGAGTGTTATCGGACACTGTGAAGAGTGTTACCGAACAGTGTGAAAAGTGTTATCGGACACTGTGAAGAGTGTGATCGGACAGTGTGAAGAGTGTTATCGGACACTGTGAAGAGTGTTATCGGACATTGTGAAGAGGGTTACCGAACAGTGTGAAGAGTGTTATCGGACACTGTGAACAGTGTTACTGAACAGTGTGAAGAGTGTTACTGAACAGTGTGAAGAGTGTTATCGGACAGAGTGAAGATGCTTACCGAACAATGTGAAGAGTGTTATCGGACAGTGTGAAGCGTGTTATCGGACACTGTGAAGAGTGTTATCGGACACTGTGAAGAGTGTTATCGGACACTGTGAAGAGTGTTATCGGACAGTGTGAAGAGTGTTAACGGACAGTGTGAAGAGTGTTACCGGACAGTGTGAAGATTGTTCCCGAACAGTGTGAAGAGTGTTATCGGACACTGTGAAGAGTATTACCGGATACTGTGAAGAGTGTGATCGGACAGTGTGAAGAGTGTGATCGGACAGTGTGAAGAGTGTTATCGGACACTGTGAAGAGTGTTATCGGACATTGTGAAGAGTGTTACCGAACAGTGTGAAGAGTGTTATCGGACACTGTGAAGAGTGTAACCGACCAGTGTGAAGAGTGTTATCGGACAGTGTGAAGAGAGTTACCGGACAGTGTGAAGAGAGTTATCGGACAGTGTGAAGAGTGTTACCGGACAGTGTGAAGTGAGTTATCGGACAGTGTGAAGAGAGTTATCTGACAGTGTGAAGAGTGTTATCTGACAGTGTGAAGAGTGTTGCCGAACAGTGGGAAGAGTGTTGCCGAACAGTGTGAAGAGTGTTACCGAACATTGTGAAGAGTGTTATCGGACAGTGTGATGATTGTTACCGAACAGTGTGAAGAGTGTTATCGGACACTGAGAAGAGTGTTATCGGACTGTGTGAAGATTGTTCCCGAACAGTGTGAAGAGTGTTATCGGACAGTGTGAAGAGTGTTACCCAACAGTGTGAAGAGTGTTATCGGACACTGTGAAGAGTGTTACCGGACACTGTGAAGAGTGTGATCGGACAGTTTGAAGAGTGTTATAGGACACGGTGAAGAGCGTTATCGGACATTGTGAAGAGGGTTACCGAACAGTGTGAAGAGTGTTATCGGACACTGTGAACAGTGTTACCGAACAGTGGGAAGAGTGTTGCCGAACAGTGTGAAGAGTGTTACCGAACATTGTGAAGAGTGTTATCGGACAGTGTGATGATTGTTACCGAACACTGTGAAGAGTGTTATCGGACACTGAGAAGAGTGTTATCGGACAGTGTGAAGAGTGTTACCCAACAGTGTGAAGAGTGTTATCGGACACTGTGAAGAGTGTTCCCGAACAGTGTGAAGAGTGTTATCGGACACTGTGAAGAGTGTTATCGGACACTGTGAAGAGTGTTATCGGACAGTGTGAAGAGTGTTAACGGACAGAGTGAAGATTGTTCCCGAACAGTGTGAAGAGTGTTATCGGACAGTGTGAAGAGTGTTACCCGAAAGTGTGAAGAGTGTTATCGGACACTGTGAAGAGTGTTACCGAACAGTGTGAAGAGTGTTATCGGACATTGTGAAGAGTGTTATCGGACATTGTGAAGAGTGTTACCGAACAGTGTGAAGAGTGTTATCGGACATTGTGAAGAGTGTTATCGGACACTGTGAAGAGTTACCGAACAGTGTGAAGAGTGTTATCGGATATTGTGAAGAGTGTTATCGGATATTGTGAAGAGTGTTATCGGACAGTGTGAAGAGTGTTACTGGACAGAGTGAAGAATGTTACCGAACAGTGTGAAGAGTGTTATCGGACAGTGTGAAGAGTGTTGCCGAACAGTGTGAAGAGTGTTACTGAACAGTGTGAAGAGTGTTATCGGACAGTGTGAAGAGTGATGCCGAACAGTGTGAAGACTGTTATCGGACAGTCTGAAGACTGTTATCGGACAGTGTGAAGAGTGTTACCGAACAGTGTGAAGAGTTTTATCGGACACTGTGAAGAGTGTTACCGAACAGTGTGAAGAGTGTTACCGGACACTGTGAACAGTGTTACCGAACAGTGTGAAGAGTGTTATCGGACACTGTGAAGAGTTTTATCGGACACTGTGAAGAGTGTTACCAAACAGTGTGAAGAGTGTTATCGGTCAGTGTGAAGAGTGTTACCGGACAGTGTGAAGAGTGTTACCGGACAGAGTGAAGTGTGTTATCGGACAGTGTGAGGAGTGTTACCGAACAGTGTTAAGAGTGTTACCGAACAGTGTGAAGAGTGTTATCGGACAGTGTGAAGAGTGTTGCCGAACAGTGTGAAGACTGTTATCGGACAGTGTGAAGACTGTTATCGGACAGTGTGAAGAGAGTTACCGGACAGTGTGAAGAGAGTTATCGGACAGTGTGAAGAGTGTTACCGGACAGTGTGAAGTGAGTTATCGGACAGTGTGAAGAGAGTTATCTGACAGTGTGAAGAGTGTTATCTGACAGTGTGAAGAGTGTTGCCGAACAGTGGGAAGAGTGTTGCCGAACAGTGTGAAGAGTGTTACCGAACATTGTGAAGAGTGTTACCGAACATTGTGAAGAGTGTTATCGGACAGTGTGATGATTGTTACCGAACAGTGTGAAGAGTGTTATCGGACACTGAGAAGAGTGTTATCGGACAGTGTCTAGAGTGTTATTGGACAGTGTGAAGAGTGTTATCGGACAGTGTGAAGATTGTTCCCGAACAGTGTGAAGAGTGTTATCGGACAGTGTGAAGAGTGTTACCCAACAGTGTGAAGAGTGTTATCGGACACTGTGAAGAGTGTTACCGGACACTGTGAAGAGTGTGATCGGACAGTTTGAAGAGTGTTATAGGACACGGTGAAGAGCGTTATCGGACATTGTGAAGAGGGTTACCGAACAGTGTGAAGAGTGTTATCGGACACTGTGAACAGTGTTACCGAACAGTGGGAAGAGTGTTGCCGAACAGTGTGAAGAGTGTTACCGAACATTGTGAAGAGTGTTATCGGACAGTGTGATGATTGTTACCGAACACTGTGAAGAGTGTTATCGGACACTGAGAAGAGTGTTATCGGACAGTGTGAAGAGTGTTACCCAACAGTGTGAAGAGTGTTATCGGACACTGTGAAGAGTGTTCCCGAACAGTGTGAAGAGTGTTATCGGACACTGTGAAGAGTGTTATCGGACACTGTGAAGAGTGTTATCGGACAGTGTGAAGAGTGTTAACGGACAGAGTGAAGATTGTTCCCGAACAGTGTGAAGAGTGTTATCGGACAGTGTGAAGAGTGTTACCCGAAAGTGTGAAGAGTGTTATCGGACACTGTGAAGAGTGTTACCGAACAGTGTGAAGAGTGTTATCGGACATTGTGAAGAGTGTTATCGGACATTGTGAAGAGTGTTACCGAACAGTGTGAAGAGTGTTATCGGACATTGTGAAGAGTGTTATCGGACACTGTGAAGAGTTACCGAACAGTGTGAAGAGTGTTATCGGATATTGTGAAGAGTGTTATCGGATATTGTGAAGAGTGTTATCGGACAGTGTGAAGAGTGTTACTGGACAGAGTGAAGAATGTTACCGAACAGTGTGAAGAGTGTTATCGGACAGTGTGAAGAGTGTTGCCGAACAGTGTGAAGAGTGTTACTGAACAGTGTGAAGAGTGTTATCGGACAGTGTGAAGAGTGTTGCCGAACAGTGTGAAGACTGTTATCGGACAGTCTGAAGACTGTTATCGGACAGTGTGAAGAGTGTTACCGAACAGTGTGAAGAGTTTTATCGGACACTGTGAAGAGTGTTACCGAACAGTGTGAAGAGTGTTACCGGACACTGTGAACAGTGTTACCGAACAGTGTGAAGAGTGTTATCGGACACTGTGAAGAGTTTTATCGGACACTGTGAAGAGTGTTACCAAACAGTGTGAAGAGTGTTATCGGTCAGTGTGAAGAGTGTTACCGGACAGTGTGAAGAGTGTTACCGGACAGAGTGAAGTGTGTTATCGGACAGTGTGAGGAGTGTTACCGAACAGTGTTAAGAGTGTTACCGAACAGTGTGAAGAGTGTTATCGGACAGTGTGAAGAGTGTTGCCGAACAGTGTGAAGACTGTTATCGGACAGTGTGAAGACTGTTATCGGACAGTGTGAAGAGTGTTACCGAACAGTGTGAAGAGTTTTATCGGACACTGTGAAGAGTGTTACCGAACAGTGTGAAGAGTGTTATCGGACACTGTGAACAGTGTTACCGAACAGTGTGAAGAGTGTTATCGGACAGTGTGAAGATTCTTACCGAACAGTGTGAAGAGTGTTATCGGACACTGTGAAGAGTGTTATCGGACACTGTGAAGAGTGTTACCGGACACTGTGAAGAGTGTGATCGGACAGTGTGAAGAGTGTTATCGGACACTGTGAAGAGTGTTATCGGACACTGTGAAGAGTGTTATCGGACATTGTGAAGAGTGTTACCGAACAGTGTGAAGAGTGTTATCGGACACTGTGAAGAGTTACCGAACTGTGTGAAGAGTGTTATCGGACAGTGTGAAGAGTGTTATCGGACAGTCTGAAGATTGTTAACGAACAGTGTGAAGAGTGTTATCGGATATTGTGAAGAGTGTTATCGGACAGTGTGAAGAGTGTTATCGGACAGTGTGAAGAGTGTTACTGGACAGAGTGAAGTGTGTTATCGGACAGTGTGAGGAGTGTTACCGAACAGTGTGAAGAGTGTTACCGAACAGTGTGAAGAGTGTTATCGGACAGTGTGAAGAGTGTTGCCGAACAGTGTGAAGACTGTTATCGGACAGTGTGAAGAGTGTTACCGAACAGTGTGAAGAGTGTTATCGGACACTGTGATGAGTGTTATCGGACACTGTGATGAGTGTTATCGGACACTGTGAAGAGTGTTACCGAACAGTGTGAAGAGTGTTACCGAACAGTGTGAAGAGTGTTATCGGACAGTGTGAAGATTCTTACCGAACAGTGTGAAGAGTGTTATCGGACACTGTGAAGAGTGTTACCGGACACTGTGAAGAGTGTGATCGGACAGTGTGAAGAGTGTTATCGGACACTGTGAAGAGTGTTATCGGACACTGTGAAGAGTGTTATCGGACACTGTGAAGAGAGTTATCGGACACTGTGAAGAGTGTTAACGAACAGTGTGAAGAATGTTACCGGACAGTGTGAAGAGTGTTATCGGACAGTATGAAGATAGTTCCCGAACAGTGTGAAGAGTGTTACCGGACACTGTGAAGAGTGTTACAGGACAGTGTGAAGAGTGTTACCGGACAGTGTGAAGAGTGTTACCGGACAGTGTGAAGAGTGTTATCGGACAGTGTGAAGATTGTTCCCGAACAGTGTGAAGAGTGTTACCGAACAGTGTGAAGAGTGTTATCGGACAGTGTGAAGAGTGTTATCGAACAGTGTGAAGATTGTTCCCGAAGAGTGTGAAGAGTGTTATCGGACATTGTGAGGAGTGTTACCCAACAGTGTGAAGAGTGTTATCGGACACTGTGAACAGTGTTACCGAACAGTGTGAAAAGTGTTATCGGACACTGTGAAGAGTGTGATCGGACAGTGTGAAGAGTGTTATCGGACACTGTGAAGAGTGTTATCGGACATTGTGAAGAGGGTTACCGAACAGTGTGAAGAGTGTTATCGGACACTGTGAACAGTGTTACTGAACAGTGTGAAGAGTGTTACTGAACAGTGTGAAGAGTGTTATCGGACAGAGTGAAGATGCTTACCGAACAATGTGAAGAGTGTTATCGGACAGTGTGAAGCGTGTTATCGGACACTGTGAAGAGTGTTATCGGACACTGTGAAGAGTGTTATCGGACACTGTGAAGAGTGTTATCGGACAGTGTGAAGAGTGTTAACGGACAGTGTGAAGAGTGTTACCGGACAGTGTGAAGATTGTTCCCGAACAGTGTGAAGAGTGTTATCGGACACTGTGAAGAGTATTACCGGATACTGTGAAGAGTGTGATCGGACAGTGTGAAGAGTGTGATCGGACAGTGTGAAGAGTGTTATCGGACACTGTGAAGAGTGTTATCGGACATTGTGAAGAGTGTTACCGAACAGTGTGAAGAGTGTTATCGGACACTGTGAAGAGTGTAACCGACCAGTGTGAAGAGTGTTATCGGACAGTGTGAAGAGAGTTACCGGACAGTGTGAAGAGAGTTATCGGACAGTGTGAAGAGTGTTACCGGACAGTGTGAAGTGAGTTATCGGACAGTGTGAAGAGAGTTATCTGACAGTGTGAAGAGTGTTATCTGACAGTGTGAAGAGTGTTGCCGAACAGTGGGAAGAGTGTTGCCGAACAGTGTGAAGAGTGTTACCGAACATTGTGAAGAGTGTTATCGGACAGTGTGATGATTGTTACCGAACAGTGTGAAGAGTGTTATCGGACACTGAGAAGAGTGTTATCGGACTGTGTGAAGATTGTTCCCGAACAGTGTGAAGAGTGTTATCGGACAGTGTGAAGAGTGTTACCCAACAGTGTGAAGAGTGTTATCGGACACTGTGAAGAGTGTTACCGGACACTGTGAAGAGTGTGATCGGACAGTTTGAAGAGTGTTATAGGACACGGTGAAGAGCGTTATCGGACATTGTGAAGAGGGTTACCGAACAGTGTGAAGAGTGTTATCGGACACTGTGAACAGTGTTACCGAACAGTGGGAAGAGTGTTGCCGAACAGTGTGAAGAGTGTTACCGAACATTGTGAAGAGTGTTATCGGACAGTGTGATGATTGTTACCGAACACTGTGAAGAGTGTTATCGGACACTGAGAAGAGTGTTATCGGACAGTGTGAAGAGTGTTACCCAACAGTGTGAAGAGTGTTATCGGACACTGTGAAGAGTGTTCCCGAACAGTGTGAAGAGTGTTATCGGACACTGTGAAGAGTGTTATCGGACACTGTGAAGAGTGTTATCGGACAGTGTGAAGAGTGTTAACGGACAGAGTGAAGATTGTTCCCGAACAGTGTGAAGAGTGTTATCGGACAGTGTGAAGAGTGTTACCCGAAAGTGTGAAGAGTGTTATCGGACACTGTGAAGAGTGTTACCGAACAGTGTGAAGAGTGTTATCGGACATTGTGAAGAGTGTTATCGGACATTGTGAAGAGTGTTACCGAACAGTGTGAAGAGTGTTATCGGACATTGTGAAGAGTGTTATCGGACACTGTGAAGAGTTACCGAACAGTGTGAAGAGTGTTATCGGATATTGTGAAGAGTGTTATCGGATATTGTGAAGAGTGTTATCGGACAGTGTGAAGAGTGTTACTGGACAGAGTGAAGAATGTTACCGAACAGTGTGAAGAGTGTTATCGGACAGTGTGAAGAGTGTTGCCGAACAGTGTGAAGAGTGTTACTGAACAGTGTGAAGAGTGTTATCGGACAGTGTGAAGAGTGATGCCGAACAGTGTGAAGACTGTTATCGGACAGTCTGAAGACTGTTATCGGACAGTGTGAAGAGTGTTACCGAACAGTGTGAAGAGTTTTATCGGACACTGTGAAGAGTGTTACCGAACAGTGTGAAGAGTGTTACCGGACACTGTGAACAGTGTTACCGAACAGTGTGAAGAGTGTTATCGGACACTGTGAAGAGTTTTATCGGACACTGTGAAGAGTGTTACCAAACAGTGTGAAGAGTGTTATCGGTCAGTGTGAAGAGTGTTACCGGACAGTGTGAAGAGTGTTACCGGACAGAGTGAAGTGTGTTATCGGACAGTGTGAGGAGTGTTACCGAACAGTGTTAAGAGTGTTACCGAACAGTGTGAAGAGTGTTATCGGACAGTGTGAAGAGTGTTGCCGAACAGTGTGAAGACTGTTATCGGACAGTGTGAAGACTGTTATCGGACAGTGTGAAGAGAGTTACCGGACAGTGTGAAGAGAGTTATCGGACAGTGTGAAGAGTGTTACCGGACAGTGTGAAGTGAGTTATCGGACAGTGTGAAGAGAGTTATCTGACAGTGTGAAGAGTGTTATCTGACAGTGTGAAGAGTGTTGCCGAACAGTGGGAAGAGTGTTGCCGAACAGTGTGAAGAGTGTTACCGAACATTGTGAAGAGTGTTACCGAACATTGTGAAGAGTGTTATCGGACAGTGTGATGATTGTTACCGAACAGTGTGAAGAGTGTTATCGGACACTGAGAAGAGTGTTATCGGACAGTGTCTAGAGTGTTATTGGACAGTGTGAAGAGTGTTATCGGACAGTGTGAAGATTGTTCCCGAACAGTGTGAAGAGTGTTATCGGACAGTGTGAAGAGTGTTACCCAACAGTGTGAAGAGTGTTATCGGACACTGTGAAGAGTGTTACCGGACACTGTGAAGAGTGTGATCGGACAGTTTGAAGAGTGTTATAGGACACGGTGAAGAGCGTTATCGGACATTGTGAAGAGGGTTACCGAACAGTGTGAAGAGTGTTATCGGACACTGTGAACAGTGTTACCGAACAGTGGGAAGAGTGTTGCCGAACAGTGTGAAGAGTGTTACCGAACATTGTGAAGAGTGTTATCGGACAGTGTGATGATTGTTACCGAACACTGTGAAGAGTGTTATCGGACACTGAGAAGAGTGTTATCGGACAGTGTGAAGAGTGTTACCCAACAGTGTGAAGAGTGTTATCGGACACTGTGAAGAGTGTTCCCGAACAGTGTGAAGAGTGTTATCGGACACTGTGAAGAGTGTTATCGGACACTGTGAAGAGTGTTATCGGACAGTGTGAAGAGTGTTAACGGACAGAGTGAAGATTGTTCCCGAACAGTGTGAAGAGTGTTATCGGACAGTGTGAAGAGTGTTACCCGAAAGTGTGAAGAGTGTTATCGGACACTGTGAAGAGTGTTACCGAACAGTGTGAAGAGTGTTATCGGACATTGTGAAGAGTGTTATCGGACATTGTGAAGAGTGTTACCGAACAGTGTGAAGAGTGTTATCGGACATTGTGAAGAGTGTTATCGGACACTGTGAAGAGTTACCGAACAGTGTGAAGAGTGTTATCGGATATTGTGAAGAGTGTTATCGGATATTGTGAAGAGTGTTATCGGACAGTGTGAAGAGTGTTACTGGACAGAGTGAAGAATGTTACCGAACAGTGTGAAGAGTGTTATCGGACAGTGTGAAGAGTGTTGCCGAACAGTGTGAAGAGTGTTACTGAACAGTGTGAAGAGTGTTATCGGACAGTGTGAAGAGTGTTGCCGAACAGTGTGAAGACTGTTATCGGACAGTCTGAAGACTGTTATCGGACAGTGTGAAGAGTGTTACCGAACAGTGTGAAGAGTTTTATCGGACACTGTGAAGAGTGTTACCGAACAGTGTGAAGAGTGTTACCGGACACTGTGAACAGTGTTACCGAACAGTGTGAAGAGTGTTATCGGACACTGTGAAGAGTTTTATCGGACACTGTGAAGAGTGTTACCAAACAGTGTGAAGAGTGTTATCGGTCAGTGTGAAGAGTGTTACCGGACAGTGTGAAGAGTGTTACCGGACAGAGTGAAGTGTGTTATCGGACAGTGTGAGGAGTGTTACCGAACAGTGTTAAGAGTGTTACCGAACAGTGTGAAGAGTGTTATCGGACAGTGTGAAGAGTGTTGCCGAACAGTGTGAAGACTGTTATCGGACAGTGTGAAGACTGTTATCGGACAGTGTGAAGAGTGTTACCGAACAGTGTGAAGAGTTTTATCGGACACTGTGAAGAGTGTTACCGAACAGTGTGAAGAGTGTTATCGGACACTGTGAACAGTGTTACCGAACAGTGTGAAGAGTGTTATCGGACAGTGTGAAGATTCTTACCGAACAGTGTGAAGAGTGTTATCGGACACTGTGAAGAGTGTTATCGGACACTGTGAAGAGTGTTACCGGACACTGTGAAGAGTGTGATCGGACAGTGTGAAGAGTGTTATCGGACACTGTGAAGAGTGTTATCGGACACTGTGAAGAGTGTTATCGGACATTGTGAAGAGTGTTACCGAACAGTGTGAAGAGTGTTATCGGACACTGTGAAGAGTTACCGAACTGTGTGAAGAGTGTTATCGGACAGTGTGAAGAGTGTTATCGGACAGTCTGAAGATTGTTAACGAACAGTGTGAAGAGTGTTATCGGATATTGTGAAGAGTGTTATCGGACAGTGTGAAGAGTGTTATCGGACAGTGTGAAGAGTGTTACTGGACAGAGTGAAGTGTGTTATCGGACAGTGTGAGGAGTGTTACCGAACAGTGTGAAGAGTGTTACCGAACAGTGTGAAGAGTGTTATCGGACAGTGTGAAGAGTGTTGCCGAACAGTGTGAAGACTGTTATCGGACAGTGTGAAGAGTGTTACCGAACAGTGTGAAGAGTGTTATCGGACACTGTGATGAGTGTTATCGGACACTGTGATGAGTGTTATCGGACACTGTGAAGAGTGTTACCGAACAGTGTGAAGAGTGTTACCGAACAGTGTGAAGAGTGTTATCGGACAGTGTGAAGATTCTTACCGAACAGTGTGAAGAGTGTTATCGGACACTGTGAAGAGTGTTACCGGACACTGTGAAGAGTGTGATCGGACAGTGTGAAGAGTGTTATCGGACACTGTGAAGAGTGTTATCGGACACTGTGAAGAGTGTTATCGGACACTGTGAAGAGAGTTATCGGACACTGTGAAGAGTGTTAACGAACAGTGTGAAGAATGTTACCGGACAGTGTGAAGAGTGTTATCGGACAGTATGAAGATAGTTCCCGAACAGTGTGAAGAGTGTTACCGGACACTGTGAAGAGTGTTACAGGACAGTGTGAAGAGTGTTACCGGACAGTGTGAAGAGTGTTACCGGACAGTGTGAAGAGTGTTATCGGACAGTGTGAAGATTGTTCCCGAACAGTGTGAAGAGTGTTACCGAACAGTGTGAAGAGTGTTATCGGACAGTGTGAAGAGTGTTATCGAACAGTGTGAAGATTGTTCCCGAAGAGTGTGAAGAGTGTTATCGGACATTGTGAGGAGTGTTACCCAACAGTGTGAAGAGTGTTATCGGACACTGTGAACAGTGTTATCGGACAGTGTGAAGAGTGTTATCGGACAGTGTGAAGAGTGTTGCCGTACAGTGTGATGACTGTTATCGGACAGTGTGAAGAGTGTTACCGGACACTGTGAAGAGTGTTACTGGACAGAGTGAAGTGTGTTATCGGACAGTGTGAGGAGTGTTACCGAACAGTGTGAAGAGTGTTACCGAACAATGTGAAGAGTGTTATCGGTCAGTGTGAAGAGTGTTGCCGAACAGTGTGAAGACTGTTATCGGACAGTGTGAAGAGTGTTACCGAACAGTGTGAAGAGTGTTATCGGACACTGTGAAGAGTGTTACCGAACAGTGGGAAGATTGTTGCCGAACAGTGTGAAGAGTGTTACCGAACATTGTGAAGAGTGTTATCGGACAGTGTGATGATTGTTACCGAACACTGTGAAGAGTGTTATCGGACACTGAGAAGAGTGTGATCGGACAGTGTGAAGAGTGTTACCCAACAGTGTGAAGAGTGTTATCGGACACTGTGAAGAGTGTTCCCGAACAGTGTGAAGAGTGTTCCCGAACAGTGTGAAGAGTGTTATCGGACAGTGTGAAGAGTGTTATCGGACACTGTGAAGAGTGTTATCGGACACTGTGAAGAGTGATATCGGACAGTGTGAAGAGTGTTAACGGACAGAGTGAAGATTGTTCCCGAACAGTGTGAAGAGTGTTATCGGACAGTGTGAAGAGTGTTACCCGAAAGTGTGAAGAGTGTTATCGGACACTGTGAAGAGTGTTACCGAACAGTGTGAAGAGTGTTATCGGACATTGTGAAGAGTGTTATCGGACATTGTGAAGAGTGTTACCGAACAGTGTGAAGAGTGTTATCGGACATTGTGAAGAGTGTTATCGGACACTGTGAAGAGTTACCGAACATTGTGAAGAGTGTTATCGGATATTGTGAAGAGTGTTATCGGATATTGTGAAGAGTGTTATCGGACAGTGTGAAGAGTGTTACTGGACAGAGTGAAGAATGTTACCGAACAGTGTGAAGAGTGTTATCGGACAGTGTGAAGAGTGTTGCCGAACAGTGTGAAGAGTGTTACTGAACAGTGTGAAGAGTGTTATCGGACAGTGTGAAGAGTGTTGCCGAACAGTGTGAAGACTGTTATCGGACAGTCTGAAGACTGTTATCGGACAGTGTGAAGAGTGTTACCGAACAGTGTGAAGAGTTTTATCGGACACTGTGAAGAGTGTTACCGAACAGTGTGAAGAGTGTTACCGGACACTGTGAACAGTGTTACCGAACAGTGTGAAGAGTGTTATCGGACACTGTGAAGAGTTTTATCGGACACTGTGAAGAGTGTTACCAAACAGTGTGAAGAGTGTTATCGGTCAGTGTGAAGAGTGTTACCGGACAGTGTGAAGAGTGTTACCGGACAGAGTGAAGTGTGTTATCGGACAGTGTTAGGAGTGTTACCGAACAGTGTGAAGAGTGTTACCGAACAGTGTGAAGAGTGTTATCGGACAGTGTGAAGAGTGTTGCCGAACAGTGTGAAGACTGTTATCGGACAGTGTGAAGACTGTTATCGGACAGTGTGAAGAGTGTTACCGAACAGTGTGAAGAGTTTTATCGGACACTGTGAAGAGTGTTACCGAACAGTGTGAAGAGTGTTATCGGACACTGTGAACAGTGTTACCGAACAGTGTGAAGAGTGTTATCGGACAGTGTGAAGATTCTTACCGAACAGTGTGAAGAGTGTTATCGGACACTGTGAAGAGTGTTATCGGACACTGTGAAGAGTGGTACCGGACACTGTGAAGAGTGTGATCGGACAGTGTGAAGAGTGTTATCGGACACTGTGAAGAGTTTTATCGGACACTGTGAAGAGTGTTACCAAACAGTGTGAAGAGTGTTATCGGTCAGTGTGAAGAGTGTTACCGGACAGTGTGAAGAGTGTTACCGGACAGAGTGAAGTGTGTTATCGGACAGTGTGAGGAGTGTTACCGAACAGTGTGAAGAGTGTTACCGAACAGTGTGAAGAGTGTTATCGGACAGTGTGAAGAGTGTTGCCGAACAGTGTGAAGACTGTTATCGGACAGTGTGAAGACTGTTATCGGACAGTGTGAAGAGTGTTACCGAACAGTGTGAAGAGTTTTATCGGACACTGTGAAGAGTGTTACCGAACCGTGTGAAGAGTGTTATCGGACACTGTGAACAGTGTTACCGAACAGTGTGAAGAGTGTTATCGGACAGTGTGAAGATTCTTACCGAACAGTGTGAAGAGTGTTATCGGACACTGTGAAGAGTGTTATCGGACACTGTGAAGAGTGTTATCGGACACTGTGAAGAGTGTTACCGGACACTGTGAAGTGTGTGATCGGACAGTGTGAAGAGTGTGATCGGACAGTGTGAAGAGTGTTATCGGACACTGTGAAGAGTGTTATCGGACATTGTGAAGAGTGTTACCGAACAGTGTGAAGAGTGTTATCGGACACTGTGAAGAGTTACCGAACAGTGTGAAGAGTGTTATCGGACAGTGTGAAGAGTGTTATCGGACAGTCTGAAGATTGTTAACGAACAGTGTGAAGAGTGTTATCGGATATTGTGAAGAGTGTTATCGGACAGTGTGAAGAGTGTTATCGGACAGTGTGAAGAGTGTTACTGGACAGAGTGAAGTGTGTTATCGGACAGTGTGAGGAGTGTTACCGAACAGTGTGAAGAGTGTTACCGAACAGTGTGAAGAGTGTTATCGGACAGTGTGAAGAGTGTTGCCGAACAGTGTGAAGACTGTTATCGGACAGTGTGAAGAGTGTTACCGAACAGTGTGAAGAGTGTTATCGGACACTGTGAAGAGTGTTACCGAACAGTGTGAAGAGTGTTACCGAACAGTGTGAAGAGTGTTATCGGACAGTGTGAAGATTCTTATCGAACAGTGTGAAGAGTGTTATCGGACACTGTGAAGAGTGTTACCGGACACTGTGAGGAGTGTGATCGGACAGTGTGAAGAGTGTTATCGGACACTGTGAAGAGTGTTATCGGACACTGTGAAGAGAGTTATCGGACACTGTGAAGAGTGTTAACAAACAGTGTGAAGAATGTTACCGGACAGTGTGAAGAGTGTTATCGGACAGTATGAAGATTGTTCCCGAACAGTGTGAAGAGTGTTACCGGACACTGTGAAGAGTGTTACAGGACAGTGTGAAGAGTGTTACCGGACAGTGTGAAGAGTGTTACCGAACAGTGTGAAGAGTGTTATCGGACAGTGTGAAGAGTGTTATCGAACAGTGTGAAGATTGTTACCGAACACTGTGAAGAGTGTTATCGGACAGTGTGAGGAGTGTTACCCAACAGTGTGAAGAGTGTTATCGGACACTGTGAACAGTGTTATCGGACACTGTGAAGAGTGTTCCCGAACAGTGTGAAGAGTGTTATCGGACAGTGTGAAGAGTGTTATCGGACACTGTGAAGAGTGTTATCGGACACTGTGAAGAGTGTTATCGGACAGTGTGAAGAGTGTTAACGGACAGAGTGAAGATTGTTCCCGAACAGTGTGAAGAGTGTTATCGGACAGTGTGAAGAGTGTTACCCGAAAGTGTGAAGAGTGTTATCGGACACTGTGAAGAGTGTTACCGAACAGTGTGAAGAGTGTTATCGGACATTGTGAAGAGTGTTATCGGACATTGTGAAGAGTGTTACCGAACAGTGTGAAGAGCGTTATCGGACATTGTGAAGAGTGTTATCGGACACTGTGAAGAGTTACCGAACAGTGTGAAGAGTGTTATCGGATATTGTGAAGAGTGTTATCGGATATTGTGAAGAGTGTTATCGGACAGTGTGAAGAGTGTTACTGGACAGAGTGAAGAATGTTACCGAACAGTGTGAAGAGTGTTATCGGACAGTGTGAAGAGTGTTGCCGAACAGTCTGAAGAGTGTTACTGAACAGTGTGAAGAGTGTTATCGGACAGTGTGAAGAGTGTTATCGGACAGTGTGAAGACTGTTATCGGACAGTGTGAAGACTGTTATCGGACAGTCTGAAGACTGTTATCGGACAGTGTGAAGAGTGTTACCGAACTGTGTGAAGAGTTTTATCGGACACTGTGAAGAGTGTTACCGAACAGTGTGAAGAGTGTTACCGGACATTGTGAACAGTGTTACCGAACAGTGTGAAGAGTGTTATCGGACACTGTGAAGAGTTTTATCGGACACTGTGAAGAGTGTTACCAAACAGTGTGAAGAGTGTTATCGGTCAATGTGAAGAGTGTTACCGGACAGTGTGAAGAGTGTTACCGGACAGAGTGAAGTGTGTTATCGGACAGTGTGAGGAGTGTTACCGAACAGTGTGAAGAGTGTTACCGAACAGTGTGAAGAGTGTTACCGGACAGTGTGAAGAGTGTTGCCGAACAGTGTGAAGACTGTTATCGGACAGTGTGAAGACTGTTATCGGACAGTGTGAAGAGTGTTACCGAACAGTGTGAAGAGTTTTATCGGACACTGTGAAGAGTGTTACCGAACAGTGTGAAGAGTGTTATTGGACACTGTGAACAGTGTTACCGAACAGTGTGAAGAGTGTTATCGGACAGTGTGAAGATTCTTACCGAACAGTGTGAAGAGTGTTATCGGACACTGTGAAGAGTGTTATCGGACACTGTGAAGAGTGTTACCGGACACTGTGAAGAGTGTGATCGGACAGTGTGAAGAGTGTTATCGGACACTGTGAAGAGTGTTATCGGACACTGTGAAGAGTGTTATCGGACATTGTGAAGAGTGTTACCGAACAGTCTGAAGAGTGTTATCGGACACTGTGAAGAGTTACCGAACATTGTGAAGAGTGTTATCGGACAGTGTGAAGAGTGTTATGGACAGTCTGAAGATTGTTAACGAACAGTGTGAAGAGTGTTATCGGATCTTGTGAAGAGTGTTATCGGACAGTGTGAAGAGTGTTATCGGACAGTGTGAAGAGTGTTACTGGACAGAGTGAAGTGTGTTATCGGACAGTGTGAGGAGTGTTACCGAACAGTGTGAAGAGTGTTACCGAACAGTGTGAAGAGTGTTATCGGACAGTGTGAAGAGTGTTGCCGAACAGTGTGAAGACTGTTATCGGACTGTGTGAAGAGTGTTACCGAACAGTGTGAAGAGTGTTATCGGACACTGTGAAGAGTGTTACCGAACAGTGTGAAGAGTGTTACCGAACAGTGTGAAGAGTGTTATCGGACAGTGTGAAGATTCTTACCGAACAGTGTGAAGAGTGTTATCGGACACTGTGAAGAGTGTTACCGGACACTGTGAAGAGTGTGATCGGACACTGTGAAGAGTGTTATCGGACACTGTGAAGAGTGTTATCGGACACTGTGAAGAGAGTTATCGGACACTGTGAAGAGTGTTAACGAACAGTGTGAAGACTGTTATCGGACAGTGTGAAGAGTGTTACCGAACAGTGTGAAGAGTGTTATCGGACACTGTGAAGAGTGTTACCGAACAGTGTGAAGAGTGTTACCGAACAGTGTGAAGAGTGTTATCGGACAGTGTGAACAGTGTTACCGAACAGTGTGAAGAGTGTTATCGGACACTGTGAAGAGTGTTACCGAACAGTGTGAAGAGTGTTACCGAACAGTGTGAAGAGTGTTATCGGACAGTGTGAAGATTCTTACCGAACAGTGTGAAGAGTGTTATCGGACACTGTGAAGAGTGTTACCGGACACTGTGAAGAGTGTGATCGGACAGTGTGAAGAGTGTTATCGGACACTGTGAAGAGTGTTATCGGACACTGTGAAGAGAGTTATCGGACACTGTGAAGAGTGTTACCGGACACTGTGAAGAGTGTGATCGGACAGTGTGAAGAGTGTGATCGGACACTGTGAAGAGTGTTATCGGACACTGTGAAGAGTGTTATCGGACATTGTGAAGAGTGTTACCGAACAGTGTGAAGAGTGTTATCGGACACTGTGAAGAGTTACCGAACAGTGTGAAGAGTGTTATCGGACAGTGTGAAGAGTGTTATCGGACATTCTGAAGATTGTTAACGAACAGTGTGAAGAGTGTTATCGGATATTGTGAAGAGTGTTATCGGACAGTGTGAAGAGTGTTATCGGACAGTGTGAAGAGTGTTACTGGACAGAGTGAAGTGTGTTATCGGACAGTGTGAGGAGTGTTACCGAACAGTGTGAAGAGTGTTACCGAACAGTGTGAAGAGTGTTATCGGACAGTGTGAAGAGTGTTGCCGAACAGTGTGAAGACTGTTATCGGACAGTGTGAAGAGTGTTACCGAACAGTGTGAAGAGTGTTATCGGACACTGTGAAGAGTGTTACCGAACAGTGTGAAGAGTGTTACCGAACAGTGTGAAGAGTGTTATCGGACAGTGTGAAGATTCTTATCGAACAGTGTGAAGAGTGTTATCGGACAATGTGAAGAGTGTTACCGGACACTGTGAAGAGTGTGATCGGACAGTGTGAAGAGTGTTATCGGACACTGTGAAGAGTGTTATCGGACACTGTGAAGAGAGTTATCGGACACTGTGAAGAGTGTTAACAAACAGTGTGAAGAATGTTACCGGACAGTGTGAAGAGTGTTATCGGACAGTATGAAGATTGTTCCCGAACAGTGTGAAGAGTGTTACCGGACACTGTGAAGAGTGTTACAGGACAGTGTGAAGAGTGGTACCGGACAGTGTGAAGAGTGTTACCGAACAGTGTGAAGAGTGTTATCGGACAGTGTGAAGAGTGTTATCGAACAGTGTGAAGATTGTTCCCGAACAGTGTGAAGAGTGTTACCGGACAGTGTGAGGAGTGTTACCCAACAGTGTGAAGAGTGTTATCGGACACTGTGAACAGTGTTATCGGACAGTGTGAAGAGTGTTATCGGACACTGTGAAGAGTGTTACTGGACAGAGTGAAGTGTGTTATCGGACAGTGTGAGGAGTGTTACCGAACAGTGTGAAGAGTGTTACCGAACAATGTGAAGAGTGTTATCGGACAGGGTGAAGAGTGTTGCCGAACAGTGTGAAGACTGTTATCGGACAGTGTGAAGAGTGTTACCGAACAGTGTGAAGAGTGTTATCGGACACTGTGAAGAGTGTTACCGAACAGTGGGAAGAGTCTTGCCGAACAGTGTGAAGAGTGTTACCGAACATTGTGAAGAGTGTTATCGGACAGTGTGATGATTGTTACCGAACACTGTGAAGAGTGTTATCGGACACTGAGAAGAGTGTTATCGGACAGTGTGAAGAGTGTTACCCAACAGTGTGAAGAGTGTTATCGGACACTGTGAAGAGTGTTCCCGAACAGTGTGAAGAGTGTTATCGGACAGTGTGAAGAGTGTTATCGGACACTGTGAAGAGTGTTATCGGACACTGTGAAGAGTGTTATCGGACAGTGTGAAGAGTGTTAACGGACAGAGTGAAGATTGTTCCCGAACAGTGTGAAGAGTGTTATCGGACAGTGTGAAGAGTGTTACCCGAAAGTGTGAAGAGTGTTATCGGACACTGTGAAGAGTGTTACCGAACAGTGTGAAGAGTGTTATCGGACATTGTGAAGAGTGTTATCGGACATTGTGAAGAGTGTTACCGAACAGTGTGAAGAGCGTTATCGGACATTGTGAAGAGTGTTATCGGACACTGTGAAGAGTTACCGAACAGTGTGAAGAGTGTTATCGGATATTGTGAAGAGTGTTATCGGATATTGTGAAGAGTGTTATCGGACAGTGTGAAGAGTGTTACTGGACAGAGTGAAGAATGTTACCGAACAGTGTGAAGAGTGTTATCGGACAGTGTGAAGAGTGTTGCCGAACAGTCTGAAGAGTGTTATCGGACAGTGTGAAGAGTGTTATCGGACAGTGTGAAGACTGTTATCGGACAGTGTGAAGACTGTTATCGGACAGTCTGAAGACTGTTATCGGACAGTGTGAAGAGTGTTACCGAACTGTGTGAAGAGTTTTATCGGACACTGTGAAGAGTGTTACCGAACAGTGTGAAGAGTGTTACCGGACACTGTGAACAGTGTTACCGAACAGTGTGAAGAGTGTTATCGGACACTGTGAAGAGTTTTATCGGACACTGTGAAGAGTGTTACCAAACAGTGTGAAGAGTGTTATCGGTCAATGTGAAGAGTGTTACCGGACAGTGTGAAGAGTGTTACCGGACAGAGTGAAGTGTGTTATCGGACAGTGTGAGGAGTGTTACCGAACAGTGTGAAGAGTGTTACCGAACAGTGTGAAGAGTGTTACCGGACAGTGTGAAGAGTGTTGCCGAACAGTGTGAAGACTGTTATCGGACAGTGTGAAGACTGTTATCGGACAGTGTGAAGAGTGTTACCGAACAGTGTGAAGAGTTTTATCGGACACTGTGAAGAGTGTTACCGAACAGTGTGAAGAGTGTTATTGGACACTGTGAACAGTGTTACCGAACAGTGTGAAGAGTGTTATCGGACAGTGTGAAGATTCTTACCGAACAGTGTGAAGAGTGTTATCGGACACTGTGAAGAGTGTTATCGGACACTGTGAAGAGTGTTACCGGACACTGTGAAGAGTGTGATCGGACAGTGTGAAGAGTGTTATCGGACACTGTGAAGAGTGTTATCGGACACTGTGAAGAGTGTTATCGGACATTGTGAAGAGTGTTACCGAACAGTCTGAAGAGTGTTATCGGACACTGTGAAGAGTTACCGAACATTGTGAAGAGTGTTATCGGACAGTGTGAAGAGTGTTATCGGACAGTCTGAAGATTGTTAACGAACAGTGTGAAGAGTGTTATCGGATCTTGTGAAGAGTGTTATCGGACAGTGTGAAGAGTGTTATCGGACAGTGTGAAGAGTGTTACTGGACAGAGTGAAGTGTGTTATCGGACAGTGTGAGGAGTGTTACCGAACAGTGTGAAGAGTGTTACCGAACAGTGTGAAGAGTGTTATCGGACAGTGTGAAGAGTGTTGCCGAACAGTGTGAAGACTGTTATCGGACAGTGTGAAGAGTGTTACCGAACAGTGTGAAGAGTGTTATCGGACACTGTGAAGAGTGTTACCGAACAGTGTGAAGAGTGTTACCGAACAGTGTGAAGAGTGTTATCGGACAGTGTGAAGATTCTTACCGAACAGTGTGAAGAGTGTTATCGGACACTGTGAAGAGTGTTACCGGACACTGTGAAGAGTGTGATCGGACAGTGTGAAGAGTGTTAACGGACACTGTGAAGAGTGTTATCGGACACTGTGAAGAGAGTTATCGGACACTGTGAAGAGTGTTAACGAACAGTGTGAAGAATGTTACCGGACAGTGTGAAGAGTGTTATCGGACAGTATGAAGATTGTTCCCGAACAGTGTGAAGAGTGTTATCGGACACTGTGAAGAGTGTTACAGGACAGTGTGAAGAGTGTTACCGGACAGTGTGAAGAGTGTTACCGGACAGTGTGAAGATTGTTCCCGAACAGTGTGAAGAGTGTTACCGAACAGTGTGAAGAGTGTTATCGGACAGTGTGAAGAGTGTTATCGAACAGTGTGAAGATTGTTCCCGAACAGTGTGAAGAGTGTTATCGGACAGTGTGAGGAGTGTTACCCAACAGTGTGAAGAGTGTTATCGGACACTGTGAAGAGTGTTATCGGACAGTGTGAAGAGTGTTACCGGACACTGTGAAGAGTGTTACTGGACAGAGTGAAGTGTGTTATCGGACAGTGTGAGGAGTGTTACCGAACAGTGTGAAGAGTGTTACCGAACAATGTGAAGAGTGTTATCGGACAGTGTGAAGAGTGTTGCCGAACAGTGTGAAGACTGTTATCGGACAGTGTGAAGAGTGTTACCGAACAGTGTGAAGAGTGTTATCGGACACTGTGAAGAGTGTTACCGAACAGTGTGAAGATTGTTACCGAACAGTGTGAAGAGTGTTATCGGACAGTGTGAAGATTCTTACCGAACAGTGTGAAGAGTGTTATCGGACACTGTGAAGAGTGTTACCGGACACTGTGAAGAGTGTTATCGGACAGTGTGAAGATTGTTCCCGAACAGTGTGAAGAGTGTTATCGGACACTGTGAAGAGTGTTACCGGACAGTGTGAAGAGTGTTAACGGACACTGTGAAGAGTGTTATCGGACAGTGTGAAGATTGTTTCCGAACAGTGTGAAGAGTGTTACCGAACAGTGTGAAGAGTGTTATCGGACAGTGTGAAGAGTGTTATCGGACAGTGTGAAGAGTGTTATCGGACAGTGTGAAGAGTGTTATCGGACACTGTGAAGAGTGTTACCGAACAGTGTGAAGAGTGTTACCGAACAGTGTGAAGAGTGTTATCGGACAGTGTGAAGATTCTTATCGAACAGTGTGAAGAGTGTTATCGGACAATGTGAAGAGTGTTACCGGACACTGTGAAGAGTGTGATCGGACAGTGTGAAGAGTGTTATCGGACACTGTGAAGAGTGTTATCGGACACTGTGAAGAGAGTTATCGGACACTGTGAAGAGTGTTAACAAACAGTGTGAAGAATGTTACCGGACAGTGTGAAGAGTGTTATCGGACAGTATGAAGATTGTTCCCGAACAGTGTGAAGAGTGTTACCGGACACTGTGAAGAGTGTTACAGGACAGTGTGAAGAGTGTTACCGGACAGTGTGAAGAGTGTTACCGAACAGTGTGAAGAGTGTTATCGGACAGTGTGAAGAGTGTTATCGAACAGTGTGAAGATTGTTCCCGAACAGTGTGAAGAGTGTTACCGGACAGTGTGAGGAGTGTTACCCAACAGTGTGAAGAGTGTTATCGGACACTGTGAACAGTGTTATCGGACAGTGTGAAGAGTGTTATCGGACACTGTGAAGAGTGTTACTGGACAGAGTGAAGTGTGTTATCGGACAGTGTGAGGAGTGTTACCGAACAGTGTGAAGAGTGTTACCGAACAATGTGAAGAGTGTTATCGGACAGGGTGAAGAGTGTTGCCGAACAGTGTGAAGACTGTTATCGGACAGTGTGAAGAGTGTTACCGAACAGTGTGAAGAGTGTTATCGGACACTGTGAAGAGTGTTACCGAACAGTGGGAAGAGTCTTGCCGAACAGTGTGAAGAGTGTTACCGAACATTGTGAAGAGTGTTATCGGACAGTGTGATGATTGTTACCGAACACTGTGAAGAGTGTTATCGGACACTGAGAAGAGTGTTATCGGACAGTGTGAAGAGTGTTACCCAACAGTGTGAAGAGTGTTATCGGACACTGTGAAGAGTGTTCCCGAACAGTGTGAAGAGTGTTATCGGACAGTGTGAAGAGTGTTATCGGACACTGTGAAGAGTGTTATCGGACACTGTGAAGAGTGTTATCGGACAGTGTGAAGAGTGTTAACGGACAGAGTGAAGATTGTTCCCGAACAGTGTGAAGAGTGTTATCGGACAGTGTGAAGAGTGTTACCCGAAAGTGTGAAGAGTGTTATCGGACACTGTGAAGAGTGTTACCGAACAGTGTGAAGAGTGTTATCGGACATTGTGAAGAGTGTTATCGGACATTGTGAAGAGTGTTACCGAACAGTGTGAAGAGCGTTATCGGACATTGTGAAGAGTGTTATCGGACACTGTGAAGAGTTACCGAACAGTGTGAAGAGTGTTATCGGATATTGTGAAGAGTGTTATCGGATATTGTGAAGAGTGTTATCGGACAGTGTGAAGAGTGTTACTGGACAGAGTGAAGAATGTTACCGAACAGTGTGAAGAGTGTTATCGGACAGTGTGAAGAGTGTTGCCGAACAGTCTGAAGAGTGTTATCGGACAGTGTGAAGAGTGTTATCGGACAGTGTGAAGACTGTTATCGGACAGTGTGAAGACTGTTATCGGACAGTCTGAAGACTGTTATCGGACAGTGTGAAGAGTGTTACCGAACTGTGTGAAGAGTTTTATCGGACACTGTGAAGAGTGTTACCGAACAGTGTGAAGAGTGTTACCGGACACTGTGAACAGTGTTACCGAACAGTGTGAAGAGTGTTATCGGACACTGTGAAGAGTTTTATCGGACACTGTGAAGAGTGTTACCAAACAGTGTGAAGAGTGTTATCGGTCAATGTGAAGAGTGTTACCGGACAGTGTGAAGAGTGTTACCGGACAGAGTGAAGTGTGTTATCGGACAGTGTGAGGAGTGTTACCGAACAGTGTGAAGAGTGTTACCGAACAGTGTGAAGAGTGTTACCGGACAGTGTGAAGAGTGTTGCCGAACAGTGTGAAGACTGTTATCGGACAGTGTGAAGACTGTTATCGGACAGTGTGAAGAGTGTTACCGAACAGTGTGAAGAGTGTTATCGGACACTGTGAAGAGTGTTACCGGACACTGTGAAGAGTGTGATCGGACAGTGTGAAGAGTGTTATCGGACACTGTGAAGAGTGTTATCGGACACTGTGAAGAGTGTTATCGGACATTGTGAAGAGTGTTACCGAACAGTCTGAAGAGTGTTATCGGACACTGTGAAGAGTTACCGAACATTGTGAAGAGTGTTATCGGACAGTGTGAAGAGTGTTATCGGACAGTCTGAAGATTGTTAACGAACAGTGTGAAGAGTGTTATCGGATCTTGTGAAGAGTGTTATCGGACAGTGTGAAGAGTGTTATCGGACAGTGTGAAGAGTGTTACTGGACAGAGTGAAGTGTGTTATCGGACAGTGTGAGGAGTGTTACCGAACAGTGTGAAGAGTGTTACCGAACAGTGTGAAGAGTGTTATCGGACAGTGTGAAGAGTGTTGCCGAACAGTGTGAAGACTGTTATCGGACAGTGTGAAGAGTGTTACCGAACAGTGTGAAGAGTGTTATCGGACACTGTGAAGAGTGTTACCGAACAGTGTGAAGAGTGTTACCGAACAGTGTGAAGAGTGTTATCGGACAGTGTGAAGATTCTTACCGAACAGTGTGAAGAGTGTTATCGGACACTGTGAAGAGTGTTACCGGACACTGTGAAGAGTGTGATCGGACAGTGTGAAGAGTGTTAACGGACACTGTGAAGAGTGTTATCGGACACTGTGAAGAGAGTTATCGGACACTGTGAAGAGTGTTAACGAACAGTGTGAAGAATGTTACCGGACAGTGTGAAGAGTGTTATCGGACAGTATGAAGATTGTTCCCGAACAGTGTGAAGAGTGTTATCGGACACTGTGAAGAGTGTTACAGGACAGTGTGAAGAGTGTTACCGGACAGTGTGAAGAGTGTTACCGGACAGTGTGAAGATTGTTCCCGAACAGTGTGAAGAGTGTTACCGAACAGTGTGAAGAGTGTTATCGGACAGTGTGAAGAGTGTTATCGAACAGTGTGAAGATTGTTCCCGAACAGTGTGAAGAGTGTTATCGGACAGTGTGAGGAGTGTTACCCAACAGTGTGAAGAGTGTTATCGGACACTGTGAAGAGTGTTATCGGACAGTGTGAAGAGTGTTACCGGACACTGTGAAGAGTGTTACTGGACAGAGTGAAGTGTGTTATCGGACAGTGTGAGGAGTGTTACCGAACAGTGTGAAGAGTGTTACCGAACAATGTGAAGAGTGTTATCGGACAGTGTGAAGAGTGTTGCCGAACAGTGTGAAGACTGTTATCGGACAGTGTGAAGAGTGTTACCGAACAGTGTGAAGAGTGTTATCGGACACTGTGAAGAGTGTTACCGAACAGTGTGAAGATTGTTACCGAACAGTGTGAAGAGTGTTATCGGACAGTGTGAAGATTCTTACCGAACAGTGTGAAGAGTGTTATCGGACACTGTGAAGAGTGTTACCGGACACTGTGAAGAGTGTTATCGGACAGTGTGAAGATTGTTCCCGAACAGTGTGAAGAGTGTTATCGGACACTGTGAAGAGTGTTACCGGACAGTGTGAAGAGTGTTAACGGACACTGTGAAGAGTGTTATCGGACAGTGTGAAGATTGTTTCCGAACAGTGTGAAGAGTGTTACCGAACAGTGTGAAGAGTGTTATCGGACAGTGTGAAGAGTGTTATCGGACAGTGTGAAGAGTGTTATCGGACAGTGTGAAGAGTGTTACCCGAAAGTGTGAAGAGTGTTATCGGACACTGTGAAGCGTGTTACCGAACAGTGTGAAGAGTGTTATCGGACATTGTGAAGAGTGTTATCGGACATTGTGAAGAGTGTTGCCGAACAGTGTGAAGACTGTTATCGGACAGTGTGAAGACTGTTATCGGACAGTGTGAAGAGTGTTACCGAACAGTGTGAAGAGTGTTATCGGACACTGTGAAGAGTGTTACCGAACAGTGTGAAGAGTGTTATCGGACACTGTGAACAGTGTTACCGAACAGTGTGAAGAGTGTTATCGGACAGTGTGAAGATTTTTACCGAACAGTGTGAAGAGTGTTATCGGACACTGTGAAGAGTGTTATCGGACACTGTGAAGAGTGTTACCGGACACTGTGAAGAGTGTGATCGGACAGTGTGAAGAGTGTTATCGGTCACTGTGAAGAGTGTTATCGGACACTGTGAAGAGTGTTATCGGACACTGTGAAGAGTGTTATCGGACATTGTGAAGAGTGTTACCGAACAGTGTGAAGAGTGTTATCGGACACTGTGAAGAGTTACCGAACAGTGTGAAGAGTGTTATCGGACAGTGTGAAGAGTGTTATCGGACAGTCTGAAGATTGTTAACGAACAGTGTGAAGAGTGTTATCGGATATGGTGAAGAGTGTTATCGGACAGTGTGAAGAGTGTTATCGGACAGTGTGAAGAGTGTTACTGGACAGAGTGAAGTGTGTTATCGGACAGTGTGAGGAGTGTTACCGAACAGTGTGAAGACTGTTACCGAACAGTGTGAAGAGTGTTATCGGACAGTGTGAAGAGTGTTGCCGAACAGTGTGAAGACTGTTATCGGACAGTGTGAAGAGTGTTACCGAACAGTGTGAAGAGTGTTATCGGACACTGTGAAGAGTGTTACCGAACAGTGTGAAGAGTGTTACCGAACAGTGTGAAGAGTGTTATCGGACAGTGTGAAGATTCTTACCGAACAGTGTGAAGAGTGTTATCGGACACTGTGAAGAGTGTTACCGGACACTGTGAAGAGTGTGATCGGACAGTGTGAAGACTGTTATCGGACACTGTGAAGACTGTTATCGGACACTGTGAAGAGAGTTATCGGACACTGTGAAGAGTGTTAACGAACAGTGTGAAGAATGTTACCGGACAGTGTGAAGAGTGTTATCGGACAGTATGAAGATTGTTCCCGAACAGTGTGAAGAGTGTTATCGGACACTGTGAAGAGTGTTACAGGACAGTGTGAAGAGTGTTACCGGACAGTGTGAAGAGTGTTATCGGACAGTGTGAAGATTGTTCCCGAACAGTGTGAAGAGTGTTACCGAACAGTGTGAAGAGTGTTATCGGACAGTGTGAAGAGTGTTATCGAACAGTGTGAAGATTGTTCCCGAACAGTGTGAAGAGTGTTATCGGACAGTGTGAGGAGTGTTACCCAACAGTGTGAAGAGTGTTATCGGACACTGTGAAGAGTGTTATCGGACAGTGTGAAGAGTGTTATCGGACAGTGTGAAGAGTGTTGCCGTACAGTGTGATGACTGTTATCGGACAGTGTGAAGAGTGTTACCGGACACTGTGAAGAGTGTTACTGGACAGAGTGAAGTGTGTTATCGGACAGTGTGAGGAGTGTTACCGAACAGTGTGAAGAGTGTTACCGAACAATGTGAAGAGTGTTATCGGACAGTGTGAAGAGTGTTGCCGAACAGTGTGAAGACTGTTATCGGACAGTGTGAAGAGTGTTACCGGACACTGTGAAGAGTGTTACCGAACAGTGTGAAGATTGTTACCGAACAGTGTGAAGAGTGTTATCGGACAGTGTGAAGATTCTTACCGAACAGTGTGAAGAGTGTTACCGGACACTGTGAACAGTGTTATCGGACAGTGTGAAGATTGTTCCCGAACAGTGTGAAGAGTGTTATCGGACACTGTGAAGAGTGTTACCAGACAGTGTGAAGAGTGTTACCGGACAGTGTGAAGAGTGTTATCGGACAGTGTGAAGATTGTTTCCGAACAGTGTGAAGAGTGTTACCGAACAGTGTGAAGAGTGTTATCGGACAGTGTGAAGAGTGTTATCGAACAGTGTGAAGATTGTTCCCGAACAGTGTGAAGAGTGTTATCGGACAGTGTGAGGAGTGTTACCCAACAGTGTGAAGAGTGTTATCGGACACTGTGAAGAGTGTTATCGGACAGTGTGAAGAGTGTTATCGGACAGTGTGAAGAGTGTTGCCGTACAGTGTGATGACTGTTATCGGACAGTGTGAAGAGTGTTACCGGACACTGTGAAGAGTGTTACCCAACAGTGTGAAGAGTGTTATCGGACACTGTGAAGAGTGTTATCGGACACTGTGAAGAGTGTTATCGGACACTGTGAAGAGTGTTACCGAACAGTGTGAAGAGTGTTATCGGACACTGTGAAGAGTGTTACCGAACAGTGTGAAGAGTGTTACCGAACAGTGTGAAGAGTGTTACCGGACAGTGTGAAGAGTGTTATCGGACAGAGTGAAGAGTGTTATCGGACAGTGTGAAGATTCTTACCGAACAGTGTGAAGAGTGTTATCAGACACTGTGAAGAGTGTTATCGGACACTGTGAACAGTGTTATCGGACACTGTGAAGAGTGTTATCGGACACTGTGAAGAGTGTTACCGAACAGTGTGAAGAGTGTTATCGGACACTGTGAAGAGTGTTACTAAACAGTGTGAAGAGTGTTACCGAACAGTGTGAAGAGTGTTATCGGACAGTGTGAAGAGTGTTATCGGACAGTGTTAAGAGTGTTGCCGTACAGTGTGATGACTGCTATCGGACAGTGTGTAGAGTGTTACCGAACAGTGTGAAGAGTGTTACCGGACACTGTGAAGAGTGTTACCCAACAGTGTCAAGAGTGTTATCGGACACTGTGAAGAGTGTTATCGGACACTGTGAAGAGTGTTACCGAACAGTGTGAAGAGTGTTATCGGACACTGTGAAGAGTGTGATCGGACAATGTGAAGGTTGTTACCGAACATTGTGAAGATTTTTACCGAACAGTGTGAAGAGTGTTATCGGACAGTGTGAAGAGTGTTATCGGACAGTGTGAAGAGTGTTACTAAACAGTGTGAAGAGTGTTACCGAACAGTGTGAAGAGTGTTATCGGACAGTGTGAAGAGTGTTATCGGACAGTGTGAAGAGTGTTGCCGTACAGTGTGATGACTGCTATCGGACAGTGTGAAGAGTGTTACCGAACAGTGTGAAGAGTGTTACCGGACACTGTGATGAGTGTTACCCAACAGTGTCAAGAGTGTTATCGGACACTGTGAAGAGTGTTATCGGACACTGTGAAGAGTGTTACCGAACAGTGTGAAGAGTGTTATCGGACACTGTGAAGAGTGTGATCGGACAATGTGAAGATTGTTACCGAACATTGTGAAGATTTTTACCGAACAGTGTGAAGAGTGTTATCGGACAGTGTGAAGAGTGTTATTGGACAGTGTGAAGAGTGTTATCGGACAGTGTGAAGAGTGTCATCGGACACTGTGACGAGTGTTACCGAACAGTGTGAAAAGTGTTACCGGACAGTGCGAAGAGTGTTACCGGACATTGTGAAGAGTGTTAGCCAACAGTGTGAAGAGTGCTACCGGACAGTGTGAAGAGTGTTACCGGACAGTGCGAAGAGTGTTATCGGACAGTGCGAAGAGTGTTACCGAACATTGTGAAGAGTGTTATCGGACACTGTGAAGAGTGTTACCGAACAGTGTGAAGAGTGTTACCGAACAGTGTGAAGAGTGTTACCGAACAGTGTGACGAGTGTTACCGAACAGTGTGACGAGTGTTACCGAACAGTGTGAAGAGTGTTACCGAACAGTGTGAAGAGTGTTGCCGTACAGTGTGATGACTGTTATCAGACAGTGTGAAGAGTGTTACCGGACACTGTGAAGAGTGTTACCCAACAGTGTGAAGAGTGTTATCGGACGCTGTGAAGAGTGTTATCGGACACTGTGAAGAGTGTTACCGAACAGTGTGAAGAGTGTTATCGGACACTGTGAAGAGTGTTACCGAACAGTGTGAAGAGTGTTACCGAACAGTGTGAAGAGTGTTACCGGACAGTGTGAAGAGTGTTATCGGACAGAGTGAAGAGTGTTATCGGACACTGTGAAGAGTGTTACCGAACAGTGTGAAGAGTGTTATCGGACACTGTGAAGAGTGTTATCGGACACTGTGAAGAGTGTTATCGGACACTGTGAAGAGTGTTACCGAACAGTGTGAAGAGTGTTATCGGACACTGTGAAGAGTGTTACTAAACAGTGTGAAGAGTGTTATCGGACAGTGTGAAGAGTGTTATCGGACAGTGTGAAGATTCTTACCGAACAGTGTGAAGAGTGTTATCGGACACTGTGAAGAGTGTTACCGGACACTGTGAAGAGTGTTATCGGACAGTGTGAAGATTGTTCCCGAACAGTGTGAAGAGTGTTATCGGACACTGTGAAGAGTGTTACCAGACAGTGTGAAGAGTGTTAACGGACACTGTGAAGAGTGTTATCGGACACTGTGAAGATTGTTTCCGAACAGTGTGAAGAGTGTTACCGAACAGTGTGAAGAGTGTTATCGGACAGTGTGAAGAGTGTTATCGGACAGTGTGAAGAGTGTTACCCGAAATTGTGAAGAGTGTTATCGGACACTGTGAAGAGTGTTACCGAACAGTGTGAAGAGTGTTATCGGACATTGTGAAGAGTGTTATCGGACATTGTGAAGAGTGTTGCCGAACAGTGTGAAGACTGTTATCGGACAGTGTGAAGAGTGTTACCGAACAGTGTGAAGAGTTTTATCGGACACTGTGAAGAGTGTTACCGAACAGTGTGAAGAGTGTTATCGGACACTGTGAACAGTGTTACCGAACAGTGTGAAGAGTGTTATCGGACAGTGTGAAGAGTGTTATCGGACAGTCTGAAGATTGTTAACGAACAGTGTGAAGAGTGTTATCGGATATTGTGAAGAGTGTTATCGGACAGTGTGAAGAGTGTTATCGGACAGTGTGAAGAGTGTTACTGGACAGAGTGAAGTGTGTTATCGGACAGTGTGAGGAGTGTTACCGAACAGTGTGAAGAGTGTTACCGAACAGTGTGAAGAGTGTTATCGGACAGTGTGAAGAGTGTTGCCGAACAGTGTGAAGACTGTTATCGGACAGTGTGAAGAGTGTTACCGAACAGTGTGAAGAGTGTTATCGGACACTGTGAAGAGTGTTACCGAACAGTGTGAAGAGTGTTACCGAACAGTGTGAAGAGTGTTACCGAACAGTGTGAAGAGTGTTATCGGACAGTGTGAAGATTCTTACCGAACAGTGTGAAGAGTGTTATCGGACACTGTGAAGAGTGTTACCGGACACTGTGAAGAGTGTGATCGGACAGTGTGAAGAGTGTTATCGGACACTGTGAAGAGTGTTATCGGACACTGTGAAGAGAGTTATCGGACACTGTGAAGAGTGTTAACGAACAGTGTGAAGAATGTTACCGGACAGTGTGAAGAGTGTTATCGGACAGTATGAAGATTGTTCCAGAACAGTGTGAAGAGTGTTATCGGACACTGTGAAGAGTGTTACAGGACAGTGTGAAGAGTGTTACCGGACAGTGTGAAGAGTGTTATCGGACAGTGTGAAGATTGTTCCCGAACAGTGTGAAGAGTGTTACCGAACAGTGTGAAGAGTGTTATCGGACAGTGTGAAGAGTGTTATCGAACAGTGTGAAGATTGTTCCCGAACAGTGTGAAGAGTGTTATCGGACAGTGTGAGGAGTGTTACCCAACAGTGTGAAGAGTGTTATCGGACACTGTGACGAGTGTTATCCGACAGTGTGAAGAGTGTTATCGGACAGTGTGAAGAGTGTTGCCGTACAGTGTGATGACTGTTATCGGACAGTGTGAAGAGTGTTACCGGACACTGTGAAGAGTGTTACTGGACAGAGTGAAGTGTGTTATCGGACAGTGTGAGGAGTGTTACCGAACAGTGTGAAGAGTGTTACCGAACAATGTGAAGAGTGTTATCGGACAGTGTGAAGAGTGTTGCCGAACAGTGTGAAGACTGTTATCGGACAGTGTGAAGAGTGTTACCGAACAGTGTGAAGAGTGTTATCGGACACTGTGAAGAGTGTTACCGAACAGTGTGAAGATTGTTACCGAACAGTGTGAAGAGTGTTATCGGACAGTGTGAAGATTCTTACCGAACAGTGTGAAGAGTGTTACCGGACACTGTGAAGAGTGTTATCGGACAGTGTGAAGATTGTTCCCGAACAGTGTGAAGAGTGTTATCGGACACTGTGAAGAGTGTTACCAGACAGTGTGAAGAGTGTTACCGGACAGTGTGAAGTGTGTTATCGGACAGTGTGAAGAGTGTTATCGAACAGTGTGAAGATTGTTCCCGAACAGTGTGAAGAGTGTTATCGGACAGTGTGAGGAGTGTTACCCAACAGTGTGAAGAGTGTTATCGGACACTGTGAAGAGTGTTATCGGACAATGTGAAGAGTGTTATCGGACAATGTGAAGAGTGTTGCCGTACAGTGTGATGACCGTTATCGGACAGTGTGAAGAGTGTTACCGGACACTGTGAAGAGTGTTACCCAACAGTGTGAAGAGTGTTATCGGACACTGTGAAGAGTGTTATCGGACACTGTGAAGAGTGTTACCGAACAGTGTGAAGAGTGTTATCGGACACTGTGAAGAGTGTTACCGAACAGTGTGAAGAGTGTTACCGAAAAGTGTGAAGAGTGTTACCGGACAGTGTGAAGAGTGTTATCGGACAGAGTGAAGAGTGTTATCGGACAGTGTGAAGATTCTTACCGAACAGTGTGAAGAGTGTTATCAGACACTGTGAAGAGTGTTACCGGACAGTGTGAAGAGTGTTCTCGGACACTGTGAAGAGTGTTATCGGACACTGTGAAGAGTGTTACCGAACAGTGTGAAGAGTGTTATCGGACACTGTGAAGAGTGTTACTAAACAGTGTGAAGAGTGTTACCGAACAGTGTGAAGAGTGTTATCGGACAGTGTGAAGAGTGTTATCGGACAGTGTGTAGAGTGTTACCGAACAGTGTGAAGAGTGTTACCGGACACTGTGAAGAGTGTTACCCAACAGTGTCAAGAGTGTTATCGGACACTGTGAAGAGCGTTATCGGACACTGTGAAGAGCGTTATCGGACACTGTGAAGAGTGTTACCGAACAGTGTGAAGAGTGTTATCGGACACTGTGAAGAGTGTGATCGGACAATGTGAAGATTGTTACCGAACATTGTGAAGATTTTTACCGAACAGTGTGAAGAGTGTTATCGGACAGTGTGAAGAGTGTTACTAAACAGTGTGAAGAGTGTTACCGAACAGTGTGAAGAGTGTTATCGGACAGTGTGAAGAGTGTTATCGGACAGTGTGAAGAGTGTTGCCGTACAGTGTGATGACTGCTATCGGACAGTGTGAAGAGTGTTACCGAACAGTGTGAAGAGTGTTACCGGACACTGTGATGAGTGTTACCCAACAGTGTCAAGAGTGTTATCGGACACTGTGAAGAGTGTTATCGGACACTGTGAAGAGTGTTACCGAACAGTGTGAAGAGTGTTATCGGACACTGTGAAGAGTGTGATCGGACAATGTGAAGATTGTTACCGAACATTGTGAAGATTTTTACCGAACAGTGTGAAGAGTGTTATCGGACAGTGTGAAGAGTGTTATTGGACAGTGTGAAGAGTGTTATCGGACAGTGTGAAGAGTGTCATCGGACACTGTGACGAGTGTTACCGAACAGTGTGAAAAGTGTTACAGGACAGTGCGAAGAGTGTTACCGGACATTGTGAAGAGTGTTAGCCAACAGTGTGAAGAGTGTTACCGGACAGTGTGAAGAGTGTTACCGGACAGTGCGAAGAGTGTTATCGGACAGTGCGAAGAGTGTTACCGAACATTGTGAAGGGTGTTATCGGACACTGTGAAGAGTGTTACCGAACAGTGTGAAGAGTGTTACCGAACAGTGTGAAGAGTGTTACCGAACAGTGTGACGAGTGTTACCGAACAGTGTGAAGAGTGTTACCGAACAGTGTGAAGAGTGTTGCCGTACAGTGTGATGACTGTTATCAGACAGTGTGAAGAGTGTTACCGGACACTGTGAAGAGTGTTACCCAACAGTGTGAAGAGTGTTATCGGACACTGTGAAGAGTGTTATCGGACACTGTGAAGAGTGTTACCGAACAGTGTGAAGAGTGTTATCGGACACTGTGAAGAGTGTTACCGAACAGTGTGAAGAGTGTTACCGAACAGTGTGAAGAGTGTTACCGGACAGTGTGAAGAGTGTTATCGGACAGAGTGAAGAGTGTTATCGGACAGTGTGAAGATTCTTACCGAACAGTGTGAAGAGTGTTATCAGACACTGTGAAGAGTGTTATCGGACACTGTGAAGAGTGTTATCGGACACTGTGAAGAGTGTTATCGGACACTGTGAAGAGTGTTACCGAACAGTGTGAAGAGTGTTATCGGACACTGTGAAGAGTGTTACTAAACAGTGTGAAGAGTGTTATCGGACAGTGTGAAGAGTGTTATCGGACAGTGTGAAGAGTGTTATCGGACAGTGTGAAGAGTGTTGCCGTACAGTGTGATGACTGCTATCGGACAGTGTGAAGAGTGTTACCCAACAGTGTCAAGAGTGTTATCGGACACTGTGAAGAGTGTTATCGGACACTGTGAAGAGTGTTACCGAACAGTGTGAAGAGTGTTATCGGACACTGTGAAGAGTGTGATCGGACAATGTGAAGATTGTTACCGAACATTGTGAAGATTTTTACCGAACAGTGTGAAGAGTGTTATCGGACAGTGTGAAGAGTGTTACTAAACAGTGTGAAGAGTGTTACCGAACAGTGTGAAGAGTGTTATCGGACAGTGTGAAGAGTGTTATCGGACTGTGTGAAGAGTGTTATCGGACAGTGTGAAGAGTGTTGCCGTACAGTGTGATGACTGCTATCGGACAGTGTGTAGAGTGTTACCGAACAGTGTGAAGAGTGTTACCGGACACTGTGAAGAGTGTTACCCAACAGTGTCAAGAGTGTTATCGGACACTGTGAAGAGCGTTATCGGACACTGTGAAGAGTGTTACCGAACAGTGTGAAGAGTGTTATCGGACACTGTGAAGAGTGTGATCGGACAATGTGAAGATTGTTACCGAACATTGTGAAGATTTTTACCGAACAGTGTGAAGAGTGTTATCGGACAGTGTGAAGAGTGTTATCGGACAGTGTGAAGAGTGTTACTAAACAGTGTGAAGAGTGTTACCGAACAGTGTGAAGAGTGTTACCGAACAGTGTGAAGAGTGTTATCGGACAGTGTGAAGAGTGTTATCGGACAGTGTGAAGAGTGTTGCCGTACAGTGTGATGACTGCTATCGGACAGTGTGAAGAGTGTTACCGAACAGTGTGAAGAGTGTTACCGGACACTGTGATGAGTGTTACCCAACAGTGTCAAGAGTGTTATCGGACACTGTGAAGAGTGTTATCGGACACTGTGAAGAGTGTTACCGAACAGTGTGAAGAGTGTTATCGGACACTGTGAAGAGTGTGATCGGACAATGTGAAGATTGTTACCGAACATTGTGAAGATTTTTGCCGAACAGTGTGAAGAGTGTTATCGGACAGTGTGAAGAGTGTTATTGGACAGTGTGAAGAGTGTTATCGGACAGTGTGAAGAGTGTCATCGGACACTGTGACGAGTGTTACCGAACAGTGTGAAAAGTGTTACCGGACAGTGCGAAGAGTGTTACCGGACATTGTGAAGAGTGTTAGCCAACAGTGTGAAGAGTGTTACCGGACAGTGTGAAGAGTGTTACCGGACAGTGTGAAGAGTGTTATCGGACACTGTGAAGAGTGTTCTCGGACACTGTGAAGAGTGTTATCGGACACTGTGAAGAGTGTTACCGAACAGTGTGAAGAGTGTTATCGGACACTGTGAAGAGTGTTACTAAACAGTGTGAAGAGTGTTACCGAACAGTGTGAAGAGTGTTATCGGACAGTGTGAAGAGTGTTATCGGACAGTGTGTAGAGTGTTACCGAACAGTGTGAAGAGTGTTACCGGACACTGTGAAGAGTGTTACCCAACAGTGTCAAGAGTGTTATCGGACACTGTGAAGAGCGTTATCGGACACTGTGAAGAGCGTTATCGGACACTGTGAAGAGTGTTACCGAACAGTGTGAAGAGTGTTATCGGACACTGTGAAGAGTGTGATCGGACAATGTGAAGATTGTTACCGAACATTGTGAAGATTTTTACCGAACAGTGTGAAGAGTGTTATCGGACAGTGTGAAGAGTGTTACTAAACAGTGTGAAGAGTGTTACCGAACAGTGTGAAGAGTGTTATCGGACAGTGTGAAGAGTGTTATCGGACAGTGTGAAGAGTGTTGCCGTACAGTGTGATGACTGCTATCGGACAGTGTGAAGAGTGTTACCGAACAGTGTGAAGAGTGTTACCGGACACTGTGATGAGTGTTACCCAACAGTGTCAAGAGTGTTATCGGACACTGTGAAGAGTGTTATCGGACACTGTGAAGAGTGTTACCGAACAGTGTGAAGAGTGTTATCGGACACTGTGAAGAGTGTGATCGGACAATGTGAAGATTGTTACCGAACATTGTGAAGATTTTTACCGAACAGTGTGAAGAGTGTTATCGGACAGTGTGAAGAGTGTTATTGGACAGTGTGAAGAGTGTTATCGGACAGTGTGAAGAGTGTCATCGGACACTGTGACGAGTGTCACCGAACAGTGTGAAAAGTGTTACAGGACAGTGCGAAGAGTGTTACCGGACATTGTGAAGAGTGTTAGCCAACAGTGTGAAGAGTGTTACCGGACAGTGTGAAGAGTGTTACCGGACAGTGCGAAGAGTGTTATCGGACAGTGCGAAGAGTGTTACCGAACATTGTGAAGGGTGTTATCGGACACTGTGAAGAGTGTTACCGAACAGTGTGAAGAGTGTTACCGAACAGTGTGAAGAGTGTTACCGAACAGTGTGACGAGTGTTACCGAACAGTGTGAAGAGTGTTACCGAACAGTGTGAAGAGTGTTGCCGTACAGTGTGATGACTGTTATCAGACAGTGTGAAGAGTGTTACCGGACACTGTGAAGAGTGTTACCCAACAGTGTGAAGAGTGTTATCGGACACTGTGAAGAGTGTTATCGGACACTGTGAAGAGTGTTACCGAACAGTGTGAAGAGTGTTATCGGACACTGTGAAGAGTGTTACCGAACAGTGTGAAGAGTGTTACCGAACAGTGTGAAGAGTGTTACCGGACAGTGTGAAGAGTGTTATCGGACAGAGTGAAGAGTGTTATCGGACAGTGTGAAGATTCTTACCGAACAGTGTGAAGAGTGTTATCAGACACTGTGAAGAGTGTTATCGGACACTGTGAAGAGTGTTATCGGACACTGTGAAGAGTGTTATCGGACACTGTGAAGAGTGTTATCGGACACTGTGAAGAGTGTTACCGAACAGTGTGAAGAGTGTTATCGGACACTGTGAAGAGTGTTACTAAACAGTGTGAAGAGTGTTATCGGACAGTGTGAAGAGTGTTATCGGACAGTGTGAAGAGTGTTATCGGACAGTGTGAAGAGTGTTGCCGTACAGTGTGATGACTGCTATCGGACAGTGTGAAGAGTGTTACCCAACAGTGTGAAGAGTGTTATCGGACACTGTGAAGAGTGTTATCGGACACTGTGAAGAGTGTTACCGAACAGTGTGAAGAGTGTTATCGGACACTGTGAAGAGTGTGATCGGACAATGTGAAGATTGTTACCGAACATTGTGAAGATTTTTACCGAACAGTGTGAAGAGTGTTATCGGACAGTGTGAAGAGTGTTACTAAACAGTGTGAAGAGTGTTACCGAACAGTGTGAAGAGTGTTATCGGACAGTGTGAAGAGTGTTATCGGACAGTGTGAAGAGTGTTATCGGACAGTGTGAAGAGTGTTGCCGTACAGTGTGATGACTGCTATCGGACAGTGTGTAGAGTGTTACCGAACAGTGTGAAGAGTGTTACCGGACACTGTGAAGAGTGTTACCCAACAGTGTCAAGAGTGTTATCGGACACTGTGAAGAGCGTTATCGGACACTGTGAAGAGTGTTACCGAACAGTGTGAAGAGTGTTATCGGACACTGTGAAGAGTGTGATCGGACAATGTGAAGATTGTTACCGAACATTGTGAAGATTTTTACCGAACAGTGTGAAGAGTGTTATCGGACAGTGTGAAGAGTGTTATCGGACAGTGTGAAGAGTGTTACTAAACAGTGTGAAGAGTGTTACCGAACAGTGTGAAGAGTGTTACCGAACAGTGTGAAGAGTGTTATCGGACAGTGTGAAGAGTGTTGCCGTACAGTGTGATGACTGCTATCGGACAGTGTGAAGAGTGTTACCGAACAGTGTGAAGAGTGTTACCGGACACTGTGATGAGTGTTACCCAACAGTGTCAAGAGTGTTATCGGACACTGTGAAGAGTGTTATCGGACACTGTGAAGAGTGTTACCGAACAGTGTGAAGAGTGTTATCGGACACTGTGAAGAGTGTGATCGGACAATGTGAAGATTGTTACCGAACATTGTGAAGATTTTTGCCGAACAGTGTGAAGAGTGTTATCGGACAGTGTGAAGAGTGTTATTGGACAGTGTGAAGAGTGTTATCGGACAGTGTGAAGAGTGTCATCGGACACTGTGACGAGTGTTACCGAACAGTGTGAAAAGTGTTACCGGACAGTGCGAAGAGTGTTACCGGACATTGTGAAGAGTGTTAGCCAACAGTGTGAAGAGTGTTACCGGACAGTGTGAAGAGTGTTACCGGACAGTGCGAAGAGTGTTATCGGACAGTGCGAAGAGTGTTACCGAACATTGTGAAGGGTGTTATCGGACACTGTGAAGAGTGTTACCGAACAGTGTGAAGAGAGTTACCGAACAGTGTGAAGAGTGTTACCGAACAGTGTGACGAGTGTTACCGAACAGTGTGAAGAGTGTTACCGAACAGTGTGAAGAGTGTTGCCGTACAGTGTGATGACTGTTATCAGACAGTGTGAAGAGTGTTACCGGACACTGTGAAGAGTGTTACCCAACAGTGTGAAGAGTGTTATCGGACACTGTGAAGAGTGTTATCGGACACTGTGAAGAGTGTTACCGAACAGTGTGAAGAGTGTTATCGGACACTGTGAAGAGTGTTACCGAACAGTGTGAAGAGTGTTACCGAACAGTGTGAAGAGTGTTATCGGACAGAGTGAAGAGTGTTATCGGACAGTGTGAAGATTCTTACCGAACAGTGTGAAGAGTGTTATCAGACACTGTGAAGAGTGTTATCGGACACTGTGAAGAGTGTTATCGGACACTGTGAAGAGTGTTATCGGACACTGTGAAGAGTGTTATCGGACACTGTGAAGAGTGTTACCGAACAGTGTGAAGAGTGTTATCGGACACTGTGAAGAGTGTTACTAAACAGTGTGAAGAGTGTTATCGGACAGTGTGAAGAGTGTTATCGGACAGTGTGAAGAGTGTTATCGGACAGTGTGAAGAGTGTTGCCGTACAGTGTGATGACTGCTATCGGACAGTGTGAAGAGTGTTACCGAACAGTGTGAAGAGTGTTACCGGACACTGTGAAGAGTGTTACCCAACTGTGTCAAGAGTGTTATCGGACACTGTGAAGAGTGTTATCGGACACTGTGAAGAGTGTTACCGAACAGTGTGAAGAGTGTTATCGGACACTGTGAAGAGTGTGATCGGACAATGTGAAAATTGTTACCGAACATTGTGAAGATTTTTACCGAACAGTGTGAAAAGTGTTATCGGACAGTGTGAAGAGTGTTACTAAACAGTGTGAAGAGTGTTACCGAACAGTGTGAAGAGTGTTATCGGACAGTGTGAAGAGTGTTATCGGACAGTGTGAAGAGTGTTATCGGACAGTGTGAAGAGTGTTGCCGTACAGTGTGATGACTGCTATCGGACAGTGTGAAGAGTGTTACCGAACAGTGTGAAGAGTGTTACCGGACACTGTGAAGAGTGTTACCCAACAGTGTCAAGAGTGTTATCGGACACTGTGAAGAGTGTTATCGGACACTGTGAAGAGTGTTACCGAACAGTGTGAAGAGTGTTATCGGACACTGTGAAGAGTGTGATCGGACAATGTGAAGATTGTTACCGAACATTGTGAAGATTTTTACCGAACAGTGTGAAGAGTGTTATCGGACAGTGTGAAGAGTGTTATCGGACAGTGTGAAGAGTGTCATCGGACAGTGTGAAGAGTGTCATCGGACACTGTGACGAGTGTTACCGAACAGTGTGAAAAGTGTTACCGGACAGTGCGAAGAGTGTTACCGGACATTGTGAAGAGTGTTAGCCAACAGTGTGAAGAGTGTTACCGGACAGTGTGAAGAGTGTTACCGGACAGTGCGAAGAGTGTTATCGGACAGTGCGAAGAGTGTTACCGAACATTGTGAAGGGTGTTATCGGACACTGTGAAGAGTGTTACCGAACAGTGTGAAGAGTGTTACCGAACAGTGTGAAGAGTGTTACCGAACAGTGTGACGAGTGTTACCGAACAGTGTGACGAGTGTTACCGAACAGTGTGAAGAGTGTTACCGAACAGTGTGAAGAGTGTTTTCGGACAGTGTGAAGATTGTTACCGGACGGTGTGAAGAGTGTTACCGGACAGTGTGAAGAGTGTTACCGAACATTGTGAAGATTGTCATCGGACACTGTGACGAGTGTTACCGAACTGTGTGAAGAATGTTACCGAACAGTGTGAAGAGTGTTACCGGACAGTGTGAAGATTGTTACCGGACGGTGTGAAGAGTGTTACCGGACGGTGTGAAGAGTGTTACCGGACAGTGTGAAGAGTGTCATCGGACACTGTGACGAGTGTTACCGAACAGTGTGAAGAGTATTATCGGACAGTGTGAAGATTGTTATCGGACACTGTGAAGAGTGTTATCGGACACTGTGAAGAGTGTTACCGAACATTGTGAAGAGTGTTATCGGACAATGCGAAGAGTGTTATCGGACAGTGCGAAGAGTGTTACCGAACATTGTGAAGAGTGTTACCGAACAGTGTGAAGAGTGTTATCGGACATTGTGAAGATTGTTACCGAACAGTATGAAGAGTGTTATCTGACAGTGTGAAGAGTGTTACCGAACAGTGTGAAGAGTGTAATCGGACAGTGTGAAGAGTGTTACCGAACAGTGTGAAGAGTGTTATCGGACACTGTGAAGCGTGTTACCGAAAAGTGTGAAGAGTGTTATCGGACACTGTGAAGCGTGTTACCGAACAGTGTGAAGAGTGTTATCGGACAGTGTGAAGATTGTTATCGGACACTGTGAAGAGTGTTATCGGACACTGTGAAGAGTGTTACCGAACATTGTGAAGAGTGTTATCGGACACTGTGAAGAGTGTTACCGAACAGTGTGAAGATTGTTATCGGACACTGTGAAGAGTGTTATCGGACACTGTGAAGCGTGTTACCGAACAGTGTGAAGAGTGTTATCGGACAGTGTGAAGATTGTTACCGAACAGTATGAAGAGTGTTATCTTACAGTGTGAGAGTGTTACTGAACAGTGTGAAGAATGTTATCGGACAGGGTGAAGAGAGTTACCGGACAGTGTGAAGAGAGTTATCGGACAGAGTGAAGAGTGTTACCGAACAGTGGGAAGAGTGTTATCGGACACTGTGAAGAGTGTTGCCGAACATTGTGAAGAGTGTTACCGAACATTGTGAAGAGTGTTATCGGACAGTGTGAAGAGTGTTATCGGACAGTGTGAAGAGTGTTATCGGATAGTGTGAAGAGTGTTAGCGAACAGTGTGAAGAGTGTTCCAGACATTGTGAAGATTGTTAGCGGACATTGTGAAGAGTGTTACCGAACAGTGTGAAGAGTGTTATCGGACAGTGTGAAGATTGTTACCGGACGGTGTGAAGAGTGTTACCGGACAGTGTGAAGAGTGTTACCGAACATTGTGATGGGTGTTATCGGACACTGTGAAGAGTGTTACCGAACAGTTTGAAGAGTGTTACCGAACAGTGTGAAGAGTGTTACCGAACAGTGTGAAGAGTGTAATCGGACAGTGTGAAGATTGTTACTGAACATTGTGAAGAGTGTTATCGGACACTGTGACGAGTGTTACCGAACAGTGTGAAGAGTGTTACCGAACAGTGTGAAGAGTGTTTTCGGACAGTGTGAAGAATGTTACCGGACAGTGTGAAGAGTGTTACCGGACAGTGTGAAGAGTGTTACCGAACATTGTGAAGAGTGTCATCGGACACTGTGACGAGTGTTACCGAACTGTGTGAAAAGTGTTACCGAACATTGTGAAGAGTGTTATCGGACACTGTGACGAGTGTTACCGAATAGTGTGAAGAGTGTTACCGAACATTGTGAAGAGTGTTACCAGACAGTGTGAAGATTGTTACCGGACGGTGTGAAGAGTGTTACCGGACGGTGTGAAGAGTGTTACCGGACAGTGTGAAGAGTGTCATCGGACACTGTGACGAGTGTTACCGAACAGTGTGAAAAGTGTTACCGGACAGTGCGAAGAGTGTTACCGGACCTTGTGAAGAGTGTTAGCCAACAGTGTGAAGAGTGTTACCGGACAGTGCGAAGAGTGTTACCGGACAGTGCGAAGAGTGTTATCGGACAGTGCGAAGAGTGTTACCGAACATTGTGAAGGGTGTTATCGGACACTGTGAAGAGTGTTACCGAACAGTGTGAAGAGTGTTACCGAACAGTGTGACGAGTGTTACCGAACAGTGTGAAGAGTGTTACCGAACAGTGTGAAGAGTGTTTTCGGACAGTGTGAAGATTGTTACCGGACGGTGTGAAGAGTGTTACCGGACAGTGTGAAGAGTGTTACCGAACATTGTGAAGATTGTCATCGGACACTGTGACGAGTGTTACCGAACAGTGTGAAGAGTGTTACCGAACAGTGTGAAGAGTGTTACCGAACAGTGTGACGAGTGTTACCGAACAGTGTGAAGAGTGTTACCGAACAGTGTGAAGAGTGTTTTCGGACAGTGTGAAGATTGTTACCGGACGGTGTGACGAGTGTTACCGGACGGTGTGAAGAGTGTTACTGGACAGTGTGAAGAGTGTTATCGGACAGTGTGAATATTGTTATCGGACACTGTGAAGAGTGTTATCGGACACTGTGAAGAGTCTTACCGAACATTGTGAAGAGTGTTATCGGACAGTGCGAAGAGTGTTATCGGACAGTGCGAAGAGTGTTACCGAACATTGTGAAGAGTGTTACCGAACAGTGTGAAGAGTGTTATCGGACATTGTGAAGATTGTTACCGAACAGTATGAAGAGTGTTATCTTACAGTGTGAGAGTGTTACTGAACAGTGTGAAGAATGTTATCGGACAGTGTGAAGAGTGTTACCGAACAGTGTGAAGAGTGTTATCGGACACTGTGAAGCGTGTTACCGAACAGTGTGAAGAGTGTTACCGGACAGTGCGAAGAGTGTTACCGGACATTGTGAAGAGTCTTAGCCAACAGTGTGAAGAGTGTTACCGGACAGTGTGAAGAGTGTTACCGGACAGTGCGAAGAGTGTTATCGGACAGTGCGAAGAGTGTTACCGAACATTGTGAAGAGTGTTACCGAACAGTGTGAAGAGTGTTATCGGACAGTTGTGAAGATTGTTACCGAACAGTATGAAGAGTGTTATCTGACAGTGTGAAGAGTGTTACCGAACAGTGTGAAGAGTGTTACCGAACAGCGTGAAGAGTGTTATCGGACACTGTGAAGCGTATTCCCGAACACTGTGAAGAGTGTTATCGGACACTGTGAAGCGTGTTACCGAACAGTGAGAAGAGTGTTATCGGACAGTGTGAAGATTGTTATCGGACAGTGTGAAGATTGTTATCGGACACTGTGAAGAGTGTTATCGGACACTGTGAAGAGTGTTACCGAACATTGTGAAGAGTGTTATCGGACAGTGCGAAGAGTGTTATCGGACAGTGCGAAGAGTGTTACCGAACATTGTGAAGAGTGTTACCGAACAGTGTGAAGAGTGTTATCTGACAGTGTGAAGAGTGTTACCGAACAGTGTGAAGAGTGTAATCGGACAGTGTGAAGAGTGTTACCGAACAGTGTGAAGAGTGTTATCGGACAGTGCGAAGAGTGTTACCGAACATTGTGAAGAGTGTTACCGAACAGTGTGAAGAGTGTTATCGGACATTGTGAAGATTGTTACCGAACAGTATGAAGAGTGTTATCTGACAGTGTGAACAGTGTTACCGAACAGTGTGAAGAGTGTTATCGGACAGTGTGAAGAGTGTTACCGAACAGTGTGAAGAGTGTTATCGGACACTGTGAAGCGTGTTACCAAAAAGTGTGAAGAGTGTTATCGGACACTGTGAAGCGTGTTACCGAACAGTGTGAAGAGTGTTATCGGACAGTGTGAAGATTGTTATCGGACACTGTGAAGAGTGTTACCGAACATTGTGAAGAGTGTTATCGGACACTGTGAAGAGTGTTACCGAACAGTGTGAAGGTTGTTATCGGACACTGTGAAGAGTGTTATCGGACACTGTGAAGCGTGTTACCGAACAGTGTGAAGAGTGTTATCGGACAGTGTGAAGATTGTTACCGAACAGTATGAAGAGTGTTATCTTACAGTGTGAGAGTGTTACTGAACAGTGTGAAGAATGTTATCGGACAGTGTGAAGAGTGTTACCGAACAGTGTGAAGAGTGTTATCGGACACTGTGAAGAGTGTTACCGAACAGTGTGAAGAGTGTTATTGGACACTGTGAAGAGTGTTACCGAACATTGTGAAGAGTGTTACCGAACAGTGTGAAGAGTGTTATCGGACACTGTGAAGAGTGTTACCGAACAGTGTGAAGAGTGTTATTGGACACTGTGAAGAGTGTTACCGAACATTGTGAAGAGTGTTACCGAACAGTATGAAGAGTGTTATCTGACAGTGTGAAGAGTGTTACCGAACAGTGTGAAGAGTGTAATCGGACAGTGTGAAGAGTGTTACCGAACAGTGTGAAGAGTGTTATCGAACACTGTGAAGCGTATTCCCGAACACTGTGAAGAGTGTTATCGGACACTGTGAAGCGTGTTACCGAACAGTGTGAATAGTGTTATCGGACAGTGTGAAGATTGTTATCGGACACAGTGAAGAGTGTTATCGGACACTGTGAAGAGTGTTACCGAACATTGTGAAGAGTGTTATCGGACAGTGCGAAGAGTGTTATCGGACAGTGCGAAGAGTGTTACCGAACATTGTGAAGAGTGTTACCGAACAGTGTGAAGAGTGTTATCTGACAGTGTGAAGAGTGTTACCGAACAGTGTGAAGAGTGTAATCGGACAGTGTGAAGAGTGTTACCGAACAGTGTGAAGAGTGTTATCGGACAGTGTGAAGATTCTTACCGAACAGTGTGAAGAGTGTTATCGGACACTGTGAAGAGTGTTACCGGACACTGTGAAGAGTGTGATCGGACAGTGTGAAGAGTGTTATCGGACACTGTGAAGAGTGTTATCGGACACTGTGAAGAGAGTTATCGGACACTGTGAAGAGTGTTAACGAACAGTGTGAAGAATGTTACCGGACAGTGTGAAGAGTGTTATCGGACAGTATGAAGATTGTTCCAGAACAGTGTGAAGAGTGTTATCGGACACTGTGAAGAGTGTTACAGGACAGTGTGAAGAGTGTTACCGGACAGTGTGAAGAGTGTTATCGGACAGTGTGAAGATTGTTCCCGAACAGTGTGAAGAGTGTTACCGAACAGTGTGAAGAGTGTTATCGGACAGTGTGAAGAGTGTTATCGAACAGTGTGAAGATTGTTCCCGAACAGTGTGAAGAGTGTTATCGGACAGTGTGAGGAGTGTTACCCAACAGTGTGAAGAGTGTTATCGGACACTGTGACGAGTGTTATCCGACAGTGTGAAGAGTGTTATCGGACAGTGTGAAGAGTGTTGCCGTACAGTGTGATGACTGTTATCGGACAGTGTGAAGAGTGTTACCGGACACTGTGAAGAGTGTTACTGGACAGAGTGAAGTGTGTTATCGGACAGTGTGAGGAGTGTTACCGAACAGTGTGAAGAGTGTTACCGAACAATGTGAAGAGTGTTATCGGACAGTGTGAAGAGTGTTGCCGAACAGTGTGAAGACTGTTATCGGACAGTGTGAAGAGTGTTACCGAACAGTGTGAAGAGTGTTATCGGACACTGTGAAGAGTGTTACCGAACAGTGTGAAGATTGTTACCGAACAGTGTGAAGAGTGTTATCGGACAGTGTGAAGATTCTTACCGAACAGTGTGAAGAGTGTTACCGGACACTGTGAAGAGTGTTATCGGACAGTGTGAAGATTGTTCCCGAACAGTGTGAAGAGTGTTATCGGACACTGTGAAGAGTGTTACCAGACAGTGTGAAGAGTGTTACCGGACAGTGTGAAGTGTGTTATCGGACAGTGTGAAGAGTGTTATCGAACAGTGTGAAGATTGTTCCCGAACAGTGTGAAGAGTGTTATCGGACAGTGTGAGGAGTGTTACCCAACAGTGTGAAGAGTGTTATCGGACACTGTGAAGAGTGTTATCGGACAGTGTGAAGAGTGTTATCGGACAATGTGAAGAGTGTTGCCGTACAGTGTGATGACCGTTATCGGACAGTGTGAAGAGTGTTACCGGACACTGTGAAGAGTGTTACCCAACAGTGTGAAGAGTGTTATCGGACACTGTGAAGAGTGTTATCGGACACTGTGAAGAGTGTTACCGAACAGTGTGAAGAGTGTTATCGGACACTGTGAAGAGTGTTACCGAACAGTGTGAAGAGTGTTACCGAAAAGTGTGAAGAGTGTTACCGGACAGTGTGAAGAGTGTTATCGGACAGAGTGAAGAGTGTTATCGGACAGTGTGAAGATTCTTACCGAACAGTGTGAAGAGTGTTATCAGACACTGTGAAGAGTGTTACCGGACAGTGTGAAGAGTGTTCTCGGACACTGTGAAGAGTGTTATCGGACACTGTGAAGAGTGTTACCGAACAGTGTGAAGAGTGTTATCGGACACTGTGAAGAGTGTTACTAAACAGTGTGAAGAGTGTTACCGAACAGTGTGAAGAGTGTTATCGGACAGTGTGAAGAGTGTTATCGGACAGTGTGTAGAGTGTTACCGAACAGTGTGAAGAGTGTTACCGGACACTGTGAAGAGTGTTACCCAACAGTGTCAAGAGTGTTATCGGACACTGTGAAGAGCGTTATCGGACACTGTGAAGAGCGTTATCGGACACTGTGAAGAGTGTTACCGAACAGTGTGAAGAGTGTTATCGGACACTGTGAAGAGTGTGATCGGACAATGTGAAGATTGTTACCGAACATTGTGAAGATTTTTACCGAACAGTGTGAAGAGTGTTATCGGACAGTGTGAAGAGTGTTACTAAACAGTGTGAAGAGTGTTACCGAACAGTGTGAAGAGTGTTATCGGACAGTGTGAAGAGTGTTATCGGACAGTGTGAAGAGTGTTGCCGTACAGTGTGATGACTGCTATCGGACAGTGTGAAGAGTGTTACCGAACAGTGTGAAGAGTGTTACCGGACACTGTGATGAGTGTTACCCAACAGTGTCAAGAGTGTTATCGGACACTGTGAAGAGTGTTATCGGACACTGTGAAGAGTGTTACCGAACAGTGTGAAGAGTGTTATCGGACACTGTGAAGAGTGTGATCGGACAATGTGAAGATTGTTACCGAACATTGTGAAGATTTTTACCGAACAGTGTGAAGAGTGTTATCGGACAGTGTGAAGAGTGTTATTGGACAGTGTGAAGAGTGTTATCGGACAGTGTGAAGAGTGTCATCGGACACTGTGACGAGTGTTACCGAACAGTGTGAAAAGTGTTACAGGACAGTGCGAAGAGTGTTACCGGACATTGTGAAGAGTGTTAGCCAACAGTGTGAAGAGTGTTACCGGACAGTGTGAAGAGTGTTACCGGACAGTGCGAAGAGTGTTATCGGACAGTGCGAAGAGTGTTACCGAACATTGTGAAGGGTGTTATCGGACACTGTGAAGAGTGTTACCGAACAGTGTGAAGAGTGTTACCGAACAGTGTGAAGAGTGTTACCGAACAGTGTGACGAGTGTTACCGAACAGTGTGAAGAGTGTTACCGAACAGTGTGAAGAGTGTTGCCGTACAGTGTGATGACTGTTATCAGACAGTGTGAAGAGTGTTACCGGACACTGTGAAGAGTGTTACCCAACAGTGTGAAGAGTGTTATCGGACACTGTGAAGAGTGTTATCGGACACTGTGAAGAGTGTTACCGAACAGTGTGAAGAGTGTTATCGGACACTGTGAAGAGTGTTACCGAACAGTGTGAAGAGTGTTACCGAACAGTGTGAAGAGTGTTACCGGACAGTGTGAAGAGTGTTATCGGACAGAGTGAAGAGTGTTATCGGACAGTGTGAAGATTCTTACCGAACAGTGTGAAGAGTGTTATCAGACACTGTGAAGAGTGTTATCGGACACTGTGAAGAGTGTTATCGGACACTGTGAAGAGTGTTATCGGACACTGTGAAGAGTGTTACCGAACAGTGTGAAGAGTGTTATCGGACACTGTGAAGAGTGTTACTAAACAGTGTGAAGAGTGTTATCGGACAGTGTGAAGAGTGTTATCGGACAGTGTGAAGAGTGTTATCGGACAGTGTGAAGAGTGTTGCCGTACAGTGTGATGACTGCTATCGGACAGTGTGAAGAGTGTTACCCAACAGTGTCAAGAGTGTTATCGGACACTGTGAAGAGTGTTATCGGACACTGTGAAGAGTGTTACCGAACAGTGTGAAGAGTGTTATCGGACACTGTGAAGAGTGTGATCGGACAATGTGAAGATTGTTACCGAACATTGTGAAGATTTTTACCGAACAGTGTGAAGAGTGTTATCGGACAGTGTGAAGAGTGTTACTAAACAGTGTGAAGAGTGTTACCGAACAGTGTGAAGAGTGTTATCGGACAGTGTGAAGAGTGTTATCGGACTGTGTGAAGAGTGTTATCGGACAGTGTGAAGAGTGTTGCCGTACAGTGTGATGACTGCTATCGGACAGTGTGTAGAGTGTTACCGAACAGTGTGAAGAGTGTTACCGGACACTGTGAAGAGTGTTACCCAACAGTGTCAAGAGTGTTATCGGACACTGTGAAGAGCGTTATCGGACACTGTGAAGAGTGTTACCGAACAGTGTGAAGAGTGTTATCGGACACTGTGAAGAGTGTGATCGGACAATGTGAAGATTGTTACCGAACATTGTGAAGATTTTTACCGAACAGTGTGAAGAGTGTTATCGGACAGTGTGAAGAGTGTTATCGGACAGTGTGAAGAGTGTTACTAAACAGTGTGAAGAGTGTTACCGAACAGTGTGAAGAGTGTTACCGAACAGTGTGAAGAGTGTTATCGGACAGTGTGAAGAGTGTTATCGGACAGTGTGAAGAGTGTTGCCGTACAGTGTGATGACTGCTATCGGACAGTGTGAAGAGTGTTACCGAACAGTGTGAAGAGTGTTACCGGACACTGTGATGAGTGTTACCCAACAGTGTCAAGAGTGTTATCGGACACTGTGAAGAGTGTTATCGGACACTGTGAAGAGTGTTACCGAACAGTGTGAAGAGTGTTATCGGACACTGTGAAGAGTGTGATCGGACAATGTGAAGATTGTTACCGAACATTGTGAAGATTTTTGCCGAACAGTGTGAAGAGTGTTATCGGACAGTGTGAAGAGTATTATTGGACAGTGTGAAGAGTGTTATCGGACAGTGTGAAGAGTGTCATCGGACACTGTGACGAGTGTTACCGAACAGTGTGAAAAGTGTTACCGGACAGTGCGAAGAGTGTTACCGGACATTGTGAAGAGTGTTAGCCAACAGTGTGAAGAGTGTTACCGGACAGTGTGAAGAGTGTTACCGGACAGTGTGAAGAGTGTTATCGGACACTGTGAAGAGTGTTCTCGGACACTGTGAAGAGTGTTATCGGACACTGTGAAGAGTGTTACCGAACAGTGTGAAGAGTGTTATCGGACACTGTGAAGAGTGTTACTAAACAGTGTGAAGAGTGTTACCGAACAGTGTGAAGAGTGTTATCGGACAGTGTGAAGAGTGTTATCGGACAGTGTGTAGAGTGTTACCGAACAGTGTGAAGAGTGTTACCGGACACTGTGAAGAGTGTTACCCAACAGTGTCAAGAGTGTTATCGGACACTGTGAAGAGCGTTATCGGACACTGTGAAGAGCGTTATCGGACACTGTGAAGAGTGTTACCGAACAGTGTGAAGAGTGTTATCGGACACTGTGAAGAGTGTGATCGGACAATGTGAAGATTGTTACCGAACATTGTGAAGATTTTTACCGAACAGTGTGAAGAGTGTTATCGGACAGTGTGAAGAGTGTTACTAAACAGTGTGAAGAGTGTTACCGAACAGTGTGAAGAGTGTTATCGGACAGTGTGAAGAGTGTTATCGGACAGTGTGAAGAGTGTTGCCGTACAGTGTGATGACTGCTATCGGACAGTGTGAAGAGTGTTACCGAACAGTGTGAAGAGTGTTACCGGACACTGTGATGAGTGTTACCCAACAGTGTCAAGAGTGTTATCGGACACTGTGAAGAGTGTTATCGGACACTGTGAAGAGTGTTACCGAACAGTGTGAAGAGTGTTATCGGACACTGTGAAGAGTGTGATCGGACAATGTGAAGATTGTTACCGAACATTGTGAAGATTTTTACCGAACAGTGTGAAGAGTGTTATCGGACAGTGTGAAGAGTGTTATTGGACAGTGTGAAGAGTGTTATCGGACAGTGTGAAGAGTGTCATCGGACACTGTGACGAGTGTCACCGAACAGTGTGAAAAGTGTTACAGGACAGTGCGAAGAGTGTTACCGGACATTGTGAAGAGTGTTAGCCAACAGTGTGAAGAGTGTTACCGGACAGTGTGAAGAGTGTTACCGGACAGTGCGAAGAGTGTTATCGGACAGTGCGAAGAGTGTTACCGAACATTGTGAAGGGTGTTATCGGACACTGTGAAGAGTGTTACCGAACAGTGTGAAGAGTGTTACCGAACAGTGTGAAGAGTGTTACCGAACAGTGTGACGAGTGTTACCGAACAGTGTGAAGAGTGTTACCGAACAGTGTGAAGAGTGTTGCCGTACAGTGTGATGACTGTTATCAGACAGTGTGAAGAGTGTTACCGGACACTGTGAAGAGTGTTACCCAACAGTGTGAAGAGTGTTATCGGACACTGTGAAGAGTGTTATCGGACACTGTGAAGAGTGTTACCGAACAGTGTGAAGAGTGTTATCGGACACTGTGAAGAGTGTTACCGAACAGTGTGAAGAGTGTTACCGAACAGTGTGAAGAGTGTTACCGGACAGTGTGAAGAGTGTTATCGGACAGAGTGAAGAGTGTTATCGGACAGTGTGAAGATTCTTACCGAACAGTGTGAAGAGTGTTATCAGACACTGTGAAGAGTGTTATCGGACACTGTGAAGAGTGTTATCGGACACTGTGAAGAGTGTTATCGGACACTGTGAAGAGTGTTATCGGACACTGTGAAGAGTGTTACCGAACAGTGTGAAGAGTGTTATCGGACACTGTGAAGAGTGTTACTAAACAGTGTGAAGAGTGTTATCGGACAGTGTGAAGAGTGTTATCGGACAGTGTGAAGAGTGTTATCGGACAGTGTGAAGAGTGTTGCCGTACAGTGTGATGACTGCTATCGGACAGTGTGAAGAGTGTTACCCAACAGTGTGAAGAGTGTTATCGGACACTGTGAAGAGTGTTATCGGACACTGTGAAGAGTGTTACCGAACAGTGTGAAGAGTGTTATCGGACACTGTGAAGAGTGTGATCGGACAATGTGAAGATTGTTACCGAACATTGTGAAGATTTTTACCGAACAGTGTGAAGAGTGTTATCGGACAGTGTGAAGAGTGTTACTAAACAGTGTGAAGAGTGTTACCGAACAGTGTGAAGAGTGTTATCGGACAGTGTGAAGAGTGTTATCGGACAGTGTGAAGAGTGTTATCGGACAGTGTGAAGAGTGTTGCCGTACAGTGTGATGACTGCTATCGGACAGTGTGTAGAGTGTTACCGAACAGTGTGAAGAGTGTTACCGGACACTGTGAAGAGTGTTACCCAACAGTGTCAAGAGTGTTATCGGACACTGTGAAGAGCGTTATCGGACACTGTGAAGAGTGTTACCGAACAGTGTGAAGAGTGTTATCGGACACTGTGAAGAGTGTGATCGGACAATGTGAAGATTGTTACCGAACATTGTGAAGATTTTTACCGAACAGTGTGAAGAGTGTTATCGGACAGTGTGAAGAGTGTTATCGGACAGTGTGAAGAGTGTTACTAAACAGTGTGAAGAGTGTTACCGAACAGTGTGAAGAGTGTTACCGAACAGTGTGAAGAGTGTTATCGGACAGTGTGAAGAGTGTTGCCGTACAGTGTGATGACTGCTATCGGACAGTGTGAAGAGTGTTACCGAACAGTGTGAAGAGTGTTACCGGACACTGTGATGAGTGTTACCCAACAGTGTCAAGAGTGTTATCGGACACTGTGAAGAGTGTTATCGGACACTGTGAAGAGTGTTACCGAACAGTGTGAAGAGTGTTATCGGACACTGTGAAGAGTGTGATCGGACAATGTGAAGATTGTTACCGAACATTGTGAAGATTTTTGCCGAACAGTGTGAAGAGTGTTATCGGACAGTGTGAAGAGTGTTATTGGACAGTGTGAAGAGTGTTATCGGACAGTGTGAAGAGTGTCATCGGACACTGTGACGAGTGTTACCGAACAGTGTGAAAAGTGTTACCGGACAGTGCGAAGAGTGTTACCGGACATTGTGAAGAGTGTTAGCCAACAGTGTGAAGAGTGTTACCGGACAGTGTGAAGAGTGTTACCGGACAGTGCGAAGAGTGTTATCGGACAGTGCGAAGAGTGTTACCGAACATTGTGAAGGGTGTTATCGGACACTGTGAAGAGTGTTACCGAACAGTGTGAAGAGAGTTACCGAACAGTGTGAAGAGTGTTACCGAACAGTGTGACGAGTGTTACCGAACAGTGTGAAGAGTGTTACCGAACAGTGTGAAGAGTGTTGCCGTACAGTGTGATGACTGTTATCAGACAGTGTGAAGAGTGTTACCGGACACTGTGAAGAGTGTTACCCAACAGTGTGAAGAGTGTTATCGGACACTGTGAAGAGTGTTATCGGACACTGTGAAGAGTGTTACCGAACAGTGTGAAGAGTGTTATCGGACACTGTGAAGAGTGTTACCGAACAGTGTGAAGAGTGTTACCGAACAGTGTGAAGAGTGTTATCGGACAGAGTGAAGAGTGTTATCGGACAGTGTGAAGATTCTTACCGAACAGTGTGAAGAGTGTTATCAGACACTGTGAAGAGTGTTATCGGACACTGTGAAGAGTGTTATCGGACACTGTGAAGAGTGTTATCGGACACTGTGAAGAGTGTTATCGGACACTGTGAAGAGTGTTACCGAACAGTGTGAAGAGTGTTATCGGACACTGTGAAGAGTGTTACTAAACAGTGTGAAGAGTGTTATCGGACAGTGTGAAGAGTGTTATCGGACAGTGTGAAGAGTGTTATCGGACAGTGTGAAGAGTGTTGCCGTACAGTGTGATGACTGCTATCGGACAGTGTGAAGAGTGTTACCGAACAGTGTGAAGAGTGTTACCGGACACTGTGAAGAGTGTTACCCAACTGTGTCAAGAGTGTTATCGGACACTGTGAAGAGTGTTATCGGACACTGTGAAGAGTGTTACCGAACAGTGTGAAGAGTGTTATCGGACACTGTGAAGAGTGTGATCGGACAATGTGAAAATTGTTACCGAACATTGTGAAGATTTTTACCGAACAGTGTGAAAAGTGTTATCGGACAGTGTGAAGAGTGTTACTAAACAGTGTGAAGAGTGTTACCGAACAGTGTGAAGAGTGTTATCGGACAGTGTGAAGAGTGTTATCGGACAGTGTGAAGAGTGTTATCGGACAGTGTGAAGAGTGTTGCCGTACAGTGTGATGACTGCTATCGGACAGTGTGAAGAGTGTTACCGAACAGTGTGAAGAGTGTTACCGGACACTGTGAAGAGTGTTACCCAACAGTGTCAAGAGTGTTATCGGACACTGTGAAGAGTGTTATCGGACACTGTGAAGAGTGTTACCGAACAGTGTGAAGAGTGTTATCGGACACTGTGAAGAGTGTGATCGGACAATGTGAAGATTGTTACCGAACATTGTGAAGATTTGTACCGAACAGTGTGAAGAGTGTTATCGGACAGTGTGAAGAGTGTTATCGGACAGTGTGAAGAGTGTCATCGGACAGTGTGAAGAGTGTCATCGGACACTGTGACGAGTGTTACCGAACAGTGTGAAAAGTGTTACCGGACAGTGCGAAGAGTGTTACCGGACATTGTGAAGAGTGTTAGCCAACAGTGTGAAGAGTGTTACCGGACAGTGTGAAGAGTGTTACCGGACAGTGCGAAGAGTGTTATCGGACAGTGCGAAGAGTGTTACCGAACATTGTGAAGGGTGTTATCGGACACTGTGAAGAGTGTTACCGAACAGTGTGAAGAGTGTTACCGAACAGTGTGAAGAGTGTTACCGAACAGTGTGACGAGTGTTACCGAACAGTGTGACGAGTGTTACCGAACAGTGTGAAGAGTGTTACCGAACAGTGTGAAGAGTGTTTTCGGACAGTGTGAAGATTGTTACCGGACGGTGTGAAGAGTGTTACCGGACAGTGTGAAGAGTGTTACCGAACATTGTGAAGATTGTCATCGGACACTGTGACGAGTGTTACCGAACTGTGTGAAGAATGTTACCGAACAGTGTGAAGAGTGTTACCGGACAGTGTGAAGATTGTTACCGGACGGTGTGAAGAGTGTTACCGGACGGTGTGAAGAGTGTTACCGGACAGTGTGAAGAGTGTCATCGGACACTGTGACGAGTGTTACCGAACAGTGTGAAGAGTATTATCGGACAGTGTGAAGATTGTTATCGGACACTGTGAAGAGTGTTATCGGACACTGTGAAGAGTGTTACCGAACATTGTGAAGAGTGTTATCGGACAATGCGAAGAGTGTTATCGGACAGTGCGAAGAGTGTTACCGAACATTGTGAAGAGTGTTACCGAACAGTGTGAAGAGTGTTATCGGACATTGTGAAGATTGTTACCGAACAGTATGAAGAGTGTTATCTGACAGTGTGAAGAGTGTTACCGAACAGTGTGAAGAGTGTAATCGGACAGTGTGAAGAGTGTTACCGAACAGTGTGAAGAGTGTTATCGGACACTGTGAAGCGTGTTACCGAAAAGTGTGAAGAGTGTTATCGGACACTGTGAAGCGTGTTACCGAACAGTGTGAAGAGTGTTATCGGACAGTGTGAAGATTGTTATCGGACACTGTGAAGAGTGTTATCGGACACTGTGAAGAGTGTTACCGAACATTGTGAAGAGTGTTATCGGACACTGTGAAGAGTGTTACCGAACAGTGTGAAGATTGTTATCGGACACTGTGAAGAGTGTTATCGGACACTGTGAAGCGTGTTACCGAACAGTGTGAAGAGTGTTATCGGACAGTGTGAAGATTGTTACCGAACAGTATGAAGAGTGTTATCTTACAGTGTGAGAGTGTTACTGAACAGTGTGAAGAATGTTATCGGACAGGGTGAAGAGAGTTACCGGACAGTGTGAAGAGAGTTATCGGACAGTGTGAAGAGTGTTACCGAACAGTGGGAAGAGTGTTATCGGACACTGTGAAGAGTGTTGCCGAACATTGTGAAGAGTGTTACCGAACATTGTGAAGAGTGTTATCGGACAGTGTGAAGAGTGTTATCGGACAGTGTGAAGAGTGTTATCGGATAGTGTGAAGAGTGTTAGCGAACAGTGTGAAGAGTGTTCCAGACATTGTGAAGATTGTTAGCGGACATTGTGAAGAGTGTTACCGAACAGTGTGAAGAGTGTTATCGGACAGTGTGAAGATTGTTACCGGACGGTGTGAAGAGTGTTACCGGACAGTGTGAAGAGTGTTACCGAACATTGTGATGGGTGTTATCGGACACTGTGAAGAGTGTTACCGAACAGTTTGAAGAGTGTTACCGAACAGTGTGAAGAGTGTTACCGAACAGTGTGAAGAGTGTAATCGGACAGTGTGAAGATTGTTACTGAACATTGTGAAGAGTGTTATCGGACACTGTGACGAGTGTTACCGAACAGTGTGAAGAGTGTTACCGAACAGTGTGAAGAGTGTTTTCGGACAGTGTGAAGAATGTTACCGGACAGTGTGAAGAGTGTTACCGGACAGTGTGAAGAGTGTTACCGAACATTGTGAAGAGTGTCATCGGACACTGTGACGAGTGTTACCGAACTGTGTGAAAAGTGTTACCGAACATTGTGAAGAGTGTTATCGGACACTGTGACGAGTGTTACCGAATAGTGTGAAGAGTGTTACCGAACATTGTGAAGAGTGTTACCAGACAGTGTGAAGATTGTTACCGGACGGTGTGAAGAGTGTTACCGGACGGTGTGAAGAGTGTTACCGGACAGTGTGAAGAGTGTCATCGGACACTGTGACGAGTGTTACCGAACAGTGTGAAAAGTGTTACCGGACAGTGCGAAGAGTGTTACCGGACCTTGTGAAGAGTGTTAGCCAACAGTGTGAAGAGTGTTACCGGACAGTGCGAAGAGTGTTACCGGACAGTGCGAAGAGTGTTATCGGACAGTGCGAAGAGTGTTACCGAACATTGTGAAGGGTGTTATCGGACACTGTGAAGAGTGTTACCGAACAGTGTGAAGAGTGTTACCGAACAGTGTGACGAGTGTTACCGAACAGTGTGAAGAGTGTTACCGAACAGTGTGAAGAGTGTTTTCGGACAGTGTGAAGATTGTTACCGGACGGTGTGAAGAGTGTTACCGGACAGTGTGAAGAGTGTTACCGAACATTGTGAAGATTGTCATCGGACACTGTGACGAGTGTTACCGAACAGTGTGAAGAGTGTTACCGAACAGTGTGAAGAGTGTTACCGAACAGTGTGACGAGTGTTACCGAACAGTGTGAAGAGTGTTACCGAACAGTGTGAAGAGTGTTTTCGGACAGTGTGAAGATTGTTACCGGACGGTGTGACGAGTGTTACCGGACGGTGTGAAGAGTGTTACTGGACAGTGTGAAGAGTGTTATCGGACAGTGTGAATATTGTTATCGGACACTGTGAAGAGTGTTATCGGACACTGTGAAGAGTCTTACCGAACATTGTGAAGAGTGTTATCGGACAGTGCGAAGAGTGTTATCGGACAGTGCGAAGAGTGTTACCGAACATTGTGAAGAGTGTTACCGAACAGTGTGAAGAGTGTTATCGGACATTGTGAAGATTGTTACCGAACAGTATGAAGAGTGTTATCTTACAGTGTGAGAGTGTTACTGAACAGTGTGAAGAATGTTATCGGACAGTGTGAAGAGTGTTACCGAACAGTGTGAAGAGTGTTATCGGACACTGTGAAGCGTGTTACCGAACAGTGTGAAGAGTGTTACCGGACAGTGCGAAGAGTGTTACCGGACATTGTGAAGAGTCTTAGCCAACAGTGTGAAGAGTGTTACCGGACAGTGTGAAGAGTGTTACCGGACAGTGCGAAGAGTGTTATCGGACAGTGCGAAGAGTGTTACCGAACATTGTGAAGAGTGTTACCGAACAGTGTGAAGAGTGTTATCGGACAGTTGTGAAGATTGTTACCGAACAGTATGAAGAGTGTTATCTGACAGTGTGAAGAGTGTTACCGAACAGTGTGAAGAGTGTTACCGAACAGCGTGAAGAGTGTTATCGGACACTGTGAAGCGTATTCCCGAACACTGTGAAGAGTGTTATCGGACACTGTGAAGCGTGTTACCGAACAGTGAGAAGAGTGTTATCGGACAGTGTGAAGATTGTTATCGGACAGTGTGAAGATTGTTATCGGACACTGTGAAGAGTGTTATCGGACACTGTGAAGAGTGTTACCGAACATTGTGAAGAGTGTTATCGGACAGTGCGAAGAGTGTTATCGGACAGTGCGAAGAGTGTTACCGAACATTGTGAAGAGTGTTACCGAACAGTGTGAAGAGTGTTATCTGACAGTGTGAAGAGTGTTACCGAACAGTGTGAAGAGTGTAATCGGACAGTGTGAAGAGTGTTACCGAACAGTGTGAAGAGTGTTATCGGACAGTGCGAAGAGTGTTACCGAACATTGTGAAGAGTGTTACCGAACAGTGTGAAGAGTGTTATCGGACATTGTGAAGATTGTTACCGAACAGTATGAAGAGTGTTATCTGACAGTGTGAACAGTGTTACCGAACAGTGTGAAGAGTGTTATCGGACAGTGTGAAGAGTGTTACCGAACAGTGTGAAGAGTGTTATCGGACACTGTGAAGCGTGTTACCAAAAAGTGTGAAGAGTGTTATCGGACACTGTGAAGCGTGTTACCGAACAGTGTGAAGAGTGTTATCGGACAGTGTGAAGATTGTTATCGGACACTGTGAAGAGTGTTACCGAACATTGTGAAGAGTGTTATCGGACACTGTGAAGAGTGTTACCGAACAGTGTGAAGGTTGTTATCGGACACTGTGAAGAGTGTTATCGGACACTGTGAAGCGTGTTACCGAACAGTGTGAAGAGTGTTATCGGACAGTGTGAAGATTGTTACCGAACAGTATGAAGAGTGTTATCTTACAGTGTGAGAGTGTTACTGAACAGTGTGAAGAATGTTATCGGACAGTGTGAAGAGTGTTACCGAACAGTGTGAAGAGTGTTATCGGACACTGTGAAGAGTGTTACCGAACAGTGTGAAGAGTGTTATTGGACACTGTGAAGAGTGTTACCGAACATTGTGAAGAGTGTTACCGAACAGTGTGAAGAGTGTTATCGGACACTGTGAAGAGTGTTACCGAACAGTGTGAAGAGTGTTATTGGACACTGTGAAGAGTGTTACCGAACATTGTGAAGAGTGTTACCGAACAGTATGAAGAGTGTTATCTGACAGTGTGAAGAGTGTTACCGAACAGTGTGAAGAGTGTAATCGGACAGTGTGAAGAGTGTTACCGAACAGTGTGAAGAGTGTTATCGAACACTGTGAAGCGTATTCCCGAACACTGTGAAGAGTGTTATCGGACACTGTGAAGCGTGTTACCGAACAGTGTGAATAGTGTTATCGGACAGTGTGAAGATTGTTATCGGACACAGTGAAGAGTGTTATCGGACACTGTGAAGAGTGTTACCGAACATTGTGAAGAGTGTTATCGGACAGTGCGAAGAGTGTTATCGGACAGTGCGAAGAGTGTTACCGAACATTGTGAAGAGTGTTACCGAACAGTGTGAAGAGTGTTATCTGACAGTGTGAAGAGTGTTACCGAACAGTGTGAAGAGTGTAATCGGACAGTGTGAAGAGTGTTACCGAACAGTGTGAAGAGTGTTATCGGACAGTGCGAAGAGTGTTACCGAACATTGTGAAGAGTGTTACCGAACAGTGTGAAGAGTGTTATCTGACAGTGTGAAGAGTGTTACCGAACAGTGTGAAGAGTGTAATCGGACAGTGTGAAGAGTGTTACCGAACAGTGTGAAGAGTGTTATCGGACATTGTGAAGATTGTTACCGAACAGTATGAAGAGTGTTATCTGACAGTGTGAGAGTGTTACCGAACAGTGTGGAGAGTGTTATCGGACATTGTGGAGATTGTTACCGAACAGTATGAAGAGTGTTATCTGACAGTGTGAGAGTGTTATCGGACACTGTGAAGCGTGTTACCGAACAGTGTGAAGAGTGTTATCGGACAGTATGAAGAGTGTTATCTGACAGTGTGAGAGTGTTACCGAACAGTGTGAAGAGTGTTATCGGACATTGTGGAGATTGTTACCGAACAGTATGAAGAGTGTTATCTGACAGTGTGAGAGTGTTACCGAACAGTGTGGAGAGTGTAATCGGACAGTGTGAAGAGTGTTATCGGATATTGTGAAGAGTGTTATCTGACAGTGTGAAGAGTGTTATCGGACAGTGTGAAGAGTGTTACCGAACAGTGTGAAGAGTGTTATCGGAAACTGTGAAGAGTGTTACCGAACATTGTGAAGAGTGTTATCAGACACAGTGAAGAGTGTTGCCGAACTGTGTGAAGAGTGTTGCCGAACAGTGTGAAGAGTGTTACCGAACATTGTGTAGAGTGTTATCGGACAGTGTGAAGATTGTTACCGGACAGTGTGAAGAGAGTTACCGGACAGTGTGAAGAGTGTTACCGAACATTGTGAAGAGTGTTATCGGACACTGTGAAGAGTGTTACCGGACAGTGTGATGAGTGTTACCGAACAGTGTGAAGAGTGTTATCGGATATTGTGAAGAGTGTTACCGAACATTGTGAAGAGTGTTATCTGACTGTGTGAGAGTGTTACCGAACAGTGTGAAGAGTGTTATCGGACAGTGTGAAGAGTGTTATCGGATATTGTGAAGAGTGTTATCTGACAGTGTGAGAGTGTTACCGAACAGTGTGAAGAGTGTTATCGGACAGTGTGAAGAGTGTTACCGAACAGTGTGAAGAGTGTTATCGGAAACTGTGAAGAGTGTTACCGAACATTGTGAAGAGTGTTATCAGACACAGTGAAGAGTGTTGCCGAACTGTGTGAAGAGTGTTGCCGAACAGTGTGAAGAGTGTTACCGAACATTGTGTAGAGTGTTATCGGACAGTGTGAAGATTGTTACCGGACAGTGTGAAGAGAGTTACCGGACAGTGTGAAGAGTGTTACCGAACATTGTGAAGAGTGTTATTGGACACTGTGAAGAGTGTTACCGGACAGTGTGATGAGTGTTACCGAACAGTGTGAAGAGTGTTATCGGATATTGTGAAGAGTGTTACCGAACATTGTGAAGAGTGTTATCGGACAGTGCGAAGAGTGTTATCGGACAGTGCGAAGAGTGTTACCGAACATTGTGAAGAGTGTTACCGAACAGTGTAAAGAGTGTTATCGGACATTGTGAAGATTGTTACCGAACAGTGTGAAGAGTGTTATCGGACAGTGTGAAGAGTGTTATCGGACACTGTGAAGAGTCTTACCGAACATTGTGAAGAGTGTTATCGGACAGTGCGAAGAGTGTTATCGGACAGTGCGAAGAGTGTTACCGAACATTGTGAAGAGTGTTACCGAACAGTGTGAAGAGTGTTATCGGACATTGTGAAGATTGTTACCGAACAGTATGAAGAGTGTTATCTGACAGTGTGAAGAGTGTTACCGAACAGTGTGAAGAGTGTAATCGGACAGTGTGAAGAGTGTTACCGAACAGTGTGAAGAGTGTTATCGGACACTGTGAAGCGTGTTACCGAAAAGTGTGAAGAGTGTTATCGGACACTGTGAAGCGTGTTACCGAACAGTGTGAAGAGTGTTACCGGACAGTGCGAAGAGTGTTACCGGACATTGTGAAGAGTGTTAGCCAACAGTGTGAAGAGTGTTACCGGACAGTGTGAAGAGTGTTACCGGACAGTGCGAAGAGTGTTATCGGACATTGCGAAGAGTGTTACCGAACAGTGTGAAGAGTGTAATCGGACAGTGTGAAGAGTGTTACCGAACAGTGTGAAGAGTGTTACCGGACAGTGTGAAGAGTGTTACCGGACAGTGCGAAGAGTGTTATCTGACAGTGTGAAGAGTGTTACCGAACAGTGTGAAGAGTGTAATCGGACAGTGTGAAGAGTGTTACCGAACAGTGTGAAGAGTGTTATGGGACACTGTGAAGCTTATTCCCAAACACTGTGAAGAGTGTTATCGGACACTGTGAAGCGTGTTACCGAACAGTGTGAAGAGTGTTATCGGACATTGTGAAGATTGTTATCGGACACTGTGAAGAGTGTTATCGGACACTGTGAAGAGTGTTATCGGACACTGTGAAGAGTGTTACCGAAAATTGTGAAGAGTGTTACCGAACAGTGTGAAGAGTGTTATCGGACAGTGCGAAGAGTGTTATCGGACAGTGTGAAGAGTGTTATCGGACATTGTGAAGATTGTTACCGAACAGTATGAAGAGTGTTATCTGACAGTGTGAAGAGTGTTACCGAACAGTGTGAAGAGTGTTATCGGACATTGTGAAGCGTGTTACCGAAAAGTGTGAAGAGTGTTATCGGACACTGTGAAGCGTGTTACCGAACAGTGTGAAGAGTGTTATCGGACAGTGTGAAGATTGTTATCGGACACTGTGAAGAGTGTTATCGGACACTGTGAAGAGTGTTATCGGACACTGTGAAGAGTGTTACCGAACAGTGTGAAGAGTGTTATCGGACACTGTGAAGCGTGTTACCGAAAAGTGTGAAGAGTGTTATCGGACACTGTGAAGCGTGTTACCGAACAGTGTGAAGAGTGTTATCGGACAGTGTGAAGATTGTTATCGGACACTGTGAAGAGTGTTATCGGACACTGTGAAGAGTGTTACCGAACATTGTGAAGAGTGTTATCGGACACTGTGAAGAGTGTTACCGAACAGTGTGAAGATTGTTATCGGAATCTGTGAAGAGTGTTATCGGACACTGTGAAGCGTGTTACCGAACAGTGTGAAGAGTGTTATCGGACATTGTGAAGATTGTTACCGAACAGTATGAAGAGTGTTATCTGACAGTGTGAGAGTGTTACCGAACAGTGTGAAGAGTGTAATCGGACTGTGTGAAGATTGTTACCGAACAGTGTGAAGAGTGTTATCTGACTGTGTGAGAGTGTTACCGAACAGTGTGAAGAGTGTTATCGGACAGTGTGAAGAGTGTTATCGGATTTTGTGAAGAGTGTTATCTGACAGTGTGAGAGTGTTACCGAACAGTGTGAAGAGTGTTATCGGACAGTGTGAAGAGTGTTACCGAACAGTGTGAAGAGTGTTATCGGAAACTGTGAAGAGTGTTACCGAACATTGTGAAGAGTGTTATCAGACACAGTGAATAGTGTTGCCGAACTGTGTGAAGAGTGTTGCCGAACAGTGTGAAGAGTGTTACCGAACATTGTGAAGTTTGTTATCGGACAGTGTGAAGATTGTTACCGGACAGTGTGAAGAGAGTTACCGGACAGTGTGAAGAGTGTTACCGAACATTGTGAAGAGTGTTATCGGACACTGTGAAGAGTGTTACCGGACAGTGTGATGAGTGTTACCGAACAGTGTGAAGAGTGTTATCGGATATTGTGAAGAGTGTTACCGAACATTGTGAAGAGTGTTATCGGACAGTGCGAAGAGTGTTATCGGACAGTGCGAAGAGTGTTACCGAACATTGTGAAGAGTGTTACCGAACAGTGTGAAGAGTGTTATCGGACATTGTGAAGATTGTTACCGAACAGTATGAAGAGTGTTATCTGACAGTGTGAAGAGTGTTACTGAACAGTGTGAAGAGTGTAATCGGACAGTGTGAAGAGTGTTACCGAACAGTGTGAAGAGTGTTATCGGACACTGTGAAGCGTGTTACCGAAAAGTGTTAAGAGTGTTATCGGACACTGTGAAGCGTGTTACCGAACAGTGTGAAGAGTGTTATCGGACAGTGTGAAGATTGTTATCGGACACTGTGAAGAGTGTTATCGGACACTGTGAAGAGTGTTATCGGACACTGTGAAGAGTGTTACCGAACATTGTGAAGATTGTTATCGGACACTGTGAAGAGTGTTATCGGACACTGTGAAGCGTGTTACCGAACAGTGTGAAGAGTGTTATCGGACAGTGTGAAGATTGTTACCGAACAGTATGAAGAGTGTTATCTTACAGTGTGAGAGTGTTACTGAACAGTGTGAAGAATGTTATCGGACAGTGTGAAGAGTGTTATCGGACACTGTGAAGTGTGTTACCGAACAGTGTGAAGAGTGTTATCGGACACTGTGAAGAGTGTTACCGAACATTGTGAAGAGTGTTATCGGACACTGTGAAGCGTGTTACCGAACAGTGTGAAGAGTGTTATCGGACATTGTGGAGATTGTTACCGAACAGTATGAAGAGTGTTATCTGACAGTGTGAGAGTGTTACCGAACAGTGTGAAGAGTGTAATCGGACTGTGTGAAGATTGTTACCGAACAGTGTGAAGAGTGTTATCTGACTGTGTGAGAGTGTTACCGAACAGTGTGAAGAGTGTTATCGGACAGTGTGAAGAGTGTTATCGGACAGTGTGAAGAGTGTTATCGGATATTGTGAAGAGTGTTATCTGACAGTGTGAGAGTGATACCGAACAGTGTGAAGAGTGTTATCGGACAGTGTGAAGAGTGTTACCGAACAGTGTGAAGAGTGTTATCGGACACTGTGAAGAGTGTTACCGAACATTGTGAAGAGTGTTATCAGACACAGTGAAGAGTGTTGCCGAACTGTGTGAAGAGTGTTGCCGAACAGTGTGAAGAGTGTTACCGAACATTGTGAAGAGTGTTATCGGACAGTGTGAAGATTGTTACCGGACAGTGGGAAGAGAGTTACCGGACATTGTGAAGAGTGTTACCGAACATTGTGAAGAGTGTTATCGGACACTGTGAAGAGTGTTACCGGACAGTGTGATGAGTGTTACCGAACAGTGTGAAGAGTGTTATCGGATATTGTGAAGAATGTTACCGAACATTGTGAAGAGTGTTATCGGACAGTGCGAAGAGTGTTATCGGACAGTGCGAAGAGTGTTACCGAACATTGTGAAGAGTGTTATCTGACAGTGTGAAGAGTGTTACCGAACAGTGTGAAGAGTGTAATCGGACAGTGTGAAGAGTGTTACCGAACAGTGTGAAGAGTGTTATCGGACACTGTGAAGCGTGTTACCGAAAAGTGTGAAGAGTGTTATCGGACACTGTGAAGCGTGTTACCGAACAGTGTGAAGAGTGTTATCGGACAGTGTGAAGATTGTTATCGGACACTGTGAAGAGTGTTATCGGACACTGTGAAGAGTGTTACCGAACATTGTGAAGAGTGTTATCGGACACTGTGAAGAGTGTTACCGAACAGTGTGAAGATTGTTATCGGACACTGTGAAGAGTGTTATCGGACACTGTGAAGCGTGTTACCGAACAGTGTGAAGAGTGTTATCGGACAGTGTGAAGATTGTTACCGAACAGTATGAAGAGTGTTATCTTACAGTGTGAGAGTGTTACTGAACAGTGTGAAGAATGTTATCGGACAGTGTGAAGAGTGTTACCCAACAGTGTGAAGAGTGTTATCGGACACTGTGAAGAGTGATACCGAACAGTGTGAAGAGTGTTATTGGACACTGTGAAGAGTGTTACCGAACAGTGTGAAGAGTGTTATCGGACACTGTGAAGCGTGTTACCGAACAGTGTGAAGAGTGTTATCGGACATTGTGGAGATTGTTACCGAACAGTATGAAGAGTGTTATCTGACAGTGTGAGAGTGTTACCGAACAGTGTGAAGAGTGTAATCGGACTGTGTGAAGATTGTTACCGAACAGTGTGAAGAGTGTTATCTGACTGTGTGAGAGTGTTACCGAACAGTGTGAAGAGTGTTATCGGACAGTGTGAAGAGTGTTATCGGATATTGTGAAGAGTGTTATCTGACAGTGTGAGAGTGTTACCGAACAGTGTGAAGAGTGTTATCGGACAGTGTGAAGAGTGTTACCGAACATTGTGAAGAGTGTTATTGGACACTGTGAAGAGTGTTACCGGACAGTGTGATGAGTGTTACCGAACAGTGTGAAGAGTGTTATCGGATATTGTGAAGAGTGTTACCGAACATTGTGAAGAGTGTTATCGGACAGTGCGAAGAGTGTTATCGGACAGTGCGAAGAGTGTTACCGAACATTGTGAAGAGTGTTACCGAACAGTGTAAAGAGTGTTATCGGACATTGTGAAGATTGTTACCGAACAGTGTGAAGAGTGTTATCGGACAGTGTGAAGAGTGTTATCGGACACTGTGAAGAGTCTTACCGAACATTGTGAAGAGTGTTATCGGACAGTGCGAAGAGTGTTATCGGACAGTGCGAAGAGTGTTACCGAACATTGTGAAGAGTGTTACCGAACAGTGTGAAGAGTGTTATCGGACATTGTGAAGATTGTTACCGAACAGTATGAAGAGTGTTATCTGACAGTGTGAAGAGTGTTACCGAACAGTGTGAAGAGTGTAATCGGACAGTGTGAAGAGTGTTACCGAACAGTGTGAAGAGTGTTATCGGACACTGTGAAGCGTGTTACCGAAAAGTGTGAAGAGTGTTATCGGACACTGTGAAGCGTGTTACCGAACAGTGTGAAGAGTGTTACCGGACAGTGCGAAGAGTGTTACCGGACATTGTGAGGAGTGTTAGCCAACAGTGTGAAGAGTGTTACCGGACAGTGTGAAGAGTGTTACCGGACAGTGTGAAGAGTGTTACCGGACAGTGCGAAGAGTGTTATCGGACATTGCGAAGAGTGTTACCGAACAGTGTGAAGAGTGTAATCGGACAGTGTGAAGAGTGTTACCGAACAGTGTGAAGAGTGTTATCGGATATTGTGAAGAGTGTTATCTGACAGTGTGAGAGTGTTACCGAACAGTGTGAAGAGTGTTATCGGACAGTGTGAAGAGTGTTACCGAACATTGTGAAGAGTGTTATTGGACACTGTGAAGAGTGTTACCGGACAGTGTGATGAGTGTTACCGAACAGTGTGAAGAGTGTTATCGGATATTGTGAAGAGTGTTACCGAACATTGTGAAGAGTGTTATCGGACAGTGCGAAGAGTGTTATCGGACAGTGCGAAGAGTGTTACCGAACATTGTGAAGAGTGTTACCGAACAGTGTAAAGAGTGTTATCGGACATTGTGAAGATTGTTACCGAACAGTGTGAAGAGTGTTATCGGACAGTGTGAAGAGTGTTATCGGACACTGTGAAGAGTCTTACCGAACATTGTGAAGAGTGTTATCGGACAGTGCGAAGAGTGTTATCGGACAGTGCGAAGAGTGTTACCGAACATTGTGAAGAGTGTTACCGAACAGTGTGAAGAGTGTTATCGGACATTGTGAAGATTGTTACCGAACAGTATGAAGAGTGTTATCTGACAGTGTGAAGAGTGTTACCGAACAGTGTGAAGAGTGTAATCGGACAGTGTGAAGAGTGTTACCGAACAGTGTGAAGAGTGTTATCGGACACTGTGAAGCGTGTTACCGAAAAGTGTGAAGAGTGTTATCGGACACTGTGAAGCGTGTTACCGAACAGTGTGAAGAGTGTTACCGGACAGTGCGAAGAGTGTTACCGGACATTGTGAAGAGTGTTAGCCAACAGTGTGAAGAGTGTTACCGGACAGTGTGAAGAGTGTTACCGGACAGTGTGAAGAGTGTTACCGGACAGTGCGAAGAGTGTTATCGGACATTGCGAAGAGTGTTACCGAACAGTGTGAAGAGTGTAATCGGACAGTGTGAAGAGTGTTACCGAACAGTGTGAAGAGTGTTACCGGACAGTGTGAAGAGTGTTACCGAACAGTGTGAAGAGTGTAATCGGACAGTGTGAAGAGTGTTACCGAACAGTGTGAAGAGTGTTATGGGACACTGTGAAGCTTATTCCCAAACACTGTGAAGAGTGTTATCGGACACTGTGAAGCGTGTTACCGAACAGTGTGAAGAGTGTTATCGGACATTGTGAAGATTGTTATCGGAAACTGTGAAGAGTGTTATCGGACACTGTGAAGAGTGTTATCGGACACTGTGAAGAGTGTTACCGAACATTGTGAAGAGTGTTATCGGACAGTGCGAAGAGTGTTATCGGACAGTGTGAAGAGTGTTACCGAACATTGTGAAGAGTGTTACCGAACAGTGTGAAGAGTGTTATCGGACAGTGCGAAGAGTGTTATCGGACAGTGTGAAGAGTGTTATCGGACATTGTGAAGATTGTTACCGAACAGTATGAAGAGTGTTATCTGACAGTGTGAAGAGTGTTACCGAACAGTGTGAAGAGTGTTATCGGACATTGTGAAGCGTGTTACCGAAAAGTGTGAAGAGTGTTATCGGACACTGTGAAGCGTGTTACCGAACAGTGTGAAGAGTGTTATCGGACAGTGTGAAGATTGTTATCGGACACTGTGAAGAGTGTTATCGGACACTGTGAAGAGTGTTATCGGACACTGTGAAGAGTGTTACCGAACAGTGTGAAGAGTGTTATCGGACACTGTGAAGCGTGTTACCGAAAAGTGTGAAGAGTGTTATCGGACACTGTGAAGCGTGTTACCAAACAGTGTGAAGAGTGTTATCGGACAGTGTGAAGATTGTTATCGGACACTGTGAAGAGTGTTATCGGACACTGTGAAGAGTGTTACCGAACATTGTGAAGAGTGTTATCGGACACTGTGAAGAGTGTTACCGAACAGTGTGAAGATTGTTATCGGAATCTGTGAAGAGTGTTATCGGACACTGTGAAGCGTGTTACCGAACAGTGTGAAGAGTGTTATCGGACATTGTGAAGATTGTTACCGAACAGTATGAAGAGTGTTATCTGACAGTGTGAGAGTGTTACCGAACAGTGTGAAGAGTGTAATCGGACTGTGTGAAGATTGTTACCGAACAGTGTGAAGAGTGTTATCTGACTGTGTGAGAGTGTTACCGAACAGTGTGAAGAGTGTTATCGGACAGTGTGAAGAGTGTTATCGGATTTTGTGAAGAGTGTTATCTGACAGTGTGAGAGTGTTACCGAACAGTGTGAAGAGTGTTATCGGACAGTGTGAAGAGTGTTACCGAACAGTGTGAAGAGTGTTATCGGAAACTGTGAAGAGTGTTACCGAACATTGTGAAGAGTGTTATCAGACACAGTGAATAGTGTTGCCGAACTGTGTGAAGAGTGTTGCCGAACAGTGTGAAGAGTGTTACCGAACATTGTGAAGTTTGTTATCGGACAGTGTGAAGATTGTTACCGGACAGTGTGAAGAGAGTTACCGGACAGTGTGAAGAGTGTTACCGAACATTGTGAAGAGTGTTATCGGACACTGTGAAGAGTGTTACCGGACAGTGTGATGAGTGTTACCGAACAGTGTGAAGAGTGTTATCGGATATTGTGAAGAGTGTTACCGAACATTGTGAAGAGTGTTATCGGACAGTGCGAAGAGTGTTATCGGACAGTGCGAAGAGTGTTACCGAACATTGTGAAGAGTGTTACCGAACAGTGTGAAGAGTGTTATCGGACATTGTGAAGATTGTTACCGAACAGTATGAAGAGTGTTATCTGACAGTGTGAAGATTGTTATCGGACACTGTGAAGAGTGTTATCGGACACTGTGAAGAGTGTTATCGGACACTGTGAAGAGTGTTACCGAACATTGTGAAGATTGTTATCGGACACTGTGAAGAGTGTTATCGGACACTGTGAAGCGTGTTACCGAACAGTGTGAAGAGTGTTATCGGACAGTGTGAAGATTGTTACCGAACAGTATGAAGAGTGTTATCTTACAGTGTGAGAGTGTTACTGAACAGTGTGAAGAATGTTATCGGACAGTGTGAAGAGTGTTATCGGACACTGTGAAGTGTGTTACCGAACAGTGTGAAGAGTGTTATCGGACACTGTGAAGAGTGTTACCGAACATTGTGAAGAGTGTTATCGGACACTGTGAAGCGTGTTACCGAACAGTGTGAAGAGTGTTATCGGACATTGTGGAGATTGTTACCGAACAGTATGAAGAGTGTTATCTGACAGTGTGAGAGTGTTACCGAACAGTGTGAAGAGTGTAATCGGACTGTGTGAAGATTGTTACCGAACAGTGTGAAGAGTGTTATCTGACTGTGTGAGAGTGTTACCGAACAGTGTGAAGAGTGTTATCGGACAGTGTGAAGAGTGTTATCGGACAGTGTGAAGAGTGTTATCGGATATTGTGAAGAGTGTTATCTGACAGTGTGAGAGTGATACCGAACAGTGTGAAGAGTGTTATCGGACAGTGTGAAGAGTGTTACCGAACAGTGTGAAGAGTGTTATCGGACACTGTGAAGAGTGTTACCGAACATTGTGAAGAGTGTTATCAGACACAGTGAAGAGTGTTGCCGAACTGTGTGAAGAGTGTTGCCGAACAGTGTGAAGAGTGTTACCGAACATTGTGAAGAGTGTTATCGGACAGTGTGAAGATTGTTACCGGACAGTGGGAAGAGAGTTACCGGACATTGTGAAGAGTGTTACCGAACATTGTGAAGAGTGTTATCGGACACTGTGAAGAGTGTTACCGGACAGTGTGATGAGTGTTACCGAACAGTGTGAAGAGTGTTATCGGATATTGTGAAGAATGTTACCGAACATTGTGAAGAGTGTTATCGGACAGTGCGAAGAGTGTTATCGGACAGTGCGAAGAGTGTTACCGAACATTGTGAAGAGTGTTATCTGACAGTGTGAAGAGTGTTACCGAACAGTGTGAAGAGTGTAATCGGACAGTGTGAAGAGTGTTACCGAACAGTGTGAAGAGTGTTATCGGACACTGTGAAGCGTGTTACCGAAAAGTGTGAAGAGTGTTATCGGACACTGTGAAGCGTGTTACCGAACAGTGTGAAGAGTGTTATCGGACAGTGTGAAGATTGTTATCGGACACTGTGAAGAGTGTTATCGGACACTGTGAAGAGTGTTACCGAACATTGTGAAGAGTGTTATCGGACACTGTGAAGAGTGTTACCGAACAGTGTGAAGATTGTTATCGGACACTGTGAAGAGTGTTATCGGACACTGTGAAGCGTGTTACCGAACAGTGTGAAGAGTGTTATCGGACAGTGTGAAGATTGTTACCGAACAGTATGAAGAGTGTTATCTTACAGTGTGAGAGTGTTACTGAACAGTGTGAAGAATGTTATCGGACAGTGTGAAGAGTGTTACCCAACAGTGTGAAGAGTGTTATCGGACACTGTGAAGAGTGATACCGAACAGTGTGAAGAGTGTTATTGGACACTGTGAAGAGTGTTACCGAACAGTGTGAAGAGTGTTATCGGACACTGTGAAGCGTGTTACCGAACAGTGTGAAGAGTGTTATCGGACATTGTGGAGATTGTTACCGAACAGTATGAAGAGTGTTATCTGACAGTGTGAGAGTGTTACCGAACAGTGTGAAGAGTGTAATCGGACTGTGTGAAGATTGTTACCGAACAGTGTGAAGAGTGTTATCTGACTGTGTGAGAGTGTTACCGAACAGTGTGAAGAGTGTTATCGGACAGTGTGAAGAGTGTTATCGGATATTGTGAAGAGTGTTATCTGACAGTGTGAGAGTGTTACCGAACAGTGTGAAGAGTGTTATCGGACAGTGTGAAGAGTGTTACCGAACAGTGTGAAGAGTGTTATCGGAAACTGTGAAGAGTGTTACCGAACATTGTGAAGAGTGTTATCAGACACAGTGAAGAGTGTTGCCGAACTGTGTGAAGAGTGTTGCCGAACAGTGTGAAGAGTGTTACCGAACATTGTGAAGAGTGTTATCGGACAGTGTGAAGATTGTTACCGGACAGTGTGAAGAGAGTTACCGGACAGTGTGAAGAGTGTTACCGAACATTGTGAAGAGTGTTATCGGACACTGTGAAGAGTGTTACCGGACAGTGTGATGAGTGTTACCGAACAGTGTGAAGAGTGTTATCTGACAGTGTGAAGAGTGTTACTGAACAGTGTGAAGAGTGTAATCGGACAGTGTGTAGAGTGTTACCGAACAGTGTGAAGAGTGTTATCGGACATTGTGAAGATTGTTACCGAACAGTATGAAGAGTGTTATCTGACAGTGTGAAGAGTGTTACTGAACAGTGTGAAGAGTGTAATCGGACAGTGTGAAGAGTGTTACCGAACAGTGTGAAGAGTGTTATCGGACACTGTGAAGCGTGTTACCGAAAAGTGTGAAGAGTGTTATCGGACACTGTGAAGCGTGTTACCGAACAGTGTGAAGAGTGTTATCGGACAGTGTGAAGATTGTTATCGGACACTGTGAAGAGTGTTATCGGACACTGTGAAGAGTGTTACCGAACAGTGTGAAGAGTGTTATCGGAGAGTGTGAAGAGTGTTACCGAACAGTGTGAAGATTGTTATCAGACACTGTGAAGAGTGTTATCGGACACTGTGAAGCGTGATACCGAACAGTGTGAAGAGTGTTATCGGACAGTGTGAAGATTGTTACCGAACAGTATGAAGAGTGTTATCTTACAGTGTGAGAGTGTTACTGAACAGTGTGAAGAATGTTATCGGACAGTGTGAAGAGTGTTACCGAACAGTGTGAAGAGTGTTATCGGACACTGTGAAGAGTGTTACCGAACAGTGTGAAGAGTGTTATCGGACACTGTGAAGAGTGTTACCGAACATTGTGAAGAGTGTTATCGGACACTGTGAAGCGTGTTACCGAACAGTGTGAAGAGTGTTATCGGACATTGTGGAGATTGTTACCGAACAGTATGAAGAGTGTTATCTGACAGTGTGAGAGTGTTACCGAACAGTGTGAAGAGTGTAATCGGACTGTGTGAAGATTGTTACCGAACAGTGTGAAGAGTGTTATCTGACTGTGTGAGAGTGTTACCGAACAGTGTGAAGAGTGTTATCGGACAGTGTGAAGAGTGTTATCGGATATTGTGAAGAGTGTTATCTGACAGTGTGAGAGTGTTACCGAACAGTGTGAAGAGTGTTATCGGACAGTGTGAAGAGTGTTACCGAACAGTGTGAAGAGTGTTATCGGACACTGTGAAGAGTGTTACCGAACATTGTGAAGAGTGTTATCAGACACAGTGAAGAGTGTTGCCGAACTGTGTGAAGAGTGTTGCCGAACAGTGTGAAGAGTGTTACCGAACATTGTGAAGAGTGTTATCGGACAGTGTGAAGATTGTTACCGGACAGTGGGAAGAGAGTTACCGGACAGTGTGAAGAGTGTTCCCGAACATTGTGAAGAGTGTTATCGGACAGTGTGAAGAGTGTTACCGGACAGTGTGATGAGTGTTACCGAACAGTGTGAAGAGTGTTATCGGATATTGTGAAGAATGTTACCGAACATTGTGAAGAGTGTTATCGGACAGTGCGAAGAGTGTTATCGGACAGTGCGAAGAGTGTTACCGAACAGTGTGAAGAGTGTTATCGGACATTGTGAAGATTGTTACCGAACAGTATGAAGAGTGTTATCTGACAGTGTGAAGAGTGTTACCGAACAGTGTGAAGAGTGTAATCGGACAGTGTGAAGAGTGTTACCGAACAGTGTGAAGAGTGTTATCGGACACTGTGAAGCGTGTTACCGAAAAGTGTGAAGAGTGTTATCGGACACTGTGAAGCGTGTTGTCGGACACTGTGAAGAGTGTTACCGAACATTGTGAAGAGTGTTATCGGACACTGTGAAGAGTGTTACCGAACAGTGTGAAGATTGTTATCGGACACTGTGAAGAGTGTTATCGGACACTGTGAAGCGTGTTACCGAAAAGTGTGAAGAGTGTTATCGGACACTGTGAAGCGTGTTATCGGACACTGTGAAGAGTGTTACCGAACATTGTGAAGAGTGTTATCGGACACTGTGAAGAGTGTTACCGAACAGTGTGAAGATTGTTATCGGACACTGTGAAGAGTGTTATCGGACACTGTGAAGCGTGTTACCGAACAGTGTGAAGAGTGTTACCGGACAGTGTGAAGATTGTTATCGGGCACTGTGAAGAGTGTTATCGGACACTGTGAAGAGTGTTACCGAACAGTGTGAAGATTGTTACCGGACACTGTGAAGAGTGTTACCGGACACTGTGAAGAGTGTTACCCAACAGTGTGAAGATTGTTATCATGACACTGTGAAGAGTGTTACCGAACAGTGTGAAGAATGTTTCCGGACAGAGTGAAGAATGTTATCGGACAGTGTGAAGAGTGTTACCGAACAGTGTGAAGAGTGTTATCGGACACTGTGAAGAGTGTTACCAAACAGTGTGAAGAGTGTTATCGGACACTGTGAAGAGTGTTACCGAACATTGTGAAGAGTGTTATCGGACACTGTGAAGCGTGCTACCGAACAGTGTGAAGAGTGTTATCGGACATTGTGAAGATTGTTACCGAACAGTATGAAGAGTGTTATCTGACAGTGTGAGAGTGTTACCGAACAGTGTGAAGAGTGTAATCGGACTGTGTGAAGATTGTTACCGAACAGTGTGAAGAGTGTTATATGACTGTGTGAGAGTGTTACCGAACAGTGTGAAGAGTGTTATCGGACAGTGTGAAGAGTGTTATCGGACAGTGTGAAGAGTGTTATCAGACACTGTGAAGAGTGTTACCGAACATTGTGAAGAGTGTTATCAGACACAGTGAAGAGTGTTGCCGAACTGTGTGAAGAGTGTTGCCGAACAGTGTGAAGAGTGTTACCGAACATTGTGAAGAGTGTTATCGGACAGTGTGAAGAGAGTTACCGGACAGTGTGAAGAGTGTTACCGAACATTGTGAAGAGTGTTATCGGACACTGTGAAGAGTGTTACCGGACAGTGTGATGAGTGTTACCGAACAGTATGAAGAGTGTTATCGGATATCATGAAGAGTGTTACAGAACAGTGTGAAGAGTGTTATCGGAGAGTGTGAAGAGTGTTACCCAACAGTGTGAAGAGTGTATCCGGACAGTCTGAAGATTGTTACCGAACAGTGTGAAGAGTGTTATTGGACACTGTGAAGAGTGTTACCGAACAGTGTGAAGAGTGTTATCGGACACTGTGAAGCGTGTTACCGAACAGTGTGAAGAGTGTTATCGGACAGTGTGAAGAGTGTTATCGGATATTGTGAAGAGTGTTATCTGACAGTGTGAGAGTGTTACCGAACAGTGTGAAGAGTGTTATCGGACAGTGTGACGAGTGTTACCGAACAGTGTGAAGAGTGTTATCGGAAACTGTGAAGAGTGTTACCGAACATTGTGAAGAGTGTTATCAGACACAGTGAAGAGTGTTGCCGAACTGTGTGAAGAGTGTTGCCGAACAGTGTGAAGAGTGTTACCGAACATTGTGAAGAGTGTTATCGGACAGTGTGAAGATTGTTACCGGACAGTGTGAAGAGAGTTACCGGACAGTGTGAAGAGTGTTACCGAACATTGTGAAGAGTGTTATCGGACACTGTGAAGAGTGTTACCGGACAGTGTGATGAGTGTTACCGAACAGTGTGAAGAGTGTTATCGGATATTGTGAAGAGTGTTACCGAACATTGTGAAGAGTGTTATCGGACAGTGCGAAGAGTGTTATCGGACAGTGCGAAGAGTGTTACCGAACATTGTGAAGAGTGTTACCGAACAGTGTGAAGAGTGTTATCGGACATTGTGAAGATTGTTACCGAACAGTATGAAGAGTGTTATCTGACAGTGTGAAGAGTGTTACTGAACAGTGTGAAGAGTGTAATCGGACAGTGTGAAGAGTGTTACCGAACAGTGTGAAGAGTGTTATCGGACACTGTGAAGCGTGTTACCGAAAAGTGTGAAGAGTGTTATCGGACACTGTGAAGCGTGTTACCGAACAGTGTGAAGAGTGTTATCGGACAGTGTGAAGATTGTTATCGGACACTGTGAAGAGTGTTATCGGACACTGTGAAGAGTGTTATCGGACACTGTGAAGAGTGTTACCGAACATTGTGAAGAGTGTTATCGGACACTGTGAAGAGTGTTACCGAACAGTGTGAAGATTGTTATCGGACACTGTGAAGAGTGTTATCGGACACTGTGAAGCGTGTTACCGAACAGTGTGAAGAGTGTTATCGGACAGTGTGAAGATTGTTACCGAACAGTATGAAGAGTGTTATCTTACAGTGTGAGAGTGTTACTGAACAGTGTGAAGAATGTTATCGGACAGTGTGAAGAGTGTTACCGAACAGTGTGAAGAGTGCTTTCGGACACTGTGAAGAGTGTTACCGAACAGTGTGAAGAGTGTTATCGGACACTGTGAAGAGTGTTACCGAACATTGTGAAGAGTGTTATCGGACAGTGTGAAGCGTGTTACCGAACAGTGTGAAGAGTGTTATCGGACATTGTGGAGATTGTTACCGAACAGTATGAAGAGTGTTATCTGACAGTGTGAGAGTGTTACCGAACAGTGTGAAGAGTGTTATCGGACACTGTGAAGCGTGTTACCGAACAGTGTGAAGAGTGTTATCGGACATTGTGGAGATTGTTACCGAACAGTATGAAGAGTGTTATCTGACAGTGTGAGAGTGTTACCGAACAGTGTGAAGAGTGTAATCGGACTGTGTGAAGATTGTTACCGAACAGTGTGAAGAGTGTTATCTGACTGTATGAGAGTGTTACCGAACAGTGTGAAGAGTGTTATCGGACAGTGTAAAGAGTGTTATCGGATATTGTGAAGAGTGTTATCTGACAGTGTGAGAGTGTTACCGAACAGTGTGAAGAGTGTTATCGGACAGTGTGTATAGTGTTACCGAACAGTGTGAAGAGTGTTATCGGACACTGTGAAGAATGTTACCGAACATTGTGAAGAGTGTTATCGGACACTGTGAAGAGTGTTACCGGACAGTGTGATGAGTGTTACCGAACAGTGTGAAGAGTGTTATCGGATATTGTGAAGAGTGTTACCGAACATTGTGAAGAGTGTTATCGGACAGTGCGAAGAGTGTTATCGGACAGTGCGAAGAGTGTTACCGAACATTGTGAAGAGTGTTACCGAACAGTGTGAAGAGTGTTATCGGACATTGTGAAGATTGTTACCGAACAGTATGAAGAGTGTTATCTGACAGTGTGAAGAGTGTTACTGAACAGTGTGAAGAGTGTAATCGGACAGTGTGAAGAGTGTTACCGAACAGTGTGAAGAGTGTTATCGGACACTGTGAAGCGTGTTACCGAAAAGTGTGAAGAGTGTTATCGGACACTGTGAAGCGTGTTACCGAACAGTGTGAAGAGTGTTATCGGACAGTGTGAAGATTGTTATCGGACACTGTGAAGAGTGTTATCGGACACTGTGAAGAGTGTTATCGGACACTGTGAAGAGTGTTACCGAACATTGTGAAGAGTGTTATCGGACACTGTGAAGAGTGTTACCGAACAGTGTGAAGATTGTTATCGGACACTGTGAAGAGTGTTATCGGACACTGTGAAGCGTGTTACCGAACAGTGTGAAGAGTGTTATCGGACAGTGTGAAGATTGTTACCGAACAGTATGAAGAGTGTTATCTTACAGTGTGAGAGTGTTACTGAACAGTGTGAAGAATGTTATCGGACAGTGTGAAGAGTGTTACCGAACAGTGTGAAGAGTGCTTTCGGACACTGTGAAGAGTGTTACCGAACAGTGTGAAGAGTGTTATCGGACACTGTGAAGAGTGTTACCGAACATTGTGAAGAGTGTTATCGGACAGTGTGAAGCGTGTTACCGAACAGTGTGAAGAGTGTTATCGGACATTGTGGAGATTGTTACCGAACAGTATGAAGAGTGTTATCTGACAGTGTGAGAGTGTTACCGAACAGTGTGAAGAGTGTTATCGGACACTGTGAAGCGTGTTACCGAACAGTGTGAAGAGTGTTATCGGACATTGTGGAGATTGTTACCGAACAGTATGAAGAGTGTAATCGGACTGTGTGAAGATTGTTACCGAACAGTGTGAAGAGTGTTATCTGACTGTATGAGAGTGTTACCGAACAGTGTGAAGAGTGTTATCGGACAGTGTAAAGAGTGTTATCGGATATTGTGAAGAGTGTTATCTGACAGTGTGAGAGTGTTACCGAACAGTGTGAAGAGTGTTATCGGACAGTGTGTATAGTGTTACCGAACAGTGTGAAGAGTGTTATCGGACACTGTGAAGAATGTTACCGAACATTGTGAAAAGTGTTATCAGACACAGTGAAGAGTGTTGCCGAACTGTGTGAAGAGTGTTGCCGAACAGTGTGAAGTGTGTTACCGAACATTGTGAAGAGTGTTATCGGACAGTGTGAAGATTGTTACCGGACAGTGGGAAGAGAGTTACCGGACAGTGTGAAGAGTGTTACCGAACATTGTGAAGAGTGTTATCGGACACTGTGAAGAGTGTTACCGGACAGTGTGATGAGTGTTACCGAACAGTGTGAAGAGTGTTATCGGATATTGTGAAGAGTGTTACCGAACATTGTGAAGAGTGTTATCGGACAGTGCGAAGAGTGTTATCTGACAGTGTGAAGAGTGTTACCGAACAGTGTGAAGAGTGTAATCGGACAGTGTGAAGAGTGTTATCGGACATTGTGAAGATTGTTACCGAACAGTATGAAGAGTGTTATCTGACAGTGTGAAGAGTGTTACTGAACAGTGTGAAGAGTGTAATCGGACAGTGTGAAGAGTGTTACCGAACAGTGTGAAGAGTGTTATCGGACACTGTGAAGCGTGTTACCGAAAAGTGTGAAGAGTGTTATCGGACACTGTGAAGCGTGTTACCGAACAGTGTGAAGAGTGTTATCGGACAGTGTGAAGATTGTTATCGGACACTGTGAAGAGTGTTATCGGACACTGTGAAGAGTGTTATCGGACACTGTGAAGAGTGTTACCGAACATTGTGAAGAGTGTTATCGGACACTGTGAAGAGTGTTACCGAACAGTGTGAAGATTGTTATCGGACACTGTGAAGAGAGTTACCGGACAGTGTGAAGAGTGTTACCGAACATTGTGAAGAGTGTTATCGGACACTGTGAAGAGTGTTACCGGACAGTGTGATGAGTGTTACCGAACAGTATGAAGAGTGTTATCGGATATCGTGAAGAGTGTTACAGAACAGTGTGAAGAGTGTTATCGGAGAGTGTGAAGAGTGTTACCCAACAGTGTGAAGAGTGTATCCGGACAGTCTGAAGATTGTTACCGAACAGTGTGAAGAGTGTTATTGGACACTGTGAAGAGTGTTACCGAACAGTGTGAAGAGTGTTATCGGACACTGTGAAGCGTGTTACCGAACAGTGTGAAGAGTGTTATCGGACAGTGTGAAGAGTGTTATCGGATATTGTGAAGAGTGTTATCTGACAGTGTGAGAGTGTTACCGAACAGTGTGAAGAGTGTTATCGGACAGTGTGACGAGTGTTACCGAACAGTGTGAAGAGTGTTATCGGAAACTGTGAAGAGTGTTACCGAACATTGTGAAGAGTGTTATCAGACACAGTGAAGAGTGTTGCCGAACTGTGTGAAGAGTTTTGCCGAACAGTGTGAAGAGTGTTACCGAACATTGTGAAGAGTGTTATCGGACAGTGTGAAGATTGTTACCGGACAGTGTGAAGAGAGTTACCGGACAGTGTGAAGAGTGTTACCGAACATTGTGAAGAGTGTTATCGGACACTGTGAAGAGTGTTACCGGACAGTGTGATGAGTGTTACCGAACAGTGTGAAGAGTGTTATCGGATATTGTGAAGAGTGTTACCGAACATTGTGAAGAGTGTTATCGGACAGTGCGAAGAGTGTTATCGGACAGTGCGAAGAGTGTTACCGAACATTGTGAAGAGTGTTACCGAACAGTGTGAAGAGTGTTATCGGACATTGTGAAGATTGTTACCGAACAGTATGAAGAGTGTTATCTGACAGTGTGAAGAGTGTTACTGAACAGTGTGAAGAGTGTAATCGGACAGTGTGAAGAGTGTTACCGAACAGTGTGAAGAGTGTTATCGGACACTGTGAAGCGTGTTACCGAAAAGTGTGAAGAGTGTTATCGGACACTGTGAAGCGTGTTACCGAACAGTGTGAAGAGTGTTATCGGACAGTGTGAAGATTGTTATCGGACACTGTGAAGAGTGTTATCGGACACTGTGAAGAGTGTTATCGGACACTGTGAAGAGTGTTACCGAACATTGTGAAGAGTGTTATCGGACACTGTGAAGAGTGTTACCGAACAGTGTGAAGATTGTTATCGGACACTGTGAAGAGTGTTATCGGACACTGTGAAGCGTGTTACCGAACAGTGTGAAGAGTGTTATCGGACAGTGTGAAGATTGTTACCGAACAGTATGAAGAGTGTTATCTTACAGTGTGAGAGTGTTACTGAACAGTGTGAAGAATGTTATCGGACAGTGTGAAGAGTGTTACCGAACAGTGTGAAGAGTGCTTTCGGACACTGTGAAGAGTGTTACCGAACAGTGTGAAGAGTGTTATCGGACACTGTGAAGAGTGTTACCGAACATTGTGAAGAGTGTTATCGGACAGTGTGAAGCGTGTTACCGAACAGTGTGAAGAGTGTTATCGGACATTGTGGAGATTGTTACCGAACAGTATGAAGAGTGTTATCTGACAGTGTGAGAGTGTTACCGAACAGTGTGAAGAGTGTTATCGGACACTGTGAAGCGTGTTACCGAACAGTGTGAAGAGTGTTATCGGACATTGTGGAGATTGTTACCGAACAGTATGAAGAGTGTTATCTGACAGTGTGAGAGTGTTACCGAACAGTGTGAAGAGTGTAATCGGACTGTGTGAAGATTGTTACCGAACAGTGTGAAGAGTGTTATCTGACTGTATGAGAGTGTTACCGAACAGTGTGAAGAGTGTTATCGGACAGTGTAAAGAGTGTTATCGGATATTGTGAAGAGTGTTATCTGACAGTGTGAGAGTGTTACCGAACAGTGTGAAGAGTGTTATCGGACAGTGTGTATAGTGTTACCGAACAGTGTGAAGAGTGTTATCGGACACTGTGAAGAATGTTACCGAACATTGTGAAAAGTGTTATCAGACACAGTGAAGAGTGTTGCCGAACTGTGTGAAGAGTGTTGCCGAACAGTGTGAAGTGTGTTACCGAACATTGTGAAGAGTGTTATCGGACAGTGTGAAGATTGTTACCGGACAGTGGGAAGAGAGTTACCGGACAGTGTGAAGAGTGTTACCGAACATTGTGAAGAGTGTTATCGGACACTGTGAAGAGTGTTACCGGACAGTGTGATGAGTGTTACCGAACAGTGTGAAGAGTGTTATCGGATATTGTGAAGAGTGTTACCGAACATTGTGAAGAGTGTTATCGGACAGTGCGAAGAGTGTTATCTGACAGTGTGAAGAGTGTTACCGAACAGTGTGAAGAGTGTAATCGGACAGTGTGAAGAGTGTTATCGGACATTGTGAAGATTGTTACCGAACAGTATGAAGAGTGTTATCTGACAGTGTGAAGAGTGTTACTGAACAGTGTGAAGAGTGTAATCGGACAGTGTGAAGAGTGTTACCGAACAGTGTGAAGAGTGTTATCGGACACTGTGAAGCGTGTTACCGAAAAGTGTGAAGAGTGTTATCGGACACTGTGAAGCGTGTTACCGAACAGTGTGAAGAGTGTTATCGGACAGTGTGAAGATTGTTATCGGACACTGTGAAGAGTGTTATCGGACACTGTGAAGAGTGTTATCGGACACTGTGAAGAGTGTTACCGAACATTGTGAAGAGTGTTATCGGACACTGTGAAGAGTGTTACCGAACAGTGTGAAGATTGTTATCGGACACTGTGAAGAGTGTTATCGGACACTGTGAAGCGTGTTACCGAACAGTGTGAAGAGTGTTATCGGACAGTGTGAAGATTGTTACCGAACAGTATGAAGAGTGTTATCTTACAGTGTGAGAGTGTTACTGAACAGTGTGAAGAATGTTATCGGACAGTGTGAAGAGTGTTACCGAACAGTGTGAAGAGTGCTTTCGGACACTGTGAAGAGTGTTACCGAACAGTGTGAAGAGTGTTATCGGACACTGTGAAGAGTGTTACCGAACATTGTGAAGAGTGTTATCGGACAGTGTGAAGCGTGTTACCGAACAGTGTGAAGAGTGTTATCGGACATTGTGGAGATTGTTACCGAACAGTATGAAGAGTGTTATCTGACAGTGTGAGAGTGTTACCGAACAGTGTGAAGAGTGTTATCGGACACTGTGAAGCGTGTTACCGAACAGTGTGAAGAGTGTTATCGGACATTGTGGAGATTGTTACCGAACAGTATGAAGAGTGTTATCTGACAGTGTGAGAGTGTTACCGAACAGTGTGAAGAGTGTAATCGGACTGTGTGAAGATTGTTACCGAACAGTGTGAAGAGTGTTATCTGACTGTATGAGAGTGTTACCGAACAGTGTGAAGAGTGTTATCGGACAGTGTAAAGAGTGTTATCGGATATTGTGAAGAGTGTTATCTGACAGTGTGAGAGTGTTACCGAACAGTGTGAAGAGTGTTATCGGACAGTGTGAAGAGTGTTACCGAACAGTGTGAAGAGTGTTATCGGACACTGTGAAGAGTGTTACCGAACATTGTGAAGAGTGTTATCAGACACAGTGAAGAGTGTTGCCGAACTGTGTGAAGAGTGTTGCCGAACAGTGTGAAGTGTGTTACCGAACATTGTGAAGAGTGTTATCGGACAGTGTGAAGATTGTTACCGGACAGTGGGAAGAGAGTTACCGGACAGTGTGAAGAGTGTTACCGAACATTGTGAAGAGTGTTATCGGACACTGTGAAGAGTGTTACCGGACAGTGTGATGAGTGTTACCGAACAGTGTGAAGAGTGTTATCGGATATTGTGAAGAGTGTTACCGAACATTGTGAAGAGTGTTATCGGACAGTGCGAAGAGTGTTATCTGACAGTGTGAAGAGTGTTACCGAACAGTGTGAAGAGTGTAATCGGACAGTGTGAAGAGTGTTACCGAACAGTGTGAAGAGTGTTATCGGACACTGTGAAGCGTGTTACCGAAAAGTGTGAAGCGTGTTATCGGACACTGTGAAGCGTGTTACCGAACAGTGTGAAGAGTGTTATCGGACAGTGTGAAGATTGTTATCGGGCACTGTGAAGAGTGTTATCGGACACTGTGAAGAGTGTTATCGGACACTGTGAAGAGTGTTACCGAACATTGTGAAGAGTGTTATCGGACACTGTGAAGAGTGTTACCAAACAGTGTGAAGATTGTTATCGGACACTGTGAAGAGTGTTATCGGACACTGTGAAGCGTGTTACCGAACCGTGTGACGAGTGTTATCGGACAGTGTGAAGATTGTTATCGGGCACTGTGAAGAGTGTTATCGGACACTGTGAAGAGTGTTATCGGACACTGTGAAGAGTGTTACCGAACAGTGTGAAGATTGTTACCGGACTCTGTGAAGAGTGTTACCCAACAGTGTGAAGATTGTTATCATGACACTGTGAATAGTGTGACCGAACAGTGTGAAGAGTGTTTCCGGACAGAGTGAAGAATGTTATCGGACAGTGTGAAGAGTGTTACCGAACAGTGTGAAGAGTGTTATCGGACACTGTGAAGAGTGTTACCAAACAGTGTGAAGAGTGTTATCGGACACTGTGAAGAGTGTTACCGAACATTGTGAAGAGTGTTATCGGACACTGTGAAGCGTGTTACCGAACAGTGTGAAGAGTGTTATCGGACATTGTGAAGATTGTTACCGAACAGTATGAAGAGTGTTATCTGACAGTGTGAGAGTGTTACCGAACAGTGTGAAGAGTGTAATCGGACTGTGTGAAGATTGTTACCGAACAGTGTGAAGAGTGTTATCTGACTGTGTGAGAGTGTTACCGAACAGTGTGAAGAGTGTTATCGGACAGTGTGAAGAGTGTTATCGCATATTGTGAAGAGTGTTATCTGACAGTGTGAGAGTGTTACCGAACAGTGTGAAGAGTGTTATCGGACAGTGTGAAGAGTGTTATCGGACACTGTGAAGAGTGTTATCGGACACTGTGAAGAGTGTTATCGGACATTGTGAAGAGTGTTATCGGACAATGTGAAGAGTGTTACCGGACTGTGTGAAGAGTGTTGCCGAACAGTGTGAAGAGTGTTACCGAACATTGTGAAGAGTGTTATCGGACAGTGTGAAGATTGTTACCGGACAGTGTGAAGAGAGTTACCGGACAGTGTGAAGAGTGTTACCGAACATTGTGAAGAGTGTTATCGGACACTGTGAAGAGTGTTACCGGACAGTGTGATGAGTGTTACCGAACAGTGTGAAGAGTGTTATCGGATATTGTGAAGAGTGTTACCGAACAGTGTGAAGAGTGTTATCGGAGAGTGTGAAGAGTGTTACCCAACAGTGTGAAGAGTGTATCCGGACAGTCTGAAGATTGTTAACGAGCAGTGTGAAGAGTGTTATCGGATATTGTGAAGAGTGTTATCGGACACTGTGAAGAGTCTTATCGGACATTGTGAAGAGTGTTTTATCAGACAGTGTGAGGTGTCCTGAATTCAGCACAGTGAATTTTAAACAACTGAAGATAATGGTTCACCACAATGCTGCAACAGTCTGGCCTTGGTCCAGCCAAGACCACTGTCTGATAACACCCTTCACACCGATAACACAATTTACACTGTCTGATAACACTCTTTACACTGATAAAACAATTTACACTGTCTGATAAAACCCTCTTCGCACTGTCAGATAAAACCCTCTTCGCACTGTCAGATAAAACCCTCTTCGCACTGTCTGATAAAACAATTTACACTGTCTGATAAAACAATTTACACTGTCTGATAAAACACTCTTCGCACTGTCAGATAAAACCCTCTTCGCACTGTCTGATAAAACAATTTACACTGTCTGATAAAACACTCTTCATACTGTCTGATAAAACAATTTGCACTGTCTGATAAAACAATTTACACAGTCTGATAAAACACTCTTCGCACAGTCTGATAAAACAATTTACACAATCTGATAAAACACTCTTCGCACAGTCTGATAAAACAATTTACACTGTCTGATAAAACACTCTTCATACCGTCTGATAAAACAATTTGCACTGTCTGATAAAACAATTTACACAGTCTGATAAAACACTCTTCGCACTGTCTGATAAAACAATTTACACTGTCTGATAAAACACTCTTCACACTGTCTGATAAAACAATTTACACTGTCTGATAAAACACTCTTCACACTGTCTGATAAAACAATTTACACTGTCTGATAAAACACTCTTCACACTGTCTGATAAAACAATTTACACTGTCTGATAAAACACTCTTCGCACTGTCTGATAAAACAATTTGCACTGTCTGATAAAACAATTTACACAGTCTGATAAAACATTCTTCACACTGTCAGATAAAACAATATACACTGTCTGATAAAACACTCTTCGCACTGTCTGATAAAACAATTTACACTGTCTGATAAAACACTCTTCATACTGTCTGATAGAACAATTTGCACTGTCTGATAAAACAATTTACACAGTCTGATAAAACACTCTTCACACTGTCTGATAAAACACTCTTCACACAGTCTGATAAAACACTCTTCGCACTGTCTGATAAAACACTCTTCACACAGTCTGATAAAACACTCTTCACACTGTTTGATAAAACAATTTACACTGTCTGATAAAACCCTCTTCGCACTGTCTGATAAAACAATTTACACAGTCTGATAAAACACTCTTCGCACTGTCTGATAAAACAATTTACACTGTCTGATAAAACACTCTTCGCACTGTCTGATAAAACAATTTACACTGTCTGATAAAACACTCTTCACACTGTCTGATAAAACAATTTACACTGTCTGATAAAACACTCTTCACACTGTCTGATAAAACAATTTACACTGTCTGATAAAACACTCTTCACACTGTCTGATAAAACAATTTGCACTGTCTGATAAAACAATTTACACAGTCTGATAAAACATTCTTCACACTGTCTGATAAAACACACTTCACACTGTCTGATAAAACACTCTTCACACAGTCTGATAAAACACTCTTCACACTGTTTGATAAAACAATTTACACTGTCTGATAAAACCCTCTTCGCACTGTCTGATAAAACAATTTACACAGTCTGATAAAACACTCTTCGCACTGTCTGATAAAACAATTTACACTGTCTGATAAAACACTCTTCACACTGTCTGATAAAACAATTTACACTGTCTGATAAAACACTCTTCACACTGTCTGATAAAACAATTTACACTGTCTGATAAAACACTCTTCACACTGTCTGATAAAACAATTTACACTGTCTGATAAAACACTCTTCGCACTGTCTGATAAAACAATTTGCACTGTCTGATAAAACAATTTACACAGTCTGATAAAACACTCTTCACACTGTCTGATAAAACACTCTTCACACAGTCTGATAAAACACTCTTCGCACTGTCTGATAAAACACTCTTCGCACTGTCTGATAAAACACTCTTCACACTGTTTGATAAAACAATTTACACTGTCTGATAAAACCCTCTTCGCACTGTCTGATAAAACAATTTACACAGTCTGATAAAACACTCTTCGCACTGTCTGATAAAACAATTTACACTGTCTGATAAAACACTCTTCACACTGTCTGATAAAACAATTTACACTGTCTGATAAAACACTCTTCACACTGTCTGATAAAACAATTTACACTGTCTGATAAAACACTCTTCGCACTGTCTGATAAAACAATTTGCACTGTCTGATAAAACAATTTACACAGTCTGATAAAACACTCTTCACACTGTCTGATAAAACACTCTTCACACAGTCTGATAAAACACTCTTCGCACTGTCTGATAAAACACTCTTCGCACTGTCTGATAAAACAATTTGCACTGTCTGATAAAACAATTTACACAGTCTGATAAAACACTCTTCACACTGTCTGATAAAACACTCTTCACACAGTCTGATAAAACACTCTTCGCACTGTCTGATAAAACACTCTTCACACTGTCTGATAAAACACTCTTCACACAGTCTGATAAAACACTCTTCGCACTGTCTGATAAAACACTCTTCGCACTGTCTGATAAAACACTCTTCGCACTGTCTGATAAAACACTCTTCACACTGTCTGATAAAACACTCTTCACACAGTCTGATAAAACACTCTTCGCACTGTCTGATAAAACACTCTTCACACTGTCTGATAAAACACTCTTCACATTGTCTGATAAAACACTCTTCACACAGTCTGATAAAACACTCTTCGCACTGTCTGATAAAACACTCTTCACACTGTCTGATAAAACACTCTTCACACTGTCTGATAAAACACTCTTCGCACTGTCTGATAAAACACTCTTCGCACTGTCTGATAAAACAATTTGCACTGTCTGATAAAACAATTTACACAGTCTGATAAAACACTCTTCACACAGTCTGATAAAACACTCTTCGCACTGTCTGATAAAACACTCTTCACACTGTTTGATAACGAATACAATGGCAAATTGTATCTGCAAGCTTAGTATGTTTATGGATGTTTAACATACTAAATTTCTTAAATCATCTTTCGTTTTGTTAGAAATTAAGCCTTCAAATGGATCTTGTTAGGAATACCAGAGGTCCTGCTTTTCAAAGGGGCATCATCGCCCATAAAAGAGAATTCATGTTTTATTTCCAGCTTTACAGTTTGATACGTCAAGTCACATTGAAACATTGTCCTGTCTGTTGCACCACAATAAAGACATCCTTGTTTTCTGGCTCCTCACAGAGTATGCTTTGGCAAATACTTTCCTGTTGCCCCGCCAGTGCACCTTTATGAAATACTTTCTCCATAGCACATAATTAGCTAATTGCATCATTAACGTGTGCCCTTTTCAGTGGGTTTAAAATTAATGCAGCTGTTGATAATTATAGTACCAAGTCTTTAAATTGAGGCCCATGGTTGGAAGAAAGTAGCGTTAACTAATAGTTTTTATAATGTGCACAAATTAGCACAATCCTGGCACAAGATCGAGAGATTAGCTGCTTAGAGAGGAAGACCTAAAACATTACACTGCCAAGTCAAGCCTAATGTTTTGGAAATCTCAAAGTTTTGAACTGATTTGTACATTAAGCCGATTAATCAAATAATTGAAGATTCCATTCTTTTCTGTGTTTCTCCATCACCATTGTTCATGTTATGATGCTTCTACTTTTTGTTGTTTACTGTTGGCCAAGGTTTTACCTGTTGGTGTTGATTATGTCTTTCCCATTTTCCTCATCTCCCCTCTCATCTCCCTCTCTCCTTTCAAAGGGTTCCTCTCATCCTTACTTTATGTTTTGGGGTTTGACCCAGCTATGTCTCACATTCAAGATCAGAAACCACTCCCCATGTGAGACCACATTCCCTGCAAACCAAAGGTAAGAATCCTGGGAAACCTCTACACTGGGTTTTCTTGCTAATTAACGAAAGCTAACTTAAGTACCATGACCGACTGATTGTAAAATAGAGGTTTCATTAGCTGATTATACTGAACTATATTTTTAATCTAGTTTGTGATATATTCTGGGTAAAGACGGTTGAAAGGTGACATGATGGGGAACTGGTTTGGGGTTTCATTGACAAAATGTTTTATTGGCTTGAAAGGTGCAAAAGGAACCAAATGGTTAAAAAAAAGTAAACTTCAGCAGAAATCGAGCAGAGTGTGAGAACAGACAGCTTACTGGGAGGGAACTAGGAGATAAACACCTTTGCCAGATCTCAAAAGCCCAGATGTGAGTTAGAGCCGAAACAAAATAACTGGGTGCCAAGGCCACAAGGTTTCCTTGCTTTGGGCAGGCACTAGCATTGGAATATTTACGAGATGATGGGTGTTGTAATGTGGGAAGCCAGAGATCCTGAGAATTTGACTTGCCTTCTGCAGGAAAATGGTTCAATGACATCTTTTGTAATTGGGCTGTTCAAATAATAGCGAGGTAATGATTGGATTAAATCAGTCTCCATAAGCTTTGCTGTCAAAAGAAAGTATATAAAAGGAATCACCTGGGCAGGGGGAGAGTTATTTGGCCAGAGGAGTTTTGGGACCATCCCACAGGCAGACCCTCACAGAAGAATGGGGCTGGCAGAGGGGCCACGTGTGTACGTTGTGCATTGACTGGCGCTACCAGGGAGTGATTATGTGGCAATCACACTTCTACCTAGAGCATAATGGCAATACTGCTGTGCTTTGATATTACTACTCTGACATTAGCATGTAAGTCTTACTTATATAGAATAAAATATAACCACTGTCACCAATAAGGGTTATCACTTTGAATCATTTCAGCATTTGGCAAAGGGGAATAAAGGGATAATTGACTCTGATACCCCAATTTCTAACACCTTGTAGATAGGATATTTGATAATATAGGGTGCCCAGGGAATCAAAGAGTAACCTTTTGTCTTGCATGTGTCAGGGGCCCTGTTGAGATCTCCCCAACTTCAGAAATCAGAGACTATTAGACTGTCGTTGGGATGATAACGTTTTTTTTTTATTATTCTTTCATGGGACGTGGGCGTCGCAGGCCAGGACAGCATTTATTGCCCATCCCTAATTGCCCTTGAACTGAGTGGCTTGCTCGGCCATTTCGAGGGCATGTAAGAGTCAACCACATTGCTGTGGATCTGGAGTCACATGTACGCCAGACCAGGTAAGGACAGCAGATATCCTTCCCTAAAGGTCATTAGTGAACTAGGTGAGTGTTTACAACAATCTACAATGGTTTCATGGCCATCATTAGACTAGCTTTAAATTCCAGATTTATTAATTGAATTCAAATTCCACCTTCTGCTGTGGTGGGATTCGAACCCATGTCCCCAGAGCAATACCCTGGGTCTCTGGGTTACTAGTCCAGTGACAATACCAGTACGCCACCGCCTCCACCTTAAACAGATGGAACAGGTTTGCCAAAATAACAGATGATTAGTAGTTATAGATAATATAGAAAAAGTGCAATAGTTTACAGACATGAACGATAACTCTTTGATATAAAAAAAAACACCAATGTGCCCCTTTCCTGATTTCTCTCAGTATCACTAGACCTGAATCAGTCTTTAACATAACTTGTAAGTGGGGTGAAATCAGACCCGCAGAGACTGTGTGCTGAATTTTATGAGGCCTCTGGCGTCGGGGGTCGTGGTGGAGGGGGCCCAGAAGATTCCTCTGGGAGAGGCCCGCCATGATCCCTGACACTGAGAAGGCCTCTCGGTGAGGCCTCCCTGCTGCCGAGCGGCGGGGCCTTCATTTCAATATGGTAATGAAAGTTAATGCATGCAAATTAACTTACCTTGTCCCAGCGGTCATCCCATGCTGATATTCCGGCTGCCGGCCACAAATTCCGCACCTTCAGAACTCTATTCGGTGGGGAGGAATGAAATTATCAGGGCCAGTGTGGGGAGGAGTAGGGAATACACTTTTTATTAGCTCTGGGGATGGCGGGAAGGTTTTGAAGGGAAAATGCAACTAGGTTGGGGGATAAAGTTCGGGTTGGGAATGAATTTACGTTTTGTGATATAGGCCCATGAACAAACATTGAGAGGAAGTGGGTGGGAAAGGGCCTCCAGCTCTTAATTCTTTGAGGACAATTTAAAGTTATATAACTTTAAAAATTAAAATTGTTTTAAGGGCTTGAAGCCCTTTAAAAATGGTGTGGCACCTGTGCGGTGGCACCCGGTGCTAGATGCCGTTGCCCGGTACAGAGTGGCCGCCCCCTCTACATCATTGGGGGTGGCCGTTCCACCCCCTCCATTTAATTGAGCCCCCGTGCAAAATATCGCGGGGGCTCAGTGACGGCGCATCCGCACCTGAAGACTGCTGACAGCAGAGGGCGCTGCTGCGGATTGTGGCGCGCTCATAAATTTCAGCCCTATGTCTCGAGGGATTCCGGAAAAAACAAAGCAAGACTATATGTGACATACTTAGCACAATCTTTGAAATTCAACCAATAGACAAAGGAAATCAAATATATATTTCTCACACTTGTATCAGGCTGTCTAACATTCATAGCATTTACCACACTCGGTGTGTTTGTTGACTGGGGTATGTCTTGTATCCGTTTGAAGTCAAAGTCAGGGATATAGAAAATTGAAAAGTAGTAATCCAGTGATCTGATTTGATAGACTGATAATTATGTACAGGAAATATTTCCAAAACCATGAAAATGAATCCACAGTGTGCCTAATAGTATTTCAATATATTTCCATTTGTCAACCAATTATGTTGATGTGTATGCACAGGGTTTTGCCATAAACAATATTTTAAAGGGTTTTAAGAGGCAGTTCTAAGAAACAATAAGAAATATCATCCAATATATGATGAAACTCCCTAATCGGAACAGTCTTCAATTTCCTCAGCAAAGGCTTTCCCCTGAAGTGGCCAACAGAGCATCTACCCCACCCCAACTTCCCCACCCCCAATGACTACCTGCATCTCCACACTTGCCGCTAGCTCTTCTCTCAACACTGACTGGGTTCCTTTTATCCCTTCAGCCTCCTAATGTCAGCATCCAACTTTATAATTCCTGAGTATTCCCAGTATTTTCCTCTTTTTATACACTTTTAAGTTTGAATCCATAGCTTAAATAATCCAACTGAAAGCTGCAGGCTATATTTTCAGATTGTGTTACAGTTAGGCAAAGCTCCACTGCATCAGTGTGCAATCAGAGAATATATTGTTCTATAACAAATACAACCAACCTTTGTTCATTGAAAAGGAGGACATGGTTATTATATCTTTGGACTAGGACATCAGGTAGAATGCTGGACATTCATTTGGACAGCCTCAGCGTGACATTGAGTCAGATCTATCGTTTGAATTTCTTTTTTGTCCTAATCTCTGAAGTGAATGTCCAAGGAAAGGATCATAACCTTCCTGAAGGTTGGACACTATTCCATTTTAAAATAAAGTTCAACATGTAAACACCCATACACCACCCATGGCTGGAAACTGCACACGCATATTGTAGCCATCTCAATTGATGAATGTGTTCACACCCGCTTTCTTTTGTCAGCTCAGAGGCAGTTTGTTTTATTGAAATGAATGCAAGTGAAGATGAAAAACTTTAACGAGAGACTTTTAAAGATTTGAAATGACATTTTGTGTGTCACAGAATAACTGTTATTTTAGAAAATAACAATGTTCACCTCCTCCCTCCATGGAGACGTTCACAGACTCCAGCTGCACCGATTATCTGATTTGTGAAGGATACAGAGCCAGACCTGACTTCTGTCCTCATCTTGCTCCAGACTACTGCCGGTAGGGGTCATTTCACAGGAGCAAAAACCTTCGACAATTTTTTTCTTTCCCCAAACTCTAGGGCAATTGACCAATTCTAAAGCACATACTAGCTGTCATCAGCTAACTCAGCAGCATGCAGTGATGATACCTAGGACTTTCTTGGTCTATGGGGCCATCCTTCCGTCAAACATGATCAGATATTTCAAAGCATGATAATCCTGCACTACACTCTTCCATTTATGACATGCATGAGTGCAAGTTTCAGTTCACAGGAGACATGGGGATGGGGGTGTAATTTTAACTGTCATTTCTTGGTGTGAATGGAGAGGGTGAGCAGTTATGATGAAGCAGCTCCATTTCCCAATTTGTTCCCTATCATTTTGGATTTTAATGCCATTTGTTTGTGAGATCAATGTAAATCTGGGATCCCTTGACACTGATAAAACTCTGATGTTGTTATAAACCGTGTCTGACTGGGGAAGTTTTGGGCTTTCCGAAAGAAAATGTATCTCTGTCTAAGTTTTGATTTTGTGTCTGTCCCTTTAAAACTCAAGTTATCTGGGTATGCATTCATCCGGGGTGACAATCAGCTGTCAATTGGCTAGCACCCTCATTCTACTATTGCCCAATTTATAACCAATTAAGTATTTAAGCAATTAAGCCAGAATCTTGCACCAAGCTTATTCCAGTACGTGGCTGCAAAGTTTATTGATGGCTTGTCTAACACAAGGTTTATAAATATATGCAGACTTCATAATTAGTTCTGTTTGTACGTGACTGACAGTTTCTATTTTGAATTTGAGAAGTTTAAGTATTCAAAAACTGACAAGTCTCAGTAACTGTTCCATAGGAATAACATGGATACAAAGTTGGCTGAGTGACTGGAAACAGACAGTGGTGGTAAATGGTTGTTTTTCAGCCTGAAGGAAGGTAAATAGTTGTTTCTTAGGGGTCGGTGTTCAGACCCCTGCTTTTCTTAATATATATTAATGACCTAGACTAGGGTATACAGGGCACAGTTTCCAAAATTTGCAGATGACACAAAACTTGGAAGTATTGTGAACTGTGAGGAGGATAGTGATAAACTTCAAGAAGACATAGGTTGGTGGAATGGGCAGACACATGGTAGATTAATCTTAATGCAAGAAGTGTGAAGTAAAAGGTTTTGGTAGGAAGAACAAGAAAAGGCAATATAAATTAAAGGGTACAATTTTAAAGGGGGTACAGGAACAGAGAGACCTGGGGCTATATATGTACAAATTGTTGAAGGTGGCAGGTTGAGAAAGTGGTTAAAAAGGCATATGGGATCCTGAGCTTTATAAATAGAGGCATAGAGTACAAAAGCAAGGAAGTTATAAAGAACCTTTATATAACACTGTTCAGCCTCAATTGGAGCATTGTGTCCAATTCTGGACATCACACTTTAGGAAGGCTGTGACGGCTTTAGAGGGGGCATAGAAAAGATTTACGAAATTGGCTCCAGGGATGAGGAACTCGAGTTGTGTGGATAGGTTATAAAAGTTGGGGTTATGCTCCTTAGAGAAGGTTGAGAGGTGATTTGATAGAGATGTTCAATATGATGAGGAATCTGGACAGAGTAGATGGGGAGAAACTGTTCCCATTGGTGGAAGTGTCAAGAACCAGAGGACACCGATTTAAGGTGAATGGCAAAAGAACCAACAGCGACATGAGGAAAAGCTTTTTAATGCAGTGAGTGGTTAGGATCTGGAATGTGCTGCCTGAGAGTGTGTTGGAGGCAGATTCAATCATGATGTGAAAAGAAAAAAATTGCAGAAATTTGGGGAAAGGTTTGGGGAGTGGAACTAGCTGAGTTGCTCTTGCAAAGAGCCGGAGCAGACAGAATGGACCGAATGGGCTCCTTCTGTGCTGTAAGCAACCTAGGATATATGAAGGAACGGTTCAGTGCAAATGGGCAGTTGGAGGATGAAAAATCTCTTGAGAAGAGACAGTTGGAGAATCTCATGGGTGGGGTGATGACCAGTGTTAAAATCACCAAAAGAACCAAGGGATAGTTTAAAAATAAAGCGTCAAACTGATATTCCTAAAACTAAAGAGAAATGCTGTGTTGTATTTGAAGGCTTTGTAGAAAAGCTTGGTTTTGTTCTTTTGGTAAAGCAATGGAACAAATATTGAGTGGTTTCTATGAAGGATGGGCGGGTTGCTAGGTTACCGCCCACACTACAAAGTTGGAAGTCACTCTGTAATTTTTTTATATCTGAGCGAGAAGTGGGAGAATACACTTTACTGTAGCATAGAACCCGTCCAGCACTTAATCACTTTACTCCTGTCCAAAACTTGCTTCATATGTTAAAGCATTAATGACACCTGCTGTGATGCCCTATCACCTTTGAAGACCAAAAAGAGATCTTACAAGGGCATAGAGCAGCTTGCAGCTGGAAGCAATACCAATAGGATCCACTGACTCCCCACTTAAGTGTATTACTGCTTCGCTCAACCTCGACACAAAGCCAGGACCTAAGATCCAAGACTGGAAACTATCTTGGAGAAAAGGGTTTATGCGTCTAAAAAGGGAATAGTGCTTCTGAAGTAAGCCAATCTTTTTTCATAATCACTCAATGCATGTATTTATAAATATGAAAGTATACCTCGTATGAGTCAGTGGCTTTTGATGAGGGAAATAAACTGAGGGCAAGAAATGTAAACATTAATAAAAGCCTTTTGATGAAAATACTACATACTACACCTGCATTCTGCTATTGTTGGATAAAACCTTAGCTGCATCTTCTCCAACTGATCAGCCTCCATGTTAAGATAACGATGCTGATGGGGTTTATTTTAGCCCTGAATTCTTCAAAATATATAGGTAATTATGATTGCTTGCACTGGAATATAATCGCCCACCAGCAGATTTTGCTTCTGTCTGGGACCTTGGAGCTTCTGGTTCCTTGTGCATAGTTTACAATTTTGTGCTCCCAAAAGTATTCATTAAGGTTTAAATTTTGCGATAAGCATTTTGCTACTTTTATGCTGTCATCTGTTCTTGCATGACTGGTTTTTTATGAACAGTATGGCAGAGAATGTCAACCTTTATTACTGCACAACCTAAAAGTGAATAGCTGTGAAAACTACGTGCAGCTGTAAGGCTGCATTTGAATCCACATCACAAAGATTGAATGGTGGAATGCTCTTGAAATATGGCCAATCTCAATTCAGATCCACAGTCCCAAAACACAACATGAATTTAACCTTTACTCTCACTTTTGTGTTCCTTTAGAATTCTTTATTTGATCTCTAATATTTCAAAAGTGTGATTCAGAAACATCCCCTTGGCCAGATAAATATCATCTTAGCTGTGGTTCAATGAAAAAAAGAAAGACTTGCATTTATATAGCACCGGATGTCCAAAAATGCTTTATAGCCAATGAAATAGTTTTGAAGTGTCGTGCCTGATCCATACGAACATACGAATTAGGAGCAGAAGTAGGCCATTCAGCTCCTCAAGCCGACTCTGCCATTCAATAAGATCATGGCTGATCTGTTTGCGTTTCGAATTCCACACTCCCATCTACCCCCGATACCCCTCGATTCCCTTGCCTAATAAGAATCTATCGACCGTCACCTTAAAAATATTCAATGTTCCTGCCTCCTTCTGAGGCAGAGTTCCAAAGTCGTACAACCCTGTGAAAGAAAACAATTCTCCTCATCTCTGTCCTAAAACAGTGTCCCCTAATTTTAAAACAGTGCCCCCTAGTTCTGGAGTCACCCACAAGAGGAAACATCTCCTCCACATTCACCTTGTCAAGACCGTTCAGGATCTTATAAACTTCAATCACTCTTCTAAACTCCAGTGAAAACAAGTCCAGTCTGTCCAAACTTTCCTCATAAAACAACCCGCTCATTCCAGGTATCAATCTAGTAAACCTCCTCTGAACCACCTCCAATGCTTTAATGTAGGAAATATGGCAGCTAATTTGTGCACAACAAGATCCCACAAAGACCAATGTGATAATGTCCAAATAATCTATTTTTCTGATGTTGCTTGAGGGATACATATTAGCCAAGACACTGTGGATAGCTCCCCTGCTCTTCAAAATAAGGCCATGGGATTTTTTTATGCCCACCCAAGAGAAGAAAATGGGGCCTCAGTTTAACATCTCATCCAGCAGCACTGCCTTAGTAGGGAACTGGAGCATCAACCTAGATCATTAGGCTCAAGTCCTAAAGTGGGATTTGAACCCACAACCTCTGACTTAGAGGCAAAAGTGCTGCTAACTGCGCCACATATATAGCACACTTGGCTCTGCATCAGAAGTCGATCAGATGAAACCCCACTCCAGAGACTTGAGAAATCCAGGCTGACATTTCAGTGCAGTACTGACGGAGTGCCACATTGCCGTAGGTGTCACCTTTCAGATGCGGTGTCAACCCGAGGACCTGTTCATCCTTTCAAATGGACATAAAAGATTGCCTGATTCTATTCAAATCTATCCCATGTAGCACGGTGGCATTGCCACACTACACGATGGAGGGTATGCTCCGTGTGAAGTCAAGTTTTCTTCTCCACCAGGACTGTGCGGTGGTCACTCATAGCAATACCGACATGGACAAATGTATCTGGGACAGGTAGATTGGTGAGGATGCGGTCAAGTACGTTTTTCCCTCTTATTGGTTCCCTCACCACCTGCTGCAGATCCAGTCTGGCAGATATGTCCTTCAGGGCTTGGCCAGCTTAGTCAGTAGTGGTGCTACCGAGCCACTCTTAGCGATGGACATTGAAGTCTCCCACCCAGAGTTCATTCTGTGCCCTTGCTACCCTCAGTGCTTCTTTCCAAGTGGTGTTGAACATGGAGGAATACTGATTCATCAGCTGAAGGAAGGCGGTAAATGATAATCAGCCAGAGGTTTCCTTGCCCATGTTTGACCTGATGCTATGAGACTTCATGGGGTCCAGAGTCAATGTTGAGGACTCTCAGGGCAACTCCCTTCCAACCCTATACCACGGTGCTACCACCTTTTGTGGTTCTGACCTGCCAGTGGAATAGAACATAGCCAGGGATGGTAATGGTGAAGTCTGGAACATTGTCTGTAAGATATAATTTGATGAGTATGACTATGTCAGGCTGTTACTTGACTTGTCTGGGACAGATCTCCCAATTTTGGCACAAGTCCCCAGTTATTAGTAAGAAGGACTTTGCAGGTTGACTGGGCAGGGTGCGCTGTTGTCTTTCCAGTGCCTAGGTCAATACTGGGTGCCAGGGGCGGGGGTGGGTCCATCCGGTTTTATTATTATTCAACTTTTCTGTAGCAGTTTGGTACAACTGAGTGGCATTGTAGCTTTCCTGTACTTTCAGGATTCAATTTAATCCAATAATGGTGACTTGTCTGTGACTACAATAAACCACTATGAGTACAGGTATATGTTGGTTATAAGTGTAGCAGATTTATAAGGTAGTTTATATTCAGTGCAAAGAAGTAATCCTTAACAAAGACAATAGTCACAGTCTGTTCTTCAGAACCTTGGCAGGAGCCCTCTGACTGACTGTGGCACAGTCTGTCTTTCTCTTACTGTGTTCAGTTGACTGAAGATTCTCTTCTTTCTTCCTCTGGATTTTACATGCTGCTTCTCATATTCCATAGTTGTTCTTTTATACCCTTTTTGGCCATCAGACCACCTTGTAGTTTGTCCGACGGTTGGCCCAGGTCCTGTGATGTCAGTTACTACCCTACTTTAATTGGGGCTCAGTTGATAAAACATTGTGTCAATAATTGAGATAAAAACCTATGAGGAGTTCTATTTATTACAGTTGTTATCTCCTTGGACAGCATGAATTTGTACAGAAATTGATTTTTTTTTAGCCAAGTTAATGAATGTTATCAGAGTCACAGTACTTTTTCTGCTGACTTTGTGTCACAGCAACTTACAAGATTCTACTGACACTGAAGTTTCTTACAAGCTCAAGACTTAGTTTTTAAACTTAATACTTTTAAATTAAAGCCCATTCTTTCTAGCATGATTGTTAATTCATTAATTACAACTCAATCAATGTCTATTGATTTGTAATCATTGTTTCTTGATGGGTTACTACTTAATAAATTAATTTGATTAATACAGTTGCTGATAAAAGACACAAAAATGACTTCTTTGGTCATGTGTTAGGATTAAAATGGCTGACTTGACCTTGTTAGTTATTACAGAGGATACAGTGTGAAAATGGTCAAGTAAAGCTAAAATCTAGCTACCCAAACCTACTTATAGCTTGCTTGACCATTTCAGGGGGCAGTTAAGGGTCAATCACAATGCTGTGGGTCTGGAGTCACATGTGGGCCAGACCAGGTAAAGATGGCAGATTTCCTTCCCAAAAGAACATTAATGAGCCAGATGGGTTTCTTACGATAATCCAGTTGTTTCATGGTCACCATTACTGAGAGTTTTTAATTCCAGATGTATTAATTAATTCAATTGAGATTCCACCAGCTGCTACGGTGGGATTCGAACTCATGTCCCCAGACCATTAGTCAGGGCCTCTAGTCCAGTAAGATTAACACTATGTCCCCACCCACCCCTGTTCCCTGTTTTTGGTTGCCAATCTGTGCAGAGTTAGCCAATAGGTGAAGTTCAAGTAACAAAGCTACAATTGGCCTGAGCGCCTGAGGGAGGACAATAGAAAAATCTTGACCACTCTTGCGGGATCTTCCATACTGCTCTTCTAACTCGTCTGTACTGGAAGCTGGACAATGGATACCAAGTGAGGACCAGACCTGGCTGGGCTGTGATCCTTCTAATGGTAAACCAGGCTATCATTTAAACCATTTGCCTTGTACAAGTGTCTGTACTTGTTACAATCAGGGATGAAAGTGCAGGAAGAGGAACATTTTTCTTTCTTCCCATTACTGCTGATACATCGCACTTTTTGTTTTGTGACAAGCTTTTACAACAGTCTCAAATGTGTGGTACAGTTTCACTGATGACAGCTTGCATCAGCTCCGGGACAAAAGATTCTAAGCGGCCTTGGAGAGTTTTCTCTCTGCATCAATGTCAAACCTACCTTATATTTAATTTAAAAGCAAAATACTGCAGATGCTGGAAATCTGAAATAAAAACAAGAAATGCTGCAAATACTCAGCAGGTCTGGCAGCATCTGTGGAGAGAGAAGCAGAGTTAACATTTCAGATCAGTGACCCTTCTTCAGAACTAGCAAATATTAGAAATGCCAAAGGTTATAAGCAAGTGAGGCAGGGTGGGGCAAGAGATAACAAAGGAGAAGGTGTAAATAGGACAAGGTCACAGAATAGCTGACCAGAAGGTCATGGAGCAAAGGCAAACAATATGTTAATGGTGTGTTGAAAGACAAAGCATTAGTACAGATAGGGTGTTAACGGACTGAAAATTGAACAGCAGCAAGTACAAACATGAAAAAAACAGTGGGTAAGCAAACTGAACAAACTAAAATGAAATAAAATAAAATAAACACAAAAAAATATTAAAAAAAGGAAAAAGAAAAAAATAACTAAAAATAAAAGTAAAAAGGGGGAGCCCGTCATGCTCTGAAATTATTGAACTCAATGTTCAGTCCGGCAGGCTGTAGTGTGCCTAATCGGTAAATGAGATGCTGTTTCTCGAGCTTGCGTTGATGTTCACTGGAACATTGCAGCAATCCCAGGACAGAGATGTGAGCATGAGAGCAGGGGGGAGTGTTGAAATGGCAAGCAACCGGAAGCTCAGGGTCCTGCTTGCGGACTGAGCGGAGGTGTTCCGCAAAGTGATCACACAGTCTGCGTTTGGTCTCCCCAATGTAGAGACCACATTGTGAGCAGCGAATACAGTATACTACATTGAAAGAAGTACATCGCTGCTTCACCTGAAAGGAGTGTTTGGGGCCTAGGATAGTGAGGAGAGAGGAGGTAAATAGGCAGGTATTACACCTCCTGCGATTGCAGGGGAAGGTGCCATGGGAAGGGGACGAGGTGGTGAGGGTAATGGAGGAGTGGACCAGGGTGTCACGGAGGGAACGTCCCTTCGGAATGCTGACAGGGGAAGGGAAGATGCGTTTGGTAGTGGCATCACACTGGAGGTGGCAGAAATGGCGAAGGATGATCCTTTGGATATGGAGGCTGATGGGGTGGAAAGTGAGGACAAGGGGAACCTGTCGCAGTTCTGGGAGGAAGGGGAAGGGGTGAGGGTAAAGGTGCGGGAAATGGGCCGGACACGGTTGAGGGCCCTGTCAACCACAGTGGGGGGGAATCCTTGGTTGAGGAAAAAGGAAGACATATCAGAAGAGCTGTCATGGAAGGTAGCATCATCAGAGCAGATGTGTCGGAGGCAGAGAAACTGGGAGAATGGAATGGAGTCCTTATAGGAGGCAGGGTGTGAAGAAGTGTAGTGGAGGTAACTGTGGGAGTCAGTGGGCTTATAATGGATATTAGTAGACAGCCTATCACCAGAGATGGAGATAGAGAAGTCGATTATTTAGATTTTTTTTTAGATTTAGAGATACAGCACTGAAACAGGCCCTTCGGCCCACCGAGTCTGTGCCGACCATTAACCACCCATTTATACTAATCCTACACTAATCCCATATTCCTACCACAGCCTCACCTGTCCCTATATTCCCCTACCACCTACCTATACTAGTGACGATTTATAATAGCCAATTCACCTATCAACCTGCAAGTCTTTTGGCTGTGGGAGGAAACCGGAGCACCCGGAGGAAACCCACGCAGACACAGGGAGAACTTGCAAACTCCACACAGGCAGTACCCAGAATTAAACCCGGGTCGCTGGAGCTGTGAGGCTGCAGTGCTAACCACTGCGCCACTGTTTCCTTCCCTTCAGCCATGGCTCCCTAGTTGCACTCTCGCTACTGACTAGGAAGGTTGTGGGATCGCATTGCACTCCAGGTACTTCAGCACATAATCTGGGCTGATAATCCAGTGTAGTGTTGAGAGAGGGCAGCATTGTCGGAAATGCCATCTTTCAGATGATGGTCTAAAAATTCCACTGCACAGGGCCTACTAGTACCCAATTAGACAGCAAATGTGTGCACATTTCCATCTAGAAGTGTGTCATTAGGCAAGTAAGGAAGGGATAAAAAAAATCATTGTGCACACACTGCAAATAAGGGGCTTAACACCAGACTGAGGACCTCACTTTAAGACTGGTTTGTCTTGAAGCTGGCTTCACTCATTCAAACAAGAGCTTGGGATGGCCTTTTACCAACAAGGTAAGTTTTAAAAGTATAACCACCAATGGCGACTGTTCCCCCCCCCGATCAGCCCTTCAATCCCACAACCACCCATCACTGTCTTTATTTCTCCCTTTGCATCTCACTGGCTCAATGGGATCAAGGCTTGAGGCTCAACAAGGGGGGCACTTCTGTCCTCACCACATGTCCGTATGCTACACTGAAATGTTAATCCATCTCCCTGCTTAGGCAGTGTAAAAGATCCCATGACACCATTTGAAGCAAAATAAACAAGTGCTCCAGCTGTCCTGCTCAACCTTGATCTCTCAAACAACTAATATAATACAGATCATTTCGGACTCCTGCGGAGAACCCTGCCATCACAGATCCCAGTCTTCAGTAAAATCAATTCACTCCCATATGATGTCAAGAAGGGATTGAGTGCACTGGATACAACAACGACTATGGGCCCCAACAACATCTTGGTCCCAATACTGAAGACTTGTGCTCCAGAACTAGCTGTGTTCGTAACCAAGCTATTCCAGTACAGATACAACATGGTATCTAGCTGACAATGCAGAAATTTACCCAAGTATGTCCTGTGTACAAAAGGTATTACAAATCCAATCCAGCCAATTACTGACCTTTCAGTCTACCTTCAATCATCCGCAAAGTAATGGAAGGTGTCATTGACAGTGCTCTCCAGAGGCACTTACTCGGCAATAAGCTGCTCAGTGAGGCTCAGTTTGGGTTCTGCCAACGGCATTCAGCTCCAGATCTCATTACAGCCTTGGTCCAAACATGGAGAAAAGAGCTGAATTCAAGAGGTGAGGTGAGAGTGACTGTCCTTGAAATCAAGGCAGCATTTGACCAAATGTGGCATCAAGGAGGTTTGGAAAAATTGAAGTCTGTGGGAATCGGGAAAAACACTCCACAGGTTGGAGCCATACCAAGCACAAAGGAAGATGATTGTGGTTGTTGGAGACCAATCATCTCAGCCCTAGGACATCGCTGAAGGAGTTCTTCAAGGTAGTGTCTGTTGTGGGACAACCTTAAGAGGACCAACCTAAGAACTCTAAGTGAAGGTCACTGGAGGAAGTGATGTTGCATCACACATGACCAGGGTGTTGTGGGTGTAGCCTGACAGAGTGCGATGTGTTTAGACGTGCTTGTGCAATAATTGCTTGTATATGTATTTTCTAGTTAAGTTATAATTAAAAACCCACATTTTCTTTGAATGCTACTTAGACTCCTGTGAAACTTAAAATAGTTCACATCCCAAAGGATCAAGTAATATTACGTGGTGGCAGCATATGTTTTTTTTCTGAAGAACGCATCAAGTGAGAACAGAGAACAATAGGCTGCTTACCTGGAGTGGCTGAAGGTCCAGCAGGAGAGCAGTTAGCAGGAGATCCCACAACAGTGCAGCAAGCTAGGCTACAAATAGGACCCTAGGAGGTGTTGAAAGTCTCTGAGTACAGCAGGCATTTTGACAGGCAATTGGAGCCTTCAACTAATCTGGCAGTGCTTCGAGAAATTTGAAAAAAAGTAGCTGAAGACTAATAAAGTCTCACTGTTAAAGGGGCCAGCCTGCAAAACAAAATCTGTCTAAACTAGAAAAAAAAGTGTGCCTGTGTTAAAGAAAACCTGTAAAAAGTCCTATATTTATATTGATAAAGCAGGAACATTAAGACAATGGCTTTCAAGTATCCAGTTATAGATTAGAAGGCGTCGGACATATAGCATATGAATAGAACTGTGTTTCCTGGATCAAGAAGTGAGCAAACCAGAGAAACAGGCTACCGAAATTAAGATTGCACTGGGCAATGAGGGCCTGCAATGGATCAATACATCAGGATTGTCAGCTAAGGATCACACAGAGCCACGAGAGCAATGGACATTCCTACTGCAGCAACTGAAGGTGAAGCTAAATTTCTGTGTACATAGACTTGAGCTTATGAACTACTGGCAAAGGCCGGATAAGTCCATTATCCTGTTTATTGCATGATGTTGAGACAAAGCTCAGGAATGCGACTTCACAGATGTCAAATTGTCAGAACAGGTTATAAGGCTAGTAATCGCATCAACCCTACTAGAGGCCTTTCAAAAAGACCTGCTAGGAAAGAAGAAAGGGCACATCATAAATGCAGTACTTAATGGTGGAAGGAAATTTGAAGCCATCATGGCTGGGCGCCAATAGTTACAAGCATTGGGGGCGCCTACAACAATAGGTATGTTTACCAAGGCTCAGAAATCTGCTAAGCCTTATGGCAAATGTGGCCTGACCCACCCAATTCGCAGTTTTCCAGTGCAGGAGCAGTGCAAAGCTTGTGGCATGTGAGGACATTGGGCAAGGCAGTGCAGAAGACCGAGCTCAGATACTGCACACAGGAATGGTGGTAGGTCACATACAGAGAGAACGTCTGCAAGAAAGAATGACAAAAGCAACAAAAGGTATGCCAACACATAACAAAAGCCCAATCAGGTGCATCAGATCAGCAGACAGACAGATTGCCAGGAGGACATGGATGAAGAATGTACTCATGCAAACAAGCATTTCACATAGATTAAACATGTCAATGCTAATAGGCAATCTGAGGCATTCACCATGATTGGGATTATATGTCCACAGAAGAGTGGCAGGCATAAGCTCAGAGTTAATATCAACACCGGTGCAAGTGCAAATATCCTGCTCATCCATGTACTGAAGGACCTGTAGTTAAAGAAATAGCAATCTATGTTACGACCCACCACGGCTAGACTGACCGCCTACAATGGTTCTCCAATCAAGTGTTATGGAATGATAACCTTGCAATGCACCTACGGGAGCTCTGAATGACTAGCACAAATGGTTTATATTGTAGGTACAACTGTCCAGCTGTCGCAAGACTTCCAGTATATCAAGGTATACAAATTGTCACAATACATGAATTCATTAACACACTGAAGATGGTAGAAAATATCCAGGTCAGTCCATGTAAAGGACAACAGAAAGGCTGGGAGTCTTGACACAAAGAGGTGATGTGAGCTGGCGTCTCTCTTTGGGCTTCAGTTTGTTGCGGCAAGTACTCAGAGGCTGGAGAGATTACGAGTGATTGGTGATGTTGCTAGTCATCATTTTTCCAAGCTTTCCAAACAAGGGAAGATAAAGACATAATATGACAGGCAAGCAGGACCGGAATTAGCTCGTTTGCGAGTAGGACAGAAGGTAAGAGTCCTCAATCGTGCGTCAGAAACTTGGTATCCTACAGAGGTTGCTAGGATATGCGACCAGCCCAGACACCCAATGGTGCAATTCTACACTACATGTGATAACACTGTGGCATCGTGGATACATTCAAAGACAAAGTCTGAAGATGAACGTACAGAGGCTATGAGCACAGAGGAAGCCCATGCTAACCACAGTTCCGAGACACCAGAGTCTCAGCAGAGTCATCAGGATGAGCTCAGCTCTGGGAAGAGGTTTATGAAAGCAAGATCAGGACAAATAAGCAAACCTGCTCTATATTTTAGACAATGTTAAATTTGCTCACTTGTAAAAAATGTTTTGTTTTAATCATATATAGTTAGTCTGAACTTTTGTATATTGTACAAATGTTTTTATCTTTGGAAAAAAGGGGGATGTTGTGGGTGACCTTAAAAGGCTGTACGTGAAGGTCATTGGAGGAAGTAATGTGACATCACATATGACCAGGGAGTTGTGGGTGTAGCCTAACAGAGTGCGATGTGTTTAGATGTCCTTGTGCAGTAACTGCTTGTGTGTGTGTATGTATATATATATATATATATATATATATATTCTAGTTATTATAAAAACCCACATTTTCTTTGGATGTAACTTGTAGTCCTGTGAATCTTAAAATGGTTTTCATACCAAAGGATCAAGTAATATTACAGTGTCCTAGGCCCAACCGTCTTCAGCTGCTCCATCAATGACCTTCCCTCCGTCATAAGGTTAGAAATGGGGACGTTTGCTGATGATTGCACATTATTCAGTATCGTTCGCAACTCCTCAGGTACTGAAGCAGTCTGTGCCCACATGCAGCAACACCCGAACAACATTCAGGCTTGGACTGATAAGTGGCAAGTAACATTCATGCCACACAAGTGCCAGGTAATAACTATCTCCAAAAATAAAAGAATCTAACCATCTCCCCTTGATCTTCAATGGCATTACTATCATCAAATCCCCCACTATCAACACAGTGGGGGTCATCAATGACCAGAAACTTAACTGCACAAGCCATATAAATACTGTGGCTACAAGAGCAGATCAGAGGCTGGGAATTCTGCAGTGAGTAACTCACCTCCTGATTCCCCAAAACTTATCCACCATCTACAAGGTACAAGTCAAGAGTGTGATGGAACACTCTTCACTTGCTTGGATGGGTGCAGCTCCAACAACACACAAGAAGCTCAACACCATCCAGGACAAAGTAGCCCACTTGATTGACACCCCATTCAGCACCTGAAACATTCACTCCCTCCAACACTGACGCACATTTGCAGTAGTGTGTACCATCTACAAGATGCTCTGCAGCAACTCACTAAGGCTCCTTAGACAGCACCTTCCAAACCTGTGACCTCTACCACCTAGAAGGACAAGGGCAGCAGATGCATGGTAACATCATCACATGCAAGTTCCCCTCCAAGCCACAGACCATCCTGACTTGAAACTATATCGCTGTTCCTTCACTGTCACTGTACCTACCCCACATGGACTGCAGCGGTTCAAGAAGGCAGATCACCACCACCTTCTCAAGGGCAATTAGGGATGGGAAATAAATACTGGCTTTGCCAGTGACACTCACATCCGATGAAAGAATTTTTAAAATCTTGATATAAACCGGTGCACCTACCAATTATGCAACTGAGGGAACGACGTAAGTTTTTAAAAATGCTGCTAGATACCATAAACTTGCTAACAGTCCTTCATGCCTTCACAGTTTCCATAAGACACTCACTTGGGATCAATGCGAGAGGAAATTTCCTTTTACAGCTGCTGATTTAACATTTGCAACTTTGCTTATCTGTCACTCAGTCGAGTCACCATCCTGTTCCACCTGCTGCCTGAGTATCTGCTGAAATGTAACACAGCAAAACAGCAGCCAGGCAGAAATACTTTGACTCATAAGCCACTTCCATCTCACACCTGGATATTACTGTTACTACATAAAATCTCCATTGGGAATTACTGGGCGAGATTCAGCTTTCTTTGAGATATACTTAGCATCTGCAGCCAGAGCTAATCACGCACAACATTAACTCTTTGAGGTATTATTAAGAAATTGATGAACACGTTAGGGTGCTATTTCAGCATTTACTAATTTAACAAAATCATTAACAATTTGGGTAATGTAGTAATGTTACCCCTTTGATGACTTTTCCTGGACTTCTTGCACTTACAATTTTCTCAAGTCTCATTCTTTTTATCATTGTAGAACAACAAAACAGTTCTAAAACTGTTAACCTGTAAGCTTGTCATTACACGTCAGACTTTTCATTCGTCTGTGACAGTAGATTTTTGGTTGGCTGACTGCCAATCAGATAGAATCAAACAGCACAGAAGGAGGCCAACTGGGCTATTGTAAGTGTGGTTGACACTGGTAAACTTTGGAATTTATTGATGCAAATGTATTTAGAACCTTTAGCAATGTAAAGTAGTTCACAGCCATAGCCAAGTACAGCAGCACGAGAGGATTAATACCATCATCATTGTTTAGAACCATAGGGCAGAATTTTCCTGGTGCTGTGGCAGGAAGATAGGGGACAGCCCGGTCGGGACAGCTCCTCAATGCATTCCTGCTGCTGGGGAAATTTCCCAGGAGCAGACCAGGATGTGGATCAGTTGCCCCCTCCATGGAGGTGGGCAGCCAATTTAATTGATTTAAGATCCCAATTAGGTGCTATTTTGCAGGCTGACCAACATCTTGCTGGTGGTGGAGCAGCCTCCAGAGGCTGCTAGCTAATGGAGATGGCTTCCCTGCAGCAGGCTGGGGGGGGTGGGGCATTCCTGAAGGAGAGGGCTACCACTTGAAAAGGCTGACCACCAATACCCCCCCCCCCCACCCCCCACCCAACCCTGCAGCCCAAACAAGCCCCTGGAGGGCTTTCTCTTCCATTCCACAGGGCCTTCTACCTTCCCAGCTCTGAATTATTAGTTTAATTTTAAGCCTCCATGTTGAGGTGCCCATGAGTCTCCTACCTTCCCCAGCAGCGCCCACCACTCCTACTGGGACTGCTGAGGCTCCAGAGCTCTCTGATTGGCCTGGCAGCATCGAGAGCCTGCCCATCATCCTTAATAGTACAGTGAGCACAGAGGCAGCCAGTTAAGAGGCAGCTTCTGGGAATATTGCAATGTCAGTCTTGCTGTCGGTGAGTGTGGCCTCAGGACCCCATTTGGTCCTGCATTGGGGCCCAGAAACTCGTGGGAAAATCCTGCCCTATAGAATCATAGTAGCATAGAAGGCCATTTGGCCTATTGTGCCTGTGCTGGCTCTTTGAAAGAGCTTTCCAATTGGTACCTCAGACCTGCTCCTTCCCCATAGTTCAGCAATGTTTTTCCTTTTCAAGAATTCATCCAATTTCCTTTTGAAAGTTACTATTGAATCTGCTTCACCCACCCTTTCAGTTAGTGCATTCCACAACATAATGACTCGCTGGGTAAAACAAATTCTCCTCATTTCCCCCCGGTTCCTTTATCAACCATGTGCAAACCATTAAGGTTTTAAGTTGGCCGTCACCAGTCCAATCTATGTGCCAAACTGTTAGTATCTTTCACTGGAATAGGAGGTCCCATTTGTGCCCAAACTTGAAGCAGGAAACTTGTGGGGGCCAGAACTTCTGCCAAGACATAAATGCTGAAATCCTACTAGCAGTAGTGCCTGTCCTATATTCTGTGGAGTTTCAAAATGCACTTGAAGAAGTATGCACTCTTCCAACGACAGCCTCTTGCAAATGACAGAGTCAGGATGGTATGACCTCACCTATCTTACGTTCCATGATTTCTGCCTTCCTATCCATCCTTGAGAACTTGCAGCAGTATTTAAAAGGCGTAGTTGACAAGGACCTGTTCCAACCATCTGGGTTTTTCTCTGTCCTATTCTAACACTACTTCAGGAGCGAGGGACAGGGAGAGCGAGGTGGCATCATTCCCACCTGCGGGTACAGGACTTTCCTCCTCCACCAGGACAACCATTGGTGTGCTGTGAAATATTATGAGCATCTTGGGATGGAGGTGGCTCTTCTCTCAAGACCCTCAAGTCCTGGGTTGGACACGGGACAAGCTGGCTCTTGGTTATGGGCACTTTGACAGCCCTGCGGAGATGAAGCCTTTTGTGGGAGGCTGATGAAGTGCTTCTCTGTGCACTTCTCATGAGGGATATTCCTTCCGTCGCTAAAGAAGAAAATATAAGATGAATAAAAATATTTATGGTAGCAAAACATCATTGATTTTCTAGCTTCATACAGATCTGGTACTTTCTTGTTCTCTTCCCTTGCCCGCCCATCATCCCACCCCCACTGCCCGGGCCGCTCCATTATCTGCTCTCCAGAATGGCTCCCTTCATATTCAATAAGGCCAAAAACTTCAGAAAAACAAACGTATCAGCCCAAGTAATGACTCAATTGAATAGAGAGATTCAATGGTTCCTTGTTACCAATACGTTGAACAATGTACACTCTCTTCGCTGTGAGTCATTGTTGGCATCACTAAATAGCAATGGGAATATCATTTCATCACAGAGTACTCACTACTTCCAAAAATGAAAAGATTGCTCTGAGCTCCTGCTGTAGATTTGCCCCCAGCAGTAATATCTAGCTCACAGCCTACAAGAGATAAATCAGTTAGAGACAGGCATTAAACAAATGGAGTGCTTAAACATGAGATGACGCTTGGGATTTTTTCCTGGCCTGTCTGAAAGAAACATGGGAACTGAAGACTGTTATATCAGTAGCATTGGAATTCAATCCTACCAAAGTTCACCATTCCATAAAACATACCTTTGCCACATAAATCTTATAAAACAGATTGTGATTGGCTGATTGTTTGTTAGCCTGATATAGCAGGAGAATTAATAAAGCTACTAAACTATTTTATGAATAAGTCTGTTGAATTATCTGGTCAAGACAGTAGAATGGAAGTCACAGAAGGTAGCGATCAAACTGCTGAGAGCTCCTAGTAAAACTGTACCTTGAACGCTGTGTCCAGTACTGGTCACCAATAAAATGAGAGATGTTCAGGCTCTGGAGAAAGTGCGGAGAAAAGCCACGAGGCTGATTGCTGATATCAGGGGTCTGAACAATTCACAAAGACTGCAGAGAGCTGGACTGGTGGAGCTCAAAGATCATAGGTTAAAGATCGACTCCAGAGGCTCAAATGCATAACCCAGAGTAACACTTCAGTGCAGTATTCTGAGTGCTGCATTCTGAGATGTGCTGTCTTTCAGATGAGTTGTTAAACTGAGGTCATGGCTGTCCTCTTGAGCAATTGTAAAAAATTCCTATGGCAAAGAAGAGCAGGGGAGTTTTCCCAATTGACCAGTATTTATCTCTCAACCAGTGTCATTAAAGAAACAGTGATATGAGAGTGAAATCTTGTTATTTGTAACTGGTCTGGAAAAATAATTTTAGTTATTACCATTCCTCATTGATGACAGTCAATTATGAGATACAAAGAGAATTGGGGCATATCTAGAGCTGTTCCTTATGGGTGTATGACACGTTTTCCTTTATTTTGTAATGATTTGGCCAGGATTCTGGATCAGAATGTGTTGGCTTTGCTTTATTTTTCTGGGGCGAGATTATCTGGAGATACGTCCAGAGTCACTTGAATTAAATCATGAGGATTTTTCGATTTCAGTTAAGTCTCGTTTTAGCTTCTTTAGAACTCAGTTAAATAGTTTTGACTTTCTTAAATGAATTCTAATCACAATACATTTGTCAGCTCTTGGTGTGACTTGGCACCAAGTTGGTTCGAACATGACTATCAAAAGTTGAATGGATTTCACGATCCCATTCTCAATATTAAAATGTTCACAATGGAAATCGCATCCCCTTGCCAGATTTGTTGGATGTGGACTATACCTGCGGTAAACCAACCCTCCCTTGTGTATCCATATATGAAACAATGATTTCGATTTTAGATGTCCCTACATGCCAGAGTCAGGCGAAGGGTTACAATCCTAAAAATCGAGATCCTGCCTCCAACCTGCCACATTCTGGTCAGCATAATACTTATGGTGACGTCAAGGCTCCTGCTAAAAGCCAGCAGCAGTCTATTTAACATTCAAATGTCTTGGCCCAGTGATGTCATCAGTACCACAAGGTTACTTTAAGATTCCCATCGGGGAATCCCGAGCTGTCTGTTTTCCAGCAACAGAAACAAGGATGGAGGAGCCGATTGGATGAAAGAGGCCTAGGTAAATTATAAAACGTTGTATGTGTTTGAAGTCCTTGAGTTCAATGCTCCTCCCAGGCTCTGTAAAGAGTCCTTGGGTCTCCCCAACCCTGGCATCCCCATAATTGCTGGTTAAGAAGAAGCCCGAGCATGCCTCTCCCTCCATGAAGCCAGGGAATCCCCTCCGTCCACTAACTGCTGGGGACCAGTCCACTTAACCCCTGGCTGCTCCCACGAGCCAACCAGGTGGTCAATCTGGACAGGTGTCAGGCAGCACTCTGGAAATATTTATTCAAATGAAACCATGTTGTTAAGATCGGCCAGGCCTCTACGTCCCTGACCTCGGCCGGGTTTGTTGCTCAATACCAGAATCCCCTGCACCTTTCCAACCGCCAATGTAAAAATCGAGGCCAATGGATTGTAGAGGTGGAAGTGTTATTAAGACCTATAACAACAGCAAATTGCATTTATATAGCATATTTAATGCAGTAAAATGTCACAAGGTGCTTCACAGGAGTGATTAAACATAATTAGGCACTGAGCCACATGAGGAGTTATTAGGTCAGATGACCAAAATCATGGTCAAAGAGGTAGGTTTTAAGGAGTGTCTTAAAGGAGGAGTGAGAGGCAGAGTGGTGAAGACAATGGCTTTGTTTTTCCCAATATTTCATTGGAGGAAATTTCTTCTCATCCAGTACTGCATGTCAGACAAGCAGCATAACAAATCCGAGGCAGTGGAGAGGTCAAGAGAGGTGGTGGTGAGGCGGAAATAAAAAGACAAAGTGCTGGAAATACTCAGCAGAGCAGGCAGCATCTGTGGTGAGAGAAGCAGAGTTAACGTTTCAGTTCTGATGAAAGGTCACTGACCTGAAGCGTTAACTCTGCTTCTCTCTCCACAGATGCTGCCTCACCTGCTGAGTATTTCCATCACTTTCTCTTTTTATTTCAAATTTACAGCATCTGCAGTATTTTGCTTTTATTTTAGGTGGTGAGGTCGAGCTGGGTGTTGTCAGCGTACATGTGGAACGTGGCATTATGCTTTCAGATGATTTTCGGGGAGCAGCATACAGGTGAGAAATAGGAAGGGGACCATGTATAGATTCTTGGAGGACACCAGAGGTAATGATGCAGGAGTGGGAAGAGAAGCCATTGCAGAAGATTCTCTGGCTGCCACTGGATAGATAAGAATGAAACGAGACCCGGGCAGTCCCACAGTGCTGGACATACTGAAAACATGGCAATATATTAAATTACTTTCAACTTTTACCATTGCAAAGAATCTGCCTTATAATTTTATCATCACAATTCATGTATTTTATCTGTTAAATCATCTCTCGTGCTTAATACTTAATTCATTGGGTGTTGTGTGACCTGCACTCAGGTAGGTTCCATTAAAGTTACGAAACCTGAGTAGTGGCTATATATGTTCAATTTTTGATCATTTGCTTAGTAAATTCTTCCTAATAAAAGGATACGAATAAACATCCAAGATAGTCTTCAGAGGCTTAATTCATTTTTTCATTTTCCCAAAGCTTTATTTAAATTTCAGCTGTAATTTATACTTTCTACCTGGCAATTCAACAAATCAGCCTTTGTCTTTTTTTGATCCAACCTTCACCTATAATTACTACTAGCCTTTCTCTCTTGTGGTTCTGTTTTGTACTGATCAAGGTGAGGGGTGTTGACACTGGGCAAAAGAATAATTCCCCATGCAGGCACCTGGTGCCAGCATCAAGTGCTCCCTGGTCAAACCTAGCACGATCAAATGCTGAGTGAAGCTCCCTTTTATTATGACCTGATAATATGCCTCAGTCCCAATCCTATAACAGCAGGGCGGATCTTATCCCCTTTAAAAATAATCATGGGTTGTGACCATTTGTCCGCTGGCGAGAACTTATAGGGGCAGTGGCCTCCTTTGTGGCTGCCTACAAATCTGCCATCCAACTAAGTTGACGGCTGGGCTCCTGAGGCTGAAGGCCCTATCGGAGGACCTGCAGCTTTGGAAGGATGGCAGCCCCACTGGCAGAGTTGGGCACTGCCACTGTAGGAAAGGATCCATGGGGGCACCTCCAACTCGAGGCACTCTCTGAAGGGTTTTGTACGTTTTTAAAATAAACTGTTGCCACAACTGCCAGAAACCATCACATTCCCCCTTCCTCCCAGTCTCACCTTCAAAGCCACCTCAACAGGACTGGAAAGATTCCTCCCTGCATTTCCTAATGCACTTCTGTGATATTCTCCCATTAATTATAACAGAATAAGGAGGTCCATTGGAAAAAAAATACAATTTGAAAGATTAAAACTGGCTATAATAATTCACCAAAGCTGCTTGGGGTCATCTGTTCTTATGATGTTCAATTTAATTTTCAGATTATTTTGGTGAATATCTTGATGTGCAGGGCAAAGCAGAATGTTACCATTAAAACCCAATATGGTTACATTACAACAGAAGAGTATGAGTTAAAACATTTTAAAATTAAGTTAACAGACCTATTGACTGGGGTTTGTGATCTTATCAGAGTTAATAGTGCCAGCAGTGAAAAACAGAATTTCTCTGCTTTTATCATTTAGACAGATACAATAGGGCCCAAATGCAATCATCCAGCCTGCTCGCAATGGATGCTAAACTCCAGAAAGCTTGTTATAGAAGGATAATGCTGGAGCCTATCTTTACTCAGTTTCACATTTATTGTGCAGCGTAAAAGGATTACAAACATATAGCTCCTCACCTCAAACCCTCCACCTGTCTCAGTAAGTGCCTGCTTATAAGTGCTCAGGTAAGACCCCAATTAACACCCTCCACCTGCATATAATCAAACAATTGATACACAATTAACAGATTAACAGTGGGTAGCCAATATAAATATTTAAGAGCCCACTTAAGGGTATATTGGAGATGTCACCAGGATCTTCCTGGTGGCAGATGGGCCCTTCACTGAGGCCAAAGCCTGGCAGGTGCCTGGAGACAGCAGGCTCGATGGGCTGAATGACCTACTCCAGCTCATATGTTCCTATTTCAAAAGCACTCCTGTTTAATAAGTCTTTTCACTACCTCAGTCTCATCCTGTGACCTTTTCAAGTCAAACGATGATTTGAGGGGCATTTTTATGAATTCCCATTCCCAGAGCAGCTTGCTGTTTAACTGAGGGTACATACCAGGTATCAGACATACCCCCACTTCCGCAAACAGAATTATCTGATCATTACAATTAATGGGCCAAATTCCCTAGCGGTGTGGTTGGGATGAAAGGTCACAGACCTGAAACGTTAACTCTGCTTCTCTCTCCACAGATGCTGCCTGACCTGCTGAGTATTTCCCACACTTTCTGTTTTTATTTCAGATTTCCAGCAACTGCAGTATTTTGCTTTTACCCTAACTGCATGTTCAATTTGGATGGGTTACAGGTTGGGCACCTATCTGTCACTGTGCGTGCTTTATAAACAACAGCATCTGGAGATCATCTACTTGCAGAACAAGATGGTGCATAACAAAAAAGAACAGACCCAAACCAGGGGAGGGTCCAGATATTCCAAGCCCCTGACTCCTTTTCAGGCCACTCTTCATATCCAAACTTCTGACTATAGTAGAAGGATGAAACATGGGCTTATTCTTGAGATCTAGCATAATATCATCCTGCTGCTATGTCTTGTCCCTTTCTCACTCACTGTTACACAGGCATAAGCCCAGTAGCATTATCAAAAACACATGCAAGTTCTGTTTGAAGGTTTCAATTGGGCTGAGTGTTGTAAATATGTTCTATTATTGTAGGCTTGCATGGGTAGCTGTCAGCAGTGGGCCTTACCATGCCATTACTTGTGTCACTCTCACCGACATTTGTAAGCACCCACAGCCACACATAGCTGTATATACTGAGGAAGATGTTGATGGTGAGCTTGAGGAGGTAATTCCGAGTGACTGATGGGACAGGGATGAGGAGGGGCAAGTGTAGTAGCAATGGAGAGGAGGAACTTTCTACCCGGATGACCGTACTGCTGCCAGGAATGACGCCTGTGGTTTGAGGTATGTAACAATGCAGTGACAGGTGTGTTGTGCTATTCTGTACAAAGGAAAAAAGGTTCAGGTTCTCATCATTGATATCAGTCACCAGTTTCATACGTTGATAGACAAACAAATGGCATGCTACTGTAGTTAATCCCTATATTAGACTGGAATAAAGTCGAGCACAAAAGTATGGAAGGTACTGGCCTTTATTGCCACTGACGGTGCTGTGAGGGTGGTGAGGCTTGAAGGCAAATCTCTGTACAGCAACGTCCTACTTGCTGAACTGGAGTCAGAGAGGGGGTGGTTAACTGACTGTGACTATCCACACTGACCATTATATCCACATTGATTGATAGCATGGAACCTAACCATAAATAGAATGAGATTTGCAAGTAAAATTGAGCAGTGGGTGTAATTTCCCTTAGTTAGGTTTTACTAAATGATTACAATCAGCAATCCATTTGAAGAGGTCATTTTGCTGGATAGCACTTGTCTTAACCCTTTTGATTGGATTGCAGCCTTGTACTCACTGCAAGGAATACATTATTCACGATGTATTATTTATTTTCTCTATTTGTTTAATTGTATGTGAAGTATTTTGTTTGACTTTTTAACCCATTCTTTCTGTGCCTGGTATCAGTAAAAAAAACTGTCCCAGGTGAAATGAGGCATAGGTTAGATTATTACAATCACCTGGTTCATGGCTTGTATTAATATTTTAGAGGTAACTTTTAATTTGGGAATTGATTTTTCTTTCATGCAAGACAAATGAAAACACCCGGTTTGAGAAGCTGACAAACAAGCCTACGGGTGGTGACAAATCAAAGGGTAGCCCATGTTTATTTAGTAAGGTCATAATGCGAAGTGTGGAGACGGTGAGATTTTATGGCCCCCCCCCCCCCCGAGTGGGGAGGCCTGTAGAATTGCGATGGGAGGAAGGGCTGAAGGGCCCGTCGTCTCCCCATCCCCAAGCAATTTTGCCGTGGGCGGAATAGGCTGACGACATCCGAGAGGCCAATTGAGGCCCTTAAGTGGTCTATTAAGGGCCTCTTCCCTCAGCCACTGGGATTTAACCAGTGGCAGGGGGTGTCCTACGCCACATGAGGGGGGTGCCTTGTAATATAAGGGGTTGGGAGTGTAGCCCCTGCCGTGGGCAATCTGTGGCCCATGGAGAACTTGCGCTGGCAAAACCTACACCTACGTGGACCTCCCTCCCCCTGGACCTCAGGCCCAGCCTCCCACCCCACTGGTCAGGGCCTCCCTGCAGGGTTAGGGTGTATCCTCCCTCCGTGGGCAATCTGTGGCACACTGAGAACACTCACTGGCAAAACCTACACCTCCATGGACATCCCTCCCCCTGGACCTCATGCCCAGAATCCCGCCCCACTGGCCAGGGCCTCCCGGAGTGGCCCCGGAGACCCCGCTGGGTTCCAGCGTTGGGCCTGGGGCCAAGGCCTCTGCATTACTGGCAGTGGCCACTGCTCCCGGAGACGCTATCGATGCTGCTGAGATGCCGACCCTGTGATTGGCCGGTAGCTCTTGGAGGCAGGATACTGTCTTTAAAGGGATGGAGTTCCTGGTGCCAGGCATTTAAGTGCCTTAACAATAGAAAATAGCAGCAATGGAATTTGGGGGAGATGGTGGCATAGTGGTAACATCACTGGACTAGTAATCCAGAGGCCGAGGCCAATGCCTTGGGGACAGGCAGCTAGTGGAATTTAAATTCAATTAATTAAAAGTCTGGAATTGAAAGTTAGTCTCAGTAATAGTGCCACAAGACTATCTTTGATTGTCATAAAAACCCATCTGGTTCACTGATGTCCTTTAGGGAAGGAAATCTGCTGTCCTTACCTAGTCTGGCTTAAATGTGACTCCAAACACACAGCAATGTGATTGATTCTTAACTGCCCTCTGAAATGGGCTAGCAAGCCATTCAGTTCAAGGAAATAAAGCATGGGCAACAAATGCTGGCTTGCCAGCAACTCCCACATCCCATGAAAGAATAAAAAAAGGCCAAGGTGGAGAGCCCTGCCATTGCCACAAAATCCAGCCTGGTGTGTCGGTAGCTATCTCAGTCATGGGGTTAAATTAAATTATTCATATGATTTACCAGAACAAAGAGAGATTTGGAGGTGGAAATAATTAACTTAAATTGCTATCTGGGACATTCCGCATGTACCACATTTCTATGGACATAGATGTTGCTCAGGAGATGTCTTTTGTGGGGGGCAGTGGTCAGAGGATTTTTTTGGGTGCTTTCTGAAAGGCAACAAGTTGATTTTTGGAAAAGCAACTTTGCTTTTGGAAAGCTCTTGGCTTTGAAAGCAGCTTGGGCTCAGGAACGAAGAGGCCAACCGAAACTGGGGTGTTTCTGTTTTGAGGCAGGCCCGTGCTCAAGCTGGGAAGTCTACATTTGGGAGGTGATCTCATACCTTGGAAGACGGCTGAGAAATTAAGGAAATTGAAGTGAATTCTTAAGAGCTGTGGTACACTTTGGATTGGTTCCAAGGGAAGTGAACAAAGCACCAAGATCCTGTAAGGTATTGGGGACTAGAGATTGAACTAAGAATCAAACGGGAGTATTCTGTCAAATTTTATGTCTAAAATATAGATGTCTCAAATTGTAGTGTTAAGTTGGTAGTGTTTTGCTTTGTTTAACTCTTGTACAGTAAAGTTTTTGTTTAAAACATGAAATGTTGTGGTGAAATTCTTTCAGTAATTACTGGGAATTCGACTTTCTCTTTTTAAAAGTTAGTGGACCCTTCTTTTTCTTTTGGGCCTCCTTATCTCGAGAGACAATGGATACGCGCCTGGAGGTGGTCAGTGGTTTGTGAAGCAGCGCCTGGAGTGGCTATAAAGGCCAATTCTGGAGTGACAGGCTCTTCCACAGGTGCTGCAGAGAAATTTGTTTGTTGGGGCTGTTGCACAGTTGGCTCTCCCCTTGCGCCTCTGTCTTTTTTCCTGCCAACTACTAAGTCTCTTCGACTCGCCACAATTTAGCCCTGTCTTTATGGCTGCCCGCCAGCTCTGGCGAATGCTGGCAACTGACTCCCACGACTTGTGATCAATGTCACACGATTTCATGTCGCGTTTGCAGACGTCTTTATAACGGAGACATGGACGGCCGGTGGGTCTGATACCAGTGGCGAGCTCGCTGTACAATGTGTCTTTGGGGATCCTGCCATCTTCCATGCGGCTCACATTGCCAAGCCATCTCAAGCGCCGCTGACTCAGTAGTGTGTATAAGCTGGGGGTGTTGGCCGCTTCAAGGACTTCTGTGTTGGAGATATAGTCCTGCCACCTGATGCCAAGTATTCTCCGAAGGCAGCGAAGATGGAATGAATTGAGACGTCGCTCTTGGCTGGCATACGTTGTCCAGGCCTCGCTGCCGTAGAGCAAGGTACTGAGGACACAGGCCTGATACACTCGGACTTTTGTGTTCCGTGTCAGTGCGCCATTTTCCCACACTCTCTTGGCCAGTCTGGACATAGCAGTGGAAGCCTTACCCATGCGCTTGTTGATTTCTGCATCTAGAGACAGGTTACTGGTGATAGTTGAGCCTAGGTAGGTGAACTCTTGAACCACTTCCAGAGCGTGGTCGCCAATATTGATGGATGGAGCATTTCTGACATCCTGCCCCATGATGTTCGTTTTCTTGAGGCTGATGGTTAGGCCAAATTCATTGCAGGCAGACGCAAACCTGTCGATGAGACTCTGCAGGCATTCTTCAGTGTGAGATGTTAAAGCAGCATCGTCAGCAAAGAGGAGTTCTCTGATGAGGACTTTCCGTACTTTGGACTTCGCTCTTAGACGGGCAAGGTTGAACAACCTGCCCCCTGATCTTGTGTGGAGGAAAATTCCTTCTTCAGAGGATTTGAACGCATGTGAAAGCAGCAGGGAGAAGAAAATCCCAAAAAGTGTGGGTGCGAGAACACAGCCCTGTTTCACACCACTCAGGATAGGAAAGGGCTCTGATGAGGAGCCACCATGTTGAATTGTGCCTTTCATATTGTCATGGAATGAGGTGATGATACTTAGTAGCTTTGGTGGACATCCGATCTTTTCTAGTAGTCTGAAGAGACCACGTCTGCTGACGAGGTCAAAGGCTTTGGTGAGATCAATGAAAGCAATGTAGAGGGGCATCTGTTGTTCACGGCATTTCTCCTGTATCTGACGAAGGGAGAACAGCATGTCAATAGTCGATCTCTCTGCACGAAAGCCACACTGTGCCTCAGGGTAGACGCGCTCGGCCAGCTTCTGGAGCCTGTTCAGAGCGACTCGAGCAAAGACTTTCCCCACTATGCTGAGCAGGGAGATTCCACGGTAGTTGTTGCAGTCACCGCGGTCACCTTTGTTTTTATAGAGGGTGATGATGTTGGCATCGCGCATGTCCTGGGGTACTGCTCCCTCGTCCCAGCACAGGCATAGCAGTTCATGTAGTGCTGAGAGTATAGCAGGCTTGGCACTCTTGATTATTTCAGGGGTAATGCTGTCCTTCCCAGGGGCTTTTCCGCTGGCTAGGGAATCAATGGCATCACTGAGTTCCGATTTGGTTGGCTGTATGTCCAGCTCATCCATGACTGGTAGAGGCTGGGCTGCATTGAGGGCAGTCTCAGTGACAGCATTCTCCCTGGAGTACAGTTCTAGGTAGTGCTCAACCCAGCGGTCCATCTGTTTGCGTTGGTCAGTGATTATGTCCCCCGATTTAGATTTGAGGGGGGTGATCTTCTTGATGGTTGGCCCAAGAGCTCTCTTCATGCCATCATACATTCCTCTGATGTTTCCGGTGTCTGAGGCCAGCTGAATATGACTGCATAGGTGTTGCCAGTAGTCGTTTGCGCAACGCCTAGCTGTTCTTTGTGCAGTACTTCTGGCTGCTTTAAGTGCTGCGGATGTTAAATCGCTGGGGGCTTTCTTGTAGTTCAAAAGTGCAATGCGCTTAGCGGCTATGACAGGTTCCAGCTCTTCATTATGAGATTGAAACCAGTCTGCATTTCTCTTCGCACTTTTGCCGTAGGTGGTCAAAGCTGACTCATAGATGGCGTCTCTGATGTGGGCCCACTTGGTCTCAGCATCCCCTGTGGGAGTGTTTTGAAGGGCTGTTACAAGTGAATTTAGAAATTTTTGTAACAGCTGTGGGTGAGAAATTCTGCTCGTGTTGATGCGCGGGTGGCCCTTCTGCTTGGAATGATGCAACTTCTTTGGTCTGAGTCTAACCTTGCTGCACACCAGGGAGTGGTCGGTGTCGCAGTCCGCACTGTGGAAGCTGCGTGTGATTTGAACACTGTTTAAGGCGGCTCGCCTTGTGACAATGAGGTCTAGCTGGTGCCAACGACATGATCTTGGGTGCCTCCATGAAACCTGGTGACAGGGTTTAGTGTGAAAGAACGAGTTGGTGATGCAGAGGTTATGATAGGTACACAACTCAAGCAGTCTCTGCCCGTTCTCATTCATCCTTCCAACGCCATAGCGCCCAAGGCAGGAGGGCCATGAGTCATGGTCGGCCCCAACCCTGGCATTAAAGTCCCCCAGCAGGAATAGGTGTTCGGTGTTGGGGATGCTGCTAATGATGTTATGGAGTTGTTCATAGAACTGGTCTTTAGCTTCAGGTGCGGAACAGAGTGTTGGAGCATAGATGCTGAGTAGGTGTACTGGACCAGAGGTGGTGAGCAGTCGGATGGACAGTATGCGTTCCGAGCCATTTGAGGGAGGCTCTATCATGCTGAGCAAGGAGTTTCTGATGGCGAAGCCCACTCCATGCTGTCTTGGTTCTTCAGGATCCCTGCCCTGCCAGAAGAAGGTGTAGTCTTGCTCTGCTAGAGAGCCACTCGCGGGGAGGCGAGTCTCCTGAAGTGCTGCAATGTCCACATTGAGTCTACTGAGCTCGTTGTTAATGATGGCGGTCTTCCGAGAATCGTTGATTTGTGTAAGGTCTTCCGACAGGCCAGGACACATAGTTCTGACGTTCCAGCTTGCAAAGCGAAGGGCTGGTACCTTCTTTCCTTTTTTCATGTTGTTTGGTGCTGTGTATCAGTCCACCTTTCGGGCAATGACCCTGAGCTCCAAGCACCCATTGAAGCAGGCAGACTGTGGCGGGACAGAACCTTATTGACCGGGGGCTGCCCGGTTTGAGGCGGGCGGTAGCTGTCCAGTGAGGTGCGATGACCTCTCCCACCGACAAAGGCAACCCGTGGCGCCCAGTTTCTACGCCAATTTATCTGGACTTATAACCCGTAACTGCTGCCTTCCATGTTGTTTCAGTCGCTGTGAGGCAACTATGGAGTGACCTCTCCATGGCGCATGCCTGGGCAAATTTATGGAGGTTGAGAGTTGCCCAGTCGTCAAAACCCCCCTCTCGGCCTTTCTGGTGGGGTCCAAAGGAGTGCAGGACACGACGTTTGGCACCAGTATGGCTGCAGGAACTGCCGGAAACATGCCAAAGGTGACACATGACCGCCTACGGGGTTCCGCTCCGGATTTTCTGTTAGGGTTTACTCCCTTAGCCTTGGTCTCTCCCGAGACGCCCACAAGGCAGTGGGGTTGTTGGGGCCCCTACACAGGTGTAGGATGGTGCCGGTGGGAGGAGGGGATGCAAGGGGGAGGGGTAGAGGGAGGGGGTGGGGGGGGGGGGGGTGCAGGGGAAGGGGGTGCGGGGTGAAGATGGTGCGAGGGGGGGCGGGCTGGGACGGGGTTGTGAGGGGGTGAGCTGAGAGGGTGGAGCAGGGAAGGGGACGGGGGTGGGGGGGGTGGAAGGGGGGTAAAGGGGGGGGGGAGGGGGGGTGGAATCTGGTGCAGGTAATAAGCCATTTCCTCAGTGCCCACCATCGACGTCCGGAAAGCTCATCCACGTCCTTCGGGAGGTGAAGCATCATTTGGCAGACTTAGAGGTGATTACATTTGCTAAGGGTTTTTTTTTTTTGCAGTGGTTTAAATAAAGGCATGCAGCATTGCCGACAGTGCGCTGCAGATGCTCTCCGAGCCATCTCCCGCGGGCGCTTTGAAGTTGCGGCCGGGGGGGCCGTTCGTGGATGTTTTGGGTGTTCGGGGCACCTTTTCACAGGACTTCTCTCGGGTCCCGCAGCTCCTTCTTCACCTCAATGGACTTACCGCATGCCGTGGCTGCAGACACTCTGGACTGTGAAGACAGCAGGATCGGAGATTAAAGTATCGACAGCTGTGCTCGTCAGTTACATCCGGATCAATTTCATTGAGAAAACAAAAAAAAAATGGGATTGTAATAAGGTGCAGTAAAAATGTCTCAAGAATAAGAGTCAATTGTCACTGTCGATGACAATCTCCGAGTGCAGCAGTGTGACGCTTCCTTATTGCCTCCGTGACTGACAAGCCCAAATTGGTACTAATTGGTGCTATTGTGGGTAGGTCTGTGTTGTGATCTTACACCCAGTGGATCTGGATTGAGTCTGCCCCACCTTTTATCACTTCAGTCTGATCCAGCTTCAAATTTAAATCCCCAAAGTGAAAAACCTTAGATTTTACCCAAGTGCTGTCTCCTGTTCTTCCATTCTCTTCAGAAGGTTCTAACTCATTCTGAATGATTAGAGGCAGCTGCCAGTTCTCTATTACCTCATCTAAACACCCATTCTTCGCATCTGAGAGACGACAATGAGGAGTGGCAGGCTGTTTAATCACAGAGACATCACAGCCAAGCCTAGTCCTGGCCTTGCCTGATGTGTACACTTCCCACCAGGAATCAAAGCTCTTCTGTTTCTAATTTAGGGTGCAAGTGGTCACTTAAGGTAGAACTGTCTCCTTTTATATTTAGAGATACAGCACTGAAACAGGCCCTTTGGCCCACCGAGTCTGTGCCGACCATCAACCACCCATTTATACTAATCCTACATTAATCCCATATTCCTACCACATCCCCCTACCACCTACCTATACTAGGGGCAATTTATAATGGCCAATGTACCTATCCACCTGTAGGTCTTTGGCTGTGGGAGGAAACCGGAGCCCCCGGCGAAAACCCTTGCGGTCACAGGGAGAACCTTGTCAGTAAATCAACATCATTAAGAAGAAACAGATTACCCAGTCGTTAGCTCATTGCTGCATGTGGGAGCTTGTTTGTGCAAATTGTCTGCTGCATTTCCTACATTACAACAGTGACAGTAATTCAAAAGCATTCCATTGGCTTGAACGTGTTTTGGGATCTACTGAGGGCATGGAAGATGCTTCACAAATGCAAGTTTTTTCTTTCTCACTTCTAACCCAGGGTAAAACTCATATCCCTACCCGGCTGAGACTAGTTAATTCAGCACAGAGCAAAAATCCAACCAGACACTGTCTTGTTCAATAAGCAGCAATACCAGAAGAACTTATGAATATAAAACACTTGTGTGACCTACAAAAATGTCTTTATAGGCACTGTGCAAGAAGCCTTTGGCCCATCTGTGCCCCAGCACCTTTATCCTATTCAAACAGTTAAACATAAACTCGACAAACTATTCATAAGAAAATAAAAGTAAAATACTGCAGATGCTAGAAATCTGAAATAAAAACAAGAAATGCTGAAAATACTCAGCAGGTCTGGCAGCATCTGTGCAGAGAGAAGCAGAGTTAACATTTCAGGTCAGAGACCCTTCATCTGAACTGACAAATATTAGAAATGTAAAAGGTTTTAAATAAGTAAAGTGGGGGGTGGGGCAAGAGATAACAAAAGAGAAGGTGTTGATAGGACAAGGTCACAGAGAATAACTGACCAGAAGGTCATGGAACAAAGCAAATGGTTTGTTAATGGTTTGCTGAAAGACAAAGTGTTAGTACAGAGAGGGTGTGACTTGATTGTAAAGCACAAAGCACTCCAAGCACAAACATTCAAAAGAACAGAAACAGTGGGTAGGCACAGTAGAAACAAATTAAACAAACTAAAAAAATAAAATAAAATAACCAAAGTAAAAAGAAAAAATAACGAAACATAAAAAGGGGGGCCCGTCATGCTCTGAAATTATTGAACTCAATGTTCAGTCTGGCAGGCTGCAGCGTTCTTAATCGGTAAATGAGGTGCTGTTCTTGAGCTTGCGTTGATATTCACTGGAAAAGTGCAGCAATCCCATGACAGAGATGGGAGCATGAGAGGGTGGTGGGGGGTGGGGTGGGGGGTGGTGGGGTGTTGAAATGGCCATCCACCGGAAGCTCGGGGTCATGCTTGCGGACTGAGCAGAGATGTTCCGCAAAGCAGTCACCCAAACTGCGTTTGGTCTCCCCAATGTAGAGGAGACCACATTGTGAGCAGTGAATACAGTATACTAAATTGAGAGAAGTACAAGTAAATTGCTGCTTCACCTGAAAGGAATGTTTGGGGCCTTGGATAGTGAGGAGAGAGGAGGTCATTGAGTCATACAACACATAAACAGGCACTTCGGCCCATCGTGTCTGTGCCGGTCATCAAGCACCTGCCTATTCTAATCCCATTTTCCAGCACCTGGCCCGTAGCCTTGTCTGCTATGGCATTTCAAGTGCTCATCTAAATACTTCTTAAATGTTGTGATGGTTCCTGCCTCTGCCACCTCTTCAGGCAGTGCGTTCCAGATTCCAACCACCCTCTGGGTGAAAAAATGTTTCCTCAAATCCCCTCTAAACTTCCTGCCCCTTACCTTAAATCTGTGCCCCCTGGTTATTGACCCCATTATACCTCCTATGATTGCAGGGGAAGGTGCCATGGGAAGGGGACGAGGTGGTGACGGTAATGGAGGAGTGGACGAGGGTGTCGCGGAGGGAACGATCCCTTCGGAATGCTGACAGGAGAAGGGAGGGGAAGATGCGTTTGGTAGTGGCATCACGCTGGAGGTGGTGGAAATGACGGAGGATCATCCTTTGGATATGGAGGCTGGTGGGGTGAAAAGTGAGGACAAGGGGAACCCTGTCGCGGTTCTGGGAGGGAGGGGAAGGGGTGAGGGTAGAGGTGCGGGAAATGGGCCGGACACAGTTGAGGCGGAATCATCAGTTAAGGAAAAAGGAAGACATATCAGAAGCATTGTCGTGGAAGGTAGCATCATCAGAGCAGATGCCTCAGAGATGGAGAAACTGGGAAAATGGAGGCAGGATGTGAAGAAGTGTAGTCGAGGTAGCTATGGGAGTCGGTGGGCTTATAATGGATATTCGTAGACAGCCTATCACCAGAGACGGAGACAGAGAATTGAGGAAGGGAAGGGAAGTGTCGGAGATGGACCGTGTAAAGATGAGAGAAGGGTGGAAATTAGAAGCAAAGTCGATAAAGTTTTCCAGTTCGGGGCGGGAGCAGGAAACGACACCGATACAGTTATCATCGTACTGGCAAAAGAGTTGGGGGAGGGGCCTGAGCAGGACTGGAACAAGGAATGTTCGAAATATCCCACAAAAAGACAGGCATAACTAGGACCCATGCGGGTACCCATAGCAACACCTTTTACTTGAAGGAAGTGGGTGGAGTTGAAGGAGAAGTTGTTCAATGTGAGAAAAGCTGCTTTGCCCCAGAGCACTGTGATCTTGGCTGGGTTGCACATGGTTTGATACAATTAGCCTCAGCACCCCCTAGGCCAGAGATTGAAAAGATCAGCCAGTGTTTCTGCTCCGGATTGCCATCTAGTGACTGCTGCTGGATGGAATGGACAGTTATCAGTGTGTGCGTATCGAGTAAGAGCTGGCTCTGCTTGGATGCCCACTACAGTCGGCCAATGCTCGATCATTCAGTCTCAACCATGAAGAATGCCCATTTGGGTGGGGTACCAGAGGGTCACCAGTGCTTGTAGAACCATCACGCAGAAATATTGAGGAAAGAAGGAAATAGGAAAAATACATTTAATCAAGAAAGCAACTCTCTTGCTCTCCATGTGGTGTTTTTGCAATAAGTAAAAGCATAGTTGCCTGTAACTTGTCATCTCCCCTCAGAATGAAATATTTCCGTCGATAAGTGGGAATTAAGTGATTTGACACAACATCCTGGGAACAGCAGAATCGTCATCACTTCCCGTGAAAAAAAACACTTTTTTCATTTCAGACAACAGCTGCTTCACTCAGCTGGATGCAAAGCACAATTCATATCTTAACGATGAATATTCAGTTTGCTGTGCTTTGCCAGGCTTCAGGTTCACATATTTTAATCGTTCAGCCGCTTTGTGACGTCCTGGCCTTTCTAGTGTTCATTTCAGACAAGAAGATGAGGAAATCCTGGATGAGGAAAGGCTATTTAGCCCATCCTTCAAGTAGTCTAATTGCCTCATTATCGTATCCAGTCTCCTTTTGGAATGCTTCTAGATGAGACTGCTTTAATTACCATGCGTGGGATATTGTCCCCAACATTCATCAATCTCTTCATTCAAAGAACTTCATAATAGCCTTTAAAGTGATGACAGGCCCAAGGAAATGGTTGTCTCCCTGAATCAGTCATTTCTGAGTTTTTAACACTCACCGTGATGCTAGCATATCTCTCCGATAGCTTACGCCACTAAAATTAAACCAACTATTTACTTGCCTCGTGCTTCCTTCCATATTAGAGGTGGGTTTTGACCGATGAAAAGCCAACTCCAATGGCTTGTGTTTTGGTGAATCAAAAGCCACCCTGGCAATGACTGACAGAGCTGTCTCAACAATGTTGTTAATCTCTGTGAACTTATGCTTCAAAATGAGATGAAAAAGTATATTTGATACCAGTTCACAGAATAAGTCATGCATGAATGAACAAACTCACCTATAGCACACCAAAGCCCCGGTTTTAACTCGGAGCGAGTGTGTGGCCAGTGGTGTGAGGTTGATGCTTATTCAGCTCGCCATCATGAGGTCTGGGCCTTTTGAAGCCCTGAGCCTGACTCTTGCCCGAACCTGGCATCAATTACAGAAGGCTGGCAGTGGAAGTCAAGCAAGTGTGGGAGGAGGCCGGGGATACAGGGGAATGGGCACTCAATCAAATGGTGCAGGAGACAGGGTAAGCGAATGCAGTCAGGGGGAAAAAGCCTGAAGTTTGCTGTGGGGTAGGTAGGAGAACTCCTTTTCACCCATTTAATAGGTCTGCTGCCGCTTCTTGCCCCATGCTCCTGGCGAGGCTGGAACAGGGCGCCAAACACGGCTACTCACTGTTAAAACATTGTCATGATCCAAAGTGCTTCATCAGGCCCTGATATCTGAATGTCAATGAGGCCCTCACCTGCCTGGGGTGGGGGCCTGGCTGGCTGCCCAAACTGTGCCTGATAAAATAGTGATAGGCACAAAGATGTTGCGAATAAGGTGAGTAACTCACTTGCTGAAAGTTAACCTCATGTTTGTCTCATTATCATTGGGAGCTGTATGTTTAAATTGGGACTTAAATATTCACTTTGAAAAATTTCTTGTCAAGCTCCCCAATGACTTTACCATGGACCGAAGGGCCTGTTACTGTGCTGTATAACTCGATGACTTATTGAGTAAAGGCACCAGGTGTTGCACGAAGCCATAGAGACCAGAAGATGCTCTGTTCTATGCTGATTCAACTGGTCATAGGACAGTAGTTACTGAACTACAACTGGCATCAGCTGGGCAAGGCACAGGGGGAAAAAATTAGGCCAAGTTTGGTCTCCCAGCCAGTATCCAGTGGACCAGTGGAATATGCGTGGGGTGAGCAATGATCAGCCTCATGTTGCACAGTCAAATTCCCGGCTAATGCCCACTATCTAATCTCATGGTCACTTGAGTAAGGTACCAGATGATTGCCATAGGATCAGGCCCCAGTCATGGGTAGCCTCTTCAAGAGAAAGGGGCAAAAATAAAATAAATATAAAGAACAGCAGCTTATTGACTTCAAGTTAACTTGGGTTTACATAACGATACTGCTCTGTACATTGATTGGAATGCAGCTTTTGAAATGTCAGTCACTTGTGCTCACAGGTGATGTGGAAACCACCTCTGGCGGTAGTGTTTGAAGAAGTAATAACATTGTGAGTTGACATTTGTTCGCGTGCCCTTAACATATTACTGTGGCTAAGTGGGAAATGTTAAGTGGTGTGACATGGTCTCCAGGGAGCAGTAGTACTTCCTGTAAAAAGAAACACACTTTGAGCTTCTGACAACAGCAACTTTGTGCCACTGGATGTAAAGAACAGTTCAAATCTTGCAACAAAATGCTTTGCTATGCCTTGCTTGAAGAGCCTTCTGGCTGATGTATTTTAACATTTGGACTGCTTGCAGACCCAGGGAAATCAACGTGTTGCTGAATCAAACAACTTCAGCTCACATAGGAATATCGACATGAACACGTGATATGCCGAATAATGATTTTGTTTTAAAGCCATTAGCTGGAAACCTGAATTAAATTTTTAAACAGGTTACTGCTAGCAGCTAAAATGGCCACTGAAATTTGCATCAAAACACCCTACATTCCTATGCATCGAGATGGGGTCAAATTATCTGGCCAGTCCCCTCCAGAATAATGACTTGGGGAATTTAGAGTGAATCACCTGGCCAGTCCCATTAACAAGACATTAAACAAAATCACTTGGGACATTAAACTGGTGGAGATGAACCACTCAAAGGCAATGACTTGAACAGTGGGACCCTGATTGAGAGAAGGGAATTCCTAGACATGAACTAATTAAGTTGCAAGAGGAAATACACACTGAGCCATCATGTGACAGGCCGACCATCTATGTATTTTAAGCTGGCTTTTCTCTCTCTGCAGCCAGACAAGCATCTGGACACTGATCAGAGAAGACCCAAGTGGCATTCCCCTCTCTCTCTCTCTCCAAGTTTCAAACCCTGCCTGCTGGCTGTAGCCACCTAAATCTATCACAGCGGCAGACAGAGACCCCATAAAGGAATTCGTCCACATTGCTGTTTCCAGGAGGACTACCAAATCTGCTGTCTACATCTACAAGCCAGAAGCCTCAGGAGCACCGGGTTCAGCCAGAAGCCAACTGACTCACCAACCTCCACAGACTGTATACCCCTCTTTATCGCTCCAGACTCTAATCCAACCAATCTATCCTTCCCTACTCTGCAACCTATTTGTGTGTGTGTGTAAACCTCGAGTGTTTGTGCGTGTGAAAGTTGGAGCATAGTTTGTTATTTTACATAGATGAGTTTAAGTGCAATAAAGCTAACCACTTTCTTCATTAAACTCAAGAAAACCTGCCCGATTGGTGCTTTTATGATCATAGCACATAAATAGTTAAACACTCACCGAATTGGCAAGTACATCCACTTTAAAAAAGAAATAAACCCTGTTGCGGTCTAAAAAGGAGAGAGACAAGAGGGGAGCCTTCGACCCCTCCTCATCTGATTGTAATAATATGCTCACTGAACTGTTCCTCTCACAGCCTTGTACTTCGTTATTGCTTCCCATTTAATATTAAACATTAGCGAGGGATTTATCTCCACTAATAGTCATCGGTCCCCAGATTCATGGGGACACCCCCTTAATTGCCACGGAGACAGATTTGGCAGCCAATTAGCAGACTGTGCAAGTGTGGGCCCAATTTAAGCCATTACTGTGGCTGCCATTTCATTGCATTACCTGCTGTTGGAGGCAGAGGCCTGGCTGCCTTCCTGTGTTCAACTGCACCCCCCCCCCCACGTTGCGATGGCAGTCTTTCCCCCTCCTCTTATGATGCCATCATGCCAGCAGGATGACGACCCACTGCACTGCCCGAGCGCTTACTACCCATTTCCCCCACCAACTGCCCATTTCCCCCACCAACTGCCCATTTCCCCTGCCAACTGCCCATTTCCCCTGCCAACTGCCCATTTCCCCCACCAACTGCCCATTTCCCCCGCCAACTGCCCATTTCCCCTGCCAACTGCCCATTTCCCCCACCAACTGCCCATTTCCCCCACCAACTGCCCATTTCCCCTGCCAACTGCCCATTTCCGCCACCAACTGCACTGTGCCACTGGCATTTGTCTCCCAATGGCTGAGTCCTCCTCTGTACCAATCAACCTGTTATGTGGCCCAGATAATTCCCTGAGGCAGCAATGACTGGCTCCTCACTGTGCCAGCCTCCATTCAGCTGGACTGCCACAGACAGCGCATGCAGCCCGTGTGGCCCGTGAATATAACAACACCGCATCTCCCCCCCCCCTTAACGAGGGCTTAATGAACTACTTAAACATTTTAATTCACCCTCTTTATGGACCAGGCAGGATCATAGACCTGTCCTCCCACCGCCCTGGTGAAAATGGCCAGAGCTGGGAATAGCATCAGGAAATCAGTGTGCACGTTGGCGCCAGTATTTATGATCCCCACCTGCCTCCATTCCCACCCCTCCGCCCGTGAGACCTGAAAATTCAGCCTCAAGTCTGCTCTGACCTCTATAACCCTTCACATGAGCTCTGTAGACTCAACATCTGGAGGGTAAGTTTAGTGTTCTGCAGTCTCCGGGTGGAGCACAAACAAAGGGGACAAGGGTTGGAGAATGTGTGCTAGCTCCAACAAGTGCTGTCTTCTGAGTGTGGCTGTCCTCTGCAAGCTCTGAATTTACCCATATACCCCAGTATTCCCATACACATGGAACTGAGACAAACAGGAACACTACAAATGCCGGGAGGAACTTTAACTCCATAATATTGAGCTAAATTATTTTTGTTCATTCATGGGCTGTGAGCATCACTGGCAAGGTCAGCTTTGATTATCCATCCCTATTTGCCCTTGAGAAGGTGGTGGTGAGCCACCTCTTGAGTCGCTGCAGTCCTTGGGGTGCAGGTATACTAACAGTGCTGTTGGGAAGGAAGTTCCAGGTTTTTGACCCAGCAACAGTGAAGTAACGGCAATATAGTTCCAAGTCAAGATGGTGACTGACTTGAAGGGGAACTTGCAGGTGATGGTGTTCACATGTGCCTGCTGCCTTTGTTTCTCTAGGCGGTAGAGGTTGTGGGTTTGGAAGCGGCTGTCAAAGGAGCCTTGGCGAGTTGCTGCACTGCATCCTGTTGACGGTAAACACTGCTGCCACTGTGCGCTGGTGGTGAAGTGAGTGACTTTTTTTATTCAGTTATGGTATTTGGACATCGCTGGCTAGGCCAACATTTATTGCCCATCCCTAATTACACTTGAGAAGGTTTAAGCATGGTGGATCGGGTGCCGATCCAGCGGGCTGCTTTGACCTGAATGGTGTCGAGCTCCTTGTGTTGTTGGAGCTGCCCTCATCCAGGCAAGTGGAGAGTATATCATCGCACTCCTGACTTGTGCCTTATAGATGGCGGACAGGCTTTGGGGAATCAGGAGGTGAGTTACTCGCTGCAGAATTCCCAGCCACTGATCTGCTCTTGTAGCCACAGTATTTATATGGCTGGATCCAGTTAAGTTTCCAGCCAATGGTAACCCCCAGATGTTAATCATAGAATCATAGAATGGTTACAACACAGAAGGAGGCCATTTAGCCCATTATGTCTGTGCCAGCTCTCTACAAAAGTATCTCACCAAGTCCCCTGCCTTTTCTCTATAACCCTGCAAATTTTCTCTCTTCAGATAATTATCTGGTTCTCTTTTGAAGGCCTCAATTGAATCTGCCTCCCCCACACTCTCAGGCAGTGCGTTCCAGATCCTAACCACTCGCTGCGTAAAAATGTTTTTCCTCATGTCACTGTTGCTTCTTTTGCCAATCACCTTAAATCGGTGTCCTCTGGTTCTGGATCCTTCAGCCTAAGGGAACAGTTTCTCCCCATCTACTCTATCCAGACCCCTCATGATTTTGAACACTTCTGTCAAATCTCCTCTTGATCTTCTCTTCTCCAAGGGGAACAGCTCCAGCTTCTCCAATCTATCCATGTAACTGAAGATCCCCATCCCTGGAACCATTATCGTGAATCTTTTCTGCACTCTTTCTAATGCCTTCACATCCTTCCAAAAATGTGGTGTCCAGAACTGGGCACAATACTCAGGTTGAAGCCGAATCACTGCTTCAGTGATTAACATCTGGGGGTTACCATTGGCTGTAAACTTAACTGGATCCAGCCATATAAATATGGGGTGGCACAGTGGCGCAGTGGTTAGCACCGCAGCCTCACAGCTCCAGCGACTCTGGGATCAAATCTGGGCACTGCCTGTGTGGAGTTTGCAAGTTCTCCCTGTGTCTGCGTGGGTTTCCTCCGGGTGCTCCGGTTTCCTCCCACAGCCAAAAGACTTGCAGGTTGATAGGTGAATTGGCCATTATAAATTGCCACTAGTATAGGTAGGTGATAGGGGAATATAGGGACAGGTGAGGATGTGGTAGGAATATGGGATTAGTGCAGGATTAGTATAAAATGGGTGGTTGATGGTCGGCACAGACTCGGTGGGCCAACGGGCCTGTTTCAGTGCTGTATATCTAAATCTAAAAAAAATCTAAAATCTTCCTACAGGTTTATCATAACTTCATTGTTTTTGTACTCTATGTCCCTATTTATAAAGCCCAGGATCACATATGTTTTATTAAGTGCTTTTTCAACCTGCCCTGCAACCTTCAATGATTTGTGTCCATATACCCTCATGTCTCTCTGCTCCTACTCTGTGTTCACATCTTTCCATCTATGATGGACACGTAGCAAACAATCCATTTAGGTGGGGTGTCTTCTCTTGATGTAGCTTTGCTGATGGCTGTGAAGACCAATCCTTGAGAGGCAGTTTCTGTCACACGTTCCACACGTGAAGCTGCCAAGTGACGTTGTGAGTTGCTGTTTTTGGTGTTGGCACCTGTTGCCAAGCTGTTGTTGCAACTGGTAATCATGGCAGTGCACACCAGTCCACAGGATGCATCACCATTTCCCTCTTTCACCAGCCCGTGACTCCCAGGTGCAATGGTCAACTTTTGGGTCTTTATGTCATGCTTGCAAGCATCCTTGCCCCACTGGTCGTCTGGCCCGGCTACCTCACCATACAGAAGGTCCTTGGGTATGTGACCATCTTCCATCCTGCAGACATGTCTGATCCACCGAAGCCGCCTCTGTTTGATTAGTGCTGACACACTTTGGATCTCTGCCGTTGGAAGGATTACCGCATTTGTGATTTTGTCCTGCCAGGATATACCCGTAATGCACCACAGACAGCGAAGATGGAAATTATTAAGCTTCTTTTCCTGGTAGCTGTAATTCATCCATGTTTCACAGCCATACAGCAAGGTGCTGAGAACACAAGCCTTATAAACCATCAGCTTGGTCCTAAGGGTCAGCTCGATGTAATTCCATTTGCGTTTCACAAGTCGGCCAAAGGTGGTAGTTGCTTTCCCTATGCGTGTATCGCACTCTGCAACAAGGGACAGATTGTCTGTTACTGTGGTCCCAAGGTGGCAGAATTTTCTAATCACTTCAATGAAGTGTTATTTAGTGTGATCGGGGCAGAGATGCAACATCTTGCCCCATGACCATGGTTTTCTTGATGCTTATAGTCAAGGAGAACAAGTTACAGGCATGGGAGAGAGAATCCATGAATCTTTGTAGCTGAGTTTCTGTGTGAGTGGCTAGCACAGTGTAGAGGAGTTCTCTGATCAGGACGTGGTGCGTTTTTGCCTTCGCTGTCAGCCTTGATAGATTGTAGAGTTTTCCGTCTGACCGAGAGTGCAAGTGAACTCCTTCCATGTCTGCAGGAAAGGCGAAGGCCTGGAGCATGGAGAAGATGATGAGTGGGGGACTAGGACACAACCCTGTTTCACTCCATTCTTTACTCTCAAACTGTGGGAAGTGGAGCCATCAAACTGTACAGTGCAGTGCATGTTGTCATGGAAGGAACAGGTGAGACTGAGGAGCTTGGTGGACAGCCAATTTTTCCCAATGTCGTGTTGAATACCTCAGTGAAATCTACAAAAATAAGGTAAAGGGGTATAATCTGTTCCCTACGCTTCTTTTGTCACTGGCATATGGAGACGATCATATCCACAGTAGATCTGCTGGCACGGAAACCACCCTGTACTTCCGGGTGCATTCAGTCTGCAAGTAAATGGAGTCTTTTAAGTATAACCCTAACAAAGGCCTTCCCTCTGATACTAAGGAGTGAGATGCCCCTGCAGTTGTTGTAGTCTCCTCTGTTGCCTTTGTTTTTGTATAGTGTGATGATTTTGGCGTCACGTGTCTCCTGTGGAACAAAGCCAGCAGTGAACGAGAAGGTTATAAAGATTTGGCAATAGATGGGACTTTCCGTGGTTGAGCAGTTCAGCTGGGATTCTGTCCTTGCCCGGTGCCTTTCTGTTCACTAGAATGGTCTATGGCCTTCTTGTGCTCCAGTGATGAGGGTTCTTCATCGAACTCATCCATGACAGAAAGTTGCAGGAGAGTGTCAAGCATGGACTAGGAGATGTCTGACTCACAGGAGTCCAGCTCAATGTAGTGTTCAGCCCAACAGACATCTGTTTACTTCTGTCGGTGAGTATTTCACCAACTGCCGACTTCAGGGGAGCAACATTGGTGATGGCGGGGCCAAGTGCCCGCTTGATCCCTTCGTACATAGTCAGAGATTTCCTTTGTCACATGCAGTTTGGATTTCTTGACATCAATTGATCCAGTGTTTGTTTGCGCAGTATCTCCCTGTCTTTTGCATGGCTATCGTGGCTACTTTCAAGCCATGCAGTGTCTTAGTTGTTGGGTTTATGTTGTGCATCATGTAGGCTTTGATTTTTGCAGGAGTGACAGATGTCACCTCAGCTGAGTGGTCTCAAACCAGTCCTTGTGGTGGGTTCTGCCTTTACCAAATGATGCATCAGCTGCTCCATAGATTATTAAACTTAGTGACTTCCAAGCTTCATCAATGTCGGCATCAGTTCTTCCCATTAAGGCTTTGGTGGGTGGCAAGATTTCTAATGACAGTGTGAAGTGCTGGCATTTGGCATCATTGCTTATACAAGGGATGTTGATGCCTGGCAGGCTGTCGTGTTTGGAGCTGTGGAACTTACGGGGGTGCACATTCACTCTGCTGCTGAGAGTGGTCGGTGTTGCAGTCTGCGCTATGGTAGGTGCAGGTGTGAAGAACACTAGGCAGATCGTGCCTGCTCATGATGACTAGGTCAAGTTGGTGCCAATGACCAGGCCTTGGGTGATGTCATGATACCTTGTGGCGATATCTGCCCTGGAAGAAAGTGTTGGTAATGCAGAGTTCATTCAGGGCACTAAGCTCAAGAAGGCGTTGTCTCTTATCATTGACAACTGAGGTATGTTGGCCATGAATCACTGTCTGCCCCAACATGTGCGTTAGAGTCACACAGGATGAATAGCCTTTTGGCATTTGGGATGTTCCTCAGAATGCCACCTAGGGAGTTATGGAAATGCTCTTCATTTGAGATACTGGCCTTTAAAGTTGGTGCATAGACACATACGATATTGACTGCGCCTCCATCGGATGATAACCGCAGTGAGATAAGGTGCTCCGAGGTTGTTACTTGCAGCTCAATTGACTGACTGCAAAGCCTACATCATGCTCACGGCACATCTTCAGCGCTCTTTCCAGGCCAGCAGAAGTGTAATTAGTCTCTCGAATAAAGTCTGTGTCGGCTAATCTAGTTATTGATAGAGCAGCAATGTCGATACCAAGCTTGTGTAGCTCATGGTCAATCAGGGCTGTCTTGCATACACTAGCTGTAGAGTGTGGGTCGCTGTTCATTCCAGGACACGTAGTCCTCATAATCCAGCTTCTAAGCCAAAAGGTGACCTTCCTTTGTTTGTTGTGTAGCCTAGGTATGGTTTTAGGAGGTGCAGACTTGCCTGGCATCTGCACCTCCCTCTTGACCTCCTAGGCTGATGTCCAGGGAAAGACCAAAGCCTGTACGTCTGGGGCCTATTTGTTTGCAGGTGTTGTTGGAAGGTGCTAACTTGAGGGAAACGCCAACCGCCTAATGGGACTCCACTCTAGATTTTGTCACGTTTACTCCTTTAGCCATTAACTCTTGATGTTGTTGTTGTTAATATTGAAGGCACCGACTGGCAGGACTCAGATTGCCACAAATGTAGCTGTGATCTTATCCTCCAGGTGTGCGAAGGGAACAGCTCCCCGCCTCCAGGTTGCCACCTCCATCCCCCAAACCCTCCAGCCAGGTCTGTGCTCTTCCCCCACATTCTCTCTCTCTCTTATTCTGCTGCTGTTGCTTTCTCCAGCTGGGTCAGTGCCACAACCAATCACTTATTCATCTTTCCTTGATGTCATACTAAGATTTTTTCAAACGCCATCAGTGGGATTTGAACTCACGCACCCACCCCCGCTGGACTGCCTCTCAACTCTGCTCCCACTCCATTTATCTTCCCTGCTGGTCTTCTCGTCTGGTCTGCTCCTGCACCCACTTTAGAATTGCACCCTTTAATATATATTGCCTCTCCTCATTCTTCCTACCAAAGTGAATCACTTCACACTTTTCGACATTAATTTTTATCTGCCACTTGTCCGCCCATTCCACTAGTCTGTCTATGTCCTCTTGATGTTTATCACTATCCTCCTCACAGTTCACAGTACTTCCAAGTTTTGTGTCATCCAGAAATTTTGAAATTGTGCTCGACATACCCAAGTCTAGATCATTAACATAATATCAAGAAAAGCAGCGGTCCCAACATCGACCCTTGTGACCCCTTGGTAACTGCACTATATACCTTTGTCCAGTCCAAAAAACAACTGTTCACCACGACTCGGTTTCTGTCACTCAGCCAATTTAGTTTTCATGCTGCGACTGTCCCTTTCATTCTAACTTTGTTGCTTTGTGACACTTAATCAAATGCCTTTTGGAAGTCCATGAATACCACATTCCCCACATTCCCCACATCAACCCTGTTTGTTACCTTATCAAAGATCTGAAGCAATTTGTTAAACATGATTTGCCCTTAACAAATCCGTCCTGGCTTTCCTTATTTAATCCGCATTTGTCCAAGTGACTATTAATTTTGTCTCGAATTATCATTTCTAAAATTGGCAGTATTCAGCTCTGATAGGAACATAGGAACATAGGAGCAGGAGGAGGCCATTCAGCCCATCGAGCCTGCTCCGTCATTCAATACGATCAAAGGCTTTGAAGTAGATGATCAGCCATGATCATATTGAATGGCGGGGCAGGCTTGATCGGCTGAATGGCCTACTCCTGCTCCTATGTTCCTATGTTCGATGCTTTCTTTCCCACACTATCCTTATATCCCCTTATGTCATTTGTATTGAGAAGTCTGTCAATCTCTGAAAAAAGAACAAGGAACAGTACAGCACAGGAACAGGCCATTCTGCCCTCCAAGCCTGCGCCGATCTTGATGCCTGCCTAAACTAAAACCTTCTGCACTTCCGGGGACCGTAACCCTCTATTCTCATCCTATTCATGTATTTGTCAAGATGCCTCTTAAATGGCATTATCGTACCTGCTTCCACCACCTCCCCTGGCAGCAAGTTCCAGGCACTCACCACCCTCTGTGTAAAGAACTTGCCTCGCACATCCCCTCTAAACTTTGCCCCTCTCACCTTAAAGCTATGTCCCCTAGTAACTGACTCTTCCACCCTGGGAAAAAGCTTCTGACTATCCACTCTGTCCATGCCGCTCATAACTTTGTAAACCTCTATCATGTCACCCCTCCACCTCCGTCGTTCTAGTGAAAACAATCAGAGTTTATCCAACCTCTCCTCATAGCTAATGCCCTCCAGACGAGGCAACATCCTGGTAAACCTCTTCTGTACCCTCTCCAAAGCCTCCACATCCTTCTGGTAGTGTGGCGACCAGAATTGCACGGAATATTCGAAGTGTGGCTGAACTAAAGTTCTGTACAGCTGCAGCATGACTTGCCAATTTTTATACTCTATGCCTCGACTGATGAAGGCAAGCATGCCGTATGCCTTCTTGACTACCTTATCCACCTGCATTGCCACTTTCAGTGACCTGTGGACCTGTACGCCCATATCTCTCTGCCTGTCAATACTCCTAAGGGTTCAGCCATTTACTGTATACTTCCCACCTGCATTAGATCTTCCAAAGTGCATTACCTCACATTTGTCCAGATTAAACTCCATCTGCCATTTCTCCGCCCAACTCTCCAACCGATCTATATCCTGCTGTATCCTCTGACAATCCTCATCACTATCCGCAACTCCACCAACCTTTGTGTCGTCTGCAAACTTACTAATCAGACCAGCTACATTTCCCTCCATATCATTTATATATACTACAAAAAGCAAAGGTCCCAGCACTGATCGCTGCGGAACACCACTAGTCACATCCCTCCATTCAGAAAAGCACACTATAATTTCCTGGATTATCCTTGCTACCCTTCTTAAACAAAGGAACGACATTGGCTATTCTCCAGTCCTCTGGGACCTCACCTGTAGCCAATGAGGATGAAAAGATTTCTGTCAAGGCCCCAGCAATTTCTTCCCTTGCCTCCCTCAGTATTCTGGGGTAGATCCCATTAGGCCCTGGGGCCTTATCTACCTTAATGCTTTGCAAGACACCCAACACCTCCTCCTTTTTGATAATGAGATGACTGAGACTATCTACACTCCCTTAACTAGGCTCATCATCCACCAAGTCCTTCTCTTTGGTGAATACTGATGCAAAGTACTCATTTAGTACCTCGCCCATTTCCTCTGGCTCCACACAGAGATTCCCTTCTCGGTCCTTGAGCGGCCAACCCTTTCCCTGGTTACCCTCTTGCTCTTTATATACGTATAAAAAACCTTGGGATTATCCTTAATCCTGTTTGCCAATGACTTTTCAGGACCCCTTTTAGTCCTCCTGACTCCTTGCTTAAGTTCCTTTCTACTGTCTTTATATTCCTCAAGGGATTCGTCTGTTCCTAGCCTTCCAGCCCTTACGAATGCTTCCTTTTTCTTTTTGACTAGGCTCACAATATCCCGCGTTATCCAAGGTTCCCAAAACTTGCCAAACTTATCCTTCTTCCTCTCAGAAACATGCTGGTCCTGGATTCTAATCAACTGACATTTGAAAGACTCCCACATGTCAGATGTTGATTTACCCTCAAACAGCCGCCCCCAATCTAAATTCTTCAGTTCCTGCCTAATATTGTTATAATTAGCCTTCCCCCAATTTAGCACCTTCACCCGAGGACTACTCTTATCCTTATCCACAAGTACCTTAAAACTGATGGAATTATGGTCGCTGTTCCCGAAATGCTTCCCTACTGAACCTTCGACCACCTGGACGGGCTCATTCCCCAATACCAGGTCCAGTACGGCCCCATCCCTAGTTGGACTATCTACATATTGTTTCAAGAAGCCCTCCTGGTTGCTCCTTACAAATTCTGCCCCATCTAAACCCCTAGCACTAAGTGAGTCCCAGTCAATATAGGGGAAGTTAAAATCACCCACCACTACAACCCTGTTACCTTTACATCTTTCCAAAATCTGTCTACATATCTGCTCCTCTACCTCCCGCTGGCTGTTGGGAGGCCTGTAGAAAACCCCCAACATCGTGACTGCACCCTTCCTATTCCTGAGCTCCACCCACATTGCCTTGCTGCACGACCCCTCCAAGGTGTTCTCCCGCAGTACAGCTGTGATATTCTCCTTAACCAGTAATACAACTCCCCCACCCCTTTTACATCCCCCTCTATCCCGCCTGAAGCCTCTAAATCCTGGAACATTTAGCTGCCAATCCTGTCCTTCCTTCAACCAAGTCTCTGTAATAGCAACAACATCATAGTTCCAAGTACTAATCCAAGCTCTAAGTTTATCTGCCTTACCTGTTATACTTCTCGCTTGAAACAAATGCACTTCAGACAACCAGTCCCGCTGTGCTCCGCAACATCTCCCTTCCTGCTCTTCCTCTTAGTCTTACTGGCCTTATTTACTAGTTCCCCCTCATTTATTTCACTTGCTGTCCTACTGCTCTGGTTCCCACCCCCCTGCCACACTAGTTTAAACCCTCCCGAGTGACGCTAGCAAAACTCGCAGCTAGGATATTTGTGCCCCTCCAGCTTAGATGCAACCCGTTCTTCTTGTACAGGTCCCACCTGTCCCTGAAGAGATCCCAATGGTCCAGATATCTGAAACCCTCCCTTCTACACCAGCTGTTCAGCCACATGTTTAGCTGCACTATCTTCCTATTTCTAGCCTCACTGCCACATGGCACAGGGAGTAATCCCGAGATTACAACCCTAGAGGTCCTGCCCTTTAACTTTCTACCTAACTCCCTAAACTCCCCCTGCAGGACCTCGTCACTCTTCCTGCCTATGTCATTGGTACCAATGTGTACCACAACGTCTGGCTGTTCACCCTCCCCCTTCAGAATACCCCCTGTCCGTTCAGAAACATCCTTGACCCTTTCATCAGGGAGGCAACATACCATCCTGGAGTCTCTTTCACGTCCACAGAAGCGCCTATCTGTGCCCCTGACTATCGAGTCCCCTATTGCTCTTCTGCGCTTTGTCCCTCCCTGCTGAACAACAGTGCCAGCCATAGTACCAGTGCTCTGGCTGCTGCTGTTTTCCCCTGATCGGCCATCCCCCCCAACAGTATCCAAAACGGTATACTTGTTAGAGATGGGGATAGCCACAGGGGAGTCCTGCACTGACTGCCTGCCCCTTCTAGCGGTCACCCATCTGCTTTAAACATACTCAATGACTGAGCTTCCACAGCCTTCTGGGGTAGAGAATTCCAAAGATTCACAACCCTCTGAGTAACAAAATTTCTCCTCATTTCTGTCCAAAGTGGCTTCCCCCTTATTTTGAAATTATGTCTCCTGGTTCTAGACTCCCCAACCAGTGGAAACATCTTACCTGCATCTACCCTGTCTATCCCTTTCAGTATTTTGTAGGTTTCAATGAGATCACCTCTCATTCTTCGAAACTCGAGAGAATACAGGCCCAGTTTCTCCAATCTCTTTTCATACGACAGTTCTGCCATCCTGAGCACGAGTCTGGTGAACCTTTATTGCACTCCCTCTATGGCAATAATATCCTTCCTCAGGTCAGGGGACCAAAACTGCACACACTACTCCAGGTGCGGTCTAACCAAGGTTCTTTACAATTGATGCAAGACTTCACGACTCCTGTACTCAAATCTTCTTGTGATAAAGGCTAACATATTATTAGCCTTCTTAATTGCTTGCTGCACCTGCATATTCGCTTTCAGTGACTTATTAACAAGAACACCCAGGTCCCTTTGTACATCTACATTTTCTAATCTCTTACCATTTAAGAAATACTCTGCACATCTTTTCCTCCTACCAAAGTAGATAATCTCACATTTTTCCACATTATATTCGATCTGCCATGTTCTTGCCCACCGATTAGGTCTGTCCAAATCCCCTTGAAGCCGCTTTGCATCTTCCTCGCAACATACATTCCCACTTAGTTTTGTGTCATCCGCGAAATTGGAAATATTAAATTTGGTCCCCACATCCAAATCATTGATATATATTGTGAACAGCTGGGGCCCAAGCACTGATCTCTGCGGTACCCCACTAGTCACAGACTGCCAATGCAAGAATGACCCGTGTATTCCTACTCTCTGTTTTCTGCCTGTTAACCAATCCTTAATCCATGCCACTATATTACCTCCTATCCCATGTGCTTTAGTTTTGATAACCAACCTCCTGTGGGGGACTTTATCAAAGGCCTTTTGAAAATCCAAGTATACTACGTCCACCAACTCCTCTTTATCAATTCTGTTGGTAACATCCTCAAAAATGTCCAACAGGTTTGTCAAACATGATTTCCCATTCATAATTCCATGTTGACTATGCCCAATCAGATCATTCTTATCCAAGTGTCCATTTATCACATGCTTTAGAATAGATTCTAACATTTTCCTTATGACTTATGTAAGGCTAACAAGTCTGTAATTCCCTGTTTTCTCTCTCCCTCCCTTCTTAAATAGTGGGGTGACATTTGCGACCTTCCAATCTGCAAGAACTGCTCCAAAATCTGTCGAAGTTTGGAAGATGATCACCAATGCAACCATTATCTCCATAGCTACCTCTTTCAACACTCTAGGGTGTAGAATATCAGGTCCTGGGGACTTATCAACCTTCAGCCCCATTAATTTCTCCAATACAACCTTCTTACTAATACTAATTTCCTTCAAATCCTCATTCCCCCTAATCCCTTGGATCTCTAATTCTGGGAAATTTCTTGTATCTTCCTCAGTGAAGACAGACACAAAGTAATCATTTAGCTTCTCTGCCATTTCTCTATTCCCTATTATATATTCTCCTGAATCTGCCTGTAATGGACCCACATTTGTCTTAGCCAAATGTTTCCTTTTTATGTACCTATGGAAGCTTTTACAGTCTGTTTTTATATTTTTTGCTAACTTACGTTCATATTCTATTCTCCCTTTATCAGTTTCTTTGTGCTCTTTGCTGTATTCTATAATCCTCCCAATCCTCAGGTTTACTACTATTTCTGGCAACTTCATAGGCCTTTTCTTTTACTCTTATACAATCCTTAATTTATTTTATTACCCACGGTTGGCTGCCTTTACTTTTGGAGTTTTTGCACCTTGAAGGAATGTATAGTTGCTGTAAACTATGTAATATTTGTTTAAAGTCTATCCATTGCCCGCATCCTGTCATACATTTTAATGTATTTTCCCAATCCACCTCAGCCAATTTTCCCCTCATAGCTTCATAATTTCCTTTGTTCAAATGTAACACCCTGGCTTCAGATTGAACTACCTCACTTTTGAACATAATGTAAAATTCTATCATATTATGGTCACTCATCCCTAAGGGTTCTTTCACAACAAGATTATTTATTAGCCCTTTCTCATGACACAATATTGGATCTAAAATAGCCTGTTGTCTAATCGGTTCCTCAACATACTGCTTTAGAAAACCATCCCTAACACACTCCAGAAACGCGTCCTCCACAGCATTAGTGCTCAGTAGGTTTACCCAGTCTATATGCAAATAGAGGTCGCCCATGATTACTGTATTCTTCATGCTTCTCTAATCTCATGATTAATGTCATACCCCACACTACCACTATTGTTTAGTGGCCTATAAACAACTCCTACCAATGTTTTCTGCCCCTTACTGTTTCTTAGCTCCACCCAAACAGATCCCACGTTTTGTTCTTCTGATATGAGATCCTCCCTTACTAATGTACTAATCCCATCCCTTATTATCAGTGCAACACAACCTCCTTTTCCTTTTTGCCTGTCCTTCCTAAATGTTGAATACCCTTGAACATTCAGTTCCCAGTCTTGGTCACCCTGTAGCCACTTTTCTGTTATGGCAATTAGATCATACCCATTTACCTCCTTTTGAGCCTTTAAGTCAAATGCTGCGTGCATTCAGGTAGCGTGCCCTTAACCTTGTCTTTCTGACATTCTGCATTCTAAGCTAGTTGATGATCGCCTTTGTTTCGCCTGCCTTCTAATGTCATTTGCTACTTTTCTACCTCCTGTTACCAGCTTTACTTCCTTCTGATCTGAGCTACCCCACAGGTTCTCATCCCCTTGACAAGCTAGTTTAAACCCTCCCCAACAGCAAATCTCCCTGCGAGGATGTTAGTTCCGGTCCTATTAAGGTGCAGCACATCTATCTTGTACAGGTACCACCTGCCCCAGAACCGGTCCCAATGCCTCAGAAATCTGATGCCCTCCCTCCTACACCAATTCTCCAGCCACGTGTTCAATCAATCAATCCTCCTATTCCTATGCTCACTAGAACGTGGCACTGGGAGTAATCCTGAGATTACTCCTTTGGAGGTCCTGCTTTATAATTTCCTTCCTAACTCCCTAAAATTTGCTTTCAGGACCTCATCCCTCTTCCTACCAATGTCATTAGTACCATGTCATTGAAATTGCTGTAGAAAGCAAGAGGAGATGGTTAGATTCTCTCTTGTTGGAGATGGTCATTGCCTAGCACTTGTGTGATGCAAATGTTACTTGCCACTTCTCAGCCCAAGCCTGAAGGTTGTCCAGGTCTTGCTGAACGTGGGCATGGACTGCTTCAGTAACAGGAATTGTGAATAGTGCTTAACACTGCAATCATCTGCAAACATCCCCACTTCAGACCTTATGATTGAAGGAAGGTCATTGATGAAGCAGCTGAAGATGGTTGGGCCTAGGAGATTACCCTGAGGAACTCCTTCAGTGATGTCCTGGGGCTGAGATGATTGACCTCCAACAACCACAACCATCTTCCTTTATACTAGGTATGACAAAAAACGGTGGAATATTTTCTCTTTGATTCCCATTTATTTCAATTTTGCTAGGGCTCTTTGATGCCACTCTCAGACAAATGCTGCCTGATGCCATTGTCACCTCAACTCTGGAATTCAGCTCTTTTGTGTATGTTTGGACACAGGCTGTAATGAGGTCTGAAGCCGAGTGGCCCTGGCAGAACCCAAATTGAGCATCGATGGGCAGGATATTGTAGAGTAAATGCCGCTTGACAGCACTGTCAATGACATTTTCCATCACTTTGCTGATGCTTGAGAGTAGAGTGATGGGACGGTAATTAGCTGGATTGGATTTGTCCTGCTTTTAGTGTACAGGATATACTTGGGCAATTTTCCACATTATCGGGTAGATGCCAATGTTATAGCTGGAATAGTTTGGCTAAGGATGTAGCTAGCTCTGGTGCACAAATCTTCAGTACTAAAACGGGGATCTTGTCAGAGCCCATAGCCTTTTCTGTATCCAGTGCACTTAGCCATTTCTTGATATCACATGGAGTGAATCGAAGTGGCCGAAGACTGACAGCAGTGATATTGTGGACCTCAGGAGGAGCCCGAGATGAATCAGCCACCTGACACTTCTGGCTGAAGGTGGTTCCAAATGCTTCAACCTTATCTTTTGCACTAACATGCTGGATTCCCTCATCATTGAGGATGGGAATATTTGTGGTGCCTCCTCCTCCGGTTTAATTGTCCATCACCATTCACAATTGGATGTGGCAGAACTGCAACGTTTGATTTGATCTGTCTGTAGTGGGATCCCTTAGCTCTGTCTATAACATGCTGGTTCCACTGTTTAGCATGCATGTAGTCCTGTGCTGTAGCTTCGCCAGGTTGGCATCTCATTTTTAGGCATGCCTTGTTCTGCTCCTGGCATGTTCTCCTACACTCCTCATTGAGCCAGGCCCCTGGCTTGATGGTAATGGTAGAGTGAGGGGTATGCTGGGCCATGAGGTTACAGATTGTGGCTGAATACAATTCTGTTGCTGCTGATGGCCCATAGCGCCTCATAGATGCCCAGTTCTGAGTTGCTAGATTTGTTCTGAATCTATCCCATTTAGCACAGTGATAGTGCCAAACAACATGATGGAGAATGTCCTAATTGTGAAGACAGGCTTCATCTCCACAGGTCTGTGAAGTGGTCACTCCCACCAATACTGTCATGGAAAGATAGATTGGTGAGGGCAAGACCAAGTAGGTTTTTCCCTCTTGTTTGTTCTCTCACCGTCTGCTCAGTCCAGCAGATATGTCCTTTAGGACTCAGCCAGTAGTGGTGCTACTGAGCCACTCTTGATGGTGGACTTTGAAGTCCCCCACCCAGAGTACATTCTGTGCCCTTGCTACCCTCAGTGCTTCTTCCAAGTGGCATTTAACATGGAGGAGCACTGATTCATCTGCCGAGGGATGGCAGTAGGTTTCTTTGCCCATGTTCATTCCAGATTCATTAATTCCTGGTTCTGCTCACTGGCCAGTTGTTTATCCATGCTAATTTATCACCTCCAACACCTTGAGCTCTTAGCTTGTGTGTTATGTAGTAACCTTTGATGCGGCACTTTATAGAATGCCTTTAGGAAATTCAAATACACTACATCTACTGGTTCCCCTTTATCTACCTTGCTTGTCACATCCTCAAAGAACTCTAATAAATTTGTCAAACATGATTTCTCTTTCACAAAACCATGTCTGATTGCATTGTGATTTTCTAGATGTCCTGCTACTACCTATTTAATAATGGTTTCTAGCATTTTCCCAACGATAGACATTAGGCTAATTGGCCTATAGTTTCATGCTTTCTGCCTCCCTCCTTTCCCAAATAGAGGTGTTACATTTGCCATTTTTCAATCTGCTGGGACCTTTACCGAATCTAGGAATAATGGAAGATTACAGCCAATGGATCCATTATCTCTGCAGCCACTTCCTTTAAGACCCTCAGATGCAAGTCATCAGGTCCATTGGATTTGTCAGCTTTTAGTCCCATTAGTATTCCCATTTCTTTTAGTGAAGAAAAAACCTCTGCCATTTCCTTGTTTCCTATTATTAATTCCCCAGTCTCACCCTTTAAGGTACCAATGCTCACTTTAATTACTTTCCCTTTTTATATTGTTACGAGCAGGTGAAAAAGAGGTCTCGGGTTCCCATTTAGCCTTCAACTGGTCTTACTTTAACAGTGTTTAATTTTAAACACACCATATTTTTAGCTCCCCTTTGGTGAATCCTTGTTCAACCACTTTCCAATTATAAGGCAAAGAAACCAGCACAACCAGGTTTTCTTAGGTTTAAAGAAGAAAGATTGAAATTTATTAAACTTAAACTCTAATTCAGTTAATGCCTATGGATACACAACGCCCCCACGCAGGCATGCATATGCGATACACACATGCAAATTGAGACAGCAAAGAGCAGAAGAAAAAATAGGTGGAAAAATTGGAGGCAATATCTGAAGAGTTTTTGTTATGGTTCTTCAAGCTTACTGTAGAGTCCTTGATTGTAGGTAGATCTTGCTTTTCGTTGGGGCCCAGTATTCTTCTCAAGCCTCGTTTGCTGCAGGAGACTGTTCTCTCTTGAGGTTCATGTGTCTTCAGTGAACTTGGAGTTCTTTGAGAAAGAGATGGGAATAGATAGGAGAGATCTTCTCAATTCAGGAGCAAACAGTCTTTGTCAGTTTAAACGCTCTGTGGCCAGTTCAAAAAACCCTGGAGCAACCAGTTAGTCATGTGGCCAGTTGGTCTAACCAGTCCTGGATTGTATCACCTTAGCAGTCTCTGGAATGCTGCTTTTACACACAATACCTGGTGATCAAGGTCCATTGTGGGTTGAATGTGTCAGGGAATGGTCCTTTGTCCTTCCAAGCACTGTCTGTTAATATGCAAATATATTTTCCAGCCACGGCTAGTCTGTTTAACAAGTCCTTTCCTCGCTCCAGCACCAGTTTAAAATCAATTTTCATGACAAAATTAATTTTTATGACAAAATTAATATGCCTCATTCTTGGTCTTGAATGGCAATATATTTGTAGAAACTTTACTGTCTGTTTTATATTTCTTGCTAGTTTTTTTTCTCATACTCCAATGTCTCCCTCTTTATTATTTTATTAGTCATTCTTTTTTGGTTGCTAAAATTTTCCCAAATCTTCTGGCCGACCACTAATCTTTAAGGCATTTTATGCCTTTTCTTTCAATTTGATGCTGCCCTTAATTTCCTTTGTTAGCTATGGATGGTGCATTCTTCTGGTAGATTCTTTCTTCCTCAATGGAATATATCTTTGTTGAGAGTAATGAAATATGTTCTTAAATGTCAGCCACTGCTTCTTGTCCATCTTACCTTTTAACCTATTTTCCCAGTCCACTTTAGCCATCTCTGTCTTCATACCTTATAATAGGCTTTATTTAAGTTTTAGGCATTAGTTATGGACCTACATTTCTCACCTCAATTTGAATGTGAATTTCTATCATGTTATGATCACTCTTGCCTAGAGGATACTTTTCTATGATCCTGCCTCATTACACAATACCAGGTCCAAAATAGCTTGGTTCCTGGTAGGTTTCAGAATGTATTGTTGTTAATGTATAAACAATACATTAATATTAATAGAGTCATAGAGCGATACAGCACTGAAATAGGCCCTTCGGCCCACCGAGTCCGCACTGCCCATCAACCACCCATTTATACTAATCCTACATTAATCCCATTTTCCCTCTCACATCCCCACCTTCCCTCAATTCTCCTACCACCTACCTACACTAAGGGCAATTTTTTTTTTACAATGGCCAATTTACCTATCAACCCGCAAGTCTTTGGCATGTGGGAGGAAACTGGAGCACCCAGAGGAAACCCACACGGTCACAGGGAGAACTTGCAAACTCCGCACAGGCAGTACCCAAAACCGAACCCGGGTCGCTGGAGCTGTGAGGCCATTGTGCCGCCCCAATGTATTGGAACTGTCCCAAATACACTCTACCAATTCATCCTCCATGCTACTTTTGCCAATTTGATGTGTCCAATTGAAGTGAAGATTAAAATCACCCACGATTATTGCCATACCTTTCTTGCAACCACCATTATTTCTTGATCTTTACTCTGTCCTACTTTGTAGCTGCTGTTAGGGGACTGATAATCTACTCCCACCAGTGACGCCTTTCCTTTGCTGTTTCTTATCTCCACTCAAACTGATTCTACATCTTGATCTTCTGAACCAAGATCATTTTCCATTATTGTACTGATCTCATCCTTTATTAACAGAGATACCCCACCTCCTTTTCCTTTCCTCCTGTCCTTCCGAAATGTCAAATATCCTTCAATATTCAGGTTTCAGCCTTGGTCACCTTGCAACTCTATTTCTGTAAGGCTATCATAGCATACTCATTTATTTCTAGTTGTGCTATCAATTTATCCATCTTGTTATGAATGCTGCAATCATTCAGATAAAGAGCCTTTAATTCTGTCTTCTTACCATTTTTTCCTAATCTGACCTTACTTGTTGGTGCATTCTTATGTTTGCATGCTCTGTCCCTTCCTGTCACACTCTAGTTCTCATAAGCCATAAGATTACCTTGCACTGTTTCCTTGTCCTTTCTCTTTAACTTTCCGAATCTCCCCTCATGTCAACCCTCCCTCCCACTATTTAGTGTAAAGACCTCTCTACCACCCTAGTTAGATGATTTGCCAGGGCACTGGTCCTAGCGCAGTTCAGGTGAAGGCTGTCCCAACAGTATAGCTCCCTCTTTCCCCATTACTGGTGCCAGTGCCTCATGAATCAAAACCCACTTCTCCCACACCAATCTTTGACTCTCTAATCTTATTTACCCTATGCCAATTTGCTCATGACTCAGGTAGTAATCCAGAGATTATTACCTTTGTAGTTCTGCTTTTTAATTTAGCAGCTCATACTCCCTCAGCAAAACCTCTTTCTTAGTCCTGCCTATGTCGTTGGTACCCACATGGACTATGACAACTGGATTCTTCCCTTCCCACTCCAATCTCCTCTCCAGCCCCAAGGAAATGTCCTTAACCCTGGCATCGGGCAGGCAGCACTTCCTTCTGGACTCATGCTCTCTGCTGCAGAGAACCATATCTATCCCCCTAACTATACTGTCCCCTACTACAACTACATTCCTTTTAACTCCCCCCACTTGAATTACCTCCCCCCGCCCCCCCGTACCACCACAATGCCGTGGTCAGTTTGCTCATCCTCCCTACAGCCCCTGCTCTCATCCACCCAAACTTCAAGAACATCAAACCTTATGGACAATTGCAAGAGCTGAGTCTCCTCCAGTGCTACCTCTGGATCCCCATACTTGCCTCATTTACAGTCACACCCTCCTGTCCCTGACCATGGACCAAATCAGAAGTACCTCACCTAAGGGGTGTGACTGCCTCCTGTGACAATGTGTCCAGGTAACTTTCTCCCTCCCTGGTGCATCGCAGTGACCAAATCTCAGACTCCAGCTCAACTACTTTGATCCCAGGTTCCTCGAGCTGCAGACGCTTACCGCAGGTGTGGTTGCTGAGGATCACACAGGCGTCCACCAGCTCCCACATGCTACAGCTGCAACACATCCCCTGTCCTGCCATCTTTACAATGTTTAATTTAATAAATTAGATTTAGAAATATCACTCAACAATTATCTATAGTTATATCAATTGGCTTAACTATTTAAGCTATAAGTTTAATGCAATACTTATATCTCCCCAGTACCAGTTAAACTAATGCCCCCGTTTAGAGAGAAAAAAACAAAAAACTCACAAACCACTCACCTGCCTGCTCACCTAACTAATGCTTCCAGGCTCCAGCTCTCACATCTTGCTGCTGGTGTCTGGCTCCTTTTCCCAGACCACTCATTTTGGTAAAAGGTCAGTATAGCACCTCCTCCCTCTCCGCACTGAATTCCCACACTTACCAAATTCCCAAGCCTACATTCTGGTCTCGAGCTGCACTCAGTCATGAGCTGCTGCCTTCATGCCTGGCCCTTCGGTGGTGGGCTTGGAGTTGGGTGGGCCACGAAAATAGGTGGAGCCACATTCCCGTCACCAGGGAATTTTCCCAGGGGCAGGCAGGAAAGTGGATCAGCTGCCCACACTGTGGAGGCGGGCAGCCAATTTGCGTACTTGAAGTCCCAATTAGGGGCCATTTTCCAACCTTCCTGGAATTTTGGCGGTGGTGGAGCAGCCGCACCACTGCGTGCAGAACCTCCAGCCTAATGGAGGCAGCTTCCCTGCAGATGTCCGGGGCGGTGGGGGGGGGGGGGGGCCATCAAAGCCAGAGAGCTGTTAGCCCTCTGATTAGTCCTACAGCATCGAGAACCGGTCCTCCGTCCTTAATTGGATGATGAGCGCGGAGGCGGCCTCCAGGAAATTAGCTCTGCCAGTCTGGTTTCCAGCAAGTGCAGGCTTGGGGCTCCTACTTGATCCCAACATCGGGATCTCAAAGCCCATGGGAGCTTCCTGCCCGCCGTGTGTCCACGTGCTTATCCTCTGCCATGATTTTTAAAGAAAGGCTAGTCGTCCAGGAGGAGGAGGCTGGCATCACAGAACAGTCTGCTCATCCAAACACCCTGCGAACAATATTCTGGACCACTGTCCATTAAGCCCAGTGAGCACCTGCAAACAAATGAGCGGCCCACACCCACTAGTGTAAGGTCAACCCAGGGTATTTTCCTGGTGCTCTTGGCCCATTGATGATGATGTATTGGGAATGTCAGGGATCATGTGGGCCACAACTTCAAGTATCAGCAGCTATAGAAGGTCAGCTGGCCATCTGTGAAATTCAGGAATCATTCTGGGGAGGGAAGCACATGAAAAAGGGCCAACTGTTACAAACCAGTGAAACTGATTTTCGGGTGCATCAATCCTATTATCAGAGGTGGCTTTGTTTAATTATTTTTGGCCTCGGTGTTCCGTGTGATACAGATCATGATTCCCATTGCACTAGCTGGGCTTCACTGAGCTCAGTGGTGCATCGAAGGCCTTTGGTTTCTACATTTAATTATATGAGAAGCAGGCGCTCAATTAGCATCAGTGCATTAGGTGCCAGTTATTGCATTAACAGGCCTCCTGTGGAAGTGTGCCAAACCAGACTCAGAGGGCTGAAATTGGATATGGGTGGAAATGGGCATTATCATACCAGTCACCCGTTATATGCCTGGCCTGATATTCAGTCCCACTGACTTCAATAGCTGAATATTAGGCGTGTTGTTTAACGGGCGATAAAACTGAGATTGATAGATTTTTGTGAGGAAAGGGTATGCAGCGTTAAGGAATCTGGGTGGGTAGATAGAGTTAAGATACAGATTCACCATGGTCTAACTGAATTGGGGAACGAGCTCGAGGAGCTGAATGGCCTACTCCTGCCCTTATGTTCCCAAACACCTATTCTGTGCCCTTCCCCATGTCCAATTTCAGTCCCACACACTTGGGGATAGTAGTCTATCAATGAGTCTAACAAGGTAACACAGGGAATGGATCAGGAAGCAAGAGGTTGTGGGATGGCAGGCAGAGCATCTTGAGCCACTCCATGCTTCTGACCAATGATGAAGCACTGCTGTGCAACAGTTTTGCACACATAGGGAACAGTGGCCACTATCGGGACTCAGTCTCCCCCAGCATCCTACCTCTAGAATTACTGGGCTGGTCAATGTCCCTTGAGCACCTGCCAGTGACTTAGGTTCACACCAAGTCCCATTCATCCATTATCCCTCTGCTCGCTGGCTTACATTTGACTCCCAGTCCAGCAATGCCTCAAATTTGAAATTCTCAGCCTTGTGTTCAAAACCCTTCATGGCCTCCCTATATCTGCAACCTCCTCCAGCCCTACAATCCTCTGAGATCTCTGCGCTCATCCAATTCTGACCTCTTGCACATCCCCGATTTCCATTCCCTCCCCCCGCCGACCATTGGTGGCTGCACCTTCAACTGATTAGGGCTTAACGTCTGGATTTCCCTTCCTAAGCCTTCTGCCTCTCTTTTCTTCCTCTCGCTCTCTTCCTTGAAGACTCTTCTTAAAACCTACCTTTTTGACCAAACTTTTAATCACCAGTCTCAATATCTCTTTATGCGGCTTGATGACATTTTGTTTGATTACACTGTTGTGAAGCACCTTGGGATACTTTACTATGTTAAAGGTGCTATGTAAATGCAGATAGCTGTTGCTACTGGAGAAGCAGAATTGAGCAAGCAGAGACACCACAGCTGGAACAGGATGGGTTAGCGCTGGGACATGCGGGACTCTGACCCTGCAACACATGGGTGGGAGCAATGGATTCACATGTGCATATCTCCAGGAGATTTCAAAAGAATTGTCTACACCTACTCACTCCAAAAAGCATCCCTTGAAAGTAATACATGAGAAGAACTTAGCTAATTAGTACTGAAGGCACAGAAGTACATCATGTTAAGCACAACAAGCACCACTACAGTACATTAGTGAGAACAAATGCTCAACATTGTCATTACTTTTCTTACTTCAAATAAACAAAACTTAGTCCATTAAAAGACCAAAGGCATTTATTCTAATGCCAAAAACTTGAAAGTGGACACACAGTTTTACTATTTAAGAAAGTCTTACATTTTGTCTTTCTTCTTGCTGGCTGTGCTTGTGTGCAAGACTCAAAAGAACTGTTCATCTGTGTGCAACATCTGTAGTTGCTTCAGACACTGTGAAGTGCGGAAGGTCTGTTTAATTCCCTCCGTTGCAGTCCAATCCACACCCTCCCCCCCCCCCCGCCATTTTCTGTCCTCTGGGGCCTACTTTGTTGCAGCCTCTCTTGGCAAGCACGCGTAAACCTCTCTCAGAGGCTGGACTGTGGAGAATGGAACATCCCATAATTATTCTGCCAACTTGCTCTGGATCATTACATCAGAATGGCCCATCTGAAATTGTTCAAAGGAGTCAAGACTTGCTCAATTAACGTTAGAAGGAAAATGTTGTGAGGCTGGAGTTTTTAAAAAGACATCAACGTCTACGTTTAGTCAATCCATGTCTTCTAGAAGCTAACCTTGTATTTTACTTCCACCTCAAACTATTGGACAAACTCTTGATTGCTTCACTGTTTGTGTTGCTGATACTTGGCTACCACCTGAATGTAACGTGATACATTTCCTGTTGACAAAAATGAGAACTTTGTCAGGAGCTGTGCAAATGGCGATGTGTAACATAGAAACATAGAAAATAGGAGCAGGAGTAGGCCATTTGGCCCTTCGAGCCTGCTCTGCCATTCATTATGATCATGGCTGATCTTCCAACTCAGTAGCCTGTTCCGGCTTTCGCCCATACCCTTTTATCCCTTTAGACCCAAGAATTATATCTAACTCCTTCTTGAAAACATACAATGTTTTGGCCTCAACTGCTTTCTGTGGTAGCGAATTCCACAGGTTCACCACTCTCTGGGTGAAGAAATATCTCCTCATCTCAGTCCTGAATGGTTTTCCCCATATCCTTAGACTATGACCCCTGGTTCTGGACTCCCGCACCATCTGGAACATCCTTCCTGCTTCTACCCTGTTAAGCCCTGTTAGAATTTTATAGGTTTCTATGAGTTTCCCCCTCACTCTTCTGAGCTCCAGCGAATATAATCCTAACCGACTTAATCTCTCCTCATACCTCAGTCCCACCATCCCAGGAATCAGTCTGGTAAACCTTTGCTGCACTCCCTCTATACCAAGAACATCCTTCCTCAGATAAGGAGACCAAAACTGCACACAATATTTCAGGTGTGGCCTCACCAAGGCCCTGTATAATTGCAGCAAGATATCCTTGCTCCTGTACGCAAATCCTCTCGCTATGAAGGCCAACATACCATTTGCCTTTTTTACCGCCTGTTGGACCTGCATGCTTACCTTCGGCGACTGGTGTACGAGAACACCCAGGCCTCGCTGCATATTCCCCTCTCTCAGTTTATAGCCGTTCAGATAATAATCTGCCTTCCTGTTTTTGCTACCAAAGTGGCTAACCTCACATTTATTCACATTATACTGCATCTGCCATGCATTTGCCCACTCACTCAACTTGTCCAAATCACCCTGAAGCCTCTCTGCATCCTCCTCACAACTGACCCTCCCACCCAGTTTTGTGTCATCTGCAAATTTGGAGATATTACATTTAGTTCCCTCATCTAAATCATTAATGTATGTTGTGAATAGCTGGGGTCCTAGCACCAATCCCTGCGGTACCCCACTAGTCACTGCCTGCCATTCAGAAAAAGACCCATTTATCCCTACTCTTTGTTTCCTGTCTGCCAACCAATTTTCTATCCATTGCAATACACTGCCCCCAATCCCATGCGCTTTAATTTTAGATGCTAATCTCTTATGTGGGACTCTGTCGAAAGCCTTCTGAAAGTCCAAATAAACCACATCCACTGGCTCCCCCTCATCAAATCTACTAGTTACATCCTCAAAGAATTCTAGTAGATTTGTCAAGCATGATTTCCCTTTCGTAAAACCATGCTGACTCTGCCTGATTCTACCACTGTTCTCCAAGTGCTCTGCTATAAAATCTTTGATAATGGACTCTCGAATTTTCCCCACTACCGACTTCAGGCTGATTGGTCTATAATTCCCTGTTTTCTCTCTACCTCCCTTTTTAAATAGTGGGGTTACATTAGCTACCCTCCAGTCTGTAGGAACTGTTCCAGAGTCTATAGCATCTTGGAAGATGACCACCAATGCATCCACTATCTCTAGGGCCACTTCCTTAAGTACTCTGGGATGCATACCATCAGGCCCTGGGGATTTATCGGCCTTCAATCCCATCAATTTCCCCAACACCATTTCTCTACGAATACTGATTTCTATCAGTTCCTCTCTCTTACTAAACCCTGTGCTCCCCAACATTTCTGGTATGATATTTGTGTCCACCTTTGTGAAGACAGAACCAAAGTATGCATTTATTTGGTCAGCCATTTCTTTATTCCCCATAATAACTTCCCCTATTTCTGACTGTAAGGGACCTACATTTGTCTTCACCAATCTTTTTCTCTTCACATACCTATAGAAACTTTTACAGTCAGTTTTTATGTTCCCCGCAAGCTTGCTCTCCTACTCTATTTTCCCCTTCTTAATCAATCCCTTGGTCCTCCTTTGCTGAATTCTTAACTGCTCCCAATCCTCGGGTCTGTTGTTTTTCCTAGCAATTTTATATGCCTCTTCCTTGGATCTAATGCTATCTCTAATTTCCCTTGTAAGCCATGGTTTGGCTACCTTTCCCGTTTTACTTTTGTGCCAGACAGGGATAAACAATTGTTGCAGTTCATCCATGCGCTCTTTAAATGTTTGCCATTGCCTATCCACCGTCATCTCGTTAAGTAACATTTCCCAATCCGTCATGGCCAACTTGCGCCTCATACCTTCATAGTTTCCTTTACTAAGATTCAGAATCAACTACATCACTCTCCATCTTGATGAAGAATTCTATCATATTATGGTTGCTCGTCCCCAAGGGGTCTCGCACCACTAGATTGTCAATTATTCCTCTCTCATTACACAATACCCAATCTAGGATGGCCTGTTCTCTCATTGGTTCCTCAACGTATTGGTCCAGAAAACCATCCCATATACACTCCAAGAATTCCTCCTCTGCAGTATTGTGACTAAATTGTTTTGCCCAATCTATATGCAGATTAAAGTCACCCATAATTACAGATGGTCCTTTATCGCATGTATCTCTAATTTCCTGTTTAATGCCATTCCCAACATCACCACTACAGTATGGGGGTCTATATACAACCCCCGCTAATGTTTTTTGACCCTTAATGTTTCTCAGCTCTACCCATACAGATTCCACATCGTCAGAGCTAATATCTTTCCTCACTATTGCCTTAATTTCCTCTTTAACCAGCAATGCAACTCCACCGCCTTTTGCTTTTCTTCTGTCCTTCCTAAATGCTGAATATCCCTGGATGTTCGTTTCCCATCCCTGGTCACCTTGCAACATGTCTCCGTAATCCTGTCTATATCATACCCATTTACATCTATTTGCGCGACTAATTCATCCAGTTTATTACGAATGCTCCACGCGTTAAGGCACAAAGCCTTAAGGCTTTTCTTTTTAACATTACTTGTCCCCTTCCCACTATTTTTCACTGTGGCCCTGTTTGGTTCTGGCCCTTGATTTCTCTGCCTGACACTTTTCTTATTCCTCTTGCTGTCTTTTGTTCTTGTCTTTGATCCGCCCTCCTCTGACTCCTTGCAAAGGTTCCCACCCCCCTGACATTTTAGTTTAAACCCTCCCCAACCACTCTGGCAAATATTCCCCCTAGGACATTAGTCCTGGTCCTGCCCAGGTGTAACCTGCCCAGTTTATACTGGTCCCACCTCCCCCAGAACTGCTCCCAATGTTCTAGGAATCTAAAACCCTCCCCCTCACACCATCTCCACAGCCACCTATTCATCCAACATATCCTGCTATTTCTACTCTGACTAGCATGTGGCATTGGTAGTAATCCTGAGATCACTACCTTTGAGGTCCTACTTTTCAACTTACTTCCTAACTCCCTATATTCTGCTTTTAGGACCTCATCCTTTTTTTAACCTATGTCATTTGTACCAATGTGTACCATGACCACAGGCTGTTCACCCTCCCCCTCCAGAATGTCCTGTAACCGCTCTGAGACATCCTTGACGTTCGCATCAGGGAGGCAACATACCATCTTAGTGTATGAAATCAATAGCTCAGTGTATTCAGATTAGCTTTTAACTGGGAAAAATTGAAGCTGCGTCTCAAGTAGATGTTGCATTTGATGATAAAGATGCTGTGTTAACCTCAGACAGGTTGCTAATTTCTGCTGGAAGGTCCCACAGACATGGATTGCCAGGGCGGTTTTCATCTCAACTGCGTGCCATCCAGAGATTGCTGATTGGATGTAGAGCCAGTTCCAGGTGTTGACTCTAATCTCAGTCCGATATTTATGGAGGCAGAGTCTCTTTATGTATAGTACCCTGCTGAGGCACATCAGAGGTACACGCCCTGCACTACGAAGTAGCAAGCTTTGGAAGTCTGCCTCCTTTGGTTTTGAACAATCTGGGATTTGGCCTTCTGATGTTCCTGTTCTCCACCTCCAAACTCTCTGGCAATGAGAGACTCCATTCTCTACCCTTTCTAGAGAGTTCACCTAAGCACTCCACTGTTAGTCAAAATTCCCATCTTCAACACTCAAACTCTGCTGGCTCCCTTAGATGCTTTGAGTAGGTGAACTGAAAATCATGTGGCAATCAGATAAATCCTGAATAAATTTGCAGATTCCATGTGAGTTACTATGTCATAAAATTAACAGACAAAGGCATTAACACTTGATAGAAGTATAAAGAAAGAAGTTATATTTTTATAGCACCTTTCACAGATTCAGGACATCAGAAAGGGCTTCATAGCCATTGAGGTGTTTTTGAAGTGTGGTCACTGTCACAATGTAGTAATTCTGGCTAATCCTCAGCTTTTCCTTGCACCCTGGAATCACTCCATTCATGTCAGTAGTGATTGAAACTTCACATTTGTCTCTGAATTAACCCAGAGATTCCCAACCCTGAAAAAACACTACAAAAAAAGAAAGACTTTTACTTATATAGACCTGTAATCTCCACAGGGTATCTCAGCAGTGCTTTACAACCAATAAAGTACTTCTGAAACAAAAACAAGAAATGCTGGAATCACTCAGCAGGTCTGGCAGCATCTGTGGAAAGAGAAGCAGAGTTAACGTTTCGGGTCAGCGACCCTTCTTCGGAACTTCTGAAGTGTGGGCACTGTTGTAATGTAAGAAACATGGCAGCCAATTTGTGCACAGCAAGCTCCCACAAACAGCAATGAGATCGTGACCAGGTAATCTGTCTTTGTGGTGTTGATTGAGGGATAATATTGGCTAGGACACCAGGGATAACTTCTACAAAATAGTTCCAAAGGATCTTTACATCAACCTGAACAACTAGGCGGGGCCTAGTTAACATCTCATCTGAAAGAAGGCACCGCCGGCAGTGCAACGCTCCCTCAGTACAGCACAGGAATGTCAGCCTAGATTTTTGTGCAGGTCACTTACTATGAGGTCACCTGGAGTGAGTGGAGTCTCTCAGGATATAGGCTACTGTCACTGATGTCACTGAAGTGACTGGAAGGAAGGAGATCCAAAGTGGCAGGTCTCTCAAATGCAAAATATTGCATGTGTTTCATAAATTAGAACTGATGTTTATTAATCTATTTTACCACTAGATACAGCTTTGAGATTTGAACAGACCTCCTCTGGTCTTTAAATCTCCTGTTTGGTGCATAATGTGTCGGCATGTTAATCGTGGATGGTGGATGGGTTTTGTGATTATCTATCACCCAAATTCTTTGTGTAATTTCTGTGTGAGAGATGAAGGTTCCCTCAGTTTTGCAGCTTATTACCAATTGATGAAAGAAAGGCAAATGGTGAGTGTGGTTTATAAATATACTGACCACAATGAAACTCTAATTAAACTTTGCATCATCTAGAACCACAAACTTACAGTGAAAATCTTAACTAAAATAAAAATGCCATTGAATGTCCCACAATCAGTTGCAGGGGAACATCTTTAGTAAGTGAGCAAGTTCATCGGAGTTCATATTAATCTCAATAAGCGTGAATATGAAAATCAATCAGCCCTGCTATTTCTTTGCCAAAATTAGAAGGAAAATCTGCCCTTAAGATACTCCGGTCTGAATACTGTTTCCTTTGGGATTCTCCTAAATAATTTTAAAAGCTTTTGTGCAGTATTACCTAAATGGCATGTGTTGCTTAATTTTGGGAAACATTGCATTAGTCTATTAGAAATAAGGGGCTTAACTTCAAGGGTCTAAAATTCCTGCGTCTGAGGAGGAGGATGCAAATGGCAAGAAATGGGCAAGAAATGGTCAGGTGAGGGGTTAAAATTTCAGCAATGACATTCCCGCCTCCAGGTTAACATTGGGGTCTGTGATTCTGTGACCTTCATAATTAAACCTGGCGCTGCACTCACCCGATTCCCAGCAATGGTCGCTAGACAGTGAGCTGCAGCAGGAAATCTAACAAGGGACGCTGAGGCCAATTGGAGGAATGCCTCCACTGCCGTGGCTGAGGTCAGCTAACGTAGCAAAAGAATGGGTATCAAAGGCGATACTTGCCTGGCCTATGCGGACCAGTGCATCATAGCGGTCATTAGACAGGGCAATCGAGAGAGACCGCCCATCACCACAGCATCAAGGAAATGAGAGAACCATTGTCTCTATCAGAAAATATCTCTAAACCATTTTATTGAAAGGATTTAGCAGCTATATGTCAAGATCAAAGTCAATTATTTATGATAACATTGCACTAGCCCTGCACGCAGCCATTCCCAAACCTGAACTAACATTTCCCTCCCACAAGCAACAATTAAATAATATCGGAAAGCAAAATAAAGTGCAGAGAATAAGTCACTTGTAGCTGGTGACTGCTGCAGTTAATAACTCACAGCCATCGCACTCATGAGTTATGGGTTAGATCTCTCCTCTATTTATTGAGCTGGGCTGAGCTATCTTTAATTTATATTAGAAGGAACTTCCTGAGAAGACATAATTTAACTACCAGTTTAAGAATGCTGAAATATACATGGTGCAAGGGATGAGGTATTCAGATCCTATATTGTTTGTGAATTTTCGACAGCTTTATTTATACATTCCATTAGCTGGGTAGTCATCAGAAGGCGTCATGACCAAAGGCGTGCGTCCTGAAGCAAACCAATGTCTTCATTCTTCAATCCCAAATGAATGTCATCAAGTCGTAATCACATTGAAGATTCCTTAATGGATTCCATTACCCTGAAGAAATATACCAATGCTTTGAAAATCTCATTTGACTGGGATGAAAGTTTCGTCTATCTGCTGTCTGTGAGGGTTTCACATGAAATGAGCTTGGGCAGATTCAATCAAGTTCCTAGTGGGCATAAAACCCACAAAGCAAAATCATCAATGTGGCACTAATTGGCAATCCTGCTCCAAGAGGTCATGAGGTGTTATGGAGAATGATGTACTGATTCACTAAAGGAAAGAAAGAATTTGCATTTATATAGCACCTTCCACGACCTCAGGACGTCCCAAAGCGCTTTACAGCCAATTAAGTACTTTTGAAGCATAGTCACTGTTGTAATATAGGGAAACAGGGCAACCAATTTGTGCACAGCAAGCTCCCACAAACAGCAATGTGATAATGGCCAGATAATCTGTTTTAGGTGTTGGTAGTGGAATAAATGTTGGCCAGAACACTAGGAGGAACTCCCCTGCTCTTCTTCGAAATAGTGCCATGAGATCTTTTATGTCCACCTGAGAGGGCAGACTCTCCATTTCATCTGAAAAGCAACACCTCTGACAGTGCAGCACTCCCTCAGTACTGCATTGGAGTATCAACCTGGATTATCTCAATTCTCTGGAGTGGAGCTTGAACCCATGACCTTCTGACTGTTTCTGCCCTGCCTCTCAATGACACTGATGCCAAGGCTGCGGGATGAGACACATTGTCGGGACCATAGAGAGAGGATCACACTGTGTATCTAACTATGGTTATACCTGACCTTAGGGATATTGATTCTAAAGAAGGAACTCTCTTCACCTGGTGGAAGCTTGGTAGAAGAGGACTTAAAATTGAATGGCTACAGTTGCCCCGCAATTTGCACCTTGCAGAAGCTCTTACCCTACTGCAGCGCCCACCAGACTCACCCAGGAGTCTCATTAATATATGTTAATCAGGGTCCTATGATATGCCTATGACTCCAATGGCAATGGGTGACGTGGTCAGTGAAACCTATCATGAAGAGGTGGTGCCTCTTTTAAACTTATCAAGAGTGTTCCTCCAGGCTTCACAGGAAAACTCTGGGCCTCTGCTGTCCCAGGTCCTCTCGCAGCCATGAGAAATTGGTCACAACTCTCCCTCCACCCCTACCCGGCGAATTACCTGAATGCCAGCATGCAGCCTTTGTGCTGCCCAATCTACACCTGCCAACTGTTTCTTTATGCCTGATTTGGGCAGTTTTTTTGGCCAGCAGGATGTAAACAAGGCCTGGCAGCTAATATCGTCTAGACGTCCCACAGAGTTCCCCAGGCGCGGGACCCACATGTCCTTCTTGTCCAGGAGTTAAAATATCCACTTAAGTGTCTAAAATACAGACCATTCCATCTCTGATGCCCATCTTGAAAAATGTAGTCAGCGTTTCAGTTCAATATCTAATCTGACAGACTGTACCTCTGACAATGCAGCACTCCCTCAGTACAAGAATGGAATATCAGCTGAGAACATATGCTATCCTGAACCCATAGACTTCTAACTCAGAGGTGAGATTGCTATCACTCAGCCAAAATTACATTGTCTTGATCATTGCTCCTCTGAACCTTCTACTTTGGTTCTTCATGAGCTCTAAATATATCATCTTACATGATCTTCCTCCTTCTTGTATCAATCAAGACTCATCATGCCATCTCTACTCTAACTCATTCCTTCCAGGACTTCAAAATGTGTATGTTCTCACCTCTCATTGTCTTCTCTATCCCTGTGAACATGTACAGGCATTAAACCCAGGCTTGGTATCACCTTCTTCTTGATTTACCTCATAATCTCTTGCCTACTCTCTGGTATCATGCAGTACAAACCTTAAATAGAGCAATTGAACACTAAGAACTAATTCTTATTTAATTGTTATAAATTGGGCCAATTTTAAGTGGATTTTTTTCTTTTACCAATTTAAAGTCATACAGTCGTACAGCGTAGAAACAGGCCCTTCGGCCCACCGCGTCCATGCCGACCATAATGCCTACTTATACTAGTCCCACCTGCTTGCATTAATTCCATATCCCTCTATGCCTTGCTCATTCAAGTACCTGTCCAGATGCCTCTTAAATGTTGCTACTGTTCCTGCCTCCACCACCTCCTCTGGCAGCTCATTCCAGATACCCACTATTCTTTGTATGAAAAATTTACCCCTTTGATTCCCTTTAAACCTTCTCCCTCTCACCTTAAATCAACGCCCTCTAGTTTTAGTCACCCCTACCATGGGAAACTGACTCTGGCTATCTACCCTGTCTATGCCTCTCATAATTTTAAATACCTCGATCATGTCCCCTCGCAGCCTTCTTCGCTCCAGGGAAAGCAGACCCAGCCTATCCAATCTCTCTTTATAACTTAAGCCCTCCAAACCAGGCAACATCCTTGTGAATCTTTTCTGTACCCTCTCTAGCTTAATCACATCTTTCCTGTAGTGCAGCGACCAGAACTGCACACAGTACTCCAAATGCGGCCGAACCAGCGTTATGTACAACTGTAACATGAGGTCCCAACTCTTGTACTCAATGCCTCGGCCGATGAAGGCAAGCATGCCATATGCCATCTTCACCACCCTGTCTACCTGTGTTGCCACTTTCGGGGAACTATGTACTTGCATCCCAAGGTCTCTCTGCTCAAGAACACTCCCCTGGGCCCTGCCATTCACAGTATATGTCCTGCCCTGGTTTAACTTCCCAAAATGCATTACTTCACACTTGTCTGCGTTAAATTCCATTTGCCACTCCCTTGCCCACTTTCCCAGTTGATCTATATCCTGTTGTAACCTTATACAACCTTCTTCACTGTCCATTATACCACCAATTTTGCTGTCATCTGCAAATTTACTAATCATGTCCCCTACATTCACATCCAAGTCATTAATATATATGACAAACAACAGAGGGCCCAGCACTGATCCCTGCGGCACACCACTGGTCACTGGCCTCCAATCTGAAAAACAACCCTCCACTACCACCCTCTGCCTCCTATCACCAAGCCAATTTTGTATCCAGTTTGCTAGCTCACCCTGTTCGAACCTTCTGGACCAGCCTACCATGCGGGACCTTGTCAAAGGCCTTGCTAAAGTCCATGTAGACAATGTCCATTGCCCTACCCTCGTCAGTCCTCTTGGTCACCTCCTCGAAAAACTCAATCAAATTCATGAGACATGATTTCCCACGCACAAAGCCATGCTGACTATCCCTAATCAGACCATGCCTTTCCAGATGCATATAAATCCTATCCCTCAGAATCCCTTCCAATAACTTTCCCACCACTGATGTAAGGCTCACTAGCCTGTAGTTCCCTGGCTTATCCCTGCTGCCCTTCTTAAATAAAGGCACAACATTAGCTATCCTCCATTCTTCCGGTACCTCACCCATGGCTAACGATGATACAAAAATCTCTGGCAGGGCCACAGCAATCTCCTCCCTTGCTTCCCATAGCATCCTAGGATACACCTGGTCAGGCCCTGGGGATTTATCCACCTTAATTCGCTTCAAAACCTCCAACACTTCCTCCTTTGTAATGTTGATATGCTCCAGGATATCATTGTTCCCTCCCTTGAACTCACTAGCTTCCATGACTTTCTCCATGGTAAGTACGGACGAGAAATATTAATTTAAGACCTCGCCCATTTCCCATTGCCACACTGATCCTTAAGGGGACCTATTCTTTCCTTAGCTACCCTTTTGCTCTTAATATACTTATAGAATCTTTTAGGATTCTCCTTTATCTTATCTGCCAGGGAAATCTCATGGCCCCTTTTTGCCCTCCTAATTTCCTTCTTAAGTGTAGTCCTACATCCCCTATACTCCTCGAGGGACTCGCTTGATCCCAGCTGCCTATACCTGACATATACCTCCTTTTTTGTCCTGACCAGACCCTCAATATCCTTCATCAACCAAGGTTCCCTAAACTTGCCAGCCTTGCCCTTCCATCTAACAGGAACATGCCGGCCCTGAACTCTTCCTATCTCACTTTTAAAAGCCTCCCACTTGCCAGACGTCCCTTTACCTGTAAATAGCCTCTCCCATTCAACTTTTGAGAGTTCCTGTCTGATGCCATCGAAATAAGCCTTCCCCCAATTTAGGACTTCAACCTGAGGACCAGTCCTGTCCTTTTCCATAACTATCTTGAAGCTAATAGAGTTATGGTCACTGGTCCCAAAGTGCTCCCCCACTGACACATCAACCACCTGCCCACCCTCATTTCCTAAGAGGAGGTTGAGTGTAGCCCCTTCTCTAGTAGGGCCATCCACATACTGCTTCAGAAAACTATCCTGGACACACTTAACAAATTCGTCCCCATCTGATCCCTTAGCACTAAAGCAATCCCAGTCAATATTAGGGAAGTTAAAATCACCTACTATTACAACCCTATAATTCCTACACCTATCTCTGATTTCCCTACATATATGCTCCTCCACTTCCCTTTGACTATTTCTAAGCTCAGATGAATCTGACTTTCCAGTTGATAAATGACGTGCTAGCAGATACAAGCCTAATGTTCGCTGTAAAACAACTAACTTCCCTGTTCTGAAATCTGATCTTGGAGACAGATTGCTGACCTTCAAGAATCATTATGGGACTGTATGGTCAGATCTTAGGCATTCTATGTCAGTATCATGATGCTACAGTTAGCATGGCTGACTACAAGGTATTACCAAGTATTTACAGCACAGAAACAGGCCATTTGACCCAATATATCCATGCCGGTGTTTATGCTTCACACAAGCCTCCTCCCACCCTTCTTTATCTAACCCCATTAACATATCCTTCTATTCTTTTCTCCCTTATGTGAATATCCATCTTCCCCTTAAATGTATGTGTGTTATTCACCCCAACTGTTCCTCATGGCGGCAAGTTCCACATTCTAAACATAAAGAAGTTTCTCCTGAATTCCTTCTTGGATTTATTAGTGACTATCTTATATTTATGTCCCCTAGTTCTGGTCTCACCCACAAGTGGGAATATCTCCTCTCCGCCTACCTTATAAGACACTTCCACAATTTTAAAGAGCTCTATCAGGTCATCCCTCAGTCTTTTTTCTAGACAAAAAGAGCCCTAGACTGTTCACTCTTTCCTAAGGGATATAATCTCTCAGTTCTGGCATCATTCTAGTCAATCTTTTTTACACCATCTCCAGTGCCGCAATGTCCTTTTTATAATATGGAGACCAAGTGTGGTTCACCCAAGGTTCTAGGCAAGTTTTCAGCTCTGTCCCTTTGGAAATGAGCCCCTGTGCTTTGTTTGCTTTTTAATGGCTTTATTGATCTGTGTCACTACTTTAAGTGATTATGTATCTATACCCCCAGATCCTTCTGTACCTATATCCCATTTAGGTATTTACTTTCCTTATTTTTCCCACCAAAATGCACCACCTCATACTTATCTATATTGAAGTCCATTTGCCAATTACACGCCCAGTCTTCAAGTTCGTTAACATCTTCCTGTATTTTGTCGCAGTCCTCTGTATAACTACACAACCCAGTTTGGTGTCATCCACAAATTTTGAAATTGTACTTCCGATTCCCAAATCCAAATAATTTCTGTAACTTGTGAACAACAGTGTTCCCAGCACCAATTCTTGTGGAACACCACTTCCCACAATTTGCCAGTGACTTTATTATCTATCACTCTATTGTGGATCCTCAGTGTAGTTTCCTAGGCATCCACTTTTTCTGGTTTTCCCTATGTTCTGAATGTAATTTGGCAACAAAGAATAGCTGAAAAACAAGGAGGGAACTTTACAGCACAGGGAGTTTCCATTACACATGCTTATTAATATAAATAACATGGCTTTTCACTGCTCTGCTATCTCCTTTTTTCCCCCAGGACCATGATACTTATTGTATAGAGTCATAGAGTCATACAGCACAGAAACAGGCCCTTCGGCTATTGTGTCTGTGCTGGCCATCAAGCACCCATCTATTCTAATCCCATTGTCTAGCACTTGGCCTGTAGCCTTGTTTGCTATGGCGTTTCAAGTGCTCATCTAAATACTTCTTAAATGCTGTGAGGGTTCCTGCCTCTACCACCCCTCCATGCAGTGTGCTCCAGATTCCAACCACCCTCTGGGTGAAAATTTTTTTCTCAAATCCCCTCTAAATCTCCTGTCCCTTACCTTAAATCTATGCTCCCTGGTCATTGACACCTCCGCTAAGGGAAAAAGTTTCTTCCTTTCTACCTTATCTATACCCCTCATAATTTTGTATACCTCTAACAGGTCTCCCCTCAGCCTTCCCTGTTCTAAGGGAAACAACCCTAGCCTATCCAGTCTCTCTTCATTGCTGAAATGCTCCAGCCCAGGCAACATCCTGGTAAATCTCCTCTGCACCCTCTCCAGAGCAATCACATCCTTCCTATAGTGTGGCGACCAAAACTGTACACAGTACTCCAGCTGTGACCTAACTAGCGTTTTATACAGCTCCATCATACCCTCCCTGCTCTTATATTCTATGGCCTTGGCTAATAAAGGCAAGTATCCCGTATGCCTTCCTAACCACCTTATCTACCTGTGCTGCTGTCTTCAGTGATCTATGGACAAGTACACCAAGGTCCCTCTGACCCTCTGTACTTCCATGGGTGCTACCATCCATTGTATATTCCCTTGCCTTGTTAGTCCTCCAAAAATGCATCACATCACACTTCTCAGGATTAAATTCCATTTGCCGCTGCTCTGCCCATCTTACCAGCCCATCTATATCGTCCTGTAATCTAAGGCTTTCCTCCTCACTATTTACGACACCACCAATTTTTGTGTCATCTGCGCACTTACTGATCATACCTCCTATATTCACATCTAAATCATTAATGTACACTACAAACAGCAAAGGTCCCAGCTCCGATCCCTGCGGTACATCATTGGTCACAGGCTTCCACTCGCAAAAGCAATCCTTGACCATTACCCTCTGCTTCCAGCTACTAAGCCAATTTTGGATCCAATTTGAAAAAATGTCCTGGATCCCATGCGTTCTTACCTTCTTAAGGTCTCAGTCTCCCCATCCCACTATGATTGGCATTTTGAAACCCGAACATTGGTGTTGTTTCTTGATTTATCCCAGTTTCTTTCCCACTGCCAGCTTGACTGAGACCAGTCAGTTCATCACAGACAGATGTCTCCACCATGATAGACTATTGCAGTTTGACAGATTGGGAAGACCACAGAACTCCAGGATACATCACGAGTCTTGGGGGACCACATGTGTAGGAAGGTTCTCCAGCTGCTTCAGCTCAAGTTCAGGATTTCCGAGCTTGAGGGGCAGCTGAAGTCACTGTGGAGCATCAGGGTGTAGGAGAGTTTCCTTGATCATACTTTCCAGGAGGTGGTCAACCCACAGGCAGTAAGAGTTCAGGATACTGGGTGGGTGGCCATCTAGAAGACAAGGAAGAGGAAGGAGGTGCAGGAGTCTTCAGGGTGTGTGCCACTCTCAAACTGGAACTCAGTATTGGAGACTGCTGGAAGTGATGATACCTTGAAGGAGTGCAGTCCAAATCATGGCACCAATGGACAAGGGACTGTACAGGAGGGAGCAACAAAGTGTAGAAATGCAGTTGTTATAGCAGATTTCAAAATCAGGGGGACAGACATGCATTTCTGTAACCATTATAGTGAGTCCCACATGGTGTGCTCCCTGTCTGGTGCCAGGGTAAAGGACATCACGGAAAGGGTGTAGGATATTCTGCAGGGGGAGGGAGTGAGCCAGAAGTTGAGGTACACATTGGTACCAACGACATAGCAAGAGCAGGTATTGAGGTCCTACGGTCAGATCTTCAGGAGCTAGGGAGAAAGTTAAAGAGTAGAACCTCAAAGGTAGTAATATCTGGATTGCTCCCAGTGCCATGCACTAGCAAGTGAAGACATAGGAGGTTAGGGAGGATCAATGTGTGGCTTGAAGCATGGCGCAGGAGTGAGGGCTTCAGATGCTTCAGGCATTGAAACCAGTTCTGGGGCTGAAGGTACCTATTCAAAAGGGAAGAGTTGTACCTCAACAGGACCAGGACCAATGTCCTCACAGGGGGGTTCACTAGTGTGGTTGTGGAGGGTTTAAATTAAATTGGCAGGGCGATGGACACCTGCATATTGAAGTAGAAAAGAGGAATAAGGTGCATAATGTGAGAGTGTTGGATGGTACCAGAAAAGGAAGTAGTTGCATATTAGATGGGAGCAGACTGAGAAGGGCTGTGAGGAATGCAAAGACAGGATTACAATGCATGTATGTAAATGCACAAAGTGTAGTGAATTGTTGGTGAGCTACATGCACAAAAAAGCAGTATGGGAATATGATGTCGTGCCAATAATGGAAATGTGGCTTAAAAATGGTGAGGACTGGGCACTTAATATACAAGGATATAAAGTGTTCAGGAAAGATAGAGAAGCAAGAAAGGGAAATGGAGTGGGAACACTGATTAAGCAAGACATTATAGTGTTGGAAAGAGAGCATGACCTTGACAGGGCAAGGACAGAATCCATTTGGTTAGAGCTGAGAAGCAAAAAGGGTATGATCACGTTACTAGGGGTATTCTATAGGGCTCCAAATAGTGAGACAGAAAGAGGAGAACATCTGCAGGGAAATCACAGAGATGTGCAAGAACTATCAGATGGTGATATTGGGGGACTTTAATTATCCAAATATCGATTGGGATAATTTTAGAGTAAAGGGAAGGAGGCGGAGGAATTTCTGCATTGTGTTCAGGAGAACTTCATTGATCAGCATGCTGTCGGCCCAACTTGAAAGGAGGCATTGCTGGATCTGATGCTGGGAAATGATGTGGGGGCAAGTGGACCAAATGTGTGTGCAGGAGCACTTTGGTAAGAGTGATCATCATATCATAGGTTTAAACTTGTAATGGAGAAAAACAAGGAACGATATAAGGTAGAACAGCTAGATTGGAAGAGGGGTAATTTCAATGCGATGAGAAGGGATCTAGCCAGGATAAAATGGAACCAAAGACTGGCAGGAAGAGCTGTATCAGAACAGAAGGGGTTATCTTTAAGGGCAATCAGATCAGCAGCCTTCCTCCAGTCAGGCTGCTAGCGCTGAGGTTGCCCCTAGTAGGGGCACTCACAAAGTGTTTAAAGAGAACAAACTGACACAAATGGGACTGCACGGGTGTCACTGCAATGCAAAAACATTTTTCACTAAATGTTCTTCACCAACCTGTGTGTCCTTTTTTCTGTGTTAATGATGTGTGCCAGCATTTCCCACTAATGTCTCATCCCTTTTCATCGTTGGCCTTTCAGATATGGAATAACATCATTGCCATGGCACCATTATTCATGTACGTTTCCATGGATGCAGTGACATGGACAATGGTTCAGTCAGCTACTGCCTCTAATGGTTTAAACAAAGGTGTTGCAGATGTGGACTGATGCACAGAAGGTGAGTGAGGGTGATGTATGTCTTGCAAAGGTCATGGTGATTCCTATGGAGCAGGGAGCTTTTGTCGGATAAGCTGCTGCTACGCATCCCTAGCTTGCTGCTTGCCCTGCAAGTGGAGCCTGGGTGCCCTCTGCCCTCCCATGCACCTTTCCTGTTGTAAGTCCTCAGTGTCCTCATAGTCCGAGGAGAAATCCTGCTGATGTCTCTCCTCATCATGCCATGCCTGGCCCCTATTGGGTGCGTAGTTGTGCAGAGCAGCAAAGAAAGGAGCTGGCCTTTTTGGCCCGTAGTACAGGACACCATCTGATCTATCCAGGCATTGGGAGCGCATTTTCAGCATGCCAATCTCCTGCTCAATGGTCGCTCTTGTAGCTCAGTGGCTCTGCAGCAGTGGTGGAGTCTCTCACTGGTGTTGGGAGCCATGTCTGCAAGGGATAGCCCTTGTCTACAAGAAGCCACCCCTCCATCTGAGCCAGTTCAGTGAACAGCAGTGGTGGCTGGGACTGGCGCAGAATTCAGGCGTCATGGCAGCTGCCTGAGAAGCAGGCACAGATTTGCATGAAGTGTCTCCGATGATCACATACCAGCTGTATCTAGATTGAAAGGAATCCCTTAATGGTAATGTCTGCAGCTGGTAGCCTGGCAGGACCCCTGATGGCCACATGGATGCAGTCTATGACCCGTTGCACCTTTGGTTATCCGGCAATGGTGCTGAAACTGATGGCCCTCTGGGCCTGGCTGTTGGGTATCATCCTGAAGCGGACATACTGGCCCTCCAGTACAGGGCATCGGTGACCTCCCTGATTCAGCGGTGTACTGCTGACTATGTGACCCCACAAAGGTCTCCAGTTGGCCCCTGAAATGCTGCATTGGCATCAAGCTTAAAAGCCACTGCCACTATGGGGACCACAGGCATAGGATATCGACTGAAGCCCCTGAGCTGCAGATTATCGTTGAGCAGGACACAGAGATGTGTCACTACCTCTCTCTACATGCGCAGTCGCCTCTGACACCGGCGCTCTGACATCTGCTAGTATGTCATGTGGGACATGTAGATGCATGGCGTTCGATAGTGGCGAGCTTCCCTTGGGGGTTGCTGCTCACGACCGGGGGCCTCTACATGGACTGCACCTGCCTGTTGGTTTTGCCTGCGGTACATATGGATCGTCAGGAGAAGTGGATCACACAATCTAGGATGAGCCATACCCATCTCCACGTGACAAATATAGTTGCATCCTTCACTTATTCAGAGGTTTCTAATAGGACAGGCATTGTTGACGAGTACATCAGGTGCTTTCATGGATCAACTATGTGGCGTGGCATGGCATTGCCCATCTTTGCTCACATTAAGAGTGGCACAGCATGACCAAATAAAGATTCTACCAGCTGCATCAATTGCCCCCACCAGCCAGATAACCTTTACGTTTCTACGGGCGGCACAGTGGTGCAGTGGTTAGCACCGCAGCCTCACAGCTCCAGCGACCCGGGTTCAATTCTGGGTACTGCCTGTGTGGAGTTTGCAAGTTCTCCCTGTGTCTGCGTGGGTTTCTTCCGGGTGCTCCGGTTTCCTCCCACACGCCAAAAGACTTGCAGGTTGATAGGTAAATTGACCATTAGAAATTGCCCCTAGTATAGGTAGGTGGTAGGGAAATATAGGGACAGGTGGGGATGTGGTAGGAATATGGGATTAGTGTAGGAATAGTATAAATGGGTGGTTGATGGTCAGCACAGACACGGTGGGCTGAAGGGCCTGTTTCAGTGCTGTATCTCTAAACTAAACTAAACCATTTCTGGCACCCTTCCCACACACGGTTACTGGAGTGCCATTGCTCCTTCACACAAACAAACAAACAATGGCGCAGAGCGGACACTGTTTACGGAGAGAGGGTACACAGTTCCTCCCTTTATCCCTTCAGAGTGGAGACCCCAGTAATAACATCGCCCCTCCCACCTCTCTTACAGTATGCAGAGTGGAGACCCCAATAATGCCATTCCCCCCCCCCCCCCCCCCCACCTCCCTTCCAGGATGTAGAGTGGAGACCCTGATGTACACTGCACTGTGTCTGATTGTTGCCTCTTCTGCTGTCCTGCTGGCTCCTCTCATTTGTGAACGGGACAGCATGTGGCAGCCATCAGTTCAGCGAAAAATGAGGAACTGAGGAGCGGCGAACAGCGGGATGCATAATCAGGCAAGGTAAGTAGCGCTTAACATATGTAAATTGGGTGCCGCCGCTGAGGAGCAGGGGGGCCGCACCAAGGTCCTGCCGCCACCAGTAAAATGCGGTGGGGCCTTCCCGCCACTGGGAGTTGTGGCGGGCCTCTCTAGGAAGAATTTTCTGGGCCCCCACGCCAGAACCCCCTACGGCGGAGGGCTAGTAATATTTAACCCAAAATGTCTGCCTCCAGGGTGCATATCGGCATCAGTTCTGTTCTATTTGCCCTTCAAAAAAGCCAGCACAGGCTCGATGGGCCAAATGGTCTCCTTCTGTGCTGTACTGTTCTGTGACTCTATGATAAAATGGGGCATTGTGAAAGTCTCCTCTGATTGAAGTGATTTTAGGGAAGGGTCAGTCACGATGCTGGTAGGTATATATAAAGCTGGTGTTATACTGAAGCATAACATCCTGTCACAGATAATGTGAGTTTTGAATTCCACCGTGACCAGCACAATATTTGTTCCCAGGTTTCAATATTTTATGAATGTGTTTAGAAATCTGCTGATAGCAATACATTTTGTCTGTTAAATTGAGTCTTTTTAACAATGTACCAACTTAAATTCGAGTGCTGGCAAGAGCTGGAATAATGCATTGTAACAACTATATCTTAGTAGAGTATGTGGAAACTTTGGGTTGTTTGAAGGATGTGATGAGGTGTTATTTAAGAGCAAGTACCTCTTATTTCTTTCAGGTTTAAATAATTTTATTCCAGTTTCCTTCACAACTGCACCATGAGTTTCGAATACAAATCATTCATTTTAGGTACTGGCTAAAAGGATGATCCTGATCCTAAAATGGAATCTCACTGAGAATACAAAGGTTTGGGAAATGGAGCAATGCCACCTTGGTGCAGTAGGAGGCACTCTTCTGCGAATGTAGTTGAGGGACATTGTAAGTGCAGTGCAGAGGGAGCTTTGCTTGGCCTCTAACTGTACTGGAACAACTTTTCTTCTTAGGCAGTCCCTCGGGAACGAGGATGACTTTCTTCCACTCCAAGGTTATGGGTCCTTAGGTGATTGAATAGTCCAATTCCGGATCCACACACTCTGCCGCAGGTTGGGTTGGTGGTGTTTGATGAGGCGAGTGGATGGGATGCTTGAATTTCTGAATACTCTCACTGGAGCAACACCAGGTTCCTGAATGCTGCACTTCCCAAACCAACCACCCTTCACGTTTAACAAGCAGAGAATTTATGAAAAGGCATGAAAAAACAAGGCAATAAGAGACACCAATGGACAGCTTTTTGTAATGGGACCGTTTAGCAGAATATCTTAAATTACAATATGCTGATTGACACCGCTTCTCAGATCTCTTTATCCTCCTTCTATAATATGTGAACAGCCCATTAAAGAGTCTCAACAATGGGAGACAGTCTATTAATCTGATAAGAAAGAAACGGATATAAGGGGATAAAGGTGCTTTAGTGGAGGTCAAACTTGACTGAGCAGCGCTTATTATAATTATGCTGAACCAATATTCTTTAAAATATTTCACTAGGAAGTCATTAATTTACATTTTTAGAGCTTACCACAGTACTCCGGATAATTCATCTTGTGGTGGGCCTAAACCTAATGAATCAGTTATGAAAGAAAAAGCGTCTACCTACATTTGAGCCAATGAATATTAATGGGAAATTCAAAATTTATTTTCCAGTTTTCTTTCCTCCCTGAAGGCACTGAATCTTTGCTGGGTGCCAGCTAACCCCCAGTACCTTCTCCAAATAGCCATGTTTCATGTGTGAGTCTAGACAGTGGGTACTAGCCAGTGGCTAGACAACTCTGGAGAGTATCATAGCCAAGCAGATACCCAACCAGGGAATTAAGACCAACCAGAATCATGATTTTGTTTCTCCTTGTCGCCCCCTAAGCACTGAAACCAATTGTCACAGCTCTATTTGATACCTCAGTTGGGAGTGGTAGCATAGTGGTAATGTTACCAGACTAGTAATCCAGGGGCCTGGACCAATACTTAGGTGACAGCATTCAAATCCCCCCGTAGCAGCTGATGGAATTTAAATTCAGTTAATTAATAAAAATCTGGAATAAAATGTTAATCTCATTAATAATGATCATGAAACTATCAGTTTATTGTAAAAACCCATCTGGCTCACTAATGTCCGCCAGGGAAGGAAATCTGCCATCCTTACCTGGTCTGGCCTACATATGACTCCAGATCCACAGCAATGTGGTTAACTCTTAACTTCCCTCTGAAATGGCCTAGCAAGCCATTCAGTTGTATTAAACTGCTACAGAAAAAAGCACTGTGGGTGCACCTACACCACATGGACTGCAGTGGTTCAAGACGGCAGCTCACCACCACCTTCTCATGGGCAATTAGGGACGGGCAATAAATGCTGGTCTTGCCAGCAACGCTCAAATCCTAAGAACAAAAATCCTAAGAATAAAAAAAATTGCGAACAAATCATTCAGCACAGACCAGGGGTCATGACTTTTTCAACGGAGAAGTTAAGGTCAGGTGGAATGCTTCAGAACAACTGTGATCGTCCAGTTAACACAAAATATCATCTCAGCCAGGTGATGTATAATTTAAGGAACCCAGGCCTAAATGTTTGGTTCCTAAAAGCCAAGGCCTAAATCCAAACTCAAAAGTTGTAGGCCACTCCTGCGCAACATCAATGTCGCATCACCATCCCCAAGCCAAGAAATGTCAGTAATACCATCTTGGTGTTGTGAACTGTGCTTGGCCTTGGTGCATATACCACAAGTACTAGGTAATTGGTAAAGAACCAAGTTTGTTTAAGTGAGGCAACGTGTTAATTTTGTGCGTCTTCAAAAATAACCACAAAGCGATCGCCCAATGACAATTGTCTATTGTCAGGAAATTAATGGCTCTAATTAACATTGTCAGATTTGAACCACACAATAGGGTGTGTGCACACCATGGAAGAGACTTCCCAAAGCAAGTGTTGGATAGAGCTATTAATTTAATTGAGAATTGAGGACTCACGTGAGATTGAAAGGTTAGAATGGAAGCCAAGGTAAATCAAGAGGCACGGGTTGGATAGGCTTCTGGAAATATTCCCGAAACCTTCTGCCTTACCACATCCCTCCCCACTTTAGAACCCTTTGACCATGTTTCAGACCTCACCCCAATCTCCTGACTCCCTTTCCTTCCTATAAAATATTCTAAGATTTTTTTTCACTTGCATGTTGTTAGGTGATGTGAAGCTTGTTTTTTTCTTAAAAACAAGACTGTAGGAAGACAAGAAGATTGAGGGAGGTAAAGAATTTCTTGGTCACTCCTATGAAAGAGTAAGTTATTTCGTAGAAGCTGGTGTGAGGGCAGGGGGTGTGTTCTCACTAACATTCTCAAGTTCAATGCTAGTAGGTCAATAATAGATGCTCTTTATTCAGTGTCCTGTGGCGTAGGCCCGTTTCTTTTCCATTGTGCGACTCCTGGATTGAAACTTGCAATGGCACAGCATCACTCCAGATGTGGTTCATATAAACAACCCCCCCTCCCCCCCTCGCCAACCCCCTTGCAGGTCTGTTCAGAGTGACATGCACAGTGGTGGCTTTGGGGTTGATGTTAGGTTTGATCAACCCTTCCGGCTCACTCTCCATAAAATGCTCATTAATTCACAAACTGGAACAGATGGTAAAAGAAACCAGAATCTCCCTCAGAGCCATAAACCTGCACATTCATCATCACTGATAGAAGAGCTCTCAAAACTATTGTTACGATGATCAGAACAAAGAACAGAAGAGGAGTCAGGGACCTGCCAGACGAGCACATCGACACCTCCAGTGCACAGACAGGCTTTGGAGATTAACAGCTTAATTAAAACTTGAAATACACATAACAGTCTGGAGCTTGAGCTGCTCAAAATAAAAACTCACCATTGGTTGTCATTCGTTCTTTGTGTTTTTACTTTCTTTATTTTGGCCTCCAACATTTAGGATTGTCATCTGTCCCGTTTTGAGTGGGGTGCGCTGAATTTTTTTTGAAGTATGTAAAACTGTACAGCAGAACTGCTTCTTTCAATGTTGCTTTCGTGTCTTCTGATGCTGGGGCTTTAGTTAATCTTCCTTTGAATTTTCATCAGCAGCAAAGCAAATGTCAGAATGCAATCCCAGTGCCACTCCTGTGCTACTCAGCCTCCATTTGCTCAGAACCTGGAGTCTCCTGACCAAACCACTCTCTCCCGCTTTGCAAGGCATTTCCAGTTTTGAGGTTCTATATCCCTTACCTATAGCAAAAGGGGTCATTTTGACATTGGACCTTAGTGTTAAATGGGCAATATTGGATTGGCCTCCTGAAATAGAAAGGAAGGACCCTTCACCAGCATTTTTTAAAGAGATTCTCTAATCCACACACATTCATTGCTGATTCATCCTTTTAGCTGTTGGTTATTTTCTTGGTGTTTATTGGCCTATTTGCTGCCTTCTACAACTGATTTCTGACTTCTACTGTGGCCACATAAACAGATGCATGCAGCGTATGCGCTTCCCAATCTGAAATCATTTTCGGGCTTAATCAAATTTCTAGGCTTGCTCTGGGCGGCACAGTGGCGCAGCGGTTAGCACCGCAGCCTCACAGCTCCAGGGACCCGGGTTCGATTCCGGGTACTGCCTGTGTGGAGTTTGCAAGTTCTCCCTGTGTCTGCGTGGGTTTTCTCCGGGTGCTCCGGTTTCCTCCCACAAGCCAAAAGACTTGCAGGTTGATAGGTAAATTGGCCATTATAAATTGTCACTAGTAAAGGTAGGTGGTAGGGAAATATAGGGACAGGTGGGGATGTTTGGTAGGAATATGGGATTAGTGTAGGATTAGTATAAATGGGTGGTTGATGTTCGGCACATCATTTGATTTTCCATTTAAATTGCTGGACAGAAAATCGGGGCCTGTGGAACCACAATTTCAAGATCCGTTCTACCTGTGGGTGTTGCTCCTCAGTGGGAGAGCTCGATCGGGGAATTGGCCCTCAATGCTGAAGAGTATAAACGATAGGAGGCAAATTAGGAGGGAAAGATCGGGTGACACCAAGTTTGGATTTTAAAAAACTGAGGACTGTCAAGAGTAAAAGACTGAAAAGTAAAGGTGCCCTATAGTTTTGAGACCCTGGTAAATAATTATTTGCAACAGGAAACAATGAACGTCTCGATTTCAACACAGTAAAGATGTAGGGCGGAGAATGGATATGTAAGATTCATCAGAGGGTGGTGAATCTTTGGAATTCTCTGTCCCAGAGGGCTTTGGAGGCCCAGAGAAGTGCTGCCCATGGTACAGTACAAATTGATTAAAATATTGAGACAAAGTAACAATGGAGAGTGGCATTGAGGGTAGAGATGAGAAGGATCACCTAGCTATCAGATGGCAAGTTTCTTTTCTTGTACCCTGCCCAGGTGTATGAAAGAGTCCTTACATGAGGAAAGTCGGGTTTAACCAAGCTGATTTAAATCTTTAAAGAAATAGCAGATGGTGTAGGCGTGGGCAGTGCAACAGATATGGTATACATGAACTTTCAGGAGGCTTTTGAGAAGGTGTCACACAAGAGAGTTGTGACAAAGGTCAGTGTGTGTAGAGTCAGAGGTCAAGTAGCAGATTGGACTAAAAGATGGCTACAAAATAGAGAGCAGAGGCTAAGTGTTGAAGGGAGTTTCTCAGACTGGTAGAAAGTGGGAAGGGGAGTCCCTCAGTGATTCATGCTGAGACCAGTTTTTCCCCATATATAGAAATGATTTGGATGCAGAACTTGGAAATATGGTGTCACAACTTTGAAGATGGTGCTAAATGGCAGGGGATATAGCTAATAACACAGAAAGATACTAACAGGCTTGTAGAACCCGCGGATAAATGGCAAATCAAAATCAATATATCAAGCTATGAGGTGGCTCATTTTGGTAGGACAAATAAGGAGGCCACTTTCTCCTTGGAAGAAACTAAATGGGCTTGAGGAGCAGAGATCTGGGAATATGGATACATAATCATTAAAAGTAGCAACACAAATTGATGAGGCCACAAAGAGTGCAAAATACTGGGGCCTCATTGCAACAGGAATAGAATGCAAAAGCAGGAGGGTAATGTTAAATTTATATGGAAACTTGGTTATATCACACTTGGAGTACGCTGTTGTGGTCTCCATACATGCTTCTATTACCCCTGGATTTGACTATTCCAGTGCTCTCCTATCCAACCTCCTATCTTCCACCTCCGTAAACTTGAACGGATCCAAAACTTGCTACCTGTATCCTAACTAATACCAAGTTCCATTCACAAATCATCCCTGTGCTCGTTGACCTGTATTGCCTCCTGGTCCACCAAAGGCATAAGTTTAAAATTCTCATCCTTGTGTTTAAAATTCCTCCATAGCCTCAGCCCTCTCTATCTCTCTAACCTTCACCACCCCTACAACCTTCTAAGAACTCTGAGCTGCTCCAATTCTGGCCTCTTGTGCATTCCTGACTCCTTTCACGCCACTATTGGGTGGCTATACCTTCAGCTGTCTCGGCCCTAAGCTCTGTAATTCTCTCCCTACACATTTCCAACTCTTTCTCCTCTTTTAAGGTGGTTCTTAAAACTTAACTCTTTGACCAAGATTTTGATCACCTGCAACATTCCCTCTAATTTTTTTTCGGAATGTGCAGGTGATTTGTTTAAGTGTGCGGCCCCTTTAAATTTTTTTGCTCAATCATGTACGTGCAGTAAGTTAAAGGGGCCAACCTGTGCATGGTCTGCATGGGGACTTTCAGGTTGTTGCGTGGCCAGACAGATTAAAGGGGACATTGGTCTTTAAGTGGCTCGGTGCCACATTTTGTTTGATAATCCTCCTTGGGACTTTTAATTAAGTTAATTAAGCTATATAAATGCAAGTTGTTGGTGTTGCTGAATGTGGAATGAACTTGGAGTGGTAGAAGGAGATAGCATTGATGCATTTAAGGGGAGGTTTGATGCACACATGAGGGAGAAGCAAATAGAAGGATCTGGGGACAGGGTGAGAAAAGATAATTAGAGTGGGAGGAGGTTTGCATATGTTATAAAGACTGGTGTAGACCAGTTGCGCCAAATAGCCTGTTTCTCTACAGTAGCTCCTGTGTAATTCTATGTAAGAGCCTCTCCGATATGGCGGTGGGATTCAAAGTCTGTAACGAATGAGTTCTGATAATCAAGCTCGAATGCTAGTTTATATTTTCACTGCATGTAATTATATTGTTCCTGAATGCAGGAGCCATCATTGATGACCAAAGAATACATAGTGTACAGGCACCATTCTTTCACTCGCAAGAAAGACCTTAATTACACCTCACTGAGTACCCAAGACACTTCAATTAATGGTATTTTCACACTGATTAAAGCACAATCACACCCAATGCTAAATATAAAACAATCCTGTCGTCATTCACAGTTCTAAGATCAGATGCTCAAATACTTCAGGATAGGATTATATCTCTGTAAAAGGATCAGGTTTTGAAGTGTTGCAGGATTATAATGCAGAGGAAATTGATTCAGGAGAAGGTTTAAACCCCTGCTTTCAATCAATGTTCTACTCAGGGTTCAAGTGGACTCCAGGGAGATGATACAAAAACATCATTAGAAAGAATTTAACAGCTCCATATTTGGTAATGTTAGAGTCATGGAGTCAAAGTTATACAGTACAGAAACAGGCCCTTCGACCCATTGTATCTGTGCAGGCCATCCGGCACCCAACTATTCTAATCCCATATTCCTGCACTTGGCCCGTGACCTTGTATGTTCTGGCGTTTCAGGTGCTCATCAAAACACTTCTTAAATGTTGTGAGGGTTCCTGCCTCCACCACTTCTTCAGGCAGTGCGTTCCACATTCCAACCTACCGCTGGGTGAAAGGGTTTTTCCTCAAATCCCCCCTAAACCTCCTGCCCCTTACCCTAAATCTGTGCCCCCTGTTCTTGACCTCTCCACTAAGGGAAAAAGTTTCTTCCTATCTAACCTATCAATGTCCCTCATAATCTTATAAACCTCAATCATGTCCCCCCTCAGTGTTCACTGCTCCAAGGAAAACAACCCTAGCCTTTTCAGTCTCTCTTCATAGCTGAAATGCTCCAGCCCAGGCAACATCCTGGTGAATCTCCTCTCCACCCTCTCCAGTGCAATCCCATCCTTCTTATAGTGTGGTGACCAGCTGTGGCCTAATTAATGTTTTATATAGCTCCATCATACCCTCCCTGCTCTTATATCCTGTGCCTCAGCTAATAAAGGCAAGTATCCCATATGCCTTCCTAACCACCTTATCTACCTATGCTGCTGCCTTCAGTGATCTATGGACAAGTCCTGTAATCTAAGGATTTTCTCCTCATTATTTACAACACCACCAATTTTCATGTCATCTGCGATCTTACTGATCATACCTCCTATATTCACGTCTAAATCATTAATGCACACTACAAACAGCAAGGGGCCCAGCACCAATCCCTGCAGTACACCACTGGTCACAGGCTTCCAATCACAAAAACAGCCCTTGACCATTACCCCCTACCTCCTGCCACTAAGCCAATTTTGATCCAATTTGCCAAATTGCCCTGGAATCCATGGGCTCTTACCTTCTTAAGCAATCTCCCATGCGGGACCTTATCAAAAGCCTTTCTGAAATCCATGTATATTACATATACTGCTTTACCCTCACGTACACATCTAGTCACCTCCTCGAAAAATTCAATCAAGTTAGTTAGACACGATCTCCCCCTGACAAAGCCATGCTGACTATCCCTGATTAATCCCTGCCTCTCCAAGTGGAGATTAATCCTGTCCCTCAGAATTTTTTCCAATAGTTTCCCAACCACTGATGTTAGACTCACCGAACTGTAATTACCTAGTTTATCCCTGCTACCCTTCTTGAATAATGGTATCACATTCACTGTCCTCCAGTCCTCTGGTACCTCTCCTGTGGCCAGAGAGGATTTGAAAATTTGTATCAAAGCCCCTGCAATCTCCTCCTTTGCCTCACATAACAGCCCGGGATACATTTCATCTGGGCCTGAGAATTTATCCAATTTTAAGCCCGCTAAAACAGCTAATACTTCTTCCCTTTCAATGCTAATATGTTCAAGTATATCACAATCCCCCTCCCTGATCTCTACACCTATATCGTCCTTCTCCATAGTGAACACAGATGAAAAGTAATCATTTAAAAACTGACCTATGTCCTCCTGCTCCACGCAAAGATTGCCATGTTAGTCCCTAATGAGCCCCACTCTTTCCTGGTTATCCTCTGACCCTTAATATACTTATAAAATGCCTTAGGATTTTCCTTTATCTTGCCCGCCAGTGTTTTTTCATGTCCCCTCTTCGCTCTCCTAATTACATTTTTCAGTGCCACCCTACACTTTCTATACTCCTCTAGTGGCTCCGCTGTTTTCAGCGCTTGGGATCTGCCGTAAGTCTCCTTTTTTTCCTTATCCAATCGTCTATATCCCTTGACATCCAGGGTTCCCTGGGCCTGTTAGTCCTACCCTTCACCTTAACGGGTACATGTTGGCGCTGAACTCTCACTATTTCCTCTTTGAATGATTCCCACTGATGTGATGTAGACTTTCCTACAGGTAGCTGCTCCCAGTCCACTTTGGCCAGATTCTGTTTTATCGTATTGAAATCGGCCTTCCCCCAATTCAGTACCTTTATTTCTAGTCCATCTTCGTCCTTTTCAATAGCTACCTTAAATCTTAGAGTTATGGTCACTATCCCCGAAATGCTCCCCCACTGACACTTCTACCACTTGACCGGCTTCATTCCTTAGGATTAGGTCCAGTACTGCCCCTTCTCTTGTAGCACTTTCTACATATTAGCTCAAAAAGCTTTCCTGTATGCATTTTAAGAATTCCGCCCTCTTTAAGCCTTTTGCACTAAGACTATTTCAGTTAATATTGGGGAAGTTGAAATCCCCTACTATTATTACCCTATTATTTTTACACCTCTCAGAGATTTGCCTACATATCTGCTCTATCTCTTCCCGACTATTTGGAGGCCTGTGGTACACACCCAGCCAAGTGATTGCCCCCTTTCTGTTTTTAAGTTCTACCCAAATGGCCTCATTTGAGGAACCTTCTAAGATATCATCCCTCCTTACTGCAGTAATTGACTCTTTGATCAACAGTGCAATACCACCTCCTCTTTTATCCCCTCCCCTGTCGTGCCTGAAGATTCTATACCCTGGAATATTGAGCTGCCAGTCCTGCCCCTCCCTCAACCATGTCTATGTGATAGCAATAATATCATAATCCTATGTGGTAATCAATGCCCTCAATTCATCTGCCTTATTGTAAGACTCCTCGCATTGAAATAGATTCAATTCAACCTTGCATTTTTCACTTGTGCCTTACCAGGTCTGTATTTGCTCTGCCTTCCAGACAGACTCACTTTCTGTTCTATATTACCCCCACTGTACCTTCACTATGTATCCCATTCCCCTGCCAAATTAGTTTAAACCTCTCCCCCCACCGCCCTCCCCCCCCCCCACCCCCGCCCCAACAGCACTAACAAACCTTCCAGCAAGGATGCTTATCCCATTCCGGTTCAGGTGCAACACATCCAACTTGTACAGGTCCCACCTTTGCCAGAAATAGACCCAGTGATCCAGGAAACTAAAGCACTCCCTCCTGCACCATCTCCTCAGCCACGCATTCATCTGCTCTATCCTCCTATTTCTAAACTCACTAGCACATGGCACCGGGAGTAATCCAGAGATTACAACCTCTGTTGGGGCACATAAATGCTGCAAGTGCCAGTTTGAGACCTAGGCTTTAAATATCCTGTGTCTTTGCACCCATATCTGTTGATGCCTCCACCTGAATACATCTCTACCCATTGAACCCGCCCCACCCCTGAGTTCCAGAGCTTGATGTCCCACTTTCCTGGAATTGTTTTTTGCTCCGAGACTCCCTTCAAGTTCCAACCAGATTTTCAGGCAGAGCAGGAAATAATTTTTCTGGTCTTTTCATTGCACTCCTTTTGTACGTTTCCTTTGAATTTGTCATCACAGAAACCTGCTCTGTATTATCTTGAATGTATTTCTATGGCATAAGTATAAGTCAAATTAAAAATTGCAAAGCTACCCCATTTCAACATGTGCCAAATGTGCATGAATGATGGTCAAGCAAGGTGAAATTTTAATTTTCATAGTTAAAGGAGGAATATATGTTGTGAGTTTGGCGCTTTCATTTTGCCCATTTTAAGTTCCAGAAAATTCTAATTAGAGTGAAAGAAAGAATTTGCACTTATATAGTGCCTTTCACAACTTCCTTTAGGGTGTCCTAAAGCACATTACAGCTGACAAAGTGCTTTTGAAGTGTTGCCTATGCTGTACCGTCAGAGAAGTGGCTCTTTCTCAAATGGTGCCATGGGATCTTTTACATCCACCTGAGCTGGCAGACAGGAGCCTTGATTGAAGTCTCATCAAAAAGACAGCATGACTCCCTCAGTACTGCATCGGGGGTATTATTAACCTGAACTTTGTACTCAAGACACCGGAGTAGGGTTTAAACCTACAACCTTCTGACTCAATAGCAAAAATGCTACTCACTGAGCCACAGCTGACACACCCAGGAAGCATTAACATGGGAAAGTCGGTGGGATTGGGTGAGAATGATGGTTAAATGGGGAAAAATTCTGAGTGTGCCGGGAAGACAGCTCCAAACTGCTGACTTCCAAGTTTCACTGAGGCGGGACAAGGGGTAGGCTAGCAACCTGCTCTAGGAGGTGGGTTGGCATTTTAAATATGTTAATGAGACTGGAAGCCTCTGATTTAACCTGTCTTTCAGGTTTTACTGGGGGAGACTGGGTTTCCCAGGCCTCCGGAATCCTGGCAGCTGTAGCAAGGCAAGGACAGCCTCGGGGAGAAGAGCTTTACAGCACTGCTTGTGGGACTGGAGGAGCAGGACTGCTTCCTCCCAACCCCTCAAGCTACCCCACCATCAGACCCCACCGCCCTCGAAGCTGGGAAAGGGTCCCTCCCCCTTTGTCACCGATCAGACCCACCCTGGGATCAGACTTCTCCCTCGTCAGGGTCAGGGACTGAAACCTTGGGGTCAGGGATTGGACCACCCACCCTCCCACCCCTTGGATCAGGAAACAGACCGACGTGCTCCTGCAGCCTGCGCCAGAGTGTTCCCCAACCAACTGGAAGCCAAGCCTGTCTATCAGGCTGACTTCCAAGCGGGGGAGAAGCCTGTCACAGCCATAAGGCACACAATTTGAAATTAAAATGCTACGGCAGATGAGAAAACCCAAACTTTTGGGTTTCCTGTCCAAAAATCAACCCTGTCACCTAAATAACCCGCTCCAGTACATATCAAGACCATTGAGTCAGCAGTTGTGGCTTTATCCCCTCACAGGACAAAGGGCGACACTGAAACTGGGGTTGGGGCAGTTCTGTCCGAGACACTGAAAGTCACCACTGCCTTGACCTTCTACGCAACTGGCTGCTTTCAAGCAACTTTGGGGAAGGTTTGCAAATCTGCCAGCCCGCCCTGCACTGTTGCACAGATCAGATCACCAGGGTGAACGGCTGTAATACTTTCCCAACACAAAACTGTGAGCAGCAGAGGAAGATTCTGCTGGACTCTCATGGGTACAAGGCCACATCACTGACGCCCCTGTGACTACACAGGCTCCTTCCAGTCTGAACTGTCATGGTTAAGAAACAGTTTCAATCAGTAACTGTACAGGTTGCGTGTCACTGTTACCTTTATGGAGTTTTTTTTTTCTATCCTTCTTGCTCTGGTTTATTTCACCTCTCGTATTTTGGATGCAAGTAAGCTCTCCGTAACGTGGCTGGAATAATGAACAGCAAGCTCTGGCTGGTAATTACTTTTAAGCTACTGAAGTTTATCTTTACGCCCCCTCATGATTTCTCCCATCTTCCAAAGTGGAGAAACACCACATCAGACCTTGTTTAAAGGTACAGAGTCTCTGACTAACATAGACCATTAATTGATGACAGAGGGGCTCCAGCTCGATCGCCAGAGTCAGCTGCACTTACAAGAAAAATGGTTACCAGCAAAATGGACATTGGGAAGCACAAAGTGGGAGATCAAAGTGGGAGAAAAGGTGACTGATTCTAGACTATTCATTTAGACAATCGTTTTATTGATTTGATCTACAGCAACTTGCATTTATATAGTGCCTTTAACATCGTAAAATATCCCAAGGTGCTTCACAAGAATGTTACCAGACTAAATGTGACATCATGTCACTTAAAGAGATATTAAGACAGATGACCAAAAGCACGCCCAAAAGAGGTAGGTTTTAAGAAGTGTCGTAAAGGAAGAGAGAAAGGTAGAGATGCAGAGAGGTTTAGCAAGGGAATTTCAGGGCCTTGGGCCTTGCCGACTCAAGGCATGGCTGCCAATGGTAAGTGCAGGACCGATGTGTGAGCCAGAGCTGGTGCAAGTTAGGATATGAGCAGCAGAGCTTTGAATGAGTTCAAGTTTATGGTGGGTGGTAGGTGGGAGACCAGCCAATAAAGTATTGGAATAGTCGAGTCTGGGGGTAACACAGACATGGATGAGGCTTTCAGCAGCAGATGTTCTGGGGTAGGGTGATATTACGTAGGTGGAAATAGGTGGTCTTAGTGATGGAGATAATGTGGGGTTAAAAGCTCAGCTCAAAGTCAAATAGGAAGCGAAGGTCACGAACAATGTGGTTCAGCCTCAGATAGTCAGGGAGAAGGATGGAGTAAGTGACTAGGGAATGCAGTTTGTGGCAGACTGAAGACAACAGCTTCAGTCTTCCCAATATTTAATTGGAGGAAATTTCTGCTCGTCCAGTACTGGATGTCTGACAAGCAGTCTGACAATTTCGAGACAGTGGAGGTGTCGAGAGTGGTGGTGAGGTAGAGCTGGGTGCCATCAGCATGCATCTGGAACCTGATGTGCATTTGGATGATCTCGCTGAGGGGATGCATGTTAATAAGAAACAGAAGGGTGATAAGGATAGATCCTTAGAAACCTCCAGAGGTAACGGTGCAGGACGAGGAAGGGAAGTGATTGCAGGATATTCTCAGGCTATGATTGGATAGATGAATGGAATCTGATAAGGGCGGTCCCACCAAGCTGGACAACAGGGGAAAGACATTGGAGGAGGATAGTCTTGTCAATCATGTCAAAGGCTGCAGAATGGTCGAGAAAGATGAGGAGGGATAGTTTACCATGGTCACAGAACATAAAATGTCATCATTTTCGGGAGGGAAGGGGACAAAATTGGAATGAGCGGGGGAAGGGAGAGAGAGGGCAGGAGAAAAGTTTGCAGTGAATTTGGAATTTTAACCCCTACCCGTCAGAAACCAGGAATGGGCAGCAGTTGAAATGGAGCAGGGGGAGGTTTAACCACTTCATTCCTGCCCCAATCTGGCTGGCTGCAACTTTAAATCACAGGCAGCAAGGAGACCATTGTCAAGCCATTGGGGTCCTTTTTAAACATGGCATCAGGGCAGGATCTGCTACTTTTATCTCAGGCCTCACTGGGGGAGCAGGGGTGGTTCCACCACTAGGTCAAACCTGTTAGGAGCAGCAGCCAGGGCCCAGAGAGTCCCATTAATATAAAGTTCCACATTTTATTTGTGAGGTGCCTTGTGGGCAATGAGGAACTGATGTGCCCCACTGGAGCTCACATGGAAACCTTGTGCTTTCCCTGCCCCTTCTCCCTTGACTGCAATGCCCGCCCTGAACCCTTGTTGATACTCACTTTGTGCCAGAGACTGCCCCCACAGATTCCCGGCATCAGGATCTACGCTAGCCGATTTTGCTCCCGAAGTTGGCAAATGGCATGCCAATGAGGCCTGACCGTTAAAATTGGCTGAGCTTGTCTGCTACTGCTTGTGATGGGCCAGCTGGTCAACCAGCTGTACTTTACTATGGTGGTATAAATCAGTATGGCTGTACCTATTGCCAGATATTCAGACTTTATTTTAACATTGAGAAAACCTGCACCAATCGTCCCCCAACTAATTTAATATTCACTAATTCCTGCTGGTGCAAAGCAAAGATCTTACAACACCTGTCTGTCCTTTGTGTGTGAAAGCTCTTTCCTATCTTCACCACCAAATGAAGTGCTTTGAAGAGGCTCCCACTTAATTGTGTTTAAGAGACCAGTGGTTTACTCCCTAACAGAATCTGGCTACTGCTATTTAGTGAGGCATGAATTGAACTCCTGTTCGATTGCTTTAATGGCTCATTTGTATTGTAGAATCACTTCTACTTGATGTGGTTTTGCAATATGGGTCCCGATGCTCCGGTTTGGCACCATTTCCATTTACAGTTCATAGAACCAGCTTCACCAGCTCAGTAATTTTCAGGCTGCCACTGTACCTTTTACAGTTCAGTTTTCAGACCAACTCTGACATCATGGAGTTGGTCTTCTTCAGGAAATGACTGCATTGACCTGCAGAAAGAGGACCTGGTTCGCAGTTTTGGAGGACTAGGAATTATTTACATTTTTGCTCCTATTTTGCTGCCACTTGCATTTTCCCAACAGTCAATCGCATTGCAATCTTTGTCATGCAGATGGTAGGAAAATAAGTCGGCTGGATGGGACTCCCATTGGATATTCCAGTTCTGTTGCCTGAAGAGGATAAATTCATGAGGGAGCACCACTCCCAGGCATCTCAGGACCACTGTGTGTTATTAACAATCCCGCAGGACCCAAGTCTAATTGTACCTGGGGATGTCCAAAGAGATCTCACCACAGTGTTGCTTCATCAGAAAGGTAGTTAACCTAGCTGTATCACCAACTGCAAGGCTGACCTGCAGACTGTACTTCCTGTAACTGTGAAGGTGGCAATGACAATCTTTACCGGTCATGCTGCAGGCATGCCAATCGACTGATGTATAGAACAAACTGCTGACACCATGGCCAGAAAATTTCTCAAAGGCTCTTCTGCTGCAGTAAATTCACCAGAGATATAGAAAAAAAAACTGTTTACACACTTAAACTAGGTCTCCGCCACACGTCCAGCAAAGCTACTGAAGTGGAGTAGGAGCACCTCCGTGGAAATTCCAGGAGAGGTACCTTCATGAGTGGAAAGGAGCCAGCAACTGGAGAAGGCAAGGAACTGGCGGTGATTTCAAGAATCCTGGGCATCTGGGGGTTTTACCTACAAACCCCAACAATTAAATGGCCCAACAGAATGAAAGCACAGCTGTTTGGAGACTAATGCTACCCATTACAGCCATGGACTCCCCACACAGAAGCAGAGTTCTGATCCAATATGTAGGCAAGCATTTCCAGCATTCCATAATGGAAACCATCCAGACAGTATGTACTGCCATAGCTGCAGAGTAATATTAACATGCTTCTCCATGTGATCTCTTAGAATCATAGAATCATGGAAAGTTTAAGGCACAGAAAGAGGCCACTTGGCCCATTGTGTCTGTGCCAGCCGAAAAACGATCCACCCATTCTAATCCCACCTCCCAGCATTTGGTCCGTAGCCCTGCAGATTATGGCACTTGACATGCGTAGGCAGAGTCCAGTTGCGAACAGTTCCTGAGAGCAAAAGGGAAGAGAAACAAGGTGTGATTTTTTTCCCTGTATTTTAAAGGCGCAGAATCAGATAAATCACAGGACAGAGAAGTATAGCAGGGCTCACTTGATTCAAGAACCTGCTATTGCCGAGGAAGTGACATCAAAGTGGGGAACTTTGGAGGCCATGCCATTCCGAACTCTTTTCAGACATATCTGGTGAAGTCCAGGTGCTATCACTCATGAAAGAACTGCGAGTTGTTGTTACATTGTCTTCCCTTGCAGCTTGTCGATCAGGAGTTGACATTGATCTGTGACCGTCTCCCTGGACGCACTAAGCCCTTTCACTCAACCTGTTCTATCAGGGTCAGGTAGCTGTGTGAACATGGTCCCAGATTGGCACACTTGGCGCTGTAATGCACATCAATGCATTTACCTGATCTGGGAATGCTCTCCAACACAAGTCAAGAGCAACGGGTGCTAATGGAGAATTCATTGCACCAGTTGGCATTCAGAGTCATTAATGAGCCCTTAATTGGTGTCATTAATCAATAGGTATTAAAATAAAGGCAGAACTGTAATGCTAATGATTTCTCATTTCAGAGGATACATCATTTGGAATAGCAACTGGAAGGGCGTGCTGCTGATAGTCCTTGCACTTTTTGATTACTGTTTCCCATCATTTTAGCACAAAACCAATCTCCTTGGGCACTAGTAACAGAAACCAGTTTCATTACCAGAGGAATGAATTCTAATGAACTTATGCATAGCAGATTCATTTTACAATGCTGCAGTCTCATCCTAGCTGCTAGTTAACAATTCCCATGCACTGTTCTGTTTTGATAATGAAGTGGACACAAGATTGGCGCTGTTAAAGCAGGATGAGAATACAGAGAACTAAACTGAAACAATTTTAAAGTAAGTCACTTAAGGACAGCAAGTCAAGGGTACGATCGCCTATGTGCAGGACAGGGGGTGGACATCTGCCTCATCAGCTTGGACCAGGAGAAGACCTTTGACAGGATATCGCACACCTGCATGATGGGTGTGCTCTCCAAATTGAGGTTTGGGAAAGGAATATGCAACTGCTCTATACAAGCATCAGTAGCGCAGTTTCAATGAATGGATGGGAATCAGAAAGTTTCCTGTCCCCTCTTCCCTGTCTTGTTAATTTGCTGTATCGAACCTTTTGCTGATTCCATCAGGATGGATGCAGGCATAAGAGGGGTGACACTCCCAGGCAGCGGAGGCACTCAGGTCAAAGCCTACATGTACATGGACTACGTTGTCATCTTCTGCTTGGATCCACTGTCAGTTAGCAGGCTGATGAGCATCTGTGACCAATTCAAACTGGCCTTGGGAGCCAAAGTAAATTGCAGCAAGAGTGAGGCCATGTTCTTTAGGAACTGGGCTGACCGATCCATTGTCCCCTACATCATCAGGTCAGACTACCTGAAGGTGCTGGGGATATGGTTTGGAGGGGCTGTGCCACAACCTGGAAGGTGCAATGGTGAAACAGAAACTGGGCATATGGGAGCAGTGTTTTATCTCCATTGTGGGTAAGAACCTGGTCATTAGGTATGAGGCGCCCTCAGTGTTGCTGTACGTGGTGCAGGTCTGGCTTATACCCCACGCCTGCGCTGTGGCGATTACCTAAGCCATCTTCTGCTTTATCCAGAGATTGAAAATGGACCATGTCCACAGGGACACAATTTTCAAACCTCTAGGTAAAGGGAGAAAAATGTACCCAATGTCGCCCTCATCGTGATGGCCATCCTTGTCATCCCCGGTGTTACAAAAGATGGGTCTGGCCACATTACTGTGGGTCGTTCTATTCAGCTGGACTGTGTTGTACCAGCTGTCCTTTGTATAGAAAAACACCTTTGACTACAAGTCCATCAAGCAGTGGTCCACAAGTAATGTCCTCGAGGCCCTGCAGGAAAAGAAGATGGTGGTCCTTGTCGGATTGTTCCCCAAGCAGAATGACAAACTCATTTGGCAGAATGCCCCATTGCCAGAACTTTCTCACAAACACCAAGACGTAGCTTGGCTGGTGGTGAGAAGGGCCCGCCCTGTCAGATCCTTCCTGTATGCCCGGAGTCTCACCGCCTCCGCACACTGCCCTCGAGGCAGCTGCAGTGAGGAAGAGATTGTTGCCTACCTCCTTCTGGAATGTCCCTTTGCAAAGCAAGTCTAGAAAGAGATGCAGTGGTTTCTGTCGAGGTTCATCCTGAACAGCTTTGTAACACAGGACTCTGTGCTCTAGGGGCTGTTCCCAGGGACTCACACCGAGATAAACATCAACTGTTGCTGGAGGACCATCAACTCGGTGAAAGACGCACTTTGATTTGCCCGAAACTTGCTGGTCTTCCAGTACAAAGAACGAGTGTTGCAGACTGGCACATTCCAAAGTCCGAGACTACATGCTGAGCGACGCACTAAAGCTTGAGGCAGCCGCCGCAAAGGCTCAATGGGGAAAGGCCACTATATAAGGTCCTCCCACCATAGTGAACCAACGAGCTGGAAACTGTGTAAACCCCCTGAACTGCATGCACCAGAGAATGTTTTGACCTGTAATGCAAATGTACATTGTAAATATAACCTGTAATAGCAAGTGTAGTGAGGCACCTCATATACTGTATTGAAAGAAACGGATCCATATGGCACATTATGCAATGTTCAATTTGAATTGTTGTGTCATGTATTTTTACAAATTTAGTGAATAAAATATATGTTTGGGAAAAAAAGCAAGTCAGTAAAGCAGATATAGCAGGGAATAGGAGGAAACCTCAAAAAGTGAATGGGTTTGGGAGCCGGCGGCTGGGTCTGAAATTGAAAGGGCTGAAATTGACAATGCACGAGGAAGCCGGCTACAACCCACTGACTTCCGCCTTTAACTTCAGTGAATTCGGCAGTGTGTGAGAAACCCTCTCGTGAGGGGCGGATTGCTAATTTAAATATGTTAAAAGGCAATTAACTCTGAGTGCATAGGTTTCCTGGATCTCGCCAGTGAAAGCAAGGCAAGAGGCCAAAGGGAATTGAGACGGCTGAACAAATGGCAGGCAAAAAAATTTAAAAAGTACTCAGACATCATACCTGCTTCCTTGCCTAAGTGAAAGGCTTTTGCGCACAGGATTTGATTTTTGCTTTCACTGCCTTGGAGGTAACTTGCAATTCTTCGGAGGTTATTTCTACTGCCATGGAATTTTGTGCAACTGATCTACACTTCCCATCTGTCAAACATCAGATCAGGATGGAAGCCATTTTTGCAGCTTTACTTTGGACCTCATATGCCTCAGTGCCTCAGGAGACTCAGGGTATCATGTCCGATGGTCACTGACATTTGCAGCCTCGTGGAAGTGGACCTGGTGGCCATGCATTGCCAGTGGCCAGCAAAGTTACCACCACCCTTTATTTCTTTGCCTCTGGCTCATTCCAGGAATCTGAAGGAGATATTTGCAGAATTTTCAGAAGTATTTGCATATCCTCACAATCTGCTGCCCACAAACACATCGCACAGACGGCCGATGTCACGTTTGCCAGAGCAGAGAATTATGCGCACTTTGCAACTGATGAAGCCAGGCGGGAATGGGCGGACACTCAGCTCTGCAGCTCTGGTTTGCTTCCCACAGATCCAGGGAGTAATCCACTGTAAAAACGTGGCAATCGAGGCACCCGCAGTTCACCCTGGAGTCTTCATCAACCACAAGGCTTTTCACTCCATTAACATGCAGCTAGTCTGCAACTGCAAAAAGATCTCCATGCCTGTCTGTGCAAGATTCCCAGGGAGCTGTCATGATGCTTTTGTCCTGTGTCATTCAATCCTCCCTGAGCTCTTTGCAATGTGAAGCAGTGTTAACAACTGGCTCCTTGAAGACGAGGGCCACCCTCTAAAGACCTGGCTGATGATGTTCATGAGAAGTCCAGCCAATGATGCCCAAGAGAGATACAATCAAAGCCCCCTCACCCTGGGAGCTGTCATCGAGCAAGCAGTCGAGATGCTGAAAATGTATTTTAGGTGCCTGAACAGATCTGGGGGCATGCCCTTCAGTATGCAATAGCCAAGTTTTCCAGAATAATAGTGGTTTGCTGCATATTGCAAACAGCATAGCAGCAAGGACTGGAGCTCCAGGAGGAGGAAGGTGCTGAGCCCACTACCTCTTTGGATGAGAAGGAGGAGGAGGAGGATGTGGCGAGGGCACCAGCAGTGCTGCACATAACTGCCTGGGATGCCCTGGATGATATATTTTGGCACGATTCAGTTGACTCCTGGACCTCCTTACTTAGGTTTGGACCTGAGAATTATTAGGTATTGACAAATCACTCAGACATGAGTTCTACTGAAAGTGGTAAGTTTACTAAAGCAGAATCAAAAACCACGGAGTTTACACCAATAGTTTCACAAAGAGTCTCTTGAAAGGTTTTACACAGTCTCAAAAAGATTTATACATACAGTCCAACTGAGTCAAACAACTTGGTAGTTGAACTTTCAGTTCCAGATAATTGGCCAAATTACTCTATTCTGACTGCAGTAAAGAACACTCTTTTTCAACCTTTTTATACACTTTCTTCCCAAGTGTGGGCCAGATGTTAGATTGACAGGGCCTTTTTGTCCTTGAAAAATTCTCCTTAATATATGAAGTCCAATGGTTTTATCAAGTTCTTTGTTTAAACCATGAAGTTAAAGCCTGCTCTCAATTTCAGCTCCAATCAATATAAGAAATGTTTGTGAATTCCTTCCCTCTCTCCATCTTATCAGGCTTAGAGTAAAAAAAAAGCTTGTGGGAACGAGATGTTCTTGTTTTTCTTAACAGCCCGTACCAGTTACAGTCTCAGCAGTTCACTTGTCCAATGTCTTTCCTTATCTGTGAAAAGGCAGCTTGCAACATTCTGCATTTTGTTTTGTTTTAAAGAGTCTCTTGGTCTCGCAAAGCATGCTGGTCAAAAATGTGGTCAAAAACTGTATTCTTACAGCTGAAACAGTGAACCCAACTGGCAGACAAATTCATAAACCCACTTGGCCCTCCCATCCCCCCAGCACAAAGTGGTCATACAAGCAACTCTGTCACAGATACCCATTGCTCGTCTTTAATTCTTGCCTTAACATTCATCACAAGGGATAAGGCCACTTTCCAGACAGCAGGCAAAAATGGACAAGATGGGAAAATGGTGCAAACAAATAATTATAATCTTACAGAAAAGTTAAACAGAACCATAGCATCTAACATAGAGTTAAACACCAAGGTGCATACCATTGTGCAACAACAAATCTTAACTCTTCTTTCCTCTGCTATTCCTATGGAGTGCAACCACTGTGCCTTCAGCAGAGCTAGAGGCAGGCTGCTCAGATCCCTGCTTTCACTGCTCAGATGCTCTTGGCCAACGTCCTCGGAATTTTGAACCCATGAGGGTCCTGCCAAAGACCTCCCCACCTGCACCTGTGCAGCAGCTATCTTGGCCATCAAGACAGGAGGCAGCACATGGGATACTGACTGAGATGGCGGCAATGGGTGAGAAGTGGATGCGCTTTGAGCCAAGCTCCCACTTCCGTGTTACCTTCCTTCATCTTCCCTCTCATGGCCCACGCACACTTCCATACCAACAATGAGCTAGAGAGCACTATGCTGCTTATCAGTGGGGTGCTGATGGGCCAGGGCTAAGTTTTCAATAATCCTGTTTAAAGTGGCACTCTGAACCATTAGTGAGGGTCAACATGCACTCATCTGACTGCGCATTTGATGATCCATGCAGGTGGCTACTCTTTCCATGGACAAAGACTTAATTGCAAAGACCTGCAACATCAGGGCACTCATGTTAGAGCTGGACTCCTCCAGTCATTCTCCATGCGTGCACAGTGTGGCTGGAAAGGCAGTCCGCACCTCACACATCATCTGCTGTTGTTTCAGTATCTCTTCTTCGGCCTATGAGGCTCAGCATCTGCATCCAGTTGAGCAGTCATGCGCTGTCTACCCCCTAGAAGGACGAGGGCAGCAGATGCATGGGAACACCACCATCTGCAAGTTCCCCTCCAAGCCACACACCATCCTGACTTGGAACTATGTCCTTATTCCTTCACTGTCGCTGGGTCAAAAACCTGGAACTCCCTTCCTAACAGCACTGTGGGTGTACCTACACCACATGGACTGCAGCGGTTCATGGAGGTGGCTCATCACCACCTTCTCAAGGGCAATTAGGGATGGGCAACAAATGCTGGGCTTGCCAGTGATGCTGATATCCCATGAACAAATAATACAAAAATGGTCTGGATTCTCCACTGCTGTCCATGTCTCCACCATCTGCACTTGTTCACTTGTGATGTGTGAAGCACCATGTAGCACCCCAGCTGCCTGCCTTGCTGGTCCCACCAAGGTATGCCTATCTGAGCTGGTGGAGGGTGTGCATGAGTCATGTGATAGTGAATTTGCAGATTGAGTGAGCTTCACTGAGGATTCTCTGTTCTGCTGCTGCACCACTTCCTGAGTGACCCATGAAGAGTCGGTGGAAGATGAAAGACATGATTTAGAACTGCCAAGGTAACAGGGTGCCAAATTCTCATTGTGTCCATGATCATACTTCACTGGCTTCTGTCATTAAGGCAACATGAATGAGTGCTGTATGGCATGTGGCTGTGTGATCTTTCATTCTGTCACCAGACAGCTGGGAGACCCCCATATTTCCATCTCCGATGGCCAGGCACGCTGAGACTTGGATTATCTCCAGCACTTCCCCCTTTGGAGCTGTCAGTATGGAGACGACTGGAGGGCCACCTCCAGTTGTCTGCCTCTCCTTGATATTCTATGCTCTCTCTTCTCCTGCAGCGAGGGAAAGAAGAGAGCTATGAGTGAGAATAATGGACTGTGCTGAGTGGATGGATGGACAACATTTGTGGAGGGTCACTGTGAGGGATGGGTGTGACATTGCATTAAGATGAGGATGAGTGTCAGTGATGGGTGGTTAGATGGGGATGTAAGAAGGTGCACAGGGAGGGATGGGTGCACCTACAAGGTAAGTTGCTATGAGGAGTGATGTGCAGGGGTAAGCTTGGGATAGCAGAGGTGGGTTTGGGATCAGATGCACATCAGAATGAATTTGAATGTGCCATTGCACATACCTTTCTCAACCTGATTAGTTTGTTAAAACTCTTCTGGCACTGCATCCAGGAGAGTGACAATCTCCAGCCATGACCTCTTGTTCTGTGAGGCAATGCTTCTTCCTCCTGTCATCAGTGAAGAGAATCTCCCTGTGGGTCCTTAAAGACTGCAGCATCAGCTCTAGGGAGGCATCTGTGAAGTAAAGTGCTACCTTGCAACATTGTGAATCCATTACTGCAGTTTCTGCTTTGTTGAAACACCTGGACAATCCTTCAACGTTCATCCTAGTACTTCAGCTAAAATAGATTCATGTGGGAAACTCATAAATCAAATGCAGATGCAGTGGCTGGGTTAAAAGGTCAGTGACAAACACGCTGCTGAACTTTCAGGTTTCCCACTCGCTACTAGTCTCCCCTTGCTGTTCGTGTGTTAGACAGTCAAAATCCATTATTTGTTTAATAACCTTCTGACAGTGCTTCACTTCCTCCTGCAATCCTGAAGAGTATATTGCACCTCCACTAACCCTGGAGACAGCTGTGCTTGAAGTACCTGAAGGTAGCACATTCTGTGCCACATTCTGAGTGTACAGATTGAAAAGTACTGTCTACTGACTAATGAAGCTGCCAACTTGACACACATTTGAAAAGCAGTCCAGGAGAAGTTTCCCTTTATTAGGACCATTGAGTCAACCTTAGCTGTTAATTTCCAACCACAGGCATCCATGAAAGGGAAACTTTCTGCACATGACTGCATCACCACAACGTATAGCGAGGCCTGCATGAAGGTGTTTTATGAGCAATTTATTTCCAGTCACAAGATCAGTTCACCAGGACTGCTAGCAAGCAAGATCAGTATAGGAATAATTCAAAATAGAGAAGGTTATTGTACTATGTAAGAGCCGAAGTTAAGGATTTAGTGGAGAACATGACCTTTAACTAAATAACATTAGCCAGTAGGAGAAATCAGGAGAAATGGAGTGTGTGAGTCAATTAGGGTCTGAGTTAGAACTGCTAAGATTTATGTGAACACCTCTCTTCATTTACAGAGAAGATATGGCTGTAAATCCAAAGTGATAGCTCCTATAAATCATGAACAGCAATTTCCAGTGCAGGTTTGACAAGATCCTGCCAACGGAGACTCAGGGAAAGAATAAAATATCTGAAGTCTGCCTTACCATTAATCTGAAAAGTTACAATGTTATAGTCATACTGCAGTCAGACAGAAATCAAGTGTCCTACTTTTCATGCCTCAGTCAACATCATCCGATGTCAACTAGAACGGCGAATGGGCCTTAGTCTCATAATTAGAACTGGCCCAGCAACAATATCTAGTGTTGTATTTCCAGACAACACCAATATAGGCACAATGACAGCTAAATGAACCAGCAGAGAATTGTATTTCATGAACCCATTAAAGCAAGAGATGACTACACTGAAAAGTAAAATATGTTTGAATCCAATGGAAGAGCTGACAAGTGCATGACTCTGGCATCTTCTTGCGGCTTGGGGAGTGACGGGTATTTCTGCCAGTTCGCTCCCATTGCTGCACAGAATCCAAGAAAACTCTTGTCAGCTGATAACAATCCTCATTTTACATTCCAGATCCCTTTCTCTTTCTATCACAGCCGTTCTTGTTTTTCACCATTTTAGCAATGCTATTCTACACTTTCCCCTATATTTCTTCAAAGCTGAAAATATCATCACGTATGTTTCCAGTCACCTGCGTGCTGAACGTATTGGCATTAAAAATTATTTTAACCATCCCTCATTGAACTCATCTCTTTCTAGAACCTCAGAACTGTAGAATGCCTTCATTCCCTCAATCTTCCCTTCCTGTAACAGACTTTTAAAACCCAAGCTTGCCCATCATCAACTCATTACATATTGATTTATCTTGTCTTTTTGCTCATTCTTTTCAGACTTGGTGGCATCCTACGTTGTGGATTTTGGCCCTTTATCTGAGTTTCTCAATTAAAAGATGATCTTACTTTGATGTTGCCGTGCTATCTAATCAAGGAGTGATCTGGATTAAACTACATTGACTCCATTTATATTGATCTAAACATTCCCTAATTTCTTTTCTTTTTGTTGATTCACATTTAGGTCGATTTGAGACAAACCCAGCTCCAACGTTCCTTTTCTTTTCACTACCAGGATTACAGTCTCCAGAAATTTAGAGAAAGTTGATGAAAAAAATATCAAATGATGATTCGTTTAATTGAATTCTGGATTTGAAATGAGGTATGGCTCCCGACTCACTTGACATGCTCAATCCTTTGAAATTCAGTTCCAAATGATGCCCCTGAAAGTTTTTAGATTAGATTAGAGATACAGCACTGAAACAGGCCCTTCGGCCCACCGAGTCTGTGCCGAACATCAACCACCCATTTATACTAATCCTACACTAATCCCATATTCCTACCAAACATCCCCACCTGGCCCTATATTTCCTTACCACCTACCTATACTAGTGACAATTTATAATGGCCAATTTACCTATCAACCTGCAAGTCTTTTGGCTTGTGGGAGGAAACCGGAGCACCCGGAGAAAACCCACGCAGACACAGGGAGAACTTGCAAACTCCACACAGGCAGTACCCGGAATCGAACCCGGGTCCCTGGCGCTGTGAGGCTGCGGTGCTAACCACTGCGCCACTGTGCCGCCCTTAAGTATTCCAATTTCCTGCCATTGTTTTTATCAATTGCCAATCAGGTGGTAGGCCTAGTGTCCTAATAGGGAAAACCTACAAATTATCCATAAGAAAGCATTTTTCCTGGAATAATGTAACTATGAGAACTGTTCTTGTTCTCCCATGTGGCCCTCAAGCCAAGCTAAATGAGGAAGCAAATCTCTGTCAGAGCTTTGGCCTTTGAGCACTTATCCTGTAATTTCCTTACAGGAACCAGAGTGCTGCAAAATTACATTGAATTTCATAGAGTCTACAGTACAAAAACAGGCCATTCGACCCAACTGGTCCATGCAAGTGTTAATGCTCCACATGAGCCTCCTCCCACCCTACTTCATCGCAACTTTTCAGCATAAAACGTCACTCCTTTCTCCATCATGTACTTACCTAGCATCCCCTTAAATACATCATCATCTGCACCATCTTGTAGTGAGTTCCACATTCCAACCGCTCTCTGGGTAAAGCTGTTCTTCCTGAATTCCCTATTGCATTTATTGATGACTATCTTCTCATTACGGCTACTTGCAGCTTGAACCCCTCAAAGTATAGACCCTGCTCCCCAGCGCACACCCCACCTACCCCCTCCCCCGAGAAAATTTCCAAGTTGCCCAAGATAAACAGAAGTTGCTGCGAGCGTGAGTTTTTGTTTCACATTAGCCTTCCAGTTGCATCTTAAGAAACCTTTTCTACCTTTATCATCATGTTTGGAGAGAAACACTGCTTAAATCCTGACTATTTATTTGTGTGGACAAAGCACAAATGACAGCATTTAGGGCCCATGATGTTGTTTCATCCCAGTCCCTTCATATACATGGGTGTACTGAACAGTGGGTGGGCACATCTCTTCCAGCAGTGGAGCATGAATGGATCCCTGGCAGATCTGGGGTGAGTATAAAATTCCAGTTTCCCCATAACATTCTGACCTCCTTCCGTCCTTTTTCCTCATAAAAATATTCTTCATTAGATGGATTCAGGGCCGAGCAGAGCTGATCCATCCGACAAAGTGATACGGTAGTTCTGCATGTTTTAGGTGTTCTAGTTTGACACTAGATTTGATTTAAATAGGGAGGCTGCACTTTATATAATTCTGGAGTTTTTAATAAATGTGTTCAGCTAGACTAAGAGAAATGCATTGAGTTTAGCATTTATTTCCTCCTGTTTACATATTTCCGTAGGTCCTCCTTTTGGTGGGTACATCAAGCACAGAAGAAATCTAAATTTAAGCAAAGAAGCAGAAAAAACATACGCAGAGTGAAGCCGAGGTTTTGATTGCTTCCCATTTCAGTAGTTAATTTTATTTTTCAGACCTTGTTCCAAGATCATTGGGTTCACAGACTCGGTGGGCCGAAGGGCCTGTTTCAGTGCTGTATCTCTAAAAAAAAAAATCTCTTCTCATAATTACTAAAGATTGGATAGAGACTGCCAGAACCAGTTGTGCACTTGACCCTTTACAACTGCCAGACAATGGTCAGGAGCTGATGTTCTATTTTGTCTGAACTTGATTCAAGCCGAGATCTCCCGAGGTGAAATGACAGTGCTCTAATGCATCCAATCACTTAGTCTCCCACAAAGCTAATTGGAGGTTTAGGGGAAGGTTTTGGATCAGATAACTTTCTATATATTTCACCCTTTTTAACAAATTGTCTCTTTCAATCTTGATGCTTTCTAAGGCCTGTTAGTATGAGGTAGCCACCTTGATTGGGAGAACTAGCAACAAGTGTCATTGCCTGCTGTCTGCACCTTTTGATGAATGCAGTAAAATGAGTTGGTAAGAGGAGTGGGACTGAAATATGGACATAAAGTTAGGAGTAACAAGGCTAATATCACCCATCAGAATTCCATACATTTTGACCTATTCTTTCCTCCTTGGTGATGGTTTTGCCAGAGGTAGTTTGGGGCTCAACTTCTAATAGTCAGCGTGACACTGTTGTGACCCCATGGCTATTTTCTTTTCTCAAGTTCATTGTCAGATTCAAGGTACCCTCCTCGAGCTCTCCTGTTGGCAGCTTGGCAGCAGAGGGAGTGGTTGGGGTACCAATGCTGCTCGAGTATTTAATTAACTTAAAGAACATCCAACTGATGTAATGGCTGAGAGGAAGTTTTTCAAACAGTGTTGGCAAGAAGCATTCCTGAGGATGTTAAGCAGGGCCCAAAGACCCCATGCTTTCAGAGTCCTCCACATCGATTTTATTGGCCCAAATAAAGGAAAGGGTTCTCATCCTTGTTTTGAAATCCCTCCATGGCCTCACCCCCTCTCTATCTCTGTAACCTCGTGGAGACCTGCAACCCTCCGTGATCTCTGTGCTCTTCCAATTCTGGCCTCTTGTGTATCCCTGATCTTAATTGCTCCGATTGGCAGGCATGGCTTCAGCTGCCTAGGCTCTAAGCGCTGGAATTCCCCCCTTTAATCTCTCTGCCTCGCTACCTCTTCAAGCCGCTCCTTAAAATCTACCTCTTTGACCAAACGTTTGATCACCTGTCCTAATATCTCCTTAGGTGGCTTGGTGTCAAATTTTGTTCGATAATGCTCCTGTTAAGTGTCTTGTGATGTTTTACTACCTTAAAGGCACTATATAAATGCAAGCTGTTGCTGTAAGGAGTCTTGGGACCAAGTTCTCAGGATCCTTGAAGAACATAAAGCACATGCACAGGCAGTGGAGAATGTCCCAAAGTGTGCTGTTCAATTGGAGTTTACTATCTGCATTGAATACACTAAGATGGACAAAGCAAACAACTTTGAAGTAAATCTCTGCCTCCCTATTCATGAAGCTCTGGATCACTGCCCTGATCAAATAACTGCATTGCTTCTGCAAAGAAGCACAGCAAAGTATCCATCCATGACAATCAAATGTCAATGCCAAGAACTCTTGGGTTCCATTTCCGGATCGCAGATGCAAAACTGATTTTTTGTCATGTTTGAGAGGTGCCCAGACAAGGGGAGAAAATGACTCTGAGGTCATCAGTGAAGCAAGGACTTCTGAGCACAAATTTCCATTTGTGACCACCACCAATCCTTACTTTTTTGTGAGAGAGCACGATAAAATATGTTCAGCAATTTGGGAAGTGTTTGCGGAATGCTGCTATATATTCATTATCTTTTCACGTTGTTTTCAAGATAGTGTGCTGAGGATAGTAGATTGCACAGAATATTCTCCAGCCAAGGCATTTCTTGGATGTTGCTCAAGAAAGGAAGAATTGTGGAATCAAGAAAAAGCTGGAAATCACTCAGCAGGTGAGGCATCATCAATGAAGAGAGCAACGAGGTTAATGTTTCAGCTCAATAACCTTTCATCAGAACTTTTCATCAAAATCAGGATGCGGATCTGCTGATCAAATGTAGTTTGGAGTTCTCTGCCTTGCATATGTGCTTACTTTGTGTTCTCAAGGTCAGCAGCACACCGATAGGACTTAGTAAGTAGTTCTATTAGCCTGTGCTCCTGAACAGGAGCATCACTCTCCAGGACCACTTAGCAAAACTTCGGCCAAACACTGCCCACAAATCATTGAGCATCCATATCAGTTACTGGTTCACCCTTGGATTTACAATATAGTCTCTCGGCAGGTGAGCTGAATTCAAGAAATTATTTGCTTGTTTGCAACATCTACACGTGCAAAATGCTGTTGTTGTACAAGTCTCACCTATAAGTATGTTCTGTAATCCAAAGTGGGAGATGGAAATAGTGCAATGACATCTACAGAGCATCTGGGATCTGTGTGAACAGGGTAAGTATCTGTATGCCTCCTTAACCAATCAAGTTGAAGGATCGTGAAATCAACACCACATGGTCTGATAATGGAGTGTAAGTTAGAGCAGCTGAATTCAATGTCAGATCAGGTACAGAAAGTGAAATAAAGAGGAGGACAGAAAGATTGGATTAAGAGAGTGAAAAAGAAACAGAGAAAACATTTTAAAGAAGTATCTTCAATAACAATTCAAACCTGAAAGAATGAGACTCTGCAGTTGTAATAGTTAATTTTCAGTGCCTGAGAGGCTGGCTGTAATTAATATTTATCCCATTGTTAAAGGAAACTTAGACTTGAAGTGATTTGCCTTAACTTTCTGTGACAAGTTCAGTGCATATCAATAGTGCAATTACGGGAACTTCACACCGCTGAATGCATTTGATGGGGATTGAGACAACGAGATACCATTTTTGGGAAACTAATGGCAAACTTTTGGATTTCCATGTTTTATCACAAATCCACTGTCATCTGAAGTTGCTGTGACATTTACACATAATTAATGGCAAGCACTATTAGCCTCATCATTATTTTGATAGCCAATTTTGAGCCAATATATCAAAAATTATTGAAGAATGACACTGAATCAATGGATTGTCTGACAACTGCCAAAAGTTGCCAGAAAACCATTGTGTATTTTTAATAGATTTTGCCAACATGGCAGCAGTCATTGTCCTCATTCCTTGGGAATCACTTTGAGATCAGTCTGAGAGCATATATGAAGGCAAATATTTCTTTTGAGAGTGTCTGGAAGGGCCCAGACTGGTTGGAAAAGCGATAAATCCCTTCTTCAATCTCAGGATCCAGAATGTTCCATTTGCTGTGTATTTTAAGGCCTGAAAGCATGGCATATTTATTTCAAACTCAAAGGAGAAAATCACATTTTATTTTTGCGTTGGCATAATTGATGTGATCTTAATATTGAATTAAGGATTAGAACAGATCAAATTGTTATGAAACAACATTTCATTCCTCTACCAAGCTTGATATTTAATGGTAGTCATTTAAATAGTAAATATTTAAAATTGAAGAAGAACATAAAACTCCCTTGTACCACAAGTTAATATTTTAGTGTTTGGGGAGCACTGGGAGTAGTTTGCCACTTCAGAATAATTTAAAAATGTATCATGAGCTGAATTCAATGATCAGGAGACTTGGGTCAACCTGTGGGCCTTAAACTAAACACGCTAATATTAGTTAATGTCATGACAGGCAGGCCTTTTGGCCAATCATATAACAGTCTAACTGCTCTACAACTGCTTCATCTACAAGTGATCCAAAGTTCATTCTGAACTCTGAACCACAAAGACTTGAATTTGCATCCCAGGGACTTGTCCTTTAAAAAATATTGGCTTAATGCATTTTGGAGGCAGCCTAACTTCGAGATGCTGGAAGCATTGTCGCCTCAAAAAGTTCAATAACAAGTGGTCAAGGTCAGTGAATGCATCTTCACCATTCAGAGCCCAGAGTGAGCAGCTACATCTGTAACTGCCTGAGTTATTCTTGTTCTTTGTGCAGTTATGTGGTGCCAAGCATGCTTTAATCTGACTCTTGACCTAACTGGATTTCAGACCCTGAAGCAGCCACAGCATCACTAACAGCTGTCTTGAGAGAGAGCCCCACTGTGGTCATTGTCTGGATCATAGAGGGCATTGCAACAGATGGCATGAGTACAGTCATTGGAAATGTACTGTGCAGGCATCCATGAACTCCTCAAGCTGGTGATGCCAGAGGCTGGCTATTCAGTGCCACCCATGCAGCACGGTCACAGCAGCTCCTGCTGAGGTGCTCATTGATCCAAGTGAGCACTTCCGACATCTTAGCAGCCTCTGCTTCAAAGCAGGCTCACCGAGGCATGCATTCTTTTCCAACAGCCGGCGGGGCCAAGTCCACATTTAGTTTACTGTTTGCCCCTCATTATTATCCCTTTCTCACTGTTGGTGGATCGTCACTCTCTGATTCATCTGCTTTTTTCTTTAGCTCTGACATTATATTGGGGCAATTTTAACCTAATCGGCCCACAGAGAAATGAACGGTTTTACACCCCAAACTATTATATTCATCATTGAAGCCAATGGACAATAACAACTGGCAAGAGGTAAAACCAACGTTGCACCCATCCGGTGGACTCCAGGCCAATAAGTTTGGTTAAAATTGCCCACTATTGGGACTAATTCTGTGTGAGCACGAAAGAGATACCAGAACTGCTGTTCCTTGGGTACTGCAAGCAGATGGAGCACAGTGAACAAGTTAACGGAGGAAGACGAGGTGAACAAGTCACCAACCACTGGTGAGGAAGGAATTATAGCACTAGAAGTAATGATGGACAGCAACTGTAGTCAGCCTTTTGCTATAATACGAGACCAGGTAATTGCAATAGGTTTGCAGCACTCCTTCTTTGGCCTCCTTATTTCAAGAGACTGGAGGTGGTCAGTGGTTTGTGAAGCAGTGCCTGGAGTGGCTATAAAGGCCAATTCTAGAGTGACAGGCTCTTCCACAGGTGCTGCAGAGAAATTTGTTTGTCGGGGCTGTTACACAGTTGGCTCTCCCCTTGCGCCTCTGTCTTTTTTCCTGCCAACTACTAAGTCTCTTCGACTCGCCACACTTTAGCCCCGTCTTTATGGCTGCCCGCCAGCTCTGGCTAACGCTGGCAACTGACTCCCACGACTTGTGATCAATGTCACAGGACTTCATGTCGCGTTTGCAGACGTCTTTGAAGCGGAGACATGGATGGCCGGTGGGTCTGATACCAGTGGCAAGCTCGCTGTACAATGTGTCTTTGGGGATCCTGCCATCTTCCATGTGGCTCACATGACCAAGCCATCTCAAGCGCCGCTAACTCAGTAGGGTGTATAAGCTGGGGATGTTGGCCGCCTCGAGGACTTCTGTGTTGGAGATACGGTCCTGCCACCTGATGCCAAGTATTCTCCGGAGGCAGCGAAGATGGAATGAATTGAGACATCGCTCTTGGCTGACATACGTTGTCCAGGCCTCGCTGCCATAGAGCAAGGTACTGAGGGCACAGGCTTGATACACTCGGACTTTTGTGTTCCGTGTCAGTGTGCCATTTTCCCACACTCTCTTGGCCAGTCTGGACATAGCAGTGGAAGCCTTTCCCATGCGCTTGTTGATTTCTGCATCTAGAGACAGGTTACTGGTGATAGTTGAGCCTAGGTAGGTGAACTCTTGAACCACTTCCAGAGCGTGGTTGCCAGTATTGATGGATGGAGCATTTCTGACGTCCTGCCCCATGATGTTCGTTTTCTTGAGGCTGATGGTTAGGCCAAATTCATTGCAGGCAGCCGCAAACCTGTCGATGAGACTCTGCAGACACTCTTCAATGTGAGATGTTAAAACAGCATCATCAGCAAAGAGGAGTTCCCTGATGAGGACTTTCCGTACTTTGAACTTCGCTCTTAGACGGGCAAGGTTGAACAACCTGCCCCCTGATCTTGTGTGGAGGAAAATTTCTTCTTCAGAAGACTTGAACGCATGTGAAAGCAGCAGGGAGAAGAAAATCCCAAAGAGTGTGGGTGCGAGAACACAGCCCTGTTTCACGCCACTCAGGATAGGAAAGGAGTCTGATGAGGAGCCACCATGTTGAACTGTTGAATTGCAATAAGTTTGCAGCACTCCACAGTGGGGTAAATGAGTGGGTTATCTCGCATTTGGAGCTCTTAAGGGGCTCTTGATCACCTCCAAAGCAGAAGGGGAGGAGGAGGACGGTAGCATAGAGGCAATGTTGCTGGACTAGTAATCCAGGCACCTGGACTAATGCTCTGGAAACATGGGCTGGAATTTTATGTCTGCCTCTGGAGCGAACTGGGAAGTTGCGGGGGGTGGGGTGCGTAAAATCAGGTGGGATGGTGGGCAGGGACCTGTCCATTGCCTACCAGCCTTCGCTGGTATTTTACCGGCGGCAAGGAAGGTGGCAGGCGGCCCGCCTGCCCTCAGCCAATTACTGGCCACTTAAGGGCTTCTTCCTGCTGCTGCTTGTAAAATACCAGTGGCAGACGGGCACTTTGCCACCTGGGAGGCCACCAGTAAAAGCTGGCAGCCTTCTTGAGGGCTGGGGGGCCCCTCCTGATCACGTCACTCTGTACCCCACAGAGGGGGCTGCCCCACCTCCCCGAGCGGCATGGGCCACCTCACTGGAAGACCCCTCCCTCCCCCTTGCCAGGGCCTGGCTGATTGGCCCCAGTGAATGTAATGATGAGCTGCCACCATATAATGAGTTCTTTTATGTTGTCTGATGCGACATAAATGAGATGCGCGGAGTCCAGTTGGTTGAAGATCTCAAACAGGTTTATTACAGCTAAACTATTATACAGTACAGAGCATCTTATTTACGGAACATTCCTCTAGCTGTTACAGTTGCAGACTGACTCTGGCTCCTGGAGTTTAGCTCATTGTTCTTTTATTCATTCATGGGATGTGGGCGTCGCTGGCTATGCCAGCATATATTGCCCATCCCTAATTGCCTTTGAGAAGGTGGTGGTGAGCTGCCTTCCTGAACCGCTGCAGTCCATGTGAGGTAGGTACACGCACAGTGCTGTTAGGAAGGGAGTTCCAGGATTTTGACCCAGCGACAGTGAAGGAACGGCAATATAGTTCCAAGTCAGGATGGTGTGTGACTTGGAGGGGAACTTGCAGTTGGTGATATTCCCATGCATCAGCTGCTCTTGTTCTTCGAGGTGGTAGAGGTCGCGGGTTTGGAAGGTGCTGCCTGAAGAGCCTTGGTGCGTTGCTGCAGTACATCTTGTAGATGGTACACACTGCAGCCACTGTGCGTCGGTGGTGGAGGGAGTGAATGTTTAGTTTAGTTTAGTTTAGAGATACAGCACTGAAACAGGCCCTTCGGCCCACCGAGTCTGTGCCGACCATCATCACCCATTTATACTAATCCTACACTAATCCCATATTCCTACCACATCCCCACCTGTCCCTATATTTCCCTACCACCTACCTAGAGGCAATTTATAATGGCCAATTAACCTATCAACCTGCAAGTCTTTGGCATGTGGGAGGAAACCAGAGCACCCGGAGGAAATCCACGCAGTCACAGGGAGAACTTGCAAACTCCACACAGGCAGTACCCAGAATTGAACCCGGGTCGCTGGAGCTGTGAGGCTGTGATGCTATCCACTGCGCCACTGTGGGGTGCCAATGAAGCGAGCTGCTTTGTTCTGGATGCTGTCGAGCTTCTTGAGTGTTGTTGGAGCTGCACCCATCCAGGCAAGTGGAGAGTATTCCATCACACTCCTGACTTGTGCCTTGTCGATACTGGAAAGGCTTTGGGGAGTCAGGAGGTGAGTTACTCGCCTCAGGATTCCTAGCCTCTGACCTGCTCCTGTAGCCACTGTATTTATATGGCTGCTCCAGTTCAGTTTCTGGTCAATGGTAGCCCCTAGGATGTTGATAGTGGGGTATTCAGCGATGGTAATGCCACTGAATGTCAAGGGGAGATGGTTAGATTCTCTCTTGTTGGATATGGTCATTGCCTGGCACTTGTGTGGCGCAAATGTTACTTGCCACTTATCAGCCCAAGCCTGGATATTGTCCAGGTCTTGCTGCATTTCTACACGGACTGCTTCAGTATTTGAGGAGTCGCAAATGGTGCTGAACATTGTGCAATTATCAGCGAACATCCCCACTTCTGATCTAATGATTGAAGGAAGGTCATTGATGAAGCAGCTGAAGATGGTTGGGCCTAGGACACTACCCTGAGGAACTCCTGCAGTAATGTCCTGGAGCTCAGATGATTGACCTCCAACAACCACAGCCATCTTCCTTTGCGCTAGGTAGGATTCCAACCAGCAAAGAGTTTTCACCCTTATTCCCATTGACTCCAGTTTTGCTAGGGCTCCTTGATGCCATACTTGGTCAAATGCTGCCTTGATGTCAAAGGCAGTCACTCTCACCTCACCTCTTGAGTTTAGCTCTTTTGTCCATGTTTGAACCGAGGTTGTAATGAGGTCAGGTGCTGAGTGGCCCCGGTGGAACCCAAACTGAGTATCACTGAGCAGATTATTGCTAAGAAAGTGCTGCTTGATGGCACTGTTGATGACACCTTCCATCACTTTGCTGATGATTGAGAGTAGACTGATGGTGAGGTAATTGGCCGGGTTGACCTTGCCCTGCTTTTTGTGGGCAGGACATATCTGGGCAATTTTCCACATTGCAGGGTAGATGCCAGCGTTGTGGGTGTACTGGAACAGCTTGGCTAGGGGTGCAGCAAGCTCTGGAGCACAAGTCTTCAGTATTATTGCCAGAATGTTGTCAAGGCCCATAGCTTTTGCAGTATCCAGTGCCTTCAGTCGTTTCTTGATATCATGCAGCGTGAATCGAATTGGCTGTAGTCTGGTATCTGTGATGCTGGGGACTTCAGGAGGAGGCCGAGATGGATTGTTGCAAATGCTTCAGCCTTATCTTTCGCACTGATGTGCTGGGCTCCCCCATCATTGAGGATGGGGATATTTGTGGAGCCACCTCCTCCAGTTAGTTATTAAATTGTCCACCACCATTCACGGCTGGATGTGGCAGGACTGCAGAGCTTAGATCCGATCCGTTGGTTATGAGATCGCTTAGCTCTGTCTATTGCATGCTGCTTATGCAGTTTGGCATACAAGTAGTCCTGTGTTGTAGCTTCACCAGGTTGACCCCTCAGTTTGAGATATGCCTGGTGCTGCTCCTGGCATGCCCTCCTGAACTCTTCATTGAACCAGGGTTGGTCTCCTGTCTTGATGGTAATGGTAGAGTGGGGGATATGCCGGGCCATGAGGTTACAGATTGTGATTGAGTGCAATTCTGCTGCTGCTGATGGCCCACAGCGCCTCATGGATGCCCAGTTTTGCATTGCTAGATCTGTTCGAAGTCTATCCCATTTGGCATGGTGATAGTGCCACACAACACGATGGATGGTATCCTCAATGTGAAGGCGGGACTTTGTCTCCACAAGGACTGTGCGGTGGTCATTCCTACCAATACAGTCATGGACAGAAGCATCTGCGGCAGGCAGATTGGTGAGGACAAGGTGAAGTATGTTCTTCCCTCTTGTTGGTTCCCCCATCACCTGCCGCAGACTCAGTCTAGCAGCTATGTCCTTTAGTACTCAGCCAGTTCGGTCAGTCGCGGTGCTACCAAGCCACTCTTGGTGATGGACATTGAAGTCCCCCACCCAGAGTACATTCTGTGCCCTTGCCACCCTCAGTGCTTTCTCCAAGTGGTGTTCAACATGGAGGAGTACTGACTCATCAGCTGAGGGAGGGCGGTAGGTGGTAATCAGTAGGAGGTTACCTTGCCCAAGTTTGACCTGATGCCATGAGACCTCATGGGGTCTGGAGTCAATGTTGAGGACTCCTAGAGCAACTCCCTCCCTATTGTAGACCACTGTCCCGCCACCTCTGCTGGGTCTGTCCTGCTGGTGGGACAGGACATACCCAGGGATAGTGATTGCAGTGTCTGGGACATTGTCTGTAAGGTATGATTCTGTGAGTATGACTATGTCAGTCTGTGGGACAGCTCTCCCAACTTTGGCACAAGCCCCCAGATGTTAGTAAGGAGGACTTTGCAGGGTCGACAGGGCTGGGTTTGCCGTTGTCGTTCCCGGTGCCTAGGTCGATGCCGGGTGGTCCGTCCGGTTTCATTCCTTTTTATTGATTTCGTAGCGGTTAGGTACAACTGAGTGGCTTGCTAGGCCATTTCAGAGGGCATGTAAGAGTTAACCACAATACTGTGGGTCTGAAGTCACATGTAGGCCAGACCAGATAAGGACAGCAGATTTCCTTCCCTAAAGGACATTAGTGAACCAGATGGGTTTTTACAGCAATCAACAATGGTTTCATGGCCATCATTAGACTAGCTTTTAATTCCGGATTTATTAATTAAATTCAAATTCCACCTTCTGTTGTGGTGGGATTTGAACCCATGTCCCCAGAGTAATACCTTGGGTCTCTGGGTTACTAGTCCAGTGATAATATCACTACACCACCACATCATTAGCATACTAAGATCTTAAAGGGACATCACTCTTAAAGGCAATCACACAGCATCCCCCTTTTTCCAAAGATAACTCTCGAATGCTAAAAGTAACAACATATAAAATTAGATATCATCAACATTATTTACACATGGATGGAGATTGTGAAATTTACAAATATTAAAGAGCAAAGGTCCATATATGAACTCGGTGATTTGACAACTCTTTTCAAGGGATGTGTGTCTCATCTGTTGTTGATTTTTCTGAAGTTTCTCCCTCTCTGCATTCAGTTTCTGTTGATCTGTCTTCAACCTGCTAACATACTGTGTTGCTTTTTTCGAGATGACCACTTTTGAGACCTTGTCATTCTTGGAGAGTTCTGGCACCTCATCCTGAAGATCCAACAGACAATGCTTCAACTCCTTCCTCCTCTTCCTCTTCAGGATATTTTGTGCCCATCGCCTTTCCTCATCCTCCACATCTGAAGGCTCGGGGCACAAGGTCAAGGACTTGTTGGGGAAGAGGACTTGGCCTCATGGAGGTACCTGTTCCATTCTGGCTTGTTGTGGTGCCGGCAGTTCTTTAGATAGCAGAAGTGAAGGTGCAGCACATTTGTGCTGTTGCTGTTTCCAGACTGCACTGTTTCATGCTGGTCAGAGTCTGCGAGTGGGTTCTTATCCTTAGAGATTTCCCTTGGTAATGCTCTTGTGGATGGTTATGATGATGAGGTCCTTACACGGTGGTAGTCCTGCCACTGCTGGTCTGTTTATGTCTACTACATAGAATGTTTGTGCTTTCCATGCTGACTTGCCATATCTGCATTGCATTCTTAATGTGCTACTGCAAGGAATGGGTGACCCATTGTATGCAGATAACTTGGCAGTTGTCGGTTGAATCATTGATTTCCAGAATTTGGACTGGTAGGATATATATTTGCACTAGCGCCGGTGTCAGTCTTGACTGAGTGCATGTTTGCCAGATTTCTTTGGGCACATGATGTTAATAGTGGCAAAAGCTTCCAGTTTATGACATCATCGACATGATGTATCAGGTTCACAATGTGGAACGCCTTCTCGTCTTTTGGCTGTAAATTACTTCTATTTTTTATTTATTTATTTTTATTTATTTAGAGATACAGCACTGAAATCGGCCCCTTGGCCCACCAAGTCTGTGCCGACCAACAACCACCCATTTATACTAATCCCACATTAACCCCAAATTCTCTACCACATCCCCACTGTTCTCCTATCACCTACCTATACTGGGGGCAATTTACAATGGCCAATTTACCTATCAACCTGCAAGTCTTTGGCTGTGGGAGGAAACCGGAGCACCCGGCGGAAGCCCACGCAGACACAGGGAGAACTTGCAAACTCCACACAGGCAGTACCCAGAATTGAACCTGGGTCGCTGGAGCTGTGAGGCTGCAGTGCTAACCACTGCGCCACTGTGCCGCCCTCTCTGGATCTCTCTGGGTCTTGTCTCAGTTCTGTTTTGCCATGGAGCTCGTGTATCAGCCTGTGTTTATACAGGTCTCTGGGGCTTTCCTTGCTGCTGTTGGCCTGTTTTCTGTTTGTTTACACCTTACTGTGACTTCTGGCTGTGTCTTTGGAGTCAAATTTGTGACATCGGTGGGCCCACTGTCATTTTGCTCTGCACGACTTGCACAGGCCTTGAAATGCAGGATAGCTTTTCGGTGAGTGGGACCAACCACACAGCTTGCTGGCTCTTTTTGACCTGGTGATGGTGCCAATACTGTTGGCTGCACCTCATACTTGCAGGTGCTATTGCCCAGCTACAATGGCTTCGTATTTCCTGCCATCTTCCAGCAGTGCATCAATGCTATGACCTTTCTTTTTCCCCAAGAGGTCTTTCTGAAAGATGTGTGTTGATACAATTACCAGCTCCATGGGTCGCTCTGACATCTCACTTTCTGAGAAATTGCATTTGTTGCCCTTACTACGGCATCTACTGATGATCTGGTCTGTTGATTCTTGTGGCTGTTGCCTATTGGATATCAATTCCAGGTGGTGAATTCAAATATTCACTCGTAATCAGAGTTGATCTTCTAGCACTCTCCATATCTTTGCAGGATCTTTCTGTTCCTTTTCAGATAAGCCAGAGGTATTGATTCTGTGTAATCCCTCATTTCCAACTGCTAGTATTTTTACAGCCTGTTTTTCTGGTTCTACAATTACGTGGTATGTGAAGCATAACTACGTTCTTTGTTTGAAAAGTTAGAACGCAGATAGGACATCCATAGCTTTCCACTTAATGCTGGGAAATTTGGTATCCATTTTTCTGCTGCGCTTTTGCTTTAAGACTTGCTTTAAGACTTGGTTCTGTGGCTGTGTACTGCTTTCCCTTTAAACAAACTCTCTTGGCTGCTTTGATTGACAGGAGCAGGCGTTTGTCAGTGCTTGTCTGTTTATCTAGCTTTTAGCACCCTCGCTGGTCTTTTTACACAGCTGTGCAATAGGCATTTCAAGTGCTTTTTTCTGCTAGAGTTTGTTTATCCAGTCATTCAATAGGCAATCCTTCATGCTTGAGTGGTTTTATGGGTTTTCTAAAACTTTGGCTGAGTGAATGAAAACTTTTCATGCTTCGGTGATTTAATGTTATTTTAACTGTAGCTGCGGCTGCATGAATGGAGGATTCCCATGTCTTTTGCTGTCAGAGGCCTCCTGTAATGGCAACAATTGCGATCAGCTCAAGAGAAGAACCTCTGATTGATTGGCAGCTCTTGGAGGCAGGACATCCTGCCTCAGAGAGGTGGAAGCTATGATCTCAGGTAATTAATCACCTGAAACCCGCAAAATAGCATATTGGCTTCCAGGGCCGGAGGAGGTGGACTCACCTCTGGCTTTCCAGCTGGTGGGTGAGGCCATCACCTCCTCGTTAAATTCCAGCCATGAGTTCAAATCCCACCATGGCAGCTGGGGGGTATTTAAATTCAACTAATTAATAAATGTTGCATAAAATGCTAGTCTCATTAATAATAATCATGAAACTACTGGATTGTCATAAAAACCCATCCAGTTCACTCATGTGCTTCAGGGAAGGAAATCTGCTGTCGTTACCCGGTCTGGCCTAGATGTGACTCCAGTCCCACTGCAATGTAGCTGACTCTTAACTGCCCTCTGAAATGGCTAAACAAGCCACTCAGTTCAAGGGCAATTAAGGATAGACAATAAGTGTTAGCTTGTGACACTTGCATCCCAAGAACATGCTGGAATTCCATTCATTGAGGCAGCTTTAGAGGTAATACTGGAGGAGGTCTGGCAAGGAAAATACAAAAAAGAGATTGGCATTTTTGGAGAGGGCCTTTCACACCCTCAGCATGTCCCAAAGTGCTGTGCAGCCAATGAAGTACTTCTGAAGTGTAGTCACTGTTGTGCTTTGCTGATGAGGGTCATCCGGCAGTGAACGACACTATCAGTTCAGCCAAGATGGAGGTGGTTGTAAAATGCATTGGTGTATCCTCTGCTCTAAACCTGGGAGGAGGAGAAACAGGAAGGAATTTGAAGGTCTCAGGAAGGTTACCAACACAAGTTCTGCTGACACATTGTTAAAATTTATAATTGACTTCCACGGCACCTCAACAGCACTGCAATTTAAGTTTGGGCCAGCATCACAGAGAACAAGTACATAGCACTATGGCAACTGCTCCAGCACTTTCCAAATGTACTGACATATTTATATTTTACCAGGGCACTGGCTATGGTTGCCTTGGCAATGAATGTCAAGTATGGTGCCAACACAAGATCTGCTTCATAATGCATCTGTTCCTTTGGACTCTTGTGCGGCACACATATCCCAGATTGGACATTCCAACATTTATCCCTTTTCAACCTGTTTAGGGAAGAAAGGCACATATCAGAAAGCAATCAATAAACATGAGAGGAAGGTATAACCATTGACCCCTTATAAGGAGAAAGCCCTGAAGATTCTGGCCACAGAGGCAATAGAGGGGAGGTGGGCGGAGAAGTTGGAGGCCTCTCCTTAGCTCATAGTCTGTATCTTTTGCTACTCACTCTTTGCCTGCTGTTCACTGCTTTAAGAAACTCCGAGTAAGTTCAGTTTTCAAAATGAGGCAGAAAGGTTGAAGTAGGTGCAGACAAGCAGAGCTGCTACTGGCAACAATTCGTTTTATTTGTCATGATGTGGGTATTGCTGGGAAGTCAATAATTGCCCATCCCTGGTTGCCCTGAGATGGTGCTGCTGGGCCTTCTCCTTGAATTCCTGCAGTCTTTGCGCTGATGTGCACCCACAATGGTGTAGAGTAGGGGATTCCAGGAAACTGACCCAGTGACAATACAGGATTGGCCATACGTGTTTAAATAGAGGTGATTGGGTTCCCATCAGATTCTTGCTGTTGTCTTTCTCACTGATAAAAATTGTGATGAAACATAGGTATAATAAGCTTAATCATGTAGAATTTAGACATAATTAATACATTTTATCTTTTAGAATTAAAGAGTGAATAAATGGTCAGTTTTCAAGACTCACTGAAATCCCCTTTTAAGGGCAGAGTTAAAAAACCATAAACATCCCTGTTACAATAGAAGGTGAACCAGAAACACCTTTTAAGTTAAAGAATCTGTTCCAAGGTCTTTGTTACAATGGAATTAGAAGATGAAACACACCGAGACATGCGAGACGAGGTCTGTACTGATAACTATAAACTTAATTAGTTGATTGTGTTAGTGATATAGACAGACTGACTTAATAGGATGGTACAAGGTAGCATAACAGGACAATTACAAATGATAAATCACAAACTGGAATGGTACAAGTCACAAGTCAGGAGTGTGATGGAATACCCTCCACTTGCCTGGATGTGCGCAGTTCCAACAACACTCAAGAAGCTTGACACCATCCAGGACAAAGCAGCCTGCTTGATTGGCACCTCATCCACAAGCACTCACTCCTTCCACCACTCACGCATGGTGGCAACAGTGTGTACCATCTACAAGATGCACTGCAGCAAAGCACCAAGGCTCCTTCGACAGCACCTTCCAAACCCGTGACCTCTACCACCTAGAAGGACAAGGGCAGCAAATGCATGGGAACACCACCACCTGCAAGTTCCCCTCCAAGTCGCACACCATCCTGACTTGGAACTATGTCGCCGTTCCTTCACTGTCACTCGGTCAAAATCCTTGAACTCCCTTCCTAACAGCACTGTGGGTGTACCTACACCACATGGACTGCAGTGGTTCAAGCAGGCAGCTCACCACCACCTTCTCAAGGGCAATTAGGGATGGGCAATAAATGCTGGCCTAGTCAGTGACGCCACATCCCGTGATCGAATAAATATTTAAAAAAATCAGTCCCAGAAATACATGGGTTTTCTTTATGAGCCTCAACACCGATTTAAATGAGTTTCCTTATTGGCACTGCCTGAATCTACACTGACTAAAGTGTCAGCTATGGCTCAGTTGGTTGCACTGACGCCTCTAAATCAGAACCTTGAGCACAAAATCTAGGCAGACGCTCTCTCAGCAAGAGCGCTGCACTGTCAGTGGTGCCAACTCTTGGATAAACTGAGGGCGGGATTTCCCTCTCAAGTGGTCATAAAAGATTCCATGGCACTATTTTGAAGATGCGCAGCAGAGTTATCCCCAAAGTCCTGGCCAATATTTTTCTCTTAATCAACATGGCTAAACAGACAGATTATCATTAATTATCATGTTACTGCTTGTGGGAGCATGCTGTGTGCACATTGGCTGCCACGTTTCCTACATTACTTCAAAAAGTAATTGATCGGATGGAACGCACTTCGGGACATCCTGAGCTAATGATATGTGCTATATAAATGCAAGTCTTTATTTTTGATATACTTCACAGAATTGTGAACTCCTCTCATCTGACAGCTAGCACCGACACTTATTTGTCTTGATAATTGGAGTTATTTTTATCATGTTAGCACAATGGTGAAGCTTTTACGTCTCTCGTTTCAGTTCACTGCTCCCCATCTGTGGAGCCTGACTTCAGCAACTTGCTGCCATGTCCTTTTGCCTCCTCTGCTGGTTTGTTGAGGTGCCAAAGAGATCCTTGTGTCTCTCTGCAGAGCTATTCACAAGTGCCTGCCTGCATGAAGTGGGCACTCTGAGATTGTTGGTGAAGCACTGCAGATTGCTCAGATGCTTTGGCTGTGTTCTCATCTCTTAAGATATTACATTGCCTGTTCAGCTGCCGCAGTCATGTGAAATGCTAATTACTGCGGCAATACACCCGCTGCCTTCTACCTGTCAAATGTATTGAATTTTTGTACCTGAACTTACCCCGTTCCAAAGCAGCTCGCACCCACGATAGCTTCCAACTCACTTACAAAAAAAAGGGCAATTAACCTATCAAATCTGCTGTAATAAATTGTAGCTAATGGTATAAAATATCATAAATGGAAATACTTCTTGGTCATGAAGTGCAGACCTAAATATTCTCTTGCTGTGCAAATTTATTTTCTGCTCACCAGGATGAGGAATATTAGTGCTGCAGAGTTGAATATTTTCTGACTTCAGGCATCCATTGTTGGCATTGAGCAGTCCTAGGGCAGCCATGACATGAAGTTCAACCTCTTCTTCATCATCCCACAATGTTTCTCAAGATCATTCGCTACAGCACCACTATCGCCTTTCCATTTCTCGCACTAGCTGTCTGAGCAGTGTTGCCAATTAGTTCCAAGTGAGGGTCCGATGGTTCTGTGGGTCAGTGCCACTCAACTGGTAACTCCTCTACATAGTATCAACACTCCTCATTTTTAACCAATCTCAGGGACCTCGCCATTGCTTGGAGTTTCTCCAAGTTTCATTGTGAAGTGCCACCTTTTTGAGGGAAAGGCTCCAGCCTCCTGGTTGGATCAAGCCCTGATCCATTGTGTCCAATTCTGATCTGTCCTGCTCTGAAGCTGCTTGAAGTGCAGGGACCATGTAGCCACTGGGTTTATTTTTGGCCCCAGCTCCCTAAAAAGTAATTGCAGTCCATGGAATAGGTCCAATTTTAACACTACTTGCCTGACAAAAAACAGGGGATGCAAACAGTTAAAATTGGGGCACTGACTTATGGAGCCTGCTGCCTTCCTGACCGTTGTAATTTTAACCTGCTGTTTTAGCTGGCTGGAAGGCAGCGGGGTCCTGTCTTAAATATGCAGACCACATTCCAGTGATGTCATTGACGTCCAACTGTCGGTTATACTCGAGGCCTGAGTAGCGGCGATGTTGTGGCTTCACCAGCAGACCAGCTTTGTGGCAAGTGGATCCAGGGCCAGAATAAGACCATGAAAGATGCTCCTCCCAGCCCCGTAAAGAAAACTTGGCTTCCCTCCCCCTCTGTGGCTATGATGCCCTCCTCTCCCTGCCAACTTCTACCCGCCCCCTGTAATCCCACTCCCACCCAACTAGGACTTGCTGCCATGTTCAGGTGGAAGACTGACAGCCAGCATAGAGATGAAGTAACAACAACAACTTGTATTTATATAGTGCCTTTAACATAATGAAATTTTGCAAGGCGCTTACAGAAGCGTTATCAAACAAAATTTGACACCTAGTCACGTAAGGAGATATTTTGACAGGTGACCAAAAGCATAGTCAAAGAGATAGGTTCTAAGCAGCTTTAAGGATGTGAGAGAGGTGGAGGTGGGGAGATTTATGGAGGAAATTCCAAAGTTTAGGGCCTTGGCAGATGAAGTCACAGCCAGTAATGGTGGAGTGATTAACAGCCGGGATGTTCAAGAGACCAAAATTGTAGGAGCGCAGATATCTCAGAGAGTTGTTGGGTGGAGAAGCTTACAGAGATAACATAGGAAGATAGGAAGATAGGAACAGGAGTAGGCCCTTCAGCCCCTCGAGCCAGATAAGGAGGAGTGAGGCCCTGAAGGGAAATTGAACCACTGCTTAACCAGGATTCAATGTATGTCAGTGACCAAATGGGTGCGAATTAGGGCACAGGTAGCGGAGTCATATCTAAAGGTAACAAAGGCAGAGATGAGGATTTCAGCAGCAGATGAGTTGAGGCAGGAGCAGAGTTGGGTGATGTTACAGAGATGGAAATAGACAGTCTTGGTGATGGTGTGGATAGGTGATTGGAAACTAATCTATCAAATATGACACCAAGGTTGTGAACTGTCTGGTTCAGCCTCAGACTGTGGCCAGGGAGAGAGATGGAGTCGGTGGCTAGGGAATTGAAGTTTGTGGCAGGGGCTGAAGACAATGGCTTTGGTTTTCCCAATAGTTAGTTGGGGGAAATTTCTGCCCCCAAGGCACACAGTATTATTCCCTCTCGTTTATAAAATTATATATTAAATCTATCCTCCTTTATGAAGTACATGTTTATAAGAGGCAACACTTATTTGGCAAGATGACTGAGTTCATGTCCAGCATTAGTTTTAACCATAGGAGGTTTCTTTTTTTTATTTCGTGGAAACTAAGTGTCGTCTTCAAGTGAAACCAGATCAGAGAAAAGAAAGACTTGCCTTTATATACATGACCTCTGTACATAGCAACGTGCTTTACAGCCAATGATGTTTACCCAGTAGTTAGTTGGGGGTAATTTCTGCCCATCGAATACTTGATGTCAGTCAAGGGGGTCTGACAACTTAAAGAAAGTGGAAGGGTTGAGAGAGGTGGTGGTGAGGTAGAGCTGGATCTCATCAGTGTACATGTGGAAACTGATGCTGTGTTTGCAGATGATGTCGCCAAGGAGAATTAGGTAAATGAGAAATCGGATGGGCCAAGAATAGATCCTTGGGGAACACTGAAAGTAATGGTGCAGGAACAAGAAGAGAAACCATTGCAGGTGATTCTCTGGCTACGACTGGACAGATGAGAATGAACCCAGGTGAGTGTAGTTAGAACTCAAGAGTTAAAATCTGCTGGATCTCACACTGTGGTGGACCAGACAGTTTCCAACCGCATCCCCTGTCTCCCGCACCACCCACCCTCGGCATATCTCCCGCCAAGAGTTACAATCCAGCCTTATGAAGTGCATTCATTCGCATTCTGGACAGGTACTGGAATATTTTGCTATAGAAGAGCCATTATTAAGTCTTTTTAGTTTGTATAATATTCCTCTGTGGTGAATTTATGATAGTGTATAAACAGTGTTACTGTGTAAGTTGACAGTGTCTGACTCAGGCACAAACCTTCATCTCCTTGCATAGTCTCCAGGGGCTCAAAAGGTCTTTGTATCTCCCAGGTGTTTGATTACACATTGTAGGGGAAAGGCAAATTGCACAGCTTATGTCAATGCTAAGCCCAGGCACACAGAATTATTCCCTCTCGTTTATAAAATTATATATTAAATCTATCCTCCTTTATGAGGTACATGTTTACAAGAGGCAACACTTATTTGGAAAGATGATTGAGTTCATGTCCAGCATTATTTTTAACCATAGGAGGTTTCTTTTTTATTTAGTGGAAACTAAGTGTCGTCTTCAAGTGAAACCAGATCAGAGAAAAGAAAGACTTGCCTTTATATACATGGCCTCTATACATAGCAACGTGCTTTACAGTCAATGATGTATCATTGAAGTGTAGTCTGTTGTAATGTAGGAAATACAGCAGCCCATTTGGCAACAGCAATCTTCCACAAACAACAATGATCAGATAATCTCATCCTTTATAGTGATCTTGTTTGAGGGATAAATATTGACAGGGCCAATGGGGAGAACTCTCCTGTTCATCCAATAATGCAATGGGATCTTTTACATACCCCTCAGATTAACGTCTATTCTGCAAGATGGCACCTCCTCTAATGGAGGCAGGCTGGGGAGCTGGATGACCAATTCGCTTTCAGGAGAAATGCCAATTGATGCAAGCTTTTAAGGAGGCTGCATGCCTCCATTTTTGCTTGTTTTTTTAAATTTTCTACCCATGTTGGCCAAGTTTCCCAGACCTCAGGAAAGATGGCAGATGAAAGTGGGCAAGAAGTGCAGGATACACATTAATATTAGTGCTTGTGGGTCAGGGGGAGCAAGAATGTTTCCTCTTGGACCAACAAGCTTGCTCACTTCTCGCTCTATGCCCACTCCCCACCTTGCAATCTCCCCCCACCTCCATGCTCTCCCCTCCCTCCCTGCCATCTCTCCCCCCAAAACCAGGAGATCCATTGAACATAATCTATCCCTCCCTCATCTCCAGTTCCTAGCCACAGGCTTTCCCACCTAACAGGCAGCCTTCTGAAAATATTTAAAATACGTACTGCAGTTAAGTTCTGCAGGATGCCCAGGAATCCTATACTTCCGAGTTTCCTGTCTAGAATTCCTGTCCTTCCACATCTCCCCATAAATAGTGGAGCCAAGCCAGAATGGGGAATCGCAATCCCTTCAAGCACAACTACCTGATTGGAAGCACCATACCATAGAACTATCCTTGTAATCTACATTCTTTGACCATGCTACCTACACCAAAGACTTCAGATAGAGAATCAACTAAAGAGGCTTTGCGTGATTAGCGACCAGAAAAGAAAGGCAGACTTTGAAAAGAGTGTGAAATTACATCATTCATATGCATATATTTATATGCAGGGACCTGTCCTCCGCAGACAAAAGGAACATGTCCAGGCTTTGTGCCTTTTTGAAGTAAACAAAAGTGTGAGGGACAATGGTTCTCTGGTGCATTCTCCATGGCAATGCCTCGACCAATCAGAGTCAACTTACCAACCAATCAGTACTCTTTTCTCATGCAGTAGAAATTGTTGCTCCCATTTTGAAATCTGGCATTCTTGCATCTGTCCAGATGAGTGCAAGATGAAAAGCTTCGACAGCATGTCTCTTTTTTCAGTAAATAAATCATTCCTAATTCCCCAAACAAATCTTACTGAATATTCCTATCTGTTTGTTGCTCCTTATTTATCTATCTGCCTTTGTGTACCAACATACATAGAGTACAGGACAGATTTACAGAGAGCAATAGTCATTCAGATAGAGCAATATATTGGGTGTTTAACAAATATCAGATAAAGAGGCCTCAATTTCTCCAACCCTATCTTATGTTTGCCTTTGTGAATAAATCAACATTTCTAAAAGTATTATATTCTATAATACTTTAATCCCCATCTACAAAGTGAGTATTGCTTCAGTTTTCCAATTTGAAATAATACACTTTTTGGCTTTGGACAGTAAAAATCCTATTAACTTGCTTCTGCCGCGCTCCGATAAGTGAGCGTTTGTCAGGAGCAGTAAACAGCCCGTGGGCCCTGGTGCTCTAGTAATGCGTGGAATGGTTGTCGATGTTATCAACATATTCAACTGTCGAGGGAGATAACTCTGTGAAGGAGCAGTTAAAGCAGGAAGGAATGTACCCTTGCAAATGCTCAGGTCCTTCAGCAGAATTCATTCTTCAGTGAAACCTCAGACACTGTGAGTCTGGGAGCTGCAGTTTGGCAGAACCTGATTTACCGTCCAGCAGCTCTTTTTAGGATGACGCGCTGGCCGTCTTTGGATACCTAACTGCTCAGAGCTGTTTCCCATCAGTTTGAAATTTAAATTTTAAGAGAACGGACAGGGGAGAATCCTTGCTTTCTAAGTGTTTAATTTGAGTATTGCTGAAAATAGAGACATTTTCTCAAAGCTTTTTGTCTTGTGCTCATCAGGACAATTCACAAGAATACCAATGTAAGGGAAAGCAAATTTATACTGTATGAGAAGAGAGTGCTGATTGGTTGGCAAGTGGACTCTGATTGGCAGAGGTGTTACCACGAAGAATGCACCAGTTTATGGTGACTGACAGTTAACTGCCAAGCATTGTTTGAAATATAAACCAGGCAGTTTGACTCTGATTGGTCAAGGCATTGCCCTGAGGAATGAATCAGCGAATGGCTATCACTTATTTTGTTTAGCTGAAACAGGTGCAATGTGTATACATGTTCTTTCTGTCTGCAAAGAAGAGGGTCCTCTAAATTAATATATGTGGCTTCCAGTACGTGCAAATGTGCCACACTACGAGCTTGACTGACAATCTTAAATTGTCAGCATAATTCTTAGAATTTTGAGGATTATTTAGACAAAATTACTTTATTTTCAGCAATACTCAAATTCTGTACTACCAAATGACTATTTGTATACCTGAGACAGAGGTACAACAAAGACCAAATTTGGGATATCAACAACATAGTTCAAATTACAGGTAAGTTAAGAACAGGTAAGCTGTCTACCGAATTTCTCCAAGAGTGTATTAAACCCAAGGTTGTGCCAATTTTCATTTCCAAACGTATCAATAATGCTAAAGTGAGTGATTCTGCGATTGGACAACATTTGCTAACTAATCCATAGACGAAAAGCTTTGACAAACTGTCTCTATTTTCGGAAATATTCAAGATCTGTACTATCAAACAACTATTTGTTTAATTTGAGTTAAGATTGGTTTAAAAAGTTCCCAATAAAATCAGCACCCTGTCCCTCCCAATCGCTCCGTAAAGCAGGTTTGACATTACACTGATTTACACTATTGGCAGCTTTACTCTCACTTGATTCCCCAGTCACTGCACATTTAGCATTGATATAAGGTTGACGTAGCTTCACGCAGGATAAATGCACCCTCAGAGTACAATAAACCATGCTTACCAAATCGTCTTCCCATAGCCACACGCTGGGTTAGATAACCACCACAGCACCATTCAATTTTACCCAATTAGATACCATATCTAGGGGCCTGGGACTGCCCACCGCTCAGGCCTATGACGTTTTATTTGTTTCTGCCATGCTTTCAACCCCTCTCCTAAAAGTGCTGCCTCTGATATTCTCCACAGAAGCTGCTAGTCCAACACCAGTTTGTGTGAGGCTCCAGAGGCACTGATACCCAACATTTCCTTATGGTGTCTCCACAGACACTGTTAGTAAAGCACCACCTTGCTATTGAAAGTTACAAGTTTTACAAATTTCACGCCTCATTATCACAGGATGGGATGAACAGAAAATACCAGTTCCTTCCATTAAACAGTGTTTCAGTATCCAAGAAGAGCTCAGAGATACAAGTGAATCTTGTGCAGGTATTGAATTATATTGAAAAGCCCTTGATCTTGATCGCTCAATGTCATTCACCAATGTAAAAAAATAAATTGATCTAAATGAATGAGTTTCGGTATAAAAACAGAAAATGCTGGAAATGCTCAGCAGGTCAGGCAGCATCTGTGGAGATAAAAACAGAGTTAATGGGCTGGATTTTATAAGCCCATGGTGAAAAAAATGGCAGCCCGCCTGTGCAGGCACACGCCAAAAAGCCTCTGAGATTCCAAGTTTGGTGGCTCATTTAAATAGTCGGGGGGGGCTGCCCCAACCCCATCCCCACCCCCTGTCCCGATGACATGGAGGGGGTGGGCTGTCTGTCCCCGGCAATAGCGTCATCTGCCTGTTTGCCCTACCAGTAAATTTAAATATTTAAAGATAGATTACCTGAAATAAAATAAATAGATCTATTTTGCCCCTCTTCCAGCCCCCAATAACTATTAAATTAATTATTTGCCCTTCTCCCCCGGCCCAAAACACTTACCTTAGCCATCTGACGTTCCCCCCCACAACTGCACAAACTTTAAACTATAAACATTCCCACCATTCCCTACACCCATAACGCTAATTTGACCCCATCCCACCCATCCCTCCTGCACTGAGAAACTTACCTTCTCCCCCCTCCCCACCAGTGTAGCCTCTTATTTCCCTGGACAGGGTGCCAGGGTGAAAATCGTGGCAGGACTTCAGGAGGTGACGGGAGACTCATTAATTCAGGTAGTTTAATTTATTTAAATATTTAAATGGCGGTCCCGTCGCTGAGTGGTGGGAGATCACCACGGGGCCTCGCCGCTGCCCGCAATATCGGGCCAGGCCCTGCCGGCGTCAAGGTCCATGGCGGGCCTCATCTGAGGCAATCTTCATGCCCCTCCAACCATGGATCTCAACGTTATGGGCTCTATAACATCTAGCCCAACATTTCAGGTCTGTGATAAATTTTGTTCTGAACACGGGGGTCCTGGTGGCAGTGGGGGGAGACCAGGCCTCGGTCCTCCATCAGATCCCCATTGCAATTCCACTGTGGGCAGGCAATTAACTGCCCGCCATTGGGGACACCATCCCTTTAAGGGACAAGCTCCCACCTCCAAGAGCTGCCCCGCCAATTGGAAGGCCGGCAGTTATGCCGTACTGGCAGCAGCACTGGAGGCAGTGGCCACTGCCGGTACTGCAGGTGACCCTGGGAGAGGTAAGTGAGGTCAGGGGTCACTGCGGCCATTGAGGCAGAGCTGATAACAGGGAGGGGGGGGTCTTCCTGGGGCATTGGAGGGGAATGGCGATTCATTGCCGGGGGACTTCTGGGGGCCCTGGATTGCCCTCAAAGGAGGGACCCTGCTACGGAGTCCACCAGGTTTTACCTGGCAGCATCTCCATGGGATGGCAGGCCCCTCTGCCTTCTATTAAATTGAGACGGAGGTGGGAAGAGGCTTTTAAGTCCTTTTAATTGGCCACTTAATGGCCTCAATTGGCCTGTGTTGGGAAGGTGTTCCAGCCACGCCTGGACTAAATTGGGAAGTGTAGGAAGGTGACGGCATTCCATCCCCTGCCTTCTGATGCAATGTTATGGGCCCCCCACCTCCATTCCTGAGAGGACCCATAAAATCCAACCTATTAACTCTGATTTTCTCTCCACAGAAGCTGCCTGACCAGCTGAGTATTTCCAGCAATTTCTGACTTTGTTTCAGATTTCCAGCATGTTCAGTATTTTGCTTTTGTAATGAGTTTTGGTGTCTCAATTAAAGCAGAGTTTAAAGCATTAGCACTTCTTACTGGGTCAGAAGAATGAAGGTTTCCTCATAAATTTGCCTCTGAGCCTGTCTTTTGGGAGTTATCTTCCTCAGATAATATATAAATTCCAATCATTTTCTTTCAAGTCAATAGGAAAGCTACTAGTAATTGGAAATGTTGTATTTACAGTGCACAGACTTCAACTATTTGACCTGATATTTCAAATTATTCAATAATAAAGGCTTTCCTTCATTAATCTGGTATAAACCATTGAGATTAGTGGAGATTTGAACAATATTGATGGCAATTATTGGTTCGGCAATTATTTCTCATGCATGACAAGGATATACATTGCAGCCCCACTGAATGCAATGGGTGACAAGGAGAAAGCCACAATGTAATTATCAAAGTCAACAGGTGGCTAACAGGAAGTCTGCTTACCTCACTGGAATATAAGGCTTTAAGAGATACTAACACATTCATACGGCTGAGCCCATTTTCATTGGAGGGAAAAGCTGAGTGGCACATAGAACATTATTTAGGCTGTGAGCACAGAGATAAAGGACAGGTTTAAAAGTAACAAGCCCCAGGTGAGGCTAGAGCTTCAAACATGTTTTCCATGCATCGCGGTTAAATATGAGGAGCAGATGTGAAAGATAACATTCTCTGCAGGGCTTTAGAATAAGCTTGAATAGTGGAGATGTGAAGATGATAAACATTCTGGAGTGTTAGAAGATTACCCCTGGGGATTATGAAGTATTTATACGCAGCTTTTTTCTTGGGCGATGGGTGTAGAGTTCAGAATGAGGTAAATCACATATGATCTGTGCAAGCCATGGGTTTGATGGGCTGCATGGGTTGGAGAATGTTTCACGATTGCAAACTTCTGAAAGCTTGGACAGGGATTTAAGCCAGAATTAAACCAGCTACCACAACAATTTGTCGTCAATATTCAAAGCAGTTTTTTTTTTAAATTAAGGAGAATTAATGTTCAAGAGTGAAGCATTTTAAGAGTGAATGGGGCAGATTTTGACTTTATATGACTGTGAAAAATGAGTTGGCAACCCATTTTACAGCTCTCCACATTCTTGAAGTCAATTAAAATATAAATTGTGAGCGATATAAAATGGCTGTTCACCCATTTCACACTTTTGCGCCGGGTCCAGGTTTCCTCCTACCTGTGTGTAAACCAGCTGACGACAGGATTGGGTCAACTGTGTGAGCAGCCTGTCAATAAAGTATCATTAAAACCAAGGAATTCAATAAGCGATGAACAGAGGGAGATTGGAACAGGAGGGGGCTATTCAACTTCTCAAACCTGTTCCACCTTTCAATTAGGTCATCGATGTTTGTGTATCTTGAGTGCTTCCACCCGCCTCGGTTCAATAACCCTTTTAACACCCTTAATGCCCTTGCCTACCTATCAATCTAAGTTTTGAAATTTTCAATTGATCCCCACCCTCACCAGCTTTTTGGATAGAGAGTTCCAGATTTCTACTGCTCTTTGTGTGAAAAAGAGCTTTCTATCATGACTCCTGACAGACTAGTTCTAATTTTAATGTTATACCTCTTGTTCGGGACTCCCCTACTGGAGGAAATAGTTTCTCCTCTATCTACTCTGTTATATCCTTTAATCAAGTTTAACACCTCAATTTGAATGAGTCATTGGCTGCCTTTGGTGTTGAAATGTGCAGCGAGGCAAAATAACAAATGTGGGAATTCCTCAATCTGTGATGCAAAGACACGCTGGACCTGAACTGAGGTCGGAATGGTAACTTTTATGGTAACTTTATGATGAAGTAAATCCCATCACCCTGAAGCTGCAAGATAGGACATGGAGAAAGAGGCACAAGTTTAAAGGAAGGGTGTCCAGATTCCTTGTTACTTTTCCAACCTTAATTAGAGACTGAATGTCACTCACTCCAACTGACCTACAAGGTCTGACCACATTTATTTGGATGGGGAAATTTAAACTATGGTCTAGAACCTAGTAAAAACAAAACTTGGCATCAATGAAACATTGCTTGACCTGACTCACCTTCTTTCTGACTCTTTTCAACCTTGGTTGCTGTTGTATGATTGATTGCCTTTAAGAGTAATGTCCCTTTAAGATCTTAGTATGCTAATGAGCTAAGTGCCAGGATGCAGTAATGTGACAGAGCCAGATTCGCTCTGTAGCTGTAACACCTAGAGGAAGGTCCTGTCAATAGTTAGCTCTGTACTAGTAGTTAGTAGTAGTTAGTAAGTAGTTAGTTGTAATAAACCTGTTTGAGATCTTTAACCAACTGGACTCCACACATCCCATTTATGTTGCATCAGACAACATAAAAAGAACTCATTACCGTGGTGTCCTCACCTGTGGGCCTCGGCACATCAACTAGGATTCTCATTAAAAATTGATGGGGTACCTTACCTTCGGTCAGATATTAGCTGCTCTGCGACTGAGACATAGCAGCTAAAACGTGAAAGAGAAAATAGCCAGAACTCGTGAAACAAACTCAAAGAGATAGAAAGCAGTAACTAGCTAATTGGAAATAGAGGATTTCCTCAAGAGGGCCATCAGTGAATGGGGATAATAAAAAAATGGATAATGCATAAGTTTTGGAGATACTGAGTTAATATTCCAGAGAGCTGTTACTAAAGAGTAGTATCTGAAGTGTTTAGGGTAGAAATTCATTTTGGTAGCATATCATCAACCTACCTGATAGTCAGGTCCATTGACTTTAATAATACTACATATCAGGCTGGGCATATAGCAGGAGGCCCACACAATGTTAGCTCTTCTGTACTACAGCCCAAGATCAATTTCTGATGTCAAAAGCACATCTATTGAAAGTGCTGTAAAAATTCACCCAATCAGCTTTTAGATGTTAGAAATACTTTTCCATATTTGGCTGTCATTTGCGAGCCTTGCTTGGATTGAGCATATATTGGAAATTTCACTGGGTGCCATGTGCGATTTTCCAACCAGTTGCTTTAAATCACACTTTTGTGTTTCCATGATTCCTCCTTCTGTGATATCCAGGAAGTGGCAAACTTTCTCCTACGCTACCCAGTAGGATTTTCAAGATTTTCAGTGAGTGGTCATCAAAATGTATAAAATTATGATATATGTTTTACATGTAAGGCACACACATAACTTAGCTCTATAAATGAGCATGTATGTCATTGTCATTTAAACAATAAATGCACTGTCTGTCATAGTCCTGAGTAACACAAAATGGAGAGTCCCACATTTGGTTTGTGGTCTGTGTTGATTGATTTCAACCAGGCAATATGGATGCGGGAGTTGGGGGGTGCTTCAGAAACTGTGTGTTTTGGTAAGGGAAAGTCAGCCAGAGTGTCCCATTCTGTCTGTGACTCAAGGTCCATGTGTGTCTGTACATGTAAGGGGACCGGGCTTGATGGGCCCTCAATAGTCTAATAACATCACCACACTCTCCACGTGGGCATTGTCCGGTATCTCTGAAACTGTTCCTTGCAAGATGCAGCACCTTCGCAAGGATGAGGAAGGTGTCTAAGTCCTGCTGCGTAACTGGAACATTTTAGTTTCCTTTGAGAAGCTTTGTTCAATCTCCTGTTGTTGCTGACTTTCATTTGTTGCACACACAATGTCAAACATGCTTGTGAATGTCGTTTTTAAGCTCAACTCAAACGTACCCATGGATCATTTGTGGTTCAGTGGCACAGAACACCTGCATCTGGCAGTGTTATGTACAGTCCCAATTGGATGCCAAACAATTTAATCATTGCAAGTCAGCATGGGATGTGAATGACGTTTAGATTGGGCCTGGTCACCAAGTACAGCCTCAGCTATATTTTGTCTTTGGCTCTGAGGAATCAAACTTCTCAGACCTTGAAGCCTCTAATCTATTTCATTCAATGATTATGTGGGTTATGTGTTCATTCAGACCTACTTAAACCTCTGGCATCTGTTTCATCTGGCCTGCAAAGACCCACTTGAGCCTATTTCTATCTGCTTTCCAATATTCTTGGCCAACAGGCAAAGATCCCCGCTATCAATAATTCACCCACTAATTGTCTTGATTCATTCATGAAAAATGGCCATTTGTTTGTCGAAATCAAGACTCATTACAGTATTTTTTTCTCTAACTTCATCTATCCCAGGAATTCAAAATTGTGGATCTCCTTACTTCCCTAGTCTGCTGGCCATCTGTCTGCTTTCAAACGTCATGCCAGCTAATCACTACTTCCTGACTTGCTTTGCCTTATTTTCCACTCCTTTTCAGCTGTACAGGTAAGTGTTAAGGACTCCACAGTGCTATTATTAGAAGTGTAGAGAGTTCTGTGGTGACCTGGCAGCTTTCCTCCCCCAATCAACAGATTAACTGGCCGCTTATCTCATTACAGTTTGTGGCATCTTGCTGCGCACAAAATGGCTATGCTCATTTGCCGACAAAAGAGCAGTTACTGTTTTCAAAAGAGATCCAACTTGGATGAAACACATGTAGGTGTTTCCGTGGTGAAGGTCATAGTTTCTTTCAACCCTGGTGATCTTCTACACAATGTGCCTTGACCCTCAAACTCGGTCTCTATAAAAATATTGTGGCTTCCTCCTTCCTCGGGCACAGCGCTGAACTAAAATTTAATGAGTCTGTGCAGCTGCTGTTTGTAGACAAAAATGTAAATGAGATGCAGTGTTATGAATCAATAATGAATAATCCAAGGGACATACTAGGCATACTTGGAGTCCTACACTATTTCAGACTTGTTACATGGTAACTGGGCCTCATTTAATTTTCCATATATAAATACCAGCTGCACATACTGATTAGCATTTTTGCACACAAGATACAGATAACACTGGTGCGGCAATTTTTATTTATGTGAGGCAGATTGACCAAATAGCTCTTAATTGTTGTGAGGTATTTAATGTTTAATGTGGGAAAATAAAACTATAAAATCCCTGTAACCATGTATGAAGAAATTTGCAATTATGAAGTGCCTTTCATCCTCTCTGGGTGTCCCGTGAACATAGGAACAGGAGTAGGCCATTCAGCCCCTCGGGCCTGTTCAAGTAGATCATGACTGATCCATACCTCAACTTCATAGCTCCAAATCCCATGTTACCCTTATCTAACAAAAATGTCCTAAGTGTCCTTAGAATCCTAAGTATCCTAAAGCACTTTGCAGCCAATTAAATGTGTTTAATGTGTGGTCGCTGTTGTTATGTTGGCAGCCAGCTGTGCACAGCAAGCTTGAGAACTTCTCAGGAGCACATATGGGGTGTCCAATAGGCAAACCTTTATATTCCCTTATCGTGGAAGAGGAGGAGCAGAAGAGGACGGAGGAAAAGAGTATGAGGCAATATTTAAGGAGGATCCATCCTTTAAGATATTAGCCCTGTTCCTGTGCCCTCCAAAAAATATACAGGCAGGATAGGCCATGTGAAGAAGTTATTGAGGAGATTTGCATTGGAAGAATAAGCCAATATGGGAGCTGTGCTAGTGACTGTACGAAGACTTGCAGTCATAGTCAACATCTCACACAACACTGCCTGTTGCTATGAAGATGACAACCACACTACATCTGCCTTCATCCAATCACACACATGTACATACACATTACAGAATCACTGAACACTGATCAGAAATGAGAACTAGGGCCTTCTCTACAGATCACCCCATGCAAGATCAACTAACTCTGCACAGACTGGACATTGAAGCTAGGACCTCCCTGCACTTTGTATCCCAGTTCCGCAATGCGCATTTCACTTACTATTAATCAGCTGGAGAAGCTTGCATTTGCACAGAGTTAGAACATAAGAAATAGGAGCAGGGGTAGATCATATAGCCTCTTGAGCCTGCTCTGCAATTTAGTAAGATCACGGCTGATCCTTGACCTCAATTCCACTCTCCTGCCCAATCCCCACATCCCTTAGAGTCCAAAAATCTATTGATCTTAGCCTTGATTATACTCAACAACTGAATATCCACAGCTTCCTGGGGTCGAGAATTCCAAAGATTCACAACCCTCTGTGTGAAGAAATTTCTTCTCTTCTCAATCTGAAATAGCCAACCCTTTATCTTGAGACTATTATGACTGCTAGTTCTAGACTCTCCAGCCAGGGGAAACAGCCTTTCGGCATTTATCCTGTCAAGCTCTCTCAGAGTCTTATATGTTTCAATGAGATTATCTCTCATTCCTCTGAACCCAAAAGTTTGAGCAGCACGCTTATCAGAGGATTTTTAACTAAGCCTGGCATTTGCATCTGACTTCTGGGTTTCCTGACCAATTAAAGTGAGCAAGTGTGATGACGACCTGCAGCAGTCTATTGAAGCTTCACTATTTAAAGTGACCCTGCGAAGGTCAGAATGGAAGCATTGTACATGTGTCAAGACAGAGCCAGCACCTGGACAAATGGTCAACATGCAAAGGCTGCAGCACAATTCGTAAATGCATTCCTAGACATCATGCTGCTGACTTTAAGGTCCTGCAGAGAGGATCTGTTCCCTGCAGACAGGAGGAATAAGGGAGCCGTAGAAAACAAGTAGAAGTATCAGAGGAGATTAGCAGCATGAGTGTAGTGCCTTGCTCCTGGATTCAGTGCTGGAAGAGGTTTGATGACCTGATCAGGGCAGGAAAGGTGAGTGGCATGGCACATTTAAGTGCAAATCCCCTCACTCTGCATTCCCCAACCTTGTCCTGCACATCATTTCTCAGAGCAACGCACTTTGCAGGTGAGCACATTCCTCTCTTCAGGCACCTCCTCACATCCCCATCTGACCAGTCACCACGAACTCTCGCCCTCATCTTATTTCAATGTCACACCTATCCCTCACAGTGACCTTCCACAAATGTTGACCTTCCGTCCCCTCAAAACATGCCACTGCTTGCACACATAGGCCTCTTCTTGCAGGAGAAGAGAGCACAGGACATCAGGAAGAGGCAGAGAATTGGATGTGGCCCTCCAGCCATATCTACCCTGACAGCAGTGAAGTAGGAAGCGCTGGAGATAAGGCAGATCTCCATATGCCTGACCGTTGGCGATGGAGAGATGGGGGTCTCCCAGCTATGTAGTGGCAGAATTAAGTACCACACAGTCATCTGACGTACAACACTCACTCATGTGGACTTGATGTTAGTAGACACTGAAAACAATGGTCTGCACAGTGATGACATAGAGTGCTCTTGCCTTGTCAGTTCTAATTCATGTCTTTCATCTCCCACAGGCCCCATAAGCATTGCCCGAGGAGGACAAAGACTCCTCAGAGGAGGTCACTCACTCTGAGGATGCACCATTACATGACTATGCGCATCCTCCACTAGCTCAGATATGCAAACCCCAGTGGGGCCACCAAGATAAGGTTATCAGAGGGTACATCACAACTGAGCAGGAGCAGATGGTGGAGACAGGTACACAGTGGGGAGTTGCTGTCTGGAGGATGCAGATGCAGAGCCTTGGGGTCTGTCAACAAAAAGGATGACTCTGGAGCATCGGAAAATGTGTACGATTCTGTCAGCCTTTCCTGTCACACTGCACACTATTGGAGACAGATTGGAAGAGTCTTACTCTCACATGAGTGTCATGATGTCTCAGGCATTTGCGTTGATGTCTACATCCATGGAAAGGGTAGCCCCCAATTGCATAGAGCATCAGATGTGGCAGGCAGCTGAATTCATGATGGCCCTCACCAATGCACTCAGGGCGGGAATTGGAGGCCTGGGGTGGGGGTGGGGGGGGTGCAAAAGAATAGGGATGGATGTGCTCATCCAGAAACCCAATGTTCTGACGTCAGTGGTTTTGTCAGCAGCAGGAAAGCTCCAAGGTGGCATCGCTGCCCCAACACAGTGGGACTGCAATTTAACTTGCTGAACAGCTTTTTGTAATAAATTTGTATTGAAGTGATTTAGACAATGGCAGGGGGGGATCACATGCCTTCCGATCCCTGGCCATTGAAAAATTGCGACACCAAGTTGAGGCCACAGTGGCATCAGGGGAAGGCAGCCATGGCGAGCAGTGGATAGGGGAAGAGGGGGAGCGGAGGCCATTGTCGGCCTGTGGTGCTGAGCTCTCTGCACAGATGTGCTCATTCTCGATGACAGGGCCGGGTGGGCTCATTCTCGGGTGACAGGGCTGGGTGGCCATTGTACTGGGTGCTGGGCTCTCTGCAAATGTGGGCACTGAGGGGCATTAATGCATATTCCGAGGGGAGTAGCAAAGGGAAAGGTGCCAAGGCAAGTTCGTCTCTGTGGTAAATAAGGTTGGTGAGCTGCAGGTGCAGGTAGCCATGTGGAAATACGATGTTGTGGCAATAATGGAGACCTGACTCAAAGAAGGGCAGGACTGGATACTAAATATTCCTGGATACAAGGTGTTCAGGGAAGATGGGAAAGGAAGGAAAGGGAGCGAGCTGGCAGTTTTGATTAAGGAGGACATTGCAATGCTGGAGAGAGGATGTTCCAGAAGGGTCAAGGGTATAATCTATTTGGCTGGAGCGAAGGAACAAAAAATTATGCAATTATGTTGCTCATTGTAGTCTAAAGGCCACCAACTAGTGGGAACGCTCTAGAGGGACATGTTTGCAAGGAAATTAAAGGAATGTGCAGAAATTATAGAGTGGTTATAATGAGGGTCTTTAATTATTCAAATATAGACTGGGATGATAATAGTGTAAAAGGGCAGTGAGGGGCAGGGGTTCCGAGAGTGTGTTCAGGAGAACTTTCTATTCCAGTCCAATAAGAAAGGAGGCACTGCTAGACATGGTTCTTAGGAATGAGGTGGGCCAAGTGGATCAAGTATCAGTAGGTGAACATTTAGGGGACAGTGATCATTGTATCATAAGGTTTAGGTTAACTATGGAAAAGGATAAGGGACAATCTAGAGTAAGAATAATGAACTGGGGGAAAGCCAAGTTCAATGGGGTAAGAATAGATCTGACCCAGAAAAATTGGAATCAAAGGTTGGCAGGCAAAATGGCAACTGAGCAATGGGCTGCCTTTGAAGAAGAGATAGTTCAGCCACGGTCATGGTATATTCCCATGAAGGGGAAAGGTAGCTCCCTGGATGGCAAAAGGGATAGAGATTAAGATGAAGAAGAAAAAGTGTGCTGAAGACAGATTTCAGGTGGATAACACAAATGAGAACCAGCGGAATATAGAAGGTTTAGAGGGGAAGTGAAAAAGTAAATAAGAGAAGCAAAGACAGAGTATGAAAAGAATCTGGCAGCTAACATAAAAGGCTTACTTAAGGTTGAGGAAGCAAGGATCAGACAGGGCTCTAGAGGGTCACAAGGTAGCCAGGAAGGAACTAAAGAATGGACTTAGGAGAGCTGGAAGGGGACATGAAAAAGTCTTGGCGGGTAGGATTAAGGAAAATCCCAAGGCAGTTACAGTTACAGAGATACAGCACTGAAACAGGCCCTTCGGCCCACCGAGTCTGTGCCGACCATCAACCACCCATTGATACTAATCCTTCACTAATTCCATATTCCTACCACATCCCCACCTGTCCCTATATTTCCCTACCACCTACCTATACTAGGGGCAATTTATTATGGCCAATTAACCTATTAACCAGCAAGTCTTTGGCTTGTGGGAGGAAACCGGAGCACCCGAAGGAAACCCACGCAGACACAGGGAGAATTGCAAACTCCACACAGGCAGTACCCAGAATTGAACCACTGCGCCACTGTGCCGCCCCTGTGTTCTACACTTATGTGAGGAACAAGAGGATGGCCAGAGTGAGGGTAGGGCCGATCAGGGATAGTGGAGGGAACTTGTGCCTGGAGTCGGAGGAGGTAGGGGAGGTCCTAAATGAATACTTTGCTTCAGTATTCACTAGTGAGAGGGACCTGGTCGTTTGTGAGGACAGCGTGAAACAGGCTGATATGCTCGAACAGGTTGAGGTTAAGAGGGAGGATGTGCTGGAAATTTGAAAGACATGAGGACAGATAAGTCCCCAGGGCCAGACGGGACATACCCAAGGATATTACGGGAAGCGAGGGAAGAGATTGCCGCACCTTTGGCGATGATCTTTGCATCCTCACTGTCCACTGGAGTAGTACCAGATGATTGGAGGGTGGCAAATGCTATTCCCTTGTTCAAGAAAGGGAATAGGGATAACCCTGGGAATTATAGACCAGTCAGTCTTACGTCGGTAGTGGGCAAATTATTGGAGAGGATTCTGAGAGACAGGATTTATGATTATTTGGAAAAGCATCGTTTTATTAGAGACAGTCAGCATGGCTTTGTGAGGGGTAGGTCATGCCTCACAAGCCTTATTGAATTCTTTGAAGATGTGACAAAACACATTGATGAAGGAAGAGCAGTGGATGTGGTGTATATGGATTTTAGCAAGGCATTTGATAAGGTTCCCCATAGTAGGCTCATTCAGAAAATAAGGAGGCATGGGATACAGAGAAAGTTGGCTGTTTGGATACAGAATTGGCTGGCCCATAGAAGACAGAGGGTGGTAGTAGATGGAAAGTATTCAGCCTGGAGCTCGGTGACCAGTGGTGTTCCGCAGGGATCTGTTCTGGGACCTCTGCTCTTTGTGATTTTTATAAATGACTTGGATGAGGAAGTGGAAGGCTGGGTTAGCAAGTTTGCCGATGACACGAAGGTTGCTGGAGTTGTGGATAGTGTGGATGGCTGTTATAAGTTGCAACAGGACATTGACAGGATGCAGAGCTGGGCTGAGAAGTGGCAAATGGAGTTCAACCTGGAAAAGTGTGAAGTGATTCATTTTGGAAGGTCGAATTTGAATGTGGAATACAGGCTTAAAGACAGGATTCTTGGTAGTGTGGACGAACTGAGGGATCTTGGGGTCCATGTCCATAGATCGCTCAAAGTTGCCACCCAAGTTGATAGGGTTGTTAAGAAAGCGTATGGTGTGTTGGCTTTCATTAACAGGGGGATTGAGTTTAAGAGCCGCGAGGTTATGCTGCAGCTCTATAAAGCCCTGGTTAGACCACACTTGGAATATTGTGTTCAGTTCTGGTTGCCTCATTATAGGAAGGATGTGGAAGCTTTAGAGAGGGTGCAGAGGAGGTTTACCTGGATGCTGCCTGGACTGGAGGGCATGTCTTACGAAGAAAGGTTGAGGGAGCTAGGGCTTTTCTCATTGGAGCGAAGAAGGATGAGAGGTGACTTGATAGAGGGGTACAAGATGATGAGAGGCATAGATAGAGTGGATAGTCCGAGACTTTTTCCCAGGGTGGAAAGGGCTATCACCAGGGGGCATAATTTTAAGGTGATTGGAGGAAGGTTTCGGGGAAATTTCAGAGGTAGGTTCTTTACACAGAGAGTGGTGGGTGCGTGGAATGCACTGCCAGCGGTGGTAGTAGAAGCAGATACATTAGGGGCATTTAAGCGACTCTTGGATAGGTACATGGATGATAGTAGTATGAAGGGTATGTAGGTAGTTTGATCCTAGAGTAGGTTAAAGGTTCGGCACAACATCGTGGGCCGAAGGGCCTGTACTGTGCTGTACTGTTCTATGTTCTATGTTCTCTGGAACCCAAAAGTTTTCTATGGACATATTAATATTAAAAGTGTGTGAAAGGAGGAGTGGGGCCAAAAAGGAGATTTATGCAAGGAGGCAGAGGGCATGGTTGAGGTATTAAATGAATACTTTGCATCTGTCTGCCACCACCACCTGCAAGTTCCCCTTCAAGCCACACACCATCCTGACATGGAACTACATCGCCATTCCTTCACAGTGGCTGGGTCAAAATCCTGGAACTCCCTTCCTAACAGCACTGTAGATGTTCCTACACCCCAAGTACTGCTGCAGTTCAAGAAGGCAGCTCACCACCACCTTCTCAAGGGCAATTAGGGATGAGCAATAAATGCTGGCCTAGCCAATGACGCCCACATCCCTGCTGTGCAGATCATGGTGAAAGAGGAGGTAATTCAGACACTTCAAGTGTTTAAAATTGATAAGGAGAAAGTATTGAATGGGCTAGCTCTGCTTAAAGTTGATAAAACACCAGGGCCAGATGAAATGCATTCATGGATACTGAGGGAAGTGAGAATGGAAATTGTGGAAGCATGGGCCAGAATTTTCCAGTCTGCTTTATATTCAGGAGAAGTGCTAGAGGACTGGAGAATGGCAAATGTTATACCCTTGTTCAAAAAAAGGTGTAAAGATAAGCCCAACAACTACAGGCCAGTCAGTTTAATGTTGGTGGCGGGGAAACTTCTAGAAATGATAATAAATGATAGTCACATGGGAAAATGTAGGTCAATTAGGGAAAGCCAGCATGGATTTGTGAAGGGCAAATTGTGTTTAACTAACTTGCTGGAGTTTTTTGATGAGGTAACAGAGAGGGTTGATGAGGGCAATGTTGTTGATGTGGTGTACATGGACTTTCAAAAAGCATTTGATACAGTGCCACACTTGTGAGAAAAGGTATAGTTCATGGAATAAAAGGGACAGTAGCAAATTGGCTGAGTGACAGGAAATCGAGAGTAATGGTTAATGGATGTTTTTCGGACTCGAGGAAGGTTTGTCGTCGAGTTCTCCAAGGGACTCTTGCTGTTCCTGATATATATTAATGATCTAGACCTTGGTTTACAGGGCAAAATTTAAAAATTTGCAGATGATGCAAAACTTGGAAATATTATGAACTGTGAGGAGGATAGTGTAGAACTTCAAAAGGACGTAGATAGATTGGAAGAATGGGCAGACAGGTGGCAGATGAAATGTAATGCAGAGAAGTGTGAAGTGATTCATTTTGGTAGGAAGAATGCGGACAGACAATATAAAATAAAGGGTACAATTCTAAAGGGGGTGCAGGAGCAGAGGGACCTGGCTGTATATGTGCATAAGTCATTGAAGGTGGCAGGACAGGTTGAGAGCACGGTTAATAGAGCATACAATATCCAGGGCTTCATTAATAGAGGCATAGAGTACAAAAGCAAGGAAGTTATGTTAAGCTTATATAGAACACTGGTTCAGCCTCAGCTGGAGTATTGTGTCCAGTTATGGGTGCCACACTTAAGGAAAGATGTGCAGGCATTGGAGAGAGTGCAGAAAAGGTTCACGAGAATGGTTCCAGGGATGAAGAACTTCAGTTACGTAGAAAGATTGGAAAAGTTGGGACTGGTTTCTTTGGAGAAGAGAAGACTGAGTGGAGATTTGAAAGAGGTATTCAAAATCATGAGGAGTCCGGAGAGGGAATATAGGGAAAAGCTGTTCCCACTCGTGAAAGGATTGAGAATGAGAGGGTACAGATTTAAGGTAATTGGCAAAAGAAGCAAAAGCAACATGAAAAAAAACTTTATCACCCAGCGAGTGGTTAAGACCTGGAATGCACTGCCTGAGAGTGTGGTGGAGGCAAGTTCAATTGAGGCATTCAAGAGACAATTGGACTGTTATCTGAAAAGGTAAAATGTACAGGGATACGGAGAGAAGGCCAGGAGGTGGCAGTAGGTAAACTGCTCTTTCCGAGAGCCGGCGCAGACACAATGGTACGAATGGCCTCCTTCAGTGCTCTAACGATTCTGTGATTCTGTAAAGACAGCGTTCTGGAGGGCTAATGATCAGCTGGCATGGGTCTCATGCATCCCATCTTTGTGCACCCCTGTGGCGCTCAGCACCGATTCAGATGGAGGTTGGGCCAGGATGCAGCTGCGCCTGCTCATGAAGCTCCAAGAGGAGCCTACCTGCCCCATGCAGTGTACAGGATTCGCCTTAGCCACGTCCAATTGTCTGAGTGGCAGTGTCAGCAAAGACTACGGCTCTCCAGGGAGGCCGTCACTGACTTATGCGCCATGCTGCAGGACGAGTTGTGACGCATGGCTTCAACAGGCACCCAATACCCATGGCCCTGAAGATCACCATGGCACTTAACTTTTATGTGTCTGGTTCTTTCCAGGGATCCACTGGGGAGATGTTTGGGGTCTTACAGACTGCCGCCGCTACTGCATCAAGGAGGTGACCAAAGCCCTGATCAAGAGGGTCAGTGACAATGTGCGCCAGCAGACTGACCCTGACAGTCAGATGGAGAGGGCATTCGTGTTCGGGGTCATTGCTGGATTTCCCCAGGTGCAACGTGTGATAGACTACATGCATGTCGCCATCAAGGCCACAATCAGCCACCTTTATCAACAGGAAGGCCTTCCATTCCATCAATGTTCAACTGGTCTGTGACCACTGAAAATATTTTCTGCAGGTGTGTACCCACTTCCCAGGAAGCAGCCAATGATGTCTACATGCTTCGACAGTCCCAGTTGCCACAGCTTTTCACATCCCCTGCTCACCTTCAGTAATGGATTCTCGAGGACAAGGACTACCCATTGAAGATATGGCTACTGACACCTGTGAGGAACCCTCGTACTGCAGCAGAGGAGAGATACAATTGCTCTGGGTCCACCCGAGCGGCCATCAAGCAGACTATTTGGCTGCCTAAGATGAGATTCCAGTGCCTGGATCAATGCGGTAGAGCCCTGCAGTATGCCTCAGCAAGGGTCTCACGTAGGATTTGGTGGGGGAGACTGGAGGAGAAAAAATGGTTTAAAAAAGGAAACAACTGAATTTGAGGATGGATGCTGTGTTTCTTCATTGACAGCCCCATACTAACATGGAGTTTTAACCTGTCTTTCTAAAACTTTCATTTCTAATACAAGTTTGCATTGCCTGCACTCAGCCAAAATGTCAATTATCCAACTATAATGGTCCAATGAAGAAGCAGCCAGCTGTTTTCTGATTGTGATCTACAGCAAAACTCGTCACGTGATGCAAATGTCAGAGGTGCATTAAACGAAGCAGGGATCCTTTCAAATGGACCAGCAACCTCAATTCCCGTGCCACATGATAAACGATGGAGAGACTTCACAATGCAGGTTTTCACCAGCAGACGCACTTAATGCATTTTATTTAAAATGTTACATCTTGGGTCTGGGCCATCCAGCACCTTGCCTAGATCATTGCTGAGGCTGCATTTGCAATACTTTATGAAGATTTGGCCTCTCCACCCTCGAAACGCCATTAACACATTAGCGAAGGATCGGAGAGGTGTGACCAGAAGGTGTCTTGAGATTTAGGATTCTAAGTTAAAAAGAGATATTCATTGAACGAAACGTATTTACAACCTGGGGAAAGGAACTGATCACTGAGACACTGTTGATATGGATATGTGCAAGTTACTTTATTTGAATTGTGAGTGTAGATTTGGAGCAGAGGGGTTTAGAAACATCTTGAGACTACAGATTAACAGAACTTCTCTCCAAGTGAAATAATGATAACATGGAACAGACTCCCAGTTAGGGCTGTGACAATGGATTTATTGCTGGATAAATATCTGCTTTGTAATGGGATTGTTGGTTTTAAAGGTAAGTATAACTATGAGCAACAATGCAGCAGGACACAATATGGCTGATTTTAGAAATTTATGCAGGGATCCTGACTCACTGGAAGCACGTAAATTGCAGAATTGCTCTGAACAATGTTTCAGTCAGAACTTCCTGCATCTGCAGGCCCAGTTTAAATCCGCATTGTACATATTGCAGGTCTCCACTCTTTCTTCTAGTCCAGTACACCCTGTGAACTAAAGGCCTGTTCAGGTCAGGAAATAAAATCTCGACCTGAACCCGACAGAACCACATTGGACCCGAGTCTGACCTGAGCCTGAGTCCCTCCACTTTTTCGCGTGCCCGACCCAACCCAACCCGAGCCCGACCCGACCCAGCCTGACCACCAGAATGGTTACCGACCTTGATTCCATAGTGCACTCACTCACTGTACTGCTTATGGATGGATGGATTAAGGAAGCTGCAGCCTGAGCATGATGACGTCATTGAGATGCTCACTGCACAGACTCAGCGTCGCCCTCCTTGATGTCCCGGACTCCAGCTCAGGTAAAATTTTTAACTTTTACACTCTCCACTCCAGCAGGGCAAAATGCAAGACTACCAGCGTGTGTCCGACCCGGACCCGACCCGACCCGAACCTGACACCGGGACCCATCGGGTTCGGGTTGGGTAACAGGCCTTTACTGTGAACTGGCACACATGGGGCATTAGACTCAAAAACCAGCCCTAATGTGTCAAAACTTCCTTGGGAGGTTTTTTTGTTTTTTTTATTCTTTCATGGGAAGTGGGCGTCACTGGCAAGGGCAGCATTTGTTGCCCATCACTAATTTCCCGTGACAACTGAGAGGCCATTTCAGAGGGCAGTTAAGAGTCAACCACATTGCTATGGGTCTGGAGTCACATGTAGGCCAGACCAGGTAAGGACAGCAGATTTCCTTCCCTTTTAGAAATTAGTGAACCAGATGGGTTTTTAATGACAATCGATTATTGTTTTATGGCACCATGACTGAGACTAGCTTTCAATTCCAGATTTTTGCTAGTTAATTTAATTTAAATTCCACCAGCTGCCTGAGTGGAATTTGAACTCATGCTCCCAGGGCATTAGCCTGGGCTCTGGGTGACTAGCTCAATGACATTACCACTACGCCACCATCTCCCCTGAAGATACCAGTGCATTCACTTGTATTTTGCAGCTAGGATGCATGCCTGAAGTGCTATGAAAGGGCTGTTGGGTTGTTTGAGAGAGTAGCATGACAAGAAGTAAATGTGGAACAGGTTACCAGGCAATACTTGTGGTATGTCGGATTACACCATCAACCGGTGTTCTCAGTTTACCAAATTTATGCTGTCTTCTTCCTACCCCCACCACAACTCCCCTGCCCCCAACCCTACTCTCTGTTTCTGGGTCCTGTGCGTAACGTGCAGTGCAGTTGTCACCTTATTCTGGCCAGAGTGCACTGTGGGAAGTGTCTTCTGTGTAGCCAAGCAGAGCAGCCTTCCTTCACTTCCCCAAAGTAGTGCCATGCCCACTTCAGCAGCTATTGAATAGGATGATGCACTGCTCAATCATTAGTCCACAGACTCAGTTTTCTCCACACCAAATTTGTCTTCCTTTGCTTTTTCTCGACCATTTCCATCTGCTGCCCACCATGCCCCACTCACATCCTTTACAGTCGATGGAAAGGCTAGCAAATATTCCCGAAACTATTTTCACCCTTTCCAGGGGCTGAAGTAACTTTATTTACACATGCAGCCATATCCCTTTCTTGTTGCCCTTCGCAGTCTCAGTTGTTGAGGGCAACTGTTGATGGGTGTTTCTGTAGATTGGCAGATACTTGTAAATCTCCACCTCCCACCCTTGTGCAAAGGAGAGTTTACCAACTTAGAAAAATACATTACTTCCATACTTTGAGGTGTGACAGACACATGCTGGATGCAAGACTTTTAGCTATATAGACTTCTCTATCTTTGTGACATATAATTTTGACTGTATCTATATGTTCTGCTCCGATGCATCATGCTGATGTTTGTTGCATACCATTGTGGATTGCCAGATGGGCCTTGCATAGCCTCCAACTAGTGTTGGATGTCCATACGCCTTAAGGAGGCATTTTGCCACTCCATCTACAAGACCCTTCAAGGCTTTCTCATTTAATCAAACTTCTTTTTGCGTCCGCCTTTGTTTCATCATTGGCATATGACTGCCGTCTCTATAGCTGATTTCACAAACTGTGCGCATGTGCAACAGTTTAAGTGGATGGGTTAACAGTTAACGAGTTGCACAACAGTATTATCTCAGGCGAGTTCTGATTGATTCGTATTTGACTGCAACTTCTAGAGATGGCAGTCTCACCAGGGTCTCATCACTGATCATGGCCCAGAGTTTGCGGTCAATGGCAAAGTGACTTAGTGAACTAGTGATTTCTGTGGCATGGATTTCACCTTTCCCAATGTCAATGTCAATTTAATTCCAGCGCCATCTATCGGGAATCTCTGGCATCCAGCAACAGTGATATCATCAAGCAAGCTTAGCAACTAATCACATTGAAGAATTCTCACAAACAGCAAACCAAGAAGTAAAAAGCCCTGGTTATCCTTCGTTTTTAATCATTTTACAGAAAGCGAAATAAATATTAGGACATACACACGGGATTAAGGTAGAAGCTAAAATATCATAAACATACATTTTTACAAAATATTTTAAAAATCTTTGGATTTTTTAAAATCATGTGGGAGAAATTTGACACTCCACAAATATAAAAATAGTTTTTCAGAACCAGAGAAGTTGTTTAGCAGTAATTATGGCTTAGTACACCATTGACAGTTAACACCTCATTCGAGCAAGGTGTAACTTCTCCAAAGTTTTTTTTTGCAGCAAGACTAACAGCATAAAAAGTGGAAGTTCACATCAGATCAGTGATTTTTAGGTGATTTCCATCTGTGAGGACTTCAACAGCTCACCCTGTGGAGGTGTGGGGAATCACTGACAGCAACTTCTGGATTTCTATGTTTTAGTGCGCATTAGTGGATGCCAGAAGTTGCTGTCAGTTTCACAGAGTAATGAAAGTGTCATAACTGTATCCACTCATGCATTCACTCGCGCACACACATACACACACACACACACACAAGAAAAGATAGATAGAACAGTACAGATAAGAAGTGTACAGAGTTCAGGCTGTAAAAGTCTGTTGTTTCAGGAATAACCTGTGGGATCCTCCTTGGGAATTAAAAAATTTTGGAAACTTCTGTTTATTCCAACATTAGGATTCATGAGCTAGAAACAAGCAAATACAGTCAGCGCCAGGAGACAGAAGTTTCCTTGAACTTGCTGGCAGTCTAAGGGTTAACAGAGTTTGTACTATTGAACACCATTGAATTTCACCTTCAAGGCTCAACCTGCAAATCATTTAACTTGACATCAAAATGGCATTGGAAAAGACATGAATACCAGTGCGATATGGGCAATAACATAATTCCTGAGGAAAACCTTGATTTTTTTGTGTGTACAGTTACAGTTTTGCCATCGTTACAACTGCAAAATATGGGCCAAACTGCAATCCTGATTTTACATTATGACCCCATGCAATAAAAAACGCAAACCTAGCCCTAAAATATTTTTGCATATGGAAGACGATTTAATCTCTTTCTCTCTCTTCTCCCCATCCACTCTCCCTCCTCCCCAGTCTCATCTGCTCTCAGTATCGGGACTGAAAGAAAATGAAAGTTGCACACAGCTGGGGAGTGAGTGCTCAGCTGCTTTTCCTCATGTATTAGGCTCCCACTCAGAATCTGAAGAGGTGAAAACAAATGATCTCCTGGCCAGCCCTAATCTGAGAGCTCTCGACATTTTTTTCCTGTCATTAGTGCCTTCTGCTCCCCAAGGGCCAGCAGAGAAAATAACTTTCCGTGAACAGCTGGCTGATGGAGATGGATTTCAAATGAAGACGTGCAGGCATGGGTCCACAGGGCTGCTCAAGGTAACCTACTCTGTCACCACATGTTTTCTGATGTTTAACAAGGGGACTGTGAAATATAACATGTCACAGCATTTCACACTCAGAAAATCAAGGTTTTCTTAAGGAATTATGTTATCGCCCATATTGCACTGTTTTTCATGCCTTTTCCAATATTGATGCCGTTAAATGATTTGCACAGTGAGCCTTGAAGGTGAACTCTGGTGGTGTTCAACTCTGTTAACCCTTAGACTGCCAGCAAGTTCAAGGAAACTCCTGTCTCCTGGGGCTGACTGTATTTGCTTGTTTCTAGCTCATGCATCCTGATGTTGGAATGAGTAAAGGTTTCCAAACCCTCAGGATTGGTAATATTAGCCCCCAGCTACTAAATTAAGCATCTGAACACAACTGGGTTGAAATTTTAAAATAAAAACAGAAAGTGCTGGAAATACTCAGCAGGTCTGGCAGCATCTGTGGAGAGAGAAACAGAGTTAACGTTTCGCGTCTGTGACCTTTCATCAGAACTGGGAAAGGTTAGAAATGTAATAGGTTTTGAGCAAGTGAAAAGGAGGGGGGGGGGGGGGGCGGGAAGAACAATAAAAGGGAAGGCGTGTGCTAGGGCGGAGGGCAGGAGAGATTAAATGACAAAGATGTCATGGAACAAAGGCAAAGGGAGTGCTAATAGTCGTTGTAAAAGACAAAGCATTAATCCCGAGAGAGTGTTAATGGCAGAATAATGAACAGCTCTGTCCAAAAGCACAACATTAAAACAAGTTTAAGACAGGCATATGGTTTTAAAAAAACTGAAAAGAGGCAGTCATGCTCTGAAATTGTTTAACTCAATGTTGAGTCCGCAAGGCTGTAGAGTGCCTAATCAGAAGGTGAGGCACTGCTCCTTGAGCTTGTGTGAGGTTCGCTGGAACACTGCAGCAGGCCAAGGACAGAAATGTGGGCATGAAAGCAGGCTAGTAAATTAAAATGGCACGCAACCGGAAGCTCAGGGTCATGCTTGCGGACTGAGTGGAGGTGTTCCGCAAAGCGGTCACTCAATCTACATTTGGTCTCCCCAATGTAGAGATGGCCAAACTGTGAGTAGTGAATACAGTATATTAAATTGAAAGAAGTACAAGTAAATTACTGCTTCACCTGGAAGTAGTGTTTGTGGCCTTGGATGGTGAGGAGAGAGGAGGTAAATTGACAGGTATTACACTTCCTGCGATTGCGTGGGAAGGGGGTGAGGTGTTGGGGGAGATGGAGAAGTGGACCAGAGTGTCACGGAGGGAAGAGTCAGGGGAGGGGAGGGGAAGATGTGTTTGGAGGTGGCATCACGCTGGAGGTGGCGGAAATGGCGGAGGATAATCCTTTGGATGTGGAGGCTGGTGGAGTGGAAAGTGAGGACAAGGGAAACCCTGTTGCAGTTCTAGGGGGGAGGGGAAGGGGTGAGGGCAGACGTGCGGGAAATGGGTCAGACAGGGTTGAGGGCCTTGTCAACCACAGTGGGGGAAGAGCCCTCTGTTGAGGAAAAAGCGCAGTTGTGGAAGGTTGCATCATCAGAACAGAAGTGTCAGAAACTGGGAGAAGGAAATGGAGTTCCTAAAGGAAGCAAGGTGCGAGGAAGTGTAGTGGAGGGAGCTGTGGGAATCGCTGGGCTTATAATGAATATTAGTGGACAACCTATCCCCAGAGAGCAGGAAAGGGCACCAATACAGTCATCAATGTACCGGAAAAAGAGTTGGGGAAGGGGGCCTGAGTAGGACTGGGCATTTTTGAAATTTTACTGTGTGACAGTTGTAATACAGCTGTTTAAATGTTCATAAAAGTTAACCCCTTTTAACTATAGCATGAACCCATTTAAAATGGGAATCTCATAAAAACCTACAAAATTCTAACAGGACTGGACAGACTAGATGCAGGAAGGATGTTTCTGATGGCGGGGCAGTCCAGGACCGGGGTCACAATCTAAGGATAAGGGGTAAGCCATTTAGGACTGAGATGAGGAGGGATTTCTTCACCCAGAGAGTGGTGAACCTGTGGAATCCTCCACCACAGAAAGCAGTTGAGGCCAAATCATTAAATATATTCAAGAAAGAGTTAGATATAGTTCTGAGGACTAAAGGAATCAAGGGATACGGGGAGAAAGCGGGAACAGGGTACTGAGTTTGGATGATCAGCCATGATCGCATTGAATGGCGGTGCAGGCTCGAAGGGCCGAATGGCCTACTGCTCCTATTTTCTGTGTTTCTATGTTTCTAAAATAAACAGGTCAACTCTATTAAAATAACAGAGTAGGCAATTTTATTTAAATATATTACTGCTTTCACTGTGACTATACTGTAGTGTGATTTGAACCCAACTGGTATATAAACATTCTGTACTTATGAGGTAAATCTTTGACATGAGCAGAGCAATTTTGATTTGCGTTAGTTTAAAACAGATGATTGCGAGTTGGCAACCCTTTACATCTGTCCCAATTTTTATTTTCATTGAAGTCAATGCCTTCTAACAATGCCGTATCAGATTGGAGAATTGTTCCTCATGTGGGATGATGTTTCCTCATGTGAATGGGAACAAAATTGACCAAAACTCTGGTGTCTTTTCTAATCTACATGCTGCCCCTCGAGAACATCACCCGAAATCATAGCGTCAGTTTTCACATGTACACTGATGATACTCAGATCTATCCCTTCTCCACCTCTCTCAATTCTTACTGTCTCTAATTTGTCTGAATTCTTGTCCATATCCACTACTGGATGAGTAGAAAGTTCCTCCAATTAAATATTGGGAAGACTGAAGCCACTGTCTTTGGTCCCCACTACAAACTATGTTCCCTTGCCACTGATTCCATTCCTCTGCCTGGCAACTGTCCGAGGCTGAACCAGACTGTTCGCAACTTTGGTGTCATATTTGACCCCAAGATGAGCTTCCAACCACATATTCACACCATCACTAAGACTGCCTACTTCCATCCTCGGAACATTGGTTGACTTATCTCTTGCCTCAGCTTATCTGCTGCTGAAAATTTCATCAATGCCTTTGTTACCTCTAGAATTGAAAATTTGTTGGGTTGGCAGAATTTTCTTGAGTTCGGAGACACATAATTAAATTTACTTTCTCACGGTCAATTGTTGACAAGTCTGTATTGTTCAATCAAGCTTTCACCTGATGGCATCAGAAAGTGATAGTCTAAAGAAACTCCATGGAAATACTACATTAGGTGCAGTGCAGGATAATGAAACATTCTGCCTATCTGCTGTCTAGGTGGATGTAAGAGATCCCTTGGCACTATTAAAAAAAAAAAGAGCGGGGAGTTGAACAGGTTTGCTGACCAGCATTTAATCTTTAACAAAAAGCATAGAAACAAAACATTATCTGATAATTTATTTTATTGCTTACTGTGGGATCTTGTTGTGCAGACATTGGCTTTTGTGCTTCCATTCATTACAACAGTGACTGCACTTCAAAAGTGCTTCAACGCCTGGGAAGTCTAAAAAGTTGTAAACACAACTTTTCCTTTCTTTCTTTCCCACCCATCTCGAAGTCACAGCAGAACTTTCGCAACCCACCGTGAATAATGTATGATAGCATGGATAGATTTTCCTGTTTGTGGGCACAGCACGGCAGGAATACTGGGCAGGGAGGAACACACAGCTGTTAATTTAAGTGTGAAATCCAGTAAATGATCACCTTTGGAATTCCATATTTGGTTTTACCGAGAATTCTACATTTGACATTTTCTTCATGATTCTCCAGACGCAGTTAAGAAAACAATTTACCCTACCGTAATAGATATGGATGTACATCAAAAAAAAAACTTATCTCTGTTCGCCAGGCAGTTTCTTCATCTAGTGGCTCTCCAGAAAATTCTGGAAGAATCTCCGTGTGTGAATTCAGAGAGTGGTAATGCCTGCCCCTAACAATGCAGACTTCTCAAATCTCAGCACCTCAGTGTGAGAAAGGGCAGCCCCTATTTCCTTTGCTCCACCATTGGTGACTATCCTTTCAGCTGGCTAGGCCACAAGCTCCTTAAAACTGACCTCATTGGCCAAGCTTGTCGTCATCTTCGCGGGCTAAGTATCAAATTTTGTCTGATAACACTCCTGTGAAGCACCTTGGGACATCTTTCCTTCATTAAAGGCACTATATAAATGCAACTTGTTGTTGTTGAATGCAAGTCATGTGCCTCCATGCAAGGATGAATAATTGGTGCAAGAATCTTCCTTGGTTGCTGATTCACTCCGCAGAGTGACTGGCTCCAAAATGTACTGGTCAAGGTGTGGAATCTGGTCACAAACGTGCCTTCACCCCTACAACTAATAGAGGGCCTGAGAGAATATGGCAGGGGATGATTTGCACAAGGAATGTGCTATACCCTCACCTTAAAAAAAACCTTCCAAAATCTTCTACAGCAAGGTACATAAGTATCAACCTTGTCTCAATAATAGAACTCTTCCGTCTGAGGCAGGAGATTGTGAGGTCAAGTCGCAGTCCAGAGACTTGAGCATATAATCCAGGCTGACACCTCACTGCAGTACTGAGGGAGTGCTGCAATATCAGAGGTGCAATCTTTGGGAGGGGAAATTAAAGCAATGCCCTAACTGCCCTCTCACGTGGATGCAAAAGATCTCTTGGCACTATTCGAAGAAGAGCAGAAGAGGCCTCCCCTGGTGCCCTGGCCAACAATTATTTTTTTTACAAGCAACACCAAAACAAAACATTATCTGGTCATTTATCTAACTGCTGTGCCAGGTTCACTGCTTTGTTTCCTTTTGCTACAGTAGTGACATTTAAAAAGTGCTTCATTGGTTGTCAAGTGTTTTCGGACATCCTGAGGTTGTGACAGGACCTATATAAATGCAAGTCCATTTCTTTTCATTTAAATAACTGAGATGAAATACCCTCTTGACTGCACTTATGCCCTCATTTGCTTACAGAACGACCATGGCTGCACTTCAAAAGTAATTCATTGGTTGTGAAGCACTTTGTGATGGCCTGCGCATGTGGAAGCTGTGATTTAAATACAGACTCTTTCTTTACTATCATGTCTTTGTATAGGCAGAGGATATTTTGCTCCTTTATTTACCTGACCTATTAATGAATGAGTAGCAACTCATCAGTAGCATCAGTTGGAGCCAGTTTAACAGATTATTGGTGCTACTGCAGTGATATGATGTATACCACCAAATAGACACTCAACCCAGTTTAGCCATCCACAGCTATCCTACAGTCCCTCAATCATAACATCCAACAATCAACTAACTGATTCCAGGACTTCTTTCCTTCATTACTTGAACCATTCTTTGTGTGATGAAAAACTTCCTGATCAACAGATGTCCTTCTCTGCACCACCTTGAAAATCCCTTGTGACTTGGTCAGCAAAACTAGGCATGCATACACGATACAGCCTGACTGGAATACTGCATAGTGTGAGTTCATCATCCTTTACCTGTACTCCAATGATGTGTTTCTATCGTTCAACGTTCTAGCTGGTTTGTTGATTGAAAGAAAGAAAGACTTTCATTTATATAGCGCCTTTCATGACCTCAGGACATCCCAAACCACTTTACAGAAAATTAAGTACAATTGAAGTGTAGCCACTGTTTAAATGTAGGAAACATGGTAGCTAATGTGCACACAGCAAACCCCCACAAACAGCAATGTGGTAACGATTAGATGATCTGACTTAGCAATGTTTTAGTGATTGCTGTCCACAGTAGCTGAACCCAAGAATGGCGTCTGCTAATATCTCCAACTTTCTTTCAATTTCATCCCTAATTATCTGATGCCATTCTTGGAACATGTCCACTTTCCCTTCAATGGGCAATACTTTACACTCATTGGTTTTGCATCACACCTATCACTTGTTTGCCCAGTTATGGACTTTATGATGTACATTTTGTACTTTGGTAGCAAAAACAAGAAGGCAGATTATTATCTGAACGACTATAAACAGAGAGAGGGGATTATGCAGCAAGATCTGGGTGTTCTCGTACACCAGTCGCTGAAGGTAAGCTTGCAGGTGCAACAGGTAAAAAGGCAAATGGTATGTTGGCCTTCATAGCGAGAGGATTCGAGTACAGGAGCAGGGATGTCTTGCTGCAATTATACAGGGCCTTGGTGAGGCCACACCTGGAATATTGTGTGCAGTTTTGGTCTCCTTATCTGAGGAAGGATGTTCTTGCTATACAGGGAGTGCAGCGAAGGTTTACCAGACTGATTCCTGGGATGGCGCGACTGACATATGAGGAGAGATTGAGTCGGTTAGGATTATATTCGCTGGAGTTCAGAAGAGTGAGGGGGGAATCACATAGAAACCTATAAAATTCTAACAGGACTTGACAGGGTAGATGCAGGAAGGATGTTCCCGATGGTGGGGGAGTCCAGAACCAGGGGTCATAGTCCAAGGATACAGGGTAAACCTTTCGAGACTGAGTTGAGGAGAAATTTCTTCACCCAGAGAGTGGTGAGTCTGTGGAATTTGCTACCACAGAAAGTAGTTGAGGTCAAAACATTGTATGTTTTCAAAAAGGAGTTAGATCTAGCTCTTGGGTCTAAAGGGATCAAAGGGTATGGGGCGAAAGTGGGAACAGGCTACTGAGTTGGATGATCAGCCATGATCATAATGAATGGCGGAGCAGGCTCGAAGGGCCGAATGGCCTACTCCTGCTTCTATTTTCTATGTTTCTATGTTTCTATTTGAACTCCAATGCCAAGAGAAACTGTTTCCACTGGCAGGAGTGTGGGTAATCAAAGGCCAGAGATTTAAAATATTTGGCAAAAAAAGCTTGGGGAAGAAGAGGAGAATTTTTTTATTTTTTACTCAGCGAGTTGCTGCTCTGGAATGCCTTGCATGAAAGGATAGTAGAAGGAGATTCAATAGTAGCTTTCAAAAGGGAATTGATACTTAGTAAGGAAAAATCTGCATGGCTATGTGGAAAGAGAAAGGGAGTGAGACCAATTGTTAACTCTTTCAGAGACCTGGCACAGGCATGATGGGCTGAACGGCCTCCTGTTCTGTACGATTCTGTGATTCTATGAAATGGATTTGGCAGAAGTATCATTCTCAGAAATGCTACCTCAGCGCCAAGTACCAGCACATCATGTTTATCCAATATGCTGATAAAGGGAACAGCAGAAAGGCTTGTAAACTCTCACAGTGGCCTGGACTACAAAGAGGCCTTCTGCTACAACTAAATTAGCGAGCTCCAAGATATGAAATATATTAAACAACTCATCATACGAACTGAATACGACAAGTGATTCTCTCATTGTCGAGGTCAATGTTATCCCACAAGCAACACCAGCAAAAGTAGATTAATTGGAATAAAAGCAAAATACAGCGGATGCTGGAAATGTGAAATAAAAACAAGAAATGGCTGGAACCACTCAGCACGTCTGGCAGCATCTGTGGAAAGAGAAGCAGAGTTAACGTTTCGGGTCAGTGACCCTTGATTAATTGGAAGTTGATCTCAATGTTATTGTGGGACCTTACTGTGTACAAAATAACTAGTGTGTTTATGTGCAAAATATCAGTGACTGCACTTCAAAAGATAAATACGTTTACTATGATATCCTGTGGTGGGCATGATATAAATGCAACTTCAAAGTAATTCAAGTCAATCCCTTTCTTTCTTTATCTGTGTGATATGTCAGATTCATTGAGGTAGATTTTATGAATTCAGGCCCCCAGTGCAGATCCTCATCGATGGGAGCACAAATCAGGATGTCAGGAGTTGAGTTCAGTGCACCCTGCGAGATTCCAGAATGAATGGATCTTTGTGTCTAAATTCCCAATTGTCTCTTTGGAATATGAACCATATCTTGCCAATTACATTGTCTATGCATCATTCCCCAAGAGTAGGTCTGATTTTTCTTTCAATAGTCATTCAGTTCAGTTCGATTGGAATAATATTACAGCTCTCCCTCCCCCTCTGTCTATCATCATTGGCATCCTTCACCTTAATAAGCAGCAAAGAGTCATCAAAAAACTATTATGCAAAGCTTCTCTTTAAAGTGTTCACACTGCACTTCAATATGGGACATTAAAACTGAGTAGCTACTGACAGAACCTAACGAAGCAGTATTACACATTCACACTCTGGCAAAAGTAGGATTTAAACCAGTCAAAATCATCCATACATATCCTTTATCTGCACTTCAATCTTCAACTAAAACATCCCAAGCAGTTTCTTTGAAAAAAGAGCTGGGAGGTGATATTTTAAATATTGAAGGCCCATATTTAAAAATATAATGCTATGCTTTAAACATGGTATGAAGATAAGATGAGTATCCAATGCAATATAAATGTAAGGAGAACAGCAGTCTTTTTAATTGCCCCCATCATCCTAAATATTAAACTTATCGTTGGTCTATCAGTTCATTTGTTTAGTTTAGTTTAGTTTAGAGATACAGCACTGAAACAGGCCCTTCGGCCCACCGAGTCTGTGCCGACCATCAACCACCCATTTATACTAATCCTACACTAATTCCATATTCCTACCACATCCCAACCTGTCCCTATATTTCCCTACCACCGACCTATACTAGGGGCAATTTATAATGGCCAATTAACCTATCAACCTGCAAGTCTTTTGGCATGTGGGAGGAAACCGGAGCACCCGGAGGAAACCCACACAGACGCAGGGAGAACTTGCAAACTCCACACAGGCAGTACCCAGAATTGAACCCGGGTCGCTGGAGCTGTGAGGCTGCGGTGCTAACCACTGCGCCACTGTGCCGTCCATTTTCCATTTTCTGCTGTAAAACTAGCGACTGGGACGCGTGAGTGGAAGCAAATATTTTGTGTACGACTCCTTCTCACTCTAACTGGCATCCAGAGTAGGGACTGCTCTCCATTATCTATTGTTTAAATGCTAATTTCAAGATGCCTACAACCTGTGGTTCTCAAGTATAAAATGGAGCAACAAGGGTGACAAATAGAAATTGGTACATATGCAAGCATCGCTTTTTATAACAATCGGACTGAGGAGGAATTTCAGCAGATTTTATTTTCCTTTTAAAGGACAATGTTAGGGATGAGAATTCCAAGTAGCCTGAAACATCAGCTTTGGCTTGAATCAGACAAAATTCTGATTGCCCATTTCAAAATTCTGATGTCCAACTGAACAAAACTAGACAACTTACATAGAACGCAAGAAGGTAAACTTTCCATTGTGTTAAGATGCAGATTTCATTCTTAATGGACAAAACACTGATTTCAAACTGGTCGAAATTCAGATTCGCCAAGTATCTGAACTTTAGTGTATTTTTTATCAACTCATGAAGTTGAACTTCCCCCACGGAGGCGGGAAACAGGAGTTGGGATCGTTTTCGGGTTAGGAACCCACATCCAGTGGGAAACTGATTAAAATCACGATTTTCTCTTGGGTGAGCCTTTAATTGATATGGAGACGGGTTTCCTGTCCCATTAGAGGCAGTGGGGGTCAGATGAAGACTGCGACTGATTTAGACTCCCCGTGGCAGCCATCACTGAGGCTGCTGGTTGTCTTGAGGGAGAGATCTCCGGTTTGTACCAAAGCCTTCCACTGCACCAGAGGCAAGTGAGATGTCACAGGAGAGCTGGAGGCCTGACACCTGGGGCAGGGCTGCCCTTCGCTTCATTGATGCCAACCTGGATCTAATGTTGGAGGCCGTGAGGGAGAGGAGGTAGGTCCTCTTCTCAGAGCGTAGCAGGAGGAGGCCAGCAGCCAAAACCAAAGAGGCCAGGGTGCAGATTTCTGCCGCCATCAGCGACAGAAGTGAGGTGAAAAGAACCTGGATTCAGTGCTGGAAAAAGCTCAACGACCTCATAAGTTCAGGCAAAGTGAGTGCAGCCCCCAAACCTCCAGACAGGTCTCAGGGTTTGCACCCTCCAGCAGACACACCACCTGAGGAACCTCAGGACGCATGCTGCTCCTGAGCATGGGAGGGGTGTGTGCCAAGACCACTTACTGACTCTTCAGAATGATTCAGAGCCATAGTACTGCTGAGGAACTGTCACCACAGAGACATGCAGCTCCTAATTGATAGGGGCAGATGACATTGAACACAGGGGATAACTGTGCCTCCCCCTGCTCTTTTTTGTCCTTGCAGAAGAAATAGACACATAATGTGAGGGAGAGAGCTGAGATGGTCGTTGTTCTACGGCATCACCCTCATGGAGCAGGCAGTGATGGAGACAGCCAGGATAGTGGAAGAGGAGACAGTTGGGCCTGGTGAGTTGGGAGCTCTTGGTGGACCTGGTGATTACAGAGGGCAAAGTGGTCATTAAGGACATGTAACGCACTCTGCCCCATCCAATAGCATGTCGCGCACTGAGTAACATTGGTTAGCCTCAGCACTGTAATGAGAAGCTTTTTATGTTGTCTAATGCAATGTAAATGAGATGCATAGCGTTCAGTTGATTGAAGATCTCAAACAGGATTATTAAACAGCTAACTTATTACACAGTACAGAGCCATTTATCAGAGCTGGCTCTTGGTGTTACAGCTACAGAGTGAGACTGGCATGTGGTCAAATGAGAACATCCTGGTACTCACCTTATTAGCATACTAAGATCTGAATAGGACATCACTCTTAAAGACAATCACACAACAAGCACTGCAGAGGTTTCTCCTTGCCTAAGCTAGCTCTCATCATTTCTTCTTATGTCTCCCACAGGTGCAGATGTCCAACCCATGACATCAAATCCTGGATCAATAGGGACATGTGGAAATTTCTTCTTTTCTCGACACAACTGCCTTTTTCATATGGACTTTAGTGCTGGAGGTGGGACACAGAGCTGAGGAATACATTGGGTCTGGGGTTCCTGCAATAGCAGCCAACTGCGAATGAACCCAAACACATCATCTAAACTGATTTGATCCAGACATGTCATCTGTTATAAAAGACAACAAGATTGCCTTGCATTTATATAGTGCCTTTCATGGACATCAGGACATCCTCAAGTGCTTTATGCCTAGTGTAGGACTTTTGAACTGCTATAATATGAGAAAGGCAGCAGCTATTTGCACACAATGGGCTCCTACAAACAGCAATGTGCTAATTACTAGTTAATCTGGGTTTGTTTTGTGATGTTGGTTGGGGTTAAATATTGACTAGTACACCAGGGAGCACTCCTATACTTGTCTTCAATATAGTGCCATGGCATCTTTTGTGTCCACCTGTGGAGACAGAAGGCACCTCAATGTAACATCTCATCCACAACGCAGTATGTCCAACAGTGCAACACGCCTTCAGTACCGGACTGAAGCGTCGGCCTAGGTTTTGTACTCAAATCCCTGCAGTAGATCCTGAACCCACAACCTTCTAACTCAAAGGTGAGAGTGTAGTGGGTCACCAGGAGGTGCTTTCCAATCTACTGACAAAACTTGTTCCAAATCCATTTTTTTCAGCACATGCGTGCCTTGACCTTTGGGCCTGATATTCTTTTTACTTTCAGAAAGTGAACAAAATTCCTGATTTTTGTTGAAGTTAATGCATCATGAATGGATTTGTGGGAATGGTGTGTGTGAATCAAAGCCCTGGGAGTATGGTTCTGTTAAAAGTAATTGATTAAAGAAAGTACTTATCTACAATAATTAGCCTTTAATACAGCTTCAAGAAACTAAAGAGTCATTTAATGAGTGTAAATACTGTGTCACTAACATCAGAAATGCAATGATACAACATTCACGCACTAACTCAGAAGAGTTATGAAAAAACAGACTTTGTCTTTAAAAAATGAACCTTTATTTTAAAAAGTGAACAATGGCCCAAAGTGGTCACCAAAGAAGAAAGGCCTTTCGTGTATCCAAACAGTCTGACAAAGACAAAGGTCAAATCTTCAAAGCCAAAAAGTGTTATTGAAACCCATCTTACACCTATCCTAAAAAATTCCAGAATTGAATGTCTTCTTCTAAAATGAAGGAGGTGTGAAGTAGTCATGGCCTGGGCCATTGTGTGATCACCATGGGCTGGAAACCAGAGTATCTCCTAACAGGAGGTGGGAGGTGACACACTTGTACCTTAAGAAAAAGACAGCCTGACAGAGACTGACACGGAAGGTGAAGCTACTTGTAACAGCTGGCATTCCAGGAAGCTAGAAAGCACATGCCCTGCTGAAAAATCCGACATCTACATTAGACAGCAGAGAGAGTTGGAAGTGACCTGCCATCTTCAACAGAATCTTCAATTAAGAGAGAAATCTACAATCATTTCAGGCCTGCAACTATCTGGAACTTGAGTCTCAAGAGAATTCAACGGATTTATCATAACCCTTCTCACCCACTAAAACCCACCTTTGAGCTTCCCTTCTCTATCTGTTTTGTGTGTGTGTGTGTGTGTGTGTGTGTAAGCGAATGCATGAGTGAATGTGATTGCGACAATTTTGGGATAAGGCATATTGATCAATAAACAATTGACTTTCTGTTTTTTCACAAGAAAACCTGTTACTGTCCGGTTATTTAAAAGTACAACACAAAGGGGATAAACTCTAATATAAATACGCTTGCTGCAGTCAGGTGAGGAGTTGAACAGTGGGAATCACCCACATCACTCCAAGTGGCTGTAACAACTGAAAGCTTCATTATTCCACCATTGGAGTGGGCGACTCTAGTAGAAAACGGGCCAACACCAGTAGCGTGCTAGTGAGCTCCATTTGCAGAATCATACAGGGACTTTTAATTCAATGGGTAGTCCACAAATAAGAAAATGAGGAGTCAAGCATGGCAGCAGAGATGATTTATAGAAGCCTCTAATGGAACTGAGAAATAAGCTCCTCCATTTAAAGATCACAAATGTAAGGTGGTGGCAGTGATTCCAACAGCATATTGCATTTAGAATGGACCTTGATCTGAGAACAGTATCTCCAGGCACTGCACAAAGCATCCAAAAAGAATATTCACTGAGCCTTCGTGGGAGAGTTAGTAGATATATCTGAAATCTTGGTTTGAAGAGATGGATTTTGCAAAATGTTTTTAAAGTCAGGTAGGGAAGTTCAGAGGTGGAGGGCTTACAGGAAGGAATTGAGAGGTCAATCTGAGATCGCTGTAGTTTCTTCAACAATTGAGTGAAGGGCATGGGAAGTGGTACAAGGCAGGAGGAGGTTGTGGAAATAGGATGGGGTGAAGTTGTGAAAATGAGGATGTTATATTTGATTCATTAGGGAACAGTGAGCTGATGTAGGTTATTAAGGATGAGGGGATGGTGGTGAGGGGGTGAAGAAAGCTTACTGTGAACAACTGAGATTTGGAGCTTATGGATGATGAAGTTCTGAAACATACAATAGGGGTTGACAATTGAGGAATGTGTAGATAAATATTGCTGTATAAATATCACTGCATTGCAAGAGTACAGGACGCCTGTGACAGGAATTCCTCTGGCAGTTCTTCTGCTCAGTCAATGTAACTTGTCTAATCGGGGTTTCCGATAATCATGCACCAAAGTTACATCTGCTAATTGGAAGAATCCCTGAGGAAATTCCCAACGACGAGAACATGACAGAGAGATGTAACTATTATTATTGATATTCGTGTCAATTCCTTGCTGTTGATTCACTTCACAAAAGTATTGTAAATCTTTAGCTGGCTGCACAAGTTTCCTCTCAGTTCTACTTGTTAAATAAGTCATGAGCTGCTTGAGAATTGTTTGAAGATAATTATTATCGGTACTTCATAACTGGATGATTGTTTTTTTGACAATCTTGCTACTTAAATTGTATTTCTGGACTTCATCCAACTAAAAACTGTGCTGGAAAGTCATAACTAACTCCACATTTAAAAGTTATTTACCCTGCCATTAGGGGTGTGAATTGACAGCCAGATTTACAACTCTCTCAATTTTTATTCCTCCTAAAAATTCGTTTTACATTATCATGCAAATACAGAAATACCTCCATAGTGGGCAGAATTTATAATTGGAATAAAAGAATGCCCGGCAATATTAAGAATAAAAAGAAGATTGTTTCAAAAAATAATCAAATGTTGATAACCTTGAAATGTTCCGTGAGAACACTGAACAATCACTCGATGCTGCAGTCAGTTTTTGCTTGGGCTGCTTGTGTGTTGAAAATGACCCATAGTTGTCCCAGGAGAAAAACACAATGGTGAACTGACATCTGCTTTGCTTCCATCTCCTTACCTTCAGCTGTGAGGGCACACAGTCTGGCTGCAGCCTTCTCTGTGTCTTCCCCTGCTGATTCCAGGCTGAGACTCGGCTTATAAAAGGCACACTCAGCAAAGGAAGAAATTGACAGGGTTTATTTCACTGAGTTGGAATGATCTCACTGAGCAGGTCCACTGAGGATCAACTGAGGGATATGTGATCTGACCATTAGCCACTTCTGACTGGTTTCAAAGAGTGAACACGCTTCAACAAGAAAGTTCTCCTTTTCTTTGAGCAGTCAGATCTTTGTGCACATATTTGTAATGTGCTAGGTATTGTGGCTGGGAACTTAATGTGTTCAGCTCAAATCCCCAATTTGGCATTTTAAGTGTTGTTTGCTGATTCATTTTTAATACAGCACATGTCACTCTCAACCAAACACCTTCACAAATAGTGCAAAGGGGAGTTCCACTGAAAGGCGGCCGACCGATGGGTTAGAAGTTGTTGTGCAGCAGATTTCTAACCGTAAGAATGTTTGACACAGGAGTGATGTGTTTACTGGAGATTTGATTTTTGCCTGAATTTATCTGACGCAAACTGGTGAAAACGAAAGCTGCTCTCACAGCCTGCAGATGTTGCTGGCTCAGCTGCCTTCCTGTGATAGCCATGGTTCACTTGTCAAAGATGATGGGGGTGAAATTGGACATGGGCGGGAATGCAAAACGTGCAGGATCGCATCAGTCACGTGTTAGAAGCTCCAACTGATATTCCGTTCTGCTGACTTCAATAGCACTGCATTCTCAGGCATGTCCTATAATGAGTGGCAACAGCAATTCTTCCTGCCTTATGTCCGCTAGCCCGTGTCCAATTTCACCACCAATCTCTCTGGAAAGGCTACCGGGATGCACAATACCAAATATGGTCATTTGTCTATGTTTGCCATGGATATCCATTGTTTACTGACCAATTGCACACATGACGTTACGCAGCTTCCTCCACCCACTACCCCGCCACTAAAACATATCTCACCTCTTCCCCTCCCACCCCTCCAAAACTTGTAGGAAGATATTTTAGAAACTGAAAATGACTGCTGATTAGCCTCGGCAGATGACGAATTATTGGTGGAACTTGTATGCATTTCAGTAAAAGAGGGAAGGGTGTTGAGATTAATTTGAAGTTTTGGATTCAATTTGGCTTCCAAGGTAAAGACAATTCAGATAAGGTTCTTGATATATTTCACTATGTGCAATATGAATGTAAGTCACATTGTTGAATGTGACTTCAAAGTTTATGGAATTTTCCCCAATTGTCTCCTCCTCTAGCTAAAGGTGCTGATTTACACTGGGGTAGAGTCCAATACCTTGTTCAACTGGCTATTCTTCATGTGTGAACTAGACAATGAGTGCCAGCAATCTAATCACCCATAGATGGCATTAGGGCCAAGCTCAACCTAGGGGTTAATGAATAGTGCTCAGTTGATTTTTTTCCCTCTACTGGTAGCCCACAGTGCTGTGACCAGTGGTATTGTCACCACTGAGCAGCTCACTCAAAGCCTAGCACCTTTCTGAGTGGCCTGTATCAGTTTCACACGGTGCATTGTATTTATCAACAATCACTGGGTAGCTGTTATGTCGCTCGAAAGAATCAACATTCCAAAAGCTCCCCTCTATCATACATGAAGCTCCTGTATCAGGTGTCAGCTTGGTTTCGTCTGCACCAAGGATCACGAAGAAAATGTGTCACCATTTTGATATCTGAACTGCATGGTCCTTAGTGTTGATAAGGGCTGTGAAGCTCATTTTATATGTTTCTTTTTTAAATTGATTCATGCGATACAGGCATTGCTGGCAATTATTGCCCATCCCTAATTGCCCTTGAGAAGGTGGTGGTGAGCTGCCTTCCTGAACCGCTGCAGTCCATGTGGTGTATTTACTCCCGCAGTGCTGTTAGGAAGGGAGTTCCAGGATTTTGACCCAGTGACAGCGAAGGAACGGCAATATGGTTCCAAGTCAGGATGGTGTGTGACTTGGAGGGGAACTTGCAGGTGGTGATGTTCCCATGCATCTGCTGCCCTTGTCCTTCTAGACGGTAGAGGTTACGGGTTTGGAAGGTGCTGTCGAAGGAGGCGTGGTGAGTTGCTGCAGTGCAAGATAAAAATAAACCATACTGCCACTTACTTATATTTTGCTTTTATTTTTAGAAACATTTCCACAGTACTGATAGATTTTGAATTGGCTTTCCACAACTTAATCTTTTAATGTGATGATTATTCTGAATTGCTGCTAACATTGATTTAATTCATGCCCATGGTGAGTAAAATGCTGACTGTTGTGGTATTTCCTTGTTAGGCAATTGGCTGCTCTGTTTTATTCGCACACATACAGATACTTGAATGTCATCTTTAGGTTACTCTGGTGCCAGGCAAATTCATCAAAAAATTATCCTTAAGTTTGAAAAAAAAAAGGTTGGCTTACTTATTGAATACATGAGTCTTTATATAAGTTGGAATTAAACTTTTATTACACGAGCTTCAATGTGACAGGAGAAGAGTTTGCCTTCCAGGGAGTCCTGTGCAAAGGTTTGGTTTGAGTCCCTAGATTTTACTAGGCCAGAACGGAAACATGGCTCCAATCTGTTATGACAGATCTTTGAACAGTATCTGAGATCTCCGTGGACCAATGGTGGGTGATCCAAAGTCCTAATATGTGTAATTGTTTGTTCCAGAAGCCAGGCCGCACTGAATGGACTGATAAGCCAGGTGTTGCCAGATGTCCAAATCCCATAGTGCCGGGCCCAGCTGCTGCTACTTCCTGTGTATCCAAAGTGAATTGTGAGAATCTGGGGCTGTTTCTAAGCAGCAGTCTTACCCACCTGACTATCTACATTCAGGCTTGAGGCCCTGGGGGCAGCTTCACTTCAACCTAACTTGTTGCATGCTTCCTCCCTCCATGTTGATTGGCAATGAGTCAGGCAATGTCGGCTTTGTCGGTTTACCGTTGGTTGATGCAATTGCCAATCACAAAGGGCGTTATTTCGTGCTCTCCTCCATGGCATGTTAGGAGGCGTGGACGGGATTTAATCAGGCGGGATGGTGGCAGGTGGGGACACCAACACCTTCCCGCCTACACCCTGATTAAGTCGGTGGCGGGAAGGCCCGTGGACGGCTTTCCCACCCCGTCACCTATTGAGGCCCTAACACTAATCCTCTTCCTGCCACCATTGGCACTAGCCTAGTGTTGGGCGGGCCTGTTGTATGACATGCAAACCCGTGAGGGGTTGCTTGAAGTCTCTCGGTAGGGGCAAGGGGTGAAGGGAGTCCCTTATCCAAAGGCACTCAGTGCCTAATCTAGGGAGCCGGCATTGTGAATGGTGGGGGGTGGGGGGGAGGGAGGCGCACTGACCTTCCCTTGCTGCGGAGCCCCTACACCCCCCTCCCCCACAACCCCCACCCCTTTAAAACCCCTCCCACCATCACTTATCTCTGGCCTGGGTTGCTCTGCAATCCTGGGCTGCCAGTGGGTGTCATTCCAGCAGCAGAAACTGCCTCCCCAGTGGAATTACTGAGCAAAAGAGCTACCAGCCTCTGACTGGCCAGCAGCACTCGGTGGGTGGGTCTTCCTGCCTTCAGGGGTCCTGATCTCAAGTGCCTGATTGGCTCATCATTTGGCGGGCCTTCCCCAAAGGAGGCAATGTGGGTATATCTCCAGCTGTCCAGCAGCGGCCGAGACTCCCATTGCCTCCATAAAATTCCCCCCAAAGCTTCTGGCCAGCAGGTTCAGTGCTCCAGGCCTTAGAATGAAGACTCACAGTCCCATTAGGGGCTCCTGACTGCATGCTGGAAGAAACTGCTTTGCAGGACGAACATTTGACAGCCCTGGTGTAGATAAAGCCACTCCAAAAAATAGATTTTATTAATGCTGTGGAGTATTGGTAAGAAAATCTGTCCTTGGGGCTTTCTTCATGTACATTAAACCATTCTGTTTCTAAGTCATTTAGATCAATAAAGTCCTAGTTAGCCAATCTTAGCCAGAGTACCATTGGGAGTGCATAGCATCACTGAATTAGGGGAATGGAAATCTATGAAGATTCTGGTTGCTGACTTCTGTGGGGCAGCGACTACTGGAGGTCTATGTAGAGGGATGCTGAGTATGGCCTGTGATGCACACTGTACCTACTGGAACTCATTATCAATGCTTAACACAATAGGTACTTGGTAAAGTTATTTGAGGGCACCCCTCGACCTATACCTCGGCGAGTGAGTCAACATCACAAGACTAAAGGGAGTGGCAGGATGGGAAGGGAGGCAAGTTGGAGGGAACTTTTTTTTTAAAGGGGGAAGAGGAGTATGTAGTCAGTTTTGTGTCAGGCCATAAAAACCTGTTGTAACCATGCCTGAACCTAAGATTTTCTCCATTTTTTCAAATTTTAATCTCTAACTCTTACACCTGAAACAGTAAAATAAAGCTTTTTTAAAAATAAAAATACGCAATTAAATACTTTATAGATCGCAAACCTGGCAATTGATTGGCATCAGGCAGAAAATATCATCTAATAAAAGCAATTTATATTTTTAATTTAACATCAGAAATGTAACCCTCGATCTGTAGAAGAATAGATGCAAGGGGGGAGGATAACTTTCATGGATTGATAATCAGAGAACCTGCTCAGAAATTAGAAACTGAATACACAGTGGTAATTTAAAAATAATATTTTTTCTCAGTCTGTTTGGTTGGTTATATTAGAATGCTGCCCTGTCGAGGAGTGGCTTTAAACCTAGCCCACATGTCTTGGATGGGCTGTATGGCCTAATCGTGCGGCTATTTTTTAATCAAAGAAAAGAAAGACTTGCGTTGATATAGCACCTTGCATTGTCACCAGACATCTCAAAGCAATTGACAGCCAATGAAGTACTTTTGAAGTGCAGTCATTGATGCAATGTAGGAAACACAGCAGCTAATTTATACACAGCAAGCTCCCACATGTGATAATGACCAGATAATCTGTTTTGTGATGTTGGTTGAAGGATAAATATTAGTCAGGACACCAGGGACAACTCACCTGCTCTTCTTCGAAATAGTGCCATTGGACCTTTTACATCCATCTGAGAGGGAAAACAGGGCCTCAGTTTAACATCTCATCTGAAAGACAGCACCTCTGACAGTGCAGCACTCCCTCACTACTGTGCTGGAGTGTCAGCCTTGATTTTTGGGCTCAAAGCCTGGAGTGGGTTGAACCCACAACCTTCTGAGTCAGAGGCAAGAGTGCTGCCCACTGTGTCATGGCTAACACCTCATGGGTAGATAAAAACATCCTTTCATCGGCTGCCTGTGCAGACTTTATTCAAATGAGTTTACATAATGTCTTCTGTGTTCCTAGTTAATGTTAGTACAGAGCACAAAGCTGACCATACTTTTTTCACTAATTAGGAATAAATTAATAGCGGCTGTGATTGAAGTCAGAAGGCTCGTGTGGGAATAGGAAATATCATATCGGGCTTCTTTTGAACTTGCAATTCAGGCATTTGTAGAGACGCCAACCTTCAGGATTTTCCTGAAGTCTCCAGAAATTAAAGATTAATCTCCCAGACACTGCTGTGAGAAACCCAGGTGAAAAAAATCATAGGGTCATTAAAAAATAAAATGGTGTATGTCTGAACACTTTCATTTATGTCTTATAAAACTACTGAAAATGGGAGAAAAGCTGTTTGATTGGCGACTCGGTTGGAGGTGCAAGGTCATGTAATGATAACCTCCAGGAATACGTCCAACCAGAGTTGGCAACCCAGTTTGTGAGCACAGAATATAAGAGGCGCATTCTGTCTGATCTGGGATGTTCAGTGGAAAACTGGATCTCTTTGGCTACAGATCCATCTGCAAATGTGAAGCTCAATGGAATGACATGTGATCCCACCGTTTGGAACATCTCCACAATGACCATTGTAACAAAGGCATTTTTGAGACTATGTGGTGTAACCATTCCAATTCCCACATCATAGGATTAAGCATCAAAATAACAGGAGTCTTCTATTCCTGAATATTAGCAACCCATCACATTGATGATTTTACCACCTTCGAAAATGTTTTCTATATTCTATGTCAGGCTGTTCACTTGACTTAAAGTATGGAGGCATCAGAGTTTGAGATCGAAGCTACGTTGATTCAGTTTATGGTACTGTATAGGATTTGCTGTACTGCAGCGAAATTACTTGGGCTATATATGTAAAAGTAATCTATATTGTCCTGCGTTAGTTAAGTAGCTTGTGTATGTTGCAGGATTCTGAGCAAAGGTAGCATAATCATTCATTGCAAAGTTTGTGATAAATATTTATTAATGAGATTGTGGAGGTTATTGTTCCAACTACAGAGGTAAAGATTCCATTACAAACTCTGTAGTGGTGAAGGGTCCATTACAGAGTCTGGGCCAGGTGCTATTCAGAAGCCACAGGTCCCGACGTTGGGACCGGAAGCCAAAGCAGCTTCCGTCAGGGCTATGAGCGGCCAGCCGCATGCAATCAAGCAGTAACCGGCCAATTCAGCTATGAAACGTGAGGCGAAGGCGGAGATGCTGGCAGAAGCTGATGCCATATTTAAAGGGTTGCCAGCCCTGCATTCAAGATTTGCTGGCAAGTGGAAAGAATTTCTCAGGTGACAGAGGCAGCAGAACAATGGCAGAAGGAAGACCCTGGGTGGCCCCACACTTCAGTGATGCATCACCTCAGGTTCTCCTTCTGGCTGTCAGGAAAAGGCGGGAGGATCTCATCACCAGGGCACGGAGAAGGAGAGCTGGGCACCAGACCAAGCAAGCCTGGTCACAGATAGCAGAGATCAGCTGCCATGGGGCCACACCAAGGACTTGGATACAGTGCTTCACGCGACTCGATGACCTCATCTGGCAGCAAAAGGAGTACCTCATAAGAACATAAGAAATAGGAGCAGGAGTAGGCCATTCAGCCCTGTGAGTCTGCTCCACCATTCAATGAGATCATGGCTGATGTTCTACTTCAGCACCATTTTCCTGCACTATCCCCGTATCCGTTGATGTTTTTAATATGTAGAAATCTATCAATCTCCATCCTGAACATAGTCAACGACTGAGCCTCCAAAGCCCTCTGGGGCAGAGAATTCCAAAGATTCATCACCCTCTGAGTGAAGAAATTCCTCCTCATCTCAGTCCTACATGGCCTGTCCCTTATTCTGAGACTGTGTTCCCTGTTCTAGACTCCCCAGCCAGGGGAAACATCATTCCTACATCTACTCTGTTGAGCCCTGTAAGAATTTTGTATGTTTGAATGAGATCATTTCTCGTTCCTCTAAATTCAGAGAATAAAGGCCCAGTCTATTTAATTTTTTCCTGGTAGGACAATCCCTCCACCCCAGGAATTTGTTTGGTGAACCTTCATTACATTCCTTCTGTGACAAGTATATCTTTCCTTAGGTAAGGAGACCAAAACTGTACACAATGCTCCAGGTGCGGTCTCACCAAGACTCCACATAATTGCAGTCTGACATCTTTACTCCTGTACTCGAATCCTCTTGTATCAAAGGCCAACATACCATTTGCCTTTTTAATTACTTGCTGTACCTGCATGCTAGCTTTCAGTGACTCATAAACAAGGACACCCAAGTTTGAAGTCCCTTTGAAGTTGCACAGCTGACCACCATCTTGGGTTGTCCCTGCTGGAAGACCAAAAATGTTTCTCTTTGTGTCTGCAGGAGAAGATAGCACACAATCACAGAGAGTGGGCCAAGACTGACAGTGGACTGGAAGGATAAAGTCTTCATTGGCACTGCCTCTTGGATATCTATAGGTAGTTGAGCCTCAACCAGTAGATCCTCTCTGGAGGGTATCTTCTTCTGCACAGAGGAGGCTGCTGGCTTTCCCCTCTGTGTCCTTCCCCAGTCTGGAGGCTGATGTTGACCCTCCTGTGGGCTCACATGTCGTTGCGGTCCCGTTGCCGGTGCCCGGACCTCCCTCCTGCTCTGCTGCACCTCCTCACTAATGGGGTCCCCGAAGCCTGGATGAATGAAGCCTATGATAGGTGGCCTCCCCCTAAGTTCAAGGCCTTCACTGCCAACAGCCCCACCACCTCCTTTCCCCCAGTCGTAACCTCTGATGAGGTGGCACTTGCCTGTCACTCCCCTTGTATGGCTCCCCTGCAGTTCTGGGACCTTACCCCCCAACTCCTTAGACTATTCCCAATGCCCTCCCTTCTCCATCCTTCCTGGCAATTGCTGCTGCCTTTCTTGTTGGCCTCCCTTTGCAGACAGCAATGAGCTCCCACCTCCCTGTTACCTCCCTCTACCAGATGTGGCTTTGAGGCCCCATGATTTCCGGGTGCCATCTATAAAATTTAAAATGGAGAATAAAATCACTGTCAATAGTCCTCTTAAATACCTAATTGCCGGCTCGCTGCTTTGATGTGAGATCTCCGCCCTCCATGTTTGCCACCATTGACAAAATCGAGTTGGGGTATCACGACGTTGGACTTCCCATCCGACATCGCCCGTCCCGATTTAATGCCCCCCCACACCTCTGTTCCCATCTCCAAGGCCGAATAAAATTCAGCCCTCAGTTGTGGTGAAGGGACCATTACGGACTCTGTTGTAGCAAAGAGAGCATTACAGACTCTTGGGGTAAGCGCCTATTCCTTTGAATTGCTTTGAATGTTAAGGTTAATTTTTTAAGATTTTATTTTTGGGATGTGGGTGACATCAGCAAGGCCACATTTATTGTCCATTTATTGAGCAGCATTAGTGGCCACTGCAGAGGTCATTAATAGTTAACGAAGCAGTGTGGATTGGAGTCATGTAAAGGCAGATCAGGGCAATGTGACAGGTTCTCATTAGTGAAACAGTTGGATTTTTACAGCAGCTTTTATGGTAAATTTCTTTTGGTGGTAGCCCAAAGATTACCAGAACTACTAAGTTTGGTTTCAGAACTTGGCATGATGGAATTTAGACTTTCAAACTTTGGATTGCTAGCTCAGTATCATAACCATTGTCCAAATAGATCCCTTAATAATTCAAATAATAAATAGGAGACCTCCTATGGAGTTACTTTTAGAAATTTGTAGAACATTGTATTTTCATGCAGATTAATCTGCAGCAGAGATACAGCAATGTGTTATCCTGTCTGTTCCTTTAAGAACACAAGATCTCAGTGCTTTGATCTTCTGAGCTCAGCTTAAGGCTTATGCTCTTCAACAGGGTCTGACATCAACAGAAGATCAGAAGAAACTAACAGAACATTTCTGATTTTCTTTCTTTCATAGATACTTTTTTTACAAAAATATGACAGAAATTTGCATGTGTTACACCTAAAGTGTGACATACATGTATCATTATTTTTATCTGTATCTCTATCAGAAACCCTAGTTAAGTATGTCTGCAGGTAACAAGTAAAATCATGGAAAAGTTATGATACCACAGTCCCCATTAGAGAATGAGTTTGTCTTAAACACTAGAAATGGGATCGTTCTCACCAAAACCATTAAAAACATGGAACAAATAGGAATAATTTTGTACCTCAGCTCATTGCATTAAGTATTGATGTCTCCCTGGATGACATCAAGTATGACAAGAGATGTGCATGTTTTCTAAATAAGAGAGGCAAATGATAAAAGCCCAATGGATAATTGAAGCAAAAGGTCTTGATGTTGGATTCTGATGGAGGCTCTGAATGATGGAGTAAACTGGATGGACTTAATTGCCTCTTCTCCCAGTCACATTCTTATCTAATCAACAGATGTAGTGATGCCAATACACAAGGTTGCAAGCCCTGCAATCTTCTACTGATTTATTTTAATATTTGCAATTCAATGTAAAAATAAAAACATGGAGCTTTTGAAAATTGGCAACTGCCTTTCATTTTTCTCATATGAATAAAGAACATGAAAAGTTGTCAGAAAATATTGAGACTAGAAGGAAATTTTCAAAATGAAAGTTTTGATTGCAATGATGCCTCATAAATGAGATGGAGAGATTCAAATTTTCGATGATTCTGAACTATATACCATTCCCTAAGCTAAACCTGCAGTGCGCTACACAGATACATCCAGCAAAAATACCCTGAAGCACAAGAACCAGCATCTGTCCCCACGATGTAAGTATTTTCAATGAGCTTCCCGTGTTTCACAAATCTTATCAACACCAAGGCCGGTTCAAGCAATTAAAGAGATCAAAAACAGAAATGAAATACTGCGGATGCTGGAAATCTGAAATAATGCTGGAAACACTCAGCAGGTCAGGCAGCATCTGTGGGGAGAGAAGCGGGCTTAACATTTCAAGTCAATTACTTTACATCAGAACTCAGAAGAAAAAATAACTTCTATATTGCATCTTATCAGGTACTCAGGATGTCGAAAAGCAATGAATGTAGTGACTGTTATTCTGTAGGCAATGTGGCAGCAAGTTTTTCTGCAAAGCACAATCTCACAGACAGCAAATACAAGATGAATTTATTTTTTTGGTAGTGTTTCTTAAGGGGTGAATGTTAGTTAAGACACCTGCAGAAGTCCCTGTCTTTCTTAAAATAGTGCTATGGGTTCTTTCACATTGACATGGATAGGCAGACAGGTTTAACAGTTCATCCAAAAGACAGCAACTTTGATCATGGCAGTACTCCATCAGATCCTGCACTGAATTCTCTGCTTGTGTTTTTCAGTGGGATTTGAACCCACAATCTTCTGTTATCAAGGTGAGCATGTTATCAACTGCACCAAACTCAGAAATACAATATTGCATCAGAGTCAGAGATTGTGGTTTCAAGTCCCACTCCAGAGACTTGAGCACATAATCTAGACTGACACTCCAGTGTAGTGCTGCACTGTTGGAGAAGCCGTCTTTCAGATGCGACATTAAACCGAGGCCCTGTCTGCCCTCTCAGGTGGATGTAAAACATCCCATTACACTATCTGATTAAAAGCAGGGGAGTTCTTCCTATGTCCAATCTAATATTTATCCCTTGACCATCACCATTAAAACAGATAATTTGGTCATGACCACATTGCTGTTTGTGGGAATGGTGTGTTCAAAATGGCTGCTGCATTTCCTACTTGAAAAGCACTTCATTGACTGTAAAGCACTTTCTGACATCCTGAAAGTGTAAAAGGTGTTATATAAATGCAAATTCTTCTTTCTAAGGGCAATATCACTATTGCCTGATATTTTTAATTGACAAACTCTTTGTGAAGAAACTGTGCACTGCTTATATAATGAAAATGGTTTGAACAATGATGACTTGGTGGCTATCAAAAGACTGTAATTCTAAAACTATAAAAGTGAGTATTGAATAAAGTAAAGCAAAAGTCCAGCGATGTATCTGTGAACAATATGTACAGGATATCTGTGTGCCATTGGAACAATTAAAAATCATTTTCTGAAAGATGTCTTTGTTGCAGTGTTTGCTGTCAAGACATTGGCAAGTCATGAGATCAAATTCCGTTTCATGAGAACTTCACATTTGCACAGCCAGTTTGATCCACTGCTGAGGGAACATCACTTCCTGCTAAAGTATTTGCAAGTTAACGTCAGTGGGTTGTCCTGGGAGCTGCCTATTAGTGCCATAAATGAAGCACAGATTCCCTATGGTGCTGACTTTCAGCAATCTCTGTTATGTGGAAATGGTAATCAAAAAGCAACTGGAATCCATGCAGCTCATTGATAAATATCCTTCTTTATCTACAGCCAAGATACTTTACATTTAGATTTTAACTATTAATGCTGTTTGAATTATTCCTGTTGTACAAATTTCAATAATGTAAATAATAATAATAAGAAGAATATAAGGGGAGGTTAGAATAATTATTTATCAAGCAAAGGGTTATTGGAATATAGAATACATTGCCACAAGTCATGTTGAAGCTGAGTCAATCCCAGCATGTAAGAGGAGGTTAGATAAATTCTTCAAGAAAAATAATTGAAGGCTGTGAAAAAGAGAAGGAACATGGTACTGGAGGAGATAGCTGTGGTTTGGAGGCAGGGATGGCACATGCACAGTAGGCTGAAACAGCTTCCTCCGCTGCATAAATTTCATACCTTTGTGAAACGCAAACTGCAAGCTGCCTTGGGCACTGAGTTTACAAAACATGAGATAAGAGAGAACGTTACAGCAGTGGATCTAACAGGATTCTTCTGTTGCTAGAATTTCAGATTGGTCAGGCCTGTGGTTGATTGAAGTAAGTTGAAAATCTAGTTCAGCACATTTGGCATCCAGCTGTATCGGTTTGTAAGTCCATTTGGAATACTAAATGGGTTATTACATTTTTAAAAAGGCTGCTCAATGCGTGTTTGGATTCTCTGGTGATGTAACAATCACAAAGTCAGCCAACACTGAAAATAAAATCAATTTATAAATAGTGAGACATACATTTTGCTCAGTTTGTTTAATTTGTTTGAGAGCTCAAACTCAGAAGATCAGAATGTCCTGCTCCAGAATTGGTAGAATACCAATGTGTTGCTGTGTTGCTACCCCTTTCTTCTCCACTCTGATCCTAAAGGTGTTTACAGTGCTGCCATTCTCTGTTACCTCCATCAAATAACCATTTGTCTTGTATATACCTAGAGCCACCAGCTTGCATTGTGATAGTGCTGCGGAACTCATTAAAGTACAGGATACAGTGGACCTCATGTAAAGAGATAAAGTAAAGTACTTGAGTGTTAGGACAGCGAACCAGACATAATCAAAGAGAAGGGTTTTGAGGAGATTTTTGAAAAAGGTGGGAGATAACAAAGACAGAAAGAACTGGCAGAGAATTCCAGAGGGCAGGAACTAGTAATCACTGAACTAGTAATCCAGAGGCCCAGCCTAATGTCCTGGGGACGTGGGTTCAAATCCCACCGTGTCAGCTGGTGGAATTTAAATTCAATTAATTAATAAATAAAATCTGGAATTGATAGCTAGTCTCAGAAATGATGCCATGAAACTATCATCGACTGTCGTAAAAACCCACCTGGTTCGTGAATGTCCTTTCGGGAAGGAAATCTGCTGTCCTTACCTGGTCTGGCCTACATGTAACTCCAGACTCACAGCAATGTGGTTGACACTTAACTGCCCTCTGAAATGGCTCAGCAAGCTATTCAGTTGTCAAGGGCAATTAGGGATGGGCAACAAATTCTGGCCTTACCAGCAATGCCCATAACCCATAAAAGAATATTTAAAAAAAGAATGTTGTGGGTGAACGTGTGGCTGCCAATGGTGGGACTGAGGATGTAGGGTATGAGGAGAAATAGATGTGAGAGTGGGGAGGGTACATGCAGGGACAAGGGGTGCTCAGTAACGTAGGATCGAGTGGGACCATGATGGAATTTGAAACAAGAATGAGAATTTTGAAATGAACACACCAGGCAGCAGGAGCCAGAGGAACCTGGAGAGGATGTGCATATGGGAATGTGGAACTTGGTGTCAGTTAGGGCACAGGGTGTAGTATTTGGGATGAGTTGAACTTTTTGGTGGGTTCAGATGAGGAGGCCACCTTGGAAAGTATCTCCGAAATCAAGCTTTGAAGTGATGAGGTCACGGACTGGCACTTCAACAGTGGAAAGGGGGAAATGAAAGCAGAAATGAGCAATGTTGCACAGGTAGAAGAAAGTAGTAACCAAAGCAGTAAATGCTGGAAATGCTCAGCTGCTCTTTTAGTCCTGGAAAGAGGAACAGCATTTAAAAAGGAACAGAACAAAGGGAAGGGTGCAGACTGGGTGACCGCTTTGCGGAACACCTCCGCTTAGTCCAAAAGCATGGCACCGAACTTCCGGTTGTTGGCCATTTCAACACCATCCTCCCCTGCTCTCATGCTCACATCTCTATCCTGGGATTGCTGCATTGTTCCAGTGAACAGCAACGCAAACTATAGGAACAGCATCTCATTTACCGATTAGGCACACTACAGCCTGCCGGACTGAACATTGCGTTCAATAATTTCAGAGCATGACGGGCCCCCCATTTTACTTTTATTTTTAGTTATTTTTTCTTTTTTCTCTTTTTTTTTGTGTTTATTTTATTTTATTTTATCTTAGTTTGTTCAGTTTGCTTACCCACTGTTTTTTCATGTTTGTACTTGCGGCTGTTCAGTTTTCTGTCCGTTAACACCCTATCTGTACTAATGCTTTGTCTTACAACACACCATTAACATATTGTTTGCATTTGCTCCACGACCTTCTGGTCGGTTATTCTCTGTGACCTTGTCCTATATACACCTTCTCCTTTGTTATCTCTTGCCCCACCCCCACTTTACTTGCTTAAAGCCTTTCACATTTCTAATATGTGCTAGTTCTGAAGAAGGGTCACTGACCTAAAACATTAACTCTGCTTCTCTCTCCACAGATGCTGCCAGACCTGTTGAGTATTTCCAGCATTTCTTGTTTTTATTTCAGCTTTCCAGCATCCACAATATTTTGCTTTCACATTTATTAGGTTCTGAGAAATTCTGCAATGTAAACGTGCCTAAAACTTCCATGAATACTGACTGACTTGCTGAGTCTTTCCGGTATTTGCTGCTTTTGTTTCAGATTTTCAGTATTTTCAGTAGTATATTTATTTCTGCTTTTTATTGAGAAGAAATAGTATTTTATAATCGAGAGGATATGGAGGAGAAAGCTGAGCTCGGGGTTGAGAAGAACACCAATGCTCTATACTTCTTGACTAAGCTTGAGATGATAGATGAAGAGTAGAACGGAATCAAAACCAAAAGCACCAAGCCAAAGATAAAGGTCTTAGCCTTTATAACATTCAGGGGAATTCTGATATCATGGGCTGGATTGCATACCTATTTCAGTCTGCTGGAATGGAGAGAACCGGGGACATGTATTTAAACTGCGCTGAAGTAGGGATAAGCTAGACATTAGACGGGTCTTACTAGAGAGTGGTGAGTCTCTGGATGAATAGAAAATTAATGTCAGTGGGCTATTCAACTAAGGAGGCCGTCATAGCTAAGCCAGACCTGACCTCTCACATGGGGCCCGATTTTACGTCTGTGCAAGTGGATGGGTTTGGAATGGGTTAACATCGGATGTTTTCCAGCAGGTTTTGGGTGAACTTTATTTAGAGATACAGCACTGAAACAGGCCCTTCAGCCCACCGAGTCTGTGCCGACCATCAACCACCCATTTATACTAATCCTACATTAATCCAATATTCCTACCACATCCCCACACCACCTACCTATACTAGGGGCAATTTATAATGGCCAATTTACCTATCAACCTGCAAGTCTTTGGCTGTGGGAGGAAACCAGAGCAACCGGTGAAAGCCCACGTAGTCATAGGGAGAACTTGCAAAGTCCGCACAGGCAGTACCCAGAATCGAACCCAGGTCGCTGGAGTTGTGAGGCTGCGGTGCTAACCACTGCACCACAGAAAGGAGGTTGGGGGTCAGGGGGAAGGTGTTGAGGGAGGGCAGGGAATAAACAATAGATGTTGTTCTGACAAAGGACTTACATCTGAAATGCTGGCCTATCTTTTCTCTGGACGGATGCAGACGGGCCTGTTGGTGTGTTTCCAGATTGTTCTACTTTAATCTCTGAAAGACATGCTCCCTTGCAAGTTATTACGGGAACTCCAACAGGCTTGTTATGCTGCACATGTTGCACTGATGCAAAGCGGTTTCCACTTCACATCAACGCCAACTATGAAGTCTAATTTGGGTGTGAAGTCACTCAATCAGATCTAGGCAGGTGCTGTGAGATTAGTTCCAGGAGAGAGCTTCATACCATGGCAGCTTCACATTGGCTGCAGTATAACTTTTCAAATACCTCATCGTTAATGCTTCTGATTTAGGTAGATAGCCAACAATTCTGTTGGATTTTAACATGAAAATCCTAACAGTTTGATATCAGTGAGCATGCATTGCATGGATGCATCCACATAGCATCATTTTCCCTAGTCAAAGGGTTTGCAGCCACACAGCAGTTGGTAATGTGCTGTGCAGGGGACAAACAAGCAGTGGTCACTTTAAGATGTACACATGCGTGGCTATCTCCATGCAGTGCAACAAATGGGCCAAACACAGTGAAGGGAAATTAGAGGGAATGTTGGTCAACAGTATGACTCTGGTCTGCTAGCCCTCTGCTGCTCTAAGTAGGTACCAGTTTTGAGCTGATATCTGTACAATACTGCATCCTGGACCTTGATATATTGGCCATCAATATTCATACCAGCTGCTGTTCCAGAGTAAATGGCAATGAACATGCATGGATAACCTTCCCATCAATGTGTCGGAGGGTGATAAGCCACCCTATTTAACCATGAAGGGCAGAATGAACAGGAAAGGAAATATTTAGTAATTCCATGTATATAGTGAATAAATATTATCTTTATACAACAGGACATGGCTCCCCCACTATGGGAAGTTAAGTGAAAAGTGCTAACCCAATTGAACTGATGATAAAACCATAAGATGCAGGCTACAAGATAAAGCCATTCAGCCCATCCAATTCACTCCATCACTCAAGGGCTGTTTATGATTTGTTTTTAAACTCACAAGCAGATCTCCGGTGGAAACACTCACAGTATAATTCATAAGGATGGAAGTTTTATACCATGAAGCATTCAGTGTGTTAGTCTATTGCTGAGGTGCCACCTTGTGTGACACCTTAGGGCCATGAAGTATAATTGCTGCATTTAGAACATCCTGTGATCAGTTAGAGGTTAATTACTGCAAGTGACGGAAGTCTACAGATTGGAGAGGTGCTTCAAAATTCCAAGTCAGAAGAAAGCAGTATGAAACAATTGTCTTTTTTTTTGTCTCTTTTATTAGTTTAAATGCTTGTGAAGTGCCATGCTTGAAGCATTCAGATTAAAAACCTTTACTTATTTTCCATCAGATCTCCCATGGCATTGCTCATGCTGAGTCAAGGTGCAGCAACCCTTTATAGAAAAGGATAGGAAGAGAAAAAAGGTGAAATGGTTAGATATATAAAAAAGCAAATAATAGACTTAATGGCCAGTATCTAGATGTTAGGAGGCTGTAAGGGACAGTAAAATGCTGGATACTACACAGAAATCAAAAATCCAAAACCATACTGTTATATGGAGAGGGACTTACAATACCAGGACCCTTTCCACTAAAGTAGAGAAGACAAGGAGGAGGTTTAATTGAAGTTTTTAAAATCATGAAAGGGTTGATAAGGTGAATAGGAAAAGGTAATTTCCTCATGTTGTGGGGGTGAGACCAGCTTAAAATTCTCAATAAGGGTGTGAGGAAAGAGATTAGGAGGAATTTCCATTTTGCTGTTGATATAATAGTAGGATTAATATTTATTGTACAGAAATTATACAACAGACCATGAGGATTTCTAATTCTCACTGTGGCTGTGAATCCAATTGTCTGTTCAATGAATGATATCTGTTGGGCTTTATCCAGTTTGGTTTATTTTGGTCAGTTCTTTTTCTTACATATTTATCATTTCCTGACGGGAAAGCAAAGTCAAAATGAATGTGGAGAGAATTGTAACCAGAAATGGACCTTTCGTTAATGAGACCCTGGTGACTTCTGGAAGCATCAGACTCAGGAACCAATGCACAAGTCACATCACTGCCAACCCCCCAGTGCGTGCTCCAACAATCTTTATTCAGAACTCGTTAGCTATTTCTGCATTTGAACTTTAGTCTTCATAGAGTAGTTCCTCCCAGAGAAAACTCCTCAGGAGCAAAGGCATTGTGTAAAATTCCCTGGACTGATACGGAATGGGGAGGTGTCCTGTGCAGTTCGAAGAATAAACATGAAGTTCTAGCTTAAACATACAGGAACCCCCATGTGATCCTGTTCTGATCAGAATGCTGTACACATTGACAACCAGACTATGTTTCTCTGATGTTACACAGGATGTGTCTCTGCATTTCTTTGATCAAAAATATATATTTCTTTAATGTAAATAAGACTAGTGCTTCATCCATTTCTCTCCTGTTTCTCTCTTTGTTTTGTCATGTGCCTTTTTCATTTTCATCTGATTTATAATAATCTTGGTCTTTAATTCTTGACCACTGCATTCTTTTGTCATTGTTCATTCTGTCTGTCTGTCTCTCTCTCTCTTTCTTTCTCCCCCTCTGGCAGCATTGCTCCTGTTATTTACTGGCTCTGTCCGTACGACCTCAAGGTCTCACAATGTCTCACAGAATAAAATGTTTTGATATTCTTAATGCTATTGCTGTTTATATAACTGTAGCTACAACACCATTTTGCATTGAATTCAAGCTTTCATCTATCTTATCTATGTTAAAATAAATGCAGACCACCAAAATCAATAGCAATATTTTATTTTGTAACATGAGATTTCAGCCAATAATGTGTATGTGAGTCTTTTAAACTATTACAGATTCAATGCTGAAGTTGCTTCACAGGGAGTTATTTAATACTTCAATAAAACGATCTGATAAGCCCTTTAACTGACTCATTGAATGGTATCAGCTGTAATTATTCTCGATGTTTTAAACAAAAAGCTTTCATGCAGTTTATACATTGCATACGCTCTTGAGTTCTGAGAGATTTTTATCTCTCAGAGTTCCAATAATCTATTATTGAGAGAACATTTCTTTGAATTTGTTTAAAATAGCAAAGAAGTGTTTACTCGCCTTCAATATGCTCAGGAAGAAAGCCAAGGATTGCAGTAAGCATTGTGGGAGCTGTTGTTCTTCAATCCAATGACCCAATTTGTTCATCCAGCTTTTTCTTGCGATAGTGAATGAAGACTGAACTTGCATAGAATCTTTGCTGAATTTCCATTCTGTTCATAAGTGTGACCCTTCTCTCACTCTTGTCCTACACTTCTGACATCAACCTCTCCATCTTTAGCCTCCTACATTGCTCTACCCAAGCATTGTGCAATCTTAAGGAACAGTGCCATCTTCCCCTCGATACTCTGCAGCTTTCCAGTGAATTGAACAGTTCAGAACCCAGTTGTACCCCTAAGCTTCCCATTGAATTCTCCCATTCACATCCTGCTGCATACGTTAACCATTAGAGAGCTATTACTGGTTCGCCCCCTATGTCTTTCCAATTCCTTTCAACACGTAACCTTGGAAATCTAGAGGCCAGAAGGAGGGCAGCGTATCTCTGCTATGTCTTTGCTGGAACAATGAAGAACTAATCCCACTGCCCTGATCTCTCCTGATATACCCTTTATCTTCTTCTTCTTCAGATATTTTCCCTTAAAAGTGCAGTATGCTGTGCCTCAAACAATTTCTGTGGCAAAGCATTCAATGTTCAAGTAACTGTTTAAAAACAATTCTCCTAACCTTTCTCTTCACTTCCTTGACAATTTTAGGCTAATGGGATAGATTTTGAATTTGTGCAATAGTGTAATGCGGGTAAAAGTGAGTTGTAAGTCTGTTTTACACTTCTCCGCGTTTTTATTCCAATGACTGCATTCAAAATAATAATCAAGGCAGGTGTAAAATGGGCTGTAGATTCACCAACACCTATTTTATATCATCACATAAAGCCCCTGACCCCTTGTCTTTAACTCCCCAACCAGAGGAAATATTCTGTCTCTATTCACTGTATTAAAACTCTTCAACAAATTAGCAATCTTTTGATAATTATGTTTTTAAACTATCTGTTTTCCTTCCAAAAAATTAATTGAAATTAAACAAGAAATCATTCACTTTCTTAGTGCAAGAAATGTATTTCCACGATTTAATGATTATTTTAATTTTGTTTGAGGTTTCGCTTTTACTGAAATAAACTTTGGAGGCTTTAACTAGAGGGGGATTGCAAGGATCAGTGTTTGGGCCTGAGCTATTTAAAATCTATACACTGAGTATTCAAATTTGACGATGATACAAAGCAAGGCAGGAAAGTGAGCTGTGAGGAGGATGTAAAGAGGATGCAAAGGGATACAGACAGGTTAATAAATGGGTAAGAACATGGCAGATGGAATGCAATGTGGCAAAGAGTGAAGTTATCTGCTTTAGGAGGGAAAAAAAGCAGAATTTTTTTAAATGGCAAGAAACTAGGAAATGTTGGTAATTGAAAGGACCTGGGTGCTTTGTACACATATCACAGTAAGATAACACGCAGGGACAGTAAGCAATTAGGAAGGCAAATGGTATGTTAGCCTTTATTACAAAGGGATTGGAGTATAACATTGAAGCAGGCTTATTACAATTAAGTAGGACCTTGGTGAAACCATACCTGAAGCACTGTGTATGGCTTTGATCTCCTTATCTATGAAAGGATATACTCGGCTTACAGCAAGTGCAATGAAGGTTCACTAGGCTGATACCTAGATGAGAGGATTGTCCTACGAAGAGAAATTGAGTAGACTAGCCCTATATTCCCTAGAATTTAGAAGAATGAGAGATAATCTCATTGAAACATAGAACATGCTGAAGGGTCTTGACCGGATAGGTGCTGAGTGGATGTTTTCCCTGGCTGATGAATCTAGAATTAGGGGTCACAATCTCAGAATAAGGGATCAGCCATTTAGGACTGAGATGAAGAGAAATTTCTTCACTCAAAGGATTACATAGGATAAGAAGTTTCTTCTGAATTCCCTGTTGGATTCTTGATGACTACCTTATATTGGTGACCTCTAGTTATGCTCTTACCCACAAGTGGAAACATTCTCTCTGTATTCACACTATCAAAACCTTTCATAATTTTAAAGACTTCTATTAGGTCATCCCTCAGCCTCTTTTTTTCAAGAGAAAAGAGACCCAGTCTGTTCAGACTTTCCTAATATGTATGCCCACACATTTCTGGTATCATCCTTGCAAATCTGCTCTGCATCTTCGCCAGTGCCTCTATATCCTTTCTGCAATATGGTGACCAGAACTGCATGCAGTAGTCTAAGTGTGGTCTTACCAAGCTTTGATACAGGTTTAACATAACTTCCCTACTTTTCAATTCTATCCCTCTAGAAGTAAAGCCTAGTGCTTGTTTTGCTTGTTTTTTATGGCCTTGCTAATCTGCGGTGCAACTTTTAGGTATTGGTGTATTTGTACTTGCTTTGTTCCTCTACACCACCTAGATTCACACCTTCCAAGTAATAAGTGACCTCCCTATTCTTCCTATCAAAATGTACTACCTCACATTTATCTGTGCTGAACTTCATTTGCCAATTATTGGCCCATTCTACAGGTTTATTAATGTCCTTCTGTTATTTGCTGCAGTCCTCCTCGGTATTGATTATCCACGCACACAATACCGCCCGCCCTCGTAAATTTGGTGTCATCCACAAAATTAGAACTTGTGTTTTTGATTCCAAAGTCCAAATCATTAATGTAAATTGTGAACAGCAGTGGTCCCAGCACTGATCCTTGTAGAACACCACTTTCCACCTTCTGTCTCTGAATAATTACCCTTTACTCCCACTCTCTTCTTTCTGTCTTGTAGGCAGCGAGCAGTCTCCTAGAGACCACTTGTCTCCTGACTCTGCACTCTCTAATCTTATATATTAGTCTATTATGGGGCACCTTATCAAAGGCCTTTTGAAAATCCAGATAAATTACATCTACTGCATGAGCATTGCCTACTCTCTCTGTTACCTCCTCAAAGAGCAAGGTTTGTAAAACAAGATTTTCCCTTTTGAAATCCATGCTGACTATTAATTATTATATTTTTTCTTTTCTAAATGTTCTTCTATTCTCTCCTTGAGTAGAGATTCCATTATTTTTCTACTACTGATGTTAAGCTGGCTTGTCTATAATTCCCTGGGCATGTTCTGTGTCCCTTCTTAAATATAAGAATTATGTTAGCCATCTGCCAGTCCTCTGGCACTACACCTTCCTGTAACTAAATATTAAATATGTGCGGTAATGTCTTTCCTACCTCTTCCCTAGATTTAAAAAAAAAATGCATGGATGCAAGCCATCCAGACCAAGGATTTTATCCTCTTTGAGTTTGACTAGTGTATATATTTTTTATTTTAAATGTACTTATCTCATTAGTCATCTCATCATTCAATGTCATGTCCACCTGTTCTATCTCCCAGGTAAAGCAAAGCAAAATAATTATTTAATATTTCTCCCATCTCTCTTGTTAGCTATGGTATTATTCCGTCTATCCCTTAATGGCCCTATTCCCATCCCAGCCTTCCTTTTTTATTGATGTGCCTGTAAAATATTTTACAATTTTGTTCACGGTCCAAGGTAATTTAATTTCATAGTTCTTCTTTGCCTTCCTAATTGTTTTTTTGACTTCTCTCCTAATCTCTTTGTGTTCTCTTAACATGCACTCCTCTGCTGTCTATGTACTTAATGTATGCCTCTTTCCTGACCCTCAATTGTTCCCTTATGTCTTTATTATTCCATGGAGTGTCACTAGTGTTTAGTTTGCTTTTTCCTTTTAGCAGAATATATTTTTCCTGCACTCTGTTGAACACCATTTCCCTTTGTTGTTCTTTATCATTGTTTGCCAATATTGTTGCCCATTTTATTTTCCCACGTTCTATTCTCAGCTCCTCAAAATCAGCTTTTGTCCAATCTATTAATCTGGTTTTCATCATGCTTATGGCCTTCTCTATCATCTTCTTAAATCATATATTATGCCACTATTGCCGATATATTCCCTATTTTTACTTCTGTTATCTGCTCTGGTTCATTCCCCATTTCTAGATACAATAGCGAATCTTCCCTTGTTGGGCTTTTTACATATTGGGTTAGAAACAAGTTCTGTACATATTACATGAACTCCATTTCCTTATCCCATTTACCTACCTCTTCTGTCCAATTAATATCGGGGTAGTTGAAATCCCCCATGATTCTGTGTTTTTTGCTCAATTCCCTAATTTATCTGTATTTTTCTTTCTCTACCTCCCGTCCACTATTACGTGGTCTGTAGACTACATCTATTCATGTGATTGATCCTTTATTATTTTTATTAATATCCATGTGGATTCTATTTTTGTCTTGCTGATCGCTGCATCCCTTTTTTTCGACAGTCATTATGTTATCCCTAATCAGTACAGCTACTCCACCTCCCCTTTTTACCTCTCTATCTTTTCAAAATATGTTACACCTTGCAATGTTTAATTCCCAGTCCTAATTTTTCTGTAGCCATGTCTCCATAATTCCTACAATGTCTGATTCTTCCTAACACATGATTGTCTCCAGCCCCCCTGCTTTATCACGGACACTGTGTGCGTTGCTGTACAGACATTTTAACAGGATTTCCTCTCACTTTGTATTTAACCACCTTTTTAGACTCCCGTCCTGTAACTCTTTATTCCCTTGCCATTAATGTCCTCCCTTACTTTATTCTTTCCTATGCTCGACTGCATTTAGGCTGCTTGCATTTCTTTTAGATCCTGTTGTGATATGATTTCAACATTGTTGGTACGCCAAACAGCATCACAGGAAGTGATGTCATCCAACATGTGATCAGTTAGTTGGAGTTGTGTAAGACACCGGGTCAGACGTGTATGAGAGAGCTCTCTTTTAAGTGTGTGTACTCTACAATAAAGAACCTACAGTTTTATAACCACTCAAATTCAGATTGATTGGTACCTTATTGCAACATAAAAACAATAAGATCCTGCCCCCATCTGTCAATCTCTGGAATTCCCTACCCTAGAAAGCTATGGCTGCTCAGTCATTGAGTATATTCAAGACAGAGATTGATAGATTTTTGGGTACAAATGGAAGTTAAGGTTATAGGAATAGTGCAGGAAAGTGGAGTTGATGCAGGTTGGTCATGATCATATTGAATGGCAGAGCAGGCTTGAGGGATCGATTGGCCTATTTCTGCTGCTGCTTCTTATGTATCATTTATTGGATAATATTGTCCTTTCTTATGGTTAGTCCAAGTCTAAACCCACAGAGGATTTAGCTTTTTCAGCTCTGTCTGCCGTAGGTTGAATAGAACTAACGAGGTTTACCATGCAGAATATAGCTCTTGGCCACTGCAATCCAAAGCTGGTCACACTGCTCGACTCTCTCTCTCCACAGCCCTGCACCTTTCTCTGCTTCAAATATTCTTTCATTGAAGCTTGATTTGGTTTTGAGATTCATAGTTCACCAATTTCTAACTTCAGCTCTTCCTCCGAATGAAGCAAACCCGGGCAGTTGTGCGCACTCACTGCTGGCTGCAGCAATCCACATGGGAATTCCTCGAGGGTAGCATTACAAAATCTCCTAAAGTCCCAATTTTCATCATATCTTTATTACATGTTCCGAGCCTGCTTAATTTGCATGTTGCGTGGTGTGGAAAAAAAATTGGGAATGACGATTAGCAACACAGAGGGGCCTTAAAAAAAAAATTCCCTCGGAAAGTGCTCTGGGTATTGCTATTTAAAAAGAAACAAAATACCCAATCACAGCACAAGCCTCCCATTAATCTCAAAAAGCAACGCAGCACTATCAGAGGGTGCAGCTGTTTTCGATTTTCAAATTCAGTTTAACCCAATAACATGTGAAACCCGTTTCAGTCACGGCAGAAAATGAGGCAAAATGAAGGAACATGGTAGCTAATAGTTTCTAATTAGTATTCATCTTTTGATAATGATGTTTTTAAGCTATCTGATTTCCTGCCAAGCATCTAATTGGAATAAAAGCAAGAAATGATTCACCTTTTTAGTGCAAGAAATGTGTTTCCACAGTTTAATGATTATTTTAATTTACTTTTAGCTTTCGTTTTTGCTAAAACAAATTATGGAGGCTGGTATCATTGACTGGATAATACTGTCCATTTTCTCCATCATAATATAATATTGAGCAGCATCGCTGATTCAACTCAAGAAACGTTAGGTAGATTTTTTTCAGTCACTTATGCGATGCGGACATTGCTCGTAAGTCTGGAATTGATAGCCCATCCTAAATGCCCCTGAGAAGGTGATGCTAAGCCACCCTGTGGCTCCCTGTGTCTGCATGGGTTTTCTCCGGGTGCTCCGGTTTCCTCCCACATGCCAAAGACTTGCAGGTTGATAGGTAAGTTGGCCATTAGCAATTGCCCCTAGTGTAGGTAGGTGGTAGGGAAATATAGGGACAGATGGGGATGTGGTAGGAATATGGGATTAGTGTAGCATTAGTATAAATGGGTGGTTGATAGTCGGCACAGACTCGGTGGGCCGAAGGGCCTGTTTCAGTGCTGTATCTCTAAACTAAACTAAACTAAACAATCGATTGACATGCTAGGCCATTTCAGAGGGTAATTAAGAGCCAACCACATTCTTTGCTCTGGAGTCACGTATTGCCCAAACCAAGGAAGGATGGCAGATTTCCTCCCATAAAGGATATTAATGAATCAGATGGGTTTTTGCATCAAAATAATAAACATATAGGGCTGAATTTTATTCGCGTGCCGCGCTGCGCGGTGGCGCCATTTCAACTCAGCGCAGCGCCCACATTTAGCAGCCGCCACAGAGCCCCCGTGATATTATGCGCAGGGGCTCATTAACATCACTGTGCCGAGCCTCACCCCCGATATTATGTGGGGAGAGGCAGGACATTCGGCGCAGTGAGGAACCCTTTGACAGTTGTGCAACAGGTGCTGGGGCCCTATTTTAAGCACCTGCTTCCTGACAGCTGTCAAAGAATACTTACCTGACTGCTGAAGAGTGGGGCTGCTGTCAATCTGGCAACAAAGCAGAAAGTCCTGCAGAAATCCAGCAGGTCAGGCAGCATCTGTGGAGAGAGAAGCAGAATTAACTTGTCCAAGTTCACAGACCCGAAATTGAACTCTGCTTCTCTCTCCACAGATGCTGTCTGACTTGCTGAGTGACCCCAGCACTTTCCACTTTGCTGCCACATACTTACCCTGCTGTGTCCCAGTGTCCTGTGAAGTTGCGATCCTCTTCTCCCACTCAGGTGTAACATTGCTTCTTGTAGGGGTGCCGCACCTGGGTGAATAATCTTAAACTTTCACATTCTAGGACATGAAACTTAAATAGACCATAAAAGGTATTACAGAGGTCTACAGAGAACACACTAACACAAATGGGAATGCACGGGTGTCACAGCAATGTAAATATGTCTTTCACTAAATGTTCCTCACCAACATCTGTGTCCTTTTCTCTGTGTGAATGATGTGTACCAACATGTAGCGCCAATGTCACACCCCTTTGCACCGCTGGCCCTTCAGGCGAGCCAACGTATGCAATAACATCATTGCCATGCCACCATTACTCATGAACGTCTCCATGGATGCAGTGACATGGACATTGTCTCAGTTAGCTGCTACCTCTAATGGTTTACACAGGGATGCTGCAGATGTGGACTGGTGCACAGCAGGTGAGTGAGAGTGATGTGTGGCTTGCAGAACTCATGTCGGTTCCTATGGAGCAGACAGCCTTTGTCTGATAAGCCACTGCCGTACATCCCTAGCTCACTGCTAGCCCTGCGTGCAGAGCCTGGGTGCCATCTGCCCTCCCATGCGTCTTTCATGTTGTAGGTCCTCAGCGTTCTCATAGTCTGAGGAGGAATCCTGTTGACGTTTCTCCTCATCATGCCAGGCCTATTGGGTGCGTAGTTGTGCAGAGCAGCAAAGAAAGGAGCTGGCCTTTTCGGCCCGTTGTACTGGGCATCACTCTATCTGTACACTCATTTGAGATGTTCTTTCAGCATGCTGATCTCCTGGTCAATGGTGGCTCATGTAGTTCATTGACCAGCATTGTATCTCTCCTCTGCAGCAGTGGAGGAGTCTCTCACCGGTGTCGGGAGCCATGTCTGCAAAGGATAGCCCTTATCTTCAGGAAGCCACCCCTCCATCTGAGCCAGTTCTGTGAACAGTGGTGGCAGCTGGGATTGGCGCAAGACCCAGGTGTCATGGCAGCTGCCTGAGAAGCGGTCACACATTCGCTGCAAGCATCTTCGGTGATCATATGCCAGCTTCACCTAGATTGAGAGGGCTCCTTTAATGGTGATGTCTGCAGGTGGTAGCCTGGCAGTAAACCTGATGGTCACATGAGTGCAGTCTATGAACATTATAACCTATGGTTCTCCAGCAATGGTGCCAGAACCAATGGTTCTCTGGGCCTGGCTGTGAGAGCCCGTCCTGAAGGTTCCTAACAGGGCATGGATTGGTGTCGATGGGTACATCAGCTGCTTTCCTGGATCAACTATGTGGCGTGCCATGCCATTGCCCATCTTGGCCAACTCTCAGAGCGCAGCATGGCCACATCAAGATCCTACCAGCTGAATCAATTGCCCCCACCATCCATAAAACCTTAATGCTGCTGCCCTTTCTGGCACCCTCCCCACACACAGGGTGCCTAGTGTGTCATTGCCCCCTCACAAACACAGAGTGTACACTGTTAACCGAGGGATGGTACACGGTACCTCCCTTCATGCCAGCACAGCTTTCCCTCCAGTAATCTCAGACCCTCTCCCCTTCAGAATGCAGAGTGAGACCCCTGTGTATCCCCCCTCCCTCCTCCCTTCCGTAATGCAGAGTGAGGATCCACCGGCTTTACAGATCGTGAATGGGACGGCACGTGACGGCCGCCCGTTCAACGAAAAATTCGGCAGTGTCAGTGGCGAGGTGGCGAGCTGCATAATCAGATAAGTAATCATTACCATATGTTGATTGCAGTGCCACCGCCATGCGATGGGGGTCTGCACCGAGGTCCCGCCGACGGTAATATGCGACGGGTCCTTCTCGATGTTGCGGGTCGCGGCGGGCCTCTCCCAGCAACATTTTACCTGCCCCCGCACCGCGACCCGTGGTGTCGAGAGGACGGTAAAATTCAGCCCATAGGCACCATTACTGATACTAGTTTTCAATCCAGATTTATTTAATTAACTAAATTTAAATTTCCCAGCTGCTGGCTGTGTAACATAATCACTATGCTACTGTTCCCTACACTCCTGGCTTGGAGCTTTTTAATGGAAGCACATGTTGGCAGATTACAGGTGTGCAGCCCATAATCCTCCATCCAAAATGATGAGAATTCATGGGCTATGTGTACACCATTCCCCAGTAAAAACTCCAAGCGTGTGAAGCTTTGTACCAGGAGCATGCAATTGGAAAATTTACCCCATTGATTCAAAAATGTTTCCCTGTTGATGTCGTAGGTTGAGTTGTCGAGATATGAAAGAATCCAGCTACAAATCCGGATCTATGCTGGGCTAGTTGTTCTCAACTAAGGCAACTGTAAGTTGTTATAATTGGCCTCAATTGTTCTGATGAAATTTCACAGACCTGAAACATTAACTCTGCTTCTCTCTCTACAGACGCTGCCTGACCTGCTGAGTATTTCTAGCAGTTTCTGTTTTTATTTCGGATTTCAGCATCCACAGTAATTTGCTTTTATATCACAATAATTTTCATACATCAATAATAGAATCCCATGGGAGCATGCCAAATGTTTCCCATTCCCAATCCCACTCCCAGGTTTCTGCCTTCCACAGCACTTTCCTTTTCTGGCAAGACTTTATTGAGTCTGGAAGGACAGCTGTTTGCTGTGATGCCTCTGGCACATGTAAACACTGTTATACTACATATGAAATCTCTTCAGTTCCTGTAGGAGGTTTTCTGGTCTCCTCTAGTTGCCTCCTGCTAAAACCATGCTATTGCCTTTTAAAATAGAATTGTTTTTGCCCAGCTTGTCTTGAAGAAACTGACTCATGCTGCACCTTGATTCTGTAGGTTGTAGCTGTTCTCCAATTACCTTGCCCATTTGATCCCCACACCCATGTGATTGCGTTTGTTCATCTGTGAGTTTAGACAGTGGCTGCCAACTATTGAGAGCATCGTAACTGAGCCCAATCCTGTTCTTGCTCAGTTTTGACATGTGCAGTTTCTAGCAGCAATAATTAGATAGCCATTGTTCTCCTTTCAAGTCAAGGGCACCAGCAGCAACCTGCTTGTTACAATGTACAATGGATGAAGTGAACATCCATGGAACATCCATTCCACTGATTTCACAGGACACGTACCCTGGTGGGGATTGGTAGCATTGTGATTATGTTACTGGGCAATTAATTCAGAGACTTGGCCTATTGATTTAGCAAACCTGAGTTCAAATCCTGGTTAATTTAAATTCAGTTCATTAAATAAATCTGGAATCAAAAACTTTTGTCAGTATTGGTGACCGCATAATCACCAGATTTTTATAAAAGCCCATCTGGTTCACTAATGTCCCTGAGGGAAGGAAATAATTGGTTTTTTTTTTCTCTTAAGCACTTTGGGATATTTATTATTCAAAAAACACAACATTAATGAACTTAAGTTGTTATAACATGTTGTCTTTGTGGCAATTGATTGCACCACTTTTGGTGAAGCTCTGACACAAACATTTCTGCTATGGACAGACATTGTCCTTATAGTGACCACTGTGCTGTTTTTGAGTCATATTGGATATTTTGTATACCACACCACTTTTCCTTCTGATTTTCCTGAATCTTTTTCCTGCAAATATCCATAAATGAAAGCATACTCGGGAAAATATGGAAGCATTTACATTTGTAACCCATGAAGAGAAATGTTTAGTGACAGTGGTTGAACATTGCAGGCATCTCATAAAGCCAAGACAGATTCTGGAGGCAAATTGACAGTGTCAAAATGAGAGCTTAAGATATGGTTAACTCATTGATGTTTTAATTATTTTTCCTCGTCTCCCACTTGGACATGTCATCCTATGAGAATCCATAATGATATGGAATTGTTGTCATTGTCACAATATTTAAGAAGATTAAGTTTAACTCTTCTGCTTGTGTCTTGGAGTACTATCTGTCACATAAATGTTTTAAGCCCTTTTCTTCGATGTCAGTTTTTAAACATTATCACACTCACTGCACTTGCTCTCAATAGCTCACATTTTGTTTAATCAATGTCCCTTGTTATAGCCCATATATGGAAGAACAAAAACCATTAGATGTTGTTAGCATATAAAACTCAATAGCTTAGAAATCGGTATTGGTGATAACATTTAATGAATGCTTCATGAGTTCGAATGACATTTCTTTGTTGGCCATTTTAATGCAGCTAGCAACTCATTAATTTTAAATGCATTAATGCCGCCATTAAAATAAATCAAGTGTGCATCCAGTATTATTAGCAGCCACTGCTACCCTAATATTCAACCATAAATTTGGTTAGCAACATTCTATATAATGTGGGAGCTGCTCTGTAAGGGAGTGTAGCATGAAGACAAGGGGTACAACATTGGAACCCCAGTGTGAATGCGGTTCTCCTCTGGGAGTGCAGGGGCATAAAGTTGCCTTATTTCTTTGTTTATTTCAACCTCTCTAGCTAGCAATCATTATGGCACTGATTTGTCTTTGTACGTTACTGTAATTTACTTGTATCTCTCTCTCTCTCTTTCTTGTATATATATATATATATATATATATATATATATATGAATCCCACTTGATCATTGTTGTCTCCTACTATCCTGAGGTAAATTCTGTGATGTGATTCCATGGGCATTGGTTCCCCTCCTTCCTGCTGCACCCCACCACCCCCCCCCACCCCGACCCCCCAACCCCTCCATGAACTCATCCCTCTATGGTATCCACCCTTTGGATTATTTTTCATGAGTGATTATGACAGTGAGTATCAGCAGGTTGGTTTACCATAGGGGTCATCGCAACTGAACCAAGGTGTTGCCCTCATCTGGTACTCGCACCAGTGTGAATCACTAGGTAGCAATCAGAAATGTAAACCCTGGCTGATTTACCCCTGCCTAGCTCAGGGGGCAGTAAGCCCAAATGAAGCATCCTTCCACCACCCTGTTTGAGATCCTCTCGTTCAGGACAGGCCAAGGATGGAACCTGGGAACAATGGGGCCTGTTTGGCTGAGGTCCACACTGGACAGCGATATTAAACGCGGCGGTTCATTTAAATGGCTGGGGCGCACCGCCCCCATCCCCCAATGCTGTGGAGGGGGTGGGCGGTCCATCTCCGGCAATGCCTTCAGATGCCACTGCGCAGGCGCCGATGCCATTTTTAAAGGGCTTCGAGCCCTACGTTACAATTTACATGTTTAAAAGAATACTGATTGTAAAAAATTAAATAAAGTGATCTTGGCCCTCTCCCACCACACCAAAACACTTACCTTGTTCTGCTGACCTTCCCCCCCAAAGTTCATCAAATGTAAACTTTACCCCTTCCCACCAGCCCCTAGACCAATGAAATTAATCTGACCGCACTCCCCCCACTGCACCGCATTGAAAAACTTAACCGCTCCCCCCTCCCCACCAGAGTCCTGCCTCGAATTACCGGACAGGTATCCGAAGGTGCAGGAATGCTGACCACCGGCACCAATATCGCTCCAGAATGGTTGATGGGAGTTTGCAAGTAATTAGTTCATTTATTTTAATAAATTAACATACTTAAGTTTTGGTCCCGTCGCCGAGCAGCAGGGGGATGCTGCCACGAGGTCTCACTGCCGCCGGCAGTATCGGGCCAGGCTTTCCAGGCATCGAGGCCCGTGGTGGGCCTCTGCCGGAGGCATTTTCCAGACCCCCCCTAACAACCCCGACATTGGGTGGGGGGCGGGGGGGGGTTTAAAATCCTGCCAAAAATCTTATTGTGAAATATTATATGTGCAATGTTTGAAATAGAGGGACAATTGTCTTGGTGTGTGCCACTGGCAGAAAATCATGACGGCTAGCACAAATATTGAGAAGTTGGAAGAGTGTTGCCTGCAATTTTCACTCCGCAGATGTAAAATCCCCGATAGCAAGTCCATAATTTCCTCAAATGCCCACTGGTGGTGAAGGTCCTTGACAACAGTGTGCACCCCTTTGTTCATTACACTCATGGCTATTCCTGGGGTGCAGTGGGAGGGAGTGAAGGGGTGAATTTCCAGGAGGGTTCTCCTGCTCCTCTGCCATAACTTTGGAAGAGAAGCATTGGAAACCATGGAAAATGGTGCTGCATTCTTTCACCAACAGCATTTCATAGTTCAATCTTCCTTCATTCTATTCTTCAGCTAATAATGATGGTCAACTTACATCGATTTGGGATAACTCTGATCTTCTTTCTTGCCCCCTTAATTAATGATTAAATGTAGATTCAGTGTTTTCAAGCCTGCAGTTGGGAGTCACACTGGAAGGGAGTGCAAGCCTGTGAAGTGAAACTATTGTGTTGTAGCCCCCATCCATGACCTTTCAAATGATTTGGCAATGGTGAAAGATAATTCCACTGTTGAGTATTGCATGCAGAAACTTGCATTAACTCTTTCTGAGTAATTGAACTTAAAGATCAAATAGCTGTGGCCCGTGAGCCAACCTTGCATTCGGACTTGTTGAAAAATGTCAAACCTTATTATCTGCACAACATGTTGATGGGCCTAAGGAGGCGAGACATTGAGGATTGAGATTTATAAACCTTATATGTAAAGATTGAGGTGCTGCCGACACCTGACACAAGCCATGTATCATCTGTGAGAAGCAGCACCATAGATAGAACAATGTACTTTGTCAAAGAAGACGGCTTTCTAACTAATTACATGCTTGGCATAAAATAATGGGTTGGTAGCAAAACTCAAAATGATTTATGAAATAAAGCTTTTCCCTCACTGTTTATCTGTTCGCCTCTACTGAAGGAAGATTCCAAAGTTTGGGCATTTTTTTCTTTTCCTTTCAAGTTGTACGAGGCTAACTCAATTGAAAAGATTCAAAATTAAGATTGATGATATTTTTATTAGGTATTAAGGAATCTGGAACCAAGGCAGATAAATGGAGTTGAAATGCAGATCAGCATGATCTAATTGATGGTGGAACAGGCTGGAGGGGCTGAAAGGCCTACTCCTGTTTCAGTGTTCTCATGTATGTTTAGACACACCTAATCTGTATTGAGTTAACAGATCACATCCTGAGTTCTGGTAAAGGTGCTATATTTGTCTCTGCTCCATCACAGTAGGGAGGGAAAGAATCAGCCAGGAGCTTACTCCAGATTGCTACCTAGTGATCTATACCAGAAAGTGGTCATGGATGATGAGGCACCTGGAGCTCACCAGTGTCAAGGGGTGTATTATCGGTTATCCATTATTCTTAACTGGCCAGTAGTCACCTTGCCAGTTATCTTGCTATTGAAGGGGGGGCGGAGATGACTGCAGCAAAGGTGTGCCTCAGAACTGCTCCTTTCAGTGAGAACCTGTTCCAGGAGGTCCTGTTGCAGGAGGTCCAGCATAGAAACATGGCATTGTTTGGAATTGAGGGTGAGCCTCTCGAGAAGACTAGTGCCAATAGAGCCTGGATGGTGATGTCTGAGAGGATGGAGGTATCTGAAAGATTGGATGTTCTCTCCCCTATACACTGAATCTAGGAAACAGTGAGGAGAAAAACTTGCTCTGATTTCAGGAAGGTTGCCACAGTAACCACTGGTCACATTTTGCTCTACTTTGCAATGTATTGCAGTGCATTGTTAACCCAGTGTAAGTTTGTGTGTGCAGCATCGCAGAACAAACATTGCCATGGCAATTGTTCATGTACTAAGTGTACAAGGATGCCACGACAGTATAATTGTTCTGCGGTCCATTGCATGTGGCAAACAACAAGCCTGAAGGATATTGCCAACACAAGGTACCTCCATGTTGCACATACACAGACTGCCAGAAGCTAGCTCCTGCCTTGGGGACTTGGGTGATACACATAGAATCATAGAATGGTTACAGCATAGAAGGAGGCCATTTGGCCCATCATGTCTGTGCCAGCTCTCTTCAAGAGCAACTCACCTTGTCCCATCCCTGCCTTTTCCCAGTAGCCTTCAAATATTTTTCTCTTACGGTAATTATCCAACTCCCCTTTGAAGGCCTCAATTGAACTTACCTCCCCCACACTCTCAGGCAGTGCATTCCAGATCCTAAGCACTTGCTGCAGAAAAACCTTTCTCCTCATGTCACCGTTACTTCTTTTGCCAAGCACCTTAATTAATTAATCAAGTACTCGATTGGCTGTAAAGTGCTTAGGGATAGCCTGATGTCATGAAAGGCACAGTATAAATGCAAGTCTTTCTTCATTTTTGTTCTTAAGTCTTTTTCGTTCATCATTGTAGCACCTTATTTGAAGAAAGTTTCCTTAACTGGCAAGCTTTTTCGTTTTGCTTAACAAAAGACAACTTGTTTATTAATGTTTTCCGTAGATAGTGATAGTTAGTATGGGGAAGTGAAAAGGAAACACAACAGTTGACCTTTTAATTTTTGTGTTTCCTTTGAACTTTAGGATGACTGGGACACAACAATTGGCTGCAGAAGCTCCAGTTAGTCAAGGGAAAGATAGGCCTATGGGTCATGTTGCTCGAGTAGTCCATATAGGCAGATTGCAGGTGAGGATAGGATCAGGGGCCCAATGCCACATGATTTCCTGATCCTGTCCGCCAGCTCCAGGTGGGAGCCATATATGAAAATTGAACTGAGGCACAGGTGTTGTATCAGTGATGTGATCATCTGAACTTCTTGATTGTGGCGACCTGAAATCCGTCCCCAAAATCCCGACTTAAAATCAGGCCTACAGTTGGCTTGGAAAGATGATTGAATAATGTTGTCATCACCATGCCTGATAAATGCAGAAATCTGGACAATATTTATCCCTCAAGCAACATGACTAACAGGGAGTGCAATCTTTCAGATGAGACATTAAACTAAGGCTGCATCTGCCCCCTAAAATGGACATTAAAAATATTCAGAGTAAGAGCAGGGGAGTTCTTCCCAATGTCCTGACAATCATTTATTACTCAGTCCTCGTTCACTAATACAGTATAATCTGGTCATTATCACATTGCTGTTTGTGGGATCTTGCTGTGTGCAAATTGGCTGCCACATTTCCTACATTATAACAGTGACTACACTTCAAAAGAACTTCATGGCTGTAAAGCATTTTGGGTCATCCTCAGGTGGTGAAAGCGGCTATATGAATGCATGTTCTTACTTTCTTCCGGCTCAGAGGCAAGGATGCTGCTTAATCCAAGGCCGAAAGTCAAAGCAAGGGGTCGATGAAGAAGAAAAAACTGCAATTATTTGAAATTCGAAATGAGACTGGAAAATTTTGGAAATACACAGCAGACCCAACACAATCTGAAAAAGAAAGGGTGAAACAATGTTTTGGACGTGGATCCACAAAACTATAAGATAAAGAAAACCTTTAGAAGAACAAGCAAAAGTCTTATCACCAGGAAGCAGTCAGTGGGTTTAATAGCCTGCAAACAGGTTCATTAAAACATTGGAAAGAAATAAGAAAGTGCTGGCTGATATATAAATATTACCTCAGTCAGGCATTAAAAAGCACTGGAGAGACAAATAGTGAACAAAAAGTACTCGGAAATGGAAAGGAATGAAGTGGAAGATGTTTATTGTTCAGCCATCACTTGATAATGAGAGTCAGGTACAGTGCCCATTATAAATAACCATAATCAACCAGTAGATTGAGTGAGATTCTCTGCCTGTCCTTAATGCATTAAAAGACAAGTAGTTACCTTGATATTATATACACTCAGAGAAAGTCCTGTTGAAAGCAAGTAATTTCCAAAGGATTCTTTTAGGATTGTAACATTTTATAATACTGGAGGTCAGAATTATCTAGCAAACCATTAGCGAATAAATTACACATTTAACACATTGACTATCTAGCAGGCACTGATCTGCAACAGGCCCATGCACTCCTGAATTTGCATGTGGTGCATCTATTAATGTAGTCTCCAAATGGCTCTATTCTGAATCAGGGGCCATTTCCTTGAGCGAAACAATTTTTGTCATGTTGTATCTGTTTCTCATTCCCTTGTTCCAAAGCAGCATTGCGCAGAATGAATGTTGCACTTCAGCAATATAAAAAAAAAGTCACCTTACTAGGTCGTTAGCAGAAATGTAAGATCTAGAAATGAAACACGTCTTCCCCAGATCTGCTCATCGTTATTGTAATGCGATTGTGTTTGAATTCGGATCGCTGAAAAATGTTACAAAAGGGACATTTTTTTTCCTCCTCTGGGACAGGGGAGGAAAACGGAGAAAAGTGCTCCTCTTCTCAATCAATCACCTATCACTTGGACTGGGTTGTGAGAATATCATAGCAGTGCCCTTCCATCTGAAGGAGACTATCTTTTGGGTAGGGGGCAGTGAAGAGGAGGCAATACACACAGGATATGGAAATAATCCAGTGTCTATTTCAGTTGCCCTACTTTTTCAGGCTATCAAAAGACAAAGAATACTCTGTGTCATCAATCACCTTTCGAAATCTCTCACAGAACCGCCTTGAGGAATTCTCAAACCATACCCTTTTTTAATGTAGTCTTTACTGTTACATGAAAGAGTCACAACTTGTACTGTATCGAGCTCATAAATTAATGGGGAAAAGAGTCTACTAACACAAAGAATAAGATGAATATAGAAAACGCAGCAAGAGAAAGGGATGACAGGAGTATTAAAAAGGTAACAAATCTACAGCTACAAAAATTAAAAGATTACAGTGTAGATTTTATCATCTGTATCCAATAGATAAATAAAATGTGGAACCTGGGTATACTCCGTTATAGTATAACTCTCTGAGGTACTATACCTACTTTAAAAATGTCTTGCCTCAGCAATTCATTGCACTGAAATACTTAGATCTGAGAGGCTCAAGAATTAAAGTTTGAAGAATGGAATCAATAAGCTGAGACAGTAGAGTAGAAAAGACCAAGAGTTCAGTTTGAATTGGCCTTAAGCCACCCAAGGTTGGTAGATTTCATTTGGTTTCAAGTTTTATTTTATTGAATAACCTTGATGAAGGGCTGGGATCTATAATGTGGGATTTTGCCAAGGCCAGAAATAATAGAGAAGACCAGATTAACCAAGAAGTATTGATCATCTGACACCAAGCCTGGGTTTCAAATGCCTATTGATTTTTGACTGAGGAGAAGAGCCTAGAAATTTGACCAGTCAGCTCCCATTTTTAATGCTGGCATAGAGTTGTCACTGTCATGATGGTCAGTCTGCTATCACTGTACACAATGCTAGAGTGAACCTTCTCTGGAAGTGGCAGAGGATAGAATAGTTTGCTTCTATGAGGTTACAAAATCTATCTCTAATGGTTATTTGTACCTCTTTCTGAGTAGATTCCATACTTTGGATCATTACAGCTGCGAGTGATGTTTCCATCATTAATAGCTTTGTATGGAAGACCATTGTCCGCCCTTTCTTTCATGTGCCTTTTGGATGGAGTCAAAAGAATTATTCATATGGTTTGTGTCTTCCACCATTGTTGTGCTGGAATTCAGGAGGCTCCAGCCAGAGGACCCATCCAGCAGGGTCAGTAATGTGACACATCTGCTGATCCCTCATGAGACCCTAAACTTCTCTGATCCTTCATCAAAACTATGGAGCATGACACTTTGTGCTTCTTCGCATCTCTCTGAAAAACCCAAAATGTTTGTTTCTAGCCAGGCCAGAGTGTAAAGGTGAGAATGAGTCTTGTTACGACCAGGTGAGAAAGGGGTCTAGGGTTCCCTCTCAGCCTTCACCTGGTCTTACCGTAACAGGGTTTAATTTTTATAACACTGTGTTTTTAGCTCCGCCTTAATGAATCCTTGTTCACCAGCTTTCAATTATAAGGCAAAGAAACCTTTTCTTAGGTTTACTTAGGTTTAAAGAAGAAAAGTTGAAATTTATTAAACTTAAACTCTAATTCGGTTAACACCTACAGATACATGACGCGGCCACGCTAGCATGCATAGCGATACACACATGCAGATAGAGACAGAAAAGAGCAGAAGAAAAATAAAGTGGAAAAGTTTAAGGCAATCACTGAAGAGGGTTTTTGTTATGGTTCTTCGAGCTCACTGTAGAGTCCTTGATTGCAGGAAGATCTTGCTTTTTGTTGGGGCCCAGTATTCTTCTTAACCCTTGTTTACTGTAGGAGACTTTTCTCTCTTGGAATTCATGTGTCTTCAGTGGAGTTCTGTGAGAAAGAAATGGAGAGCCAGAACAGGAGAGGTCTTTTCAGTCCAGGAGCAAACAAACACTCTCAGTTCAAACTGTTTGTACAATTCAGAAAAAAGCAGGTTGCCAAGCAGGCTAGTCACGTGACCAGTAGGTCTGACCACATCTGTTTGTGGATTCCCTGGTCTTAGCCGGCCCTGGAATGTTTCTTCTTACACACAATACCTGGTGCTCAAAGTCTATTGTGTGTTAACTTGGATAAGGGAAGTAACCCCTTTGTCTCCACAAGCACTACCTGTTAATATGCAAATGTCTTTCCAGCCAAGGGCCTGGTGATTTTTTGAACAACTCCTTTCTTCACTTCAGCAACAGTTTCTAAATCAATGTTCATATGACAAAATTAATATGCCTCATTCTTTGCAGGTGGGGGTCTAGCATGACAGTGTGAATGGTGGGAAATGAGCTGTGGTGCAAGTATTCTTCTGATTCACACTGCAAATAACTGCTTCATCCTCCATTGACTGTGAAAATGTGTGTAATGTGTCAATACCACTGAAAGCACAGGGCACCAGAACTGTTGTACTCAATGTGACAGCTCAGGTATGTTAATGTTACCTAATCTGCAAAAATATTGCATGAATTTACTAAGTACTAAATGGGTCTCTTTCAGCTCCTGAAGAGTGTTCTCTATTTGGTTTGGGTTTTTCTATATAGTTTCTGCCCAATACAAAAGCCATTTCCCACACTAAAGTCTGTGCCACCTCTGAGATAACACGAGACCTTGTGCATAAGGTAATCTGGAACAGTTTAGACTGGGCGAACAACATACCAGTTTATTATTTTAGGATTACACATTGGACCAATTGACCATTCTACACCCCACTTTATTTCCACTTTCATTCAGTTCAATTGGGCAGATGATCCGATTATGCTTGTTTTATCTACTCAGTGAAGTTGGAAGCTCAGGCGGGTATTTCTGCTATGCACAAGTATCACTTCAAAAGACAATTAAAATCAGTTATGCACTGACACTGTCAAAACCGACTAATCTATGAAACAAGTTTATTCGCAGATAGAATCATTTACAGAAGCAAGCATTAACAGCACATTACTAAATAATACAACAGCTTTGAATCAGTTTGTGAAAGGACTGAAAAAAGCAAACCCATTCATGGAGTTTGTCTAATTTTTTTACATCTCTTTCTTACAAATGGACTGTCAGGCAGGCCCCCACCCACCAAGAATGAGGCACATTAATTTCACCACATGACCATTGATTTTTAAACTGTTACTGGAGTAAAAAAAGAACTTGCTTTTAAAAGAAAGCAACACCAGACCCTTGACTGGGAAGACACTTGCATATTTACAGTCGCTTAAAAGTGACAAAAGACCATGTCCTGACACATTCAATCCACGATGGACTTTTGATTACCAGATGTTGAGGGTGGAGGAGCTCGCATTCCAGGTTGACTGCTAAGATGGCCGAATACACAAATGGACATGGTCACACCCCCAGTCACATGACTAACCTGCTGGGCACCCTGAGTTTTTTGAATTTGAACTTGCCACAGAGAATTTGAACTGAGAAAACTGCTTGCTCTTGAACTGGAAAAGACCTCTCCTGTCTGTTCTCATCTTGCTCTCACCAGCTTCGGAATCCATTGAAGACATATGAACCCCAAGACAGAAAAGTCTCCTACAGTGAACAAGGTTTAAGACGAAAAGCAAGATCTACTTATAGCGAGCTTGAAGCACAGTAATAAAAACCCCTCTTCAGAGATTGCCTTGAACCTCTCTACTTTATTTTTTTTCTGCTCTTTTCTGTCTCTATTTATATGTGCGTTTTGCATATGCATGTTTGTGTGGGTGCGGCATGTATCCGTAGGTGTTAACTGAATTAGAGTTTAAGTTTTAATAAATTTCACTTTTCTTCTTTAAAACTAAGAAAGCCTAGTTGTGCTCATTTCTTTGCCTATAATTGGAAAGCGGTGAACAAGGTGTGATTATTATGCACGTCTGTGTTGAACATACAAACCTTCACAATAGCACACACCAGCTCTTTATGATCAAAAGAATGATGGTGTTAATTAAATCAAAGAAGCTAACCAATTTAATCTGTGGATCAAAGACACAATCTGCTATTTATGTAAATGAAGCAAGCAGTTCCAAGTTTGTTGCAGTACTCCTGGATCAACAGAATTCTCTGTTGTAATACAATCTGGGGTAATTTTCACATTAGACACCAGTGTGGAAGGGGCAATATCAGTTTGACCTTCTGTTAAACACTTCCAAACATTTTAATTTCTGTCGTAGTCAAAGGCTGGCAGGCAGCCAATCCTAAATCATTCATTTTACACCATTATCCAAAGTCAAAATTATCCTCTTTTTACTTTACCTGATACACTCTTTAAAGAAGGAAAGGAAGATTTGCATCTACATAGCGCCTTTCACAAACTCAGGCACTCTGAAAGCACTTACCAGCCAATGAAGTACTTTTGAATTGTCGTTACTGTTGGAATGTAAGAAATGTGCCAGCCGATTTGATAATGAGCAGATAATCTGTTCTAATGATGTTGGCCGAGGGATAACCAGCCAAGACACAGAAAAGAACTCCCCTAGTCTTTCTTTCAAATAGTCCCTTGGATCCTTTACATCTGCCTGAGAGGGCAAATGGGACCTTGATTTAACATCTCATTTAAAAGATTGATCCTTCAACAGTGCAGCACTCCCTCAGTACTATACTGAAACGTCAGCTTAGATTTGATGCACGAAGCTGTTGGAACAGGACTTGAGCCAACAATATCCGAACTCAAAGCATTACCCACTAAGCCATAGCTGACTTCAGTCCATGTGCCTTTCCTTTGTAATGTGCCTCTTTTCTACAGACTGTAATCTACTCTTTACACTATATGGACTGCAAGCATAATGTGCTCTTCATTCTAAACAGCTCGCTTGCATAATACATTTATCAATCTTTGCGACCTTCCCTGTGGCTATATACACTTCAGTCTACAGAAGCACTGGTTGAATTCACTATTGGTCCTGTATTGGTTTTCAGTTCCTTACCCAGGTTGTTTCGTAGAGCTTTCCTGCAGCATGCACACAAAAGGTTGGAAAAAAAAATTCTATCAATTCCAACCTTCTCTCCCTGGTTTATTGCTCCCCGAAATGTTCCTCCAGTCCCAAAAATACCATCGTGCATGCTGATGAAATCAGAACTCATCGCACAAAAATCACTTTTACTCAGGATTTCAAAATCATCCACTTCCTTACCTCCCTCAGCATTTTCTTTCTCTTATAATCTACAGGCTTTGAAGATATGAGTGTCGTGTTCCCTATCCCTTAGCCATTCGGTCTTCTCACTTATACTAACATCTTTGGAGTTTGCCTGCACAACAGGCCTTGGCCCTTCACCTGGCTTTCTCATTTTCACAACCCTCTGGCTTCCCGCTAGAAGTACCCGGGCAGGCATACTGTAATGATATTCAAATGAAGGAAGTACGTCAACTATCATGTTTTCCCAAAGCAACGCTGGATGCCAGAGATGCCTGTTTACCCCTGGCACTCAGCGTTGCTATAGCAGCAGTAAGTAATTTGGTTTTTAAAATACAAAAAGCCTCTGCAATCGATTACAAACAACGGCACAGTTTTTTACATTGTTTTTTTAAAAAAAAACTATTTTCAGATCCACTGTCAGCTTGGACATGGCCAACAGTGCCGTACTGAAGTAAGATTCCCAGACCCATTGCTGCAGATCTCCATCCTCACTACCAGCAGACTCCTGGGCAGAGGGTGGGAAACCCACCAAAAACATTTATGTGATCCCAAGTTCAGGCTAGCAGTGTCCCAATTCCATAAAAAGGAAGACAGAAGTCCCATATTTGTATCAAATGCCTTTGTGCAATGCATTGTTCCATACCTATACCACAGCCTCTGAACTACTAGCATTGATAATAGTAAGGTATAGGAAATATTACTACTCCTGAGTTTGTAAAATGAATTGAGAAATCAGAAACTGTTGTTATTTATGCAAAATCATCTAAAACTGTTCTTGCAAAGAACTACATAGAACTAAACAGCCTAATTTGGCCCAACTGGTCCATGCTGGCGTTTATGCTCCACACAAACCTCCTCTTGAGTGAAACAGCCATTGCCTTTTGGCTGACTATAAAGTCTGTGTATTATCATCAGCACAACTCAGTTCAAAATCATTCCTCATATGCAATCATTTTCCTGTTTATAGGATCTGAAGGGATTTGTACTACTTCAGTCTTCAAAGCGGGTTTGTCTTTGGTAAAGGTTACGATGGTTGTTCAAAAAGAAATGCGGGTCTTATTTGTGGAAAGGATGTCATTTTTCAAGAAAGTGATGACCCTTAACCTTTAGGCCCTCTCTGCTTAGGCACAAATTAATATTTTAGTAGAATGAATTGTATTGCGGTGAGTCGCTCTCTGTCAAAACACACTGCCTATCACTGCTGCATTATGTAACAACCAGAAAATTGGATGAAAATTTCTAAACCCATTTTGAAGAGAAAGCCCTTGTTTTTTTTTTTGCAGTTTAGCTTCTCAAGCTAATGAGCAAAATGACCTGTGGTGCAAAGCTTTAATTATCTATTTAAGATAATGGGAAGCGACTGATTTTTCTTAAAAATATGAAATTTTCCTCAATTATCAGTCAGTGCTGCGATTCATTGTGGGGCCATACCTAAATAGATTACCATACACAAATGCTCAATCGGCCTAATTAAGCCATGATACTGCAACAGAGCCTTAGTTACATTTTAAGTATTAGTGTAGAGTTTTCACAAAGGAAAGATTCAAAAAATTGAATGTTTCCATATAAAACTTTCAACTCTAATGTTTCTTGCTGATCTACATTGGCTCCAGATCCACTAATGCCTCGATTTTGAAATTCTCATCCTTGTGGAAACATAGGTTTAAAAAAAAAATTGTACCTGGGTTGTGGGCGCTGCTGGCCAGGCCAGGATTTATTGCCCATTCCTAATTGCCCTTGAGAAGGTGGTGGTGAGCTGCCTTCTTGAACCGCTGCAGTCCATGTGGGGTAGGTACACCCACAGTGCTTGTTAGGGAGTTCCAGGATTTTGACTCAGAGACAGTGAAGGAACGGCGATATAGTTCCAAGTCAGGATGATGTGTGTCTTGGAGGGGAGCTTGCAAGTGGTCGTGTTCCCATGCATTTGCTGTCCTTGTCCTTCTAGGTGGTACAGGTTTGGAAGGTGCTGTAGAAAGAGCCTTGGTGCATTGCTGCAGTGCATCTTGTAGATGGTACACACTGCTGCCACTGTGTATCAGTGGTGGAAGGACTGAATGTTTGTGGATGGGGTGCCAATCAAGCGAGCTGCTCTGTCTTGGATGGTATTGAGCTTCTTAAGTGTTGTTGGAGCTGCACCCATTCAGGCAAGTGGAGAGTATTCCATCACACTCCTGACTTGTGTCTTGTAGCTGGTGGACAGGCTTTGGGGAGTCAGGATGTGAGTTACTTGCCGCAGGATTCCTAGCCTCTGACCTGCTCTTGTAGCCACGGTATTTATATGGCTATTCCAGTTCAGTTTCTGGTCAATGGTAACCCCCAGGATGTTGATAGTGGGGGATTCAACGATGGTAATGCTGCTGAATGTCAAAGGGAGATGGTTAGGTTCTCTCTTGTTGGAGATGGTCATTGCCTGGCACTGGTGTGGCGCGAATGTGACTTGCCACTTTTCAGCCCATGCTTGGATATTGTCCAGGTCTTGCTGCATTTCTAAACAGACTGCTTCAGTATCTGAGGAGACACGAAGGGTGCTGAACATTGTGCAATCATCGGCGAACATCCCGACTTCTGAGCTTATGATTGGAGGAAAGTCATTGATGAAGCAGCTGAAGATGGTTGGGCCTTAGACACTACCCTGAGGAACTCCTGCAGTGATATCCTGGAGCTGAGATGATTGACCTCCAACAACCACAACCACAACCACCTTCCTTTGCTATAGGAACAGGAGGAGGTCATTCAGCCCTTCGAGTCTGTTCCGTCATTCAATTCGATCATGGCTGATCTGTATTCTGACTCCAGCTACTCACTGTGGTTCCCTGACCCTTAAACCCCTTTCCAGCAAAAATCTATCACTCTCCATTTTGAAAAATTTCAACAGGTTTTTGGGGTAGGGAGTTCCAGATTTCCAATACCCTTTTGTATGAAGAAGCGCTTCCTGACATCACCCTTAAATGACCTAGCTCTAATTTTAACGTTATGGTCCCTTGTTCTGGAGTCCCCTACCCAAGGAAATAGTTTCTCTCTATCTACCCTAAGAACTCCTTTGATCATCTTAAACACCTTGATTAGATAATCCCTTAATCTTCTATACTCAAGGGAATACAAGCCTAGTCTATGCAATTTATCCCACAATTTAACCCTTTTAGTCCCAGTATCAACCTGGCAAATCTGTGCTGCACCCACTTCAAGGCCAATATATCCTCCCTGAAGTCAGTGCTCAGAACTGAATGCAGTGCTCCAAATGTAGTCTAACCAGAGCTCTGTATAGCTGTAACATAATTTCCACCCCTTTGTATTACAGTCCTCTTGACATTAAGGCCAGCATTCCATTAAGCTTTTTAATTATTTTTTGTACCTGTCCACTTGCTTTTATTGATTTCTATACATGGACCCCTAAGTCTGTCTACTCATCCACATTTCCTAGCATCTTGCAAATTAGAAAGTACTCTGATCTATCTTTCTTAGGTCCAAAGTGGACCTTACACTTTCCCACATTGAGTTCCATCTGCCACATTCCATTTTGCCCATTCACCTAATCTATCAATGTCTCTTTGCAACTTCTTGCTCCCATCTACACTATTTACTATACCACCTAACTTAGCATCATCCACAAACTTGGATATACTGCTCTCTATTCTTCATCCAAGTCATTTATAAGTATAGTGGAAAACTACAGGATGCGTACAGATCCCTGGGGGGCACAATTAACACAATTTGAGTACATACCCATTCTCCCTACCCTCTGCCTCCTACCCCTAACCAATTACCTGTCTAAGCCAATAGGTTGCCTCCAATTCCATGCGCTCACATTTTTATTATAAACCTCATGTGAAATCTTGCGGAATGCCTTCTGGAAGTCCTTGTAAATCACATCCATAAACACTCCCTTATCTACCAAGTTAGTTACCTACTCAAAAAATTCAACTAGGCTCATGAAACATGACTTTCTCTTTAGAAGTGCATGCTAGTCATTCTCTGATCAGGTCCCATTTGACTAAATGCTCTCTCACTCTGTCCCTAGTAATTCTAGTAACTTCTGGAAGACTGATATTCAACTAATAATCTATAATTTCTTAGTTTATCTATCCTACCCTTCTTAAATAATGGAGTGGCATTGGCAGCTTTCCAATCCAAGGGGACAACTCTGTTACGATCAAGTGAGGAGCGGTCGAAGGGCTTCCCTCTTTTCCTTCTCCTTGTTTGACCACAACAGGTTTAATTTTTTCTTAAGGTGGATGTACTGGCCAATTCAGTAGGTGTTTGATTACTTACTTGCTATGATCATAACAAAAAACAATCAGACAGGTTTTCTTGATTTTAACAAAGAAAGAAGTTAACTTTATTGTACCTAAGCTGAACTAATAAAAATAATAAATGCACCAACATTCACTCACACACACACACACACACACACACACACACAAACACACTAGAGGTTTACACAAACATAAATAGACTACAGAGTGGAGAAAGGTAGCGTGGATGAGTTCGAGTCCATTGTCACAAGAGTCTTTTTTTAACTAAGAGGTCTGTGTGCCTTTAAGACTGAGTAAAAAGGCTTTTCTCTGAACATTGAATGCTGACTTGGTGTTTGAAGTGTGCAGGATCTAAAATGTGTATCCAAGCAACAGGAAGATTTATGACTGTCTTGTGACTTAGTTGTTGGAGAGTTTCAGTTTCAGTTTTGCAGTGTGAAACAGACCAGGGAGCTGGTTGGAACCTGTGTTTGTAGACCAGAAGAAAAGACTTGCTCTCTCATAAAAATAAGCCTTGACCTGCCTGAAGAGAGAGAAAAGACCCAGGAAAAGAGGAGTTGCTATACTCTGTGGAAAAACACTGCTTAGGAGAAAGGAAGCCTTGTGTTTTGGGTGTGGCAGATGGCTGTTGCCTTCAGTCTCAAGAATACCTACTTCAAGAGTGAGCCCTGTTGGCTTTTGTGTTTTTGGGAATCCAAAGAAAGTTTCTGCTGTTCGACTACTACTTTAAAATTTAAGTAGACCTGTTGCTACACCTTTTTGCTGAAAGAACTGTATGACACCTGCTGCAGATGAATTGTCTTGAACACCTACACATCACAAACTGTTCATCAATCTCAGTTGAAGATACTTCGAGTGGCATCCAACTATTCAATTCTGGGACACCTCACCGATCTGGAAATATCCTACCAGACTGTGACAACTAAATATTTTATTATTCCTAAGAAACCATTGCAACTTTAAACAACCTTTTGAAACTGGTTAACCATTGGTGTTTGAATGTTTGTATGTGTACATGAGGGTTAGGAAGAATAAGAAGTTACAAAATCTTTTCATACATATAGATTTATCTCATTATCATTTATAATTTGGTTTATTAATAAACAGTTAATTTTGTTGCTGTTTAAAGAAACCTTGTTTGGTGTGCTTTATTCTGGAGGATAAATAAAGTGTTTAATTTGGCTCATTTCTGGTAGGTGCGAAACTTTACTAATATGCTGTGACCTGTGGAGCAGTGGAACTGAATTAACAGTACATTACTCCCACCTTGCTCGTAACACCGTAGGAAAAAAGGGTTATTTGTATGTGGTATTTGGTGATTCGGCTGGCTTCTAGCTGAATTCGATGGTCTTGAGACTTTTAGTTTGAAGAGGTAGATGACTGGTTCAGTGGGTCGCTTGGAGACAGCGATGTGGAGGATTTCCTCCAATGATTATAGCCGGAGTATGTAAAGGTGGTCAGTCAACAGGCAGGATTTGAAAGCTTTCAAGATGGAATAGAGATCTCCAGTCAGTGGATTAAAGGAAATTATCATTCAACATAACACATTGGCATAACAATTCCTATAACAAGAGAGTTTTGGAAGATAGAGTCATAGATTTATACAGCAGAGAAACGGGCCCTTTGGCCCAACGCGTCTGCGCTGACCATCAAGCACCCATCCAATCTCATCCCATTTTCCCGTAGCCTTGTATGCTATGGCATTTCAAGTGCTCATCCAAATACTTATTAAATATTGTGAGGCTTCCTGCCTCTGTCACCCCTTCAGGTAGTGTGTTCCAGATTCCAACCATCCTCTGGGTGAAAAACATTTTCCTCAACTCCCCCCTAAACCTCCTGTCCCTTACCTTAAATCTATGCCCCTTGGTTAGTGATCCCTCTGCCAAGGGAAAAAAAATTCTTCTTATCTATTCTATCAATGCCCCTCATAATTTTGTATACCTCAATCAGGTCCCCCCTCAGCCTTCTCCGCTCCAAGGAAAACAACCCAAGCCTATCCAATCTCTCCTCATAGCTGAAATGCTCCAGCCCGGGCAACATCCTGGTGAATCTCCTTTGCACACTCTCCATTAGATCATGACTAACACGTCAACGATTTCCTCACCTGCTTCTTCTACTGTAGATTTGTCTACCTTTAATCTCATTACTTTCTCCATCATCATTTTTTTTACTTATATTGAATCTACTCTTTCCTCTCTTTGATTTAGAGAGAGTAAGGTATGTGACGATTGTAGAATGTGGATTTCAGGTTGTGTTCAGTGGAACCATAATCGAATGAGACGATCACGGACAGCCCGGCTGGAAAGGTAAAGCATTTTTGCCTCCTCCCTTCATCCTCTTCCTCCTCCTCCTTCTCCTCTGCTTGCTGCCTCCCTGGTGGCTGTGCCCTCATGATGGCTGGGTTATGCAGGACACAGTAGACGATGAGCAGTCAGGACACACACTCTGGTGAATACTGCAGGGCTCTTCCAGAGAAGTCCAGGCAGCGGAGCGATTGTTCTAGCACCCCAGTGATCTGCACGATGATGTTTTGTGTGGCAGCATGGCTGTCATTATACACAGGCTGGCCATGAGTCATGAAGGTGCACAACAGAGTCATGAGCCAGGTGTTAAGCAGATAGCCCTTGTCGCCCAGCAGCCACCTTCTGGTTTGACATGATGGCTCAGATACTGAGGGAACAGCGAACTGGTGCAAAATCAACGCATCTTGACTGCTGCCAGGCTAGGGGACATTCATCAGCATAATGTGCGGAGTATGGTCGCCCATCAACTCAGGGAGTGAAACTCTTTGCGGTTGTGGTACATCTTAGCATTTAGATTTGACGCCCGCAAAGCCAGGCGTGTGCACCATGGGGATTCCCGTTATCCTGGCAAAGCCATGTGCATGCTCCACCTGCTTTTCTGTGGTCAGAGTGAACATAATGAGCTCCCGTCTCCTGGCATAAAGAGCATCAGTCACCTCCCTTGTGCAGCAGTAGATGGTGAACTGGAAGATGCTCCAGTCTGGAAGGAGCATAGCTATCCAGGGCCACAGTCACCTTCACAGATACTGGCAGCACCATCCTTGCCCTGCTCTGAGGCTGCAGCTTTGCCTGCAAGAGGTGGCGGATTTCATACAGCGCCTCTTCCATAAAATGCAGGCAATGCACACACTGTTCCTGGCTTAGGTTGAGGTAAAAGAGATGCTTTCAGAAGACCCTGGGTGGATATGGCCTCCTGCTGAGAGCCCTTTTCCAGCTCTTTCTCTTCCCTCTGCGAGCAGCTTGTCCTCTTCTGTGCTGTGTCTGCTCCATCTGCCTCTCATGCTGCTGCCCAAAGGGGATGGTTACTATAGCACCCATACCTGGGAGCAAGTGATCTGACCCAGAACCCTTAATGTCAGAATCATTGCCTTCTTCACTGCAGCAATACTCACTATCAAAACACTCTGCAAGCCACCAAGCACTTCTACAAACTTAAACAGAGCCAGTCGAAATTAATCAGCAAATAACCTGTAAGTACTTGATGCTCCCTTTAAATAGTGCTGGTGGTGGGGAGTGGTGTTTCCTGCTGTGTGTGTTTTAGAAAGGGCATTAGCTGGAGCTGTGAGGTCAAAAATGGAAGCATCGGTGTCAAATCAGTGTTACACGTTGGCTGTCGCACAATCTGCCTACTCTGCCTACCTCCGGCGAACGCTCCTACCCACGCTATTGACCTCCCCAAAATGGCGTCTGGTGTGTGTCAGACTGGAAGTGTGCATGCGAGGCGTGGTTGCCAGCTTGGGACCAAAATGTCACCTGTAGCACTGAATCAATGGGTACTACAGAGTCAAACTTCTGCAGCCATGTAGTTGGGAAGACATTTATGAAATGTGTTCCAGAGTGACCTAGTGGTCAGAGGCTGTAACTACATCACTACTGAGAGCAAAATGTAATGGGAGACGTGTTGACTGAGGTAATTTGCAATGGTAAATGTTGACAGAAAAATATAACCAAAAATTATGACAACAGGAAAGAAGATCTGAGGTCAGGAAATGCATATCCTAAACAAGATGGTAGAGTGATGGACGCACATGAGACAATACATCCAAATGTACAGACAGACAGTGAGAGTAACAATGGATGTGTACTTGTGGAAGTAGGTGGATAATATCCTCTTCTAAAAATGGAAAAACCCACCTTTTGACCTTGACAGGCAAGTTATCAATCATCAGGCACAGTAATGAGGACATGTGAAGCTTACAAAATTCAGAAGGAACAAAAACAAGAAATGCTGGATTCACTCAGCAGGTCTGGCAGCATCTGTGGAAAGAGAAGCAGAGTTAACGTTTCGGATCAGTGACCCTTCTTCGAAAATTCAGAAGGGGTTTGACAGGGTAGACACTGAGAGGTTGTTTCCCCTGGCTGGGGAATCTAAAACACGGGGACACTGTCTCAGGATAAGGGGACGATCATTTAGGACTGAGATGAGGAGAAATTTCTTCACTCAGAGGGTTGTGAATCTTTGACATTCTCGACCCCAGTGGGGTTGTGGATGCTCCATCATTAAATATATTTAAGGCTGGGATAGACAGATTTCTAGTGTCTCAGGGAATCAAGGGATATGGGGAGCGGGCGGAAAGTGGAGTTGAAGCCCAAGATCAGCCATGATCATATTGAATGGTGGGGCAAGCTCAATGGGCCACGTGGTCTACTCCTGCTCCTATTTCATATGTTCTTATGTGATGTTCCTTGCAAATGAGAAAGGGGATCAGAGGAATGGGGGTCCTATCTGCTCTACTGGAGTACCCTCTCTCAACCAAATTAAGAGTGGAATTAACCTCTAGAGCAGTGCCAACTAATCCTGGTCAAGGAGATTGCTTGCAGCAGTTTGAGATGAATAAAAGAATCATTAAAAAGAGTTTGGAGCAAATACTTTGACCTCACTGTTCCTGAGTTGGAGAGCATAAAAACCAGACAACACCATGGCTTCTGACTACCAACTGTGATGAAGGTGAATAGCACTGGCTGGGCAGGTGCAATGGTGGCAGTCCCTCTGCTTTAAAACATCCTCTGTCTGAGCTTATGCATGAAGAATGCCCAGTTGAGCATGGCAGTATAGGACTGCACTGCTAATGTATATTATACCCCAGCGAGAGTCAGTGCCATCTGGAGAGGAAGGCAAAATCTGGAAAAACATGGGGAGTGTAAAGGTCTGTCTGTAATATAGTGCAATACATTTTTCATGATTTCATAAGTAATTAGTCTTGTAAGTATTTCACTTATTTTATACCTTATGTGCCTTCTGTCATACTAGTGGAACATCTGTGACTGCCATTGTCTTTTGCACAGGAGAATCAATGAATCTACCAGGAGAATCATACAGAATGACATTTTTTAATCTTTATTTTATTGGTGCTGGTTGCTCCGATACCAAACAGATTTAACATGAATTCCTGGTTGATTTTTGAGCCTGATTTTAGTCACATTATGCCTGATACCACAAACAAAATGGAATTGGACAACTCTGAAGAACCTTGGTGTAATTTTACTTGTTCCTTTGGTATGTGAACTGTTGTAAGATTCACAGAACTCCAGTAATACCCACAGAAAACATCGATTTTAATTCAAACTTAACTGGGACATATATGTACACAGCTACTACACAAGATGAATGTGGATGAGGAGGGCTCTTCATCCTCTTTTATTTCATTCATCCAGAAAGATCCAACAGCTCTTTCATCGTGGCATTTAACTATTTTACAAACAATCTCAGGGATTGGCCTCTACTACTTTATCCATTCGTCCATTCCTTAGGTTGATCACTCTTTCTGCAAAGAACTTGCTGACATTAATTCTAAATCTGTCCTTTAAATTGTTTGAACCTGTATCCCCCTTTTCCTGCTCCTCAAATTTTAGTCTGTAGTAATTTCCCGGAGCTACCTGTACTATAGTCTTCACTGTTCTACATATCTTCATAAGATCACTTCTCCTTTCACCTCATTTTGTGGCTTAATAGCCCAATTTTCTCCAGTCTTTCCTCATGCTTCTGTTTTCTGACACGAGTTGGGAAGATTTTGAGGAATCACGTCATTCGTCATTCAAGCCATGGTTGCAATTTTCCCCCCTGAGCCTACCGTGGGGCGGTCAAGAGTGTTTCACCTGAGTCAGGCCCCTTTTCATGCGTAAATTGAGGTCCTATGCCATTTTAGGGCAGTGCTGAATTTCTCTGCATCATTCTGTCTTTCCATTCCTGTAATAGCCATCTTTAGAAATTCGCAATAAATCAGTCTGTCTCCATATCGTTTAAAACAAAATTGGTGCAGATTTTGAAAAGGCTTAGAGTGAAAAAATCTCATTTCATTATTTTTAATCATCTACCGTGTTGGGCATTTGTTAAAACTAATTAATATTCAATGTAAATAAGCTCGAGATTAGTACTGTACCTCATCACAGCTGATCTGGAAGGAAGGCAGAGCTAATTGGGCAACTGCTGAGCAATGGCCATTCAGAATATAGCGACGGTGCAATAATCCTGTGTGTGGGTGAGAGCTCATCCAGGCTGCAGATTAAAATATGTCGTAAGAGAAAGGAAAACAAAATAAGTAGGTTAAATCACTGATCAGAAAACCAGCAGTTTTTAGAACAATAGGATACAGCCTTGCAATGATTTGTTTCTCATCTTTCAGTAATGAATTTCCTTTAAGTAAGGTTCTGACTAAAGATATCCACCCAAAATATAAGCCTGTTTTTCTTTTCCTTAGGTGACTGAGCTTCTGTATTTCTGATATTCTCAATATTGCTAAGTATCTGATCTGCCATTATTATGCCATTTTGATAAGCAGTTGCCAAACAGCAGGAAGTGGAGAACTTATCTGGTAACGCAATACGATATGTACTGCGATCACTGCAGTTTTGGGTACATGCACTTAACGTGCATTTAAATTTCTGTCCATGCTACTTTAACGCAAGTGTCAGCCCATTTGCTTGAAAGGGCTAAAGCTTGGGTTCAAACATTCCAGACAGGAATTAGGTACTGGCACTTAAACTGTTTGCACTCATTGGAAAATATTGTCCAGTGAGCACTTTGGCTCAATTGACTCAGCTTCTGAGTTAGAAGGTTGTTGATTCAAACACCATTCCAGGACTTGAAAACATGAACATGGCTGACACCACAGTGCAGTACTGTTGGGGACGAGGTGATAGGGCTCTTGATAAGCACTAATGCTCCCACGACACTGTTCAAAGCAGTGGAGATTCCTGGCCTCTTGGACAACATTCCTTTCCCAACCAACATCATCAAATGCAAATGAATTGCTCATTGATTTCCTGTATTACAAACAGTGACTGCACTTCAAAAGTACTTAAATGGCTATAAAGCATTTTGGGACATCCTCAGGACATGAAAGGTGCTATATAAATGCAGGTCTTTCCTCCCGCATTCTATTTTTGTTTGTGTGCAAAATGGCAGCTACATTTCTCTACATGACAATTGTCGTTTGCACTCTAAAAATAATTCATTGCTTGAAGCACATTGAAGGGTAACAGTTCCTACAGGTAATCCCGATCTCCCACTGTAACTTCAGTAGATGATTGGCTGAGACCTCAGAACAATGGTGAACATGGCCGTCAATGCTGTGTCTCTGGGCTTTCTGCTAACCTTTTATTACAGCTACAGTGGGAGATTGGTACAACGGCCACATGTAAATTCTTCCACCGAGATATTTCTTATGTGACGAGGACCTGTTTAATTGAAAGTCTTTCTTTCCTTCAGCAAATGCAATATCCAATGCACTGTTGAGGCAGACAGGCTAAGGTGGGCCTCAGCCTGTGCTGAGTCAGCATTGCAATTGGCCTCAGTACGTTGAGCTGGGAAGAAGAAAGAAAATCAGTCACAGTTCCGGCTCCTAGTCATTATACCGCTTACTCATGCTGGAGAGTGCATGGGCTAGATTTTATGGGCCTGCAGCCAGGAGTGACGGCGGGTGAAAATAATTGGCAGCCCGCGTGAGCTACCGCGATCTCTTGTGTGGCGGTTCATTTAAATGCCCCAGTTGGCACTCCCCCCACCCCCCCCCACCCCCAATCACGTGGAGAATTAGAATTAGAATTAGAATTAGAATATTACAGCGCAGTACAGGCCCTTCGGCCCTCGATGTTGCGCCGATCATCTGACCTACACTATTCCATTTACATCCATATGTCTATCCAATGACCACTTAAATGCCCTTAAAGTTGGCGAGTCTACTACTGTTGCAGGCAGGGCGTTCCACGCCCCTACTACTCTCTGCGTAAAGAAACTACCTCTGACATCTGTCCTATATCTTTCACCCCTCAACTTAAAGCTATGTCCCCTCGTGTTTGCCATCCTCATCCGAGGAAAAAGACTCTCACTATCCACCCTATCTAACCCTCTGATTATCTTGTATGTCTCTATTAAGTCACCTCTCCTCCTCCTTCTCTCTAACGAAAACAACCCCAAGTCCCTCAGCCTTTCCTCGTAAGACCTTCCTTCCATACCAGGCAACATCCTAGTAAATCTCCTCTGCACCCTTTCCAAAGCTTCGACATCCTTCCTATAATGCGGTGACCAGAACTGCACGCAATACTCCAGGTGCGGCCTCACCAGAGTTTTGTACAGCTGCATCATGACCCCGTGGCTCTGAAACTCGATCCCCCTACTAATAAAGGCTAACACACCATATGCCTTCTTAACAGCCCTATTAACCTGGGTAGCAACTTTCAGGGATTTATGTACCTGGATACCAAGATCTCTCTGCTCATCTACACTACCAAGAATCTTCCCATTAGCCCAGTACTCTGCATTGCTGTTACTCCTTCCAAAGTGAATCACCTCACACTTCTCCGCATTAAACTCCATTTGCCATCTCTCAGCCCAGCTCTGCAGCCTATCTATGTCCCTCTGTACCCTACAACACCCTTCGACACTATCCACAACTCCACCGACCTTCGTGTCAACCGCAAATTTACTAACCCACCCTTCTACACCCTCATCCAGGTCGTTTATAAAAATGACAAACAGCAGTGGCCCCAAAACAGAACCTTGCGGTACACCACTAGTAACTAAACTCCAGGATGAACATTTGCCATCAACCACTACCCTCTGTCTTCTTTCAGCTAGCCAATTTCTGATCCAAAGCTCTAAATCACCTTCAACCCCATACTTGCGTATTTTCTGCAATAGCCTACCGTGGGGAACCTTATCAAACGCCTTACTGAAATCCATATACACCACATCCACGGCTTTACCCTCATCCACCTGTTTGGTCACCTTCTCGAAAAACTCAATAAGGTTTGTGAGGCACGACCTACCTTTCACAAAACCGTGCTGACTATCGCAAATGAACTTATTCTTTTCAAGATGATTATAAATCCTGTCTCTTATAACCTTTTCCAACATTTTACCCACAACCGAAGTAAGGCTCACAGGTCTATAATTACCAGGGCTGTCTCTACTCCCCTTCTTGAACAAGGGGACAACATTTGCTATCCTCCAGTCCTCCGGCACTACTCCTGTCGACAATGACGACTTGAAGATCAACAACAACGGCTCTGCAATCTCCTCCCTGGCTTCCCAGAGAATCCTAGGATAAATCCCATCTGGCCCAGGGGACTTATCTATTTTCACTCTTTCCAAAATTGCTAACACCTCCTCCTTGTGAATCTCAATCCCATCTAGCCTAGTAGGCTGTATCTCAGTAATCTCCTCAGCAACATTTTCTTTCTCTACTGTAAATACTGACGAAAAATATTCATTTAACGCTTCCCCTATCTCCTCTGATTCCGCACACAACTTCCCACTACTATCCTTGATTGGCCCTGTTCTAACTCTTATCATTCGTTTATTCCTGATATACCTATAGAAAGCCTTAGGGTTTTCTTTGATCCTATCTGCCAATGACTTCTCGTGTCCTCTCCTTGCTCTTCTTAGCCCTCCCTTTAGATCCTTCCTGGCTAGCTTGTAACTCTCAAGCGCCCTAACTGAGCCTTCACGTCTCATCCTAACATAAGCCGCCCTCTTCCTCTTGACAAGCGCTTCAACTTCTTGAGTAAACCACGGCTCCCTTGCTCGACAACTTCCTCCCTGCCTGACAGGTACATACTTATCAAGGACACGCATTAGCTGCTCCTTGAATAAGCTCCACATTTCGTTTGTGCCCATCCCCTGCAGTTTCCTTCCCCATCCTACACATCCTAAATCTTGCCTAATCGCGTCATAATTTCCTTTCCCCCAGCTATAATTCTTGCCCTGCGGTATATACCTGTCCCTGCCCATCGCTAAGGTAAACCTAACCGAATTGTGATCACTATCGCCAAAGTGCTCACCTACATCTAAATCGAACACCTGGCCGGGTTCATTACCCAGTACCAAATCCAATGTGGCATCGCCCCTGGTTGGCCTGTCCACATACTGTGTCAGAAAACCCTCCTGCACACACTGGACAAAAACAGACCCATCTAAAGTACTCGAACTATAGTATTTCCAGTCAATATTTGGAAAGTTAAAGTCCCCCATAACCACTACCCTGTTACTCTCGCTCCTGTCGAGAATCATCTTCGCTATCCTTTCCTCTACATCTCTGGAACTATTCGGAGGTCTATAGAAAACTCCCAACAGGGTGACCTCTCCTCTCCTGTTTCTAACCTCGGCCCATACTACCTCAGTAGACGAGTCCTCAAACGTCCTTTCTGCCGCTGTAATACTTTCCTTGATTAACAATGCCACACCCCCCCCTCTTTTACCCTCTTCTCTGTTCTTTCTGAAACATCTAAATCCCGGAACCTGCAACATCCATTGGGGATGGGCTTTCCGACACCAGCAATGGCGTCAGGTGCTGGCGCCATTTATAAAGCGCCCTGCTGGTTAATTTAAATTTTTTAATGGAACCATCCCCCACCACCCCACTGTTGAAATCAAAATTCTAAATTTCTGCCCTTCCCCCCCACCCCCAAAACATTTACCTTACAGATATGACCTCCCCCCCCCCCAGCAAACTGTACAAAGTTCACAGTTCACCCCTTCCCATCATCCCCTACATTAATGACGATAAGTTGACCCCAAAATACCCCCTTCCGCACCAGTGTGGCATCTGCTTTCCCCAGACAGGAAAGTGAAGGCGCGGGAGCGTAGCTCACCATTCTGAAGATCGTGGCGGTCCCGTAAGATCGCAGGTAAGTGTATTTTAATTTATTCATTTTATTCATTGACATATTTAAATCCAGGTCCTATCGCCTAGTGGGGGTGTGGCCACCATGGGGCCTCACCACTGCTGGGAAGATCGGGCCCAGCCATCCTGCCATCAGGCTCCATGGTGGGCCTCTGCTGGAATGATCTTCTGGCCCCCCCACCACAGAGCTCAACGCCAGGGGGCCTGTAAAATCCCAGCCTATGTGTGTGGATACTGGTAAGGTCGGGATCAGTCTCAACGTTATTGCCCCTACAGTTGAGTAGCTTTTACGTTTGGGCTCACTCATGAAAGATGGTCGCTTGGTGTACCTTGAGAGTGCCAGCACACTTGAAACTGTTACTCAGCATGAGTAAGTGCCTTCAGAAGATGAGGGAAAAAGAGAGGAGAAATAAGACAACTAAGAAATAAGACAAAAGTTCGTATTCCTTGGTATAGTCACATTTAATAAGTTTAATGTAGGCAGTTGAGGCACCACAATAGTAGTGTCTCATCAAGAACTACACAGATGGTTAATTAAGCCACTCCATTACCTCCTCAATAATCACTCCTCATGTGGATATTGAACGACATCAGACCATTCTCTTGTGGCAAGTATTACAGATGAGCTTCATGCTGCTCACCCAACATCCACAGTCATTTTCCAGTGGTGAGGAAAGAAATAAAAAACTTGGATTTTATAGCACCTTTCACAACCTCAGGACATTGTAAAGTGCTTTGCTGCAAATGACATACTTTCTGAAGTGTAGTCACTGTTACGAGGAAGGGAAAGCAGCAGACACAATGACTGATTTCCCTCTTGTAGGGTGTCTTGACTCAGATCAGCTAACATAGTACAGACCAGGTATCAACCCTCTAACCTTCTTGGCCAGTGTAACTCAATACCACAGACCAATCCGTTTACTGAATAAACCATTACAAGGGGGAAAAAAGTGTTTGCAACCAAATAAAGTTCAACCTCTGAATAACTTGTTTTTTTAATATATTAATCCCAGGTCAAAAAAAAAGGAACCAGGTACCAAAGGTGAATTCCAGCCAGCCGGGAAATAGGGAACAGTATTGCTTAACTGCATTGTGTTTTATTGAAACAAGGAAACAGTGAAAGCACATGAACCATTTCAATGTGACCTAGTCTCCTGCTGAGATTGCCACTTCCCTACTGATTCTGGCAATTCAAAGCTGGAGCGGATAACAAATAAATAATGAAGACGGAAAAATGCAAATGAGGAAAAAATATGCAGAGCAGGAAAAAAGGGAAGGAAATGAGCTGAGAAATATGAAAAGAAGCCAAATGAATATTAAAAATAAAATGGGAATGAAAGCTAAATTTATACAATGTCATTCATTTACACTGACTGAATATTAATGACTTTATAGTTGTAGACTTTAAAATGTACAGTAGATGAAAAGACTTTATTGACAAATGATTTGAACATAGAACAAAAGCCAGAATTACATTAATTTTATTTATGAATCTTTTATTGGCTGTGAATGAAATATGGATTCAACGTACCTTTACTTCCCTCCTGAAGGCACTGACTCATGCTGGACTTAGCCTCACAGACGCTAATTCATGGTTCCTGAGACTATTTACAATGATCCTACTGCGGTTCCACCTGAGTTCAGCTTGGTCACAGCATATAGAAATTACAATACCGAAGGAGGGCATTCAGCCCATCAGGTCTGTGCTGGCCAAAATATAGTTATCCAGCCTGAACCCACCTTCCAGCTCTTGGCCTGTAACCTTGTCGGTTTCAGCACTTCAAGTGTATGATCACATCCTTCCTGTGCTGTGGTGACCAGAACTGTACACAGTACTCTATCTGTGGTCTAACTAGTATTTTCTACACTTCGAGTATAACCTCCCTTCTCTGTTTTTTAGGCCTCGGCCTTTTTAACCAGCTTATCTACCTGTCCTGCTACCTTCAGGGATCTGTGGACATGCGCATCAAGGCCCCTCTGTTCCTCTACCCTTCTCAGTATCCTACCAATTATTATGTATTCCCTTGCCTTGGTTGCCTTCCCCAAATGCATTACCTCACACTTCTCAGGATTGAATTCCATTTGCCACTCTTCTGCCCTCCTGACTAGTTCATTGATATCTGCCTGCAGTCTACGGCTTTCCTTCCTCACTATCAACCAAACGGTGGCTGAAATGTTGTTCTCACGGTGGGAATCATGCCGAAGGGCCCGGAACAGGGGGGCCAACCCGTCACCAGGAACGGTGGCCACTGCTGGAACAGCATCTCAAAGAAGAGGCTGCCCTCCCAACCAGGTAAATAGGGTATGGGGGCACTGGGACCAGTCAGGCAGGCCTCGGCAGTGGCAAGGGGGTGGGGGTGGGGTTTGATGAGGGTATGCAGCGCCGTTGCTGTGGAGACAGCCATTGCCGCCATGGGGCCGCACTGTGGGCCAAAGAGTGCCTAAGTAGGAAGGCTCCTGCCTCGCCTACTGCTAGGTTACCAGGGTTTACCTGGCGGTTTCCCCACATGGCAGAGGGCCCACCTGCCGTTGGTAAAGTGCCAGCAGCAGCGGAAAGAGGCCCTTAATTGTCCACTTAAGTGTCTCAATTAGCCTCTGAGCAAGAAGGCCATCTGGCACCCTCCCGCCACTGGCTAGATGGCAACAGGAAGATGATGGGCACTCCACCCCCACCTTCCCTCATCACTTTACAGACACCCCCCCACCCCTCCCACACCCACCACCCCACCTCTCAGCCAGTCCTCAGAGCACTGGTAAAATCCAGCTCGCTAATTTTTGTATCATCTGCAAACTTCTGAATCATGCTCCTGACATTTATGCTTCAATCATTGGTACATACCATGAACAGCAAGCGAACCAGTACAGAGACCTGTGGAACCCCACCGGAAATAGCCTTCCTTTCACAAAACCACCCGTCAGCCATTACCATTTCCATTCTACCACTGACCCAATTTTGAATCTAACTTTCCACTTCCCCTTGGATCCCATGAACTTTTAATATTCTGACCAGTCTACCATTTGGGACCTTGTCAAAAGCCTTGCTAAAATCACGTAGACTACATCAAACACACTAGCCTCATCAACCCTCCTTGATAACTCCTCAAAAAATGTAATCAAGTTAGTCAGGTACAACCTTTCCTTAACAAATCCATGCTGACTGATTAATCTATGCCTTTCTAAACGATGATTTATACTATCAGAATTTCTTACAATAATTTGCCCACCACCAAGTTTAGGCTAACTCGGGCTATTCCTTCCTCCCTTTATAAACAACAGTACAAAGTTAGCAGTCCTCCAGCAGAATATCTATAGCTATTTCTTCCCTTGCTTTTCTTGGTAGCCTGGGATATATTTCATCTAACTTAACAACCTTTCCTCATAACTAAAGTTCCTCATCCCTGGTAAAATCCTGTTAAACCTACTCAGTGCCCTTTCTAATGTCTTTAGATCTTTCCCGAAGTGTGGTGCCCAGAATTGTCCACAATAGTCCAGCTGAGGGCCAGCCAGTGATTTATAAAGTTTTAGCGTGATCTCTTTGCTTTATGTTCTGTCCTCCTATTTATAAACCCAAGTAACCAAGATGCTTTTTTAACAATCTTATCAACTTGTCCTTCCACCTTCAAGGACCTTCAACACACTTTTCAGAGTCATGCCATTTATAGTGTAATGTCTTTACATATTAGTCCTTCCAAAATGCACTGCTTCACACTTTTCCGCATTGAACTCCATCTGTCATGCTGCTGCTCATTTTACCATCCTGTCTAAGTCATGCTGAAGCCTGTAACTATCCTCATCATAGTCGACTGCTTTGTCAAGTTTCGTATCATCGACAAACTTTATAATGCTGCTCCTTTCACCCGAGGCTGGGTCATTTATAAAAATGGCTGTCAGTCAGAATTATTGACATACCGCACTAATATTGGGCTAATTGGCCTGTAAATTCAGGGGATTAAGAGATACATTATGTGCTACAATTCTCCAGAATCGAACTCTAAAGAGATCCAGCATGGACTCGATGGCCCGAATGGCCTCCTTTTGTGCCATAATGACTCTCTGACTTGCTGGTCATTAATTGTTGATTAAACTCAATGCAGAAAGTAAGGGTGGAACTTAACAGCCTCAGCATCTTTTTAACAATGCAGTAATTGTAATACGATGCCAATCAATCTCTCCAGCCCCGAAAGGGAACAATTTAAACTGTTCAGTCTCATTCCTACAGGTAACAAATTATTACAGATTTTAAAAGAATCAAATTTTAACTTTTTAAAGTGTTTTCTTACTTTTCCTTTCTGTCTCTTTTTGTCACTCTTAATCAAGCCTTTCCTTCCCTCCCTTTATTTCTCTTTCTGTACCTGATTTGATTTTGATTTACCCTCAATCAACATCACAAAAACAGACTATCTGCTCGCTATCACACTATTGTTTGTGGGAGTTTACTCTGTGCAAATTGGCTGCTGCCTTTCCTACTTCCGAAATATTTCATTGGCTCTAAAGCACTTTGGGATGTTGTGAAAGGTGTTATATAAATCCAAGTCTTTCTTTCTGAGGCCCAGTCCAGCCACACAATTTCTCTAATCAATGGAGGGATAGAGAAAAATGCTTAAAACAAGATTTACAGATCAAGATCGTTAAATTACGGCTGACAGGATGAGGGCACAGTGAAGTGCTCTGTAAACAATGAGTGGACAAGCCACTAATGAGTGAGAAACACTTGTGGGAAACAATCACACTGGAGGTTAATATGTGGGTAAGTATGAGGAGTGGTGGGAAGGATGTCAACAACAACTTGCATTTATATAGCACCTTTAACATAGTAAAACAACCCAAGGTACTTTGCAGGAGCATTAACAGACAAACTTGGACATCAAGCCACAGTAGGAGATATTGGGACAAGTGACCAAATGCTTGGTCAAAGAGGTATATTTTAAATAGGATTTTAAAGGAAAATAGAAAGGTGACGAGGTTTAGCGTGGGAATTCCAAACTTAGGGCCTAGACAGCAGAAGGCGCAGCTGTCAAAAGTGGGGCGATGGAAGGCTGGGGGGAGATGGACAAGAGGGCAGAATTGGAGAAGTACAGAGATCTCAGAAGGCTGTAGGCCTGGAGGAGGTTACAGAGATAGAGAGAGGCAAGGCCATGGAGGGAATTGAAAACAAGAGCGAGAATTTTAAAATGGAGGAATTCAGGGATCAGGAGTCAATGTAGGACTGCGAACACAGATATGATGGGTGATCTAGAAAAGAACAGCAGCTTTGGACTAGAGGGATGGGTGCTATGGCCGAGCACAATCCTGCCCTCACCAATGTCCCCTTTGCAGCAGGAAACACTGGATAGTGATTAGGAGGAGGAACCCAGATTGATTTATATTTTCCTTCCTAGTCCAGGGACACTGATGCCCACGTCACCATCCTGAGATCAACTAACTCAGAACAAATGAGGTACTGAGCACAAATCAGTGAACTTGTTGTTCTCCATGGCTCGCTACACCAGTTGGTTAAGAGTGTGATTAGGAGGTTCCCAGGTAGCTAAGTAAGGAAATACACCAGTCAATGTGACACTGCGCCCAACCTCTAGAAAAGGTCCAATCCTTGATCCCCAGTGCCTGCTGGGTTCGCTGATCTGGACCGAGACAGCCACAGGGTCACTACAATTGGCCTCAGTGTCTAGGTAGAGTCCAGAGTGACCAAATTCTGCTGGAAAGGGCATATAGATGGAGGTTTTCTGAGAACAGGATCAGACTTGGCTGTGATATCCTCCATGGACAATATTCACTCTCTCGGTTCATACACGAAGAATGTTATTTGTGCATTAATTGAGTCTTTAATTGTATTTAAGTGGTGAGCATTAACTGGAGTTTCACTTGTTCTCTGATACAAGGCAACAGACTGAAATGATGGTTGTTAGGTTTGAAGGTGCATATTTGTAATGTGTATCTCTGTAAATAAAAGCTTGTAAGTGTGTTAAGATTAGGCTCCAGTTCCATCCTTCACTGCTTGGTGATCTGGAATAGAACAAAGAAGACTCTCTTGGGGGAGATACGAAAAGACATTGACATTCATGGAGCCAGAGACCAACAAAAATCAATGATTTCAGAAGAGGAGGATTGAGAAAAAAAAATGACTTAAGTTTAATCTTGGGATTCACATCACATCCACACATGATGCCCCCTAAATAAATGACAGTTGTATTTCCTTAGTTTCAGCCAAGCATAATTAGTTTCATATTTTTTGCATATGTTATACATTTATTAGTAAGCAACTGTGGAATATGAGCCCCGTGCATTAATTTGCTCTTTAGTTGTTTGGCAATTAAATTGGCAGCAATCCATACAGCTTAATCTGCTGTGCATAATTTTGCTTTGACAACTGATGAACATGGAATAACCCAGTCTACATCCAAAGGAGTTTCCCGGCAAGCTGCACTCCCTATTATTCCCTCAGATGAAGAGATAAGAGAAGCGACCCTTTAACATGAGGCAATTCATTCTCTCGTCATTAGGGAAGCAAAGCAGATTTTCAGCATCTGAATGAGCATGGCTTTTAAATCTGTGCTTGCTCATTCCCTAGGGGAAAGTCTAGACTTTTTAACAATATTTATTCAAGGATTTGTTCTTGTTTTACTGTTTGCTTTTTGCTCAGTTGTACATATTGGTGGAATGGTGAAACAAAGATTGATGCCATTAGTGTGTTGAGGCATTTTATCTGTAGCAGTGTCAGTTTGGCTGAATTGGCTCATATTTTTGTCTGAGTTATGGGGTCAAGCTCCACACCAGCACTTAAATCTAGTTATACTTCACTGCTGTACAGGAGTGTGAGGTTGGATGAGAGTTAAACCAAGTGAAGCCACTATTTGAGAAGAGCAGAGGGAATTCTCTTGGTTGCTCACCAACATTCCCTCCTCAATCAAAATCACCATAAGAAGATTAATTTGTCATTCATCTGACTACTATTTATGGATCTTGCTGTGTGAAAAAATGACTGCATTAAAAACAATGGATTGAATGTGAAGTAGTTTGGGACTTTAGACCTCAGCTCTCATTTCAAAAGAGTTGGCATGGCAGGAAGAGGAAACCAAGATCAGGTGATAGCTGGCATTGCAGTAGCCCTCAGATAAGTTTAGTTTAGTTTAGAGATACAGCACTGAAGCAGGCCCTTCGGCCCACCGAGTCTGTGCCGACCATCAACCACCCATTTATACTAATCCTACACTAATCCCATATTCCTACCACATCCCCACCTGTCCCTATATTTCCCTACCACCTACCTATACTAGGGGCAATTTATAATGGCCAATTTACCTATCAACCTGCAAGTCTTTTGGCTGTGGGAGGAAACCGGAGCACCCGGAGAAAACCCACCCAAGTGAGGGCTGAGGATCGGGAGATCAGAGGCCATGTGGGAGATAGGAGAGGGGATTGGAGGCCTGGTTGGGTGGAAGTAGCGGAATGGGGCCTGAAATCTATTTATTTCTCCTTCGCCAGTGTGGTAGATGGTGCACTTCCAGCCAGGAATGTGTGCATGCTTACTGCCCACCATACTGGGAGCTTAGTGGGCTAGTCAGCATCCAAAAGAAACTGTTGTGCAGCTGAAGTTATGGACCAGGAAGCATTCTGAAGCAGGCAAGGCAGTCATAGAGTAGACAAGAAGCTCATTTTTAAAGAGCAGCAGCACTTTGTAATCTACACAGAGAATATTAATTGAATGAATGAGGGCAGTGGAGACTTGCTGGGAATGAGAGTGAGGACTGAACAGTACTCATGTGAGAGTAAGGATTGCGGGCTGTTCAGAGGGTTCGTGAAGATTCAGACTTTCCCAGGAGTGACCGCAAAAATTGAACAGAGCTCAATGTGAGAGTGAAAAGTGAAGAATGCTCCATGTGAGAGTGAGGATTGAACAGAGTTGGATAGCGAATGTGGTCCCATTATTCAAGAAGGATATTAGGGACAAACAAGGAAATTATAGGCCTGTGAGTCTAACGACAGTGGTAGGGAAACTATTGGAAAAAACTGAGAGACAGGATTAATCTCCACTTGGAGAGGCAGGGATTAATCAGGGATAGTCAGCATGGCTTTGTCAGGGGGAGATCACGTCTAACAAATTTGGTTGAATTTTTCAAGGAGGTGGCTAGATGTGTAGATGAGGGTAAAGAAGTTGATGTAGTCTACATGGACTTCAGTAAGGCTTTTGATAAGGTCCCACATGGGAGATTGGTTAAGAAGGTAAGAGCCCATGGGATCCAGGGCAATTTGGCAAATTGGATCCAAAATTGGCTTCGTGGAAGGAGGCAGAGGGTGATAGTTGAGGGTTGTTTTTGTGAATGGAAGCCTGTGACCAGTGGTGTACCACAGGGATCGGTGCTGGGACCCTTACTTTTTGTAGTGAACATTAATGATTTAGATGTGAATATAGGAGGTATGATCAGTAAGTTCGCAGATGACACTAAAATTGGTGGTGTCGTAAATAGTGAGGAGGAAAGCCTTAGATTACAGGAAGATGTAGATGGGCTGGTAAGATGGGCAGAGGAGTGGGAGATGGAATTTAATTCTGAGAAGTGTGAGGTGATGCATTTTGGGAGAACTAACAAGGCAAGGGAATATACAATGGATAGTAGGACCCTAGGAAGTACAGAGGGTCAGAGGGACCTTGGTGTACTTGTCCATGGATCACTAAAGGCAGTAGCACAGGTAGATAAGGTGGTTAGGAAGGCATATGGGATACTTGCCTTTATTAGCCGAGGCATAGACTATAAGAGCAGGGAGGTTATGTTCGAGCTATATAAAATGCTGGTTGGGCCACAGCTGGAGTACTGTGTACAGTTCTGGTCACCACACTATTGGAAGGATAGGATTGCACTGGAGCGGGTGCAGAGGAGATTCACCAGGATGTTGCCTGGGCTGGAGCATTTCAGCTATGAAGAGAGCCTGTATAGGCAAAGGTTCTTTTCCTTGGAGCAGAGAAGGCTGAGGGGGGACATGATTGAGGTATACAAAACTGAGGGGCATTGATAGGAAAGATAGGAAGAAACTTTTTCCCTTAACTGAGGAGTCAATAACCAGGGGACATAGATTTATGGAAAGGGGCAGGAGATTTAGAGGGGAGTTAAGGAAAAATGTTTTCACCCAGAGGGTGGTTGGAACCTGGAACACACTGCCTGAAGGGGTGGTAGAGGCAGGAACCCTCAAAACATTTAAGAAGTATTTAGATGAGCACTTGAAACACCATAGCATACAAGGCAATGAGGCAAGTGTGGGAATATAGGATTAGATTGGATGGGTGCTTGATGGCCAGCGCAGACGCTTTGGGCCGAAGGGCCTGTTCCTGTGCTGTATAACTCTATGACACTATAATGATTAGTGTGAGAGTGAGGATTGACGAGTGTTCAGTGTGAGAGTGAGGATTGAGAAGTGTTCAGTGTGAGAGTGAGGATTGAGAAGTGTTCAGTGTGAGAGTGAGGATTGAGAAGTGTTCAGTGTTCAGTGTGAGAGTGAGGAGTGTTCAGTGTGAGAGCGAGGATTGAAGAGTGTTCAGTGTGAGAGTGAGTGAGAGTGAGGATTGAAGAATGTTCAGTGTGAGAGTGAGTGAGAGTGAAGATTGAAGAATGTTCAGTCTGAGAGTGAGTATTGGCGAGTGTTCAGTGTGAGAGTGAGGATTGGCGAGTGTTCAGTGTGAGAGTGAGGAGTGTTCAGTGTGAGAGTGAGTATTGGCGAGTGTTCAGTGTGAGAGTGAGTATTGGCGAGTGTTCAGTGTGAGAGTGAGTATTGGCGAGTGTTCAGTGTGAGAGTGAGTATTGGCGAGTGTTCAGTGTGAAAGTGAGTATTGGCGAGTGTTCAGTGTGAGAGTGAGGATTGGCGAGTGTTCAGTGTGAGAGTGAGTATTGGCGAGTGTTCAGTGTGAGAGTGAGTATTGGCGAGTGTTCAGTGTGAGAGTGAGGATTGAAGAGTGTTCAGTGTGACAGTGAGGAGTGTTCAGTGTGAGAGTGAGTGAGAATGAGGATTGAAGAATGTTCAGTGTGAGAGTAAGGATTGACGAGTGTTCAGTGTGAGAGTGAATGAGAGTGAGGATTGAAGAGTGTTCAGTGTGAGAGTGAGGATTGAAGAGTGTTCAGTGTGAGAGTGAGGAGTGTTCAGTGTGAGAGTGAATGAGAGTGAGGATTGAAGAGTGTTCAGTGTGAGAGTAAGGATTGACGAGTGTTCAGTGTGAGAGTGAATGAGAGTGAGGATTGAAGAGTGTTCAGTGTGAGAGTGAGGATTGAAGAGTGTTCAGTGTGACAGTGAGGAGTGTGCAGTGTGAGAGTGATTGAGAGTGAGGATTGAAGAGTGTTCAGTGTGAGAGTGAGGAGTGTTCAGTGTGAGAGTGAGTGAGAATGAGGATTGAAGAATGTTCAGTGTGAGAGTAAGGATTGACGAGTGTTCAGTGTGAGAGTGAATGAGAGTGAGGATTGAAGAGTGTTCAGTGTGAGAGTGAGGATTGAAGAGTGTTCAGTGTGAGAGTGAGGAGTGTTCAGTGTGAGAGTGAGGATTGAAGAGTGTTCAGTGTGAGAGTGAGTGAGAGTGAGGATTGAAGAATGTTCAGTGTGAGAGTGAGTGAGAGTGAAGATTGAAGAATGTTCAGTCTGAGAGTGAGTATTGGCGAGTGTTCAGTGTGAGAGTGAGGATTGGCGAGTGTTCAGTGTGAGAGTGAGGAGTGTTCAGTGTGAGAGTGAGGATTGAAGAGTGTTCAGTGTGAGAGTGAGGATTGGCGAGTGTTCAGTGTGAGAGTGAGTATTGGCGAGTGTTCAGTGTGAAAGTGAGTATTGGCGAGTGTTCAGTGTGAGAGTGAGGATTGGCGAGTGTTCAGTGTGAGAGTGAGGATTGGCGAGTGTTCAGTGTGAGAGTGAGTATTGGCGAGTGTTCAGTGTGAGAGTGAGTATTGGCGAGTGTTCAGTGTGAGAGTGAGGATTGAAGAGTGTTCAGTGTGACAGTGAGGAGTGTTCAGTGTGAGAGTGATTGAGAGTGAGGATTGAAGAGTGTTCAGTGTGAGAGTGAGGAGTGTTCAGTGTGAGAGTGAGTGAGAATGAGGATTGAAGAATGTTCAGTGTGAGAGTAAGGATTGACGAGTGTTCAGTGTGAGAGTGAATGAGAGTGAGGATTGAAGAGTGTTCAGTGTGAGAGTGAGGATTGAAGAGTGTTCAGTGTGAGAGTGAGGAGTGTTCAGTGTGAGAGTGAGTGAGAATGAGGATTGAAGAATGTTCAGTGTGAGAGTGAGGATTGGCGAGTGATCAGTGTGAGAGTGAGGATTGACAAGTGTTCAGTGTGAGAGTGAATGAGAGTGAGGATTGAAGAGTGTTCAGTGTGAGAGTGAGGATTGACAAGTGTTCAGTGTGAGAGTGAATGAGAGTGAGGATTGAAGAGTGTTCAGTGTGAGAGTGAGGATTGAAGAGTGTTCAGTGTGAGAGTGAGGATTGAAGAGTGTTCAGTGTGAGAGTGAGGATTGACAAGTGATCAGTGTGAGAGTGAGGATTAGAATTAGAATTAGAATTAGAACATTACAGCGATTGAAGAGTGTTCAGTGTGAGAGTGAGGATTGAAGAGTGTTCAGTGTGAGAGTGAATGAGAGTGAGGATTGAAGAGTGTTCAGTGTGAGAGTGAGGATTGACAAGTGTTCAGTGTGAGAGTGAATGAGAGTGAGGATTGAAGAGTGTTCAGTGTGAGAGTGAGGATTGAAGAGTGTTCAGTGTGAGAGTGAGGATTGAAGAGTGTTCAGTGTGAGAGTGAGGATTGACAAGTGATCAGTGTGAGAGTGAGGATTGAAGAGTGTTCAGTGTGAGAGTGAGGATTGAAGAGTGTTCAGTGTGAGAGTGAGGATTGAAGAGTGTTCAGTGTGAGAGTGAATGAGAGTGAGGATTGAAGAGTGTTCAGTGTGAGAGTGAGGATTGAAGAGTGTTCAGTGTGAGAGTGAATGAGAGTGAGGATTGAAGAGTGTTCAGTGTGAGAATAAGGATTGAGCCATGCTGAAATTGGTGAGGAAGAATTCATTCCTGACGACAATGCAAGTACAGCATCATGCTATTAGTGTGTGCATCCTGGCAAGTTCATAGATTAAATCATTGTGGTATTATCTGACTGGGAAATGCAATTGGACCATCAGTATTCGTCCTGTCTCCAGCCACTTTCTGCCATAGTTGAATGTTCTGAAAGATGAGAATTTTTTCCTGTTTCTAATTTCTGCTCATCGCCACTCATCTGACCTAAAAGAATGAAAAATTCATAATCTTCCCAGCAGTCCACTTTTATTATTTAAAGGGTAATTTGAATTTCTGCAAAGACCGTGCCTCAATTAGTGTCTCATCTGTTTCATTTTAGTGCTATTGTGAGGTGTTTTAGTTCACATCCTTTCGCTGTGTAATGTTAAACATATGTGAAGCAATAGATCATCATGCCAAGTGACAGACTCCTCTTTACTCTTGATTAAGGTAGAAATGGCAGAGGAATAAAGACTTTGGGCTGGATTTTAAGCACCTGCCGCTGGGTGCGGCAGTAGGCGAAAGAATTGCGGGCCGCATGTGCGGGCTGTGCGCAGCCATGCCACCGTGATCTTCCTCACGGCGGCCCATGTTAATGACCTGGTCAACCTGCCCACCCCAAATCATGTGGAGGGGACAGGCTCTTCGATGCCAGCAATGGCATCAGCTGCCTGTATACAGGCACTGGTGCCAGTTTTATAGGGTAGCCAACTGATTTAAATTTTTAAAATTATACCCCACCCCGCCCCTCATGACTGTAGTGATTAAAAATATGCCGCCCTTTTCCATCCCCAGTAACAATAACATTCATTATTTGCCCTCTTCCCCCCACAAAAATCACTTACCTTCCACCATCCATTGAGGCACGGTCCACCTTCCCCTCCCCAAACTAAACGAAGTGCACAGGTGACCCCTTTCCAACACGCCCTATACTAATTGTATAAATTTTACCATTCACTCCGCCCCCCCACCCCCTCAACTAAAAACCTTAAGTTCCTCCCTTCCCCACCACAGCGGTGCCCGCTTTCCCCAGACACAAAAGTGAAAGTGTGAGAGTGCCGGCCAACGCGCAACAGATCGCAGGCCGGTCGTAAGATTGCAGGTAACTTTATTTAAATGTATGCATTCTGGTCATTTTAATATTCGAGGCCAAATCCCGTTTCCCAGCGGTGGGCAGGTTACCAGGGAGCCTCACTGCTGCCAGGAAGATCGGGCCTGGCCCTCCCAGCATCAGGCTCTGTGGTGGGCTGCAGCTGGAACGATCTTCTGGTACCCCCCGCCCTGGAGCCCGAATTCGGGAGCTCTGTAAAATCCAGCCCTTTGTATCTAAACAGCACCTTTCGTGATCTCATGACATCCCAAAACATTTTACAGCTAATAAAGTACTTTTTGAAATGTAGTCACTGTTGTAGTGCAGGGAAACACAGCAGCTAATTTGTGCACAGCAAGCTCCCACAAACAAGAATGAAATAATGACCAGATCTTCCATTTTAGATGATGTTGGTTGAGGGATAAATATTGGCCAGGACGCCGGGGATAACACTCCACCTGTTCTTCCACTTGTGTCATGGGATCTTTATCATCCATTTATGAGGGAAGACAGGGCCTCAGTTTAACATTTCATCCAATTGACACAATGATAGTAATGCACCAGGAGTGTCAGGCTAGATTATGTGCTCAAGTCCTGAACTTTTGCCTAGGGGATGAGGGGGAGCAGGGGAGAAAGCCCCTCTTCAGGGTGGCCTTTGGCTGCACCCCCACCCAGGCAAGCAGGGAGGGTCTGTAGGCCTGCCTGGAGCATTAGTACCCCAGCCTGCCACTGGGTGCCTGCTTCCAGGCTGATGATCTGCCACCCCACCCCCCCAGCCCCCCCCACCCCAACCTTGTGTTGGGAAAATGGAGGCCAACTGGAAAATTCCAGTCAGCCTCCTTACTCCCTGGTTAACAGGGCGCTTGATGAGCCTAAATGCCTGTCCACCTCCGGGGGGGTGGGCGGCTTTCCTGAACCCACATCAGTCAAAATGGCCAACATCATGAACGCGGTTGGGAAGTCGGCACACCAGCCAGCCTTGTAACTTTCAGGCCACATCTACCTCTGTTCCCAACACGGCAGGGCCCGACAATTCATCCTCTGGATTGGGACTCGACCCCACAACCTTCAGGTTCAGAGGCAAGAGTAGTAACGATGGTCAAGGGCATTACAGTGAGCAGGAAGTGTCCAGGCTCAATGCCTTGTCCTCTGCTGAGTTAACCAATCTCCATCAGGGCAACAGTGGTCCCAGGTTAGAGAACAATATCAGCATGTTCCCGATCGCCAGCTAGAAATGTATGTATGTAGATGCCAGGTGCTAACCGAATTGGGTTTGATTGTGAATGCCTACCATAGTTGAATAGCCCATTGACACTCATTGTCCAGTTTCATAAGAAGGACGGCCCTCTTGGATGAAAGGCCAGAGGGTACCTGTATCCTGTTGACTTAAATCCGAGCCAGAATCCAATACCTTTCGGGGAGGTAGAGACAAAAACTGGTGCAAGAAAATGGGAAGAAAATAAAGAATTATTTCATGGATAGAAATACTAATTCAGCTTGATAAGCAGGAAGCCACCAGTGACCAGAACGTGCCCTCATTTAACTTTCCAAATGAAGGTTTTATAGTGTGATCTCTTTGGGACAAAGCCCAAAGTTCACAATAGCTGTGGTGATCAATTGTGCTCATTCTTAGCTTGTTAGAGCTTAGAGTTCTGCTCCATGCAAATATATTCATTTGGCATTACTGTCCTTCACCTTAATGAGCACACTAAAGGAAGGAGAAATGCAAAGCACATCTTATTTAACTCTATATCATTCCAAACTACCACTAAATTCTGCCACCAGGGAAAACCTTCCATTCCGCTTCATACCATATTCTGTTTCATTCTGTCCCAGCTCCTTTTTGACTTTATCGACACAACCTAACTTCGATGGTGCTGAAATTTCTTGAGACCGCGATCTGGGACAAAGTTAATTGCCACTTGGTTTAATGCAGTTAAATAAATGGATTTGTTAAAGGCAAGGTGTGTCTGATCAAATTGATCGAGTACTTTGATGATGTAACGAAGTCAGTTGATAAGGGTAGTGTGATTGATGTTATGTATATGGACTTTCAAAATGTGTTTGATGAAGTGCCACATAGCAGACTTGTTAGAAAATTGTAGCCCATGGGAGTAAAGCAACAATGGCAGTATGAATGTGAAATTGGTTACAGGAAGGAGAAAATCGTGGTGAATGGTTGTTTTTCAGAAGAACAGGAAGTATACAGTAGTGCCCCCAGGGCTCAGTATTAGGACCACTGCTCTTTTTGATATATTAATGAGCTGGACTTGGCAATGGGGGAATAATTTTAAAGTTTGCAGCTAACACTAAACTCGATATCAGGAGGACACAGACTGGTGAAATTGGCTGATACTTTGCAGCTTAAATTTAATGCAGAGAAATGTGAAGTGATGCATTTTTGGAGGAAGATTGAGAGGAATATAAACCAAATGGTACAGTTTTCAAGGCAACAGAGAGACCAGAATAAGTTGATAAAGCTGTTCAAACAGCCTATGGGATGCTAGACTGTATAAATAGAGGCATAGAGCACAAAAGGAAGGAAGTTATGGTGAACCTCAGCTGGAGTATTGTATCTAATTATGGGCTGCAAATTTTAGGAAAGATGTCAAGGCCTTAGAGAGGGCGTCGAGGAGATTTACCAAATTAGTACGACGGTTGAGGGGGACTTCAGTTATCGGCAGAGACTAGGAAAGGTGGGATTCTTCTTCTTAGACTGGGGAGAAGTGTTCAAAATTATAAAGGTTTTGATAAAGTAAATAAGGAAAAACTGTTTTCACTGGCAGTAGAGTTGGTAACCAGAGGACACAGCTTCAACATCATTGGCGAAAGAAGAGAGAAGGTGAGGAGAATTTGTTTTCTCTTGTTTTGATCTGGAATGCATTACTTGAAAGGGTGGTTGAAGAAGTTCAATAGTAACTTTCAAAAGGAAAAATTTGCAGTGCTATGTTGAAAGAGCATGGGAGTGGGGCTAATTGGATAGCTCTTTCAGAGAGCTGCTACAGACATGATGGGCTGAATGGTTTCCTTCTACACTAAGATTCTATTGTTCTATGTGCACAAAGACATAGGCACAAAAATGTCCCAGGTCACATTCCTGGTCTCTGCTGAGGTAGATGCCCTCAGCTGGGCCCTGGAATTGACTTCAGCATCCCAAAGTCTTGGTTACTGTAAACTACTCTGTATCATGTGTTTAGAAAAAGAATGAAGAACTTGCATTCAAATAGTACCTTTCACATCCAAAGAATGTCCTACAGTCCTTGCGCACAGCAAGCTCCCAGAAACAACAAATAAGATGAAAGACCATTTGGTAGGAAGAACATGGAGCGATAATATAAAATAGGGGTTGCAGGATTAGAAGGACCTGGGTGTATTTGTGCGTAAGTCATTGAAGGTGGCAGGACAGGTTGAGAGAGAGGTTAATAAAGCATAAAGTATCCTGGGCTTTATTAATAGGGGCATAGAGTACTAGAGCAAGGGGGTTATGTTGAACTTGAATAAGACACTAGCTTGGCCTCAGCTGGAGTATTGTGTACAGTTCTAGGTGCCACAGTTTAGGAAAGATGTGAGAACATTGGAGAGAGTACAGAAAATATTCATGAGAATGGTTCCAGACATGAGGAATTTCAGTTATGAAGATAGATTGGAGAAGTCGGGACTGTCTACCTTGAAGAAGAGAAGGCTGAGAGGTGATTTGATAGAGATATTCACAATCATGAGGTGTCTGGACAGAGTAGATAGATTGAGAATGAGAGGGCACAGGTTTAAAGTATTTGGCAAAAGAAGCAATGGCAACATAAGGAAAAACCTTTTCACGCAGCAGAGGTTAATGTCTGGAATGCACTGCCTGAGAGTGTGATGAAGGCAGGTTCAGTCGAGGCGTCCAAAAGGGAATTAGACTGTTATCTGAAAGGAAGAATGTGCAAGGTTACGGCGAGAAGACAGGGGAATGGCACTAGGTGAATTGTACTTTTGGAGAGCCAATGCAGACATGATGGGCTGAATGACCTCCATCTGTGCTGTAACAATTCTGTAATTGGTGCTATTGATAATGGGAATTTTGAGTGGGACACCTCCCTGCTGTTCAAATAGTCTCATGAGATCTTTTCCATCCACCCGCTAGAACTGTGGTTTAACATTTCATCCAAAGGATAACACTTCTGACAATACAACACTCTCTCAGTGCTGATCATCCTATGTATTCAAATCCTGGAGCAGACCTTCAGATTCAGAGTTGACCATGCTACCAACTCAGCTAAGCCATTGCTATAGAGTTAAACATGCCACAATATATATCTAGAGAATTCTTCTAACTAACATTTTATTACTTTGTATTAGGAAGAAATATAAACAAAACTTACATTTATGCAGCACCTCTCACAACCACAGAACATCCCAATTTGCTTTACAGCCAAGGAAGTATTTTTGACATGTAGTCACTATTATAATGTTGGGGAAACCGAGGACAGAACAAAGATGGCTGTGACTCCCTCCTTGCCAACTCCCAACTATATTGTAAATACCAGCTCCTGAACAGCACCTGAATTGATGGTGAGAATGTCATTCCAGCCTGCACCATTCTAACCATCTGCTTCAGCCTTAGGAGTCCTTCTTGACTTCCGAGCAAAGGTCTATCAAGCACTGTGCTCTGTTGTGAATGGCAGGTGCTGCTTGTGTACAGTTAACAATCGGCAATGTGTGATGTGAGCAATTTTCAGTGAGACTCTCAAAAGATTACATGCAGCACAGACAGAATAATAATTGCTAGCGGCTGAATTTCATCCTTTAAATATCACATCACAGTAATTCAGTAAATCAGGTCAACAACAACCGTGTAATACTGAAGAACCTATCTCACAGGGTTGATATTTCCGACAAATGAAAAAGGGCCCGTGTCATCTTAATCCCTATCACTCTTTTCTCATACTCTTAAACATGATGCAAAAGAAGGTTGGTGATCTCTCTTTCAAATTTCAACCCTCAAGCTCCCTGGAGGCAAAATTGGGCTCACTAGTGCCCGTTGGTTAGGCGGGCACTTCAGGTTGTTAATCAGTGTGTAATGCTGATTTGATGCCAGTGCTGCTATTTTGGAGATCCACACTCCAACCAACACTTTCTCTTATCCTTGCACAGCTAAATGCGACATCAAGCAGCATGAAGGACTCCCCACCAGTGCTATTTTAAAGGGATTATCAACTACTTACAGATAAGTTGGTGGTTTATTTCTTCCAGCTGTTGCTGCGATTCTACAAATTTTGGGTGCTTTCTGTGGTTGGTTAAAGCTTCAATATTCTACAGGGAGTGGTGTGACAGAAGCTGAAGTACTTTTTTGCTGCCTGCAAGGCTTCAGCACAAAACAGTTGCTCCTAGGCATGGGTGGAGTAATAGACCTTCCTCTTGACATTGAGCATGCCTGGGAGAATGCAGAGAGGCCACGCAGAGCAGGACAAGCTGCTAGAACAGGGAGGAGGAAGAAGAGGAGGAGGGTCTCAACAGGAGGCTCTTATTCTCAGAGGATCTTTCGGGAGCAGATCTGTTAAAGAACATCTGTTCATTTTACTGCCTTCTTGCTTTTCCTCCACTGCCTGGGCATGTTGCAGTTCTTAGGATTCTGAAAGGAAAAGGGAATAAAGCTAGGGTTGTGACATCCTAGAAGCTCTTTCACACACTGGTGTCCAGAGCCATGGTGGCAGCAGTCCTTGCTGGCCCTGACTTGGTAAGAGAAAACACTTACCTGGCCTTCGAGGGCACCTCAGCATAAAGGCACTTTCTTCTTCTTGCAGCCTCAGTCGTGGCTACATCTCTCAGTGGTGCTGCCGAGGCTGCCAGCCCTCTGGGCCAGCAGCTCTGGGAGGTGGGCTGCCATCCTCAATTGGATGGTGGTGCCACTGGCAGCCTCTTAATTGGTGCCCAGTGTCCCACCACCCGTCCACCTGGGTTGTGTCCCGCCTTTGGTCCCAGCGGTGGGACTACTTACCTTTTCGAAAAATTCTGGCTGGTGAGTCTTCATCTTCACTGTCTTCTTACTCTTCCTCCACTGCCTGGGCATCTAGCAGTTCTTAGGGATCTGAAAGGAAAAGGGGACCAGGCTGGGGTTGTACTGAGGCAAGAGGAGAAAGTAAGAAGCACATGCTTACACCATCTGTGGCATCTCTATCTACAGAGATTGTGCAATAAGGGGAAAGTCAACTGAGAGGAGGAATAGGTAATGAGGATACCCTCTTCTTCAATGGATTCAATCCTGCCAGCAATGGCCCATTCCATAATAAGAACAAAGAACAAAGAACAGTGCAGCACAGGAACAGGCCATTCGGCCCTCCAAGCCTGCGCCGATCTTGATGCCTGCCAAAACTAAAACCTTCTGCACATCCAGGGTCCGTATCCCTCTATTCCCATCCTATTCATGTATTTGTCAAGATGCCTCTTAAACGTCTCTATGGTACCTGCTTCCACCACCTCCCCCGGCAACAAGTTCCAGGCACTAACCACCCTCTGTGTAAAGAACTTGCCTCGCACATCCCCTCTGAACTTTGCCCCTCGCACCTGAAAGCTATGTCCCCTAGTAACCTGGGAAAAAGCTTCTGACTATCCACTCTGTCCATGTCGCTTATAACTTTGTAAACCTCTATCATGTCACCCCTCCACCTCCATCGTTCCAGTGAAAACAATCCGAGTCTATCCAACCTCTCCTCATAGCTAATGCCCTCCAGACCAGGTAACATCCTGGTAAACCTCTTCTGTACCCTCTCCAAAGCCTCCACGTCCTTCTGGTAGTGTGGCGACCAGAATTGCACACAATATTCTAAGTGTGGCCGAACTAAAGTTCTGTAGAGCTGCAGTATGACTTGCCAGTTTTTATACTCTATGCCCCGACCGATGAAGGCAAGCATGCCATATGACTTCTTGACTATCTTATCTACCTGCGTCGCCACTTTCCTGTGGACCTGTACGCCCAGATCTCTCTGCCTGTCAATACTCCTAAGGGTTCTGCCATTTACTATATACTTCCCACCTGCATTAGACCTTCCAAAATGCATTACCTCACATTTGTCCAGATTAAACTCCATCTGCCATTTCTCCGCCCAAGTCTCCAACCGATCTATATCCTGCTGTATCCTCTGACAATCCTCATCACTGTCCGCAACTCCACCAACCTTTGTGTCGTCCGCAAACTTACTAATCAGACCAGCTACATTTTCCTCCAAATCATTTAGATATACTACAAACAGCAAAGGTCCCAGCACTGATCCCTGCGGAACACTACTAGTCACAGCCCTCCATTCAGAAAAGCACCCTTCCACTGCTACCCTCTGTCTTCTATGACAGAGCCAGTTCTGTATCCATCTTGCCAGCTCACCTCTGATCCCATGTGACTTCATCTTTTGTACCAGTCTGCCATGAGGGACCTTGTCAAAGGCGTTGCTGAAGTCCATATAGATAACATCCACTGCCCTTCCTTCATCAATCATCTTCATCACTTCTTCAAAAAACTCAATCAAATTAGTGAGACACGACCTCCCCTTCACAAAACCATGCTGCCTCTTGCTAGTAAGTCCATTTGTTTCCAAATGGGAATAAATCCTGTCCCGAAGAATCCGCTAATAATTTCCCTACCACTGACGTAAGGCTCACCGGCCTGTAATTTCCTGGATTATCCTTGCGACCCTTCTTAAACAAAGGAACAACATTGGCGATTCTCCAGCCCTCTGGGACCTCACCTGTAGCCAATGAGGATGCAAAGATTTCTGTCAAGGCCCAGCAATTTCTTCCCTTGCCTCCCTCAGTATTCTGGGGTAGATCCCATCAGGCCCTGGGGATTTATCTACCTTAATGCTTTGCAAGACACCCAACACCTCCTCCTTTTTGATAATGAGATGACTGAGACTATCTACACTCCCTTCCCTCGGCTCATCATCCACCAAATCCTTCTCCTTGGTGAATACTGATGCAAAGTACTCATTTAGTACCTCGCCCATTTCATCTGGCTCCACACATAGATTCCCTTCTCTGTCCTTGAGTGGGCCAACCCTTTTCCTGGTTACCCTCTTGCTCTTTATATACGTATAAAAAGCCTTGGGATTTTCCTTAATCCTGTTTGCCAATGACTTCTCATACCCCCTTTTAGTCCTCCTGACTCCTTGCTTAAGTTCCTTCCTACTATATATTCCTCAAGGGATTCGTCTGTTCCTAGCCTTCCAGCCCTTACGAATGCTTCCTTTTTCTTTTTGACGAGGCTCACAATATCCCGCGTTATCCAAGGTTCCCAAAACTTGCCAAACTTATCCTTCTTCCTCACAGGAACATGCTGGTCCTGGATTCTAATCAACTGAAGTTTGAAAGAATCCAACATGTCAGATGTTGATTTACCCTCAAATAGCCGCCCCCAATCTAAATTCTTCAGTTCCTGCCTAATATTGTTATAATTAGCCTTCCCCCAATTTAGCACCTTCACCCGAGGACTACTCTTATCCTTATCCACAAGTATCTTAAAACTTATGGAATTATGGTCACTGTTCCTGAAATGCTCCCCTACTGAAACTTCGACCACCTGGCCGGGCTCATTCCCCAATACCAGGTCCAGTACGGCCCCATCCCTAGTTGGACTATCTACGTATTGTTTCAAGAAGCCCTCCTGGGTGCTCCTTACAAATTCTGCCCCATCCAAGCCCCAAGCACTAAGTGAGTCCCAGTCAATATAGGGGAAGTTAAAATCACCCACCACTACAACCCTGTTACCTTTACATCTTTCCAAAATCTGTCTACATATCTGCTCCTCTATCTCCCTCTGGCTGTTGGGAGGCCTGTAGTAAACCCCCAACATCGTGACTGCACCTTTCCTATTCCTGAGCTCCACCCATATTGCCTCGCTGCACGACCCCTCCGAGGTGTCCTCCTGCTGTACAGCTGTGATATTCTCCTTAACCAGTAATGCAACTCCCCCACCCCTTTTACATCCCCCTCTATCCCGCCTGAAGCCTCTAAATCCTGGAACATTTAGCTGCCAATCCTGTCCTTCCCTCAACCAAGTCTCTGTAATAGCAACAACATCATATTTCCAAGTACTAATCCAAGCTCTAAGTTCATCTGCCTTACCTGTTATACTTCTCGCATTGAAACAAATGCACTTCAGACCACCAGTCCCACTGTGCTCAGCAACATCTCCCTGCCTGCTCTTCCTCTTAGTCTTACTGGCCTTATTTACTAGTTCCCCCTCATTTATTTCACTTGCTGTCCTACCGCTCTGGTTCCCACCCCCCTGCCACACTAGTTTAATCCCTCCCGAGTGACGCTAGCAAACCTCGCAGCCAGGATATTAGTGCCCCTCCAGTTTAGATGCAACCCGTCCTTCTTGTACAGGTCCCACCTGTCCCTGAAGAGATCCCAATGGTCCAGATATCTGAAACCCTCCCTTCTACACCAGCTGTTCAGCCACGTGTTTAGCTGCACTATCTTCCTATTTCTAGCCTCACTGGCACGTGGCACAGGGAGTAATCCCGAGAATACAACCCTAGAGGTCCTGTCTTTTAACTTACTACCTAACTCCCTAAACTCCCCCTGCAGGACCTCGTCACTCTTCCTGCCTATGTCGTTGGTACTGATGTGTACCACAACCTCTGGCTGTTCACCCTTCATCATGCCCCCTGTCTGTTCAGAGACATCCTTGTCCCTGGCACCAGTGAGGCAACATACCATCCTGGAGTCTCTTTCACATCCACAGAAGCGCCTATCTGTGCCCCTGACTATAGAGTCCCCTATAACGATTGCTCTTCTGCGCTTTGTCCCTCCCTGCTGAACAACAGTGCCAGCCGTGGTGCCACTGCTCTGGCTGCTGCTGTTTTCCCCTGATAGGCCATCCCCCCCAACAGTATTCAAAACGGTATACTTGTTAGAGAGGGGGATAGCCACAGGGGATTCCTGCACTGACTGCCTGCCCCTTCTAGCGGTCACCCATCTATCTGCCTGCACCTTGGGTGTAACCACTTCTCTAAAACCCCTGTCTATGACCCTTTCTGCCACCTGCATGCTCCTAAGTGCATCCAGTTGCTGCTCCAACCGATCCATGCAGTCTGTGAGGAGCTGCAACTGGGTACACTTCCTGCAGATGTAGTTGTCCGGAACGCTGGAAGCGTCACGGACCTCCCACATCTCACAGGTGAAGCATCGTCTCCTCCATGGGAGTTAGAACAAGCAGGCATGCCTCTTTGCCTCCAGTTACTTACCGCTGCCTCCATTTGTGCATTAAAGTGTGGCTACCCAACCCAAAACCGACCAGACCCGTTGGCATGTGTTGAGTTTGGGTCAGGTCGGGTCTCTCTTCCAGATCCAGCATTCAAGCTTGTGTCGAGTCGGGCTGGACGTGGACAGTGCTGCCTTGCTCTGGGAAGTAATCTTGAAATGAACATTCAGGACGTCAAGGCGGGAAAGGTGCTGTCCAGACTCCGCACTCTGCAGTAAAGCCTGGTTACCCGACCAAACCTGACTACGTGTGTCGGGTTTGGGTTGGGTAGGGCATTTAAAAAAATTAAAGGACTAGGGCCCGGGTCGGGTTCGGGTTGTCTGTTGTCGGGTCGGGTTTTAATTTTATACCCGAGCCGGGCTTTATTTTACACCACCTTCTTCTGTAAGAGAGAGGGAAGTCTGTCAGTGAGTGTTGTACAATCTGTTTGGGTAATGTGGCTGTCATAGTTGAATAGTTGTAGTGTTTGCAAATTGTGAGATGTGGGTGTGAGGCTTGTAGCAGTGCTAAGTGTGAGAGGGTGAGGTGAAGAGTATGAATGTTAGGTCTGCTTCCTGTTTGATAGAGATTGTTGGTCGGTGAGTGATAGGGGTGTGGTGAATTGAGCAGTGACTGAGGCTAATGGTGCAATTGGTAGGATGTGGTATTTGAAGATGCCTTCACTGACCTTGACCACTTGTGTGAGATCATTGAACTTCTTCCTGCACTGCATCCATGGTCTTGAAGCAATACTCCTGGCATTGACCTCCTCCACTATCTCTTGCCACTGCCTTCTGAGCATGTGTCTGGAGGACCACTGCCCCTCCCCCAAATGGTAGAGGACATCTCTCCTTCTTTCCATCTCTTTTACCAGGATTTCCAGTGCAGTGTCTGAAAACTTTGGTGCCCGTGCTCTCCCATGGTCAGCCATTGTTGATTGTTGCACAGTAGAGTATTCGGAATGACCGCATCACCTCCAGCAACCACAATGCATCTTCCCTTTGAGAGGTGCTGGCTAGTTTTAGAGCTAGGCACTAATGGCATTGCTCCCACTGCTGTTGAGTGCAGCCAATGAACAGTACGGAGAGTGTTGGCTGCATGCAGAAGTCATAAGAATAAACAGGCAGAACAAAGTTGGTGTGCTATCTGCACGACAATGAACGGATGCCTGTTTGCCAGGCCTAGCCAATTTAATCGCCCCTCCCACCCACGTTCCCCTCCCCCAACAACTATTTATGTCACAATCTATTTTACCATTTTTTTAAATTTATCAGCAACTTGCATTTATATGGCACCTTTAAAGTAGAAACATCTCCCAATGCTCTTCACAGGAGCATTGTCAGTCAAAATTTAACACTGAGACACATAAGGAGATATCAAGACAGATGATCGAAAACTTGGTCAAAGTGATAGGTTTTAAAGAGTGTCTTAGAGGAGGAAAGCAAGTTAGTGAGGCAGAAAGGTTAGAGAGGAAATTCCAGAGCTTAGGCCTAGACGGCTGAATTAATACTACTGCGGCCTTGTTCCTATCACATGACAGTTTTACTCTCATTGACAAAGGAAGCTTCCATATATTAGCCAGTGCTTTTTACCATCTAAATGTAATTTTGTGGCCTCAATTTTAACTCAGCTGCCCCCTCCTGGTAGAAATCGAGCAAGAGGGAGAGCAGTAAAAATGAAGGTGTAACTTACCCCATCTGATCCCGCTGCATTTGCAACGGGCACAAATATTAACCTACTCTTTTGATCAGTCGAGGAGGATACCAGTCCTAACTTGGAATGGTCCATTTAATGTGCTGATGAAGGCCCGATGACATCATCTGTTATTTTAGACCAAGGCCTGAGTGAAGGGAGCAGTAACAGCTTCCCTGTCAGGCTTAGCCTGCCGGGAGGAAGATCCTTGGATCAGAAGAGGCCCAGGCAGGTAAGTTTTAAAATATAAAATTTAGGTATCCATGTGGGCCCAGAGAGGCTAGAGGACTGCTCCAGGCTTCACAAGGAAGCATCGGACTCCTATACCCTGGGCTTCCCTGATCACCTTCACTCAAATCACCCATCCACCCCAGTACTTAACTGAATGCCAGGGACTGGTCCCTTGGGCTCGTGGCTATGGCCTGTTGCCTTTGTTCTTCCTCTCCCTCAGTCACGTGAGACGCATTTTTGAAAAGATGAAGATATTAAGTAGAATTCTTTACAGAGGCAAGCAGTACAGTGAACTTCCCAGTGCAATACTGGGAATCCAGAAACATTTCATAAAGGGATTAACCAAATTAGCCAGTTAGATATTTCTCTAACAGAATTTGAGAGCAGCACTGCTCAGAAAGTAGTACCTTGTTCCTCTGTGAAAACAAAATACAGCCTTTATATGAGTTACATAAGTGCCAGCTTACAGGCCATAATACATCCCAATGCTCCATGCTAAGCCAAACTGAGCTAAGTCACAGTTGGAAGTTCTGTTTCATTATGTCCAGGATTTCGCTGCTAAAAGCAGTTTGATTCTAGGTCATTTTCAGCAGCCTGTTCTGGTGAAATTTTAGGGAAAATATAGTATTTACAAAACAATCCAACAAGGTGGCAGATTCCCCCCAGCAGTCTCCATTCATGCAAATAATTTCAGGAAATGTCCTTGTGGTTCAAGTCTTTGCAATTAGGACATTAGCATACCACACCACTTTGACTTTTAATAACGGTGTCACCTCCACTTAAAGTGTGCTGTTTAAAGCTTCTATTTCAGATTAAGCAAGAGAAAACATGAGTCAAAAATTCCATTTTTGTCACAGTCATTCCTAGTTCCCTTTCTTTGTTCTTCCTAAGCTCCATCTTCCGCAACCTTCTTCTACCCCTGGATCCTCATTGTGCGGGTTGAAATGAAGCCTTGTCGAACCATCTTTTGCTCCAACTCATTATTTTCCAGGAACTCAATACTGTAGAAGTCCTTTCCTCTCTCAACAGCCCAAAACCCTCCTCTCCAAACTGAAAAAAATTCAAATCGAAATCTGGTGACATCTAATCACTATTTCTTGATCTGCCTGATCTTTTCCTCGACTTGTTTTCACCTTGGTTACTGAGCTGTACATGGACCTTCTGTCTCCACATGGACCTCTTGAGGAATGAGACAGATCCCACCTGACAATTCCTCACCGCACTTTTTTGAGACTCTCCAAAGTCATTAGAATTAAGGGAGAAAAGTCTGGTGCAAAGTTTAATCTGACACCAGCACTAAATTCATCCGCCGGTTGTTAAGTAGTTCTTGTGATGTCACTGAGAAATCATAGAATCATACAGCACAGGAAGAGGCCATTCAGCCTATCATGTCGGTACTGGCTCTTTGAAAGAGCTATCCAATTAGTCCCGCTCCCCTGCTCTTTCCTCATAGTCTGTAATTTTTTTTCCTAACTTTTGAAAGTTAGTATTGAATCTGATTCTATTCCCTTTCAGGCTGTGCTTTCCAGATTTTAAAAGAATTGCCTCATCCCCCGTTGTGTTCCTTTGCAATTACCTTAAAAATGTGCTGTTTATTTTCAATTCTGCTATCATCTCCCTGACAGGAAAGATATATCATTCAGATTATGTTATTGCGTGTGATATAAAACTGTCCAAATCATGGTTTCATCACTGAGACAAATAAATAACATAGAGAACCTGACAGCTCATGTTGCCTCAGGCCACACAATCATGATAGACGTCCAGAGGAATGGGTGGTGCAATGAATTAGATACCAGGCTTTTCAGTTCTAGGACCACAGCTTAAATTAATGCCCAACTGAGTGGATGAAGACAGCTCTATGTGCTGATTGTGAGGCTCCAACCTGAAATTATTTGGCAGTCTCAATCCAGTTCCTATTGCCTAAGAGCGTACAGCTAAAGATTATCCATAATTTGGCAATAACTGGAGATCCCATTCAGAGAGTCAGGATGGGATGTTCTTCGGTAGCATATTGTTAAGGCAGGGTAAAAGGAGCTTTACTCTGCATCTGGTTTAACCTGGAGGGGCCTGTTGTTAGTATTGGCCTTTCAAATGTTTAGAGTTTTATTCCCCAGCACTAATACCCTTCACCTTGGTGAACATAAGAAAAAAAAGACCCATTACCCTATGCTGACACATAGCATTGATTTTTTTCCCCCTTGTAACCACCAATTTTCGGCACTAAAATCAATAAGGTGGGGTGGTCTGGCCTACAGCTGCAATAATGCCACCCAGAAAAGGGTATACTGAAATTAGCCTGTCTAAAACTTGCCAACCTGCAGTCCTGCCCCCTCAGAGCCTGCCCTGCCAAATTTAAATGAGACATTTGGGCAAGGCTTATGCGTTCATGCAATCTCCTCCAATTACCATCCCAAACCTGACCTCAGAACTATTTAAGTGGCTGTATAAGCAACACAGCGGTATTCCTGAGGTGGGTACTGCAGAGAGGAAACTATTTTTAATGTCCTAACAAACTTTGCCTATTCAGTTATTTTTAGAAGTTTCTTGCTGTGGAAATTCTTTGAAGTCTTCTGCTGACAGTTTGTCATGAGGGCCTGAATTTCTGGGTAAGGACAATGAATTTCCCAATGGGAATTCTTCTTTTCCCTGGGCAATGGCAAGAAGGATGAGGCAAAGATTGGATTGGAGGCTCTTAACGTGATGCATCATAGAAGACATTTGATTCCTGCATTTCAATATTCACTCCACAAAGTTTACAGACAATTTTTCTGTCCATCAGTGCCTCAAAGTGGTATTTCAGGTCCCAAAGACTACTCGGGAATTATGTCAGCTACTGGTCAAAGAACTGCAGCCCATTTCCAGCACTGTCCGTGGCAGTGAAAGTGACCATTGCTGTCATGTTTTTTTGCCACCGTATCCTACCAGGCAGCCTCAAGTTATGCCCTAGGAGACTTTCTCTTCTGGACCTCACTTCTACCACTGCAGCATCAGTAAATTTGTGAGGCCTTCCTGCCGCCCACTCCTTCATGTTCCTCCTTTATCACCTGTTGCCGTTCAATTCTGCTGCTCCCTGCCTCTAATAACCAAAAAAATTTTAAGTGCTGTGGCACCACAAAACTTTCCTCCCTCTCAGCAGTACTGGACCGATTGGCAGAAGTTTTACCATTGTCATTTCACTCCATATAATAATGAGGGCCGGTCCTGGAATCTCGAGTGGGTTGGTGGCAGCTGCATAGGAGTGAGAGTAATTACCATCCTGTCGTTAATCCACCAATGGAAGATCCAGCCAGAAATATCATTTAAAATTGTCTTTCCTTCCGTACTCCAAGTCCTTATTTTTAACCTTTGAAAACCATCTGAATGAGCCCAGTCTCAATTATAAAAACTTGGCCAAATCCAAAGGCCCAGGAATGCCAAAGTAGCACTTTCTTTATAAGGCATCATAAAAAAGTAGCATATAAAGTAAATGCCAATCAATGAGACATGGGGCAAAAGAACAGAGTAGGCCAAAGACTTTATCACAAAACCAGGAAGAACAAAGCCACACTCCTAAAACTCCCCTCCATCCTTTCAAAACAGCTCCATCAGATAACCCACTGAGGCTGATCTTTCTAGTTCTATTCCTTTTGCTTTAGTATTTTTGTTTGAATACTGAGCACTGATATTACTGCAGGAAGTGAGAAACTATCTGGTCTGACAGTGTGAGGGAGTTGAATGGGTATCATTCATCTCTTTCTGCCTATACAACTTTATTGAGCTTGTCATGTGAATTCTGTACAGACTGTCGGGCATGTTCTCTCCTCTCAGCCAGTTTCACGAATTACCCCATTGATCAGCTGAAAATACTTTTTAAAAAAAACCTTCAAGATAATTACAGATTATCAAAATTAATCAGCTTACTTAGTCCTTTTTTTAAAGGGAGAAAGTTAAGGTGAAGACTTTTTTAAAAATAATGTGTATCAGACTTAGTGAATTAACAAAGCACAAATTTCTGTACCCAGATTGATCCACAGAAACCAATGCAAATAGTTCTTCAGTTCTAAGGTTGATTTTGCAGCAACCTACACTGATGAAACACTGTGCCCTGCAGAACTATTGTCTGCCATACTACAATACAAGTGGTCATGCTTCAAAGCCCACAGCTGGCTTACTGTGAGCAGTTCTGGACAGCACATCTTAGGAAGGATATTTTGGCCTTGGAGGAATTGCGGCATAGATTTACTAGATTGATACCTGGACTCTGAGGGTTAAGCTACAAAGAGACATTACACAAGCTAGGGTTGTATTCCCTGGAATTTAGAAGATTAAGGGGTGATTTGATCAACATTTTCAAGACATTAAGGGGAACAGATAGACAGAGAGAAACTATTTCTGCTGTTTGGGAAGTCTAGGATTAGGGGGCATGAACCCTAAAAATTAGAACCTGATCTTTCAGGAGTGAAATTAGGAAACACTTCTACATACAAAGGGTGTTAGAGTTTCAAACACTTCTGAAAACTGCAATTGATAATCGATCAATTGTACATTTTAAAACCGTAATTGATAGATTTTTGTTATCCAAAGGTACTAAGGGGCAAAGGCGGGTATATGGAGTTGGGTCACAAATCAATCATGATCGTGTGAAATATTAGATTTGATTAGCATAATGAAAGAGGAGGTTTTTAAAGGAAGTCAGGGAGGATGTGCTGAGGATCATCTTCAAATCATCACTGGATACAAGAGAGGTGCCAGAGGATTGGGGGTCTGCAAACAATATACCATTGTTTAAAAAGGGTGTGAGGGATAGGCCAAATAATTATAGGCTGGTCAGTCTGACCTCGGTGTTGGGTAAATTATTAGAATCAATTCTGAAGGATAGGGTAAACTGACACTTAGAAAGGCATGGATTAATCAGGGATAGTCAGCATGGGTTTGTTAAGGGAAGGTCATATCTTACTAACTTAATTGAGTTTTTTGAGGAAGTAACAAAAAGGATTGATGAGAGTGGTACAATGGATGTGGTCTGCATGGATTTTAGTAAGGCATTTGACAAGGCCCCGCATGGCAGACTGGTCAGTAAAATGAAAGCCCATGGGATACAGGGGAATGCAGGTTGGATCCAAAATTGGCTCAATGACAGGAAACAAAGGATAGTCATTGACGGATGTTTTTGCGAATGGAAAGTTGTTTCCAGTGGTATTCCACAGTGTTCAGTGTTGGGTCCCTTGCTGTTTGTGGTATATATTAATGATTTGGACTTAAATGTGGGAGGTATGATTGGGAAATTTGCTGATGATTTGCTAGCACCGCAGCCTCACAGCTCCAGCGACCCGGGTTCGGTTCTGGGTACTGCCTGTGTGGAGTTTGCAAGTTCTCCCTGTGACCGCGTGGGTTTCCTCCAGGTGCTCCGGTTTCCTCCCACATGCCAAAGACTTGTGGGTGTAAAAAAAAAAATGCCCCTAGTGTAGGTAGGTGGTAGGAGAATTGAGGGAAGGTGGGGCTGTGAGAGGGAAAAATTGGATTAATGTAGGATTAGTATAAATGGGTGGTTAATTGTCAGCACAGACTCGGTGGGCCGAAGGGCCTGTTTCGGTGCTGTATCTCTCTATGACTCTATGACACAAAAATTGGCTGTGTAGTTGATAGTGAAGAGGATAGTGTTACGACCAGGTAAGAAATGTGTCTCGGGGTCTTTTGCTGTCTTTACTTCGTCTTATTGTAGCAGGGTTTTATTTTTAAACACACTATAAGGCAAAGAAATGAGCATCAACAGGCTTTCTTCGGTTTAAAGAAGAAAAATGAAATTTATTAAACCTTAAACTTAAACTCTAATATGGTTAACGCCCACGGATATACAACACACCCATGCTAGCATGTACATGTGATACACACATGCAAATAGGGACAGAAAAGAGGAGAGGAAAATATTGTAGAGAGGGGTTTGAGGCAATATTAGAAGAGTTTCTTGTTTACTGTGATTTGAGCTCACTTGATTGTAGGTAGTCTTGCTGTTCGTTGGGGCCCAGTGTTCTTCTTAAACCTTGTTCACGTACGAGACTTTTCTCTCTTTGAGGTTCACGTGTTTTCACAAGATTCAGTTCCGTGGGGACGCGATGGAGGCAGGCATACAGGAGAGGAGGTTCTGCCTAAGTTCCAGAAGCACACGGCTTTCTGAGTACAAATCTCTTGTTGGAAGTTCAAATCCCAACAGCCAGCTAGTCATGCGACTAAAACTGATCTGACCACCTCTTCTGTGTTTGTGGATTCTGCTATCTTAGCAGTCAACCTGGAATGCTAGCTCCCCCCACCTTCAATGTTTGTTGGTCCTTTGTCCCTTGTTCCAACTCTGCTAGTTACTATGCAAATGTCTTTCCAGTCGGGGCTTGCAATTTTAAGTTTTAATGTTCATGCGGAAAAATCATGTGTGCCTCAGTCTTGGCAGGTGGGGGAGGGGGAGGGGGTGGGGGTGGCGGTGGCGGTTGCCTCACAATAGTTTTAGACTCCAGAATGATATCAGTGTTTTGGTTGAGTGGGTGTAAGTGTGGCAAACGGAATTCAATCCAGCGAAGTGTGAGGTAATACATTTGGGGAGGGCAAATAAAGTTAGGGAATACACAATAAATGGGAGAATATTGAGAGGGGTAGAAGAAGTGAAAGACCTTGGAGTGCATGTCCACAGGTCCCTAAAGGTGGCAGGACTGGTAGATAGTGGGGTGACGAAGGCATTTGGAATGCTTTCCTTTATTGGCCGAGGTATAGAATACAAAAGCAGGGATGTAATACCGTATAAAATGCTGGTTAGGCCACAGCTGGAGTATTGCTTATAGTTCTGGTCACCACATTACAGGAAGGACATAATTGCTCTGGAGAAGGTTTGGAAGAGATTTACAAGAATGTTGCCAGGGCTTGAAAGTTGCAGCAATGAGGAAAGACTGGATAGGCTAACGTTGTTTTCCTTAGAACAGAGGAGGCTGAGGGGTGACTTAATTGAGATGTGCAAAATTATGAGGGGCCTGGATAGAGTAGGCAAGAAGGATCTGTTTCCCCTAGCAGAGAGGTCAATTACCAGGGGACACAGATTTAAGGTGATTGGTAGAAGGATTAGAGGGGACATGAGGAAATACATTTTCACCCAGAGGGTGGTCGGTGTCTGGAATTCGCTGCCAGGTATGGTGGTGGAGGCAGAAACCCTCAAATCTTTTAAAAGGTACGTAGACATGCACCTGAAGCGCTGTAACCTGCAAGACTATGGACCAGGTGCTGGAAGGTGGATTAGATTAGGCGGCGAGTTTTTTTGGCTGTCACGGATAAGATGGGCTATAATTTTTCTATGGCTCTATGGTTGTATCCCATTGAAAGGCAGAACAGGCTCGAGGGGCTAAATGACCAACTCCTGTTCCTTTGTTCCTAGAACCTGGAAACTATTAACTGCCCAGTTATGCTCACTAACTTTGGTTGGATGGCAGAAACCCAATGAATATCTCTTTTGAGGGTCACTCTTGGGAATCCTGCAAGAGGATTTACCATGGACTGACACGGTATAGATCTGTATCCACAGCTCCCAACACACATATGGTCTTATTTGGACAGTATGGACAGTCCACAGGAAGAGGAAAAACTAGAAGACACAGTGGGCTGAATCTTATGGGCCTCCTGGGGATGGGAATGGAGGTGGGGGGAGGGGCGGGGGGGGCATAAAATTTAATGGGAATGCAGGGGATGGAGTGCCCATCACCTTCCCAACACGCTCCTATTTAGTCTGTGGCAGGGAAGGCTGAGGACAGTCTTCCTGCTCCATGCCAATTGAGGCCCTGAGGTGAGTAATTAATGGTCACTTAAGGGCCTCGTCCCACCTCCACCTCAATTTAATAGAAGGCGGAGGGGCCTGCCGCCACGGGGAGATGCCACCTGGTTAAGCTTGCCGTCCCCCTAGTGGGCTGGGGGAGGGGGGAGTTTCCCTCCTTTGGGGGCAATCCAGGATCCCCGGAGGGCCACCCCAGCAGCAATCACTGTCCGCCTGGGAAGACACCCCCCGACCCTCACTAATCCCACCCCCACATTGCCAGGGCCTGCCTGACTGGCCCTGGTGACCCCGACACTATTCACCTTTCCTGGGGTCTCTGACGTCCTCAATGCTGCAGGGACTCCTGCAGTACCGGCAGTCACCATTGCTCCCAGTGGAGCTGCTAGCTGTCTGATTGGCCGGCAGCTTTTGGGGGTGGGAGCGCACCCCTTAAAGGGACTGTGTACCCGACGGCAGTTAGTTAATTGCCTGCCCACTGTGGAATTACGATGGGGTCTGACAGCGGGCTGAGGCGGGGTGTCCCCCCACGTACTGGCCTGCCGATGGGACCCCCGTCTTCAGAACAAAATCCAGCCCTGCAGTTCTAATTCAGTCTGCACCATGGATGGCCCAAGTAGGAAAAGGTGCCTCCAAGTACAACACTAAACCTTAGAGTACCAAGGTCCCACGTTTGATCCTCAGCCAGTGCTGAGTTGGCTCATCCCAGTTATATCAGCTCTGCAATTGTCCTCCGAACCCCTGTGCTAGGGAGGGGAAAGGTCAGCCTAGGTTCCCTGCTCTTGAATTAGAATTGTCATCTCAACTCTGTACATGCTATCTTGGAACCTCTCGCCTCTCAGCCATTTTCACTAGACTTCGAGTCAGCCTGATGGAGATTCTCAAATAATGGAAAACTGGATAGCTTCTCTATTCGTAGATTATTCCAGTTTGACAGATTGAGAAAGAACATGGAACTTGAGTGTAAATTGCACAAAAGGAGGAATCGACTGGACATTAGGAGGTCCTTCATATTCCAGAGCCTGCTGAGACTCTGGAATGCATAGCCCACTGGTGTGGTGGATGCTGACTCTGTACACCTTCAGGAGGATTGGTTCTTGACTGGGACAGAAATCACATCATAGAGAAGGTAAGTTCTTTATAAATAACACGGTCCATGTGATCTCTTGGACTGATAAGGGGGTCTGAGACAAATTTTTCGAGGGTATCTTCTCCCTTATTGGCCCTGAGTTTTCCTCTGTCCGGAGATTATGTGACCATAGGGGTTGGCAGGGCGTGTGGGTGTTGGTGGCAGGAAGTGTTTAGTTATGATGCTCCAGCCATCATGAGTGTGGGGCAGATTTGATGGACAGACCAGTCTTTGTCTGGCCATCATTTCCATATGCTTGTGCAATTAGTATCTGGTGACCTCTGTTAGAATGTGCATGTTGACTGCTTGTTGTGTATGAAGCTGGTGAGCCTGTCAGTGCCAGCGGGGAAGTCCCTTCATGAAAAGAGAATGATTCATGGGGCCATAACTCCTGAAGACTTCGTAAAGTGGTGATAATGTGGCCAGCTCAGATGTGGAAATATAATTCATGTCATACACATCACTACACAGCAACCTCAATACCAGTATCTTCCTGATCCCCAGTATCCAAGAAAGCCTCACGGGATGTTCCTTCCATTCTGATTTTTAAAAACTGTTGTATTCGAATTTTATTCTATTTAAATCTCCATGATAACAATTAGAACTTTTCAACTTTAAATCACAGCATTTGTGATAACCATGAAAACAATTTTTCCTGAATATATGTGAGTAAGATCATATTTCTCTTCTGTATTTGGTCAAAGGACATTACTTGGCAGGAAAAAAGATATCTCAGGATTAATGGCTTTGTAAAACATTGTGTTACATTCCTGAAGGATTATGTCAAAAAACCACCAGTTGGTAAGCATAGAATCCATTGTAGGATGTTATGTTTAAAATGAACAGGAGTGCAGAGATTTAAAACTTTGGTCTAAAACACCTTGCATTTATGTAAAGCCCTCTTGCATCTCTTAAATATGACAAATGCTTTGCGATGAATTATTTGGACTTGCAGTAACTGCTGTTCCCTGATGATAGACGATTGTTATTTATATAAATAGATAACAGATGATAAACGCTGGAAGCCTGAAATAAAAGCAGAAAATGAACTGCATCTGAAAGGTGAATTAACATTTTAGGGAGGCAGGGAGCTGGGTGTCCGTCATTTCCAGGACTTCCCGACTGGCTTTCTAAGACAGGACTTCCAGCACTATTCCCAGGGCAGGTGTCAGCAGGGTGTAGCCGGGGATGGGGACTTCCTTACACTAGGACTTCCTACTCTAACAGCTCAATCAGCAGCAACATATCTGCCAAGCCTGATATGCTCAGCGAGGTGATCACTGCTGCCCTCTCTGCGGGAGGACATGGGCCCCAGTTATAGAATCTCACTTGGGTACACTTCTTCAGGCACTGACTCTCACTGGGGCACATTTCCACAGGCACTGACTCTCACTGGGGTACATTTCCACAGGCACTGACTCTCACTTGGGTACACTTCTACAGGCACTGACTCTCACTTGGGTACATTTCCACAGGCACTGACTCTCATTGGGGTACATTTCCACATGCACCATCGTGCATTCCCTTAGTACCTGCCTTCCATTTGCTTTTGCCTATCCTAGTGCTCCGATGCAGTTCTACCCCAGTGGCTGCAGAATGGCTGCTGGAAGTCTGCTGACTTTCAGTGGAAGAGACTGAAGATGTTCTTGCAGGATTCCCTCAAGCAGCTCTGGGCCTAAAAGGCCCAGCTTCGGACTGCACCAACTCAGCCTGGGTGGCAGGAGTCCGGGCTGGCTGGCTGGCTGACAGGAGCAGCAAGGGCACTGGCAGAGTGGCAGTGGTGTGAGGATGAATGTTGTCTTTCTGAGAAAGAACAGCAGGTTCATGCTCCACAGAGCCACAGTCACTCCCTTTGGCGGCACCTCTGTAATCTTAGCAATCTGTTGGTGGATTGATTGTTGGACTGCTGTGAGACTCTGACAGCCCGTTTGCACACTGTAATCCAGAGCCATGATGGCAGTAATCTGATCTTGCATGGCACAATCTATGCTTCCATTCCAACACTCAGATATAGGTTGGCTGCTGCTTGTGCTGCAGTGGAAATTGCAACATCGGCCATCAGATGCTGCATCATGGTTGGTCCATACGTCTGCGAATGGAGTTGGCCACCACTTCCATGCTGGATAGGATGGGATCCACGCTCTGCGCAAAGACCTGTGCCAAGTTGGTGCTGGACACCTCCATGTTCCTCAACATTGAACACTGGCTTTCTGGCAGCGTCCCAATGAACCAAGCTTTTTGTTCTGTATATCCATCAGTCTTCTTCTGTAGCATGCCTAATCAAAATCCTTATCTGAGTCCTCTCGAGCAGAACCCATGTACCACCTCACACTCTGGCAAGCTGACACCTACTGCCTGCGGTGGTATGCCACGGTGCAGTGCAAGAGAGGGGAAAGTGTGTCAGCAAGTGTCGTGCAATCTGTTTGGTTGATGTGGCTGTCATGGTTGAATAGCTGACAGCATGTGCAACCTGTCAGATGTGGATGTTAGGCTCGCAGCAGTGCTAAGGTGTGTGAGGGGGAGATGAAGCTATGAATGTTAGGTATGAATTGTGATTGATAGAAATTGTTGGTAGTTGAAAAATCGGGGTGTGGTGAGTTGAGGAGTGTCTGAGATGACTGGTGCAGTTGGTGAGAAATGGCATTTGAAGATGCATTCACTGACCTCAAAAGACTCGTGTCAGGTCATTGAACTTCCTGCATCACTTCCTCTAGACTAGATTTCTGGCATTGATGCCCATGGCTATCTGCTGTCACTGCCTGTGTGTCTGGAGTGCCTCCTGCCCCATTGTGAATACAGGATATCTCTTCTCCTTTCCACTTCCTCCACCAAAGCCTCGAGAGCAACATTGGGAAACTTTAGAGCTCGCACTCTCCCATATTGTGCCATTCCTTACTGTTTCCCAGGTTAGATTTGCTTCATGCACAAGTCCAGCACTTGATCCAGCCACAATGCAGCTCCACTTTAAGCAGTGCGAGGAAGTTATGGTTTTGGGGCCACTGCTGGCGTGTGCAGGCAATTAACAGCACGGTTAGCGAATCATTCGAATGAGCGCGCAGCACAAAGTTGTTGAAATGCAGGCAGCACAATCAGTGGGCAGGCATTAACCATTAATTGTGATCCCTTCACCCATTTTTGGGGGTTGTCCAATTTAGCCCCCATGATTTCTTGATGGGAGTGATGATCATGCAAGTCTTCAAGAAGTTAGGGACAAAGGCAAAAGAAAACATAGGTTGATGAGGTTAGAAAGCTTAGGGCTCAGAGTTGGGCAGTGTGAGAATGGAGGGAACTGAGGGAGCAATGGTGAGCTTCATGAACTAAATGAATGTTCAGAGGGCTGAGCTGGGAGTGGGGGTGAAACTGCAGAGAACAGGAAGAGTGAAAGCTCAGAGGAGGAGGAGGTTGTGCTTGGTAGTGAAGGGAAGGGGTTTGAGGGTAAGTGTGAGGAAGCAATGGTAGCTCTGTAAATGACTTCAAGTTTTAACACAAAAGGTTTCCATCAGCTCATTGCATCTTGAGAGAGATGGGAATGTGGACAGGTTGGGAATTGGGGGACTGAGGAGGAAAGTTATGATGAAGAGGAGTGTGAAGTTTTCTAGGGAAGGATCTTGCAGTGGTAAGCAGTATTAGCCAAGGAGAGGGAACCACAATAAAGCTTGAGCTGGTCCATCCAGAGCTGATTGTTGGAACTAGGTCAGTCCATCATCAAGCACATTCCAACTTAAGGATTTAAGAGTCAGAGTGAATGTTAGGACAGGTGGAGCAGTGTCGATGAGAAACCATCCAGGCTCTGAAATGATTTAGGCCTCTAGCCATTTTAGCTTTCCTTTCCCTAGTTCATGGACATTGTGGCCAACTCTCTACTCAGGTAGATAGTGTCAGGATAAAGGAGCGGGCCTGAGAGAGAGCACAGCGGGACAGCAGCGGGATGAAGGAGCGGGCCTAGGGAGAGGTTCTTGGCTTCAGAGCCAACCAATTCCGTTCTAAAGTAAATCAAAGTGTGATGTTAGAGGGAAGAAGGTAAGTAATTGGTTGGTAAATATTTTTCTACTCTCTCTCTAAACAGGGGTATTGGTTCATATTAGGAGTTGGACAATTAAAAATATTCAATGGGGTTAGTATAACAGTAAGTGATTTAAAATGAGTATCGGACAGAGCAAGCCTAGAGGTATTCATTAAAAATTGATTGTTTAAACAGGGTACCAACGAGATTGTTAAAGAGGGACTAGAGGTTTTTTTTGCATCATGGATGCATAGCTAGCACCTGTTGCTTGCAATACCTGAGCCTTGTGGGAACTCCAGGGTACGTCACGTGTCTTGGGTGACCATATGTCTAAGAAATGTTTCCAGCTGCTTCAGCTCAAGCTCAGGATTCCTGAGCTTAAGGGGCAGCTGGAGTCACAGCAGAGCAACAGGGAACCCAAGAGTTTCCTGGATCATACTTTCCAGGAGGTGGTCATGCCACAGGCAGTGAGAGTAGGTGGGTGGCCATCTGGAAGAGTAGGATGAGGCAAGAGGTGCAAGAGTCTTCGGTGTGTGCCACTCTCAAACCAGTACTCAGCATTGGAGGCTGCTGTGAGTGACGATATCCTGAAGGAGTGCGGTCCAGACTATGGCACCAATGAGCAAGGGACTGTTTAAGAGTGAGCAGCAAAATGTAGAAATGCAGTTGTTATAGGAGTTTTCATAGTCAGGGGAACTGACAGGCATTTCTGTAATCATGATCGTAAGTCCCACATGGTGTGTTAACTCCCTTGTGCCAGGGTAAAGGACATCACTGAGAGGGTGCAGAATATTCTGCAGGGGAAAGGGAGTGAGCCAGAAGTTCTGGTGCACGTTGATACCAACGTCATATAGAGGGCAGATATTGAGGTTCTACAGTCAGATTTTTAGGAGCTAGGGAGGAAGTCAAAGAGTAGGACCTCGAAAGTAGTAATCTCTGGATTACTCCCAGTGCCATGTGCTAGCAAAAGTGAAAATAGGGATGATCAATGTATGGCTTGAAGCATGGTGCAGGAGAGAGGGCTTCAGATTCTTGGCGGATTGGGACAAGTTCTGGGGCAGAAGGCACCTATTTAAAAGGGATGGGTTGCACCTCAACAGTACTAGGATCAATGTTTTCAATGTTTTCGATCTAAGATTTGATAATATAAGAGTGTTTTATCCCCCTTCTAATGTGGGAACAGACCTGGCAGCACAACAGCTTGTTGTGAATCAACTTTACTGAGTTAAAGGTAAGGACAAGTTTATTAAGTTTTCAGATAAACCATAGTCACAAACTCAGGCAGTGATTAACAGTCTAACACAGATACTATCCATATTAGAGATTGGACAGCAGAGTGCATGATTTTTTCTCTTGCAGCTTTTGGTCTTCAAGTTTTTTTGGCTGGTCTCTCTCTCTTGTCTCTTGTTTTTGTTTGAAAATTCTCTGCCATACAGGGACACAGTCAAGACTTCTCTGATCCTGTCATCTTTCCAATTAACTGTTCCTTCTCCCAATCAGTGATTCGTCTTGTATTAAAAGATGCCTTTCTTAACCAACCAAAGATCATTTTGTGATGGTTGCTAACCTTTCAGATTTACACAAGTAATACCCCTTTTGTGTTGATTATTTCATCTCAATGCTTTTACATTCTGAAGTTCTTTATCTCATTACGAGACAAATCAACATAGAAGCTGCTTTTACTGTCTGCTCTCAAGGTCTCACCCTTTTACTGCAAGTAAGCATTGTAAAACTTGACATAATCTCCCAGAATTCATCTTGTCTATATTGTGCCCTATTTTCTAAGTTTTCCCACTTTACCAGACTGCAAAGAAGGGTTCTAATAAAGCTAAATGTTAGCTTATGATAATAAGTTAGTTGTTAGTTTATTATAGTTGGATTTGAACAATTAGTATGCTGCTCAGTAACTTGTGACCTAATAATCTTACAATGGGGAGGTTCATCAGTGTGATTGGGGAGGGTTTGAACTTAATTGGCAGGAGGATGGGCACCAGCATATACAAGTAGTAAAGAGGAACAGGGTTCATAACGTGAGCGTGTAAGATAGAACTAAAGAAAAGAGTAGTTGCATATTAGATAGGGGTGGACTGAGAAGGACTACAAGGAATGAAAAGACAGGTTTACAATGCATGTATGTAAATACACAAAGTGTGGTGAATAAGGTTGGTGAGCTACAAGCACAAATAGCAGTATGGGAATATGATATAGTGGCAATAACGGAAACGTGGCTTAAAAATTGAGAGGACTGGGTGCTTAATATACAAGGATATAAAATGTTCAGGAAAGATAAAGAAGGAAAAAAGGGAAATGGGGTGGCAGTACTGATTAGAGAAGACATTGTAGTTTTGAAAAGAGGAGATGTCCTTGAGGGGGAAAGGGCAGAATCCACTTGGTTAGGGTTGAGAAGCAAAAAGGGTATGATCACGCTACTAGGGGTATTCTATAGACCTCCAAACAGTGAGAGAGAAAGAGGAGCAAATCTGCAGAGAAATCACAGAGATGTACAAGAACTATAGAGTGGTGATATTGGGGAACTTTAAGTACTCAAATATTGATTTGGGCTAATGTTAGAGTAAAGGGAAAGGAGAGGGAGAAATTTCTGAAATATGTTCAGGAGAACTTCCTTGGTCAGTATGTTCTCAGCTCAACTAGAAAGGAGGCATTTCTGGATCTGGTGCTGGGAAATGAGGTGGGCCAAGTGGACCAAGTGTTTGTGGGGGAGCACTTGGGTAAGAGTGATCACCATATCATAAGGTTTAGACTCGTAATGCAGGAAAGCCAGGAACGATATCAGGTAGAATGTCTAGATTGGAAGAGGACTAATTTCAATATGATGGGCAGGAATCTAGCCAGGATAAAATGGAACCAAAGATTGACAGGATAAACTGCAACAGAACAATGGGTTATCTTTAAAGAAGAGATGCTTCAAGCAACAGGCTAAGTACATTCCAACAAAAGTGAAAATGAGGGGAACCAAAAATAAGGCTCCTTGGATAATGAGGGAGATAGAGATTATGATGAAACAAAAAAGAGGGTGTATGATGCATGTCATGTGAATTCTTCAAGTGCAACCAGGTCAAATATAATAGGTTCAGTGAGGAGGTGAAGAGGAAAATAAGACTGGCAAAGAGAGAATATGAGAATAGAATGGCAGTCAACATAAGAGGGTACCCAAAAATCTTCTACTAGCATGTAAATAATAAGCAGGTAGTCAGAGATGCCTATCAGGGATAAAGAGGGTAATATATGCTTAGAGGTGCAGAACAAAGCTAGAATATTTATTGAGTACTTTGTATCGGTGTTTACTAAGGAAGAGGAATCTGATAAAACATCGGTAGAAGTGGAGAGAGTTGAAGCAATGGATAGGATAAAAATTGAGAGGGAGGAGGTACTGGAAAGGCTGGCTATGCTTAGGGTGGATAAGCCGCCTGGTCCGAATGGCTTACATCCCAGGTTGTTGAAGGAAGTGGGGATGGAGATAATGGAAGATCTTGCCATAATCTTTCAAACTTCCCTTGATATGGGAGATGCCACAGGATTGGAGAGTGGCAAATATGACACCCTTATTCAAGAAAGGGTGTAAGGCCAGTCCAAGCAACTACAGGCCAGATAGTTTAATATCAGTGGTGAGTAAGGTTTTAGATACAATAACTAGGGAAAAATATCAACAGGCACAAGGAAAGGTTTGAGTTAATTAAGGAGAGCCAACATGCATTTGTAAAAGACAGATATTGCTTGACTAATCGAATTTAATTTTTTGATGAAGTGGCAGAGAAGGTTGATGAAGGGAATGCAGTAGATGTTGTCTATATGGATTTTAAGCAAGTGTTTGATAAAGTACCACATAAAAGGCTGGTTAACAAAATTGAGGGTTATAGAATAGGAGGGTCAGTGGCCAATTGGATAAAAAAATTGTCTTAAGGATAGAAAACAGCAAGTTCTAGTAAATGGTTAATTTCAGACTGGAGGATAGTAGACAGTGTTGTTCCCCAAGCATCAGTGCTAGGACCACTGCTTTTTTGCTATATATAGATGACCTGAATCTTGGAATGCAGAGTAGAATTTCAAAATTTGACGATGATACCAAACTCGGAGGAGTGGCAAACAGTGAGGATGATACAGACTGTCTGCAACAGGACATAGAGAGGCTAGCAGAACGGGCAGACAAGTGGTAGATGGAATTTGATATAGACAAGTGTGAGGTGATACATTTTGGCAGAAGGGTGACGCATCTGTTGAAACCAGACTTAATGGTGCAGTTCTAAATAGTGTGCAAGAACAGAGGGACTTTGGGCTGCATGTGCATTGATCTTTGAAGCTGGCAGGACATATTGAGAGAGTGAAAGCAAAATTTTACTGGGGATGCTGAAAACCTGAAATAAAAATAGAAAGTGCTAGAAATACTCAGCAGGTCCGGCAGAGAGAAGCAGAGATAACGTTTCAGGTCTATGAGGTATTGCTGAAAGGTCACAGACCTGAAACGTTAACACTGCTTCTCTCTCCACAAATGCTGCCGGATCTGTTGAGTATTTACAGCACTTGCTGTTTTTATTTCATATTGAAGAGTGTTTAGCAAAGCATATGGGATCTTGGGCTTCATAAATAGAAGCATTGAGATAGGCTTTCGTGGCGGGAGTTCCTGAGGATGCCTTCGGGAGAGGGCCGCCACGCAGCCGAGGCTGGGATGCCAGATATTGCTGGCAGTAGAGAGGCCTCATGGCGGCCCCCCACTGCTCGGTGATGGGAGCTCCATTTACATATTCAAATAAATTAAAATGAAGGCATTAATTATAGATATGCCACCGCCTTCCGTCCCACTGCAATCTTGCTGCCGTTGGCTGACACTCCCACGCCTTCGGATCCCCATCCAAGAAAACAAGGCTTGTGTGGAGGGGGGAGGAGGTAAGTTTCTCAGTGCGGGGGTTGGGGGGGTTGGTCGGGGGAGTGGGGTCAAAGTAACATTGGTGTAGGAGATGATGGGAAGGGTTTGAGCTTAAAGATTATGCACTTTGTGGGTGGGGGGAAGGTCAGGTGGACAGGGTAAGTGTTTTTTGGCAGAGAGGGCAAGTAATTCATTTGATGATTATTGGGGGGGTGGGAGAGGGACAAAATAAATGTATTTAATTTTTTTTGTTCACTGTAGCTTTTACGATGTAAATTTAATGGTAGGGCTCAAAGCTCTTTAAAAATGGTGTCAGCGCCTCCACCTGATCGGGGACGGGGTGGGGTGGGATGGGGTGGCAGCCACCAAGCCTCCACGATATTACACGCGAGGGATCATTAGCATCACTGTGACAAGATGCCCCCCCCCCCCATATTACTTGGGGGGAGGCGGGACATCTGGCACGGTTAGAGAGTTTTTGACAATTGTGCAGCAGGTGCTGGGGCCCTATTCTAAACCCCCCAGCACCTGCTTCCTGACAGCTGTCAAGAATACTTACCTGACTGCTGAAGAGTGGGGCTGCTGTCAATCTGGCAGCAAAGCAGAAAGTGCTGGGGAAACTCAACAGGTCAGGCAGCATCTGTGGGGAGAGAAGCAGAGTTAACTTTCAGGCCTGTGACCAAGTTCACATCCCTAGCTCACTGCTAGCCCTGCGTGCAGAGCCTGGGTGCCATCAGCCCTCCCGTGCACCTTTCCTGTTGTAGGTCCTCAGTGTCCTCATAGTCCGAGGAGGAATCCTGTTGACGTCTCTCCTCATCATGCCAGGCCTGGTCCCTATTGGGTGCGTAGTTGTGCAGAGCACAGCGAACAGCAAAGAAAGGAGCTGCCCTTTTCGGCCCGTATTACAGGACATCACCCTATCCATCCAGGCATTGGAGGCACTTTTTCAGCATGCCGATCTCCTGCTCAATGGTGGCTCTTGTAGCTTAGTGGCTGGCTTTGTATCTCTCCTCTGCAACAGTGGTGGAGTCTCTCACTGGGGTTGGGAGCCATGTCTGCAAGGGATAGTCCTTATCTCCAAGAAGCCATCCCTCCATCTGAGCCAGTTCAGCGGTGGCAGCCAGGACTGGCGCAGGTCCCAGGTGTCATAGCAGCTGCCTGAGAAGCGGGCACAGATTTGCATGAAGCACCTCCAGTGATCACATACCAGCTTCACCTAGATTGAGAGGATTCCTTTAATGATGATGTCTGCAGGTGGTGTCCTGGTGGGAGGCCTGATGGCCACATGGGTGCAGTCTATGAACATTAAAACCTATGGTTCTCCGGTAATCGTGCCGAAACCGATGACCCTCTGGGCCTGACTGGCCCTCCGGTGCGGGGCATTGGTGACCTCCCTGATGCAGTGGTGCTCTGCTGACTGTGTGACCCCACAAAGATCTCTGGTGGGCCCCTAAAAAGCTACATAGGTGTTAAGCTTGAGAACCACTGCCACTATGAGGACCAAAGGCATAAGATGTTCATCGAAGCCCATGGGCTGCAAGTCATCATTGAGCAGGGCACAATGGGTTGACGGGTACATCAGGTACTTTCATGGATCAACTATGAGGCGTGGCATGGCCCATCTTGGCCAACACTCAGAGTGGCACAGCATGACTACATCAAGATTCTACCAGCTGCATCGATTGCCCCCACCATCCATATAACCTTAACACTCCTACCCTTAACACCCTCCCCACACACAGGGTGACTAGAGTTCCATTGCTCCTTCACACATACAAACAAATGCATACACTGTTACGGAGGGAGGGTACACAATACCTCCCTTCATGCCTGCAGAGCTTTCCCTCCAGTATCCCAGACCCCCTCCCTCCTCCTTTTAGAATGCAGAGTGAGACTCCTGAATATCTTAACTTCGTTAGGGAAAACGTCTGCCTCTGATGACCCGTCGGCTTTTCTGTTCGGGAATGGGAAAACACGTGACAGCCGCCCGTTCAGCGTCAAATCTGGAAGTGTGCATCGAGAGGTGGTGGGCTGCATAATCTGCAGAGGTAAGTACCGTTTTTAATATGGTAATTGGCTTGCCGCTGTCAAGCGGTGGAGGGGGGGGCACACCGAGGTCCCCCCGCCACCGGTAATTTGCGGCGGGCCCTTCTCAATGATGAGCTTGAGGCGGGCCTCTCCATGCAGAATTCTACTGGCCCAAGCGCCACAACCCACGGCGTCGAGAGGCCGGTAAAATTCAGCCCAAAGTTTGGTTGCAAAAGCTGGGGTTGTTCTCCCTGGAGTAAAGGAGATTGTTCGGTGATTTGATAGAGATATACAAGATTATGACAGGGTTAGATAAGGTAGACAAAGAAAAACAGTTCCAATAAACTGATGATACAAGGATTAGGGAATACAGATGGAGGATTTTGGGCAAGAGAAGCAGGGGGAACGTGAGGAAGAAGCTTTTTATACAATGGCTGGTTATGGCCCGGAACTCGCTGCCCACGAGGATGGTGGAAGCAGAGATAAACAATGATTTCAAAAAGAAATTGGATGGGCATTTGAAGGAAATAAACTTGCAGGACTATGGGGATTGAGTTGGGAAGTGGGATTGACTGGATTGCTGTATGGAGAGCTGGCATGGACTCAATGGGCCAAATGGCCTCTTCTGTGCTGATAAAAAACAAAAAAAACTCGGCACGGATTGGGAATTTTACTCCACTAAATGCCTCAGAACTACATTCACACAGTGAGACATCAGGGACCAACACCTAGAAGAATCTTCCTGAGAGAAAAAAACAAGCCAAGCGGTGAAAGAAAATAGATTACAATAAAATGAGATTTCCAAAACATTATCCAGCAATTCCTAACAGCACTGTGGGTGTACCTACCCCACATGGACTGCAGCGGTTCAAGAAGGCAGCTCACCACCACCTTCTCAAGGGCAATTAGGGATGGGCAATAAATGCTGGCCTGGCCAGCGATGCTCAAATCCCATGAATGAATAAAAAAAAAAATTTCAGGGCAGTGAATATCTTTTAAAATGATCCGAGCAATGTTTAATCATTTTTGCGGAACCACTTGCCAATTGCAACTAATCAGCAATTATTCTGCATTCCAATTGATTGCGAAATATACACTTGTTATAATTGGCTTGCTTCTGACGATAGATTACAGGCTGGGATTTTTAACTTGGCCCCTATATCTAATTATGAGAGAAATCAGGGCAGAATCTCTGGCACTTCCATTACATAGTCCAGCCCGATGCTCTAGTGCATTACTGAGGGAGTGTTGCACTGTTGGAGGTACCTTCTGCTCTCAGGTAGATATAAAAGATCCCATGGTACTGTTACGGAGAAGAGCAGGGGCATTATCCCTGGTGTCCTGGCCAACATTGATTCTTCAATCAACCTCACTAAAGCAGATTATCCCATCATTATTTCATTGCTTGTGGGAATTTGCTGTGCATAAGTTAACTGCTGTGTTTTCCGACATTACAACAGAGACATCAGTACTTTACCATTTGTGAAGCACTTTGAGACATCCTGAGGGTCTGACATACGCTTTATAAATGCAAGCCTTTCTTTATTTTGTTTCTTCTCATATTTCCACCGTAAGTGTGGCAGGAAGGATGCGGGAAGAGCCAGAAATCAGGGCAAAATCCAGATGTGAAAAATGCCACGTGTTACATCGAGGATTCTCTGGATGTTGGAACAGACCTGCTTCCTCCAGGTCCACCGGCATCGGATGGGTCAGGGCTGAGGTGGGGACTCTCACCACCGGGAATTCCAATGTCCGTGGTTGTCTGAGGGTCCTGGTATGAGACCAGACATACAAATCCATCAGATGGAGACTGTGGGGCTCACCTGAGGTCCAGACCTGGTACCAAGGTCTGGATATCTGAGGAGGAAATAGAAATAATTTTTTTTTAACATTTTTAGACCCTTTACAAAGAGGTCACGAGAGCACCATTTTTTGATGTGGAGCCCGGGTTCTCCTGCAGACACCTCAACATTTGACAGACTTTCTGGCATGTTGAGGCTGGTGGGCACCCTAGATATACTAATACAGGGCTATCAGCAAAGCTCCTGGGCAGGCGCATCCTGGCACTTACATCTCCTGTAGGTTTTCAACCCCAATGAAGTCCATGAAATTGTTTTCTGTGCCTTGTGACCTTATTTAGAGACACTCCGCCCACCCCCAATCTTGACACTCCCTAGTCTCTGGGAAGACTCAAAAACAGCAAAATATTAAAAGGCATAAGGAAAGTGGGGGAAATGAGATTAGAGTAGATAGAACACTGACATTGGCTCAATGGGCCACTAGCCACCCTAATGTACTGAAGTTTCAATGAGGCAGTTCAAATATGGTGAAAAATGTCTGCCATTTTGTGTTAGGCCATTCACTCTCACTGCTGCTGAATACCTGATAATCGTGCCCACTATTGTCCACTTGCACTTGTCTAAACCAACATTAATGTAGCCCATCCATCTATATTTCTTCAACTCACTATTTATTGAATGCCTGCAACTGTGATTGAATTTAATATTAGGCAGTTATCCTTCTGCCAAATGTTCATGTAATCTCCAACTGTTTGTTCTGCGAATGACAGTATTTTACATAAAAGGGATAAACCACTGTGTATGAATTTAAGTGAACAAGCCATTAAAAATAAAACTAAAATCAAACTGTTAAAGAAACTCTGCCCAATTGTCTCAGTTGGTAAATTTGCCGCCCATTGTGAGGGCGAGCCGTGAAAATTTTATGTTGACGATTATTTAGCAAACATAATAACCAAAGAAGGAATATATAATGAATACATTTAAAGATTAATAACTTTATATTCAGCAGCTCAACTTTTTTTTGTCGACTCTTTGTTTGGAGCAGATGCCAGGCTTGGCTTTGTGCCAGCATGCCCAGTTAGCAGGTCATCGGGTACCACTCCAGAAACTTGTGCCCATCTGCTGACACTCCAGTGTGGTACTGAAGGATGTGCCCCATTTTGGATGAGATATGAAGCCAAGGGGGGAATTTTAACCCCCAAAATGGGTGGGTTTGGGTCAGATGGGATGCAAAGCCGTAAGATATCTGAAACCCGCTTCCAGCCTGCCCACTTTTTATTTTAACAGAGGCAGAACAGTGGGCGGGCAAGCAACCCACTCGCAGGAGGTGGCTCACTCATTTAAATATTATAATGAAGCTGTGTGCTTGAGAATTAATCACCATTTTACATTTAAACCTGGCTAACCAGATGTACCAGGCCTCAGGAAGTCCGTGAGCTAAAGGTGGGGCAAGGACTGCTGGATCCAAGAGGTAAGAACCTTTCCACTTACCTGCTGGACCTAGTTTATCTACTTCACTCACCCCCATGGTCACAAACCACCCCTGTCCCCCGACCTTTCCGATCTCCTCCCGAAGGCCTTCTGACCTCTCCAACCAGGCCTCTGATCTCCCTGCTTTCAACATGGCCTCCAATCCCTTCCCCCCACCCTTCCAACCCCGAGGCCTTTGATTTTCTTCCCCATGAGGCCTCCAATCTATCTCCTCCAAGTCCTCCAATCTCTCCACCCCCCCCCCACAATATTGCCCAAACCCCACACTGACCCTTACGATCTCCTCACCCCCTCCTCTCCCAGTCCCTAATTCCTCTTCTATGCTCCCCTGTTACAGCCTGATGTGGCCTACCCATCTGAGAGCCAGACAGCCTCTCAACCTGGCTGTGGCCAGCAAATGGAGACAAAATAATGGCTATCAGGTTCTGCTGTTAAATTCGCCGTACCTGAGGGAAACAAGTTGTTCTAGGTTTCCCAACCTCAAAACAGGCCCATGCTTCCTTCCTGCCTTTGATTTAATATCGGGGCCATGGACAAAGTAGAGTAGGGGAGTTCTCCCAATGTCCTGGCTAACATTCATTCCTGAACCAACACCATTAAAAACATCAGATTAATATTGTTTATCTCATTGCGCACAAATTGGCTGCGATGTTTCCTTCTATTACAGCAGTGATTACACTTCAAATGTATTTCATTGGCTATGAAGCACTATGGGATGTTCAGAGATTCTGAAAGGCGCTATATAAATGCAAGTTTGTTCTTTCAGTGCAGTCTGGACTGTCTTGTTGATCTGTTATTAAGGGGAACATCTCCAAATGACATGCAGAAACTAATATGAAAGCCCCAATTTTAACCCTATGAAAGCCCCGATTTTAACCCTGCCTATTCAGTGGGAATGGTTTGGGCAGGAGGAATCAAAATTGTGTTTGAGTACTTATTGCACCATTTGTGACTGCCACCATTTTAACTGGCACTTTTCCAAATGCTGCCTAGGCACCTGCCCTAGGCAAATGTAACATGTAAAAGTCCTGCTCTGATACTGTCATCCAGACACCGATGCAATTTTAACCGAAAAACTGTGGAAACTTCATTCAATCCTGGACCTCCCAGTAAAACCTGGTGCCAGTGGTGAATGAGGGTGATTGAAGCTGTATAGAAAAGAGCTCACCGGATCTAAGGATTGTTTTGTAGTCTGTTTTGGCACGTTTTACCAGTTTCCCAATGGGTACACTTGTTCTACATGATAGAGAGGTTGAGAGCTAGTGAGTGCCTGTCGGGAAGGTGATTGGAGATGTGTTTGGCTTATAGTGGATGCATTGAGAGGTGGAGAAGAAGCAAGATGAAATGAGAATCGAGAAGTGATGAATTAAGACTATGTAGGGTGACGTGAGGTAAGGAGTGATGGGAGCGGTTGGTTGAGCAAGTGGTTGTGGATGTGAGAAGTGGGAAGAAAAGACTGTCAGCGTGTGGTGTGAAGAAAGAGAATGAAAAGGTGCATTTGGAATGAGAAAAGGAGGTGTTGCATTGTGATGGCTTGTTGAAGGATGTGATGGTTGAGAGTGGTTGGGGGGGAGGATTGTGAAGTGCTGGTGAGAGTAGTCTAGAGCTGTACTCAGTCTTGTTGGTCTAGTGAGGTCATTGAACTCATTCTGCATTGAACTCATGTCCTGGCTGTGATGCTGGTGGCACTGCCCCTATCAGGCACCTATGTTGAGGCCTGCTTCATTCATTGGGGACACTCTTGCAGATTTTGAGGAACATCTTCTCCCTCCTCATCTTCCCTTCCTCCACTAAAGTCTCCAGGGAGGCAACTGAAAAAAAGGAGGACGGCCTTTGACTCATCTGAGTTGTCAAAAAGTCATCCACACTGGTTCTGAAGAAGGGTCACTGACCTGGAACATTAACTCTGCTTCTCTCTCCACAGATGCTGTCAGACTGGCTGAGTTTTTCCAGCACTTTCTGTTTTTATTTCAGATTTCCAGCATTCGCAGTATTTTGCTTTTATTTTGGTTCAATAATAAATCTAAGCGGGGGACACAACTTTGCTTGATGTAGGCTTTGGGAGTAGCAGCGTCATGTGGGTTGGCTGCACAGTTTGGTACACCATCAGGAGGACAGCATGCCAATCATATTAAAATGGCAAAGTTAAAATTGTCCAGGCCTCACTCTGACTATGTCATGGAGTCTAGCCACATGCCCTTCCTCCCTGCTCACATTGCATGTCCCAGGCCCAACCCTGGGTAAAATCAGGGTTAAAATTTTGGCAATTACTATATTAGATGTTTCATTCCAAGGTAGTCCCTTGTTTTAAATCCTATATTTACACACAACCATTGCAGTGACACAGATTGAACTTCACAAGCTGGAGTGCAGGGGTATCAGTGTTCTCCTTCACGCATTGCTGATTCACCCACAGGTCCAATTGTGCTGCAACATGAATTGGAAAAAGAGCAAGTCCATTGCCTTTTGTGACCCGATTTCATGAGCCTCCGACACAGCCAGAAATTCCCTTGACTTTGCAGCAGCAAGTGCATCCCATTCAGTTGGCACCAGCTAACGGCTCTTTGAATGCAGATACTTTGGAAGTTGTCCAGTTGGAGCACTTTGCCTGTTTGACTTTTGGAATACATGAGGCCAGATTTATCTGAGGGTGGTTCCTCTTCTGCAGTACTGCTCGGTAGAGTGAGGGGCGGAACCTTGAACATGGGCTGGTACTGGGGTTTCCTGCTAATTCCCCACTGGGGAAGGGGGATTCAATGGGAAATCCTCCACTGGAATGTAGACTTCAAGCTCTCAGTTTCATTAGGATTTGCTCCTTTCTCTCTTCTCCCTTCTCCATGATTGGTGGTTAAATTTGTATTTATTCTGATTTCTCTCGTAAAATGTTCTCGCCCTCCCCTTCTCTTCCTCACTGGGCTCTCTGTGCCTTACCCACGTTACAATTTTGCAGACATGAACCTCGATAGTAAGTACCACAGACTATCCGACTGTGGAAGGCATCACAACTATTCTCGATCCTGTCCTCACTCAGTATCCACTGCCGCACACACATACATACACACACACTTTTGGAGGGGACCATTGGACTATCATCACATAGAGAATGCTTCGCCCTTCGCTTGGCTGGAGATCCTCTGAAGAATCATGGCCCCATACCACTGCCACAGCAGCTAACCCAGCAGAGAATAGGTATTGATTCACAGTAGGTGCTCTTTAACCTATTGTAATGCCACCTGTCACAGCCTTTCTTATTTTTCTCTATTTTTGTCAGTATTACAGTGCTGCTGTTCCTCCCAAGCTCCTAAAGTTCCATCCGACACACTCCTCCTCCTCCCAGTACTCTTCCTGTTTTGAAATCACACTTTCTTCTGCTTGACCTCATTCATTCTCAGGCTCTCAAAACCGTGAAGCTCCTCACCTCCCTTGTCTGCACTCCCTGCTCTAACCTTCAGGCTTTTAAAACCCAATCTTGGAACCCATGTATTACTTCTCGACTGACCGCATCTTCTAGGCTTTGGTGACTGGTGTGTTGCACTGCACAGTGGGTGCTACTGATTACATGAAGCTTGTAGGAAAGGTAGCGAGAACTGTTGTTAAACAGGTTTAATAGCAACATCAGAGTACTAAACTTACACAAGAGAATTGGTACAGGTTGCGTTTACGGTGCATTCAAACACACAGTTCAGAATTACAGCAGTGACAAAATAGAAATCATCCTCCAATGAAGCTGTTTTCTTAAGAAACAAAAATGTACCTTTGCTCTCACTGGAAGATGTCTATATATATATATGTATATATATATTCTCTCTTTCTCTCTCACCAAAAAGTGCTGTTCATTTCAACAGAAAAGTTGGTGACAGCAAAGGCTTTTTCCTCATCAATAATTAGCGCCCAATATGGACTATAAGTCGCACATTTATATAAGCCACTTTCTATAAAGGTAGAGATTGTCTGCCGTTATTGTACAAGCATTTAGTCGTGTCTGTGTCATGGTTCCTCTTCGCACCATGCTAAAGGAAGCTTGAACCTGTTAACAAAGCGGGGAGAGGAATTTGACACGAATGTGTTTAAAATGGAAAAATGACTTCATTCAAAATAGCAAAGAAAGCAATCTGGCACAAACATGTTGATAACATTACTGCCAGTAATCTCTAACCTTATAGTTTACTGCTTTCCATTTAAGTAAAACAAAATCTATAAGTTGGCCTAGTGTGTAAGTCACTCTCTTACTTTCAGAAGACATGGAACCAGTTTGAAGGTGCAGCTTATAGACCAGATTTTACACTAAGCACATCACTTTTGTGAACCAAAAGGATAAAACAAGTATTAGTTAACGGACACAATACTTTAAACTGTTTTTAGAATCACACGTTACAGTTTTAAAATGCAGGAGAGGTATTCAGTGACAGTGTAAAACAGTGTTAAACACAATTTCGGAAAAGAATTGTTTTCTCATTAATACAATGTCAATTAGTATTTACTGCCAAAGCAACTAAACCACACCGACATCGTTTAATTTACTGTTACTATGGAAATTTTCTGAACCCATTTCAGCCCACGTTGTGACCATGACCTTTCAGCTCTGTAACCTGATTGAGTTCATGTGCAATGGCATCATTCCTTTCCTGTTCTTCATCAGTCAATTGTACATAGTGCTCATAGTTACTGAGGTGCACAATTGTGTGAGTATTCTCGGAATATCACTCAGTTCGCTATCCAAGTCCTTGCGTAATACAGTCTGCAAAATGGCTTCGATGATTTGAGCACTGTCCAGTCAGAGGGAATTCTTAGTGGAATGTCCACCCTGTACAACACATTCTCCAGTCAGAGGAATCACCTGTGTAATGTGAAATGCATTTTCCAGTCTGAAGGGGTAACCAGTCCAGCGTGTGAGACTCCCTGTGTAACAGACTGTGGCCCTCCACTGTGTAATGGACTATCTAGTGTGTGGGCCATCCTATATAATGGACTGCCAAGTATGTAAACACCCCTATATTAACACTTTGTCACTCTGATACCTATTTATACAGTGATAGAGAGATGTCATTCACATGTGTATACATCTGTGATCGTATTTATAGAAGAAACAGTACAAGGAGAGTCATGCTTTCAATTTCCTGAACAGATTTTTGACGCCAGTCTTTTTCCTAAATTCAGTATTAATCTGGGTGTCTCAGTATGGGTAGAATGATAACTAACACCATCCAGTGATGCAACTGTTATGTTTCCAGGAGTTGCGTCAGATTCAGTATTGTAAAAGTGCTACCATGTGGGTTCCATAAGGTCATTTTCACTGTTGATGTTCTTTGAGACAATATCAGGAAGACCTTCCATAACTTGGCAGTCTGGTTTCCACCCTAAAAAACAAAATGGCTGCCAGCTAGCGACATGGCTACAACTGATTGTATTGTCCTGGAGATTTCAGGGCTGAAATGGGTACTTTTTGATGCATTGGAAAGTAACACTGATGTCTATCTGACAATTATTACATTAATTTGCATGGAATAACATAAAAGAAAGGGTTGATCAAAGTCTCTGTTCAATTTTCATACCAACACTAATAGCTTATTTCCTGTTTTGTTCAAACATCACGCTCGCTTTCTCTCATACTTCTCAGTTTTAATGTGTTGGATTAGATTTTCAGCTTCACCTAGGGGAGGGAATATGGTGGGGGGGGGGGGGGGGGGTGCGGTGGGGGTAGGGATGGAGTAGGGGCAAGTGGAGCAGTACACCCATCCCTTTTACAGCCATTGACTTCATTGCAATGAAAATCAGGCAGATCCACTGGACTATTGACCGGGCAGTGATGATGAAAATCTACCCCTTAGTTCTCTAAATAAACAGCCTGTTTAATTAATACACAGGCATCTGTGGAAGACGTCTTCTAGGTCCTTGCACTGGGGGACCAAAATAACTTAAGGACTTGAAACTGGTGCTGCCTAAATAAGGGAAATTGAAACAAAAAACTTTGAAAGCAAGTGTTAAAAGTAACTTAAAAAAAATAGTGCTTTCCCGTCTCCATAATGAAATTATTCAATAATCTTCAGTGTGTTAATGAATTTACACAGTAAAATACAAAATAAAATGATTGCATCTGCTTTGTAACCCTTACTGCAATGACACCAAGTCAAGCTGAAATGCAACAGGCTTCAGTAGTGTCTGCATTACATTGAGATTTCTACGATCAGATTGACATATGAACCTGATTCCTTCCCAAGCTACAGGCTTCCAAAATCCAAACTTGGTGTCAACTAGACACTACTATTTTGTTAAGCCTCATTCATTCTCCAGCTTTTGTCAGCCATGCTGGTGTCCTGCAATGTAGACTCTATCCCTTCACCAAAGTTTTCTCATAAAAAAACAATGGTGGCAATTTTGGTAGAAAGCCATGTTTCCATCTTTGGCATTTTCTGGTGCAAAGTACATTTTTGAGGGGTGGAGGAATTACCATGGCAATTAGGAATAGGGGTAGGGCAGATTTTTCAATTGAATCTTCAAATCTAAGTGCTTCAAGTCATGTTGCAGTGTTGTGGCATTTACAGAATCTATGTACAAGGTCTACAAAGACATGAGCTCAAAATGGCACAACAGAACATGGTTTGAAAGTAATGTTTGCATTTTCTGACTACTGAAAGTAACGCACAAATGTTCTACCTCAGAAGTAAAGCCAAAACTCCGCAGGGTGAAGCTCTGCTCAGGCTCTGCTCGTCTGGCAAAAATTCTATGGAAGAGCTGCAGAAATCCTGAAAAATTAACATCAGTGACATTGATACAGTTTTTCTGGATTTCCTTGGCTTTTCCATGAGGAAAGTAGGTAAACCACCATGGAAATTCACCCCCTTCCACTCCCAGGTGGAACAATTCCATCCTGCTATGAGTTTCACAATGGATAACATGAACTGTTTGAAATAATAGCCTTTTTTTTAGTGGATATTATCTCATTTCTCATCAATTTTCCCCCCTCCTAAGGCCACTAACTCTCTTGCCTCATTCCAAAAGCCCCCAGTGCTCTCCACTGTCATCCTCAAGTGGTCATAATCCAATGTTTAAAGCCACGATGGTGAGTGTTGGCATGCTATTTAAGGGGGCATCACAGTCAAGATCATCTCGGTTTTAAGCCAACATTCACACATGCCAACTGGCAGCAGGGAGCTGCTGAACAGCAGACAGGGAAGGAACGCTGGCTGATGTTTCCCTCCCTGATCTACGACATTTCAGCCAATTGTCACACTCTGACTGCCTCTCCATTGACTCAACGCACATCAGGATCAAACCTGGGATATTCCTAGTGTCTATCACTCAGCTACACATTGAACAAAATATTTTATTTCATTAGAGATCTGGCTGAAACAGTTTCTCTCACAGTGTGATGACTCACTGGGGCAGCAAATAATTAATCATCTGAGTGGCTCTTTCTGAGGTTGCATGGGAATGTGTTTTTAATAAAGAGGCAACAGAAACGCCAGGATGCAACAAAATGACATAGATTTTCAAACTTTTGTTTTGAACAGGCATATTTCATGCTGTATTTGAGCCAATTTTGTGCTCTCAAAGAAATTAATGTGTCAATTTTGCTGCAAACAATGGATTGCTTCTCTCAATGAGCTTATCTAATGAAGCAGTTGAATTCTGTAGACTGAGATCTTCAAATCCTAGGCCTTACAGAGTTAACTGACTTCAGTCTTGCTCACAATACAGGTGCTATGGACTCAATGCTTCTTAGTCAGTGAGTCACATGGGCGTGAGACCTCGCTGCTGGTCCATACAGTTTACACCAGAAACTTAGAATCATAAAATGTTTACAGCACCGGGGAAAGGATAAATTGAAGCCCAGGCTCAGGGCCTGTCACTTACCTGGAGACAGAGTTGGCAGCAGGAGCGGAGAAAGTAAACTTAAAGGGTGTCATTGTAACCGAACAAGCCTGGCAGGAAATGGATGGGGTCAGATCGGTCTGGAGGTTTAAACCCCACCCAATTTTACAACTGTCAGATTCCCACCCAAGGGTTGAGCCAAAATTATCCTCAAAGTTACAATCAGAACTTTTAATTAACTGTGTGTATGCTTAAGAGCTCAGCCTGCAACCAGGGACAACAGGAATCTTAGACTCTATGGGAGATATCTATTGACCACTAAATCCAGTTGTGCCCATTTGTACCATTGATAGTAGTTCATGGAGTAAAGTGAAGGCATCTTCTGATTGCTTTTACATGGTATTGAGAATTGAATCACCAATAGTGTATAAGGATCCCAAACATATACATTCAGCACATTCTACACTCCATACCATTACCTAACAAGAATCTAGCAATCTCAGTTTGGAAATTTTCAGTTGACCTAGCTTTTTGGAGGGAGTGAGTTCCAGATTTCCAGTTCCCTTTAATTGGCCTCAGCTCCCTTGGTTTTAGGAGGGGACAAAAATATTAGCCAGTGCTCCCATCTCTCTTCACTATTGAACGGCCCCATGTTGTGAAGTGAGGGAATTGAACAAGGACAGACCACTCTCTCGTGTTCCAACGGCCTGTCGACACTCAATTGACCGAGTTCACATGTGAAGCATGGGCACCTGGGTGAAATGAAGGAGGAGACTGATGCCATGGAAACATATTGCAGCACGAGTCTTTGGGGGAGGAAAGGAGAAAATTGGAAGAGGGAAAAGGGCCAAAAATAATGCATGGTTATACCTGCAGACACCCAGCCCCACCACCCCTCCTGTGTTCAAGGTAACTCCAGCAGAAAGTATTAGCTTTCAACGTTTAATGAGAAGCTGTTTAGGAACAGTGATTTCTCTCCAAGGTTAAGCTCCACTTATTCCTCTCTAGAAAGTTCCTGTTGCTGAATCAAAATTCATTTTATTATACAGTATAATTTAAAATGATATAGTCATGTAATCTAAAAAAAACCTACAGTTGTCATGGCTATGAATCATTTCAAAGACAATAACAGTGTACTACAAAAACAATGCAAAGCGCAAGTTATTTAGTCAACATAGGCCACACACAGATCCTTGTCCTGTGCGCTTTGATCTCTGTGTTCCATAGCTCTAAGTATTTGCACAACACCATTTCAAGGAAAAAAATATATGACAGAAAAAGATTTGTAGAAATTATAAAAGTCCATTGCTCCTCAGAGGGTTAAAATTCTCTCTGCCATTTTGTAGGCTTGGTAAAATCAGCAAATTAGTGTAAGAAACCATCAGTTACAGTTTCCTCCTTTTGAGTGTACATTTTGTTTAACAGTATGTGTTTTAAAATGGTTGATATCTTATTCATACCCTTCCCTACCAAAAGCCAATTTCGTAATGTTTCAGAAAATGTAACTATGTGCATTTGTATCATTTTTTAAGTATTAAACACTCTTACATAGAATGGAAATGTATCAGTCATGGCAGTTGTTTTCATTTATAATTTAATAGAACTGGGTCCACAAGTGGCAGAGTGTCCTGGCTGACTGCAATGCCTCCAATGTGCTTCCAGTACAAGCCTGTTGTCATGGCAACATTTCTCCACACTGTCTTTCCAAGAAAAGCTGGGTGTTGCTCCATTTTGGGTGCTATGCTGAAGTGGGGGCAAGGGGGCGTTGGGAGGCTACAGAATACAAGTTCAGAGCCCTGGTCCTCCTCCCCCGCACTGCAGTCCCCAATCTGAGGCTGGGCAGAAGGCCAAAGGCTTCCCCATACAGGAAGGGAGAGATGGAAATAATCACGGGACTGCAGCAGGCTGCTCTGATACATTCTCTCAAGCCTTGATAAACAGAGGTTTATGTGGAAGACCTGCCCAGAGACTCAGCCAATCAGATGCTTGGGGAGAATGTAAGAATAAAAGGGGAATAAAAAATACACTACAAATATGAGGTCCAAATATGAAGTCTTTTAAACAGGATATACACTCTGGCTTAAGTGGAATTTACTGTATTCATATTTCTCATCATTGCCTCAAGTCTTAATCTTAGCAACAAACACCACTTCAGGAAACGTTGGCTCTGAGTAGGTCCTGTTTATGGAAAGAGGCGATACTATGTCTCTCAGACAAAAAATATTAAATGCTTCTCAAAGAGTTAAATTCTGTTAGCGGATCGTACCAGCCTGTAATTTCTAAGTACGTGGCATCTAATGGCACTGTTGGCAGTGGATCCCAGTTCATGAGATTGTATCGTCACTATAGACACTTTTGAAAAGTTGTCAGTCCTGTCGAAATTTGACTGTGTATTTCTCTTCACCCCTGACGTTGCACTCCCTTCCAACTCTGGTAGAGGTTTAATTCTTCAACAGTTCTTCCTTATTTTCTGCTCCTTCTTCATAAAATAATGTTATTTTATAGGCAATCGCACTTAAAAAAATAAACGAGGTTCTGCTCACTCCCTGTCCCACGGGTGTGCAAATGAAAGTCGACATCTGTGTGTTTTACAGATTCACCAGTGGAATCCTGGAAAGAAAAGAAAAAACAAATCAAAGAACTTTTTTGAGAAAGGACAATTAACCAGATGGAATTTCAGCAAACTACAAGCACTGCTTATGACGATCAGTATTTAAATTGATTGTCCCATCAATCAGTTCAGATAACATGCTGAAAGAGAGTCTGTGAGAATGACAGCATTAGCATGTACAATAGATGGGCAATGGATCATTTTTTTGATTACCAGCTACACTTAATAATAGAGGATAAAAATGTAAATTGCTGCTAACTCTTAGCAGGCCAGACAGCATTGGTGGAAAGAGAAACAGAGTTAATGGTTCAGGTAAATGACCTTTCATCAGGACTGGGAGATGTTGTAGATGCACATCATTTAAGCAACTGCAGAGCCAACAGGGGCAGGAAAAGAGGGGGAGGTCTGTGATAGGATGGAAGGCAGGAGTCATTATAGGACAAAAGGAATGATTGGCACAAGGCAGAAGGGGATGGGAATGGGACAAGTAAAGAAACGAAAGATGAGTCCAGAAGAAGAGTAAATGGTTTCAACAGAAGAGGAGGTAAGCATGGAAAACATGGAAAAGCAGAGTGAGTGGTCATGACCCAGAAATAAATAACAATCATAAGGATTCTAATTGCCTGAAAAGTCCATGTGGAACAAGTTGAAAAGTCAAGCTTTGTATTTGGTGGTGTGTTTGTATTGGAGATTGACCTCAAGAAGAAGTGGTCTCAGATTACTAGGGCTTCTGGTGAGGGTTGCTAGTGCTGTGGAACCTGTTTAAAGTGTAGGAGTGACTGCAGTGGAGCAACAGGCTACCATGTCTCTTGTTGCACATGTAGATGTTTGATATTTGCAATTTGAACATCAGAAAGGTCATAGCTACTTTACATCTAAAACAGGATGGCCGAATCTCCTGCCTCCATCCCCCTATTCACTCAGGTTGAACCTGCATCCTTAGAGCTCTGCTTAGCTCTGAGCTGAGCTTCAAATCCCACCTCTATCTCAGTGCCTACCTTAACCACACTGACACTGAAACCCTAATCCAGTGGTTCTCAAACTGGGGTCCGTGGAGCCCTGGGAGGCTGTAGAGAGTATCCAGGGGTCTGCAAAATAATGTGAAAGCACTTACCAAGCACTTAGTCAAATGAGTGACAGGCAGAGGCAGGCTTGTGTAAGCTGAGAGGTGGGAGCAGAGTGTGACTGCTACATGTGCACTGCACAGTAGGCTGATTGTCTCACCTAGGAGGGAAGACTGCAAGGATAGAGAGGCTCTGCATTGAGCAGCAAGCACACCCATCTCACTGATACCTGTAAGTAAATACCTGCTTTCTGAAAAGCAATATTAAAGGACTCTTTCCATACAATGTTTTCGTATTATGAACATTATATAGTACTGTAGTTAACATGGGGGAATCCATGATTACTAATCCATTTCAAAATGGATCCTTCAACCAAAAGGTTTGAGAACCTCTGCTCTAATCCATGCTTTCATCACCTTGAAGTCTTCTATCAAAACAACATAAATAGGAACAGGAGTAAGCCATATGGCCCCACCAGCTTGCTCTGCCATTCAATAAGATCATGGCTGATCTTTTACAACAAATCCATCTTCTAGCACTATTCCCATATCCCTTGACTCCCTAGTGTCCATTATATCCTTAGTATCCATTGTTTTCCACCAGTATCAATCATCAAAATCAGGCCTTACCTCTCCATCTTCTGCTTGTGTGCCTCCCTACACAAACTCCATCCTAAACTCTGCTGCCCGCATCCCGTTCTGCACAAAGACCCCCTTGAACTCACCAAACTCCACAAGATCCCTCTCTTCTAATGCGCTGACTTCAAATCCCTCCATGGCCTCACTCAATCCCACTTCTGCAAACACATATAGTGTAGTTGAGGTGAATAACGTAGAGGCATTTAAGGGGAAGCTGGGATAGGAACACAAGGGAGAAAACAACAAAGGTTTATGCTGATGGGGTGAGATGGAGTAGGTTCATATGGAACACAAACACTGGCATCAACTCCCTCCCAAAAACCCCTCCGTCCTCTACTTCTCTCCCCATCTGTAAAACCTTTGCAAAATCTGTCTTTTTGACTTTGCTTTCAGTGATTTCTACTACATCTACTGATTGGGATCCATCTTTCCTCTGTGATGTGCTTTTCAGGCAGTGTTACTAATGCAATCTGAAAGCAGATTGTTACATTTGGGACTTCAGGCTAGAAGTTACCATTGATGAATCTAGTGGATTTCAATAGACCTGCTAATTCGTTTATTTTGAATGGATGGAAAATTCCATTAAACAATCCAAAGAGAAGTGTCACAAATGTGTTGAATGTTCATTTGCCAATATTATCAGCAGTAACCTCTATCCTTTTACTTTGTTAGATCTTCCTTCATCATCAGGGAAGGTCCATAAGGGGCAGCCATTGGGAAGCCGGGCAGCCATTGGGAAGCCGCATGGCCTCAGCCCCATGACCCCCTTCGGTCAGAAAACAGCAGCAATTATAATGGTGTCACAGTGCTGCAGCCTCAGAGATACAACCATTTGTAGTGGCTCTCCTACATTGCAGAGGGAGCTGTCCTCTCTTACCTCATAATGCTGCCTCAGAATCCCAGCTGGAAGTAGCAACAGAGTTATCAGTTAAAGATATTATTAGTTATATAAGAACTAAATGCACCTAAATCTTGTGTCATTTTTCTTTGCTACTTTCTTTGAAAGTTTACTACTTTATTGAATAACTACAAGGTTAGTCTGGAGAAGCCAGGGTTGTTCTCTTTGGGGCAAGGAAATTTGATAGAGGTGTACAAGACTATGACAGATTTAGATCTGGTAGACAAAGAAAAGCTGTTCTCATTAGCTGATGGTAGAAGGACCAGGGGGGCACAGATTTAAGGTTTGGGCAAGAGATAGAGGGGGGATATGTAACGACTGGTAATGATCTTGAACTTTCTGCCTACGAGGGTGGTGGAAGCAGAGACGATCAATAATTTCAAAAGGAAATTGGATAGGCACTTGAGGAAAATAAATTTGCAGGACGATGAAGATAGACCGGGACGCTGGCACTGACTGGATTGCTCTACAGAGAACTGGCATGAGCTCGATGGGCTGAATGGCACCCTCCTGTGCCTTAATGACTCTATGACTCTACGTTAGGGCCAATTTGGCAAGGTTGCACTTACAATATGTAGCTTCATCAGAGAGGGCTGTAACAATACAGGGCCAATTCTGGACCCAAAGCTTCCCAGGGTGGGGGGAGTATTATGTGTTGGGGGTGGTTTGGGCTTCAGGGGCAGCCCTCTGTGCCGCTCAGGGTGCCCGATCAGGAGGGCCCCCCACCAGCCCGCAAGAAGGCCGCCTGGTTTGACCAGGTGGGCTTTTTGAGGCCTCAGCTGCCCACCAGCCAAGCGGAAAATACCAATAGCGGCAGGCAGAGGCCCTTAAGTACCAGTTAATTGGCCACTTAAGGGCTTTGATAGCCTGCCCGCCCCAGGCCAGTTTCTCACCGCCGCCGCCCTGCGTAAAATTGCAGCGGGGGTGGGAGGGGATCCTGAATGGCCCCACCTCCCACTCAATTTTATGCCCCCCACCACCACCAGCCTGCTCATTTGGGGGGCATAAAATTCCGCCACAGTGAAGTCCATTATCCACACTTGGGATTAGTGAATTTACCTTCAGATGGAGAGATGATGGGATCGGCCAGGAGATCAGCTGGGATCATGGTGTGAGTTCCAATGTCTGGAGACAACATTTAATTGTAATCCTTAACTACTTTAATGAATAATGACTCCAAAACATAAAGCTTTTCTGTTATATGTGTCAGGAAGTTCTGAACAGATGGGGTGCCAATCCTAAATAGACCAAGTGCCTTGTTATGTACGTTTAGGAGTGTGAAAAGAATTAGCCCATTTCATCATCATGAAAAAGTTGAGAGTGGAGAGGTTAATGGGAAATTCTACATGATATTGTGACATTTACCAAAATTGATTAATTACTTATGCAAACCCCACCTTGAATTCTTGCAAACTGGGGGTTGGGATTCTCTTAAGAGATGATAGATATGATGGATTGGGGAACTGCAGTGGATGTGGTACTCATGAACATTCAGAAAGGCCTTGACAAGGTACCCACAGAAGACTCTTAAAGAAGATTAAGGAATATGGAATTAAGGGAGCAAAAAAAATACATTAGAAACTAATTAGAAGGGTAGAAGTAGAGAGTTGGGTTTAATGGCAGTTTCTCAGAGTAATTGGAATTGGGCAGTCCAGTCCCACAGGGTTCTGATCTAGAACGACTTCTGTTTAGTACATGTATCAATGATCCGGATCAAAGACTAGTGGGTGTGATGTCCAAATTTGTAGCTGATACCAAAATAGGAGGAATAGTAAATAATTCTGTGAAGACTGATACTGATAAGCTGTTGGTATGGGAAAAACGTATGTAGGTAAGTGTGAAGTTGTACAATGAGTAAAACAAATAAAAGTAATTTTAATGGGAGAAGGTTGAGTGACATGAAAGAGCAGAGGGATTTGGGGGTTCGGCTTCATAGGACATTAAACACAGCATCTCAAAAAGATTTTGGAAGGATGTTGAAGCAATAGAGAGGGTAAGGCACAGATACTCTAGATGCTGCCTGTTACAAGGAAATACGAATATAAAGAAATATTTTAAAAATAGCATCTGTTTTTGTTAGGATAGAGAAGATTGTCAGTTATTAAGGCGTTCAAAATTATGAATGGATGAGATCGGGTAGGTAGAAACAGAATGTTTCCAGTGTTTGAGGGGTCTAGAAGGAGGGGTAATAATAGAAAAGTATAGATTTAGGATAGAGTGCAGGAGAACATTTTTACAAAGAGTTTCGGGAGACTGGAATATATTAGTAATAAAAGCAGAGACCACAGGCTGAATTTTCCCAGTTTCAAGCTTGATGGTGCGCTGAACTATGGAACTTATCTTAGTTTCTTAATAAGGAGATAATTAAGCCTCCAGAGCAGAATCATACCATTTTCACAGGATTACTTTTAATACATACTATTACACCACCAATCTGTTCACCAAGTAATTCTACTCCAGTAAACTGATTGCTGCAAGAGCACCAACTTCTGCCCCCACCCCCGATCTTGACCAGAGTCCCCACCCTACGACGCCAACCCTGCCCCCCCCCACCCCCCACAATGATCATGGCCAGATTCCACCCCCCTCCTCTCTGTTCATGGCCACAGCATCACTCCCCACATCACCATGTCCCACACCTATTCTGGCCACTATTTATTTGACTGGCAGGGACTGATCCCAACAGGACACCAGCCATGGCCTCCTGCTGTCCATATTCCTTACAACCTCCAGCAGGGCAGGTGATGGATCTGGCAGGAGTGGAGCAGGAGTCGGGGATGCTATGGTAATGAGGCCCAGCCATTAAGGTCGGCCTGGTCCTCCACATCACCCGACTGCTTCAGGACTCATGCTCTCCAACCTCCGCCTTTTAAAATCAGGGCCAGTACACCAGGCCACAACTCTTTGACCTCTGGGTCCCACTTCCCAAGCCAGACACAATAAAGTGTACAAAATTCTCTAATTCCCACTCTGCTTTACAAGTAAAAGGAGACCTCTTCCAATATCAATCTGCTTCCCATATTATCCAGTTAAGAAGTGTTATGACCGAGGTTGGAGGAATGCACTGTCTTTCTCTAGTTCCACTACTCCACTGGTCACAACATATATTTAAATGTTTTACCCAGTTACTGACACAGCCAATTATATACTTTATCTATATTAGTTTCAGAATAAAAATCCACCAACTAGGTTTCTTTAATAAACAACAAAATTATTGATCTATTATAAAACAAGTCTCATTCAATAAAAATGCAAAGTTTATTCACACAGTTTGAAATATGAAAGTATAACTATCTACCCTTCTAAAATAACCTAACAGACACGCGCACATATACACTGGTTAAAAAAATAAGGAAAAATGAAAAAAACTGGCTCTGCAGAAATCAACTTTAAAAAAAGTACTTTGGCCAAGTTATTGTCAATTCTTGAAGAAAAAGGATAGATATGGAATGTTCCAGATGGTCTTTGGTCTGTCTTTTGGGTAAACATAGATGGCTGTCCCTGGGATCTTTCTGGAGCAGTTCTGTTCAGGAGACATCGAGGAGTAGTCTTGCAGGCTTTTTGGGTGAATTACTGCATCAGTGGTTTCAGCTATCACGCTGGATTCTCAGAAGACTTTTCAAAACAGGTGGAAAAGGATGAGTTGGATGGCTTCTCTTTCAGCCAGCTACACACCAACTGAGCATTCAAATAGTCCAAGCTAAATCAAAAAGTCAAAACTCCTGACAAGCATAAACTTAGACATGTGACTTCTCTATAAACAACTCCAATAGCCAGAAAGGCTCCTTATGTTTATTTAGCACTTCATTGTCTCTTCCAGTAATTTTTTTAAAAATAAAAAATCCAAAATGTCCTTCCAGTAACCCTTTAAAAAAAATCCAGGCTTCTCCTCAGTCTTCCAAATGAACCAATTTTCACAATCTTTTAAACACGAGTTATCAAAAAATATTAATGATGGAAGCACCTTCATGACAGGAGGTACTTCAAAAGTTCTTCAACCATCCAAAATGTATTGGGATACAAGGTCTTTCAGCTGGATTTGTTCCTTTTACATTAATCACACTCTTATTTGATAAATTGGGCCACATGGAGTGAAGGTCAAATGAACAGCCTTGATGTTCTATGTCGCTGTTCCAAATCATGATGGACACCTGGGATTCCTACAACTGAACAGGGGAATTTGCTCCCTTATTTAAAGCTAATGGAACAACCAAAAGCAGCTTGTGAGACCCACGAAAACGTTGGTCTCCCACGTAGGGTTGCCAACCCTCCAGGATTGCCCTGGCGTCTCCAGGAATTAAAGATTAATCTCCAGGACACTTATGTCAGTGGCCCAAGAGAAAAATCATAGGGGTGTTAAAAAAATAGTGCTGTTAGAAAAATGCCTTTGAACTCTTGTTTGCTAGCTATAACAGTATTGGCCATGGGGAAAAGGCTGTTTGACTGCCAGTCAAGAACCATCCAATTGGGTAATGAAGAGTCTGGTCGCTTTCTAATTGGCTGTGGGAAGACGAACATGGACATGTTGGTTGCCCAATGGCAGGAGAGTGGGGGCAGGGCAGGTGAAGGCAGGAGGTGATGAGATGACACCGCCAGGGATATGTCCAACCAGACTACCGACCCTACTCCCACACCATTAGATCTCTGAAACTCAGGCCATTTATGTTAAAGAATTCCATAGTTGGCGAGGGTACCACATGGCTGCCATCAGATAATTCTACCAAGTTAAAGCTGCTTAAGGCTGGTTCAGAGTCTGGAGCCCTGAGTTTAACTGTGGGCCAGTTCTGGGCAGTTGAGTAGTGGCGTGAGTTAGAAATTCACCCATGGCTCTGGCTCCAGCTGGAATCCCCAGCTGGCAAGAAGTGGAAAATGCTGGGACCTGGAGACCGTCTGCTGACAGAAGGTAATCAATTAGGTCAAATGGTGGTTTCTCATGAACATGGGGGAAGGAGAGGAACAAGATCGTGGCAGCAAAGGCCTAATATTTCCAGGTGTCCTGTTCCTCCTGGCTGCACAAGAAAAGCAAAAGAAGATTAAAAACTTCCCTTTTTGGGATTCTTCTGGCCCCGATTCTCTTCCTCGCTGTGAAACTGCTTCCTCTCAGCCCTCCTGGTGAAAATTGCAGTCAGGTCCCAACTACATCATTGGAACTCAATATGCATATGTTCTAAAGGACCCCACCAGCTTTGGAATGAAAGTCCCAGCCACCTGCTCAGGTGAGATGGTGAAAATTGGAGCCTGTCAGCTCACTGCAGCTCCAAAAGGAAGTAAATAATTTGGGTGACCTTAACTGGCCACCACCCCAGCCCCAGTTTCCCTCATTCAGATAGGGTTAAAATTACACCCCCCCCCCCCCCCACCCCCAATCTTATTAAAATAGAAACTTGACACCAGTTTTCATCAAATTTACAATCAGAATCTCAAGGGCTATTGTCTATAGACAATGCAATGAAAGGAAAGAGCTGCCTGTTCGATCTGGAAGTACAGTATTTACCCAAATCAGATTACAGTCTTTACTGATATTGAAATATGTGCTGTGTGCTTCCTGTTTGCAGTTGTGGAGCCATATTGCAGGCTTGTGAAGAAGCCTGAAGGGGCCATAGACTCCCAACACTTGGCCTTAGGAGCCCATTGGTGAGGTGTGAAGCAACTAAAAGAGATAAGTGAAGGTTAAGTGACACAGGTTAAGAAAACAAACACATGGTAAATAGAAATGTCACAAAAGTGAACATACTTCACATATTGTGCTTGAGGTAAATTATGTGGAAAAATATTGGGAAGCCCTTCATTACATACAACTGATTCCACTAAGGACTTGTTTCAATTGTCTCAGCCTATGGTCTTCTCACATCTGGACCAAAGGCAAACTTAGAACAGACTGAGGATCGAAACTGGAACTTTCCCAGTCTCTGAGAATCAGCCCATTGACACTCTCTGACAACCTCACTGCTGCTCTAAAACTCTCTCTTTAGCTGTGCCTTCAATTTGCTATTTTAGCCAGTCCATGTCTCTCCCCCTTCCCCATGCACTGTGCTGAGTATTTCCCTTCATGACTTACTGTAAAGTTCACTGACTTCTCTTCCTGTACACTAGATCAATGGAAATTGTTGTCATTATGACAGTGGCTGCCATTATGTCAGTTGTTATGACAGAGGCGGGAGGAGTGCACTGTCTTTTCTACTTTTCCATAGATCACAATATATATTTAAATGTTTACACGGTTACCAATACTTCCAATCATATACTCTATTTTTTTAAATCCCAGAATAAAATACACCAACCAGGTTTCTTTAATAAACAAAATTATCAGTTTATTATGAAACAAGACTTAACGAAGCAAAGCATTAACACACAGATAGAAATATGAAAGTTCCCTTTTTAAATTACACTCACACACACACTGGAAAAATACAGAAATTCTCTCTGCAGAGATCTGTTACGAAAAAAAAAGGCAAAAAGGACTGCTTTGGCCAAATACTTGCTAATTCTTGATGAAAAAAAGAAAAGATATGGAAAGATGTCAGTTGTCCCTTTTTTGGTCTGGCGTCTGAGTATACAGAGACAGATCACCAGAATCATTTCAGAGGCAGTCCGTTCTGGAGATGTCAAGAATTATTCTAGTAGGCTTTCCAGGAGAAATGTGGCATCAAGGTTTTCCACCAGCACACACTTGAATCGTAGAATTTTTTTCCAGCTTCTCAGAAGCTATGCAGCACCAGGGATTTTAGCTCTCATACTGGATCTTTTCTGGATTTCTTCAAAGAGGTAGAGGAAGAGGTGAGCCAGATGGTTTCTTTTCTCCTTGGCAGGAAAAACACCAACTGTCTTCAAACAGTTCACACCCAACTAAACTGAAAACAATGTCCAAACCCCAAACAGGGAGTCGACCTCCTGACCTCCGTTAACCTTGACATGTGGCTTCTCTGTAACCATTTTTCCCCCAGGTCACCAAGGGTTCTGTTGTTTACTGAGCCCAACGCACAGGTGGTTTACAGCACAGGTGGTTTGCAAACAACACTTCAAGTGATACCGTTTTATTTAAGATGCAATATAATGAAGTAAACTGTGACACAGTGGAATGAAAATGGTACGTAGCTAATCCAACTGTTCTTTCTTCCAATGACACTAAAAATAATAAATACTTACTGGGCAGATTAATGATAATCAAACTAGAAAGTAACAGTTCTCCCAATTAGAGAGTACTGCCCCTTTAAGACAATCAAAATTGGAAACTGACACTTCTTGAATTAGTCTGTAAAGCAATTTGCAGATATGAACACATAATAATTGGTAATGGTTAAATAGTTAATTATCAGAATTATTATGGCTGCAACTTTAAGTAGACAAATAGAACAGATGGGATTTATTGCCATTTTCACATATTATAATATATGAGCATATTGTGAATTTATGACATGTTAAATGTCCACATCCATCAGAATCATTGAGTGCATCCATATTTTATTCTTCCTTTACAATTAGGCACCTGCAGTATTCAGTTACCACATTATCTATAATCTCCTCTCTATCTCTCAATTTCTGCCCACAATCATTGTTTTCCCCTTAAAATTTCTTTTCAAATTCAGTCATGGGATTTGGGCGTCGCTGGCTCGGCCAGCATTTATTGCCCATCCCTAATTGCCCTTGAGAAGGTGGTGGTGAGCTGCCTTCTTGAACCGCTGCAGTCCGTGTGGGGTAGGTACACCCACAGTGCTATTAGGAAGGGAGTGCCAGGATTTTGACCCAGCGACAGTGAAGGAATGGCGATATAGTTCCAAGTCAGGATGGTGTGTGACTTGGAGTGGGACCTGCAGGTGATAGTGTTCCCATGCATTTGCTGCCCTTGTCCTTCTAGTTGGTAGAGGTCGCAGGTTTGGAAGGTGCTGTCTAAGGAGCCTTGGTGCATTGCTGCAGTGCACCTTGTAGATGGTACACACTGCTGCCACTGTGCGTCGGTGGTGGAGGGAGTGAATGTTTGTAGATGGGGTGCCAATCAAGTGGGCTGCTTTGTCCTGTATGGTGTCGACCTTCTTGAGTGTTGTTGGAGCCGCACTCATCCAGGCAAGTGGAGAGTATTCCATCACACTCCTGACTTGTGCCTTGAAGATGGTGGATAGGATTTGGGAAGTCAGGAGGTGAGTTACTCGCTGCAGGATTCCTAGCTTTTGGCCTGCTCTTGTAGCCACGGTATTTATATGGCTACTCCAGTTCAGTTTCTGGTAAATGATAGGTCCTAGGATGTTGAATGTGGGGGATTCAGCGATGGTAATGCCATTGAATGTCAAGGGGAGATGATTAAATTCTCTCTTGTTGGAGATGGTCATTGCCTGGCACTTGTGTGGTGCGAATGTTACTTGCCACTTATCAGCCCAAGCCTGGATATTGTCCAGGTCTTGCTGCATTTCTACACAGACTGCTTCAGTATTTCAGGAGTCATGAATGGTGCTGAACATTGTGCAATCATTAGCGAACATCCCCACTTCTGACCTTATGATTGAAGGAAGGTCATTGATGAAGCAGCTGAAGATGGTTGAGCCTAGGACATTACCCTGAGGAACTCCTGCAGTGCTGTCCTGGAGCTGAGATGATTGACCTCCAACAACCACAACCATCTTCTTTTGCGCTAGGTCTGACTCCAGCCAGCGGAGGGTTTTCCCCCTGATTCCCATTGACCTCAGTTTTGCTAGGGCTCCTTGATGCCATACTCAGTCAAATGCTGCCTTGATGTCAAGGGCAGTCACTCTCACCTCACTTCATGAGTTCAGCTCTTTTGTCCATGTTTGAACCAAGGCTGTAATGAGGTCAGGAGCTGAGTGGCCCTGGCAGAACCCAAACTGAGCGTCACTGAGCAGGTTATTGCTAAGCAAGTGTCGCTTGATGGCACTGTTGATGACACCTTCCATCACTTTACTGATGATTGAGAGTAGACTGATGGGGCGGTAATTGGCCGTGTTGGACTTGTCCTGCTTTTTGTGTACAGGACATACCTGGGCAATTTTCCACATTGCCGGGAAGATGCCAGTGTTGTAGCTGTACTGGAACAGCTTGCCTGGGGGCGTGGCAAGTTCTGGAGCACAGGTCTTCCGTACTATTGCCGGAATATTGTCAGGACCCATAGCCTTTGCAGTATCCAGTGCCTTCAGTCATTCCTTGATATCACGCGGGGTGAATCGAACTGGCTGAAGTCTGACATCTGTGCTGCTGGGAACTTCAGGAGGAGGCCGAGATGGATCATCAACGTGGCACTTCTGACTGAAGATTGTTGCAAATGCTTCAGCCTTATCTTTCGCACCGATGTGCTGGGCTCCCCCATCATTGAGGATGGGGATATTTGTGGAACCACCTCCTCCAGTTAGTTGTTTAATTGTCCACCACCATTCACAGCTGGATGTGGCAGGACTGCAGAGCTTAGATCTGATCCGTTGGTTATGAGATCGCTTAGCTCTGTCTATCGCATGCCGCTTACGCAGTTTGGCATACAAGTAGTCCTGTGTTGTAGCTTCACCAGGTTAACACTTCATTTTGAGGTATGCCTGGTGCTGCTCCTGGCATGCCCTCCTGCACTCTTCATTGAACCAGGGTTGGTCTCCTGGTTTGATGGTAATGGTAGAGTGGGGGATATGCCAGGCCATGAGGTTACAGATTGTGGTTGAGTATAATTCTGCTGCTGCTGATGGCCCACAGTGCCTCATGGATGCCCAGTTTTGCATTGCTAGATCTGTTCGAAATCTATCCCATTTAGCACGGTGATAGTGCCACACAACACGATGGAGGGTATCCTCAATGTGAAGGTGGGACTTCGTCTCCACAATGACTGTGCGGTGGTCACTCCTATCAATACTGGCATGGACAGATGCATCTGCGGCAGGCAGATTGGTGAGGACGAGGTCAAGTATGTTTTCCCCTCTTGTTGATTCCCTCACGATTTGGCGCATACCCAGTCTAGCAAATATGTTGTTTAGGACTCGGTCAGCTCAGTCAGTAGTGGTACTACCGAGCCACACTTGGTAATGGACATTGAAGTCCCCCACCCAGAGTACATTCTGTGCCCTTGCCATCCTCAATGCTTCCTCCAAGTGCTGTTCAACATGAAGGAGTACTGACTCATCAGCTGAGGGAGGGCGGCAGGTGGTAATCAGCAGGAGGTTTCCTTGTCCATGTTTGATCTGATGCCATGAGACTTCATGGGGTCCAGAGTCGATGTTGAGGACTCCCAGGGCAACTCCCTCCCTACTGTATACCACTGTGCCGCCACCTCTGGTGGGTCAGGACATACCCGGGGATGTTGATGGCAGTGTCTGGGACATTGTCTGTCAGGTATGATTCCGTGAGTATGACTATGTCAGGCTGTTGCTTGACTAGTCTGTGGGACAGCTCTCCCAACTTTGGCACAAGCCCCCAGATGTTAGTCAGGAGGACTTTGCAGGGTCAACAGGGCTGGGTTTGCCGTTGTTGTTTCCGGTGCCTAGTCGATGCTGGGTGGTCCGTCCGGTTTCATTCCTTTTTATTGACTTCGCAGCGGTTAGATACGACTGAGTGGCTTGTTAAGCCATTTCAGAGGGCATGTAAGAGTCAACCGCATTGCTGTAGGTCTGAAGTCACCTGTCGGCCAGACCAGGTAAGGACAGCAGATTTCCTTCCCTAAAGGACATTAGTGAACCAGATGGGTTTTTACAACAATCGACAATGGTTTCATGGCCATCATTAGACTAGCTTTTTAATTCCAGATTTATTAATTGAATTCAAATTCCACCTTCTGCTGTGGTGGGATTTGAACCCCTGTCTCCAGAGCAATACCTGGGTCTCTGGGTTACTAGTCCAGTGACAATACCACTCCGCCACCGCCTCCCCATTCTGTTCTGTGCCTTCCCTTGAGTTCACACCCATCCTCAAATTCATGCCAATATACTTTGATATGCAAGTTATATACAAGAATGGTATCACCAACTAACCAGCCAATATCATAAAGCTTCACATAAATAACTTTCCTTCCTTCATTTTGCTCCCCTCCTCTACTCTGCTCAAGACATTGTTTCATGCTGGGATCTGGGTTTACACATGTTAATAGCCCTCCAATAAATGAATGTTCTTCATAACAGTAAGAATCAATAGCCTATTGCTCCTCTGAATAATCCCAGTAATGACCGATCCTGTCCTCACCCAATGTCAGTACATGTGTACCTTTCAGTAAGGCTAGGAGCCCTGTGTGATTCTCTTTCCCTTCCCTCATCCCAAGGCCAATTGTAGTACTCCAGCTGTTATCTTGACTGAAATCAGTTAAGTTAGCAAAAAGTGGGGTTTGACCCTTAGACCTTCCTGATCAGTACTCCCTAGGCAATGCACTTGCCCATTTAGACATTGAATTACCTGAAGATATTATTTCTAAGGATAATTGAAGCAGGAGTTTAAGTAGAAAACCTGTTTTTACATGAGACCAGATTGCAGTTAGATCATTTACCACTAGAGAGTGAATTTTCTGACCCATGCTCCAGTGACGATCCACATTGGAGAGGAACCTCACAAAATCAACACTAAATCTTTAAAATTAATGCCCAAGCTGTTGTTTTGAGGTTTTCACTAGATCTTGTTCATGAAGTTCAACAACACATTCATTGAATGCTGCACAGTAATTGTAACTTGCTGGAAGAAGAGTAAAAACCTTGGTCTTCCCAGCTGTTACAGTAATTTCCATGTGATAATTTTCTCAGCAGACCCATTTGGTGGAATACTCTTGTTCTACTTTATCACTAAATCACACTTTTTCAAGTACTCTCCAATTATTTTATATTCAGAAACCTAGATGAAAGGTCAAGGGCATAATGCAAGACACCGTTAAGACTGAGAAGAGTAAGAAAGATGAGATAAGCCTGGAAGTGCTGATTAGGCAATACCAAATGAATAAGATTGTAGGGAAAAGGGTAGACTGAGAGAAATGAGATGATTCTGAAGCCTTGGGAAAAAATGAGTTAGAGAGGTATAAAGTGCAAGGAATCTTAATTTCAAAAGAGTGAGAATAGTTACTTTTTTACAGAATTAGCATTCTTGACTATGAAGCCTTAGTTCGAATCTCAGTGCCAATCGATATTTGCATCCTGCCCTTCCACTAATGCTTTGTTCTTGGACAAGTGTTGCAGGTTTTGGTTGCATTATTTGTGGAAAAGAAGGAAAACTATCTGCATTGGTGGGCAGGGTCTCCTCATGTTCAAACATGTCTCCAAATGTGTCAAAAAAGGAACATCATGGGTCAGAGCAGCCCACAATTCCATGAAGGAAAAAAACTAAAGGAGGGAAAGGTGTGGAGGGAGTCAGAGGGAATGAGAAAAATGCTGTAAGACCACAATGAAACAACCTTATCTCAGCTATGTTGTTAGGAATTAATTATTCATTCCCTTAAAGTTAAAGGCCTCCTCTCCTATTCTGGCCCAGCTGCTGCTGAAATCCTCTGTCACCTCCAGTGCTCTTCTGGATGGCCTACCATTCTCCAACATCCAGAAATTTTAGCTCTTCCAGAACTCCACTGCCCAAATCCTATCCCATATCAAGCCTTACCATCCTATCATCTCACCCTCACTGGTTTACATTGACTTCAAGTTTTCCAAAGCCTCAAGTTAAAATTAACATCCTTATGGTTATATTCCTCAAGTCCTCACCCTCCCTTATCTGTAATGTCCTCCAGCCTTGCAAACCTTCCCACTCCTCTGACTTTGGTCTCTTGTGCGCACCCTTACCTTTTCACCCTATTATTACCAAATGTCTAGGCCCTACACTTATGTATTAACTCCCTAAACTCCTTCAACTCTCTTGCTCTCTTTTCTCCTTTAAGATCCTCTTTAAAACCCACCGCTTTGGCCACGTTTTTTGTCATCTCTCCTTATCTTTTCTTCTCTGGCTTGATGTCAATTTTTTCCTTAAGCTCCTAGACAAGTTTTTTTTACATTAATGGTGCTATATAAATGTAAGTTGCCAGGTTAGAAAGTAAATTCTAGTCAGGGGTAGTATGAAATTGTAAAACTGAACAAGTCTATCATTGTAAGCTTAATACAAGTAATAATTTTGAAATGTACTGAATTTCTACTGTAAATCAATGTTGGATCAATGGAATAGCTTTTATCAAAAGACCATGGTAGTTTTGAGAATTTTAGTCCATTTCCAGCCTTACAGAAATGGCCTTACAGCATTTAAACTTAAACCACAAAAGATTTAATAGAATTGATCTATACAAAGTCACAACTATAAGTTAAACCATGGGCAAATTCCTAATATAAAAGAATAATTGTGACGTCTTTCCAATTTCTCATTGACCTGTGCCAAGATCTTCTGAACTATGATTAGGTATTTACTTCCTGCAATTTCTTTTTAACCCACAGAATTTTTCTACAAATTTCAAAAACAAAGGCAAACAAAGTATAAATACATTTAGATCAACAAACTTGACTTTTATCATTAAAGTGTTCAGTCACATGTAGCACCCATTGTGGACAGTGCTAGGCTGCTCTCTTTATTAAACCTTCCGAAATTCTACCAGACTTTGGAAATATGTCAAGGAATTTTGAGATGCTTTAGGTCATGAATGCTTTAAAGATAGTAAACACACTTTGGGTAAGCTAATAAAAATGAGGGCCCTCTCTTTTGATGGAAGTTGGACTGGGTCCACTTCACTTCATTTCCTCTAAGTGTGGCTAGTATTCTAGTAAATTGATCAATCTGATGGAAAGCTGAAAAGGTTCAGTATTAATTGTCATGGTCCTGTAGTTTTTGTTTCCAGGAATATGCAGTTTGCCTTTAAGGCTTGCAAGGGATCAGTATTGCTTTAAGAACCAGCAAGCCTCAGGAGTTATAGGAAGGTGCATTTCCGTTGCCTTAGAAACAGCCACTTGTAAACTGCAATTCAAAGGGTGTATTCTCGATACCATGGAAACAACCACTGGGAGTGAGTCTCATGCAATACATTTGTTATAATTCAGTTTTGAACTGGCTTTTTAGTTGAAGACAGTTTGTTCTAACAGAACACAGACACAGGACACAGCTATGATGACAGCACCTGAAAAAAGAGCTCTCAACCATTTAAATTGAAGGAAGAAGATTTGAGTCTGTTTAATTATTATCTCTCAAAATTCTAAAACATCAAGCCAAAACAGAGATCCCTGGTAATTTAAACTGAGACAATCTTTCAACCCTCAAAATCTCCTAAATCAGATTGATTCTATTGAAAGTGTTTGCACGTCGTTAATTGTTGAAATGTGCTGGAGAAGAAAAGCATCACCGACTGCTGAAGTTAGACTATGGACTGTTCTACTGTGGAAGAACCGTTTTTTTTTCACATCGGATGGCTGTGAGGACTTCAAGCAACTTTTGACTGTAAATTTGCAAGGACTCTAATTTTTTTCTATTTTAAATGTTGTTTATATCTTCATAGTTTTTAAGAATTTACTTCTTCTAATTAAAGAGTTAATTTGTTGATTTAAAGACACCTGGTTTGGTTAGCCTCATTCGGGGGTTAATAGATGGTACAATTTGGCTGGGTCTTTCTTTAATTTGGAAAGTTTTAAATGATACATTAGCCAATCTGTGGAGCGACAGGATTGAATTAACAGTGCATTGGTCCCACCACAATCAGAATCATATATTTTGATTGGGGGCATTGACAGGAGTGGTCGGTCGTAACATAATAAAGCTTCACAAATATTAATTGCAGATACAAACAAGGTCAGCTTTCCTGAGACCACTTTTTCATGATATTTAGTACCAAGTTGAATGGTCACTGTACAATCAATATTCAAATGTTTTTCCCTGTCACCCATCATTTTCATTCCCTGATTCAGATGTACATCATAACATCACTGAGAAAGATTTCTAAAGGACAGGTTTTTATGAATGGAAAGCAGTTTTCAGTGGCGTTCCACAGGGCTCAGTGTTGGGTCCCTTGCTGTTTGTGGGAGATATTAATGACTGGGAGTTAAACGTGGGAGGCATGATTGAGAAATTTGCTGATGACACAAAAATTGGCCAGTAGTTGATAGTGAAGAGGATAGCTGTAGACTCCAGAATGATATCAATAGCTTGGTTGAGTGGGCGGAAAAGTGGCAAATGGAATTCAATCCAGAGAATTGTGAGGTAATGCATTTGGGGAGGGCAAACAAAGCGATGGACTATACAATAAATGGGACAATATTGAGAGGGGTAGAAGAAGTGAGAGGCCTTGGAGTACATGTCCCAGTTTCCTGAAGGTGGCAGGACAGGTAGATAGAGTGGAGAAGAAGGCATATGGAATGCTTCCCTTTATTGGCCAAGGTATAAAATACAAAAGCAGAGATGAAATGCTGGAACTGTATAAAACGCTGGTTCGGCCACAGCTGGAGTATTGTGTACAGTTCTGGTCACCACATTACAGGAAGGACATAATTGCTCTGGAGAGAGTACAGAGGAGATTTACAAGAATGTTGCCAGGGCTGGAAAGTTGCAGCTATGAGCAAAGATTGGATATGCTAGGGTTGTTTACCTTAGAACAGAGGAGGCTGAGGGGTTACTTATTTGAGGTGTACAAAATTATGAGGGGCCTTGATAGAGTAGACAGGAAGGACCTGTTTCCCTTAGCGGAGAGGTCAATTACCAGGGGGCACAGATTTAAGGTGAATGGTAGAAGGATTAGAGGGGACATGAGGAAAACCTTTTTCACCCAGAGGGTGGTGGGTGTCTGGAATTCACTGCCACAATTGGTGGTGGAGGCAGAAACCCTCAACTCAGGTACCTGGACATGCACCTGAAATTCTGTAACCTGCAAGGCTATGGACCAGGTGCTGGAAGATGGGATTAGATTGGGCAGCTAGTTTTTTCATCCAGCACAGACACAATGGGCTAAAAGGCCTCTTCTGTGCTGTAATTTTTCGATGGTTCAATGGACAGGATGGGAAGGAGAAAAAAGGACACTAAATGAAGACGTGATTTTTCCAATGACAATGTGCATGTTGTTCTACTGAACCACGATTTTCTCCTTAAAAAGTATGAATAGTCAGTGGGTGACCATTTGAACATTGCATGACTTTAATCTGGCTTTCCATAAGATTATGTCAATCTTCAAAACACCACTTTACATATCAAAGTCTTATATTTAAAGCAGATTTTACCCAATAATGTACCCTACCTTTTAAATTGTATAAGATATCACACCAGTGGCCATTCAGACCCATTGTTTCTTCATGAGTGTGAAGGACCTACAACTCACAAACGTTTTTGATGTAAGTGTGTTTGGAAGGTCTTTCTCATGAGTGTAAAAAAATAGCCTGCACTACCAGGCGGTGCAATGTTCCATTGTCTCCACAAGCATTGTTGGGTAGGGCTTGATGTTCCCAGTGGGCTTTGATTCTGGGCCACACACTTGGATTCAACATTTTATCATTTTTTGTGGGATCTCTAAATTAACTGGGATTTAAATTTGTTGGACTATCAGATAAACCCTGAAGTAAACAAGGCAACTGGAACTATGCTAGCCATGAAATGTGTTAACTGAACATCAAATAATTTAACATCATGAATTTGGAAATGTCTAAAATAGATCCCAATTGATATAATTGGGATGATAGCACATTCACAAAATGGCTTTGTTGCCCATTCTGGAATAAAGTTGATGCTGGACACAGCATAGACCACTTCCTTGCACATTGATTGGTGTGCAATGTCACCGTGGAAATGCCAACAATGCCATTAGGATGCACTGAATGGAATTGATCCCAGCAAAGGTTACATTGGACTTATTTTTCCTCAATATCTGGCCTTGCCTCCTTGGACAATATCAACAATCAACTGTGAAAGGAGCAGACGGTCTAAACTGGAGAGTCATACTTACCAAGAATTAGAAAGGTGATCTCTGCCCTCCCCAGGAGTAAGAGCCTTCGGCCAGTCAGCAGGAGATTTCAAACCATTTCTCCGATACGAAGGGCACTGGGATTAGCTGCCGCTCAGATGGGGGTGTTCTGCAGTGAGCAGAGAAATGGGCTTGCACGTGCTGGCACGTAATACACATCAAGCAAGCCTAGTTAGGCCTGCTACAAGCTAAGCTTGAAGATAAAAGTCTGTGTAAAGTGGCACTTTTGTCAAGTTATTAGAGCATCGACCTCTAACCTTTAATGAAAAAGACTCTTCAGATATGTTAAGCGAAGTGCTGCTTTGATCAAGGTCCCCAAAACTGGGCACATTAACAACTTCAGTTTTGTTGAAAATTTAATTAAAACATTTTAATTCCTTTTTTATGTAATCAAAGTTAATGGAATTTATTAAAAATTAGCAGGCAGACACCCTTAATAACAACATATATAAAACATCAATTATTCAACTAAACTGGGCCCATTTTTCCTTAAAATGTTGAGTCACACACAAGTAAGAATAGATTAAACTTCCACCTTAGCACAATTTTTGAAAGTTTGTGGATTGAGGGTAAAACTCCTACAAGTGATTGTTACATTATTCTGAAGTTATTTAGATACATATATTCCATCTTTCCCATTCAAATTGTTCTTAAGGTTCATCCCAGACAAATGCACTATTCCCCACCCATGAGGCTGGGCCTTTTCTTTGGCTCTCTTGAGTTGGCTGCACGGTAGTGGCTTGACTTCCCTCCACCACCGCCTGCAACACTAGCCACTCCCTAACTGAGAGGCCAGGCAGACAGGCCTGTCCTGCAGCCTCTACTGCCACTCTGTAATATACAGCACTGTACGTCAGCGTGCCCTCTAGTCTTCACCCTCTCACCTTACGAAAAGGAAATACCTCCCTAAACAAGTTGTGTAAAATTATAAATTACCCACAAGTGTTTTAACCGTAAACAATACAATCCTCATTAAGTGCAGGTTTGATACCATTCCTAATTATAATAATCATAAATGGACCACAAGAGGAAATTAATATTCAGAATAGGTTTTGAAGTGGGATGCTAATATCAGCAATTGTCACCAAATGACTAAAATTCTGAATTATGATCTGAAAGGATTGTCAAAGGTCACTCCTCAAACACTCAGTGTTTCTAGGAAAAGACCCAGGAGCACATCTGTTATTGTTGCTTTATCTTAATTACTTACATGGGCCACTAATTACATTTGTTTGGTTCCAAACTGTTTCTGTTACCAGTTTTCAAACCTTCACTTTCCTCTCCTGAAGGCATTGTCTCCAGTTCCTTGGCCCAAGTGACCTTTATTCATCTGTTAGCCACGACAGTGACAGTCAGTAGACTATATCACAACTGATCTCAATTCTGTCCAAACAGCTACAGTATCGATTAAGGATCTTATCCATTAACTATCTCATAAGAACTGCTGAATAATGAATGGGAGAGAGAACACAGACCAATGTTTCCCTCCCTAACCCAGGGATGTCAGGCCACCTATAGTATCTGAACAGCCTTCCTGGTTGAGAAAATCTAATCAGTACTAAATGAGTTTGGGAGCCTTCTGGTCTGTATGGCTCAAACAAACTCTGGGAAGCCTGGAAAGGGATTTCTTAAACTATTTTGGTCGATAATTTCTTCTTGCACTAAAACATGATTAACAATGAATGAAACAGCTCAAAAAATAAATCCGAGTTTAGTAAATTGGAAAATGTAACATGTTGTCAGATTTTTAAAAACTATGGATGGGTTATTTTCCTTTTCTCAGGTAAGTTGTTTTATATTTTCAACCTTATCCTGAGGCTGTCTGTGGAATGCTGGTTGTATTTGACAATGTTTGGCAAGTGTGGCATTCTCTGGGGTAAATTGCCTAATCCTATTGGGTAGTCGTGAGAACGATGTAGAATATAAATGGAAAGTTTTTAAAAACATGATAAAAAATGTGCAAGACAAATATGACCCAAAGTCAAAATAAGGGAGTGTGATAAGAAAAAGCTCAAGTCATGTACAAAGACAAATAAGATGTAAACAGAAAGGTTTCTATATATTAAATGCAGCTAATACTCAGCTAAACAGAATTGAGTATAAGGAACAGCTGAAGAAACCAAAGGCTGCTATTCCATCAGCTCAGAGGCTAATGGAAAAGAGGATTGTAGACAATTGTGGAAGTAATGGGAACAGCTTTGTTGGTTATGTGAAGGGTCAGAGAACTCTCAAAGATTGGATTGGACCATTAAAGAATGTTAAAGGACAGGTTACAAAATGAATATGAAGAAAACATTAAATGAATACTTTGTATCAGTCTTCACTCTTGAAGAAGATGTTCAATTATTAGAATTGATCAATTTTAGTAATAAAACTAGAACTATTAAAATAGATGAACATATTATTTTAGATATAATTAAGAACTTGAAAATAGATAGAGCAGCTGTCCTGGATGATATCCACCCAAGGGTCCTCAGGAAGATAGGACACACGCTGTGAAAGCCTCTAGCCCGTATTTTTAATAGCACACTGTACACTGGAATGGTTCCCATAGACTGGAAGGAAGCTTATGTAGTCTCCACTATTAGAAAAAAGCAACAAGATGGATCTGGGTAAGTATATGTCCATTAATTTGATATCAGTAATAGGAAAGATGTTTGAGGGAATCATTAGGAATGTGATTTATAATTGGCTGGATAGAGAGGGATATATTAGGAACAGCCAACACGGATTCATAGAAAGGATGTTAGGTTTTCAAAATCTAATTGCATTTTTTGAAGAAGTTACGAAGATGGTAGATGAGGGAAGCCAAATAGACATTGTCTACCTATCTCCCAAAAAGCTTTAGATAGGGTATGGCACAAAAGGATTCTCTACAAGATTAAAGCCTTGTATATTCATGATAGTATGTTGAGTTGAATTGAGAATTGGCTGGTAAGATATAGGCAAAAAGTAATTATAGATGGTTTAAGATCTATTTGGTCTGTGAAGAGCAAAGGCTTACCTACAGGAGTCATGTTGATGTCAAACCTATGGTATTTTCTAGATGATAAGCTAAGATAAATACTGATTTTCTCAGCCATGCTTACTTTGTGCCATTCTAAACTATCCTGAATCAATAATGAGAGTACAGTATTCTAAGGTATAACTGAAAAGTCTATTGTGTTCTGATAGTCTCAACTTAGTTCAATGTATTTCATTTTCACACTCCCTGTTGCTTGGGGTAACCAGGCAATGTACTAATCTTGGCAAAAATGGAATATGAGTGGATTACGGCCAGGCCTCTGTCAATGTAACTTTAAACTGGCTGCTTGAGAGTGCATTATGTGTTTAATATCCAACTGTTAATCAACATGCCCTACGCACCCAGTGATAAACAGCATGCAAAGGGAACATGGGCCAGAAATATTTGTAGATCTGTCCCATGCTTGCTTTGATGGGATCCTCAATAGGACTAAGAGGTCATTAAACTTAAAGTAAAGAGAAATGAACTTGTTATTTGTATTGCACAATTCGTGACCTCAGGACTTCCCTAAGCACTTTACAGTCAATTAAGTGTTAAGTTGTAATGTAGGGAAATGCAGCAGCCCATTTGTGCACAAACAGCAAAGGGATGATGACCAGATAATCTGTTTTTAGTGATGTTGGTTGAGGGAATAATATTAGCTGCAGGACATCGAGGAGAATTCCTCTGAGAGGGCAGATGGGGCGTCGATTTAATGTCTCAGCCAACAAACTAGCATCCAGCAAAAGGTTTAAGGTAATTTTATGTGGAATCGATGCATTATGATAAGGACCATCGCTAGATTTCGAGGAGTTCTGGAATCGCTCAGTGTTCCGTTTAAAATAAGACTACCGACTCTGCAAAAAATGCCACAGTTAAATGTGACTGATGGTTCAGCAATTTGTTTTGTGACTTGTCACCCCCAAGTAAATGCAAGCAATTCATTTCTGGAGAAAAAAAAAATCAATCAACTAATATATCTTTTGATTTTAAAAACAAATGTGAGCACTGAATAGGGAAAAAGCAAAGTTTATCACCAAATACATAAAGCATCTACTTCATTGTTAAAGTCAAAGGGAAGGCTGGGGTGAGTATTTATTCCTTCCTCTCACTTTTTTTTAAATATGATATATATGTGTATATATATTATATATATATATATACACACACACACACACACACACACATAGGGCTGAAATTTATTCTCCCGTCAGTGGTGGGCCGCAGGTCACGGAGCCACCACAATCCTAAACGCGGCGGCTCATTTAAATAGCCGGGGTGGACTGCACCACCCCCCCTCACCCCGATCACATGGAGGGGGTGGGTTGTCTCTCACTGGCAATGGCATCAGTTGCCTGTGCGCAGGCACTGACGCCATTTTTAAAGGGCTTCGAGTCCTACTGTTCAAATTAAATATTTCAAGAAATCCATAATAAAAAAAATCAAATACATTAATTTTGCCCCTCTCCCACGCCCTCAATAACCATAAATTAATTACTTGCCCCCCCAAACACATACCTTGACCACCTGACCTACTCCACCCCGCAAAGTGTATAAACTTTAACCGAAAATCCTTCCTATCATCCCCTACACCAATGATATTTCTTTGACCCCGCTTGCCGCTCGCCCCCACCACACTGAGAAACTTACCTCCTCCCCCCCTCCCAACCAGCGTTCCGCCTCATTTCCCTGGATGGGGATCCGAAGGCATGGGAGTGCTGGCCAGTGGCATGAAATTCGCACCAGGACAGACGGCGGGAGCGTAGGTGTAATTAATTCATTGCCTACCGCCATTGGCAATATCAGGCCAGGCCCTCCCGCATCGGGGTGCGTGGTGGCCCTCTCCTGGAGGCATTTTCCCACCTCCTTCCCCCCCACCACAACCCCGTTATCGGGGGTTCTGTAAAATTCAGCCCTAGATATTCTGGAAATGCATGTACCAGCAATCATGACACTTAGTCCGGGATCATAAGTGTGGGTAAATGCATTATAAATCACAGTCAAATGTTCAATACATAGACTGTGCTCGTTAGCTGATCTTATCAGGGTGCTACTATTGACTTCTGTGCTCCTGGGATTGGGTAGAGGAAAATCATAAAGATTTTATGTTCCTATCAGAGACTCCTGCTACAAAGTATGGGCATGGTGGCTAAAGATAAGATTGGGTCAACCATTAGCCCTGCCACAATAGAACTGCCTGCTAAAATTTGTGTCAATGAAGAATTATTACCTGATGGAAGTACCAGAGGTATGCTGGTGCTTGTAGAACTGTACTCCTGTGACAGTTAGCACCTTTGAGAGAAGAAAGGGTGGAAAAAAAACTATCACTGGAGTAGCTTCAATGGGATCTAGCACTTTAGACTGGCCTGGGAGGTGGTCCAGAGCTGCTTAACTCTGCAAATCTCTCAAGCAGGTTAAATATACACAAGTATTTAGCCAGTAGTGACTATTTTTTCCTGCTTGGAGATGTAAGGTTCCAGGTAAGCCCCGATTCTGGTCTAAAGCGGTTGCTACAATTAAAGTAAACAGAGCCACTCTGTGACACGTGTAGGCCTGATTATATATATCACTGAAGCAGGCTAATAATGGAAACAGAATTGGCCTGAATTTTACTAGCGAGACGCAAATCATGGCGACGCGTTTTGATCGCGGCGTCCGCCTGCGCCTAACGGCTGTTGCTGAGCCCGTGATATTTTGGGCTCATTTAAATGGAGAGGGCGGAGCGTTCGCGGCCAATGACGTAGAGCGGGTGGCCGATCCGTCACCGGCAATAGTGTCCGGCACCACCGAGCAGGCACTGGCGCCATTTTTAAAGGGCTTCAAGCTCTTAGAAGAAATTTGAATTTTTAAAGGCACAGTGTTTAACATTGCCATTAAAATATTAAATAAAAGCTGGAGGCCCTTTCCCACAACCCCCCACCCCCACCCCTCAATGTTTGTTTTTGGGCCTATCGCTCCGAAATCAACTTTATTCCCAACCCGCATGCCCTTCAACCTCTTCCCACCATCCCCACAGCCAACACAAAGTGTTTTCCCTGTTTCCCCCCCACCCCCCACCCCACTTCCCCACCGCCCTGATAATTTCACTCCTTTCCCCTCCCCACCAGTCTCACGCCTCGGAACTCCGAATGCAGTTCCGAAGACACGGGAGTTCCTGCCAGCGGACAGAATATTAGAGTGGGACGGCCGCAGGGACATAGTAAGTTGATTTGCATCTTTTTAACTTAATTTTAATATTAAAATGAGGGCCCCACTGCCAAGTGGTGATGCTCAAGATGCTCCAGCGGAGCACAAATATCTTGAAGGTTTGTAGGGCGGAAGGAGATTACAGAGATACGGAGGGGTAAGGCCAGTGAAGGATTTGAAAACAAGGATGAGAATTTTAAAATCAAGGCATTGCTTAACTGGGAGCTAATATAGGTCAGTGAGCACAGGAGTGATGGGTGAACAGGACTTGGTGTGAGTTAGGCCATGGGCAGCAGAGTTTTGGATGGCCTCAAGTTTATGGAGGGTAGAATGTGGGAGGTCAGCCAACAGTGCATTGGAACAGTCAAGTCCAGAAGTAACAAAGACATGGACGAGAGTTTCAGCAGCAGATTAACTGAGGCAGGGGCAGAGTTGGAAGATATTATGGAGATGGAAATAAGGCATCTTAGTGATGGTATGGGTATGTGTTCAGAAGCTCATCTTGGGATCAAAGATGACATCAAGGTTGTGAACAGAACCAGGAACACTGTAACAAATGTGCCCCACATCTGAAGTGTAATCCAATAGAGCAGTAGTTCTCAACCATTCCATAACATAAATATTCCATGGACCCCCTATAACACGACACAAGTATTTTCTGTATAAAAATGAGTTGTACAATTAAACATATATGTTTATTAATTTTGTCATAAATTAATGTGCAACTAAATGAGCCCAACACATTCAGTGCTTGAAAATACTGCGTCATCATCTACAACCTGCCCAAAATAAAGCTGCTGGATCAGAGTGTGCTGGAAAATGGGCTTCCTTGTATACACAACGGAGTGCAAAACCTTGGTGATAGCTTTTGTCCTTCATCCTAGCTTCTCAAATTTAAGTAACAGCGGCCAATTTTCATTTCGTCTATACAGCAGAAGTGGAGTGGTAGGGGGCTTAAAATAGCTGCACTGCCCCCACCACCTTTTTCTCGCTTGTCACTATATTTCCTGTGGTCTTTTGCTGGGTGGGCCCAGAGTCCACCTGAGTTAGGTGGCAGCCTCATTACGGCATGCAAATGGAGTTTCTGTGATACAAGTATGACCTGGATACTGTTTAGGGGGACAAGTTGTGAACTTCATCGTTGGAGAAAAATAAAATTTGAAAAGTTACAACCTAATACTATGCTGTTCTCCACATCAATTCCGAGGACAAAATTCAGAACCTATCCTTTCTTCATATGGTTTCAGTTCTTAAGGTCACCAGCTCACCATCACCAGCCACAACATGAGGAACGCTGTTGGTGGTGGTTAGTTACGTCTTGTGGTGCTACTTCCCCTCCCAACACCTGACACAACAGCTGGGCAGGGAGTGGGTAGCCAACAGTGAGTGGGTGGGGAGGGAGGTGCAGAGCAGGCCCTCCCTCACCATGTAGTTCAGCTCCAGAGGTGCATTGCGGATTGAAGCCAAGGCTAAAGCGGTGTCACTGTTGCAGGGCTAGAAGCAAATGGCATGGGGAAGGTGATGGCTCTTTCTCTCCCTCCTCCACCACCTCCCCCACCCCACCCTAGTATGAACTGCTTGAATCCTTCTCATGGTCCCCAAGGGTGGGTGAATCCCTGGTAGAGCAAATGGTGAAGATTGAGAGTGAAGACTGGCGATGTCTAATTCAATGAGAGGAGGGGTTGATAGTCTAGTTTGGCTGTTACAGTGCGCTGGGTCAGGGCAGAATCTTTTCCACTTTATAAAAAATTTCATGTGTCAGGACCATTTCTGGGTCCCGACCCCACATGGGTCAGAGGTGTGCTGAAATGGAGAATCTTCCAGCAGACTGCCAATTAAGAGGCCAACTCTGTGTTTGGTGTCAAATTGAGGATGGCGGATAGATTCCAGAGGTGGGAACAGAAGACATTGAAGCCCACTCCAATGGACACCACAGCCTCCATTGAGAGACCTGTGGGAGCGCTGCTGAGGTCCGGACTGATGGAGTGGCAGGGAGGCACTACAGTTGCCATTAGCGTCTATGGAGCAGATGCAAGGCTCATTGCATGTGGCCATCAGAGGCATCCATTTCCACAATTTCTTCACTCAATGGCAAGGCTGTGATAGGGGCACAGAGCAGCCTTGCCATTTGTTGCCGGTGAGCTCTTCACCAGCCTCAAAGGTAACGAGGCTCTAACCTCCCACTGCGAAGCCACCTCCTCTTACCTGCTGGGGAGTCAACACAGCAGGGGGCCCATGCACTGCTTGCAAACTTCCAGCTGTGTCCATAAATAGGGACGTATTGCTCTCTTATGTGTCGCACAGAGCCAGCCACCAGGAAGATCTCCTGGAGGCGGGAACACATCAAGAAGCCAACAGAATGGCAGCGTCCAAATTTCCATGACACCCCCCTCAGCCTCCAAAGTTGCCTCCGTGGGGCTGGTAAGCTTCCACCTTCAATGTCATTCCTGATGTCCCTGTATAGTCAGCAAATGAAAAATGTAATTTTTTTCTGATGTTTTAAAAATTCATTTCATGGGATGTGGGCATCGCTGGCCAGGCCAGCATATATTGCCCATCCCTAATTGCCCCTGAGAAGGTGGTGGTGAGCTTCCTTCTTGAACCACTGCAGTCCTTGTTGGGTCGGTACACCCACAGTGCTGTTAAGAAGGGAGTTCCAGGATTGTGACCCAGTGACAGAGAAGGAACGGCGATATAGTTCCAGGATTTAGATCCAGCGCTCTCGTCATCCTGTTAAGCCAGCAATTCCTCAACAAAAAGATGTTTTTGGATTATTTTGATATCTCACCTTGGCTTTAATTGAAACATATCATATATGTTAATTTGCCTGTTTTATCATGCCTTGGGCAAAACAACATTTCAATTCAGCATCAATGAAAACACTGAATGTTTTCAAGGTATTTTTGTTGTCTAATTTATATAGTCATGCTGTTATCTTCTGTCTACAAAGTGATGAGAAACTCGTTGAAATATAGTAAGACTCAGGCTTGGAGATGGATGGTGTGATGTTGGTGTGATTTTTCAAAACTTCTCAATCAGCCAGCAAAAAGACAATCTTTGCTTAAATTTTCGAGTCAACAGATGACTCACATGGATGGCAAACACTGTCATTTTGTACCTACAGTCCTGTCAAACTCGCCTTACCAACTGTGCTAAAAACTGATGAGTCTGATATTATGGCTTCACCGAAATAGATGAAAAAATAAACTCTTTCATCTTCTGGGGATGTTCTCTGATGATTGCACAGTGTTCAGTATCATTCATAGCTCCTCAGATACTGAAGCAGTCTGTGCCTGCATGCAGAAAGATCTGGACAACATTCAGGCTTGGGCTGATGTGGCAAGTAACATTTGCACCCACAAGTGCAAGGCAATGACCATCTCCAACAAGAGAGAATCTAAACATCTCCCTTTGTTGTTCAATGGCATTGCCATTGCTGAATTCCCCACCATCAACATCCTGAGGGTTACCATTGACCAGAAACTTAATTGGATCAGCCATATAAAGGCTGTGGCTCCCATAGTTGGTCACAGGCTGGAAATTCTGTGAGTAATTCACCTCCTGACTCCCTAAAGCCTGTCCACCATCTACAAGGCACAAGTCAAGAGTGTGATGGAATACTTGCCTAGATGGGCACAGCTCCAACAACACTCAAGCAGCTTGAAACCATCCAGGACAAAGCAGCCCACTTGATCGGCACCCTATCCACCACTTTCAACATTCACTCCCTCAACCATTGCTGCACAGTGGTAGTAGTGCACTGCAGCAACTCACCAAGGCTTCCTCAACAGCTCCTTCCAAATTGCTCGACCTCTCCCACCTACAAGGACACCTAGCAGATGCATGAGAACACCAGCACTTGAAAGTTCCCCTCCAAGTCACTCACCATCCTGACTTGGAACTATATCATCAACCCTTCACTGTTGTTGGGTCAAAATCCTGGAACTCCTTCCCTAATAGCACTTTGGGTGCACCTATACCAAATGGATGGCAGCACTTCAAGAAGCCAGCTCACTTTAACCTTCTCAAGGGCAATGAGAGATGGGCAATAAATACCGGCCTTGCCAGTGATGCTGACATCCCAGGAACAAATAAAATAAGAGTCAGGCAGATTGACAGGCTTAGCTTCCATTTGGGCAGGGAACATTGATAGGTCCAAGCAGGCAAGCTGGGTTGGGGGTGAAAATCGAATCCTTGACCCTGGGAAGAGTGGGGTCTTATCCCGGGGTCAGGAGTCGATTGGAAATCGGAATCATGAGGAATTGGAGGCCGTGGTGGGGCTGGGTGAGGAGGTGGCCTTGTGTGAGAGGTCACAGGCCACATGGAAGATGTTGGAGGTGGAGATTAGAAGGGATGGGGTAGGTTGTCTGATTGTGGTGTGAAGGCACAATGTGAAATGCAGACTTCAAGGGCCTAATTTTCGGGCCCTCCATCAAAGGCGGGAATGGAGGTGGGATGGCCCCGAAAGTACCAGCACCGGCCGGCGTGTCAGTCACAGGACGCCATTCCCAACATCGGCAATGTTAAACAGGATGGAGGTGTGCGGGACAGGAACCCTGCCCCCCTCCCAATTGAGACCAATTAAAGCAGCTTAAAAGCTCGTTAGAAGCTTGTTAAAGTTGAAGGGTGAAAATTTAAAGGCATGCACAGGTTACATGTTGTTAGAGATCAGCTGGAGGAAGGTGGGTAAGGACTGGGGAGCCAGTCATGGCTGCCCCAGGGCATTAACCCAGACCCATAAGAGGGTCAGCGGGCAAAGGGGGACTTGGCACTTGGTAAAGAGGTGCCATTGATGCTGAGCAGCCGCAGGGAGATTGGGTACTCAGCACTCAGGCATCTAACAGGGTCATGGCCTCCCTGGCATCGTGGGGGGCAGAAGATCAGGGGCAAGGCTGCCAATTACAACAGGACGGCCACCTGTCCAAAAAGGAAGGCTGCAGCTTGCAATAGGGGCACGACTGTCAGATCTTGGATCCAGTGGCCATGAGGAACAACACCGTCCACAGGAAAAGTGGAACCTGGGGCATCAGGAGGGGGCATGGGAGAGGAAAGCGGGTCAGGAAGGCCAAACTGTCAACACAGGATTGACTGCCGAAGACTGTAAATCAGGAAATGGAAGGGAGGGAGGAAATTGCAATCACCAGGGAATTGGTACTGAGAAAACTGTTGGAGCAGTGGGCTGACAAGTCCCTGGGTCCTAATGGACTTCAAACTAGGGTCTTAAAAGAAGTGGCTAGCGAGATAGTTGATGCGTTGCTTTTAATTTTCCAAAATTCCTAGATTCGGGGAAGGTTCCATAAGATTAGAAAATAGCGAAGGTAACTCCTTTATTTAAAAAGGGGGGAGTCAGAAAGCAGGAAGCTACTGGCCATTTAGCTTAGCATCTGTCATAGGGAAAATGTGAGAAGCTATTATTAAAGCCGTTATAGCAGTTCACTCAAAAAAGTTCAAGGTAATCAGGCAGAGTCAGCATGATTTTGTGAAAGGGAAATTATGTTTGACCAATTTACTGGAGTTCTTTGAAAAAGTAACGTGCTGTCAATAAAGGGGAATCAGTGGATGTACTGTACTTAGATTTCCAGAAGGCATTTGATAAGGTGCCACATCAAAGGTTATTGCGGAAAATAAAAGCTCATGGTGTTGGGGGTAACATTTTGGCATGGATAGAAGATTGGCTAGCTAACAGGAAACAGAGTAGGCATAAATGGGTCATTTTCTGGTTGGCAAGATGTAACAAGTGGCGTGCCACAGGGATCCATGCTGGGGCCTCAACTTTTCACAATTTATATAAATGACTTAGATGAAGGGACCGAAGATATGGTTGCTAAATTTGCTGATGATACAAAGATAGGTAAGAAAGTAAGTTGTGAAGAGGACATAAGGAGGCTACAAAGGGATATAGATGAGTTAAGTGAGTGGGTAATGACCTGGCAAATGGAGTATAATGTGGGAAAATGTGAAATTGTCCATTTTGGCAGGAAGAGCAAAAAAGAAGCATATTATCTAAATGGTGAGAGGTTGCAGAGCTCTGAGATGCAGAAGGATCTGGGTGTCCTAGTGCATGAATCGCAAATGGTTAGTATGCGGGTACAGCAAGTCATTAGGAAAGCGTTATAGAACGTTATCATTTATTGCGAGGGGAATTGAAAAAAAAAGTAGGAAGGTTATGCTACAATTATACAGGGCATTGGTGAGACCACATCTGGAGTACTGTGTACAGTATTGGTCTTCTTATTTAAGGAAGGATGTAAATGCATTGGAAGCAGTTCAGAGAAGGTTTAGTTTAGTTTAGTTTAGAGATACAGCACTGAAACAGGCCCTTCGGCCCACCGAGTCTGTACCGATCATCAACCACTCATTTATACTAATCCTACACTAATTCCATATTCCTACCACATCCCCACCTGTGCCTATATTTCCCTACCACCTACCTATACTAGGGGCAATTTTATAATGGCCAATTAACGTATCAACCAGCAAGTCTTTGGCATGTTGGAGGAAACCGGAGGAAACCCACGCAGACATAGGAAGAACTTGCAAACTCCACACAGGCAGTACCTAGAATTGAACCCGGGTCGCTGGAGCTGTGAGGCTGCGGTGCTAACCACTGCGCCACTGTGCCACCCTAGACTAGATTAATACCTGGATTGGGCGAGTTGTCTTATGAGGAAAGATTGGACAGGCTCAGCTTGTATCCGCTGGGGTTTAGAACAGTAAGAGGCGACTTGACTGAAACATATAAGATCCTGAGAGGTCTTGACAGGGTGGATGTAGAAAGGAGGTTTCCTGTTTTGGGAGAATCTAGAACTAGAGGTCTCTGTTTAAAAATAAGGGGTCACCCATTTAAGACATTGATGAGGAGAATTGTTTTCTCTCAGAGTGTCGTGAGTCTTTGGAACCCTCTTCCTCAAGAGACGGTGAAAGCAGAGTTTTTGACTATTTTTAAGGCAGAGGTAGATAGATTCTTGATGAGCAAGAGGGTGAAAGGTTATCGGGGGTAGGCAGAAATGTGGAGTTGAGGTTACAATCAGATCAGCCTTGATCTTGTTGAATGGTGGAGCAGGCCCAAGTGGCCTACTCCTGCTCCTAGTTTGTATGTTTGTATGAAGATGATTGAGACCCAGTGCTGTAGGAGACTGCATCTCTCCAGGCAGATTGTCACAGAGATCTGTGCCCTTGTTGCCAAAGGCCTTGTACCACTAGTCACCATGCCCTGTCAATAGCCATCAAAGTCACTGTGGCCTTGAACATCTTTGCTTCTGGCTCCTTCCAAGATTCAGCTGCGGACCTTAGTGACATCTTGAAAATGGCTGCACACCACTGCAACTGATGCCCTCTTTTCCAAAGCTGGACAGCACATTCATTTCACAACAGACATGGCCTCGCAGGGGAAGAGCTTTTGTTTACATCGCTGGATTCCCCTAGGTGCAGGGCATCATCGATTGTACCCATGTGGCCATCAAGGCACCCATGACCAGCCACTCAGATCCATCAAAGGGAAGGGCTTTGACTCCCTCAATGTCCAACTGGTCTGTGACCACAACAGAAGCTTCCTCCATGTGTGCACTCATTTTCCTGGCAGCTGCCATGAGTCCTTCATCCTCTGCCAGTCAAGGCTGCCTCAGATCTTTACTCCAACTCCCAAAGTTCATGGATGGATCTTAGGAGACAAGGGATATCCCTTGAAGACATGGCTACTCACCTCTCTACAGGAGCCCAAGACAGAGGCACAGAGGAAATACAACACCTATTCAGTAGAACAACCATTGAGAAGGGCATCGGGCTTCTGAAGATGCGATACCACTGCCTGGACCAGTCAGCTGGTGCCCTCCAATACCCTCCTGCAAAGATCCCGGTCATGGTGGTGGTCTTCTGTGCTCTCCATGACATGGTGCTTTGGAGAGCTATGGACCTGGAGGATGATGAGGGCCAATAAGGCAACAGCTCATCGGGGAGAGGCAGGAGCAGGAGGTGAGCGAGGAAGAGGAAGCAGAGAGAGATGATGCTGAAGAGAGAGGTGCCCCTGCTGCACGACGACGTGGCCTGCTCCTGCTACCTTCTGTGAAGAGGATCTTTCTCATCTCCTTCATTGGCCTCCAACATTAGATCGAGGTCAGCATTGATGAAGCGAGGGAAACCTTACCCTGGATGCCAGGCCTCTGTCTCCCCTGTGACATCTCACTTCCCTCTGGTGTTGTGGAATGCTTTGGCACAATTAGCAGATTTCTCCCTTCGGACAACCAGTTCCCTCAGTGATGGCTGCCGTGCGAGTTTCAATGAGTCCACACTTCATCTGACTCTCCTCCATTCCCACCCCCACTGGCTATAATTGGACAAGATACCCGTCTCCATATCAAGTAAAGGTTTACCCATGCAAAAGTCTTAACTTGAATCAGTTTCCCACCAGAGGCGGGTTTCTGACCTACACATGCCGAAAATTCAGCCTCAGGTTCCTAAACAGCACACTGAAGGTTCATTTCTATTAATTGTATGAATACAAACGTCTTGAGGAAAAGCACTAATTTATGTTCTTTCCAAGTCGCTGTGCAGAGAGAGAGAGAGCACAGCACACACAATTAGGAAAATGCAATTACATTTTTTAATTACCATAATTTATTTTTTCACAACCATAATTTACCTCGCTTTTCTTCGCCCATTCCCAGTTGATAATTAGAAATGACTGAGAAGGTATTGGATCACTGAGGCACACTGAACATGCCTTCCCAATGCTGGGAGATCCTGCATGTTTGCTAAATGTGCGTTGCATACTTCAAAATGAGATGTTAGCCACTGAGTTTAAAATTTGGAGGAAGGAAATGACACTTAATGACACTTAATGAATGCAGCAGTGTTGTGATTACAGCAATCCAGAGGTCATTGATTCATATAGCCCAATAATAGCAGAAAATGCTGGATTGTCACAAAACCCAACTGGTTCACCATGCCCTCTGACCCCCACCCACCACTGGCCAGCACATGACTCCAGTCTGGTATATGGTTGGTTCTTGATGCACTAAGTGCAAGGCATTCAGTTGCAAAAATGATTGCTGCAGAAGGAAAAAGCGTAACTAGGTATGTGCAATACTTGAAACCTTGCCAACATCACCCACATCTCCAAGGCAAAATAAAATCTTCCATGACAGTGCTGTCAATGTTAGTGCCAAAACTGGGGGCAAAATATCATAGTTCTTTAGATTATATAACTTTATCTTCAACAATATTTTAATAAAAATGATCCACTTCATGTAAATTTTCTGTATTAACATTATGCCCTCAGATATCTATTCCTTTGGTTTGTGTTTTTCATTCTTTATATTTTTAAGAATGAACATTCCATTCCTGAAAGGTATTAAAGAATAGCAGAGCTGGAGGATTGTGAGCACGGAGCCATGAGATTATTAGGAACAAGCTAAGAGATTGAGAGCAGCAGTGTCAGGAGATGGCAGAGGGTGGAAAGAGTTCCTGATCACACAGCTGGGAAAAGCAGGGCACAAGTATAAGGCTGTTGGGACAGAGATGGCAATTGATCAGAATTATAGCAAAACCGAGCAAGTAAAAAAATATATTTTGTTTGATAACAGGGAATCTGTACACTGATACTGACAGTAGTTGTGTGTGCAAATAGACCTCCAGAACCAGGTGACAGTCCTGTAAACGAGGCCCATGGAAGTAAGCTCCTTAGAGATGCAAGTTCTCCTCCAAGTCGCACATGATCCTGACTTGAAAATATATCGCCGTTCATTCATTGGTGCTGGGTCAAAATCCTGGAACTCCCAAACCTAACAGTAGGGTGTACCTACTCCCTACAGACAGTAGCAATTCAAGAAGGCAGCTCACCACCGCATTCCCAAGAGCAATTAGGGGTAAACAATAAATGCTGACCCGCATCCCATGTATGAAAAAATTCATGCAGAGTAGCTTGATGTCTGAATGGAGCCTACAGAAATAGGTTTCGACATGAGCTAATAACGACCCTATACGTGAGGCACTGGTTGTCCTGCTTGTAAGCAGGACTTATGTAGCCAAATTCACAATGTTGGTCATGTTCATTATTTGTTTTAATTGAAAATCTTACTGATTGCATTTGCACATCTGAAATTCACAGGTCTGTCATGTATCATTGAAAAAGCAAGCATCACATACTGTGCATGAATATATTTTAATATCTCTGACTATGAGAAGTAAACTCCATTCCAAGTATAAGTATGTTCACAAATCATAAATCCTACTCCCAATGTTATTAACATATCTGATACTACAGCAAAACAAAAACATTTACAAATAATCATTTCAAAATGAGCTTCTGTCACATTCTGGGCAAATATTATTGCTAATATTTGCACTGGCATTGGGCAACATACCCCACATATAATTGGCACAGTAGTCCCTCAGCACTGATGGTGGAGACACTGACCATAAATAGCCTGGTGACCTAAGAAGCCTTCCTTGCTTCCCCCTTGCCCAGTTGGACTAAATATGTATACATTTTGTAAAGCACTAGTGCTATTTAGGACCTCTGGTCTGTCAGAAAGAGGAGGTCTTACATGATCGAGTTGTCAAGGTTACAGCAAAAGTTGTATAGTAGTGGTACAAAATCCTCATGACTCACCCAACAACATGATCTCCAAGGAACAGCAATATTTAATTTGCAATAGTTTATCTTATCCATGTGGGTTTTTCTGTCCCTTTCTGCACACAGCAAGGTGCAGAGTAAAACTATAATCCTGTTCTGCTACTATTGAGAGCATAGGGAGACAAAACATGTGCACAGGCACATTCACAAACACACACATGCAGTTACACCTCATGTTATGCCACTAAGTCACAGCAGCTGTTTCTGAAGGGAACAAATACTCAGTCTGATAATCCAGGATGGTTGCTATGTAACCATCGCCTGTGTGCATCTCAGATTGGCGAGCTCCATTCCCAGTCAAAACTTCAAACCCTTGGGTGATATAGGGGAACAACTTCATGCAACTGAAGAGAAAGCTCAGACTAAAGGAAATTGGAGTTTATTCACCAAATAGCTCGTCTAGCTGGCAGCTATGGTAATTGTTGGTGACAATTCATCTTGAAAACCACACGTGGACACTGCAATGTTGAGATCTTCACAGATGGAATCAATGTAATTAATTACTGCCACAATCTTGTTTGTAGTCTCTTGTCACTGGATTATGAGTTCAGGGTACCAGATGCAACCCCTGAAACAGAAAAGGAAAATGGTTCGCGTAGCGAGGCAAGTTGCCTAGCAATGCTTCCTGCTAGATATTTTTAAAAAAACATATTTGACTGTTATGGAGCATAAGGGTATGCAATGATGAGATTGGTGATAATTTCCAACTTCAATGAAGATTAAAAAAAAAGCTCAGCAAAAGTTTACGAGACTCCCCAAAAGCTCACTTGGCCATATCGACCAGGAAGGTTCAGGTGGAAACAGTAAGGTTGAGTCGACTGACCTACAGGTTGAAGTGGTCAACCTGCAGAAGACAACATTGAAGGGGAGGGTCTGACTGAATTAGAAAGAGTCTGCCGTGGAACCATAGTTTCAATCAAGCCAGAAAAACTAAGCTGGGTAACTACTCTTACTCAATAAAATAACTATTAAGAATAAATTTAAGAATTACTCGTATAAAGGGAACCTAATTAAATAGCAGCCAAAGCACATTCAGAAAGTGGAGATCCTGCCTGACCAACTTCCTTGACTCTTCTGAGGAAGTAACATTTTAGTGCAGCATTGATAAGCCCAATGATAAGTGAAACTTATAGAAAGTCATTAACAATGTTCCATAAGAAAGGTTGCTACCCAAGCGTAAGGCAATGGATATCCTAGGAAAAATTTGGAGGTGGATGATTGCAATTGATCGAAAGAAAGGAAGCAGTGAGGAAGATTTCGGGACCGACTTCGGGGTTGGGGAGATTTTACCATTGGTGCAACCTTGACAACTTGATCATGTAGGAACTCCTCCTTCTGACAGACCAGAGGTCCTAAGTGGTGTAATATAATAAAAGCAAAATACTGCAGATGCCAGAAATCTGAAATAAAAACAAGAAATGCTGGAAATATTCAGCAGGTCTGGCAGCATCTGTGGAGAAGGAAGCAGAGTTAACGTTTCAGGTCAATGACCTTTCATCAGAACTGGCAAAGGTTAGAGATGTGATAGGTTTTAAGCAAATAAATCGGGGGTGGGGCAAGAGACAACAAAAGGGAAGGTGTTCCTTGGACAGGGTCACAGAGAATAACTGACCAGAAGGTCATGGAACAAAGGCAAACGGTATGTTAATGGTGCGTTGAAAGACAAAGCAATAGTGCACAGAGGGTGTTAATTGACAGAAAAATGAACAGCCCTGGCCCAAAGCACAAACATGAAAAAAAAGTTCAGGCACATGGTTAAAAAAAATGAATGATGAAACAAACTAGAATAAAATAAACTAAAATAAAAAGAAAAAAGAAAAAAATAACTGAAAATAAAAAGGGGGGCCCATCATGCTCTAAAATTGTTGAACTCAATGTTCAGTCCGGCAGGCTGTAGCTTACTTAAATGAGATGCTGTTCCTCAAGCTTGCGTTGATGTTCACTGGAACACTGCAGCAATCCCAGGACAGATATGTGGGCAAGAGAGCAGGGGGGAGTGTTGATATGGCAAGCAACCGGAAGCTCGCGGTCATGCTTTCGGACTGAGCGGAGATGTTCCGCAAAGCGGTCACCCAGTCTGCGCTTGGTCTCCCCAATGTGGAGGAGACCACATTGTGAGCAGCGAGAACATTATACTAAATTGAAAGAAGTACAAGTAAATTGCTGCTTCACCTGAAAGGAGTGCTTGGCACTTGTGCTATTTCCTTTTCAAAATGTATAAATATTTATTTCAACTGGGCAAGGAGGAAGCAAGGATGGATTGTGTTTCTTCGGACACGAGGCTATTTATGGTAAATGTCTCCACCGTCAGTGCTGAGGGAGTACTGTGCCAATTATATGTGGGGTATGTTGCCCTATTGCCAGTGCAAATATTGTGTTTAATTATATGCAGGTGGAGGACATTAATGGAGTCTTACTTGAGCACATATAAAGAGACACTTACTGAAATTATGGGCTGCATTTTACCAAGCCCACAACGTTGGGCTCTGTGGTGGGGAGGGGGCCAGAATATGGGTCTGGCAGCGGCTCCCCGCCGCTGGACGGGACCTGAATTTCAATATTTAAATCAATAAAATTCATACATTTAAATCAAATTTCCTTCCATCTCACAGGCCCACTGTGATCCTCACCCCAGTGGCCAGCACTGCCACACCTTCGGATCCCCATCTGGGGAAAGCCAGCATGACACTGGTGGGGAGGGGGGAGGAGGTAAGATTTTCTGTGCCGGTGGGGGTAAGGGGCAGGGAATGGGGTCAAATAAACATAATGGGTGTAGGGGATGGTGTGAAGGGCTGAACTTTAAATTTTGTGCAGTTTTGGGGGGGGAACGGTCAGATTTAAAAGGTAAATGTTTTGGTGGGGGGGTGGGGCGAAGGGCAAATAGTTAATATAATTGCTATTGGAGCTGGGAAAGAGGCATTAGAAATTTATTGGATAAATTTTGGGGGGATACTGCTTTAAAAATTCAAATTGACCGGCAGGGCTGGCTGCCCTTTAAAAATGGCACACAGGCAGCTGATATCATTGCCGGAGCCAGACAGCCCGCCCCCTCCACATGATTGGAGGGGGGGGGGGCGGGTCACCCTGGCTATTTAAATGATCCGCCGCCGCCTGGGAGATTGCGGCAGCTTTTTCCATTTTTTGAGCTCGCTGCCAAGCTCTTAAAATCCAGCCCTGTGTGGGGGTTGAATTAGGAGGTATATGCTTGTAATGTTTCACTCTGTAAATAAATATAAGACTGAGTAAAGATTGGCTCCTGTCTTATCGTTCACCAACTGGCTTTCTAAAATATAACATGCTACCCTAGGAATTGGTGCTTGGCTTCCTACTCTCTCTCCCTACATAAATGCCCTGGATTCCAAAACACAATGCAAGTTGGTCAGGCTAAAATAAAGGGGTGGAAGGGAAATGGGCGGGCAACGGTACAATCCGATAAAGCAGTCAAGGAATTACAGAAGTACTTAAAGAGATTTGCAACTGGATAGAATTGTGGTGGATGAAATTCAGTTCAAGTAACTGCAAAAATGTGACAGTGGGGAAAAAAAATGGGACAACTTAATAAATGTGATCAAACTGCTGAGGAGAGGCTGAAAGAAATCCTGTGAGTAATAATTGAACTCATCCACAGCCATATTTAATTCTTGTAGAGTAGTAAATAGAAAGTGGAGATACATCGCCAAATCAGTACAATATAATTCTGAGGCCACAATTGCAAAAGCTTGTTCGGGCCAGGCCACACTTTGAGCACTGTATTTGGTTCTGGTCACAGAGGCAGTGCAGGAAATATCCGAGGACTGGGAGTGGTGCTGAGAAAGGCTTATGAGGTTGTCCCTAATGACAGAAGGCTGAGCTATGAGGAAAGGTAAGAAAAGGAGCAAGGTTAGAGAGGACCCTGTAGTGGAATGGAAAAGGCTAATCCAAGTCATATCTCAGCACAATGGGACACAGAAAGAAAATAACAAGCAGCACGTTTAGGACTAATGTCAGGAAGCATTCCTTCATCGAGAACGATTAGTAGCTGGAATAGTCTTCCACATAGTGTAGTGCAGGCTAAAACTGTGGATTCCTTCAAAGGCATTTAGATGCTGTGCTGGGGAGACAGTAGATTTTTATGCAAGGGTTAGCTTGATAGAACGAATGAGTATCCCGATCAGCATGTAAGTTTGTGGCAGTGGTTTGTAGAAATGTAAAGCTGGCTTCAGGGTTGCTGGAGAGATTGCTCCTAATTGAAAAAGAGAAAGAATTTGCTTCTTTACAGTGCCTTTCACATCTTCAGGATATCCCAGTGGCTTCACAGCCAATTAAGTCATTTTTTGAAACGCAGTCACTGTTATATATTAGGCTAATGCAGCAGCCAATTTGTGCACAATAGGTTCCACAAAAAGCAATCAGATAATCTAATCTTTTTTCAGTGGTGTGAGTTGAGGGATATATGTTTGCCAGAACACCAGGAGGAAGCACCTGCTCCTCTTTAAATTATGCCATGGAATATTTCATTTCCACCTGACTGGATATATACGTGCCTCACATAAGAGACAGCACTTCCAACAGAGCAGGACTCTCTCAGTACTGCACTGAAGTGCTGTACAATGTGTCTAATAGAAGGTGCCGTGACATAGATATTGGCCACCATTGGTATCATGTCCAAATGGCTGTTCTTCACGTATGAGACTGGACTGTAAGGGGGGGGGGGGGGGAGTTTAACCCCAAAAAACAGGCAGGTTTGGGTCAGCTGGAGAATAAAATGTTAGAAGTCTGAATCCCACAACCAACCCACCCAATTCCAGTGGGATGGAAGGGGTGGGGGGGGGGGTAATTTTATGCTTTCCCACATGGCGGGTTTGGAGGCAGGGAGAACATGTAATCAGGTGGGATGATGCCAGGGGTCGCTCCCCGCCTCTGCCAAAATTAAGTCCGGGGCGGGAAGGCCTGTGATCCCACCCCACCAATAATTGAGGTCCTTAAGTGGGTAATTAAGGGTGTCATCCCACCGCTGCTGCAATTAGCCCAGTGGTGGGTGGACCTGTTGCTGCACAGGGAACATGGCAATAAAAACACTATGCGGGTTGCTTGCCGACTCCGGGGTTGGGGGTGGGCAATCCCTCATTAGAAGGCACAGTGCCTGAATGAGGGACCTGGCATTGGGAAGGGTGGGCTTGCTGAAAATCAGCACCACCACCCTCCACTTTCCCTTGCTGCTGACCTCCCCCTACTCCTCCTCCCCTGCGCCCCCCAGCCCGCGAGGCCCCTCCTGCCCTGACTTACCAGTGGCCTGTGTCCAGCGCTACTCCTAGCCCTGCAGCAGCCACTGCCTCCGCAAGACGCTACTCAGTTAAAGAGCTGTTAGCCTCTGATTGGCTGGCTGCTCTCGGAGGGCAGGACTTCCATCGCTGGTGTCTTTGATCCTGTGGAAGGGCCGTTGTAGTCCAGTTAAGTGTCTACTTGGCATTTGATTCGGCAGGCCTGCCACAGAGGGGGCGATGCAAGGTTCTCAGCGGCATTTTTGCTGGAGGCCAAGAACTCCATCATCCGGATAAAATCCCAGCCAAGGCGTCTGATCATCACTCCTGAAGGTAGCCGCACCTATTTAGGCACCCCACTTTCCCCCCTCCCGCATCCCACGCCCCACAGCCGGTGTGCGGACCTACCTGGTCCTGTGGCCTCCTCAGACTGCTCCCCACCCGACCAGAAACAAAGCTGGTCAATCAGCCTGGCTTCTGGTCTTTCACGCTCTACCAGATTCCCGCTCCCGGCCGGTCAAGAGCGTTCAAACAGCCCCCCAAGTGGTCTATTCTAGCATAAGGCCTAACAGCCGAACCTAATCCCATCCTCTGCAAACTCCATGCATACATATATCCCAGACAGCGATACTGGATAGTGATCAGAAGCAGGAATTCTGGCTCTAGCTAGGGCTGTTGAGACCAATTGTGGTAGCCTTTATGTGTCTTGGCTTAGCACAACAAAAACAGCTGAGACCAGGGGATATCCATCGCAAAATGGGGGGGGTGGGTGTGGGGTGCAGGAACAGTGGCAGGTGGGCCCAGAATGTCCCACCGCTGGCTGGCGTGCCAGTTCCCCGGCACAGTCTAGACTCCCAGTCGTTTTCTAGGAGGCCAGTCAGGTCCAGCACAGCGACCCACTCACAAGCGGTCAGTTGCCTATTGAGCCAAATAAGAGACCGATTAAGGCCCCTGTCCTGAGCTGACTGGAATTTTCCAGTCTGTAGGCGGGCTGCCTGCAATGACCAAAACACGGCCAGAGAAAGGAGGCAGCCTCCCACCAGCGGACTGCGGGCCAGCACTCTGGATTACTTTTATAAACCTCCCCCGCAGCTGATGATGAAAAATGGTCACAGCTGCGACTGTAGCCCACCCTCTGGAGGAGGTCTCCCTCCACAAAGGTGGTCTTTCAGCTGTGGCCAATTGCACTTTTATAGATTTTAAAAGCACTGAGAGGGCATATCAATCTTGAGGTGCCCTCTCTCTCCCTTACCTACATCGGCAGGGTGCTGACTCTTTCAGTGCTGGAGGGCCTCCTAGTGGCCCTCCAGCATCAGGAGCTCACCCACCATGCTTAATGGGATGGTGAGATCACCCTCTGGCCGTTAATTGGCCAATCCTACAAAAATTGTGGTGGGTAACTATTCCCGACAATGGTGTGGGATTGGCATCTGTATTTGATCCCAACGTCGGGGTCCCAACCCCAACGGAAAATCCAGGCCCTCGGATCAATCCTGGAACCTCCCCAGTGAGTTCCACACTGGTTCGTGCATTCTAATGGAGCTACACATCTCGGTTATGACAGGGTGCACAATACTGTTATTCAATCAGGCTGGGATTTCTCTCTCCTTCTGCCATTAACCATCAACAGAGGAAATTACCAGCCATTTACATTTGGAGTACAGATTTCTGCATGCATCTGTATAAATACTGTGCTGTGTGTGCAGACTCCCACTTGCAAACAATACGACAAAACTATCGAGTGCTGTCAACTAAATGCAACTGCCCTTCTACAGAATTGAAGGACACTGAGCAACCAATCAGATTCAAGTGACAGACATCATCCATGGTGGAGTCAGCCACTGCATCTTTCTCTCAATTTATACCCTCTTCCTGTGTAAACATTTAGCAACCAAAATAAACAGCAGGTGCCCCTTAAAAAAAAGACATGAGTGGCCAGAACGCAAACAATGAAATTATCGTCAATGAAAGGATTCATTCGGTTATTCCACGTTGGTCTAATTACAAGCAACAATGGCACCTCTACTTAAAATAAAGAAAATAATTGGGATTTATTAATGGATGCCAAAGCTCATTAATTAACCAGGCTCACCTCGGACTGTTTTACTTTTCTCTCTTCACTTGTCATGTGAAAGCATTGGGAGTATGGCTCTGAGGCTGGGATAGTTAGTGTATTTTATTAACCAAGCGGTGTTGATGCGACAGAATCTTCCATTTGATTACAGGTTTCTTCATGTTTGTGTCATAGAGTAGACACTGTGGCCTAGACATTAGGCCACATAGCACTCATTTATTGGCCACTAACTCATCTATTAACCTTCCAATATGGTGGGCAGGAAGCACCTGCGCATTTCTGGTTGGAAGTGTATTGCCTGCATGGATGAGGTAGTTGTTCTGGCAGTGGCAGCACACAGGACAGAGCACACAGGCTACTATCGGCTGCAGCTGCCCACGACCCTCACCCTGCACCCCCACTCAAGCTGCCAAATGCCTCCCCACGCCTTGGCTATTTATTTATTTAGAGATACAGCACTGAAACAGGCCCTTCAGCCCACTGAGTCTGTGCCAACCATCAACCACCCATTTATACTAATCCTACACTAATCCCATATTCCTACCACATCCCCACCTGTCCCTATATTCCCCTACCACCTACCTATACTAGGGGCAATTTATAACGGCCAATTTACCTATCAACCTGCAAGTCTTTGCTGGTGGGAGGAAACCAGAGTACCCAGTGAAAACACACGCAGACACAGGGAGAACTTGCAAACTCCACACAGGCAGTACCCAGAATTGAACCCGGGTCACTGGAGCTGTGAGGCTGCGGTGCTAACCACTGCACCGCCACTTGTTCCGTCCGATCTGCTGGCCTCCTACTTCAGTTACTTGAGGGGCACTGCTAACATCGCAGAGGCCTGGTTTTCTGCTATGCTTTGCTGACAGCTATGCACAGCCCGCTGGCTCCATGGAAATGAGCCCCAAGGCCCAACATCAGGTGCATCTTGGACCTCACCATTCAAGCACAGGAATTGTATCCCACACTCACTACATGCCCGAAAATGGAAGCACCTGAATTTCCAGGCCAGTGTGCAATGTTATATCAAGCCATAACAGACGTGAGTGTTATAGGCATTCCTTCACTCACTTCTAGCTCCAATCTTAATCTGTCCCTTATCAATATATTTTGTCTCTATCGTCTTGAGATTACACAACCGTTGCCTTCCTGAACTTTACTCACTCCTTCCCACAGAGTCCAAATAAAGAATCCTCCTGCACAATCTCCCTCTTCTCTGCTTTCCTACTGTTTTGAAAGCAATCATCATCTCACAGTGTCCTACTCTAATGTGTTCTTTCCCAAAGGCTTTTAAAGTGTGAACTCCTTACCCCTTTCATTGTGTTAAGTTTAATAAAAAGTAGATGAGTAAAAGATTTTTTTCCTCTTGTGAACTGCTATGCCTAGTTTGGCATCCCAGCTATCATGTAATCCCAAACATTAGTCCAAAAGGTGCCTATTCAGGATTATTAGGGCTTCACTTGACATCGATCATGGGAAACTCCAGCAGCATTTCTCAGACAGAGGTGAGGGCTTGGACTTTGCTTAGGAAAATTTGCCAGTGATCAGCACAAATCCAGAGGATTCATCCAAGAAGCATCTCTCTCTCTGTTCGCAACCTGCCAGATAGAGATAGACTCAGGTCTCCGGTAAAAGTACCAGAAAGTAAAGCATAGTCAGGCTATAACAAGTGAGATGATGCCATTCCACAGAGCAGCCTGAGTGCAATTGGTGAACAGAGGTTTCCTATAGGGTACTGGATGTTAGATAGCTCTCTGTGGTCAGTCTGTTTCAATTTAAAGCCAACAGCTTCAAAGCTGCAGCCTTTAAATTTTGTGGGCCTGCAAAGCAAGGAAGCTAGATCAGATTTAGGTAGATTATGTAAATATATCTTAAAGGTTCAGGCAGAAAGCACTGTTGACAAATCGTCTGTTTTTTTATTTGACAATTTGCACTTTCACCGTCCATCATGTGAACATCAACAAGCCTGCTATTTAATTTGCAACGCCCCTCATTAGTTATAAACCAGGGACTCGCCTTTGAGTTCAGCAACACAAATCTGCAAAAAAGCACAGCAACACTATGCAGTAGTTGCTGCATGAAAATAACAAGTGGAATGTGTCTCGCTGCCTGAAGAACAGCACCTCTGTAAACTGGGAGTACATGGTAGTTTTTAAACCTTCATATCGATCCTTATAGTGAAGGCTGAGCACTATCAGTAAATCAGCATTTGCCTCAGTTCTGTGGAACCATTCTGTTACGACCGGGTGAGAAAGGTGTTTAGGAGTCTTTTACTGTCTTTATCTGGTCTTATTCCAACAGGGTTTGATTTTTAAACACGCTGGGCTGAATTTTACTGGCTCCTCGAGGCCGTGGGGCGCGGCGTGGGGGCCGGTAAAATGCTGCGGGAAGAGGTCTGCCTCGATCCGCGATGTCGAGACCGGCCTGGCGCATTTTACCAGCGGCAACGGGACCTCAGTGCAGCCCCCATGCCGCATGGCGGCGGCGGCACCACAATCAACATATGGTAATGCTTACTTACCTATGCTGATTATGCAGCCCGCTGCCTCTCCACCGACACTGCTGGATTTTTTGTTGAACGGGTGGCCGTCACGTGCCATCCCGTTCATGATCTGAAAAGTCGGCGGGTCCTCGCTCTGCATTACGGAAGGGAGGAGGGAGGGGGGGATCACAGGGGTCTAACCCTGCATTCTGAAAGGGAGGAGGGAGGGAGGATAAACAAGGGTCTAACTCTGCATTACGGAATGGAGGAGGGAGGGGGGGATATGCAGGGGTCGCATTCTGCATTCTGAAAGGGAGGGGTCTGGGATTATTGGAGGGAAAGCTCTGCTGGCATGAAGGTAGGTACCGTGTACCATCCCTCCGTTAACAGTGTATGCTCTGTGCTTGTGAGGGGGCAATGACACACTAGGCACCATGTGTGTGGGGAGGGTGCCAGAAATGGCAGGAGCATTAAGGTTTTATGGATGGTGGGGGCACTCGATTCAGCTGGTAGGATCTTGATGTGGTCCTGCTGTGCCACTCTGAGTATTGGCCAAGATGGGCATTGCCATAGCACGCCACATAGTTGATCCAGGAAAGCAGCTGATGTACCCGTCAACACCAATCCATGCCCTGTTAGGAACATTTGAATACATGCAGGGTTCAACTTTATTTATCACATGGAAATAGGTAGGGCTCATCCTACACTGTGAGATCCTCTGCTCGTGAGGATCCGTATTCACCAGTGACAATATCAACAGGCAAATGTGATCCACGTAGAGGCCCCTGGTCATGAGCAGCAGCCCCCAAGGGGAGCCCGCCATTATGTTTGCCGTGCATCTACAGGCCCCACATGTCACGTCATCGGCTATCAGAGCACCAGTGTCAGAGGAGATTGCACATATAGAAAGGGTGGTGACATGTCTCTGTGCCCTGCTCAAGGATGACCTGCAGCCCATGGGCTCCGGTGGACATCCCATGCCTTTGTTCCTCATAGTGGCAGCGGTTCTCAAGCCTGACGCCTCTGCAGCATGACCCCTTGTGGGGTCACACAGTCAGCAGTGCACTGCTGCATCAGGGAGGTCACCAAATCCCTGCACCGGAGGGCCAGTGAGTATGTCCACTTCAGGACGGACTCTCACAGCCAGGCCCAGTGGGCCATTGGTTCTGGCACCATTGCCGCAGATGCTTGCTGTGAATGTGTGACTGCTTCTCAGGCAGCTGCCATGACACCTGGGTCTTGCGCCAGTCCCAGCTGCCACCACTGTCACTGAACTGGCTAAGATGGAGGGGTGGCTTCTTGGAGATAAGGGCTATCCTTTGCAGACATGGCTCCCGACACCAGTGAGAGACTCCACCACTTCTGCAGAGGAGAGATATAACGCTAGTCAATGAACTACATGAGCCACCATTGAGCAGGAGATCGGCATGCTGAAAGAGTGCCTCCAATGCCTGGATGGATAGGGTGATGCTCTGTACTATGGGCCGAAAATGCCAACTCCTTTCCTTGCTGCTCTGCACAACCACGCACCCAATAGGGGCCATGATGAGGAGAGACATCAACAGGATTCCTCCTTGGACTATGAGGACGCTGAGGACCTACAACATGAAAGACGCATGGGAGGGTAGATGGCACCCAGGCTCTGCACGCAGGGCTAGCAGTGACTCAGGGATGTACGGAAGTGGCTTATCAGGCAAAGGCTGTCTGCTTCATAGGAACCGACATGAGCTCTGCAAGCCACACATCACCCTCACTCACCTGCTGTGCACCAGTCCACATCTGCAGCATCCCTTTGTAAACCATTAGAGGCAGCAGCTGACTGAGCCAATGTCCATGTCACTGCATCTGTGGAGACGCTCATGTGTGTAATGATGGCATGGCAATGATGTTATTGCATACATTGGCTCTTCTGCAGGGCCAACAGTGCAAAGGGATGTGACATATGCTGGCACATATCATTCACACAGAGAAAAAGACACAAATGTTGGTGAGGAACATTTAGTGAAAGACATATTTACATTGCTGTGACACCCGTGCATTCCAATTTGTGTCAGTGTGTTCTCTGTAAACCTCTGTAATACCTTTTATGGTCTATTTAAGTCTCACGTCCTGGAATGTGCAAATTTAATATTATTCACCCAGGTGTGGCACGCCTACAAGAAGCAATGTTACACTTGAGTGGGAGAAGAGGATCGCAACTTCACAGGACACTGGGACACAGCAGGGTAAGTATGTGGCAGCAAAGCGGAAAGTGCTGGGGTAATTCAGCAGGTCGGGCAGCATCTGTGGAGAGAGAAGCAGAGTTAACTTTGAGGTCTGTGAATTTGGACAAATTAACTCTGCTTCTCTCTCCACAGATGCTGCCTGACCTGCTGGATTTCTGCAGCACTTTCTGTTTTGCTGCCAGATTGACAGCAGCCCCACTCTTCAGTAGTCAGTTAAGTACTTCTTCGACAGCTGTCAGGAAGCAGGCGTTGGGGCGCTTAAAATAGAGCCCCAGCACCTGCTGCACAGCTGTCAAAGGGTTCCTCACTGCACGGAATGTCCCGCCTCTCCCCACATAATATCGGGGGGGTTGGCTCGGCGCAGTGATGCTAATGAGCCCACGCATGTAATATCAGGCTAAATGCGGGCACCGCACTGAGTTGAAAAGGTGCCACCACACAGCACGGTGCCCGAATAAAATTCAGCCCTCTGTGTTTTGAGCTCCCCCTTTGATGAATCCTTGTTCACCACTTTCCAATTATAAGGCAAAGAAATGAGCATAAACAGGCTTTCTTAGTTTTAAAGAAGAAAAGTGAAATTTATTAAACCTTAAACTTAAACTTTAGCACAGTTAATGCCTATGGATCTACAACGTGCCCATACTAGCATACACATGCGATACACACATGCAAATAGGGACAGAAAAGAGCAGAAGAAAAATAAAATGAAGAGGTTTGAGGCAATATCAGAAGAGTTTCTTGTTTACTGTGCTTGGAGCTCACTGTAGTCCTTTTGTAAGTAGATCTTGCTTTTTGTTGGGGCCCAGTATTCTTTTTAAACCTTGTTTACTGTAGGAGACTTTTCTCTCTTGGGGTTCATGTGTCTTCAATGATTTCCGAAGCTGGTGAGAGTGAGATGAGAGCAGACAGGAGAGAGGTGTTCTAAGTCCAGGAGGAACAGCCTTCTGAGTTTTAACCCTGTGGCCAGTTCAAATTCAAAAAACTCCAACAGTCAGTCAGTCATATGACTAAACTGGCCAGACCACGTCTGTTTGTGTATTCGGCCATCTTAGTAGTTAACCTGGAATGCTTCAATGTCTGGTAATCAAAAGTCCATTGTGGATTAAATTGGAACAGGGAATAGCCCCTTTGTCCTTTGAAGTGCTGTCCGTTGATATGCTAATGTCTCTTTCCAGCCAAAGTCTCCAGTTGTTTTTTTAAAGCAAGTTCTTTCTTCACCAACAACAGTTTAAAATCAATGTTCATGTGGCGAAATTAATTTCCTCATTCTTGGCAGGTGGAGGACTTGCCTGATAATTAAAGTACAAGTACTGCACATTCCACCATTGCATTATCAGTTTATCAGTTATACCTTTATAGTGGATATTTAGGTAATAATTTTGTGCGTTACAGATATGTGACCCTGCCAAATGTATGATGACTATCAAATTCCACAAATGAATCAGAGTTCCGTGAAATCAGATACTGCAAAATGGATTACAACTGACACTGATACAAAGCCATTTTATAAGATATTTATCCCTTTTTTTTGTAAAGGGAAGAAACCAGAGCAGTCAGGCTTTCATTCCTCCTACAATCCAGAAACTTTTCAAACCCAAGCTTTGTTGCAGCTTTTCGTGAGTTCCCATTTACCTCATCTTCTATCCTAATCTCTTCAACCTTGGTGATGGCCAGTAAGAGGCTCTTGACCCCTGACTACACATTCCCACTTGCAACTGTCTGTTTTCTGGCCATCTTAATCATTCTGACCACAGTTTCATTTTCTTTTTAACTTTTGAGTTCAATATTTAGTCATAAACAGTTACTTAGCTGGATATGAAGGATTAATGAATTAGGGCAATTAAAAGCTTGTTCTAGTGAGAGGTTCTGGCCTCATGTATTCATTCAAAAATGCGGCCCTATCTTAGTTTTTTTAATTTGCTTTGCACCAGACACTCCTGCCAGAAGCAATAAATCTGCATATAGGACTCGCTTTGAATGTCTATAATTTCAGAGAAAGCAGTTCCTCTCATGTTTCAGTGATCTCCATCTGGCACCCTGGCATCACAGATTATGGGAAAAGAACACAAAGGGTGCCAACTATTCATGGCATCAATCAGCTGTGATAAATTTGATTTTAAAATTTGTTTCAGTGAAGTGGCTGTCTACAAATTATTATTAATTGATTTCTTTGGAAAAAAATCTGATCAAACCTTGCTCCCCATTGTTAACTGAATGCGCTTAAACCACCTCTTACAGATTTACAAATCTTTTAGGATTGTAATTTGATAATGCATTGATTCAAAAGGTCCTAAAGTTCCTGGGCTTGATTTCTACCTGGGCCTTGAACCCAATTTCCCATGATTCTGCTTCATACGGCCTGTTTTTTTTTAAAATTCTAGTTGTGGGGGAGGTCCATAGTTGGGGGCATGTTGGAAAATAGTTTCTGACCATTCAAGAGACATCCTGCACCTCATGTCCTTGGAGCATGATGCGAGTCCAGTATAGGTCTTCTGTCATCCCCAAACCTTTATTAAACTAAGGTAATTGATCTGGAATGGGATTAATTCCCTTATCTGATGCACAATGGCTCTTGGAAGCAGAAGTAAAAAAAAAAAGGCTCTATTTCTTCAGTCTTATTGGGCCTTGAGGGACCTTAGACAGAGCAACTGTGGCAACTCCACCTTACAAGGGTGGATTGTCCTGATCTTGACCATGTTGTGAGAGAGAAATTCCATGGATAGGTAGCATCTAATTAGAACACCACTGACCAGGTTGCCATGTGAGGGGTCCTCCTAGTGGCTGTGTGTAGAGTGGAATTAAATAAAGGAAAGAACTTGCATTTATATAGCACCTTTCATGACCCCAGGATGGCTCAAAATGCTTCACAGCCAAAGAAGTACTTGTGAAATGTAGTCACTGTTGCAAATGTAGGAAATGTATCAGCCAAATTATGCACAGTAAGCACCCACAAAGAGCAATCTGGTGATGACCAGATAATCTGTTTTTGTGATGTTGATTGAGGGATAAATATTGGTCAGGATACCGGGGAGAACTCCCCTGCTCTTCTTCGAAATAGTGTCACAGGATCTTTTACGTTCACCTGAAAGGGCAGACAGAGCCTTGGTTTAACATCTCATCAGAAAAATGACACCTCTGACAGTGCAGCACTCCCTCAGTGTTGCACTGGAGTGTCAGCCTAGATTTTATGCCCAAATCTCTGGGGTGGGGCTATTGCCTAAAGAGGTACACAGGAAGAGGAAAATTTCAAAAAGAAATTGAGGGAACAGTCCTCCTGATCTCCCTGGAGCACAGCAGCCAAAGGAATCAGTTCCAGATCTCTACCCTGCTGCTCTGATCTAGCCTTTGATAAATATGGAGAAGCAACTTTCCATTCCTCCCTCTGCCCATAGATGGCACCCAGCCTCTCCTTAGGATAAAAATAAAAGATAATGGGGAGGGTGGGGTGGGGAGAGACAGTTTCGATGCAAAGATTTGAGGTGCCCAAAACCTCACATTTTAAAGGATCAAATAAAGCAACAAAAAAAAAATCACACTCGATAGGCATTCTGGGGAGGCTTCCTTTAGAAGTACATAACGTTCTAGACCCAACCTTCTCTCTGAATCCATCAAGCATAAGTTTGCATGTAATGTCACAGGCAAATGCATTCACTCAACTCAGAGTCTATAAAATCTGCCACTTGACACCAGCCTGAGTGACTCTGTTACACAACAACTCATTTGAATCATAATGTGTGAATTAGCCGCTAGCTCAGCAAGCAACCTGACAACTACAGGACTGGGAAGAAAACACTTGCACAGTAAGGCATTATCCCATCTGTTTTTCTCTGATTTGGATACAGTGAAGAATATTCCAAGACTCATGGGATATGATTTATTTTCCATGCAAACATCAATGTCTAATCCCATCCTACGGGACCTCAGTGTGTTATGTTTCTGGGCTATGTTAAAAATTGATCAGTTAAATTTAAACAAGTGAGGCTGGTTACAAAAATGGGTTTAGTAATATATTTTAAGGCATCAATGTGGCTCAGTATTTAGGCTCTTGCCTCTGAGTAAGAGGATCATTGATTCAAGCCATACTCCAGAAAATTATTGTCAAAAGGAAGTACAGTTCCAGTAATTAGAATCATAGGGTATGTATTCTGACCAGTGCTTTTCATGTGGGTAACTTTGCCAGTCTGTACTGGCAACAAACAACCTCACCCACCACCAGTGCAAATTGGAATTTTGAGCAGTGGCTGGGAGGTCAGATGCAGCACACCCCCAAATATCCACTTTGTGCTGAGAGCACGTGCAAATCCCCATAATCAGCATGGGCTTGTAAACAACCCACACTGTTATCTTCAACCACCAGTGGGAGTAAACCAATGGGATTCATTAGATTACAAATGGGTGAAATATTTGAAAAAGTTTACATTGCCATGTATGGTTAAAAAGTCCTTATAACATATGCAAGAGTATTATAACTGTAAAGTGTATATTATTAGATAATATATACAGAAGAGTCACATGTTTGCAGCATATAACATAAAATACGCAAGTGTTATGCACTTAAAATCAGAGTACTTATTGTGTGCATACATCTGTAAAATATATTGACAAAATGCCACATAAAAGACATGTTAGCAAAATTAAAGTCCATGACAACATGGATAAAAAACTGGCTAAGGGATACAAAGCAGAGAGTAATGTGAGTAAAGTGGTGTTTCCCAGGAGTTAGTATTAGGATGACTGCTTTTTTGAGATATATTAATGGCCTGGACTTGAGTATACAAGGCATAATTTCAAAGCATGATACAAAACTTGGAAATGTAAAACGCACAGAGGAGGATAGTAACAGACTTCAAGAAGACAAAGACTGGTAAAATGAACAAACACATGGCATATTAAATTTAACACTGAGACGCATAAGAAGTCTTACTGCAATTCTGTAACACTTTGGTGAATGCGCACCTGGAGTACTGTGTACAGTTTTGGTCTCCTCACTTATTCCTGGGATGAGGGGTTTGTCCAATGAGAAGAGATTGAGTGGACTAAGCTTCCCTTGAGTTCAAAAGAATGAGAGGTGATCTCATTGAAACACATAAAATTCTTAAGGGGCTTTGACAGGGATGACATGGGAGAATGATTCCCCTGACTGGGGAGTCTAGAACTAGGGAGCACAGTCTCAGAATAAGTGGTCAGTCATATGGACTGAGATGAGGAGACATTTCTTCACTCATAGGGTTGTGATTCTTTGGAATTCTGCTGCTCAGTTGTTGAGTATATTCTAGATAAAGATTGACAGAGTTTTGGATAGTAAGTGAATCAAAGGATATGGGAATTGGGCGGAAAGGTTAAGTTCAAATAGAAAATCAGCCATGATCTTATTGAATGGCGGAGCATGTTGGAAGGGCTGCTTTGTGCATCACAGCTCCTATTTCCTGTGTTCTTATGCAAGTGTGAAGTGGTACATTTTGTTATGAAAAATGAGGAGTGATAATTTGAACTAAATGGTGCAAGTTTAAAAAGGGTGCAGGAACAGAGACCTGGGTGTGTATGTACACAAATCTTTGAAGGCAAGTTGAGAAGGTTGTTAAAAATAGCATACATCATTCTTCACTTTATTATCAGAGGTCTAGAGTATAAAAGAAAGAAAGTCAGGCTAAACCTTTATAAACCACTGGTTAGCCCTCAGCTGGAGTGTCCAAATAGTGTTCAATTCCGGACACCACACTTTAGGAAGGATGCCAAGGATGCAAGGGGATTTTCCAGAACAGTACCTGGATGAGGAACTTCAGATGTGTGGAGAGTCTGGAGAAACTGGGGTTGTTCTCCTTTGAACAGAGGCAAGTTAAGAGGAGATTTGATTGAGGTGTCCAAAATCATGAAGAATTTTTAATAGAGCAAATAATGAGAAATGGGTTCCAGTGGCAGAAAGGCCAGTAACCAGAGAACACAGATTTAAGGTAATTAGCAAAAGAACTAGAGACAACATGAGGAAACATTTTTTTCATTTTCACACGGTGAATTGTGATCTGGAATACACTGCCTTAAAGTAGGTAAAATTTTTCAGGGCTTTGGGGAAAGAGTAGGGGATTATGATTAATTGGATAGGTCTAGCAAGGAGCCAGCACAGGTGTAGTGGGCCAAATGTCTGCCTTCTGTGCTGTATCATTCTATGATTCTATATGTACAGAATTATTTTCCACCTCTGCCATCTCTATAATATGTTATCTAATGCATGCATGGGATTATTCCATGTGTGTAGCACAGTGTGTGTTGTTATACAAGACACTAGTACATTGCTTGTGGATTTGACCTCTGTCAGCACTGATTATAAGGTTTATAATTTAGAAGATGCTGACAGAGTTCGAAGATAGACTTCACTCCATAAAGCTACCTAGTGACCAGACTTTGACATTACATTGTGTCAGTTGCCACGGCATAATTGAGTGGGAAATGTTGACACAACAATTTACAGTGGAAAATATTGACACAGAAGCATGACCAAAATTTGAAACAACAGGAAATTTGTGCCCTATGCAAGATTTTTAATATTATAAAATATGCGTACAGTCATGCTATAACAGAATAATTGAATCAGTTTCTAGAATAGAACACAATCAGTTATATTAGCATAGATTTCAATCTTAGGCAGATGCAATGAACATTGTATCTTTGTAAGATCAAAGCTATAATTATGTAATATGTACTGATTGTATTATACTTTGGAAGGTGACTGCAGACTATCACTTGATAGACTAGCACTAATTAAATCATAATCACCAATTCCTCAGTTAGAACAGCATAAACCACCTTCAGGGCCCAGGCTGTTAATGCCCTCTGGAGAACAGACTGGTGATAGCATCAATTTACATGATAGCAAAGAATCTCCACGATAAACTGTCATCTACCCATTGCTCTCCGCACAAATCAACTTCTCAATACATAAAATCAAAAAACAAGTGAAGGATGGAAAAACCATCCAGCCCATTGAAATTGGGCTGGAATTTCTCATCACCCCACCAGCCCGCGCCCCCACCCCTCCCACCAACCCCGGGAGTGGATGGGAGACGTAAAATCAGGTGGGATGGTGGGGGCTGCCATGCCTGTTGCCTACCCATCTCCACTGGTATTTAGCAGAGGGTGAAGTGGCAGGCGGCCCTCCCACCCTTAAGGTCCTTAAGTGGCTAATTAATTGCAGATGGGCACTTTGCCACCTGGGATGGCCGCCCAGGAACACTTGGAGGGCTCCCTATGGACTTGATGGGAGGGGCCCTCCTCAACAGATACCCTGTGCCTCATGGAGGGACCCCTACCCAGCGGCAAGTGCCACCTCTGCTGGAAGACCACACCCACCACAGTTGCGATTAACACCACCCCCACCCCAATTTACCAGGGCCTACCTGATTGGCCCTGGTGATCCCCGACCCCACTTACCTGCACTCTGGGCCTCTTCGATGGCTGCTGCTCCAGGGACTGCTGCAGTCCCAGCAGTGGCCATTGCTCCCAGGAGATCTTGGAGGCTGGACATCCTGCTTTAGAAGGGGGGAAGCCATGACTGCAGGCAGTTAATTGCCTGAGGACCGGAAAATACGGTTGTGACTTCCAGTGCCAGCATTGGCAGGTTCAACCCCAACTTTCCAGCTGGTGGCGGGGCCACCGCCTCTGCATTAAATCCTAGCCTTCAACTCTCTGGTACCTTAACGCTCCCAGCAGTTGTACCCAGATATTCTTTCAACAACTGTACAGTGTTTGCTTCTAATGACCCAGTCGGCAGATTATTCCAGCTATTTATCAATCTATTGAGTAAATACATTTTTCCTGATACTGGATTTAAATTTATTTTTTTATTTTATTTTTATTTATTTATTGATGCAGCACTGAAACAGGCCCTTCGGCCCACCGTGTCTGTGCCAACCATCAACCACCCATTTATACTAATCCTACATTAATCCTGTTACCCTCTCACATCCCCACCTTCCCTCAATTCCCCTACCACCTACCTATACTAGGGGCAATTTATAATGGCCAATTTACCTATCAACCTGCAAGTCTTTGGCTGTGGGAGGAAACCGGAGCACCTGGTGGAAACCCACGCACTCTCAGGGAGAATTTGCAAACTCCGCACAGGCAGTTCCCAGAATCGAACCCAGGTCGCTGGAGCTGTGGTACTAACCACTGCGCCACTGTTCCGCCCATTTTATTACTGATTTTCAAATTTAACCTCATAGAAAGAAGGAAGTTGCATTTATATAGCAGTCTTCATGTCCTCCAGACATCTCAAAGCACTTCACAGTCAATAAAGTACCTTTGAAACATAGTCACTTCAGTAATGTAGGGAAATTCAGAAACCAAATTGCACCCAGCAAGGTCCTACAAATAACAATGAGATAAATGTTGAGATAATCAGTTTGCTTGTGGTGCTAGTCAGAACATTGGAGGAACTCCTTTTTACTCTTTTTCAAATCGTACACTGCAATCTTGTGTGTCCTCCTGAGAGGGCAGATGGGGCCTCCACTCAATTTCTCATCCAAAAGATGGCAACATTCAATCTTCCAATCTACCTTGGATATGGGGGAGGTACCAGAGGACTGGAGGATTGCAACTGGTGCACCCTTGTTCATAAAAGAGGAGCGGGACAAACTCGGCCACTATAGGCTGGTCAGCCTAACATCGGAGGTGGGGGAATGTTTAGAGACAATAAACCAGGACAAAATTAATTAGCACTTGAAGAAATATGAGTTAATAAATGAAAGCCAGCATGGATTTGTTAAAGACAAATTGTGTTTGACTAATATGATTGAGTTCTTTGATGAAGTAATGGAGAAGGTTGATGAGAGTAGTGTGATTGATGTTGTGTACATGGATTTTCAGAAGTTATTTGATAAAGTACCACATAATGGACTTATTAACAAAATCAAAGCCCATAGAATTAAAGGAACAGTGGCAGCACAGACACTAAATTGGCTAAGAGACAGAAGGCATAGAGTAGTAACTAAAAAACAAAAGTGCTGGGAATACTCAGCAGGTCTGGCAGCATCTGTGGAGAGAGTGCAGAAAGGTCACTGACCTGAAACGTTAACTCTGCTTCTCTCTCCACAGATGCTGCCAGAGCTGCTAAGTATTTCCATCACTTCTTGTTTTTAGTTCAGATTTCCAGCATCTGCAGTATTTTGCTTTTATTTAGGCAGAGAGTAGGGTTGTTTATCTGCCTGGAGAGAAGTGTCCAGGAGTGCCCTCCAAGTGTCAGTTATGATCACATATATATTTTTATTTTTCTATATATATTCTAATGGCCTGGACTTGAGTATACAGATTATAATTTCAAAGTTTGCAGATGATATGAAACTTGGAGATGTAGTAAACTGTAAAGAGGATAGTAACAGACTATAGAAGGACATTGACGGATTGGTGAAATGGGCAAATACACGGCAGATGAAATTTAAGACAGAGAAGTGTAAAGTGACTCCTTTTGTTAGGAATAATGAAGAGATGGCACAATTTTAATGAGAGTGCAGAAACAGAGAAATCCGGCAATGTATTTACACAGTCTTTGAAGGTGGAAGTTTAGAAGGTTGTTAAAAAAACACACTGGACTCTTGGCTTTACAAATAGAGACGTAGAAAAGTAAGGAAGTTATGCTAAACCTTTATAAAATACTGGTTAGGCCCCAGCTGGAGAACTGTATCCAATTCTGAGCACTACACTTCAAGGAGAATGTCAAGGCCTTAGAGACGATGCAGATTTATTAGATTGGTACCAGGGATGAAAGACTTCAGCTAAATGAACATACTAGAGAAACTGCAGTTATTCTCCTCAGAGCAGAGAAATCATGGGTTTTGATAGAGTAAATAAGGGAAACGCTTTCCAATGACAGAAGTGTTGGTAACGACAGGACACTGATTTAAGTAACAAAAGAACCAGAGGCGACTCGAGGAAAAAAATAATAATGAGTTGTTATGATCTGGATTGTACTGCCTGATAGTGTGGTGGAAGCAGGTTCAATACTAGCTCTCAGATGGAAACTGGCTAAAAATCCGAAGGGAAAAATATAGTCAGGCTTTGGGGAAGAATCAAGGCAGTGAGACTAATTCCATAACTACTTTCAAAGAACCAGCACAGACACAATGGGCGTACTTCTGTGCTGTATAATTCTGATTCTAACTATAACAATGCTGCACTCCATAGGTACAGCACTGTAGTGTCAGCCGAGATTATGTACGCAGCAAATTGCATTTATTTAGGAACCTGAACATAGAAAAACAGCCCAAGTCGCTTCACAGAAATGTAATCAAATAAAGGTCAACACCAAATCAAAAATAGAGATATTAGGAGTGGTGACAAAAAGCTTGCTCAAAGAGGTGAGTTTGAAGGAACGTCTAAAAGGAGGAAAAGAAAGAGTTGTATTTACATAATGCCAGTTACAGCCACCGGACATCTCAAAGCGCTTTACAGCCAATGAAGTGCTTTTGAAGTGTAGTCAATGTTGTTAAGAGACATAGAGGGAGGAAATTCCAGAGCCAAGGGCACAGACAGCTGAAGGCACAGCCACCAATGGTGGGTCAATGGGATTTTAGCATCCACAAAAAATCAGAGTTGGAGTAATGCAATCTCTGAAGCGAGTCTTGAACCCACAATCTTCTCACTCAGAGGCAGAAGTCTGTTACTGAGACAATGTGACTCCTTATGTTCTTTAATCCTGCTTTCCTAGCTAAATTTGAAAGATATTTGAGCTTTACTCAAACAATACCATTTGATGTTATGTACCTCTACGAAGTTTACTCTTAGTCGTATGCCCCTTTTGTGACTCAAATTTACCTTACATGAGAAAATATCAATAACTTTCAGCTAAGTAAATGATGAAAACATCAATTGACAGAAATTCTGAGGCACTGCTGAAGGCACAGAGCTTTCCTAGAGCCAAGAATGAGCCACCTGCTACAAATTTATTCATCGCATCTTGGCATTATAGCCATTGTCTATGGCAGTAGTGGAGTTACGCAATTTCTACCATCAGTTCCCAGTCTTACCCCAAAGATTCCCATTTATGGCATGGTGAGAAAGTGATTGAGAGAAACAGGAAAAGCTCTGATTTTAACCTAACTCACCCTGTGAGAATGGGCTCGGTACCTGATTTACACATCACACAATTCCTGTTTCCATTCAAGTTACTGGAGCATAAAAGCAAGCCAGGCGTAAGTTGGGCATTTGAGCCAAAACCGCCATGTTCTTGTTAAGGTTTAGGTTAAATGAAAATTGGGATTCATGTTTCAACCTGTTGTATTAATGCATGTACAATCTTTTGTTCTGAAAATACTCCCTTTTTTAATAATTTTGAAGACTCGTGTTTAAAAACTGTGGAAATTGATTCATTTAAAAGACTGAAGAGATTCCATAGATACTGTTTATTTTTAAAAAGGTCACTGGAAGGATTTGGGACTTTGTGTAAAAACAAACCCTTGCTGTAAGTCACATGTCTTAAGCAGAAACATTGCTCAGGAGATGTTGTTTACAGAGAAGTGACATGTCAAGATTTATGGTGGTCAAGAGTTGGTTTCATTTTTGGATATTGTTTTGAGTCAGTTGGGGCTAAGAGAGAAACCACCAGCTCATCCTTTTTCCACCTTTTTGAGAAACCCTCAGAATCCAGTGTGATAGCTAAAACCCCTGATGCAATGATTCTCCTGGAAAGCCAGCCAGACTAATCCTCGACATTGCCTGAAAAGAACTGTTCCCAAAAAAAACCCAATGACAGCCATCAACGTGCATTTAGACGCCTGAATAAAGGACTAACTTATCCTTTTCCTTCAAGAAGTGACAAGTATTTGGCCAAAGTATTTTTTTTGTCTTTTTTGTAAAGAGAAAACATCTTCATTTTTTTCTTTAACTGATGTGTGTGTGTGTGCATGGATTAATTTAGAAAGGAACTTTCATATTTCAACCTGTGTGTTAATAAGCTTTGTATCTTTATTGAATAAGTCTTGTTTCATAATAAATTAAGAATTCTGTTTTTTATTAAAGAAACCTGGTTGGTGGATTTTATTCTAAAACTAAACTAAAGTATATAATTGGCCGTATCAGTAACTGGGTAAAACATTTAAATATATGTTGTGATCCATAGAGAAATGGAACTAGAGAAAGACAGTGCACTCCTCCAGCCTCAGTCGTAACATATAATTGGGGACAAAGTGAAATTATAAGTGGCATAATAATAATTGAAAAAGGGAAAAGAAAAATGGCAGGTTTCTTGCACATTAAAGTAAAGCTTACACTACCTTAATAGTTACTTTTGATGCAAGTGCATTTGTGCAGCAGTCTGGAATAGATAGGGTTGAATTTTAAGCAGCCCTCAATGTCGAGATCCGTAGTGGTGGTTGGGTGGGGGGATGGGGGGGCCTGAAGATGGCTCTGGACGAGACCCACCATGGAACTTGATGCCAGCAGGGCCTGGCCCAATTCTCCCGGCGGAGGCGAGGCACCGTGGCGGAACCCCACCGCTCAGCAACAGGACCACAATCACCATATTCAAATTAATAAAATGAATGTATTTACATATACTTACCTCAGATCCTGAGATCCGCCATGATCTTCAGCACAGCAGCCGGCACTCGAGTGCCTTTGGATCCCCATCCGGGGAAACAAGGTGCCACACTGGTGGGGAGAGGAACGGAGGTAAGTTTATTAGTGCGGTGGGGGGGGGGGTGGGGGGGCGTGGGAAACAGGGTCAAATAAACGTCGTGAGTGTAGGGGATGGTGGGAAAGAATGTACTTTATACTTTGTGCAGTTTGTGGGGGGAAAGGTCAGATGTTACAGTTAGGTGTTTTGGGGGGAAAGGCCAAATGGTTAATGTCATTATTATTGGGGGGAGTGGGAGAGGGGCAAAAGAAATGTCTTTATTTTGTTTTACTGAATATGTCTTTAAATAAGCCAGCAAGGTTGACTGCCCCGACTATGAGCTGCCGTGCTAAAAATCACAGCAGCTCTTTGGCTTGTGGCCCCTTGGGGGTGAGCTGCCATTTTTTGAGCTTGCTGCTGAGATGAGTGAAGGGCTCATAGAATCCGGCCCTATGAGTCTTTAAAGGCATTGCCCACTGATGAGCTGTCAAGTGTGGTGGAATACTTGAAGTTAGACATTAGGCTAAAAGCTAGGCAGGATGAAATTTACAGACTAGTGGCTAGACAGCTGGAGATTGAAGTGAAAGAGCCAGAGGGATGAGTAGAATCGGAAGAAGACAAAGTAATACAGGTACAGATTCAGTCGGACAAGAAGAAGTTAGGGCTAGAATTTCAGGTGAGGGAAAAGGAAAATGAAAGAATATTTCAAAGGGAACAAGCAGAGCGGCAGGAGAGAGAAAAGGAAAAAGAGAATTTCAAAGAGAGTAAGCAGAGCGTCAGGAGAGAGAAAGGGCAAGAGAAAGAGTGGAAAAGGAGAGAGAAAGGGAATACCAGATTAGAAGGCTGGAATGAGAAAAAGGATGGCCTTGACCCCGATGAAAATTCGGGTGGATAAAGACCTGACTCTAGCCCAGGACCCAGTGGACAGCTAATTAAATTTGTGCAAACTCTCCCGATGGTTGAAGAAATGGACATAGAGACATTTTTCATTTCTTTTGAAAAGATAGCCAGACGGATGGGGTGGCTGAAAGAAAACTGGACACTGTTCATGCAAAGCAGGGTGATTGACAGAGCTCATGAGGTTTATGCCATGATTTCTGAGGAGGTTTCTGCAGATTATGAGATGGCACAAAAGGCTATTCTCACTGCTTATGTGTTAGTCCCTGAAGCTAACAGGCAGAAATTTCGGAACAACCGGAAACAGCCTAGGCAGACTTGTATACAATTTGAGAGGGTAAAGCAAATTAACTTTGATCGTTGGATGCGGGCACTAAAGGTAGAGGCCATGTATGAGACACTGAGGGAAATAATTCTCCTGGAAGAATTTAAAAATTGACTCCCTCCATTAGCAACAACCCACATAGAGAACCAGAAGGTTTCAACAGTCAGACAGTGTGCTCCTCCAGGCTCGGTCATAACACTTTATGTAATAAAATTCCTTCTAAGGTTTTTTACATATACAAGTTTGCACTAATAATTTCCTATATAAAAATAGTAACAGCACATTTCAGTCCTGAAAGACAGAACTTTTGTCTATTCTGATCTTTTTCAAATAATATATTGTAGGTTACATCTAGAAGCATAAACTATTCACAATTAATTTTATGCTCAAGTCACAGATAGCTCGACTAAAACCTGAATTTGAGCTCAAACTTTAGCCTATCTAGAATTTTCATTTTGCCTCTCTACAATTCTCTCCCTCCTTTCCTGAAAGTGCTGACTTACACTGGTGTTATCTGGCCCTATGAATGTCAGATGCCCTCAAGTACATTGCCCAAGTGGCTATTCTTCAACTGCGCATCTTCACAGTGAGTGATGAAGGTTATTTGACTGTTGAAGGCATCACTGCTGAGACAATTCTGTCCTCATCTAACATTCCCACATGTTATAGCTGAAGTCAGGAAAGAGAATCCCAGCCAAAATGTAATTCCTTTCCTGAAGCATACTATACATAGAACAAATATTGAAGCTGAGCTTCCTGATCTGTGGGGATGACCACCACATCGCAGTATTCAGTGTCACTTTAAGAAACAGTACTAACCTCCTTCAGGAAGTGTTTTTGTGATGGGACGGGAGGCAGAGGGCTGACAGGTTCAAGTAGGACTTCTCAACTCCCCAACCTGGTCATGATCTTGGGCCAGTTTCCTGGGTCGGAGCTTATTAGATATTCATGTTTTTCTCTCAGTGAGATTCTACCAGCCAAGTCAGAACCAGGCATCAGTGGCATTGTTAAAGGCATCACAGGGCCCCAAAGACTGGGACTGAGGCTTTCAACAGACAAGCAAATAGAGAGAGGTTAGGCCTTTACTAGGCCTTCTCCTTCTATTTGATGCAATTAGGACCATTTTTCCTGGTGTCCTGACTTGCCATGATGATTCACATGATGGTCCTGAGCAACAGCAGGAACGAATGGGGAGAAAATGGGCTGGCGACCTGGGCCCCACCCTCTTGCCAGCCTTTACATACAGCAAGCATGCAGGAAGGATGGAGCGCAGTGATTCCAGCAGGGGCAGCAGGACGGAAACTCGGGTCGAGGCAGTGAGGTGACAATAGCCTTCACTACCCAATTTCACCCACCTTTCTGATTTCCAACTCAGACTGTTTCCACCCCAGACTGTCCGAGTGAGATTTGTGTTGAGCACAAGGACCGTTAGCAACTCCAGTGCTGGATTACATCTTACTAGAGTAGATCTTGACCTTGTAGGATTATGTAAAATGGTTGGTAGTGAGTTGACAGCCCATCTTACATTGAAGTCAATGGGAATAAAAATGTGGAGAGATGTAAAAAGGGGTGCAAATTCACTTCACCCATCACACAAAGTCAAGATCTAGTGCACTGAGTATTAATGGGGTGTTCTTGTATTAAACCTATGTAACTGAAGAACGGCAGTTGGAATGAGCCTTCATCATAAAACCAATATGACTAATTTTATTGAAGGAGCTATTAGAGGTTGTTCGATATATCTGTGTTTCTGGTGTTAATTTTTTAGTACATGAAAACAGATCGGAATTACTTTGAGACAACATTGCAGTGTTTTCTTAGAAATGCACTGTTCCAAAAAAAACCCAAAATACCAAAGCACAAAGCCCATTTTACAGCATTGTTTAAACTAGTGCCTTATTTATTTTCTCTTTGGGAAAAGTACCTTTGCCTAAGTTTGATGCTCTAACTCATTTCCACAAATTCACCAGATAAATTTGGCAGGCATGACACCAGACCAACCAATGTTGTTGGGCCCATGACATATTCATTGAGGACATCCAATCTCAGGCAGACACTAGCAGACAGCACATAATGCAAGGTAGAACAATGCATGCACAGCACCAATACAGGGAGACTAATGACCAGGCAGTAGCCACACACCCCAGCATTGACTGGCTGGAGATTATTAAACAAAAGCGAGACAAAAATAAATATATAGAATTGTTGAATGGAATGGTTTGAATATCTGAAACCTCCCTTTCCCTTCACTTTATGCAAATTGCATTTTTTTTAACTCTCAAAATTCTTCACATGCTAAAAATCGTATTTGGAAGCAAAACAGATCAGTTTGATGTCTGGCTCTGCTCTGTATTGGATCCAGGGATATGTCCTAAATTTAGTCCTCCAACTGTCTATTAAGAACTAATTAAGAGCAATGGTGCAGACATTTAGCCATTAATGGAGGATATTTCAGCTAGTTGTGTGCAGTCAACCAAATTTAGGATATCTGACTTCAAATCAATGCAGGGCATGTGAGACACAGCTGATTTGTTCTAATTTCCTTTAGACATGGGGCTTTATTTCTGAACTCAATAAAAACAAAATTAAATATGGAATTAATTGAACTTAGGTAAATATAGTGTCCAGATGTTCATAACTAAAGCAAGCTACAGACAATTAAAGACAATCAGGCTGAATATAAAAAAGTACAGCAGAGAAGTGAAAAAGGAAATAAAAGGGGCAAAGACAGTATGAGAATAAATTGGCGGCTAATATAAAAGGGAACCCAAAAGTCTTCTATAGGCATATCAATAGTAAAACGGCTGTCAAAAGAGCAGTGAGGCCAATTTGGGACCAAAATGGAGATCTGTTGTTGAGGGCAGAAAGCAAAGCTGAGATACTGAATGAATACTTTGCATCAGTATTTGCCAAAGCTATAGTAGATGAGGTGGTTGCTGGGATACATAATGAGATTTTAAAAAATAGATAAAAAGAAGTTATTAGAGAGGCAAGCTGTGCTTAAAGTGGATGAATCACTCGGTCTGGATAGGATGCATCCGAGGTTGCTGAGGGAAGTAAGGGTAGAAACTGTGAAGGTTCTAGCCACGATCTTCCAATCCTCCTTAGATACAGGAGTGGCGTCAAATGACTGGAGGATTGCAAATGCTTATACCCTTGTTCGAAACGGGAGAAGGATAAAGCTAGAATCACAGGCTAGTCAGTTTAATATCGGTGGTGGGAAAGCTTTTAGAAACAATAAACTGGAAAAAAATTAACAATCACTTGGACAAGCACAGACTAATAAAGGATTTGTTGAGGGCAAATCATGTTTGATTAACTTGATTGAGTTTTGTTGAAGAGGTAACAGAGAGTGTGGATGGGGGCAGTGTAGTTAATGTTATGAATATGGACTTTCGAAAGGCATTTCATAAAGTACCACATAATAGACTTGTTAGCAAAATTGAAGCCCGTGGGATTAAAGGGACAGTGTAATATGGATACAAAACTGGCTGCAAGATTAAAAAAACAGAAAGTTGTGGGTGTTTTTCTGCAGCAAAGGGAGTTATGCAGTGGCATTCCAAGGTTCAGTACTAGGACCACTTCTATTTTTAATATATATTAATGACTTGGGCTTGGGGGTACAGGACACAACTTCAAAACTTGCAGGTGATGCAAAACTTTAGAAATGCAGTAAGTACCATGAGGGGGATAGTAATAGATTTACCGAGGACATAGCCAGGCTGGTGCAATGGGCAGACACATGACAGATGAAATTCAACTCAAAAAGTGTGAGCTGATACATTTTGGCAGAAAGAATGAGGAGAGACATTACATACTAAATGGTACAATTTTAAAAAGGATGCAAGAACAGAGAGACCTGTGCATGCTCGTGCACAAATCTTTGCAGGTGGCAGAATAGGTTAACAAAGCAGTTAATAAAGCATATGGGATCCTTGGCTTTATAACTAGAGGCATATAGTACAAAAGCCAGGATGTTATGCTAAACCTACGTAAAACACTAGTTTGACCTCAGCTGGCATATTGTGTCCAATTCTGGGTACCACACTTTAGGAAAGACATGAAGGCTTTAGAGAGGGTACAAAAGAGAGATACTGGTATGGTTCTCGTGTGAGAGATTGCATTTATATGGATAGACTGGAGAAGCTGGGGCTATTCTCCTTAGAGCAGAGTAGGGTAAAATGAGATTACAGAGATATTTAAAATCATGAAGGGTTTAGATAGAGTAAATAAAGAGAAACTGTTTCCAACAGCTGAAGGGTCAATAACCAGAAGGTACCAATTTAAGGTGATTGGCAAATGAACCAGAGACAACAAGAAGAAAAACTTTTTTTTTAACCCAACAAATGGTTAGGATTTGAAATGCACTGCCTAGCAGCGTCTAGAGGGAATTGGATAAACACTTGAAGGAGAAAGAATTGCAGGGACATGGTAGGAGCGGGGAAGTGGGACTAACTGGATTGCTCTTCAAAAGAACTGGCACAGACTTGATTGGGCGAATGGCCTCTGTCTGTGCTGCACTATTCCATAATTCTATGAAAACAAGTATCTAGGCCTTCATAAATAAAAACAAGAAATGCTGGAAATACCCAGCAGGTCTGGCAGCATCTGTGGAGAGAGAAGCAGAGTTAACGTTTCAGGTCAGAGACCCTTGTTCAGAACTGACAAATATTAGAAATGTAAAAGGTTTAGAGCAAGTAAAGCAGGGGCAGGGCAAGAGATAACAAAAGAGGTGTTGATAGGACAGGGTCACAGAGAATAACTGACCAGAGGGTCATGGAACAAAGGCGAACGGTATGTTAATGGTGTGTTGAAAGACAAAGCATTAGTACAGAGAGGGTGTGAATGACCATTCTTTTCCAAAGTGGCAGCTCCTAATAAGGGCAAAGTGTTCACTGAAATGAGCTGTGAACAATTGACTTTGTCAAATCGTATTGTGGCTGTTCTTTCCCAGAACAAATCAATGGTTGGTCTGCACATTGCCAGTAATCCATTAAAACCTTGTCATTTTCACCTTCTGCTAAAAACGCATACAAAAACTTTCAGATAAAAGAAGGATGCCCCATCACTTTGATTAGCACCATTTTGCAGTATTTGCATATAGATCCACAGTCTTAATGTAACTGACTGTTAGATCAATAGCCTTGAATCTTCTAATGTGACCATCCCATGGCACAGATGGTAGGGCAACGTCAAGTATAAGTGTGTGGTAACAATTAAATCTAGGGATGCGACACAAAAAAGGGCTTGCATTTATATAGCACTTTTTACAACTTCATTCCAAAGTGCTTTATAATCAATGAAGAACTTTTGAAGCGTAGGCACTATTGTAATGTAGGAAAGGTAGCAGCCAATTTTCACACAGCAAACTCCCACAAACAGCAATGTGATAATGGCCAGATAATCTGTTTTTGCAATGTTGATTGAGGGATAAATATTGGCCAACACACCAGGGAGAACGCCCCTGCTTTTCTTTAAAATAGTGCCATGGACTTTTTTACATCCACCTGACAGGGCAGACATCAGAATGTTCTTCTTTTTTCAAGAAGAACATAGCATATAATGCTGAAAATCATGGGGACAGTTTGCTGTGTGAGATTTCTGTAACAAAATGGTTGTTATAAAACAAGTTTATGATTTCACAGATCAGAGTACACAAAGCAAACCCTTGCCTTCCCTCCATATGAATATGTTTACATTGCTACAGTTGGAAAAAATGTCCTCACCGTGATTATTTTACTAACATTAGGAAAATTCAAAACGAAATGTAGCAGTGTGTTCATCATGAAGGCGCTCCCATATCTTACAATATTGCATCAGCTAATTAACATGTTAGCCGACAGTCAACGGGTTAAGTAATTGTTCAATTAGTCTACCATGCAAAACAATAATGTCTGCACCTCGACATTCCAGCATAGTATTCAATGATCTCTTTAATAAATGCAACGCTAATGATTTCCTGTCACTTTCATTGAATAGTTTTATACTGTCACTGGGCAATGCAGTGTAGAATGAAATAGTACATCCAATGCTCAGAAACCAGTTGTTAAATATGAACAGGGGAAGGCTGTAACTAAAACACGTTCAACAGCAATTAGTTTAGGGCTAAAAAAACATAAGGATGCATTCCTCCATAGACTGGTAATGTTAAAATGCCTACCTTGAACAAACACGGCTGTGGGATCATTGGATTTATAACTATTTTAGCAGAGGTGTCAGACTATTGAAAATAAATGGTTAATGCATGCAATAAAATAGCAGACAAAGGAATGACATGGGGTTAAATATTCCTCCGCTAATATCAGTCATTTCTAGCCTCTAGTGTTTTGAATATATTTTTGGGGTGTTGATGGAAAAGATATTAAAATTGTATGATTTCTTCCTTCAGAAGATTGTCTTGTGTTTAAAGGTTTGTTACAGACCAAATTGGCTGAGGGTGCAAATTCAGCATTCTTCACAAGCCTGCTGCTTAAATATGTTCATTATAGTGAAACCAGGGTGGGGGTCAGTTAACCCTAACTAGCACGGTGGGAAACCCACAGGATCTGGAGAAATGCTAGTTTTACACCACACCCAATATTGCCTTCCACTGGTGTCAATGAGAAGTAAAATCGGGCAAGGTGTAAAACCAGTTTTGCCCCCAAATTGCCTCAATTTCCCAATGGGCGGGTTGTGTCGAATATACACCCATCTCTGCTCAGGACACAGCCTTGTTTCTACTAATATATTGGTGCATGTATATCTAACTTATGTGCTTCAATTAAAAAATAAACAGCTTGAGAAAACATATGAACAATCTTTCATGAATAGGAAAACAACATAGACCTAAGGCATAGCATGCAACTCATATTTTGCAGTTTTAGAAAATCTATGTCAGCATATTGAAAGAAAAAACATACTTAACCAATAAATGAATGATTCTTAATTGCTGACTGCAACATTTGGTGATAGGTGGCATAGCTTTGTGAATGCCTTGTACCACATTTTATTCCAAGATTATGTACAACTGCACTTTGTAATAGAACACATTTTGTTTTTCATTTGTTTAATTTGGTCCTATATGTGCATAACTTACTGAATATGGAGTTTCCAATTGAGTTAAAAACAAGAAATGCTGGAAATGCTCAGCAGGTTTGGCAGCATCTGTGGAGAGAGAAGCAGAGTTACCGTTTCAGGTCAGTGACCTTTCATCAGAAGAAGGGTCACTGACTTGAAACGTTAACTCTGCTTCTCCCTCCACAGATGCTGCCAAACCTGCTGAGCATTTCCAGCATTTCTTGTTTTTATTTCAGATTTCCAGCATCCGTAGTATTTTGCTTTTATTCCAATTGAGTTAAACTGGCTGTGTTTAATGACTGATCCTGATCTGCTTCTATTGTTTTATAATAGTTCCATTGTTCTAAGAAAACAGCCAAGATCAATAATGACTTTGAAAAAAGAAGTGAGGCAAAAAAGGTGGGAGCTGGGATTGATAAAGGAGCATTGCTGCAGATAGTCCAGCAACCCGTCTTGACCAGCACATTTCTTTTGGTAAAAGCATTTCTTGTTTTTATTTCACATTTCATTTGGTGATTTACTTGCCTGCCTTCTCCAATTTTCTCCCCTCCTTTCCTTAAGGCGTTAACTTTTGTCAGGGTACCATTCCGAAGGATGCAGCAGCCCTAGTGACCAATACTCAAGTGTGAGCCCTGAAGGAGATTGTAGACTTGCTGTTAAGACTGTGGGAGCCATCATTCCTGAACCCTGTCATATCCGCCTAAGCTATCCATGAACTTTCCAGCAGGACTTGCCAAATGGGATCAAGAGTGAGAATTGGAGAGCTGATTATTTTCTCTTCCCTAGCCCATGGATTCTGAGGCCAATTATAGAACCCCAGCCAGAACCCTGGAGATGGAGCCTGCAACCTTCCTGTACTGTTTTCTTCAGCATCTCAAAGGGCTGTGCTTTCACCCAGAAAACCAGCGGGGGCTGCAATCTAATGGATGTGATATTTGATTCGAGCAGGACAGTAAAAGTTTTGAATAATAAAAGTGCAAATGATTCAATTTTGATTATTGAACTTTTTTTTATTAGTAATTCTGCAGTTGAATTGAACAGCTATTTATTGTGAGGTTATAGTGTCATTAGCTTCATCACCAATGATTCATAATCTGTGTAGTCAACTCATCATGAACAAATGTTAGTCATTGTTTCACAAACTGAGGTAATGAACTTACATATATATAATTTAGATACTTTATTCTACATATTATAGAAAATAAAGGATGTGTGAAGAGATGTCTAGTGATCCTATAAATGTTTACAGGTGTTTGTCCCAAATGGTATCAATGACCATATTGAGGTCAAACCAATTCAAGATCCTGTATACATCTAATACAACCCACTTCTATATTATTCCATATTAAGTAGTCAGACTAACAAAATGGGGACTGATCCATATCAACTCTATTGATATGTAAGGGTAAACTTTCCAAGACTGTGATCCTGGCACACAGCCTCATTATACAGCACTATGGATGTCAAAATCACACTGATCTATGACCTACGCTGGCATCCAGCAATGCTCCACAACTAGAGCAGGGCCTTGCAAAACCTATCCTCTACTGCCCTTAAACATTTGGAATAGTGACTGGTGACAATGCTCATGCACCGATAGACCAAAGCAATCTGCCTGTGGTCTCTATGTGGTGATGTTGTGCCTTGTTATCCTGTCCATGCTGTCTGTCAAGGGCAATGCATAAACCCAATTTTGGGCAGCTATTGTTTAGCTAACAGAACAAGGTCCCATGGTCTCTTTAACATCAAGGTTGAAATATTAGAGGGCCGGTAGCTTAGCAGTGCCACTGCTAGCAGTGCCCATTGTTGGGGCTACACCTGGAGGAAGAGGGCACATTGATAGTGGTGTGCCCACAAAGTAAGCTAAGTGGGGTCTGGGGTCAGTAGGTAGGCCCCATGGGGTGGAGGGGGGGGGGGGGAAATGGAGGGAAAATTGCTGAGGACGGGCAGCATTGTTGTCACAGAGGTGGCCATTACCGCTGGCGTAGGCCCCTCCGCAGACCAAAGAGTACCCAAAAAGGAGGGTCCCTGACCCCAGAGCCTGCTGGGACGCCACCGGGGTTTACCTGGCAGTCTCCTCCTGAGGCAGCAGGCCCCCTTGCCACTGGTAAAATGCCAGTGGAGGTGGGAAGAGGCCCTTAATTAGCCATTTAAATGGCTAAATTGGGCCCTGGGCGGGTGGGATCTTTGCCAGCTTTCCCACCACTGGCAAAATGGCATGGCGGCAGGAAACATTGGGCATGCCACCTGATGCCTCCCCAGTCATTTTGCTAGCCTCCTGCCTCCCAGCCCTTCTCCAACGGGCAGGTAAAATTTAGCCCCTTGATTCTATTGCAGTTGTGTTTCAATTTTATATGAAGAAACAGATGAGCCCTGAAATTACGAGGCGCCACCTCATGAGAGCACAAATTAGAGAATCAGGTTTGGATGACAACATGCTGGATCTACAGTGCTCCAAATCTTTTAGCCATTTTGGAACGGAGCAGGCTGGCCATGCTGACTTCTGTTGACAATTCTCCAACACCCCAAGGACTGCAGCAGTTCATGAAGGCAGCTCACCACCACCTTCTCAAGGGCAATTAGGGATGGGCAATAAATGCTGGCATAGCCAGCAACTCCCACATCCCCCAAATGCATAAAAAAAATCCCACCCAATGAGCAGAGTCTTGCAGTTTTGGGGTTGTTACTCAGCCTTAGCAATACTCGTGGTAATCCAGGTGAAGAATGGTACTGGCAGGGAATGGGGGCACTTTGCATTTCCAGTCCTCATACCAAGCACAGCCATGTCAGATATACATTATGACTAACCACAACTTCATAAGAATTCCCTAGTGCGTGAGCGTGATATTTTCCACACCAGCCATCCTTTGTGGTCTCTGAATGAGGATGATAATTTAAATGATAATTCAGCAATTCCAGGCTCCCACTGAGGAGCCACACTTGGCTGCATGGGTTCTGGAATTACAGTTTAATATTGTGCCCCTCTCTCTGCTCTGCACTCTCTGTAAGGATAATTGCCTTTTCAAGTGCATGAGGGTGAAATCACCCTGTTTGTGCCCAGTTGGAAACAGTGTTCAGGCATCTTCATCAGCAACTGGATTAGGGCTTCCCAAACTCATTTTGCATAAGATTGTTACAGCTACCAGGTGGAGGAAACTAACCTAAAGCTGGATTTAAACCCAACTTTTAATCCACTCCCATAATCAGGTATCCATGTTATACCATACTTTGTTGTCATTTTCTCATGTGGTTAAATTCTATTAAGGACTACAGAAACCTTCTATTGTGAAAAAACGATTGAAAATCATCCTGATATATTCTGTAATGTGTCAAAAATACATAAAAAGACACAATGCCGTCAAAAAACATGATAGCTTACAACGCAACAAATACATTTTAAAGCTCAGATTAGGCTTTAAAAAATTGCTTTTCTTAATGACTAGTCAGTGTGACCAGATCTGTTACCGGGTCCAGCACTGAAGGAAATGTTTCTGCATCTATATCAATGAAATAGAGAAAGTTGGCAGAAAAAGAAATGCCAAGATTACCATTAGCCTATCACTGTAGCATGTAGTGTTATGGAGAAGATATTTAGAGTCAAGAACATGGACTGCCCCGATTGCTCAGGTGGTTAAGCAAATGAATAGCTGGATCATACAGACCAGGAAATCAGCAGTCAGTGCTGACTTAGCCAATCCCAGCTCGGGTCTTGAGAGGGGTGCTACATTTATCTAAGTGCCCAGGTCAAGAAGGAAGAAATCAGCCAGGTTTCCTACTCCTGATCAGGTGCTTAAAATTATGAAGGGATTCTATAGGGTAGACATAGAGAAGATGTTTCCATTTGTTGGGGAGACCAAAACTAAGGGTCATAAATATATGATGTCAATAATAAGTCCAATAATGAATTCAGGAGAAGGTTCTTTAATCAGACAGTGATGAGAATGTGAACGTGGAGCTGAATAGCATCGATGCATTTAAGTGGAATGGAGATAGGCACATGAGTGAGAAAGGAATAGAAGGATGTGGTGACAGGGTGAAATGAAGTAAAGCGGGAGGAAATTTGTATGGAGCATAGACACAAGTATAGACCTATTGGGCAAAATGGCCTATTTCTGTGCTGTAAATTCTATGTAATCATTCAGCAACAATCCCCATCAACTAGCCTGTCTACACTCACTGCCAGGATTGACACATGAATAACAGGCACCTGGGTGAGGTATCATGTGGTAAACTATGACTGTGTGACTGCACCCCAGCAAGAAGTCAATGCCTTCAGGAGGGTAGGGGAGAGGAAAAGATTGATGAGGAAAAAAGAAACAGGAAAAGTTGATAGGGAAAAGAAACTAGACACTGCCAAGAAACTGTCTCATAGACCTATGTAGTGGACATGATACCTCAAGAAAAGATCAAAGGGCAGCTGGGTATTTCCCGATACAATTGAGGAGGGTGACTATATTAAAAAAGAAAGCATCTCCATTGCACTAATAACAGGAGGCATAGATTATATAATGGGCTCTTACAACAACAAGCAACAAGATGTTCCTGCATTTCTCAGGTTATATCTGGAAGTTTCCAGCTATCCTTTTAAACCTTTCATGTATTTCTGTGCCAGGCCAGTGCCTATAAATGTACAGGAAAGGAGCTGATTAGTCAAAAGCCATTATGTAATTGTCAGTTGGCTATGCAAATAATCGAACAGCAAGTTGGTGAGAGGTAAAATTAAGTGCCAAGCACTGGGATAGTCATATCAATATCACATGGATATTATTATTGGTTTTGGCTATTTCTTGGTAGTAATCTTGACTAATACATAAAAAAGATCCTTCTCAGGCTATCCTCATTGAGGCTGATTACTTTAGTTGGTGTTGGTATGTTGCAGTTTGTGCTGTATTGTTGCTGTGCCAAACTATTAACACCACCTACTTCTCAATAACTTTGGAATGATGCATCGCCAACACTGTGTACGTGCTTTTGATCACAAAGCAACATTTAATTAGCGAGTGGCTTGGCTCAGACTTGTTAACACTGAGAGCCCTATTGCCTGCTCTGCACATTCATCTGCCCCGGGGCAGGGGGCAGAGTCATGCCTGCAGCCAAGTCGTGAGCACCGAATGGACTTCTGATACTTTTGTATTTCCAGTGAAAGGGTGGAATCAGCCAATATTGATCCAATAACAACATCCCTAATCCTGGCTCCATTATAAATCTGATAATTGAACCATTCAATCCCTACCTGTTTTTCCCCCCACCCCCCGCCCCGAGATGAGAGGTGTGCACTGTGACATCAATAATCTTTTTGTTTAGCTTTAATGTGATAGCCTTACCGGTTTCCATTGAATGTGGTTTTATAAACTGTGGTCTGGTGTAGGCCCTGGTCAGCATAGACTGGCATTGATGCACGGACACACTCGTGGGAGCACTGGAGGGTCTCGTTGTACGCGGTGAATATGTCCAGGTTGCTTGGCACTCGTGCGGCGGTAAAATCAGTGAGATTTTGGCAACTTTCTTCTTGTTGGTTGATCTTCCGTTGGTGGCTATTTCGGTGTCCGTTCCCATTTTGAGCACAACTGTAAAACAAACAGACCTGTTCATCTCAGCAGTATCAACGTTTCCATTTAAAAAAATATATACATAGCTGCCCCACTTCCAAATAAGCTACAGGGTTGCACCAGCAGAGAGATAGGCCAGAAACCTAAAGAGGTTGCTTTTTAAGGTGTAAGTCTCCATTTGGCAATTCTGGTCATCCAGTCACAGAAAGGGCCTTGCTACCCCTGGCAGGATGCTGAGGGAAGCAACCAAGATGATGCTCCAACTCTGGTTGGACATATTCCTGGAGATTTCATCACATGACCTCCTGCCTCTAACTGCCCTGCCCCGACATTCCCACTCTTGCTTGCCCAATCTTTCCATTTTCATAGTGCAATGCCTTCCTACACCAATCATAAAGTGAATAGCTTCTTTGTTACACGTTTGGATGATTCTTTGCTGTCAATCAATAGCCCTTCTCCCCATGTCGGATTTTTTTTATAACTAATAAACAAAAATGTTGAAAGGAATTTTTTTTTTTGTTTAATGGCCCTATGGAAATTAATCTTTAATTCCTGGAGACTCCAGGGCAATCCTGGAGGGTTGGCAACTTTAATTTACAACCTGAACTATGAGGAAAGGTTAAGCATGTTGGACAACTTCTCCTTGGGAAATAGACTTCAAGGTGAAGTTTTCCAGATTATGAAAATAAGTGACAAAGTGGAAGGAGGTGAATTTTTGAGTCCAGTGAAGAGGTTAAGTACCAAAAGACAGGAGGGAGGGTAAGAAGCCTCAAATCAATGCTAAATGTAAAAGTAGATTGCCAGGTTATGACAGAACATTCTAACAACCTTCAAAACATAACAACACTGTCTCTAATTCTAGGTCACACTACTGACGTAATAAAGACATAACAGGACAGGACAATATTTCATTGGAGGCTATGCTGATTAGAATCAGACGACAACATGCTATGTCTCCACTTAAGCATCTGTGTGAAATTTATCTTTGCAGTTGGCCTGAGGGGTCAGGAGGAGCCAGGGAGGCCAGAGTGCAAAGGAACAGAAAGAATTGAGCCAGGAAGGTCCCTTGTAGAAAAAAAAAGCTACGGGAAGGAATTAAAAATGCAATCTATGAGTAGGTAGTTTCTTCTGCTTTGTTCAAAGGTATCCGTGGAGGCTTCAGAATGGAAAGAGACAAATCTAGACTATAAACCCCACTACAGCTCCTTCCCCCTCCATCTACTCTACTCCTCCTTCACTTGCCTGCTAATTCTCATGCTTTCGATCACAGTCCCACACGTTCGTTTGTTAGCTCCCACCCTCCTACCTCAATATATCAATGCTGATGTAAATGTGTATCCATGGTTACGTGAAGGAAGTTCCCTCCCTAACTGCTTCCCTCTGACCTAGAAATTTTCATATGTTTGATGCCTACAGTCTGCATATTAAAAATGACTGTTGCATGGCTTGAAGCTCTGCAGTCTTTCCTAGTTTGTTACCAACAGAGCTTAATAACAAACATATCCCATATTCAGGATTGTGATCGCCTGCTTGGGTATTCTAGTAATTCCTATCTTAATGCTTGCTTTCTCTTATTGGAGAAAGGGATAATGCAGCATTCTCAGTGGCAATGATAGCCTTCCATTAAAACTATAGGTAAGCGACAAATACTGAAAAATCTTGCCTGAAGCCCAGAAAAACAAAAAAAGAGACGGAGAACTATAGAAAAAATAGGGAGAAAGTACATGAATTCTACTTGGCCCTCCGCTGTAGACATCTGACAGACACAGCTTCTTATTTTAGTCATGTTTCTATTTTTAATCTGACGCCTTAGGTATAGAGCTCGTGACTGAAAAACTTCACTCATAGGATCTAGCCAGTGTTGGCCACATTTTCTGAAACTCATTGTACCCTGCAAGTTACTTCTACCATCTGTGTTGTAATATTTAGTGCCCCAAACCCATATCTTTTTGAACATTAAATTGGAACCTGCTCTACCCCCTCATATTCCCAATGTAACCAGTTGTCCTTTCTTTTGATTTTTGGATGGCAGCTGTTGCTGATGATGCTGCCTAAACCTCCTCTAGACCCATCTTTTGTTTCTTTACTTGTCCCATTACCACCTCCATTTGCCTTACATCATCATTCCTTTTGTCATTTAATCTCTCCTGCCCTCCAACCTATCACAAACCTTCCCCTTTTCTTCTTTCCTCTCCTCCCCACCTTTGCTTCCTCAGTACTGGCTTAAAACCTGTTACATGTCTAACCTTTTTCCAATGTTGATGAAAGGTCATCGGCCTGAAAGATTAACTCTGTTTCTCTCTCAATAGATGCTGCCTGACCTACTAAGTGTTTCCAATATTTTCTGTTTTTATTTTAATTGTACTTGGGGTTTGGGAACATAGGATTTACTGATGGATTTTCTGGTGGTCAAAACAGCCTGCAGCACATTACTTTGGAAAATAAACTGTTTAATGTATAATGTGTTGACTAACTGATTTAATCAGGTTGGATTTAAAAGCCAGGATGGCTGTTAAGAATGGCTTAAGAGGCTTCACTGCTGGTGAGCTAGGGATGGGATAAAACACAGCTTAGCTTCTTGTTCCTTATTGCGATCCATGAATTGGCTGGAAATTCCATCTGTGGGCATCACATGGGAAAAAGATTGGCATGGTCGTGATGCCCTCTACAAGTAGCATGCTGGCACTCGCTGCCTACACCCACTGCCTGCAGTCTCTGTCTGTACCCGTTGTAAGGTTTGGGAACCGGAGGTCAAAGCTCACCTGTTCGTCCCAAGCAGGCTTCACTTACCACACGTCACATTTCAAATTGCAAACCTTTATTTTTGGAGAGTTCTGTCCCTTGAAGCCCTGACAAGGATGATGCCCAAAAGTTTCACATTTATGACCAAAGAATAGTCATGCAATTATAACATGACGAATTGGGAGCATTGGTATGTAATGCAGTGTTTCTACGGTATACTGATTAACAGACTGTGTGTCAATGTATTTATAAATGCATCAAGAACCATTAACAGTGTTCAATCCACACACAAAAAAACAGACACGATTGATGTACATTGATAGCTGAGGTCCAGGGGCTCTCACCTTTGCTCCCAGCTGAGGGACATCACGTGTAGGATGGACCCCACCCAGGAAGGAAACAAAAGGAGAAAAAAGTTGAAAATGATCCAAAGGAATTTCCAGTTTAATTTTGAGTTGATCGATTCCTCACCTTCTGGCTCACAGCTTCCTTAGATCCGAAAAAAAATACACAATTTTTGTAGTTCCCCTCCCATCATTGATCAACTGTCAAACCCAGCAGCATGTTAATATGTTAATATTGCAATACTGCACCAACTGTAACTGGTCTGGTAACCTGCTGCAAAACAAATCCTCTGACAGTCTCTTCTGTAAGACCATCATTACTGAACATAATTACTGTTCTTCCCATCACATAACTGATCAAAGCTGATACCCAAGATGTCACATTGACATCTGTATTTGTCTATGTAACACAACCCAATCTGTGTCATTCTGTATGCAACATACCCAGCCCTTGGTCATTCCCTATGTAAGATGACCCAACATCTGTCATTCCCTATATAAGGTACCCCAACATCCGTCATTCTCTATGTAAGATACCTCGACATCTGTCATTCTCTATGGAAGACACCCCAATCTGTCATTCCCTGTGTAAGATACCTCAACATCTGGAATACTCTATGTAAGATACCCCAATATCTGTCATTTTCTGTGTAACAAAACTCAGCTATCTGCTATCGATTCTGTAACACACTTTCAACCATCTGCTATCTATTCCGTAGCATAACAGCTCTCTGTTTTGATGTTTTATGCTACCAATTTTGTTTTATTTTCTGAGGAATACATGAAGATACGTTACTATCTGTGAAACACTCTTCTAGTTATTATTCTTTATGTAACATGCTCATGGGTATCAGTTTACCCACTTTTGCCTCTGAATCATAAGCTTGCGGGCTCAAACCCCACTCGAGGATATGAGTATATAATGTTACCGGACACTTTAGTGAAGTATCTGCCTGTTTAGGTAGATATTAAGGATTCTGTGTTACTTGTTACTTTAAGAGCAGGAAGTTCTCCTGGTGTTCTGGCCAACATTCATCTTTTCACTGAAAAAAAATTAATTGTTCATTAATTTAATTGCTGCTTGTGGAATCTTGCTGTATGCATACTAGGTGTTGCATTTGCCTACATAGCTCACCATAAAGAGCAAGTAGGATATTTTGAAACATTTATCAGTTATAAGATGCTATATAAATGCAAGTCTCCTCTGTAACACGCTTCCAGGTCTCAGCCATTTGTTTTAAGGTCCCTGATCTTCTGTTTAAAAAACCCTCCCAGCTATGAGCTTAGATAGTAGGAGTTCAGCAGGCTCCATGGTTGTAGTGGGTATTGTAGCCAAGCCCAGTGTTACCCTTACCCAGCCTCCACAGGTGTTACTGATTGCCAAATAGAAGTGGGACCCTGGCTGAATCTCGACTTCCCTTGCTCTGTGGAACTGAGGCAAATTTCAGCACTTGTTGCTCCGCTGAGATCAGCCAACTTCAGAATTTTAAAATCTACAAACAAGAATATTAAAATCCTACAACTGAAACAAAGAACAATAATAACACTGAGACAAGATTAATGATGGAAATGTGATCAGAACAGAATTACAAAATAACAATGAGGTGATAAATGTCTTCTCCACTGATTACATTCCATCCAGTCTGTATTTCAGCCACTTCTATTCTGCAGCCCTACCCCTAGTTCACCTTACTTCAAGCTACTTCTACACTGCATGCTCAGCCAAGGCTGAACCTTGATAACCTCTCTGTGCAATGCCCCCATGATCATTTAGTTAATCCTGTTTCTCCATCTGTCTGCCTCACATATGTATAGGCACAGCATGGGCAGGATATATGCCAGTCTTGTAGTTATCAGAATCTTTGATTGACTCAAAATGAGATGACTTATAGGGGTCCATGTGTGAGCCTCAGAATATGTGGAAGGACAGTCACATGGAGAGCATGACTGAAGCGAGGATTCCTCAAAATGCAATCAGCAGGGATTATGTTGCTGTGATTTGGAAGCTTGTTGCAAATCAGACTGCATCCTTCAGATCCTCTCAGTGATCATATTCTTCCCATAATTTTCTTGGATTTTAATGTTCATAATGTTAGATCTTAAATTTATTAATGAAATATTACCCTGAGCAATGGTAACCATGGAACAGCCAATCAATCTTAGATGAATAACTGCTGATAATATTTAAGCAGCCTTTGTAAGGATGAGCGATGCCAATATCAGGCCCTTGAGGTAAAAGAGATCTTCCGAAAACTCAGCCAATGTGTTGGAACATGACAGTGAGATTTATATGTCCATTACTAGCACCTCTCCAAGAGTCATTTTGTTTCTGTTATATTGTTTACACACAAGGGAATTTAAGAAAAAAATGTTAAAATGGGGTGCAGAGGTAATCCTAAATCATAACTTTTCTTATCTGCACAGATCATAGGCGTTGCTTCCAGTGCTGGTCACGTTGAAGTAGCAAGAGTGTCTCCTACTTCAGAAACCTCATGGAAGACAGATTGGCAAACAGTTGGAGAGCCAATTAAATAAATCAAGAAGTAGAGGCCGATAACACCATGATGAATTTTAAAACATCTCAGATTATCGGAGGGAGGGGATACTGAGATTTCCATCTTTTAAAACTTCTGGGAAAAAATAAGCCTTGTTTGCGACAGGACAATGTGATGAATTTCAATTTCCACCTCATACAAATGCACGGCAGAGGAAGAGGGAAGGTATATTTATACTTTGAGAGAAACAGGAAAGAAAAAGATCTGGGAAGAACTGATAGTAGTAATAGTGATTAAATAAGACTGCAATCAGTCCATCTGTGTCAGTGTATCTGACTCAGTTACTATCTCTTAAGTGTGCGAAATTAGAAAATGCAATTCTACTTTTTATCTCTGATAATTCAGCAGTTTATCGGTGCTCAAAACGTTGTCCAAATGTTTGAATTAAACTAAGCCAAGTAGAATAAAATATTGAATTATTAGAAATTTTGAATTAAGCAACATTGAATTAACAGGTATAAACTTAATGAACATCATCTATCAATTATATAAGCGCATAATCTTTAAAAAAAATGATTTAAAATGGTTAAAAAGTCAAGCTGTTACACTGTAATACACTGGAACCGAAATAGCTTGCAGGAAGAAATGCTAATTAATTCAATTAATCTGTATAGCTTTGCTAAAATCAATGCGATCCACATAGCATTGATTTGCATTTAATTTTAATACAAATACTAACATCTTAAGTCTTAGCCAAAGGAGATGCATATTTGACAAGTTAATAATTGATGAGGAAGCAGGGGATTGGAATTGGACCGTCAGGATTACAGTGGTAATGGGTTGTTTCCCTCGACCAAGAACCATAAATAGGAAAATTTAATAATATGAGGCCTGGCATATGTATGAGAGCGCTGCCTGAAACCTGGCATGGGGTAAATGCAGCCCTCCAGAACATGAGCCTAGAGAGACTGACGTTCTATAAAGTGAGGGCCCTTTTAGGTTTAATTCCCTTTGCATTCTATAGGTTAAATTATTGCCTGGAGCATTCCACATGGGGGCACACAGGAGGACAATAACATTGTGGTTATATTACTGGACTCGTTAGTAATCCAGACTAATGATTTGGAGACATGAATTCAAATCCCACCATAGCAGCTGTAGATTTAAATTCAATTAACTAAAGAAATTTGGAATTTAAAAAAAAACTATCAGTAACGGTGACCATGAAACTACTGGGTTATCATAAAAACCCATCGAGTTCACTAATGTCCTTCAGGGAAGGAAATCTGCTGTCCTTGCCAGGTCTATCCTATATGTGCCTTCAGACTCACAGCAACGTGACTGACTCTTAAATGGCCTCTGAAAAGGCTAAGCTAGCTACTCAGTTGCATTCAGGAAGGTGACTCACTAGCACCTTCTAAAGAGCAATTAAGGATGGGGATTAAAATGCTGGTTTTACCAGTGATGCCCACATCCTGTGAATGAATAAAAAAAAAAATTGCAGTACACAAGAAGCTCAGGGCAGCAAGTGCAAAAGTTGGAAATTGACCCTGATTTCAGCACTGGTTAATGCATTTCCATTGAATTTCCACCTGTGCTATTTTAAATGATTTCATTTAATGGGATAATGACTCATGTTCACACAAACATTTGAAAGGATTGCAATAGCCAGTGTGATAAAAGGAAATTAAACCTTCTGGAGTACTGGACTGAAGGATACCAATCCTCTACTGGTGGGGAAGAGGAGGGAGAGGAGACCCCTCCAGCACACTGAATTTTGCATCCTCCTTCAAAACAGTGTGATGCTGGAGGGTACTCGATCTGTTTAGGAGCAGAGCAAAGCTCCTATTTTGCTTTTCATTTTGTTTTTGTCAAGCTCCCTGGAGGGTATGGGCACATCAATACATTTGAAGTTGTATTAAACACTTGTGCTGTGGTTCAAATGCTGAGAATATGCATGCTGGCTTGAATATCAACTCCTATTTACCTGGTTTCTGTTTTGTAATTAGTAGTTTAATTTAAAATCAATAACATTTTCATCCAAACAAATGGAAAGCATAACTTCAATTCCACCCTCCAGTACACACAAACACACCATCGCTGGGAGCAGAGGTGCTCACTATCTATCTGAGCATTCACTCAGCTATGAGCTCCACTAGGACAATCTTCAAAAAAAAAAAGGACACAATGTCACCAGGGCATTGTAACACACTGTAATGGTGAACAGATGAGAACGAACAAACTATAAATGTTGAAATTCTGAAACAAAAGCAGAAAATTCCAGAAGCGCACAGCAGGTCTGTCAGCATCTGAAAATGAAAAAGACAAGTTAATGTTTTGGACATCGGCCCTTTGTCAGAATTGGAAAATCTGATGAGGACACACGCTCGCTGACTGCGTCTGTCCGGAAATTGCCGGAAACAGAATTTGGAAAATTAAGAGTGCATTTCTACTGTAACCTTGACTGTACAAAGGGATTCACTGCCTTAAACTGATATTACAATTGCTGGAAGATTCCAGATTTAGGGTCCAGAACAATTCTGGAACCCAATGGTGTGAGACCCCCTTGGAGAAGGTGACCTACACCACTTGGGTTCGACTTCATATGGAATATAACACCAGTGCACAGAAAATAGGAGGGGAAGGAAGACTTGACCCTTCTGTAAGACAGTAATGGCTTTATTAAAATTTAATTTAACTCCATGTTGAAGATTGACCATATTCACTGTCATGCCCCGTGAAGAACCGGTGAACTGTGCTGAGAGAAGGATTTCGTGTTTTTTTATTAAACTGGCTGGAATGGCAAGGAACCAAATGACGCTATTAGGAAGGCACAAAGACATTCCAATTGAAGGAGATATCTATTCAAATGAATGAGCCATGAGACCTTGAGAAGTCCGACAAGAGTGAGATAGTACAGAGCTTAATGGTCTGTTGACTTCTTCTGAAAGCACCTTTATTTAGAAGTTGGCCAGCTCAACTGATAAAACTTGCAACCAATCCACCACCCCAACTGTTGTAGGTGCTCTTCACACGATGGAATATTACTGAAGGAGGTCCAAGGAAGATGGACAGTAGCAGGGCGGGCTTACTCAAACAAAGGGGTCAGCATGAGGTTGGACATTTTGGCCTAAGGCAAATACCAATTGGACAATACGCCACTGTCAGTATGATGTCTTGTCCCTCCCGAAAATTAAGGCATAAAAGAAACTGTTAGAGAAACTTTGGTGTTGCAATAGGAGGGGAAGGAGTGACTTGGTCAGTTACTAGGAAACTACAACCAACGTGAATTTGACTGCTCTCGGGTGATTGTACATATTTCGCTTGCTTCCTATTTTGGGAATAAATAATTATAAGTGTTAAGTAGTTAATAGTAGGGTACAGCATTGTATTGTATGATTTTTAGATATATTGATTAACTGAATAAAGTTTGCAATCTGATTCAGTGTGTTGAGTGTATTCGATTATTCCTATAATTCTCGTGTCTGAACTAGAATAAGTAAACTAAAAAGTTCAACACTTCCCTCCCTAGCCCTGGGCCATGGAGGTCCTCTACATCATCCCAACTGCCAGGCTGACTCTCAACCCCTTGGAAGGAGCCGATTTTGATGCCACCAACCATCAACTAAGTCTAAACATCTGCATGCAAGAAGATTTTGACTGGCCAACAGCTGATAATTTCCTCTTTTCATCAGAATCTTGGGGCAGGATTTTCCTTCCAGGGGCGGGCAACAGTTGCCAGGACCATTTCCAGGTCCCAAACCCACCTCTGGGGAAGAACAGTCACCGGCCCTGAATTTGATGGAGGTGCCCCCTTAATTGGCTTAGAGACAATTTTGGTGACCAATTAGCAGCTGCGGGGGTGGGAACAAAGGTGGGATTGTGCAAGTGCAGGCCCAATTTAAGCAGACCACAGCAGCCATCACTGTGGCTGCCGTTTCATTGTTTTAGCTTCTGTTTGAAAGACATCTCAGGAGAGCTAGAGGCCTGGAACCCGGGCCAGGCAGTCGCTTGATTCACCAGTGCAGACCTAGAGGTCCTTCTTGAGGCCATGAGGGAGAGGAGGAAGGTCCTACTCCCAGAGGGTGGAATGAGGAGGCCACCCTCTCAAACCAAGCAGGCCTGAATGGAGGTATCTGACACAGTCAGCAAAGGGAGTGTGGTGCACAGAAACTGGGCCCAGCGTAGGACGATGTTAAACGACTTTACTCACACTGGCAAGGCGACTGCATTGCCGAACCCTTAGGACAGGCCTCTGGATATTCACTCTCTAGCAAACACTCCAGCTGATGAGCCTGAGGGCAAATGCTGTTCCTGAACATGAGAGGAGGGTGTGTGCAGGGCACTTACTGACCCCTCAGAATGCCTCAGAGTCATAGTGCTGCTGAGGACCTGCCAGCACTGAAACATGCAGCTTCTATTGAATAGGAGCAGCTGGCATTGTCCATAGAGGACAGCAGCACCTTATCTCACTCTCTTTGGTCCTTGCAGGAGAAACAGGCTCATAATGCCCATGAGAGGGCCCAAACTAGAGGAGGGAGCCATGGATATTGCCAGGGTATGTGACAAAGAGCAAGTTGGCTGAGGTGAAATGGGCATGCACGGTGGAGATGGTGATTAGAGAGTGCAAAGCATTCATTAAGGGGATGCGTTGCACTCCAGCCCGTCCAATAGCAGACCGAAGACTGAGAAGCATTGGGAAGCCTCAGCACTGCAGAAGCTTCTTCTCTCCAAGCGTAGATCTAACGATCCCTTCTTATGTCTCCCACAGCTGCAGATGTCAAGGCAATCAGACCAACTCACCATCACTGGGCCAAGCGCAGCCACAACAGAGCTCAGACAAATACCATCACACCTCTCAAGCACACCCTTCACCAACGCAGATACAGGCAGCTTGGTGGGTCCTCGCATGCAGTTAGATAGGGTGGCACTGGGTGGTGGGCATGGCACTAGTGTGCAGGAGGAGGTGACAGAGGCAGAGGCAGTTGTGGGCAGTCCCCCTCAGAGGAGAGGTGACAGACACATCCTTGCTCAGCTGGGCACAGATGTAGAGCCTCAGGAGTCACAGGAAAGGAAGCTCTATCTACACCAGCAGCAGGAGATGTGCTCCTACAAGTCAGAGTTCCCTAAGGCAGTGTGCAGTCATGGGCTGAGAATAGAGGAGTCCATTCAGCTCATGTGCGCCCACATAGCTCAGGGCTTTGAGCTCATGATCTCCTCCATTTAGAGAGTGACCAACTCATAGAGAGCCTTATGCGGCAGCACTTGGAGTGTATGCGGGAAATGTGCACCGACATTCACAGGATGCATGTCACACTATGTAGCTTTGAATGGTCAGTGGTGCTGGTGGCGCAGGGATGTCTGGAGGTAACGCCAGTTGTGCCCCAGCTGGTGGCCCCCTCCAGCTTTCTTGAGTGACAGCCAAGAGCTGAGGCTGTCACTGAAGAGGATGAGCATGCCACTCCTCATGGGACACCATCATCGTCATCAGTGACCTCCTTAGCTCTCTGGCTGAGGGAGCAACTGTGCAGCAGGGCCTCTGGAGGTGCCCCCACTGGCACCTCAATGACGAGGATGACTGCCATGTTAATCTCAGCCGTAAGCCACGACAAGTGAGCAGACTGCCTCCACCACCTCCCAGGGCACAAGGGAAGCTTCGTGTAGAAGTGGCTGTGAGCAGAGGCCACCGCGTCAGGCAGAGCTCTGAGTGGGTCACTGGTCTTTCTTGTGAATGTGCACTTTGTTACTTTTGGAATACAACGTAAATATATACACATGAAGCCAGATGTGTGAGCCTCCTGTTACAGGAGAAGAGGGATGAAGTGGTGAAAGGGAGCAGGGCCCCGTGAACCTCTGGAAAGATGTGCATCCTTCATTGGTGGTAAGAGTTGAGCTGCTCCAGGCTGCGTGTTCAATGGATGCGTGAGCGCAGGCAGCTCAGAGTGAGTTCCATACTATGCCGTTCCTCCTAGGTCAGAGGGGCTCAGCTGAAATGTGCCAGGATCAGATGATCCCTGATGTTGATGGCATCTGATAAGACCCTTGAGCCCCGCGTTGGCCCTGGTCACCTCCCTGCACAGTTGGGGAACCTCTGTGCTCTGCATCTTCCCCCTCTGCCTCCTCTTCAATTTCCTGCTCCTATTCTTTCTCTGATGAGCTGTGTCCATCCAGTGCTTCACCGTCTTCACACCTCTCTAGAGGGCCATGTTATGGAGAGTGCAGCAGACCAACACAATGAGCGAGTAACTTGCAGGAGTGTGCTGCAGGGCACCACCCAACCAGTCCAGGTAGCGGAACTGCATTTTCAGAAGGCTGATGGCCTGCTCAATGGTTGTTCTAGTAAGTAGGTGGCTTTGGTTGTAGAACCTCTGTGCCTCTGTCTCAGACTCTTGTACAGGAGTGAGTCGCTATCTCTGCAAGGGATATCCCTCGTCCCTGGAATCCATCCATGTAGTTTGGGTGGTGGACTGAAGAGCTTGGCAGCCTGGACTGGCAAAAAATGAAGAAGTCATGGCAGCTGCCTGGAAAGCGGGCACACTCATGGAGGAAGCTCATGTTGAGGGCGGAGATCAGCTAAACGTTGAGGGAGTGGAAGCCCTTCTGCTGATGAATCTCATTGAATGGTCAGTCGGTGCCTTGATGGCCACATGGGTGCAATCAATAATGCCCTGCACCTGGGGAAATTGGCGATGGAGGCGAAACCCCTGCCCTCTGAGCCTGCAAGGCCATGTTTGGCTGGAATTGAATGAACCATGGACCATCCAGCTCTCGCAAATAGGGCACCAGTGACCTGCAAGATGCAGTGATGTGCAGCCTTGTAAATACAAGGCGCAGCTGATCCTGGGAAGGAACCAGAAGCAAAGAAGTTCAAGGGCGTAGTGACTTTGATGACTACTGGCATGGTGAACTGTGTTGCGAGGTGTGTGTCCACCTCCATGCGCATGCAGCCTGTGTGCCACCCTCGAAATCTGAACATGCCCCCTCAATGAACTCTTTAACAAGATTAATTGCTGTGGTAAATGGACTGGGCAGGATCTCAGGGCCATTCTCCCCCTGCCCTGGTGAAACCCACTGGTGCCGGAAATGGTGTGGGGAAATCAGCATGCTGGCCAGCGAAGGTTTTCTTTATCTCCCACTGGCCTCCATTCCCACCCGCAGCAGGCCCTGAAAATTCAGCCCTTGGTTTCTTCTGTAGATGTGGTTACTGAATACTGTGAAATATATGAGTTTTCAAATCTGTGAAGTGTCAAGCATGCCTCCTCCAGGTCCTTTCTTTCTTCTTTCTTTAACATAAAAACATCTCTTGCTATCTTTCAGCTCCTAGATGTTCATACTCAAATTTGCGTCCTCACTGATTTGAATGAAAGACTGTCTCCTGCTCTTACATGTGCCTGCTTGGTACCTCAGATCTGTGAAATTGTTTGTTTTCCTCAGTTTTCCCTTCCGCTCACAATCTACTAATTATTGGAACCCAAGTCCGGGCAAACCAATTCACCTTTACTTAAGTTATCTCACCTTCTCTACTCCTCCCACAAGATTACTACACTATTCAGGGGATCCTCCTCCTTTAATCAATTCCACATGCTGTCAAGCCTCAGGAACAAATACTAACTTGGCTTAACCCTCAAGCAAAACACTGGGGTAGATTTCTAACTTGCCAAATGGGCTTAAAACTGGCATTGCCCACTACAGAAACTGCTCAAGTTTCATTTCCATAATGCCAGTTCTACACCTGTACAACAATTGGAAATCTGCCCTCCACTCCCCAGCATGGGCACAATCATGGCAATAATCCCAATATATCAAGCACCAAAATTAGTTTGTTAGTTAGAGATACAGCACTGAAACAGGCCCTCCGGCCCACTGAGTCTATGCCGACCATCAACCACCCATTTATATTAATCCTACACTAAATCCATATTCCTACCAAATCCCCACCTGTCCCTATATTTCCCTACCACCTACCTATACTAGGGGCAATTTATAATGGCCAATTTACCTATTAACCTGCACGTCTTTGGCGTGTGGGAGGAAACCGGAGCACCCGGAGGAAACCCACGCAGACACAGGGAGAACTTGCAAACTCCACACAGGCAGTACCCAGAATTGAACCCAGGTCGCTGGAGCTGTGAGGCTGCGGTGCTAACCACTGCGCCGCTGTGCCACCCCAATATGCATTGCCTTTAAACAACACAAATAAGGATTTGATGAGGGCACTTGCCCATCGACCAGCTAAGTCCAGAAATTGAGGAAACGGAAGTTGGAAAATTAAGAGTGCATTTATACAGTAACTTTGACTCTGTGAAGTGATTCATGCTTTGCAATTATATTACAATTGCTACAAGATTCCAGATTTGGGGTCCAGGACAATTCATTTATTTTTTTAAATAAAATTAAAATGCCAAATAAAATCAAAAACAAAAGAGAGTCAGAGACAAAACTAATGAAATTAATAGCAGCACAGCTTCAAGGCAAATTTTGCACAAATTAGGTGTACTTGCAAGATCACCATATCTTTGTCTCTTCGACTTCCCATCACATCAGCCTTACAATAAATTTTGAAAGATTTTAACCATCACTTGAATATAGAAAATTCAGAGGGGAAGTGAAAAAGGAAATAAAAGAGGCAAAGAGAGAGTATGAGAAGAGACTGTTTGCTAACATAAAAGGGAATCCAAAGGATTTCTATAGGCATATAAATAGTTAAAGGATAGTAAGAGGAGGGTGGAGCCAATTAGGGACCAAAAAGGAGACCTAACATGGAAGCAGAAGACATGACTGAGGTACTAAATGAGCACTTCGGATCTGTCTTTACTAAGGAAAAGGATGCTACCAAAGTCATAGAGCAAGATAGTTGAGGTACTGGATGGGCTAAAAATTGAGATACTAGAATAATTGCCTCTACTTAAAGTTGATAAGTCATCCGGACCAGATGGGATGCATTGAGGATGCTGAGGGAAGTAAAGGTGGAAATTGCAGAGGTACTGGCCATAATCTTCTAATCCTCCTTAGATATGGGACTGGTTCTAAAGGACTAGAAATTTGCAAATATTACGCCCTTGTTCAAAAAAGGGTGTAAGGATAAACGCAGCAACTATGGCCAGTCAGTTTAATCTCAGCAGTGGGAAAGCTTTTAGTAACAATAATCAGGACAAAATTAACAGTCATTTGGATAAGTGTGGATTAATTAAAGAAAGCCAGCATGGATTTGTGAAAGGCAACTCGTGTTTAACTAATTTGATAGTTTTTTGATAAGGTCACGGAGAGTGTCGATAAGGGTAATGTGGCTGATGTGGTGTATGTAGACTTCCAAAAGGCATTTGATAAAGTGCCACATAATAGACTTGTCAGCAAAGTTGAAGACCATGAAACAAAAGAGAAAGTGTTAGCATGGATAAGAGTTGGCTGATTGACAGTAAACATTGCATAGTGGCGAACGTTTGTTTATCGGACCAGAGGAAGGTATACCATGCTGTTCCCCAGGAGTTGGTACTTGGACCACTGCTTTTATTATCTATGTTAATGACAGACTTGGGTGTGCAGGGTAAAATTTCAAAATGTGCAGATGACACAAAACTTGGAAGTATAGAGAACTGTGAGGAGAATAGTGATAGATTTCCAAGAGGACATAGACAGGCTGGTGGAATGGGCGAATGTCTGACATATGCAATTTAATGCAGAGAAGTGTGAAGTGATACATTTTGGTAGGAAGACTGAGGAGAGGCAATATAAGCTAAAAGGTATAATTCTAAAGAAGGTGCGGGAACAGAGAAACGTGGGGTTTTAAACATGTACAAATCATTGAAGGTGGCAGGGTAGTTTAAGAAAGTGGCTAAATAGGCATATTGGATCCTGAGCTTTATTATTAGAGGCACAGAGTACAAAAGCAAGGAATCTATGAAGAACCTTTATAAAACACTGGTTCGGCTTCAACTGGAGTATTGTGTCCAATTCTAGGCACTGCACTTTAGGAATGATGTGGATACTTTAGAGGGCCCAGAAAAGATTTGTACGACTGGTTCCGAGGATGAGGGGTTGATGTTGATCTGGCACTGAAAAAATAATTTTATATTCGTGGAATTTTTTAAATGTCTCCATTAAGGTTAATTACTGAATTTTTAAACTAGATTTTTTTAAATAATTAAAACAAAACATTAAAAATATTTTCATGGTCTTTCAACTTCTACCTTAACCCCTTGTGTATGTCCCAGACTTTATTTCTCTCTGTGTAAAATTTTTTTAAACTGATTTGATTATTGGTACTTTTCATTTCCTGATTGGCTGCTTGGACAGTTTGATGACATCATTGAAGCTCCTCCATTAAACTGCATTACAATCAATTACATGTCAAGAGAGTTGAAGTCCTCACAAAGAGTTTGCTAAATCTCTAAGCGAGACTATCTTTGAGGTCAGCAGCGAGTGCCACTGACTGCAAAATCTGGGCCAATACAAGACCTATTCTCCACAATGAGTATTGAGTGAATGAGGATGATGTTGATGACTCTGCAAATGACAACCTCAAAAATATGCAACACTCTACACATGACAGCAGTATGATTATGAAAGGATCACAAGATTGGTTTGAGTCAAGAAGGCCCTTTGACCCATGCGATCTCATCCTTCGAGAATATTAATCCTACCTACATCTCATCATCCAGTTTTTTCCTTAAATGGATCTGGTGTTGTGATCTCAATTAGTCTTCTTGGTAGCCCTATTCCAGCTCTGTGTAAAAACATACTTTCCGGTGTCTATCCAAAACTGTCCCTTGGTAATTGCGAACCTGTACTCGCAAGCTCCAATTGTCCTGAAACTATTGTTCTGGGATAGACTTTTCTATCCTTTTACATCTCTCCATAGGTTCAAGGTTAAAGAACCCTCGTTCAGGAAGTTAGAAACATGGAAAATTTACGTCGCAGAAGCAGGTCATTTGGCCTATTGTGTCTGTGCTGGCTGAAAAAGACCTATTTATCCTAATTTCACTTTCCAGTGCTTAGTCCATAGCCCTGTAGGATACGACACTTAAAGTGCATTTCCACGTATTTTTAAATTGCAATGAAGGTTTTTGCTTCTACCACCCTTTAAGGCAATGAGCCTCCAGACCCCACCACGCTCTGTGTGAAAACATTTTTCCCCTCTAATCCTTTTACCAAATACTGTAAATCTATAACCACTGGTTATTGACCTCTCTCTGCTAATGGAGATAGGTCCCTTCTATCCATGCTATCTAGGACCCTCATAATTTTATACACTTCAAGTAAATCTCCCCTCAGTCTCCTCTGTTCCAAAGAAAACACCAGCCTATCCAATCATGCCTTATAGCTAAAATTTTCCATTCTTGGCAACATGCTCATACATTTCCTCTGTTCCCTCTCTCGTGTGATCACATCCTTCCTGTAGCACAGTGGCAAGAACTGTATGCAGTACTCTAGCTATGGGCTAACTAGTGTTTTATACACTTCTAGCACAACTTCTCTGCTCTTATATTCTATGCCATTGCTAGAAAATATCCCATATGCTGGCTCAACCACCTTATCTACTTCTCCTGCTATCTTCAGGGATATGTGGACATACATGCCAAGGTCCCACTGTACCCCTACACTTCTCTATAACCGACCATTTGTTATGTATTCTCTTGCCTTGTTTGCCTCCTCAAATGCATCACCTTACACTTCTCCCAATTGAATTCCATTTGCCACTTTTCTGCCTACTCACCAGTTGATTGATATTTTCCTGCCGTCTACTACTTTCTCCCTTACTATCAACTGCATGCCAATTTTTGAATCATCTGCAAATTTCTTAATCATACCCCCTACATTTCTGTCTAAATCACTGATATATACCATGTAAACAAGAGACCCAGTGCTGAGCTCTGCAGAACTCTACTGGAAACAGCCTCTCATTCACACAAGTACCCGTCGACCATTATGCTTTGCGTCCTGCCACTGAGCTAATTTTGGATCTAATTTGCCACTTTCCCTTGGATCCCAAAAGCTTTTCTGAAACTTTTCTCACCAGTCTGCCATGTGGCACCTTGTCAAAAGCTTTGCTGAAATCAATGTCGACTATATCGGGGAGTATTATGTGGGAAAATGTAAGGTTATCCACTTTAGTAGGACGAATAGAATTGGAGAGAAACTCCAAGGAGAAACACAAAAAGTTAACATGCAGGTACAACAAGTAATTAGGAAGGCAAATGGAATGTTGGCCTTTATTGCAAGGGAATAGAGTATAAAGGTGGGGATGCCTTACTACAACTGTACAGGGTGTTGGTGAGACCGCACCTAGGGCCGGATCTGTGCTCATCCGGAAGGCGGGTTTCGTGGTGCAGGGAGCGGAGAATTGGAGCGGAATTGCCTGCCATGGAACCCAATGCAGATTACAGGTTCCGATATTCCCAGGGGCAGGATAGGCTGACGATGACCTGCCCACCCAGAGGCCAATTGAGGCCCTTAAGTCGTCTATTAACTGGGATCTTACCAGTGGCGGTGGTGGGGGGGATCTCCACTGCACAGGGAGGATGCCTTGTAAAATGAGGCGCCCTCCCTGTGGGCTTGGGGGTCGGGGCCCCTCCTTCATGGACAATTTGTGAACATCTGTACCCCCAGGGACCCCCCTCCCCCCCACCTCTCCCTGGACCGACCAGCCCTCTGATTGGCCAGCAGCTCTTGGAGGTGGGATCCCTATCCCTATAAAATCTTTAATGGGACAAGGATCCTGCCTCCTAAAACTTTGCCCTCAAAAAAATGGAGGATCGCTTCAGGGAGCCAAAAAAATGCAGAGGTGGTGTTCCCTTGGTCGTTTCGGCCTGGTGCTGGGAGCTCCGTCTCCAACACAAAATCCAGCCCCTAGAGGACTGTGTACAGTTTTGGTCTCCTTATGCAAGGAGGGAGATGCTTGCATTGGAGGTAGTTCAGAGAAGGTTCAACTAGGTTGATTCCTGGATGAAGGTATTGGTTTATGAGGAAAGGTTGAGCAGGTTGGGCCTATATTCTCTGAAGTTTAGAAGATTGAGAGGTGATCTTATTGAAACATGTAAGATTCTGAGCGGATGTTTCCCCTCGTGGGAATCTAGAACTAAGGGGCATAGTTTCAGAATAAGGGGTCTCCCATGATGAAGAGGAATTTCTTCTCAGAAGTTGGGAATCTTTGGAATTCTCTACCTCCAAGAGAGCTATGGAGGCTGAGCCATTGAACACATCAAGGCGGAGATAGACAGATTCTTGAACTATAAGGCAGTCAAGGGTTATGGGAACATGCAGGAAAGTTGAATTGAGGCCAAGATCAGATCAACCATAATATTATTGAATGGTGGAGTAAGTAGGCCGAATGGCCTATTCCTGCTCCTATTTCTTATGTTCTTATACGTACAACCCTCATTAACCCTCGCGTTACCTCCTCAAAAATTTCAATCAAGTTAGTCAGATAGGCTCTTCCCTTAACAAATCCATCTGACTGTCCTTGATTAACTCATGCCTTTCTAAAATTGCGATTTATGCTGTCCCTCAGATTTTTTTTCAATAATTTGCCCATCACCAAGATTAGGTCGATTGGCCTGTAATTGCACGGGATATCCCTTCCTCCCTTTTTAAACAACAGTACAATGTGCTCGCATTGTCCTCTAGTCCTCCTGCACAATGCCTGTAGCCAGAGAGGATTGGAAAATATGATCACCACCTCCTCTATTTCCTCCCTTGCTTCTCTTTGCAGCCCGGGATACAGTTTATCTGGGACTGGCAATTTATCTACTTTCAAAGATGCTAAACTCCTGAATATTTCCTCTCTCAATATGTTTATCACATCCAATATTTCATACTCCTCCTCCTTAACTACAATGCCTGCATTGTATGCTCTTTTGTGAAGACAGACACACACAATTCATTAAGAACCATGCCTATGTCTTCTGCTTCAAGACACAGGCTCTCTTTTACAGGCCTTACTCTTTTCTCAGTTATCCGCTTTCTCGTTATGTATTTACAAAACATCTTTGGGTTTTTCTTGATTTTAGTTGCCAATATTTTTTCATACTTTCTCTTTGTTTTCCTAATTTCCTTTTTAATTTCACCCCTGCACTTTCTACACTCACATTGTACCACACGTTATACCTCACATATCAATTTCATTGCTCCCTTCTGCTGCACCTCTATAGGCTGCAGGATCCTCTTGTGCCATGGCAACCAGACACACATACAGTACTCCAGGATTAAAGAGTACCCCTCATGGTTTGATCGCTAACTTCACTGCATGGGGTGAACACTGAGTTGTCGAGACCAAGAAGTTCCCAAATTTGACCTTTTAGTCTGCGCTGATGCGTCTTAATACCATAGCCCTTATTCCAGTGTCTCTCTCAAATGTCTGCTTCAATGTCCTTCCCTCATCAGGTGAAAAAGAAATCTGACTTCCCTCCTAACTTTCTAAATTGTGCCTTAAACTTCACCTAGATATCCTCAGACACTCCCCAAATTTTAACTTTACGAGCTTTAACATAGAAAATGTGCTGCTTTCAAAATCCAGATAGGTTCACTGACATTTTTAATCATTCAAGGCTTCAGAATAAAAGGCACATGAGAAGCCTGTGGCAAAAAGTCACTAATAAAAATCTAATTGTCATCTCAGGGAGTGCAATACAGTTTAACATGTGTCTCCCTGCTTGTGTCACAAATCATCACTTTGTGTAAGTACCTGATCATCTCCGACATACAAGATCCTACTGCTAGTTTTTGCAAAGGCGTACTAAATGTTTGAGATGGTGGTATGGGTTAGGTTCCTAATTCAGTTGTTACTCAAATATTCTCATAAACTTAAAAAAAAAATAGTAAAAGATACAGGAGGTACTGACCTTTCATCTCTAGGATTTGGGTTCAAATCCAGCCTAGATTAATAAAATAAATGTTACATCTCCTGCTGGCATTAACAGGCATGTGTAAAGTAAGCTTGGGAAATCCAATGGATATAGCTTGTATTGGACCTGGTACACAGCATGTTACCCCTAATTGTCAATCTCAGTCACAGAGACTGCAGGGTGGCTGGAATGCATGGTGGAAAAATGTTATGCTGGTGCAATAGGGGTGTGTCTTGTGTGTGTTGGTCTGCAGCAAATTGCTGGGACTGGTTTACACTGCACCCTAACTGTGCTATACCGAACTGGAAGCACTTTTGAATACTGGGTAACTAAAATGTTCTGTCCCCAACTCTAATGTCCCTGATCAAGGATGAGTATCGAGTTGACCAAAAACGATAATAACAAACCAGAAAATGGTGGCAATGCTAGTCAGTTGGCATCTGAACTAGGTTAATATTTTGGGTGTCACCTTTCATCGTCAGTCAACAACTCTGAATAAGGGTCCTTCAAGATGCCGATCTATCAATGTCTCTTTCAGATGGCTGACTAATAGCTCTGCATTTCCAGCATTATCCTGTTCAATCTCAGATTCCCAGTATTTCCAGGTTTATCTTAGCTTTTAAAGAATTTACTTACCAGTTTTTTAAGACCAATGTCGTTATCAAAGCAGCAACAACCATGATGAGGGAGACTGTGATGGTGATGATCTGGTGAACAGCCAAACCTAAAGATTAAAAGAAGAGAAAAATGTCTTGTTTATTTTCTGTGTGCCGTTTATTGCTTCAGATGTAATCTCTCCGAGGACCCAGGCTATTTTAATATTCAAATAAAACTTATACAACTGTCAATGGTGAAAATCTTTTTGATGATCAATAAGAAATAATTTCACTGTTTGGTGAATCACCAACAGGGGAAGGGTGGGGGGGATGGGGGGGGGGGGGGGGGGATGAACTTAGGATTTTCACTAGAAAAGTTAACGAGAAGTTCGAAGCTTTTTTCACACAGAGGGTTAACAGAACTGATGCACAGTGACAGCAGTATGTACCATATATAGGAGGCACTGCAGCAACACACTAAAGCTCCTTAGACAGCACCTTCCAAACCCGCGACCTCTAATACCTAGAAGGACAAGGGAAGCAGACGCATAGGAACACAACCACCTGCAAGTTCCCATCCAAGCCACACACCATCCTGACTTGGAATTATATTGGCGTTCCTTCACTATTGCTGTGTCAAAATCCTGCAGCTCCCTTCCTAACAGCACTGTGGGAGTACCCACAGATACAGTTCAAGAAGACGGCTCACCTCAACCTTCTCAAGGGCAATTAGGGATGGGCGACAAATGCTGGCCTTGTCAGTGATCCCCACATCCCAGGAAAGAATAAAAAAAGGAAGACTTTACAATAAGTAGTGATTGAGGCAGAGACTGTAACAACAATTGGCTAAAATTTTAAATGGAAGAATGCAAAAGGATATGTGGGTAAATGGGGATTGGAGTAGATCCTTCCAGCATTAGGGCTCGGGAAATGGGATTGGAGTAGATCACTCAGCAATAGGGCAAGGGAATAAGGGTAGAGTAGATCACCCCAGCGCAATGCAAAATGGCCTGCTTCTGTCCTTTAATTCCTGGAGTTCTACTGGGAGAAATGGTGCTAATTTGTAAGAACTACTGTCACTTTTCCAATATATAATTCACTCTTACTGAGTTAAAACAATAAAATAACAGTCCTTCTGTCAGAAAATAAATGAATGAAATATAAAGGTAGACAGATACAGTTCATACCCAAAGAAGTAGAATACCTAAATGGATCTACAGATAGAGAAAGTTAGATAAATAGGAAGATTTATAAAAAGTTACCTAGATTGATTGATACACATATATGTTTTGATAATCAAGCAGATACATGGATAGGTATCGAGATAGGTACATAGATGAATACAAGACAAATATTCATGTATACAGAGATAAAACAATAGGTAGGCAAAGAGCTACATACAAGCAAAAAAATAGAAGGATGGATGGAAAATAGCTAGATCAAAAAAAGACAGTTAGGATACACTGATTGAGGCAGATGGTTATACAAAGATAGACTGTAGAAGAAAAGAAATACATAGATATAAGAGACAGATAGTTCTGCATCAATAGAGGTGCATTTGTTCATAGCTGACTAGCTTGATATATGAATAAATATGTTTATTGATTTATAGATAAAGGAATACACACTAGCAGATCTCCTGTGCCATTGCTCACATGGATTCTGGGGTCTGGAATATGGTCATGATGTGGAGCTGCTAAGCCGTCCTTTCACTTTAAGACTACTTCAAGTATTCCCTGTGGTGAAGTGTTCTAAATAGGAAAATGTAGGTAACCACAACTGCTTATATAAAGATCGTAAAGTGATACTTCGCAGTGTCACAATTGAAATGTGACATTGAATGTGAGACGTTTCTATGTACAAACAATAGATATATGATTGCTATACTCATGAATAGACAAATAGAAAAGGCTGGCGAGAAGCTGGAAAGAGAGAGAGAGAGAGAGAGAGAGAGAGAGAGAAATTGTGGACTGGATCACATTGGTGAACTAGTGTTTAAACTTGTTTACAGATCTATGGGCAGGATTTTACATTGCAAGAAGAAACAGACTGCTCGTTGACTTCTGCTTTTTTTTATAACAGTGACAGTTTTTTCAGAATTTAAAAGTCTTGAATCAACCATGGCTGAAAATTGAGAAACTGACAGTGTTTCACTCTCAGAATATTGAAAATCTAGTTTGTTTTCAGTTGCTTCCTGTTCAGCAGGAGCCTTACACACAGAATCTGACTCTTCTTGCAGAGGTGCCTTATAAATTTCACTGAAATGTTTTACACAGGTTTTAGGAAAGTTTTGAAATTCATAGAATCCCTGACTTCCTAGCGATTCAGAAGCCTTGCGGGAAGCTGTATTAAAACCGTCAGACCTATGGCTGCAGGATTTCTACAGTTTCATTATTGCAATGTTATGAATCTGCTCTGACTAGAAACGGGGATCAATATCAGCAGCCTGAACAAAACACAATCGATTCACCTGGGTGTAACAAAATCTTCAGTAAAAATATAGAACTGAATATGCCTCTGAAATAGAAAGAAAAATGGGAACATTATATTTTCAAAAATCTTCCTCTCATTTCCAATCTTGCAGAATTTTTGGTTAAGCAAGGACATATGGTACAATTTTAAAGGGGATGCAAGAACAGAGACACCTGAGCGTATATGTGCACAAGTCTTTGAAGGTGGCCGGACAAGTTGATAAAGCTGTTAAAAAGTCACACAGAATCCTTGGCTTTATAAATAGAGGCATAGAGTACAAAGTCAGGGAAGTTATGCTAAGCCTTTATAAAAGGCTTGGGTTTGGCCCCAGCTGGAGTATTGTGTTCAATTCTGGGCACTACACTTTAGGAAGGATGTCAAGGTACAGAGGAGATTTACCAGAATGGGACCAGAGATGTGGGACTTCAATTATGTGGAGACTGGAGAAGTTGGGATTGTTGCCCATAGGAAAGAGAAGGTTAAGAGGAGATTTGAGAGAGGTGTTCAAAATCATAAATGGTAAATAAAGAGAAACTACTCCATTGGAAGAAGGGCTAGAGGACACAGATTTAAGGTAATTAGCAAAAGAACCAGAGGCAGCATGAGCGAAAATATGTTTACTCAGCCAGTTATGATGATCTGAATGCACTGCCTGAAAGGGTGGTGGAAGCAGATTCGATATCAATTTTCATAAGGTAATTGGATAAGTACTTTAAAAGGAAAAAAAAACCTTAGGGCTATAGGGAAAAAGTAGGGGAACTAATTGGATAGCTTTTTTAAACAGCCAGCACAGGCACAATGATCCTAGTGGCCCCTTTCTGTACAGTATCATTCTATTCCTCCATATAGATAGAGTCAGCTTGGCTCCATTAGTAGAACTCTCATCTCTGAGTTAGAAGGCTGTGGGTTTAAGTCTGAAAACTGATTAAGCACCAAATTTAGGCTGACACTATTACAATATTGAAGGAATGCCATATTGCCAGAGGCACTAGCCTAGAAATTTGAGAGCAATGCACTTGTTTTTCAGGTGCAAAATGAGTACCTAAGCATTCAATATGGTACATAGGGTGCGTCATGTGCCATATTGGTGCAGGCAGAAAAAGTGGTATCCAAGGCCCGAGCCTGAAACAGGCACTAGGCCCTTTGAGTATACAAATAGCGGCCTAACTCCTGTCTGAGGCCTCCCAGGCAAAACTGGCTGCCCCGATTGCAAACAGTGTTGAGATTCCTGCATTCAGGAAAATCCGGTCTATATGCCACCTAACCAGTCCTGAAAGCCGCTAATAAAACATATGTTTAAAAAAAATACTTACCTGAATGTGGAGCTGGGAATAGCAGTTGTGTTTCTCCTGTCTCCAGTCCAATGCTGAACACTGTTGCTGACCCTGATCGTCCCTCTCCCTCTCTTCTGATTGCTTCCCTGTCTCCCCCAGGACCTACTACCTGAAACTGATATCTTCTTCACTGGCGAGCTGCCTAGGAATGTCCAGCAGGCATCTTCAGCTCATTGGCTTCATGTAAATGAGGCCCGAGGTCCAATATTGGGTGTGTCTCGGGCTTATCCATTCTGGCACAGGGATCAAACTAACTTCTAGGCTACTGTATTAAGGATGAGGTTTGAAAACTGGGCTCCGCCTGTATAACAATGACTGCAGTTCAAGTAATCGAAGGTTGTAAAGTATGTTGTAAAGTCCTGAGGCTATGATAAGGGACTACATAAATCCAAGTTCATTCCAACTAAGGGGGAATTTTCTCTTTATTATTAACAAGTATAATGTCAATGCCCTTTTAATGATGAAAAGGCTAATTAAAAAATGAGAGAATAGTTAAAAAATAGATAAAAAGCCTCTGTTACTAGCGGACTTGCAAAATGCTAGGTGTTGCTATTTATTTAAAATCTCCCACAGAAAGTAAGTTCCACTGACATTTTAGTAACCATTAGAACACTGTCACATTCTCAATCCAACAAGTCTGCCACTTGTATTATGCATGAAGGTGAAAGTGTCATTCCGTATATTAGCTTTAACTCGCCCAAGCTAATTCTCTTGGTGCCTCCCCTCTGGTCAATTGTTGACTCTAACGAGCCAATTAATATTTCTGTCAAGCTGCTGTCTAATGGTAGAGTTCCACGACATGGAAAAACTGACTGGCAGGTAAAAAAAACTGATCAGTCATGAGAGAAGAAGCAGTGTGGCCCTCTGACATACGGCCTCGATCAGTTTGGTAGCACATGCACTTACTGAAATTTATAACCTTCTGGTGAGATTGCGTGATGGATTGCTGTACCATTACAGTATAAATTCATTCACAAATCATTGATGAGGGAATCTATTTCTCTTGCGACATTCCCAGCAACAATGTACACTGAAAGTATAGGAAATTCTTTTTTATATATTAAAAGCCCACATTATACCGATATCGCCAATGCCCAGTGTGGAACTGAGCATTACAGAGTAGGCCCACCCTGGTTTGAATCTCCAGTCCGTGGAGAGTTAGTTTATCTTAGCCGGGGAAGGCAGTTGGTGTGCCAAAATTGATCTTAGTGCCCCTGGGCAAGAGAAGAAAAAGAATTAGTCAACAAATTATACTCCTGTGACACATTTTAATGGTTTGATAGCCTTGCAACAGTCCTTGTCTTGGCTCACACAGAAACTAATAGGTGTAACCTGTGGTTCAATGGTAGCACTCCGACCTCTGAGTTAGAAGGTTATAGCTTCAGTTACCACTCCAGAGTTGAGCACAAAATCAAGGGTAGCACTTCAGAGCAGTAACAATGGCCACATAGGCAAGGTTTCTGCAGATGGCCAGTAGCTATGAAACTGTATTGCAGCATGAGTCTTTACTGTTCACAGTGCTCCTTCCATGAAATGTTTTCCATGTTTTATGGAGACGAATCTGCCACTTCACATTCTAATTCCTGGAGCTACGTTGAAAGTATAAACATTACAAACCCACATCACAAGTTGGAATTAAGCCTGGATTTTCTGATTGGTGTTATTTCAAGGCACTTATCGCTGGTCGTAAAATTACATCAATGGAAAATCCAGTCTCTAACTCATTGAGTACTGTGACTTTGTTTCTCTGGACGCTGTTAAACTGAGGGGCTCCCAATGCCACAAAGTAAACCCATTATCAGTCATCTTCCTGTAGATGAAACTGTCAAAAAACTGACATGTCCATGTACACTTGGGGCTGTATTTTTAGTCTGGAGGCAGGAAACAGGAGCCTGGTTTGTGTCTGGGGTCAGAAATCCGCCTCTGGGGGGGAACCCGATTAAAGTTCCAATGTTAATATGGGGAAACACTTAATTGGCGTGGAGATAGATTTCCTGTCCAACTAGAGCCAGTGGGGTTCGGAACGAAGGCAGGTCAGATCAAGGCCAGAATTTTACGACCCCCCGCACCCCCAACAAACAGGCTGGTGGCGGGAGTGTCCGTAAAATTGAGTGGAAGCAGGGGGACTGTTCCCGACACCTTCCTGCCCCTGCTGTCATTTTACACGGGGTGGCGGTGGTGGGAAATGGCCTGCCCGCCCACCCTAGGCCAATCAAGGCCCTTAAGTGACCAACTAACTGTCACTTTAAGGGCCTCCTCCTGCCTTCACTGGTAAAACCTGGCAGCCTTCTTGTGGGCTGGGGGGTGGGGGGACCCTCCTGATAGGACACCCTATGCCCCATGGAGGGCCATGCCCGAAGCCCAACCGCTCCCAGTGCACAACACTACCCCCCAGCCCCAATCAACCCCCCCTTGCCTCGCCAGGCCCCAGCCGATTGTCCCTGGCGAGGCCCTAAACACTTATCTTGGGCAACGCTGCCCTTCACTTCATTGATGTGGACCTAAATGTCATGTTGTCATCAGGGAGAGGAGGGAGGTCCTTTTCCCAGTGGGTGGCGGGCCTGGCTCCAGATTACCGCTGCTGCCATGAGTGGCAGAAGTGAGACATGGAGATCCTGTATCCAGCGCTGAGGAAGGATCAGCGACCTCATACGTTCTGGCAGGGTGAGTGTGACCCCCACCCTCCTAACCCTCCAGAGAAGCTTCAGGGCTTGTATCCTCAAGCAGCCTCAGGGTGCATGCTGCTCCTGAAGATGGGAGGGGTGTGTCCCCAGGGATTGCCCTCTCAGAATGGCTCACAGCCATATCAACACCGTGACAAGCAGCCCCAACTGGATAGGAGCAGCTAACATTGGACACAGAGGAAAGCTCGCTTTTCTCCTTGCAGGAGGACAACGCACACAAGGCAAGGGAGAGGGCCCAGACAGGAGGAGAGGTGTTGCTCCTCCATTGAACAACCCCCAAGTAGCAAACAGCAATGGAGATAGCCAGGATAGTGGGAGAAGAAGCAGTTGGACCTGGCGAAACCATAGCTCCTGGTGCACCTGGTGATTTCAGAGGGCAAAGTTGTCATTTAAGGGGGTGCAGAGCACTCCACCCCGTCTGATAGCGAGTTGTGCACTGAGCAACATTGGGTAGCCTCAGCACTACAGAGGTTTCCACTCTCCTAGGCTAGCTCTCATCATCTCTTCTTGTATCTCCCACAGGTGCAGATGTCCAAGCCAGAGTAACCCTCCCCTTCCCTCCGCGGGACCTGAGCTGTACGAGGAAGAATCATCATCACATCTAACGAGCGTACTGTCCACCAGAACAGAGACTCTCACCTCGGTGGATTCTCAAGCATGTCTGGATATGGTGGCACAGATTGACATCACAGCACTAGTGTGCAAGAGAAGATGCCAGAGGCAGAAAGAACTGTGGTCAGTTCCCCTTGGAGGAGGGAGGACAGACACAGCCCTGCTCCAATGGGCACAGGTGCAAGATCCCAGGAGTCACTGAAAGGAGGCTCTACTTTGAGTAGCAGCAGGAGATGTACTCTCTCATGTTGGAGTTCCCTGAGGTATTGAGGGGTCTTGGGCAGAGGATGGAGGAGTCCATCCAGCTCAACTGCTTAACAAAGGCTCAGGATTATGAGCACATGAGTGTGGCCAATCTCTTGGCGAGCCATATGTGGCATCACTCAGGAGCGCAAGCAGGAACGACACACTGATGTCCACGGAATCTGTGAGATGCTGGGCAACGTGGACTGGCAGGGGCACTGGTGGCACAGAGATCCTTGGAGGGGATGCCAGTTGTGCCCCTGCGGGTGTCCTCCACCAGGCATCTGGCATGCGCAGCAAGGGCTGAGGATGTCACAGAGGAGGGTGAGGATGTCATGGAGGAGGGTGAGGATGCCATCCCTCACAAGATGCACCATCTTCCTCAGCCTCCTTGGTCCCTGTGACTACGGGCACCTCCACGATGAGGATGACCACCACATGCATCTCAGCTGGGAAAGTGAGCAGGCCGCCTCCACCTCCTCTGAGGCCACAAGGGGAGTACAATGCAGGAGTGGCACGAGGTCATCGATGACAAGGTCACAGATGTCTGTGACCATCTACCTGGAGAGACAATCTCCTGCGGCACTAGGTTTCAGTCATTTCCAGGTAGCTCCATCTTCAGTGGTAGATCGTGTCCTGAGGGTATGGCCTCCCTGTCCTTCCTGCTCCTCCTTCCTCTTCTGTGCCGTCCTGCTGCTCGGGGTTCTGCCTTTCATGTGGAGGTTGTTGCCTCTCATTGCCACAGGGCCCAAGATCTGACAGCTGTGCCCCCATTGCTAGTCGCAGCATTCCTTCTAACCAGGTGGCTGCCCAACTGTTCTTGGCAGCCTGCTCCCTGCTCTTCTGCCCCTGCAATGTTGCCGGAGGGGGAGGGGGGCACATGGTGCTGACCCCATTCAATGCCCAGATGCTGAGTGCCCACTCTCCCTGCCACCCACACAGCACCAAAGGCAACCCCTTATGAAATGCCGAGTCCACCTTTGCCCTGCTGCCCCTTTTATAGGGCTGGAGTGATGCCCAGGGGCAGCCAAGATTGGCTTCCCACTCTGTACCCACCTCTCCTCAGCTGATCTGTTTCAGAGGACTACTGTAGCGTAGTGGTAATCTTATTGGAATTGTAATTCAGAGGCCTTGACTAATGCTCTGGGGACACGAGTTCAAATCCTACATGGCAGCTGGAGGGAATTTAAATTCAATTAATTATTATATCTGGAAATAAAAGATAGTCTCAGTAATGGTGACCATGAAATGATCAGATTGTCATAAAAACACATCTGAATCACTAATGCCTTTCAGGGAAGGAAATCTGACATCCTTACCTGGTCTGGCTTACATTTGACTCCAGACCCACAGCAATGTGGTTGACTTTGAACTGCCCTCTGAAATGGCTTCGCAAGCCACTCAGTTGTTCCAAATCACTACAGAAAAGTTAAAAAAGAACAAAACCGGATGGACCACCTGACATCGGCCTAGGCACCGGAAACAACACAGTCACCCTACCGAACCCAACCCAAGTGGACCCTACAAAGTCCTCCTTACTAACATCTGGGGACTTGTACCAAAATTGGGAGAGTTGTCTCGCAGACTAGTCAAGTAACAACCGAACATAATCATATTCACCAAATCATATTTTACAGCCAATGTCCCAGAATCCTCCATTACCGTCCCTGGCTATGTCCTGTCCCACCAGCAGAACAGACCCACCAGAGGTGGCGGCACAGTGGTAAACAGTCGGGAGGGATTTGTCCTGGGATTCCTCAACACTGACTCTGGACCTCATGAAGGTTCATGGCATAAGATCAAACACTGCGCCTTCTAGGGTGGCACAGTGGCGCAGTGGTTAGCACCGCAGCCTCACAGCTCCAGGGACCTGGGTTCGATTCCGGGTACTGCTTGTGTGGAGTTTGCAAGTTCTCCCTGTGTCTGTGTGGGTTTTCTCCGGGTGCTCCGGTTTCCTCCCACAAGCCAAAAGACTTGCAGGTTGATAGGTAAATTGGCCATTATAAATTGTCACTAGTATAGGTAGGTGGTAGGGAAATATAGGGACAGGTGGGGATGTTTGGTAGGAATATGGGATTAGTGTAGGATTAGTATAAATGGGTGGTTGATGTTCGGCACAGACTCGGTGGGCCGAAGGGCCTGTTTCAGTGCTGTATCTCTAATCTAATCTAATCTAATGTGCAAGGGAACCTCCTGCTGATTACCACCTTCTGCCCTCCCTCCGTTGATAAATCAGTACTCCCCAATGTTGAATGCCACTTGGAAGAAGCACTGAGGGTAGCAAGAGCACACAATCTACTCTGGGTGGGGGACTTCAATACCCATCACCAAGAGTGGCTCAGTAGCACCACTACTGATCGAGCTGGCAGAGTTGTGAAGGACATAGCTGCTAGACTCGGCCTGGGCAACATCCCAGCTGCAGTACCAAAAACTTGTGCTCCAGAACTAGCCGCGCCCTTAACCAAGCTGTTCCAGTACAGCGAAACACCGGCATCTACCTAACAATGTGGAAAATTGCCCAGGTATGTCCTGTCCATAAAAAGCAGGCTGAATCCAATTTGGCCAATTACCACCCCATCAGTCTACTCTCAATTATCAGCAAAGTGATGGAAGGTGCTGTCGACAGCACTATCAAGTGGTGCTCACACAGCAATTACCTGCTTACCAATGCTCAGTTTGGGTTTCACCAGGGCCACTTGGCTCCAGACCTCATTGTAGCCTTGGTCCAAACATGGAAAAAAGAGCTGAATGCCAGAGGTGAGGTGAGAGTGACTGCACCTGACATTAAGGCAGCATTTGACTGATTGTGGCATCAAGGAGCCCTGGCAAAATTGAAGTCAATGGGAATCAGGGGAAAACTCTCTGCTGGTTGGCATCATACCTAGCACAAAGGAAGATAGTCGTGGTTGTTGGAGGTCAATCATCTCAGTCACAGGACATCACTGCAGGAGTTCCTCAGGGTAGTGTGCTAGGTCCAACCATCTACAGTTGCTTCATCAATGACCTTCCTTCAATCATCAGTTCAGATATGGGGATGTTTGCTGATGATTGCACAATGTTCAGAACCATTCACGGCTCCTCAAATACTGGAGCTACCTGTGTCTATATGTAGCAAGACATGAACAACAGGGGGCTGATAAGTTGCAAGTAACATTTGTGCCACACAAGTGCCAAGCAATGACCATCTCCAACAAGAGAGAATCTAACCATCTCCCACTGACATTCAATGGCATTACCATCACTGAATCCCCACCATCAACATCCTGCAGGTTTCTATTGATCAGAAACTGAACTAGACCAACCATATAAACACTGTGACTACAAAAGCAGGTCAGAGGCTAGGAATCCTGCGGTGAGTAACTCACCTCCTGACTCCCCAAAGCTTCTCCACCATCTACAAGGCACATGTCAGGAGTGTGATGGAATACTCTCCACTTGCCTGGATGACTGTAGCTCCAACAACACTCAAGAAGCTCAACATTATCCAAGACACAGCAGCCTGCATGTTTGGCACCCCATCCACCACCTTATACATTCACTCCCTCCACCATTGATGCACAGTGGCAGCAGTGTGTACCATATACAAGATGCACTGCAGCAACACACCAAGACTCCTTCGACAACAACTTCCAAACCTGCAACCTCTACCACCTAGGAGGACAAGGGCAGCAGACGTATAGGAAGTCCACCACTTGCAAGTTTCCCTCCAAGCCACACATCATCCTGACTTGGAACTATATCACCGTTCCTTCCCTGTCGCTGGGTCAAGAGCCTGAAACTCCCCTCCAAACAGCACTGTGGGTATACCTACCCCACATGGACAGCAGTGGTTCAAGAAGGCAGCTCACCACCACCTTCTCAAGGGAAATTAGGGATGGCAAGAAATGCTACCTTTGCCAGCGACGCCCATATCCCATGAAAGAATAAAAATGCGCTGCTTTAAAATTTCAGCTACAAAGTCTGACAAGCTTTCAACAGTATTAATTGGCCTCAGTTTAAAGGAGAGCGGGATTCCTGTCCCGCCATACCCCTGCTCTGGTGATCATTGTGCCACCAGAGTTGGAGCTTGAAATTAACATGGCGTTTGCCACCGGTATTTCCGGGACCACCCCCACACCACCCCCCCCCCCCCCCACAGCCCCCCGGCCTTCTTTCCTGACTTCAGGGGCCCCGAAAATTCAGCCCTTGGTGTGGTTCTTTCAATCAAAAGGCTTTCTCCATTTAGTTGACTGAACAAACCACATTGGTAATTGATTAGTCAACCAAAAACCATTTTGTAAAAGTTGTTCCCATTTCTAAAAATGGACAGAGGAAGCAGCAAGGTAGAAAAACAAGTAAAAGGTTTTAAAATTATTAGAAAGAACAGAATGAAAACGTTAGACTCATTAGAATTAGTTAGCTCAAAAATGGACCGAACAAGTAGACAAGGAACGGAAGGCAAGTCCGAAGGCTGCTTTTTCAGCTGACAAAATGGTGAAGTCCATATTATTGAGAGAGCTGCATGAAGTGTGTGACCATGGAAACAACTGGTAAAATGGTAGTATTTCTTTTATTTTTAGGAAAAATATGTTTTCTGATTTATTTAAGGGTTTTAAGTTAATATTGCAGCAACAAAGCTGTTCCTGAGCAGCCCCAGCATTGCAATATTAGTGTTTATTGTAGCCTCCAGAGCATTAGCTGAAAACAAATACTGTTGGCCCAGATAGTTCCCTGAATCTTCTAAGGATTAAACCACTTTTTCCCTTCCCAGTTAACTTAAGCGAAATCATTTCATTTTCACAGCAACTAGAATATGTCCTTTCATTGTCCTTCAAAATTGAAGGGGCTCCAAATGGTAATAAAAATGGCAGATAATGGGTCCTCAAAAAGTTAGTCATATGTGCATGGTATAGCAGTACATGAGATGAAGGAATGAAGACAAATAATACATACACAAAGAAGTCAATTCTAACTGGAGCCAGACAGCATAAACAAGGCAGCAGAAGCATCAACATGGGCTCAGGTCACTTACTGCCATTTATGCTGAGGTTCTGGCCCCCACCATCTTGGTAGGGGACTTTAGATGGGCAACTGGAGTACTTGCTTGTTTCAGGTAGGAGGCCACTTTTAACATGAAATTATGGGTCCTATGAGATAGAGGGGGACCCCAACTGCAATTCTGAGTTACAAATGTGCTGGACCTGTGTCATGCATACCCCGATTATTTGTACCAGCATTGAGCCACTTAACTAATGACCCTCAAAGGGACCACAGAAAGAATCCTCCTTCTTCTTCCACAAAAATACTCTAGTCCGCTGCCAGCCCTGCATGACCAGCCCCTCACTTCCCTCCCTCCAGGTCTAGACTGTTGGGCAATTCTAGATAGAACACAGCCGATTTCCTCCCCTCACAAATGCTGTATTGGAGTGTCAGTTTTACACATGCAACTCACTGGATTGATGAAAATGAGGCCCAAGCCTCAAAGTGGTGGCAACAATGTTCACCAACTGCCCAATTTGAACTGAATCTTTCTTTGGCTATGAGAGGGAGATGGCTGCTGGCAGACTGTGCAACAACTCCCATGGGATATTTTTTGCATAAATATTCTGGGGAACAATTGGAAAGGGACATTCTATTGTATGTGATATGCATGCAAAGTAATTTATAATCCTACTTTTAACCCTTACCTTACAGGTTTTTAATTCTTTATATATAATCATCTATCTGTATTCTCAAATGTATTAGTTGGATATGGTGAAAGCTTCAGACTCATGCAACATTAATCTTGCCTGGCCTTGACGTCAGTAATAAGGAAGATGCTTGAGGGAATCATTACTGATGTGCCATATGGCCACAGACAAAGGAGATATCAAGGGCACCCAACATGCATTCAGAAAAAGGAGATCCTGTCTTATTAATTTTATGGCATTTTTTGAGACGATTACCAAGATAGTGGACGAGAGAAACCTCGTGGATATTGTCTAACAAAATTTTCAAAAAGCTTTTGATAAGGTGCCACATAGTAGGCTTCTCTTGAAGACTGAAGCTTTGGATATCAGTGGAAACCTGTGTTGGGTTGAGAATTGTCTAAAGGCCTGTAGACAAGGAATGATTGTAGATCGATTTGGATCTGATTGGAGATCAATGTGTTAGGACAAATGCCATTTACTATTTTCGTTAATGATCTAGATGTAGGCGCTGGGGAAATGATTTGCAAACTTGCAGATAAAAATGTGCAAGAGTCAAGATTTTAGACCATGCTCAGCTACTACAAGCAGATCTTAATATGCTCGGGTTTTGGGTGCATGACTGGCAAATGATGTTTAACTTAAAAAGGTGCAGTGATGTGTAGAGTGACTGCTGAATATATGTACTCCATCCAGGGAAAATAACTAAAGTCAATGATATCAGAAAGAGATCATGGTGTTCTAGTGCAGAGATCTCTAAAGGTTCATGACTAATGTCATGAAGCAATGGTGGGGTGACTAGGCAGCCAGGGTGTATTTACAGGACAATACACGATGAAACTAAACTATGTTTTTTCTTCTACAAGACCTTGGCTAGGTCTCAGTTAGAACACTGTTGAGTCCTGGTCTCATCACACAGTGGGAGATATTGATGCTTTGAGAAGGGTGAAAAAAAGGGCTGTAAAACAAATTCCCATTTTAAAGCACCTTATTTAGCCAGATAGGCTGAAAGAGCTGGGCAGATATACTTTACAGAACCGTTGATTTAGGTGTGATTTGATCGAGGTTTGAAAGATGAGAAGCTTGTATTTGTGTAGACAGTCTGTTTCAACTAAATAGGCTAAGGAGGATCAGGGTCACAATCTCAAGTTATGTAAAGGCAGAACTAAGTAGAATGTTAGGAGGTTTGTTTCACAGAGAATAGTGGACCTTTGTAACAGGCTGTAACCTTAGGCAATGAATGCTGATTCGTTGAGTTCCTTCAAGTGAGATCTGAACCTGTTTCTGGCTGCGGCAAAGATCAACATCAGCCAGCACTTAGACTGTCCCTTTAACATTGTGAAACATATCAATGCACTTCACAAAAGTGGTGGAGGGAGAAGGGGAATATATGCTGGTTAGAGGTTAGGAGGAGAGGTAGGAAAAGTTACCAACAGCCTAATCAATGGGTTTTGAGGAGGCTTTTTAAGTGGGGCAGAGATGTAGCAAGATGGAGAGGTTTAGGAAGAGAATTCAAGAGTATGGGCTCACATTGACTGAATACTTTCCCATTGATGGTGGAATGGAAAGAAAGGGCAATGCACAATAGGAGTCATCAGGTGGAGGGTACAACCTTGGAGGAGATTATCGATGTAGAGTGAGGTGAGGCTATGGTGGATTAAGGTTCACTGCTGTATGGATTAAACCAAGAACAATTTGGCATAGGATTTACAGTATTCTCAATTACACAGCAAGAGTTCAACATTGACATAACAGCAAAGTTTACTGCACAGCAATGAAATTTTGCATTTATATGGCCCTCCTCAATTTGAATACAGCAGAGATCCTATAGTCAGGTCCTATTTCGGCACTGTCACAGTTCATGAGCATCCCACAGGAACAAAAATTCAGCTAATGCATTCATAGCAAGAAAACAAAAATGCAGAATGGCATTACCTCAATGGATTTGAAAAACCTGAGTGAATAAGGGTGCACTGAATGGAAGCTGAAAGCCTTTGGTTAGGAGGTGCTTGCACAGCTTTTATTCAGAAGATGATTCAGAAGTGCAGCCCACACATTTCAGTAGCACATAAAGGCATTGTGCTTCATGCCTTCCTCCCTCAAAGTTCAATCCCCACGCCCACACTACCCGTTAAGCCTGATAACAATCATTGTCCAGGCCAGAATGAGCTATTTGGAAAACTGGCTTCATGTTTCCAGACAGTGTGACAATGGGAACTCATATAAACCATCTGTTCATTTGCTCAGAAGAGTCAAATACAATTCTTCAATGGCCTGATGGGCAAGTGTACCTTGTGGTGACTACCGAGCCACTGAGCCCAAATGGACCCAAGCCCAATGTCCAGAAAGGGCATCAGTTGGGCAGCTACAATGGGCTTCAGGTTTGAGTGGGTGAAAAATGAACCACTTTTCTTACTTCTGTTCACTGTCCTGTGACCCCCCCTCCTCCCCGCCTTCTAGAAAGTGGATATTAAATGAGGACAGGGAGAGGCTCGGCTGAGACAACAGGTTGTATTTTGTCAGCCCCGAAGCAGTCCAGCCGCCAGGGCTGCAGGCAGGAGCCAACACCGCTCTGGCAGGCTGCGGGACCCCAGGGTGACAGTGTGCTGGCGGTGGCCATTTAACGGGCTGCTGTTCAATTGAGGTTAGCAGTCTGCACTCCTGACCTGCCCCCCCCCCCCCCCCCCCCCCCGCACCAATCAGAGGGCTGGCAGCTCAGTGGCCTTGACAGTGCCAACACTAGCGATGGCCACTGCTGAGGTTGCAGTATGAGGGTGAGGGCTTTTTAGTGCCAAGGCATCCTTGAAGACCGGTGAATTATTTTGGGGAGGCTGGGGCCAGGCAGGTAGGGGCGGGGTGGGCCGTGGTACACCGGTAGTGAGATAGGCACAGGGCCATTGTCACTGGTGGGAGTGGGGGGGGGTGGGGGTGGGGGCTCTCCGTGGGCTATACTTCCAGTGTATTTGTGACTAATGGATGTTTTATATTGTTAACTGGTAAACCTACCAAACCTAGTAAAGATATTAGTGTTTAATTTGGGCTTTGAATGTTGTCTCATTATTTTGCATAATTATCATATTTGAACAGTACAGTAACCTGTCAAGTGGTGGACGGTTGCATCTTACAGCTTCCTTACAACAAGGGTCTGTACTGGGAGTGTAGCTTCGCTGATTTTACCTTATAGTTTCACAAGTACCACATCCTGGGCAGGTATCCCAGTTATCTGGGAGCAGATAACTCTCAGGTATCTAATGCTATTTGTTAGCCATTTAAAATGATGCAAACTGATCTGAATTGTGTTTCATGTCAACTTGTATCTAAACAGAAATTGAATAAGAATGCTATGGATGTTCCCATCTTTCATGCACATTCTGTCGGACACTGCTGCTTTATGGCTGCACACTCATTTCAGTATCAGTCACAGTTGCCCACCAGGACTAAACTCTGGTCAGCACTGATGTTCCTTTTGGAAGCCAGTACAAATGAAAGTAAGCATCATTCCTGAGTTGCCTCACCACTGACAACAGAGCCTTCAGTCAAATGAAATCTACTTTCTGGAATTCCCATCCTAAACCTCTTTCTCATCCATATTTCCCCTCATTTAAAAGCCTACTCAAAACCAATCTCTGCAACCAAACTTTTGATTAACACATTCCCCCTCCTGTCTCTCCTTATCTTAGTGCCCATTTTTCAAATGCCTGCCCTGAAGTGCCTTGGGATGTCTTTATGCTAACTATACCACGTTGTTTTTGTTGAAGTAAAGCTCAGCACACAAATTTGTGCACCAGCCTCCCAGAATAAACTGGATGGTGAAAGAAAAAAATAAATCCATATCTGGTCAAGGGGATCTTCATTACCATGGAATGACAATATATACGAATACCCATTGATTACTGGCTACATCTGTCATCTAAAAATACGATTCATCTTTGAAAGGCCTTTTCGCTGGCAAGAGGAAACCATGGGCCAATGATTTTGGTACAGCTGGTCCTCCAGTTGTTTTTTTTAATCTGATGTTTCTGCTTTAAGTGTAAAACCCTGTCCATAGATTTTCCACATATGATATATATGAAGGTTTTTAAATGTCTCTGCTGCAGACACACACAACCAGATTCTTCTTCAAATCTTGAGCGAAAGATTGCATTATGAATCTCAATTTGAAAACAATTGTATAACAGGGAGGGGAATCATCCTTTAATTTATCCAGAACCTAAATACATGTTGATCTTTCTCTCCATACCTCACTCGGCAGTGAGGAAAATTATGGGGCCTGGTTGTTTTTTCAAAAATAAAAATTTCCAGACAATGTCGAGCTGTAGAGAGAGGAGAGAATAATTCTTCTCTAAACTTGAATCACATTTAAGGTGGGTTTTAGCCTCCAAATACTCTTGGTACATGAAACATTATTTCCTATAGCTTCAACTAAACAAACAGTTTCATTGTCAATGTGCCTACATCTTGGGCTGTCGTCTGAATGTATTCCACTGTACATTTTTGGAGAAGTATTAGTATTAGCGCAAGAATTTCAGAACTTGGAATTATGCGATATGAATATTAACATATAAGCACATAACACATTCATATAAAACCCTTTGGTCGGAATTTTATGGCCCTGAAATGAGCGGGCTGGTGGCGGATGGGGGCATAAAATTGAATGGGAGGTGGGGGGGCCATTCCCCAACCCCTCCTGCCCCCACTGCAATTTTAACTGGGGTGGCGGCATGAGAACCAACCCACCCTCCCCAGGCCAATCAAGACCCTTAAGTGGCCAATTAACTGGCATTTAAGGGCCACCTCCCGCCGTCGTAAGTATTTTACCCTCAGTGGCCAGAAGGCAGAGGCCTCAAGGACCCCACCTGGTAAAGCCAGGTGGCCTTCTTGCGGGCTGGGGAAGGGGCCCTCCTGATCAGGCACCCTGTGCCACACGGAGGGACGCCCCCGAAGCCCCAATCACACCCAACAGATCCCCGTTGCCTCATCGGGGCCCAGCTGATTGTACCTGGCCAGGCCCCAAAAACATACTGTAGTTCTAGGGCTGTCCTTACCCTTGCTGTGGTGGCTGGGTGCAGTCCAGCAGTGGCCAGCACTCCCGGTGGCCACTGCTGGGACTAAGAGCCCATTGATTGGCCAGCAGCTCCATTAGACAGGATGTCCTGCCTCAAGGAGGTGGAAGTCCCGCCCAAGACCAATTAAGGCCTGGGGAGTGAAAAATCCCAGCCCGGCTCCCCAGGTCCGGTGGAGGCAGACTCGCCCACCCCACTTTTTGGCTGATGGGCAGGGCTTCCCACCCAACATAAAATTCCAGCCTTTGTCTGATCAATTTTATTGAATGTGTTAACCCATCTATTTTACCACCACTGTAAAAATAATGGATCAAGGAATTTTGTTTAATGTGTTAAGCATTAGTACACTAACATTTGCACTGTGTGGTCTGATGCCACAGTGTTTGGTAAGCCATCCTTTCTCCAGTCCTTGCAGAAGAGGTTTCTAAATATTCAGCCTAATGGCCACAGATGGGGTAAACTTTGACTTTGTGTGATCCTGTAAAACAGGTGATAGCGAGTTGGCAGCCTGTTTTACATCTTACCCAAATTTTGTTTCCGAAAATTTCAACGGAAATAAAATCCAGGAGAGGTGTAAAACGTACTGCCAATTCACTATCACCTGTTTTACCATATCGCATAAAGTCAAAATCCATCTCGTTTAGTCAGAGCAACTCCAGGGTAATTCCCATTCAACTCTTATCCTGGATTGACTGACTCCAAGTGTGACTCAGAACTGACAGACTGAAGTAGCCCAGGAAAGGATGTACAGTCCTTCTGCTTTGGAGAAGTATGTTGAATTATATAAGCAACTGTAAGATTCCCAAAATTGCTACTTTGCCTTGTTGAAATTGTCAAGGCAAAGAGTGCTGAACAGTCATTATTGAGCCAGGGCCTTTCATTTTGTTCCATTAGAAGCTTGCTTTGCCGATTAATAATCGGCTTTACTCTAAAAGAGTTGGAAGAATCATCTTTGCTTTTTAAGACCAAAATATACATGTTCAATTCAGGCTTCAGATAGCAAAATGAGATATATGCATTTTTGGAGCTTTTACAGGAGATGTGAGGTTCTGTTTCAAAGCTGTAATCTTTTAGAGGCAAATTACATGACATGAACTTTTACAACCATAATCATCACCCAGTGTAATATCAAGGAACTGACAGCACACATCAGAACCATCTGATTGCTGCTACCTCAAGCTAATGTTCTGACTTCTACTCGTACTCATGCTCTTTGTCTCATGTTTTGTAAATCTGCTGGTCAGATTCTAGTATACATGCAGAGGGGAGTGGAGCTTTAAATTGGCATCTTTTAAACAACCATGTTCCCCAATCCGTGCAGTGGTGTTTTTTTTCCCCAAAAGGAAACACTAGACAGCAATCAGGAATAAGAACCCTATTTGATTTTTGCCCTCTCTAGTTCAGGGTCTCTGAAGCCAATCATATTGCTTAAGGTAAGATTAGCACAGACTGGGCATAGACTCCTTCTAGCCCATAGGGATTGGGTGGTGCCTTTACCTACTAGACCAAGAAGGAAACTTGGAGGTAGAACTTACTGAGATATAGGGCTGAATTTTCAGAACCCACCCCATCCCGAGGTCAGGAACAGAGGTGGGGGGAAACATGAAAATACCAGCGCTGGCACCTCCTGCTTCAAACCGAAAAGGTCAGAAGGATGGTGAGGCCCTGCTTTCATGATCTGGATTCACACCGAAAATCAAGATCAAGCGAGCTTTTGCACCTGCTCCATGGGAGATTTCTATCCTCCCTGAGCTGCGTTACGGTATGACAGATGTACGTCAGTTACAGGATACCATTCCCAGCGCCAACAATGTTAACCCGGGTGGCGGAAGGGCAAGACAGGAATCCTGCTGTCTTCCCAACTGACACCAATTAAAGCAGTGTATAAGCTTGTTTAAAGCTTGTTAATGTTGAAGGGTGGAATGTTTAAATGGGTTACACATGCATTTTGTTACAGATCAGCTGAAGGGAGGCATGTACACAGAGGGGAGCCAATTATGGCTACCTCAGGTAATCATCCTGGTCCCATAAGAGGGTCAGTGGAGCAAAGGGGGACTCGGCATTTGGTCAGGACATGCCCCTGGTGCTGTGTAGGTGATAGGGAGATTGGGCACTCAGCGCTCAGGCATTGAATGGGGTCTTCACCCCCTGGCATCCTGGGGGCAAAAGAGCTGGTGGCAAGGCTGCCAATCACAATTGGGCAGCCACCTGTCCAGAAGGAAGGCTGCAGCTGGCAATGGGGGCATGACTGTCAGGTTTTGGGCCCAGTGGCGATGAGGGGCAACACCCTTCACAGGAAGGGTGGAACTCCAAGCAGCAGGAGGGCAGGGGAGAGGAAAGAGGGGTAGGAAGGACACGGAAGCCATATCCGCAACACGGGATCTATTGCCAAAGACAGAGATACCTGGAGATGACTGAGACCCAGTGCAACTCTCCAGACAGATGGTCACAGACATCTGTGCCCTCGTCGCTAAAGACTTCACACCTCGCAGCACTGCTCACCATGCCCTGCAGTGACCATAAAAACCATTGTGGCCTTGAACGTCTTTGCTTCTGGCTCCTTCCAAGGATCTGCTGCAGACCTTGGTGGCATCTCACAAATGGCTGCATCTTGCTGGTCACTGATGCCCTCTTTGTCTGGACAAAGCTGGACAATACATTCATTTCACAATAGATGCGACCTCGCAGTGACAGAGGGCATTGGGTTTCACCACCATCACTGGATTCCTCCAGGTGCAGGGTATCATTGACTGCACCCATGTGGTCATCAAGGCACCGAGTGACCAGCCAGTGAGATGCATCAACAGGAAGGGCTTCCACCTCCTCAATGTTCAAGTGGTCTGCAACAACAACTAGAGCTTCCTGAAGGTGTGTGCTCATTGGCATGACTCCAATCCAGGCTGCCTCAGATCTTCACTCCAACACCCAAAGTGTGCAGATGGATCCTAGGGGAACAAGGTTTATTCCTTAAATACATGGCTACTCACCTCCCTACAGGAGCCCCAGACAGATGCACAGAGGCGATACAACCAATGTCACCTGCTCAGTAGGACAACCATTGAGTAGGGCTTCTGAAGATGCACTTCTGGTGCCTGAACCGGTCGAGTGACGCCCTCCAATACCGTCATGCAAGGGTCTCCATTATTGTGGTAGTTTGTTGAGTTGTCGATAACATGGCCCTCCAGAGAGATATGGATCTTGAGGACGATGAGGCCCTGGAAGGAGACAGCTCATCGGGGGAGGAGTAGGAGGTGAGAGATGAGGAGAAAATGGAGGCAGAGAGAGATGACGCTGAAGAGAAAGGGACCCAGGTAAGATGGCCAGGTAAGGTTCGGAGTGTGAAAGGCTCATGTGGATGCCATTAATGTCAGGAATCTCCTGATCCAGAAATATTTCAACTGAGCCTCTCTGACTCAGGTTGAGGGGCATGACATGGAAGGCAGTCTGCGATACCTGCGTTAACACACACATGGAAGGCATAGCTTGAAACATCTAATCACTCACCACCAATGAAGGAAGCACATCTGCCTGGGGGATCCTGTTTATGTCTTTCACCACCTCATACCACTTTTCCTGTCACAACAGCAATTAAAAGAGTCCCGGACGTGTGGCATAAAGTGTCATCATTATACAGTACAAATAGAGGAAAACAGTTCACAGGGACAGTGAGAAGATACACCAGTGACACACTTAGTGCTCTGCATGATGCAGTAGCCTCACTCTGCCACTCTCCAGGAAGAGGACCTCCCTCCTCTCCCTCAAAGCCTCCAGGTTGGCATCAATGAAGTGAAGGGCAGCCCTGCCCTGGATGCCAGGCCACCGGGGCCCTGTGACATCTCACTTCCCTCTGGTGCAGTGGAAGGCTTTGGCACTATCAGCAGATTTCTCCGTCAGGACAACCAGCAGTCTGTGTGATGGCTGCCATGGGGAGTCTAAATCTGTCCCACACTTCATCTGACCTGCTTCCATTCCCATTTCCACTGGTTCTAATTGGACAGGAAATCCATCTCCAATAACAACTTATATTTATATAGCCCCATTAATGTAATAAAACGCCCCAAGGCACTTCACCAGGACATTATAAAACAAAATATGATACCAAGCCACATAAGGAGATATTGGGCTGGATCTTATGGCGGGCGGGGCGACCTGTCCACCGGCTGAAAAATCGGTGGCAATCCCGCCTCCACTGGTCCTGGGGATCCAGACCAGATTTTATGGTCCCCAGACCCTTAATTGGTCTTGGGCAGGACTTTCACCTCATTGAGGCAGGACCTCCCACCTAATGGAGCTGCTGGACATTCAGTGGGCTGGCAGTTCTTAGTCCCAGCAGCGCCACCAGGAGCGGTGGCCACTGCTGGGACTACACCCAGCTGCAGGAGGAAGATGACGGATGGCCCCGAAAAGAGGTAAGTTTTTAGGACCTCACCGGGGGCAATCGGTCAAGCCCCGGTGAGGCAAGGAGGGTCAGTTAGGGGGGCAGGGGGCGTGTTGTGCATTGAAGGTGATTGGGGCTTTGGGGGGTGGTCCTCCATGGGGCACAGTCCCGATCAGGAGGGACCCCAGCCCACCAGAAGGCCACCTAGTTTAATCAGGCAAGTTTTCTGAGGCCTCATTCGCCCACCTGCCAAGTGTAAAATGCCCATGGCGGCAGGTGGAGGCCCTTAAGTGGCAGTTAATTGGCTACTTAAGGGCTTTGATTGGCCTGGGGTGGGTGGGCCATTTCTCGCCACCACCGCCCCACGTAAATTGGCAGTAGAGGCAGGAGTGGGTCAGGAAGGGCCCTCCCAGCCTCCCACTCAACTTTACGCCACCCCCCACCCCCCGCCACCAGTTCTTTTGGGGGGCGTAAAATTCCAGCCATTAGGTCTGATGACCCCAAAAGCTTGGTCAAAGACGTATGTTTTAAGGGGCATCTTGGAGGAGGAAAGTGAGGTGGAGAGGCGGGGACTGTGGAAAGGATATTACAGATCTTAGGGCCGAGGCAACTGAAGGCGTGGCCACCAATGGTTGACCGATTAAAATGAGGGATGCACAAGCGACCAGAATTAGAGGAGCACAGATATCTAGGAAGGCTGTGGGACTGGAGGAGATTACAGAGATAGGGAGGGGCAAAACATGGAGGGATTTGCAAACAAGGATAAGAATTTTTAACATCAAAATGTTGCTTGACTGGGAGACAATGAAGGTCAGCGAGCACAGGGGTGATGGGGGAATGGGAATAGGTGCGAGTTAAGACACGGACAGTAGAGTTTTGGATGACCTCAAGTTTACGGAGGGCAGAATGTGGGAGACCAGACAGGATTGGACTAGTCAAGTTAGAGGTAATAAATACATGAATGAGGGTTTCAGCAGCAGATGAGCTGAGACAGGGTGAAGTTGGGCAATGTTATTGAGGTGGAAATTGGAGGTCTTAGTGATGGCACGAATATGAGGTCAGAAGCTCATGTGGGGATCAAATGCGACACCAAGGTTGCAAACAGACTGGCTTAATCTCAAACTGCTGCCAGGGAGAGGGATAGACTTGGTAGCTAGGGAACGGAGTTTGGAGCGGGAACCAATAACAATTGCTTCCATATCAATGAAGGAATCACCCCGTGAAAATATTAACTTTAATCAGTTTCCCACTGGAGGCGGTTTTTGACATGAAACGAAATCCGGGTCCTGTTTCCTGCCTCCGTGGCAAAAATTCAGCTCACAATCTCTGAGTTATCTTGCAAATCTGAAAACATGAAGAACACAGCAGTACAAGATATTCCTGGTCATGTGACCTTGCTAGCTGCTTAATATTTATGAAATATGATGTGATCCTGGCCAGCTGTTTGGTGGTAAGTCAGATTTGTACGTAAGTACTTTATATAGATAAAACCAATTATGGAAATATTAAGGATCAGCAAGGTTCAAAAACTGTACATCAAATTCTAGTCAGTTCCCTTGCTCCAATTCAAGTAGTTTCCTGATAATTTCACGTCACATTCAACCACCTACAGACCTGAATCTTCATATTCCCTGTAATATTATAATTGAAATCTATCTATATTTATTATGGGACTGACATTGGGTTCCATCATTCACTGAACTCCACCCACATTCCTTTCATAAGGCTCAAGTGTCAAGATATGGTAATTGGAATTCACAACATCTCAATCATAATGGTGTGGATGCAAGCAGTCCATTATTGCATAGTCCGTTATTAGCAATACAGAAATAAAGGTTCCATTAAAAATCCTGATTGACAACACTTTCCAGGCAGTTATTATTGAATTGGAGAGATGGATCTGAGAATGGCTGAGTTCCTATAATGAAAATAAAGAGAAGTGAATTGTCTGGAAAAAACAATTCAGAACTCTCTCTCTGCTTTCCCCACAACCCCTCTTACTATATTCCAATCTTAGAGTCATAGAGAGATACAGCACTGAAACAGGCCCTTCAGCCCACCGAGTCTGTGCCAACCAACAACCACATTAACCAAATAACCCTACATTAATCCTATATTCCCAACTACATCCCCACCACTGACCTACACTAGGGGCAATTTACAATGGCCAATTTACCTATTAACCTGCAGGTCTTTGATTGTGGGAGGAAACCAGAGCACCCGGCGGAAACCCATGCAGTCACAGGGAGAACTTGCAAACTCGCACAGGCAGTACCCAGAACCAAACCCGGGCAGCTAACCACTGCACCACTGTGCCACCCTTGTAAATGATATCACTGTATAATATCCAAACAAATATTTTTCACTTCCTAACACATAGTTTAACTTTTCTCTGATCAGAGCAAGATTGAAGCCTAACAAAAGTTAATTAATCATGTTACGGTCAGGTGATAAGGGGTGTGGGTGGTTCCCACTGTTCACTTCCCAACTGACCACAGAAAGTGTTTTTGTTACTAGGATTTTAACCCCTTTGTATTTTATTTGTTAAATAAACAGACAGTGACAGGTTTTCCTGTAGGTTTTAAACAGAAGATTAACTATTTATTGAACAATATTCTTTCCCGAAATGGTCGCAACTATATCCATGCATGCATTCACTCGCACACACAAGGATAGATAGAGAGGAAAAGGGTAGTGGTTTGAAGTGAGGTAGGTGTTTGGGGTTTATGGTCAACCTGTTGAATCTTCCTGGAGGACAGTTTCTCTTTTAAAGTTGCAGGCCTGGGTTGCTTGCAGATTTTCTGGTGGTTGAGACTTCAGTCTGGAGGCGATGGCCACTAACAGTCCTCTGCTGCACTGAGTTGAAGGGTAGAATTCACAGTAGGGATTCTTCTTTGGTTTTTCCTGGATATCTCATAGCTCTCGGCTGGGTTTTGTGATTTTTTTTAAATTCATTCATGGGATGTGGGCGTCACTGGCTATGCCAGCATTTATTGCCCATTCCTAATTGCCCTTGAGAAGGTGGTGGTGAGCTGCCTTCTTGAACCGCTGCAGTCCATGTGAGGTAGGTACATGCACAGTGCTGTTGTTGATGTTGTTGTAATCTCTCCTCTCTCTCGCTGGAGAGTTACTTTTTAAGGTAAAACACTCTGACATGTTGCCTCTGTTGGGAAATGCAGGGCCCCCTCCTTGTGGTGATGAACACTGGACCAAGATGTGACTACTTCACACCTTCTTTGCTTCAGAAGAACCCATTGAATTCAGAAATGTCTCTTGATGGGTTCAGGATGGGTGTAACTGACAGTTCTTAGCCTGTAATGTATCCTTTTGTCCTTAACAGTAAGACAGTTTGAATATACAGGGCCAAGTTGTCTGACCTTTGGTGTCCATTTTGCAGCACATTGTCCACTTTTTTAAAGGAAAAGTCAATTTTTATAACTTTTATAACAATTGTCGTAGAGGGAGTGCAACGAAGGTTCACCAGACTTGTTCCCGGGATGGCGGGACTGTCCGATGAAGAGAGATTGGGGAAACGGGGCCTGTATTCTCTAGAGTTTTAAAGAATGAGAGTTGATGTCATTGAAACCTACAAAATACTTAAAGGGATAGTCAGGGTAGATGCAGGTAAGATGATTCTCCTGGTTGGGGAGTCTAGAACCAGGGACACAATTTCAAAATAAGGGGGAAGCCACTTAGGACAGCGATGAGGAAATATTTCTTTACTCAGAGGGTTGTGAATCTTTGGAATTCTCTACCCCAGAGGGTTGTGGAAGCTTAGTCATTGAGTATGTTAAAAGTAGAGATTGACAGATTTCTGAATACCAATGACATAAAGCGAAATGGGGATAGTGTGGGAAAAAGGCATTGAAGTGGATGGTCAGCCATGATCGTATTAAATGGCGGAGCAGACTCGATGGGCTGAACGGCCTACTCCTGCTCCTATGTTCTTATGTTCAGTTTGGGTTCTGTATTTTCATCACTGCACTTCTCATGAGCATGGCAATCATTAATATTATTATTTGATAACCATTGGCCATTTTGAGGAAGCAACTTACAATAAAAATTCCATCTCCTTGATATAGGAATTTAGGAACAGGAATAGGTCATGCAGCCCCTCGAACTTGCTCCACCATTCAATGAGATTATGGTTGATTTGTATCCTAGCTTCATCTGCCCACCTTCACTCCATATCCCTTAATACCCTTGGCTAGCAAAAAAGCTATCATTCTCAGATTTAGAATTATTAATTGAGTTAGCACCTACTGCCTTCTATGGGAGAGAGTTCCACACTTCCACCACCCTTGCATGAAGAAGTGTTTCCTAACTTCTCTCCTGAATGGCCTGGTTCTGATTTTGAGGGTTGTGAACATAAGTACATAAGAAATAGGAGTAGGAGTAGGCCATATAGTCCCTCAAGTCCACGCCACCATTCAATAAGATCATGGCTGATCTTTGACTTCTATTCCACTTTCCTGTCTGATCCCCATATCTGTTAATTCCTCTAGAGTCCAAAACTCTATCTCAGCATTAAATATACTCAATGACTGAGCTTCCACAGTCCTCTGGGGTAGAGAATTCCAAAGAGTTACAATCCTCTGGGTGAAGAAATCCGTCCTCATCTGAGTCTTAATTAATTGACTCTTTATCCTGAGACTATGCCCCCAGTTCTAGACTCTGCAGCCAGGAGAAACCACCTCTCAACTTCTACCCTGTCAAGCTCCCTCAGAATCTTATAAATTTCAATGAGATCACCTCTCATTCTTCTAAACTCCAGCAAGTATCGGCCAAATCTACTCAACCTCGCTTCATAGGGCAACCCTCTCATCCCAGGTATGTCCCCTTGCCCTAGAATTCCCCACTAGCTCTACCTACCCAATAAATTCCTTTCAAAATCCTAAAAACCTCAATCAAATCACCCTTTAACCTTCTATAATATCATCTCTTCATCTAACCCTTGGAGCCCTGTTAACATTCTGGTAAATCTGTGCTGAACTTGTTTCAAGGCCAATATATCCTTTAAAGGCGTGGTGCCCAGAACTGTACACCATACTCCAGATGTGGTCTAACCAGAGATTTATACAGCTGTTGTAAAGCTTCCTCCCATTTATAATCTAGTCGTTTAGATATAAAGGCTAACATTGCTTATTGTTTATTTTTGTTCCTGAACCTTGCATTTTAGTGATCTATTCACCTTAAATCACTTCGGAGTTCCTTTGTTCCTAGCTTTCACCATTTAGGAGATACTCAGATCTAACCTTTTCCAATCAAAAATGGATGACCTCACACTTACCTACAATGAAATCCGTCTGCCACAGTTTTGTCCACTCACTTGATCTATCAATGCATCTTTGTAATTTTATGCTCCTATCTACTATGCCACCAATCTTTGTGTCACCAGAAATCTTATATATATGGCTCTCTATTGTGTTATCTAAACCATTAATAAATGTAGTGAATAATTGAGGCCCCAACTCAAATCCTTGTGGGACACCATGGGCTGGATTTTCATTATGGAGGCAGGAAAGAGGAATCAGGTCTTGTTTTAGATAAGAAACGTGCCTTCTGTGGGAAGCTGATTTATATAGCAATTTTCAAGTGGGTAAGCTCTTAATTGGTGTGGAGACGGGTTTCCAGTCCACTTAGAACCAGCAGGATTGAAAATGCCAGTGGGTCAGATCAAATGTGGGACTCATGTAGATTTCCACGACAGCCATCACTGAGGCTGCTAGTTGTCCTGAGGGAGAGATCTTCCTTCCAAAGGGAAGCAAGATGTCACAGGGGAACGAACTGGAGACCCAAAACTAAGGGGAGGGCTGGCCCTCACTTCATCGATGTCCACCTGGATCTAATGCTGCAGGCCGTGAGGGGGAGGAGGGAAGCCCTCTTTCCAAAGGGTGGCACGAGGAGGCCACCTCACCATGCAGCAGGGGCACCTCTCTGTTCAGTGTTATTCCTCCTCCGCCCCCTCTTCTTACTCCTTTCTTACCTCCTGCTCGTCCCCCGATGAGCTGCCTCCTTTGAGGGCCTCACTGTCTTCACGGTCCAACCTCTCTGCAGGGCCATGCTATGGAGAGCACAGCAGACCACCACAATGACTGAGACCCTTTGTAGGAGGGTATTGGAGGGTACTACCTGTCTGATCTAGGCACCGGAATTGCATCTTCAGTAACTCGATGGGCCTGCTCAATGGTTGGCCTGCTGAGCAGATGGCATTGGTTCTTTCACCTCTGTGCCTCTGTCTGGGGCTCCCGTAGAAAGGTCAGGAGCCATCTTTTCAAGGGATTTCACTTGTCCCCATCCATGCACTTTGGGGGATGGAGTGAAGTACCAAGGCAGCCTGGACTGGCAAATGTTGAGGATGTCATGGCAGCTGTCGGGAAAGCGAGCACACACAGAGGAAACTCATGTCGTGGTCACGGACCAACTGGACATTGAGGGAGTGGAATCCCTTCCTGTTGATGGATCTCACTGGCCGTCACCGGGTGCCTTGAAAGCCACTTGGGCGCAAGCGATAATGCCTTGCACCTGGGGGAATCCAGTGATGGAAGCCAAACCCAATGCCCTCTGTGCCTGCGCAGGACCATCTGTGTCAAAGTGGGTGTAGTGCCTGCCCTCCTGAATATGGCATCCGAGACCTGCCTGATGGCCTAATGAGCTACTGACTGCGAGATGTCACCTAGTTCCACAGCTGATTCCTGGAACAATCCAGTTGCATAGAAGTTTAGGGTGATGAGACCTTGATGGCTGCTGATAGGGGACTACCATGGGAGCAGTGAGGCCTCAGGGCATTGTGGATCAGAGCACACAGGACTGAGACCATCTGGCTTGAAAGGTGCAACTTCCTATGGCATTGGCACTCTGTCATTTGCAGGTTTTGGACTCTTGGATTGTGCACCCAATACCATAGGAAGTGCATTCCTCCCTTTGTAACCCCCTTCAGCTGTCCAGGATGTCGCATCTGCCGCAGCTCATCCTGGCTATTCTGTCCAATATCAGAGTAGCCTGTTCCCATCCAAACTCCCTCAGCTGGGCTTTGTGCGTTCACCAGGTCTTCTTCTGCCAACCTCAGCTATCCAAGTGATGCCAGCAGGCACACTTCCCTCTTCAGTTTCCTGCCACTCTCTGCTGTAGAAACATAGAAAATAGGAGCAGGAGTAGGCCATTCGGCCCTTCAAGCCTGCTCCGCCATTCATTATGATCATGGCTGATCATCCAACTCAGTAACCTGTTCCGGCTTTCCCCCATACCCTTTGATCCCTTTAGACCCAAGAGCTATATCTAACTCCTTTTTGAAAACATACAATGTTTTGGCCTCAACTGCTTTCTGTGGTAGCGAATTCCACAGCTTCACCACTCTCTGGGTGAAGAAATTTCTCCTCATCTCAGTCCTGAAAGGTTTACCCCATGTCCTTAGATTATGAGCCCTGGTTCTGGACTCCCCCACCATCGGGAACATCCTTCCTGCATTTACCCTGTCAAGCCCTGTTAGAATTTTATAGGTTTCTATGAGATTCCCCCTCACTCTTCTGAACTCCAACGAATATAATCCTACCCGACTCAATCTCTCCTCATACGTCAGTCGCGCCATCCCAGGAATCAGTCTGGTAAACCTACACTGCACTCCCTCTATAGCAAGAGCATCCTTCCTCAGATAAGGAGACCAAAGCTGCACACAATATTTCAGGTGTGGCCTCACCAAGGCCCTGTATAATTGCAGCAAGACATCCCTGCTTCTGTACTCGAATCCTCTCGCTCTGAAGGTCAACATACCATTTACCTTTTTTACCGCCTGTTGCACCTGCATGCTTACCTTCAGCGACTGGTGTACGAGAACACCCAGGTCTCGCTGCATATTCCCCTCTCTCAGTTTATAGCCGTTCAGATAATAATCTGCCTTCCTGTTTTTGCTATCAAAGTGGATAATCTCACATTTATCCACATTATACTGCATCTGCCATGCATTTGCCCAATCACTCAACTTGTCCATATCACCCTGAAGCCTCTCTGCATCCTCTTCACAACTCACCCTCCCACCCAGTTTTGTGTCATCTGCAAATTTGGAGATATTACATTTCGTTCCCTCATCTAAATCATTAATATATATGGTGAATAGCTGGGGTCCTAGCACCGATCTCTGCGGTACCCCACTAGTCACTGCCTGCCATTCGGAAAAAGATCCATTTATCCCTACTCTTTGTTTCCTATCTGTCAACCAATTTTCTATTGATCGCAATACACTACCCCCCAATCCCATGGGCTTTAATTTCACACGCTAATCTCGAGAGCCTTCTGAAAGTCCAAAGAAACCAAATCCACTGGCTCCCCCTCACCAACTCTACTAGTTACATCCTCGAAGAATTCTAGTAGGTTTGTCAAGCATGATTTCCCTTTCGCAAATCCATGCTGACTCTGTCTGATTCTACCACTGTTTTCCAAGTGCTATAAAATCTTTGATAATGGATTCTAGAATTTTCCCCACTACTGACATCAGGCTGACTGGTCTATAGTTCCCTGCTTTCTCTCTACCTCCCTTTTTAAATAGTGGGGTTATATTGGCTACCCTCCAATCTGTAGGAATTGTTCCAGAGACTATTGAATCTTGGAAGATGACCACCAATGCATCCACTATTTCTAGGGCCACTTCCGTGAGTACTCTGGGATGCATACCATCAGGCCCTGGGGATTTATCGGCCTTCAGTCCCATCAATTTCCCCAACACCATTTCTCTACTAATACTGATTTCTTTCAGTTCGTCTCTCTCACTAAGCCCTGTGTTCCCCAACATTTCTGGTATGGTATTTGTGTCCTCCTTTGTGAAGACAGAACCAAAGTATGCATTTAGTTGGTCAGCCATTTCTTTATTCCCCATAATAAATTCCCCTGTTTCTGACTGTGAGGGACCTACATTTGTCTTCACCAATCTTTTTCTCTTCACATACCTATAAAAACTTGACATTCAGTTTTTATTTTCCCCTTCTTAATCAATCCCTTGGTCCTCCTTTTAATTCTAAACTGCTCCCAATCCTCAGGTCTGTTGTTTTTTCTGGCAAATTTGTATGCCTCTTCCTTGGATCTAATGCTATCTCTAATTTCCCTGTAAGCCATGGTTTGGCTACCTTTCCCGTTTTACTTTTGCGCCAGACAAGGATAAACAATTGTTGCAGTTCATCCATGCGCTCTTTAAATGTTTGCCATTGCCTATCCACCGTCATCCCTTTAAGTAATGTTTCCCAATCCGTCATGGCCTCATACCTTCAAAGTTTCCTGTACTAAGATTCAGGAACCTTGTCTCAGAATCAACTACGTCACTCTCCATCTTGATGAAGAATTCTTTCATATTATGATCGCTCATCCCCAAGAGGTCTCGCACCACGAGATTGTCAATTATTCCTCTCTCATTACACAATACCCAGTCTAGGGTGGCCTGTTCTCTAGTTGGTTCCTCAACATATTGGTCCAGAAAACCATTCCATCTACACTCCAAGAATTTTTCCTCTATGATATTGTGACTAATTTGATTTGCCCAATCCATATGCAGATTAAACTCACCCATAATTACAGATGTTCCTTTATCGCATGCATCTCTAATTTCCTGTTCAGTGCCATTCCCAACATCACCACTACAGTTTAGGGGTCTATTTCCAACCCCCACTAAAGTTTTCTTTCCCTTAGTGTTTCTCAGCTCTACCCATACAGATTCCACATCATCAGAGCTAATATCTTTCCTCACTATTGTGTTAATTTCCTCTTTAACCAGCAATGCAACTCCACCGCCTTTTGCTTTTTGTCTGTCCTTCCTAAATACTGAATATCCCTGGATGTTTATTTCCCATCCCTGGTCACCTTGCAACCATGTCTCCGTAATCCTGACTATATCATACCCGTTTACGTCTATTTGCGTGATTAATTCATCCACTTTATTGCGAATGCTCCGCGCGTTAAGGCATAAAGCCTTAAGGCTTGTCTTTTTAACATTACCTGTCCCCTTCCCACTATTTTTCACTGTGGCCCTGTTTGATTCTGGCCCTTGATTTCTCTGCCTATCACTTTTCTTATTCCCCTTACTGTCTTTTGTTCTTGTCTTTGATCCCCCCTCCTCTGACTCCTTGCAAAGGTTCCCATCCCCCTGCCATTTTAGTTTAAACCCTCCCCAACCACTCTACCAAATACTCCCGATAGGACATCAGTCCCAGTCCTGCCCAGGTGTAACCCGTCCAGTTTGTACTGGTCCCACCTCCCCCAGAACCGGTCCCAATGCCCCCGGAATCTAAAACCCTTCCCCTCACACCATCTCTTCAGCCACGTATTCATCTGATATATCCTGCTGTTTCTACTCTGACTAGCACGTGGCACTGGTAGTAATCCTGAGATCACTACCTTTGAGGTCCTACTTTTCAACTTACTTCCTAGCTCTCTATACTCTGCTTTTAGGTCCTCATCCTTTTTATTTTACCTATGTCGTTTGTACCAATGTGTACCATGACCATTGGCTGTTCGCCCTCCCCCTTCAGAATGTCCTGTAACTGCTCTAAGACATTCTTGACCCTAGCACCAGGGAGGCAACATATCATCCTGGAGTCTCTTTTACGGCCACAGAAACGCTTATCTATTCCCCTTACAACTGAACCCCCAAAACTATTGCATTCCCAAATGTTTTACTCCTCCGCTGTGCAGCAGAGCCAACTGTGGTGCAACGAATTGGGCTGTTGCTGCTTTCCCCTGAGAGGCCATTCCCCCAACAGTATCCAAAGCAGTATACCTGTTTTGCAGGGGAATAGCCACAGGAGATTCCTGAACTGCCTGCCTAGTCCTCTTGCTCTGCCTGGTGGTCACCCATTCCCCTCCTGCCTGTGGGGTCTGAGCCTGCGGTGTGACCACCTCTCTATACGTGCTAACCACGATACTCTCCACCTCGTGGATGCTCCACAGTGTCCCCAGCTGCCGCTCCAGCTCCGAAACCCGGGCTTTCAGGAGCTGCAGCTGGAGACATTTCCTGCACACATGCTGGTCCCGGGCACTGGAAATGTTCCCAGCTTCCGACATGGAGCACACCACAGCTTTGAGCTCTCCTGCCATGACTTAACCCTTTAAATTAAATTAAACCTTCCGGAAGATCTTAATGTCCAATAATATCAGTTACTCTAGGGCCTTTCTTCCCTGGTCCTCGTTAATACAGAATTCTCTAAAAAAAACACTACTTACTATATTTGAAATAAACTTTAAACTTTTAAACTTTTCTTACCTGAGATACTTACCCAGCTATTTAGAGCTATTCCCTAACAGCAGTGACTTACCAACCAATCACCTTGCAGCTCTCCTGTGACGTCACTGTTGGCTTTTTTTTTCAAAACTCCAGCGTGCTGGAAGAAGTCCGACTGCTGTCCACTCCGCTCCTGAAGGTAAGAGACTGGGCCTCGATCCTCGGGTTCAATTTATAGGGTCTGCTCTCGGTGTTCTCCCCACAGGTCCGCTCTGCTCTTCTCCTCTCCGCTCTCGGAAGGTAAGAGACAGGGCCTCGATCCTTGGGTTCGATCTATAGGCTCTGCTCTGGGCGTTCTCCCCACCGGTCCGCTCCGCTCCCGGAAGGTAAGACATTAAATTCTTCTAGCTGCAGCAATAGCCACACTGAGACACACTTAAAGCAGCTGAGCTTCATTTGTTGCCTCTGAATTAATTTAATCTGCCCTTTCCATAGCCCACATGGCCCTCCACACTGTTCACATATTCGCAACCCTCTCGTATTCCCCCCCCCATGTTGTCTTCCATGTTCCCTGCCTTTAAAAATTGCTCACTGATACTGACAAGCCATTAATGAGCTCTTCCATGAGCTCAACAGACACATCATTGGAGGTGTTCACCTGACCCATTACCTCCCTGCCAGTGGCACTTTGAAAATAGCATCACATTCCAGAGACGGAGGAACCCAGTGCCGACCACCAAGAATGCTCCCAGCTGTTCCCACAATCACCAGGCTTTGAAAATCTGGCCCCATGAATCACTTCTTCCCATTTCAGTATCTACCCATTAGCCCTACTCTCTGGCCAGAATTTTACATTCCTCTATGTCACTTCAATCACAAAATGCTGATTATGGATATAAGTCATACGATTATGATTTTGCTAAACATATCACACCAAGTACATATTCCTCTTAGTAAAAGTTCCATATGATATCTTGTGTAGGTTTAACTGTTAGCCAATGATGTCTATCAGTGGTTGGATCTGAAACATGGGCTGGAAATATCCACAGTACTATGTTTTAAGAATTCCAGTACAATCTTCTGCAGGTAAACATTTTTCAAAAATTGTTAAGTCAGAAATAAGGTCTTCTTCAATAGATGAAGTATGATTGCAGGCAAATTTTACAGTTTATGTGCTAACAATCTTTTATTATTTTAAAGATTCGATGAGTTAACGGATTATAAAACTCCAATTTGCTTTAAGAAGGCTCTAATCTTGTTGCACCATGATGCAACAAATGATTGAAAAATCATGGGCAGAACACAACCGAATTTTTCAATATATGCTCCAGGTTAAATGGCTCCCCGCCTCGGCTATGCAGCTGTTACATCAGTAATCCACAGGCTGTACTCAAACATCAAACCTGACAGCACAGTTGCACAATGAATGCAGAAAACCCAATCTCCACAATTTGCAACCTCGAAAATTCTTTTTCTATTAACGTGTCACTATAAAAGACATGCATATATGTACCCAAAGACATTATGGCAACCTACTATATTTATTCAATTTGTGAGCCATGGTCCACAGCTTGCAAACACAGCCAAATGATTTCATGAGGAAAAAAACATTTTGTTGGACAATAAGCAATTACTTGTGATAATCATGGAGAAGCTTGATGAGAATGAAGTGTTTCACTAAAGTTGTCTCATAATTAAAAGCAATTTTGTTGTATCCACCCGATAGCTGGGCATTTGTGCAGATTTCCTTTGTATGTTACTTCTGCGAAACATTGTAAACTTATTCCATTTGCATTGTCATTCCACATGACCACTAGAGAAAAATCACACCATAAATGTTTACGGAAGGAAGGAAAGGAAAGGAAAGGAAAGGAAAGGAAGACTTGCATTAACATAGGGTCTTTCATGACCTCGGGCTCTCCCAAAGCCAATGAAATACCTTTGAAGTGCAGTCACTGTTGTATTGTAGGAAATGCAGCAGCCAATTTGAGCACAGAAAGCTCCCACAAATAGCAGTGAGATAATGAACAGATAATCTGTTTTTATTCTTGATGTACAATATTAAGGTTCAACCAGCTTGTAAGTGTTACAATTTTGGCCATCTGCCAACACTATTTATTGGTGGACCCCCACCATTTTGAAATGAGATTAAACTTTGTTCAGTTGATGAATGAAATGTGGCATGCCTCAGAGTTAATTATCTATCCTCACCACTGGTGAGGCATAACCACCAGTGGAGGACTTTTATTTATTCACTCATGGGGTGTGGGCATCATTGGCAAGGCCAGCATTTATTGCCCATCTCTAAGTACCCTCTTCTTGAATACAATTGAGTGGCTTGCTAGACCATGTAAGAGTCAATCTAACTGCTATGGGTCCGGAGTCATATGCAGGCCAGACCAGGTAAGGATAGCAGATTTCCTTCCCTAAATGACACTAGTGAATCAGATGGGTTTTTACAACAATCTAGTAATTTCATGGTCATCATTACTGATACTAGCTTTTTATTCCAAATTTATTAAATTAACTGAATTTAAATTCCACAGCTACTGTGGTGGGATTTGAACTCACCTCCAGATGATTAGCCCAGGCCTTCAGTTGACCAGTCCAGTAATATAATCACAATGTTACCGCACCCCTAGGTGCAAATCAAAGCAGCTGGTGTGTATAAAACCTAAACAAAAAGCTATGCCTATCCAAAAAATTCATAACTTAATTAGCTTTGGTTCAAAAACATTGTCACAACTGGAAGAGAATTCTTGTTTCTGTTGACCCTAAATGTAGCCAAATGATAGCACAATTATCAATATTAATTATCTCTATGACTTCAAGTAAAAATGAGAATGGAAAAACATCCTCCCTGGCTACCTGATTAAGTTGTTACTCACTTACCCTACAGGTTCTTAGGTCATGGTAAAACAAATCTTAAATAACAGAGCAGCCGTGATTTCCAATTTTAAACGTTGCCACGTTGCACCTGCTACAAGTTCATTTAAGCAGATATAAGAGTAAATTCAGCAATATCTGTTGTTTTCAAACCCATGCAACCTTCAAGCATAGGCCTCTGCTGGGAGCAGTGAATTAGAGACTTTAGGCTTGAGTTTTAGCCCTCACTGGGGCCGGGTGTAGAAGTGGGTGGGCGCTAAAAAGGGCGCCACCAGCTGGCACGTGCGTTTCCCAGCTCCATTCCGCCCCCGTATCATTTTCACGGAGGCAGAATGGGGAGGGTGGGGGGTAGGAGGGCTACTTGCCTGCGTGTGATGAGTAGCCACAGACTTGTTAAGGGCCACTTACGGTCAATAAAGGAGGCTGAATGAGATTTTCCCATCGGCCTTTAGGTTCCTGGAGGTGACGGGGGTCATTTCAGGTGCCTGGAAGTGGCAGACCGCGGGCGGGGGGATGGAGTGAGGTGGGGACCATACTCCAGACAAGAGGCCATTTCTGCCTGCTCGCCTGGGTGTACTGGCAGCTGCAGTCTGCCCAGAAGAGGGGCTCCCCCCCTACCCCAACCCACAGTGGTGGCCTGGCCGCAAAAGCCATTTTTTATTTCAATTTGAAAACGTTGGAGGGAGGGCACCTCCATTTTGATGTGCCCCCTCCCTCACTTACCTTCAATTGCACCCTGATGGTGGGGTTCAGAAACCCGCAGGGAAAATCGTGCCCATTATTATGGAAGGTTCACATTTTGCCGCTTGAAACAGGACACATGACAGATCAATAAACTGACCAATACCTCCAGTTAAATAGGAGGAAGAATAACTTCCCATCATTTGCTAAGATCATACAATGCAATATCTGGGCTACATTTTATTGAGTGTCTACCTGGTCAAAATGGTCAAAAGAATGGACGCTGAAGGAAATAGAAAAGATAAAAAGATAGACCTAAGAATTGTTCTTTTGGAAAGCTCAGAATCATCCAGAGATGAAGTGATAATACAACAAAACACTTTGGATGTGAACTTCCATTGGAGCTCTTCTGATCTTTATCTGTAACTTTGGTGGAAGAAGCATGGAAACTTCACACAGCCGGAGCATGTATGGGAAATTTAAGCACAAAGATCAGCTTGTTCAGTCCACAGGCTGTGTAATTTCTTGCCCATGTGGGTTGCAAATCATGCATGTCGATGTCTGCAGCGAAATCTCCATTATTGTGCTCCTTGTACAGAAAATTTGCTTAAACTGTCCATTCTATACCATTTCTGGCATAAAATAAGTGTATCTGGGGAAGACTATTTGATTCATCTCAGCTTTTCTGTTGGAATCTTTACCCCATCACAACACTGAATGATAACTGAAATGATCGCAAGCTTTTCACATCCGTTATCATAACCCGAAATTGTCCACCTTTACACGAGAAACATCCTGAAAACGGTCCTAAATTCACCTTTATAAAAGCAAAATACTGCGGATGCTGGAAATCTGAAATAAAAACAGAAAGTGCTGGAGAAACTCAGCAGGTCTGGCAGCATCTGTGGTGAGAGAAGCAGAGTTAAGTTCACTGACCTGAAACGTTAACTCTGCTTCTCTCTCCACAGATGCTGCCAAACCTGCTGAGTTTCTCCAGCACTTTCTGTTTTTATTCCTAAATTTTCCCAGTTTCATCTATGCCTTCTTCCCTACTGTAACAGTTTAACAGGCAGCTGTATGACATAAACTTCAAGTCACCTGTAAGCTTATTCATGATCTTTATCTTAGACTAGCATACTGTCATGTAGGCCCCCACCTGCCAAGAATGAGGCACATTAATTTTGCCACTTGGACATTAAACTTCAAATTGTTGCTGGGAAGAAGAGAAAGCCTGTTACAAGGAACTGTCAGGCCCCTGGCTGGAAAGACATTTTGGCATATTAGCAGACAGTGTTGGAACAAAGCAGCTATCCCCTGCTCCCAATACACGGAACAGATCTGGTCAAACCAGTCAGTCACACGACCACCCTGCTGGCCAACATGGGGAGTTTTAAATTGTAGAGACAGTATTTGAACGGCAGATAGCTCTTTGCTCCTGGACTGAAAAAGACCTCCTCCCCTCTTGTCTGTTCCCATCTCTTTCTCATGGAACTCCAAAACCCACTGAAGACACGTGAACCCCAAGCGAGAGAAAAGTCTCCTACAGTGAACAAGGTTTAAGAAGAATACTGGGCCCCGAGAAGCAGGATCCACCTACAAACAAGGACTCTACAATGAGCTCGAAGACCCGTAACAAAAAGCTCTTTAAATATTGCCTCAAACCTTTCCACTTTATTTTTCTTCTGCTCTTTTCTGTCTCTATTTGCATGAGCATATTGCATATGCATGCTAGTGTGGGGCATGGCGTGTATCCCTTGGTGTCAACCGAATTAGAGTTTTTAGTTTAAGTTTTAATAAATTTCACCTTTCTTCTTTAAACCTAAAGAAAGCTCGTTTGTGCTTGTTTCTTTGCCTTATAATTGGAAAGCGGTGAACAAGGATTCACCAAGGGGCTCTCCAATTCTTCCTTGAACATGGGCCCAACCAGTCCCCATCCACCACCATCCTCCTCCACCTGGATGAACTTGTTCGCATACTGAACAACTTCTCCTTCAACTCCACTCACTTCCTTCAAGTAAAAGCTGTTGCTATGGGTACCCACATGGGTCCTAATTATGCCTGTCTTTTCGTGGGATATGTCAAACATTCTTTGTTCCAGTCCTACTCAGGCCCCCTCCCCCAAGTCTTTTTCCAGTACATTGATAAATGTATTGGTGCCGTTTCCTGCTTCCGCCTGGAACTGGAAAACTTTATCAACTTTGCTTCTAATTTCCACCCTTCTCTCCCCTTTACATGGTCCATCCCCAACACTTCCCTTCCCTTCCTCGACTTCTCTGTCTCCATCTCTGGGGATAGGCTGTCTACTAGTTTTCATTATAAGCCCACCGACTCTCACAGCTACCTCGACTACACTTCTTCACATCCTGCCTCCTGTAAGGACCCCGTTCCATTCTCCCAGTTTCTCCGCTTCAGATGCATCTGCTCTAATGATGCCACCTTCCTGACAGCGCTTCTGATATGTCTTCCTTTTCCCTCAATCGAGGATTCCCCCCCACTGTGGTTGACAGGGCCCTCAACCGTGTCCGGCCCATTTCCCGTAGCTCTACCCTCACCCCTTCCCCTCCCTCCCAGAACCATGATAGGGTTCCCCTTGTCCTCACTTTCCACCCCACCAGCCTCCACATCCAAAGGATCATCCTCCACCATTTCCGCCACCTCCAGCGTGATACCACTATCAAATGCATCTTCCCTTCCCTTCCCCTGTCAGCATTCCGCAGGGATCGCTCCCTTTGCGACACCCTGGTCCACTCCTCCATTACCCCCACTACCTTGTCCCCTTCCCACGGCACCTTCCCCTGCAATCGCAGGAGGTGTAATACCTGTCCATTTACCTCCTCTCTCCTCACTATCCAAGGCCCCAAATACTCCTTTCAGGTGAAGCAGTGATTTACTTGTACTTCTTTCAATGTAGTATACTGTATTCGCTGCTCACAATGTGGTCTCCTCTACACTGGGGAGACCAAACACAGATTGGGTGACCGCTTTGCGGAACACCTCCGCTCAGTCCGGAAGCATGACCAAGAGCTTCCTGTTGCTGGCCATTTCAACACTCCCCCCTGCTCTCAAGCTCACATCTTTGTCCTGGGATTACTGCAGTGTTCCAGTGAACATCAATGTAAGCTCGAGGAACAGCATCTAATTTACCGATTAGGCACGCTACAGCCTGCCAGACAGAACATTGAGTTCAATAATTTCAGAGCATGACAGGCCCCCCTTTTTATTTTTAGTTACTTTTTATTTTTTATGTGTTTATTTTATTTTATTTTATCTTAGTTTGTTTCTACTGTGCCTACCCACTGTTTTTTTCATGTTTGTGCTTGGGGCCAGGCTGCTCTGTTCAAAAGCACAAACATGAAAAAACAAGTTTAAGGCCGACACATGGTAAAAAAATAATAAAATAAAATAGCAAATAATAAAGCCCAGTCATACCCTGAAATTATTGAACTCAATGTTGAGTTTAGTTTAGTTTAGAGATACAGCACTGAAACAGGCCCTTCGGCCCACCGAGTCTGTGCCAACCATCAACCACCCATTTATACTAATCCTTCACTAATCCCATGTTCCTACCACCTCCCCACCTGTCCCTATATTTCCCTACCACCTACCTATACTAGGGGCAATTTATAATGGCCAATTTACCAACCAACCTGCAAGTCTTTTGGCTTGTGGGAGGAAACCGGAGCACCCGGACAAAACCCACGCAGACACAGGGAGAACTTGCAAACTCCACACAGGCAGTACCCAGAATTGAACCCGGGTCGCTGGAGCTGTGAGGCTGCGGTGCTAACCACTGCGCCACTGTGCCGCCCCCGTCTGGAAGCCTGTAGAGTACCTAATCGGGAAATGAGGTGCTGCTCCTCGAGCTTGCATTGACGTTCACTAGAACACTGCAGCAGGCCAAGGACAGAAATGTGGGCATGGGAGCAGGGTGGTGAATTGAAATGGCAAGCAACCAGAAGCTTGGGATCATACCTGTGGACTGAGTGGAGGTGTTCCACAAAGCGGTCACCTAATCTGTGTTTGGTCTCCCTAATGTAGAGGCAACCACAGCGAATACAGCATACTAAATTGAAAGAAGTACAAGTAAATTGCTGCTTCACCTGGAAGGAATGTTTGGGCCTTGGATGGCGAAGAGACAAGAGGTAAAAGGGTAGGTATTACACCTCCTGTGGTTGCATGGGAAGGTGCCATGGGAAGGAGACGAGGTGTCAGGGATAATGAAGGAGTGGACCAGGTGGTCCTTCTAACTCATATGCAAGAGTGCTACCAACTGAGCCACAGCCGACAGACAAATATCAATCTTTAGGAGAGTATTTAATATGTATAGAAGCAATGGAAAGGTAGCCAAATAGGCGTGCTTACTATAGGTGTGCAGCATCGATTTACTAGAATGATACCTGGACTCCAAAGGTTAAATTACAAGGATTGTATTCCTTGGAATTTAGGAGATTAACAGATGGCTTGATTTAAGTTTTCAAAATATTAAAGGAACTGATAGGATAGATAGAGAGAAACTATTGCTGCTGGTTTAGGAATCTGATAGGACATAGCCTAAAAGATAGAGCTATACCTTTCAGGAGTTAACAAACACGTTTATATACCTAGCGTGGTAGAAGTTTGGAATTCTCTTCTGCAAACAGCAGTTGACACTAAGTCAATTGTTAATTTTAAATCTGAGATTGATAGATTTTTGTTAACCAAAGGTATTAAGGGATATGGGGTAAAGGCGAGGATATGGAGTTAGGTCACAGATCAGCCATTGTCTCATTGAATGGGAGAACAGGTTAAGGGGCTGATGTTCCTATGTGCCTTTCACAGTCTAAATGTTGGGGTGAGTGTAACACTCAGGCAAGAACAACTAAACTTAAAATACAAATAGAAAATGCTGGAAATACTCAGCAGGTCAGGCAGCATCTACGGAGTTGAGGAACACAATTAACGTTTCAGGTCAACGGCCTATCTGAACTGTAAAAATTTAGAGATATAACTGGTTTCAGGCAGATGGGATGGTAGGGAAGGGGAGGAAAGAACAAAAGGGAAGGTCTGTGACAGGATGGAGGGAAAAGAGAGATTAAATGGCAAAAGGGATGATGGTACAAGGCAAAAGCACGTAGTAATGGGACAAGTAACGAAGCAAAAGATAGGTATCGCAGAACTGTAAATGGGAAAGCAGAATCATTACCGACAGCTGCTGTCCAAAAAAATGGGAGCAGTTGTTATGATCTGAAATTTTTAAACTCAATGTTGAGCCTGGAAAGATGTATCATGAAAGAGGTGTTGCTCCTTGAGCTTACGTTGACCTTTGTAGGCGGCCGAGAACAGAGGAGTCAGAGTGGGAATGGGGCAGGGAATTAAAAAGACAACTGTCACGCAGACCCTCCCCCCCCCACCTGCCAAGAATGAGGCATATTAATTTTGTCAAACGAACATTGATTTTAAACTGTTGCTGGAGTGAAGAAATTACTTGTTTGAAGATCACCAGACACTGAGCTGGAAGGACATTTGCATACTAAGAGACATTCTTGTGGAGACCAAGGACTATTCCCTGCTCCAATTAACCCAAATGGATTTTGATCACAGACATTGAAGGTGTAAGGAAGTGCATTCCAGATACTGCGAAGGTAATAATACAATCCACAAACCTTGCAGGCGAGACTGTTCCAAATAAGGAACTAATCACATGACTAACCTGCTGGGCAACCTGGGGTTTTTTGAATTGTGCCACACAGAAAGGAACAGAAGGCAGTTTTGCAACTGAAGCTGGAACAAGCAAGTCTCTCATCTGGCTTTCTCCCAAGCCACCAGAACCATGGAAGACACGTAAACCTCAAGAGAGAAAAGACTCCGACATTGAAACAAATTGAAGAGTGAACTGGGCTCCAACGAACAGCGGGATTTACTGGCAACCAAAGACGCCACAATTGATCTTAAAGGACAGTAAATATCGACCAGATATTGCCTCAAACTGTTCCCCTTTGTTCTTTCTACTTTTTCTGTCTCTATCCGCGTGTGTGTTTATCATGTATGTATGCTAGCATGGTGGCGTCACATATTCATAGTTGTTATATGGATTAGAGTTTTAGATTAATAAACTTCTACCTTTCTTGTTTAAATCTAAGGAAACCTGTCTGATTTCTTTGCCTTACAATTGGAGCAGTGAACAAGGATTTACTGAAAAGCTAAAAACACAGTGTTTTAAAATTAAACCCTATTACGGTTAAACCAGGCAAAGGCTGAGAGGGAACCCCGAGAATCCTTCCCACCTGGTTGTAACACAACTAATGCTAGTTTTACTCAGCCACTACTCTGCACAGGAATACTTGATCTTTGTTCATTCAAAAAGCTGATCAGGCATTTGATAGGAACCTGAACCTCAGCAAAGTTCTCACCTGTATTATTAACTTTGGCTCAGCCTTTTTTGTAATTACAATCATACTTTGACTTCAGTGGCTGGGCCAGGGGCACATGGACGTGAGAAACTGCTGAATCACGCATTCTGTCCTAACTGTTTAGTAATTCCCTAATTACAGAAGAGTGAAAAAGAAAAGTCAGAATCAGTCCTGTTGTCTAGTGTAGTAATTCACACTGTCAGGATCAGCGGCTTCAGTCCCAGCAGGGCCTGATACTCTGAACTACGAACCAACTGTTTAATAAGTTGCATTAGCTTTCACTCAGGTCATTTAGGGCAATGCACTGTCTTTTGGGGAGTATTGGTCCGGTATCTTGCTTCTTTTTACATACAATTTTCCAATTTTCTTCCCCCCTGTTCCTCAAGTACACATTGGTGCCTCACTGAAATGGCAACTCTTCAATTTTAAACCTAGACAGTAAGTATCCACAGGCTGTTCAGCTATGGAAGGTACAGCCACATTCACTGAACATTAATCTGGAGCAGAAACTCTGGCAGATTTTCCTCCTGCCTCCCGGAGACTAAGTCTGCAACCTTCCTGGTCTGTATGACACACTACATCTCAGGCAGTGCACTTACCCACTGAATCATCAGATTTTCCGTAAAATAGACTGATCCTAGGGCAGAGCTATCCACTTTTATCATCCTCAATGATGGCAGAGCCCAGCATGTCAGTGCAAAAGACAAGACTGAAGCACTTCAACCACCTTCAGCCAAGTGATCCATCTCAGCCTCCTCCTGAGGTCCCCAACATCATAGATGCCAGTCATCAACCTGTTCGATTCACTGCACATGATATCAAGAAACGGCTCAAGGCACTGTCTACAGCAAAGACTGTGGGCCCTGACAAAATTCCAGCTGTAATACTGGAGACTTGTGCTCCAGAACTAGCCACGCCCCTAGTAAAGCTATTCCAGTACAGCTGCAACACAGGCATCTACCCTACATTGTGGAATATTGTTGAGATATGTCCTGATCACAAAAAGCAAGGCAAATCAAATCCGGCCAATTACCAATCATCTCTCAACTCTTTGCATTAAATTCCATCAGTTACTTGTCTACCCATTCTGCTAACCTAACTACGGCCTGTTGCAGTAGATTGGGATCATCTTCACTGTTTGCCACACCACCAAGGTTCAGTATCATTGGCAAATTTAGAAATTTTACTCTGTATTCCAATATGCAAATCTATATGTATCTAAAAAAGTAGTGGTCCTAGCACTGAGCCTTGGGGAACACCACTGTCTACCATCCTCCAGTCTGAAAAACAACCATTTTCCACGACTTGCTGTTTTCCATCCTTAAGCCAATTTGTTTATCCAAGGTGACACTGACGCTCCTAGTCCATGAGTCTCAAGTTTGTTCATCAGCCTTTAATTTGGTACTTTGTCAAATGCTTTCTTAAAATCTATATAGAAAACATCATGGCATTCCCCTCATCAACCTTCTCTGTTACTTCATCAAAAAATTCAATTAAATTAGTCAGACACGATCTGCCTTTTACAAAGCCATGCTGGCTCTCTTTAATCAACTCAAACCTCTTCAAGTGGCTGTTAATTCATTCCTTGATTATTGTTTCTAAAACCTTACCCACTCCCCCCGCCCCACCCCCACTGATGTTAACCTGACCAGCTTGTAGTTACTAGGAACCCTTTCTTGAACAAGAGTGTCCAATCTTCTGGCACCTCCCCCATATCAAGGGAAGTTTGGAAGATTATGGCACACCCTTCCACTATCTCCATCCCCACTTCCCTTAGCAACCGGGGATGCAAGCCATTTGGACCAGGCGACTTATCCAATCTAAGCATAGCCAACCTTTCCAGTACATCTTGCCTATCAATTTGCACCCCATCTATTACCTCTACCATCTCCGCTTCTACTGATACTTTTTCAGCATACTCTTCCTTAATAAACACCGATACAAAGTACTCATTAAGTATTCTAGTCTTGCCTTGTGCCTCTTAGCATATATTACTCTCTTTGTTCCTAATAGGCCCCACCCTGCCTCTTCCAATAGAAGATTTTTGAGTTCCATTTAATGTTAACTACCATTCTATTCTCATAGTCACTGTTTGCTTGTCTTATTTTCCTTATATACCCCCAACAGCATGATCATACCTTTTTTGCTTCTCAACTCTAACTAAATGGATTCTGTCTCTGACCCCTCAAGGACATCTCTTTCCAACACTACAAAGTCTTCCCTAAACGGCGCTGCCACCCCATCTCCCTTTTTTCCTTCCCTATCTTTTCCGAACATTTTGTATCCTTGAATATTAAGTGCCCAGTCCTCACCATTTTTAAGCCACGTTTCCATTGCCACTACATCATATTCCCATATGGCTATTTGTGCATGTAGCTCACCGATCTTATTCACCCCACTTGGTGTATTTACATACATGCATTCTAAACCCATCTTTGTGTTCCACGTAGTCCTTCTTAGTCTGCTCCTATCTAATATGGTACTATTTCCTTCTCTAGTATTATCCAAAACTCTATATTTTATGCTCCTTATGCCTCTTTTCTACTTCTATATGCTGGTGCCCATTTCCCTACCAATTTAATTTAAACCCTCCCCCAAATGCACTCCTAAACCTCCCATTGAGGACTTTGGTCCTAGTTCTGCTGAGGTGCAGCCTGCTCCTTTTGAAAGGGTGCCTCCAGCCCCAGAACTGGTCCTAATGCCTCAAGAATCTGAAGCCTTCCCTCCTGAACCATGCCCCAAGCCGTGCATTTATCCTCCCTATCATATGGTTTCAATGCTCGCTAATACGTGGTACTGGGAGTAATCCAGAGACTACTGCCTTCAAGGTCCTACCTTTTCACTTCCTCCCTACCTCCTGAAAGTCTGACCGTAGGACCTCAATACCTAGCCTCTCTGTCGTTGGTACCAACGTGTTCCACAAGGTCTGGCTCATTCCCTTCCCCCTGTAGAATATTCTACACTTTCTCCATGATGTCCTTTAGCTTGGCACCAAGGAGGCAACACACCATAGGGGAATCTCCGAAAATGACCGTATTTCTTGCCTACTGCTACCATGGTCTAGACTGCACTCCTTCAAGATATCATCACTCCCAGCTGTCTCCAATATTGAGTGTCAGTTTGAAAGTGACACACGCCCCGAAGACTCCTGCACTTCCTACTCTTCCAGATGGCTATGCATCTACTATCATGAACTCTCTCTCACTGTGGGGTGGTTACCTCCTGGAACGTATGATCCAGGAATCTCTCAGCCTCCCTAATACTCCACAGTGGCTCAAGTTGCCTCTCAAGCACAGAAACCCTGAGCTCAACCTCAACCAGCTGCAGGTACCTGCCACACATGTGGTCCCCCAAGACACATGAAGTATCCTGAAGTTCCCACATGGCATAGGAATTGCACGCAACAGGTCTCAGCTGCCCATCCATGATCTGAAAAAATCCCTATTCCCTCTTTTGGAATCTAGATCTTCTTCTTTGGCCTCCTTGTCTCGAGAGACAATGGGTAAGCGCCTGGAGGTGGTCAGTGGTGTGTGGAGCAGTGCCTGGAGTGGCTATAAAGGCCAATTCTAGAGTGACAGGCTCTTCCACAGGTGCTGCAGAAAAGTTTGTTTGACGGGGCTGTTACACAGTTGGCTCTCCCCTTGCGCTTTTGTCTTTTTTCCTGCAAACTGCTAAGTCTCTTCGACTCGCCACACTTTAGGCCCGCCTTTATGGCTGCCCGCCAGCTCTGACGAATGCTGGCAACTGACTCCCACAACTTGTAATCAATGTCACAGGACTTCATGTCGCGTTTGCAGACGTCCTTAAAGCGGAGACATGGACGGCCGGTGGGTCTGATACCAGTGGTGAGCTCGCTGTACAATGATGGCAGGATCATTGCCATCTTCCATGCGGCTCACATGGCCAAGCTATCTCAAGCGCCGCTGACTCAGTAGTGTGTATAAGCTGGGGATGTTGGCCGCCGTGAAAGGTGTCGTCATCAGTGCTATCAAGTGACACTTACTCAGCAATAATCAGCTCACTGACGCTCCAGACCTCGTTACAGCCTTGGTCCCAATACAGACAAAAGAGCTGAATTCTAGAGGTGAGGTGAGAATGACTGCCCTTGACATCAAGGCAACATTTGACTGAGTGTGGTATCAAGGAGCCCTGGCAAAACTGCTATTGGGAATCAGGGGGAAAACTCTTCACCGTTTGGCATCATACCGAGTACAAAGAAAGATAGTTGTGGTTGTTGGAGGTCAATTATCTCAGCTCCAGGACATTACTGCAGGAGTTCCCCAGGGTAGTGTCCTAGGTCCAACCATCTTCAGCTGCTTCATCAATGATTTTCCCTCCATTATAAGGTCAGAAGTGGGGGCGTTTGTTGATGATTGCAGTGTTCAGTTCTATTTGCAACTCCGCAGATACTGAAGCTCTCCATGCTCACATGAAACAAAACCTGGACAATATTCAGGCTTGGACTCATAAGTGGCAAGTATCATTCTTGCCACACATGTGCCAGGCAATGACCATCTCCAACAAGAGAGAATCTAACCATCTCCCCTTGACATTACCCCTTGAGATGGCATGACAATCATTGAATCCCCCATCAACATCCTTGGGGGTTACCATTGACCAGAAACTGAACTGGACCAGCTTGTGGCTACAATAGCAGGTCAGAGACTGCAGAAAATAACTCACCTCCTAATTCCCCAAAGCCTGTCCACCATCTATAAGGCACAAGTCAGGAGTGTGATGGAATGCTCTGGATGAGTGCAGCTCCAATAGCAATCAAGAAGCTTGACACCAATATAAGGCACAGTAGCCCACTTGATTGGCACTCCATTCAGCACCTTAAACATTCACTCCCTCTGCCACAGATGCACAGTGGCAGCAGGGTGTACCATCTACAAGATGTACTGCAGCAACTTGCCCCGGCTCCTTCGACAGCACCTTCTGAAACCGCAACCTTTACCACCAAGAAGGACAAGGGCAATAGTCGCATGGGAACACCATCACCTACAAGTTCCCCTCCAAGTCACACAACATACTGACTTGGAACTATATCACCTTTCCTTTACTGTTGCTAGGTCAGGATTCTGGAAGTCCCTTCCTAACAGCACTGTGGGTGTACCTACACCACATGGACTGCAGCGGTTCAATAAGCCTGCTCACTACCATCTTTGCAAGGGCAGTTAGGGATGGGCAATAAATGGTTTCCAGTAATGCCCACATCCCACAAACAAATATTAACAAAAATGAAATCAGACTAGCACTAAACAAAGATGTAGTTCAAGAATGTTATATGTACAGCGGATCTACAACAATGCTTGCATTTATATAGTGCCTTCAACATAGTAAAATGACCCAAGGCATTCCACAACCGCGTTATCAAACAAACCGTGACACCAAGCCACGTAAGTAAATATCTGGATAGACAACCAAATGAAGTAGGTTTTAAGGAGCACCTCAAAGAACGAGAGATACATAACGATGTGGAGAGGTTTAGGGAGGGAATTCGAGAACCTACGGTCTTGGCCGCCAATGGTATAGTGATTAAAATTAGGGACGCTCAAGAGGCCAGAGTTGGAGCAATGTAAAGATCTCAAAGGCTTGTAGGGCAGAGAAGTTCACAGAGGTAAGGAAGGGTAAGGCCATGAGACAAAGATGAGATTTTTAAAATTGAGACATGCTGGACCAGGAGCTAAAGTCGGGTGTACGAGACTTGGTGCGAGTTAAGATACAGGCAGCAGAATTTTGGATGAGCGCCATTTTATGGAAGATGGGAGGCCAGCCAGTAGAGCCCTGGAATAGTCAAGTCGAGAGGTAACAAAGGGGTGCAGATAGGCGTTTCTATGGCCAGAAACAAGACTCCAGGATGGTATGTTGCCTCCCTGGTGCTAGGGTCAAGGATGTCTCGGAGTGGCTGCAGGACATTCTGAAAGGGGAGGGTGAGCAGCCAGAGGTCGTGGTCCATATTGGTACCAACGACATAGGCAGGAAGAGAGATGAGGTCCTGCAAACTGAATATAGGGAGTTAGGCAGAAGGTTAAAAAGCAGGACCTCTAGGCTTGTAATCTCAGGATTACTCCCTGTGCCATGTGCTAGTGAGGGTAGGAATAGGAGGATTAGGCAAATGAATGCGGGGCTGAAGAGCTGGTGTAGGCAGGAGGGATTCAGCTACTTGGATCATTGGGATCTCTTCAGGTGCAGAGGTGACCTGTACAAGGATGGGTTGCACCTAAACTGGAGGGAGACCAATATCTTTGCGGGGAGGTTTGCTAGTACTACTCAGGAGGGTTAAAACTAGTCTTGCAGAGGGGTGGGACCCAAAGTAGTAGTCTCTCTGATGAGATAGTTGAGGCAAATGTAGAGGTTAAAGCAAGCAAGTCCAGTAGGCAGGCCGGGCAGAGGCAGGACAGGGAGCGTGGAAGGTATGATAGGCTAAACTGCATTTACTTTAATGCAAGAAGTCTTACAGGAAAGGCAGATGAAGTCAGAGCATGGATCGGGACGTGGAATTGTGATATTATAGCTATTACGGAAACGTGGTTGAGGGATGGGCAGGACTGGCAGCTCAATCTTCCGGGGTACCGATCTTTCCGCGTGACAGAGGCAAGGTAAGAGAAGAGAGGGAGTTGCACTACTGATTAGGGAGGACATCACGGCAGTACTTGGAGAGGATATCCCGGGGAGAATGTCCAGCGAGGCCATATGGGTAGAACTTAGAAATAAGGAAGGGGTGATCACTTTGATGGGAGTATAGGCCCTCCAATAGTCAGACGGAAGTGGAGGAACATATATGTAGGGAAATCACAGATAGGTGTAGGAATTATAGGGTTGTAATAGTAGGTGATTTTAACTTACCTAATATTGACTGGGACTGCCTTAGTGCTAAGGGATCAGATGGGGAAGAATTTGTTAAGTGTGTCCAGGATAGTTTTCTGAAGCAGTATGTGGATGGCCCTACTAGAGAAGGGGCTACACTCGACATCCTCTGAGGAAATGAGGATGGGCAGGTGGTTGATGTGTCAGTGGGGGAGCACTTTGGGACCAGTGACCATAACTCTATTAGCTTCAAGATAGTTATGGAAAAGGATAGGACTGGTCCTCAGGTTGAAGTCCTAAATTGGGGGAAGGCTAATTTCGATGGCATCAGACAGGAACTCTCAAAAGTTGAATGGGAGAGGCTGTTTACAGGTAAAGGGATGTCTAGCAAGTGGGAGGCTTTTAAAAGTGAGATAGGAAGAGTTCAGGGCTGGCATGTTCCTGTTAGATGGAAGGGCAAGGCTGGCAAGTTCAGGGAACCTTGGATGACGAGGGATATTGAGGGTCTAGTCAGGACAAAGAAGGAGGCATATGTCAGGTATAGGCAGCTGGGATCAAGCGAGTCCCTCAAGGAGTACAGGGGATGTAGGAGTACACTTAAGAAGGAAATTAGGAGGGTGAAAAGGGGCCATGAGATTTCCCTGGCAGATAAGATAAATGAGAATCCTAAAAGATTCTATAAGTATATCAAGAGTAAAAAGGTAGCTAGGCAGAGAGTAGGTCCCCTTAAGGATCAGTGTGGCAATCTATGTGTGGAGCCACGGGAAATGGGCGAGGTCTTAAATGTATATTCCTCATCCGTATTTACTGTGGAGAAGGTCATGGAAGCTAGTGAGTTCAAGGGAGGGAACACCGATATCCTGGAGTATGTCAATATTACAAAGGAGAAGGTGTTGGAGGTTTTGAAGCGCATTAAGGTGGATAAATCCCCAGGGCCTGACCAGGTGTATCCTAGGATGCTATGGGAAGCAAGGGAGGAGATTGCTGGGGCCCTGGCAGAGATTTCTGTATCATCGTTAGCCACGGGTGAGGTACCAGAAGACTGGAGGATAGCTAATATTATGCCTTTATTTAAGAAGGGCAGCAGGGATAAACCAGGGAACTACAGGCCGGTGAGCCTTACATCAGTGGTGGAAAAGTTATTGGAAGGGATTCTGAGAGACAGGATTTATATGCATCTGGAAAGACATGGTCTGATTAGGAATAGTCAGCATGGCTTTGCGCATGGGAAATCATGTTTCACGAATTTGATTTGAGTTTTTTGAGGAGGTAACGAAGAGGATTGATGAGGGCAGGGCGATGGACGTTGTCTGCATGGACTTTAGCAAGGTCTTTGACAAGATTCCACATGGTAGGCTGGTCCAGAAGGTTCGAACACATGGGATCCAGGGTGAGCGAGCAAATCGGATACAAAATTGGCTTGGTGATAGGAGGCAGAGGGTGGTAGTGGAGGGTTGTTTTTCAGATTGGAGGCCGGTGACCAGTGGTGTGCCGCAGAGATCGGTGCTGGGCCCTCTGTTGTTTGTCACATATATTAATGACTTGGATGTGAATATAAGGGGCATGATTAGTAAGTTTGCAGATGACACCAAAATTGGTGGTATAGTGGACAGTGAAGAAGGTTGTCTAAGGTTACAACAGGATATAGATCAACTGGGAAAGTGGGCAAGGGATTGGCAAATGGAATATAATACAGACAAGTGCAAAGTGATGCATTTTGGGAAGTTAAACCAGGTCAGGACATATACAGTGAATGGCAGAGCCCTGGGGAGTGTTGTTGAGCAGAGACACCTTGGGGTGCAAGTACATAATTCCCCAAAAGTGGCAACACAGGTATACAGGGTGGTGAAGAAGGCATATGGCATGCTTGCCTTCATCGGCCGAGGCATTGAGTACAAGAGTTGGGACATCATGTTACAGTTGTACATAACGTTGGTTAGGCCGCATTTGGAGTACTGTGTGCAGTTCTGGTCGCCACACTACAGGAAAGCTGTGATTAAGCTAGAGAGGGTACAGAAAAGATTCACAAGGATGTTGCCTGGTTTGGAGGGCTTGAATTATAAGGAGAGATTGGATAGGCTGAGTCTGTTTTCCCTGGAGCAAAGGAGGCTGAGAGGGGACATGATAGAGGTATATAAAATTATGAGAGGCACAGATAGGGTAGATAGCCAGAGTCTGTTTCCCACGGTAGGGGTGACTAAAACTAGAGGGCATTGATTTAAGGGAGGAGGTTTAAAGGGGATCAAAGGGGTACATTTTTCACACAAAGAATAGTGGGTATCTGGAATGAGCTGCCTGAGGAGGTGGTGGAGGCAGGAACAGTAGCGACATTTATGAGGCATCTGGACAGGTACTTGAATGAGCAAGGCACAGAGGGATATGGAATTAATGCAGGCAGGTGGGACTAGTATAGATAGGCATTATGGTCGGCATGGACGCGGTGGTCCAAAGGGCCTGTTTCTATGCTGTATGACTCTATGTCTATATGACTCAAAGGGTTTCAGTGACAGATGAGTTGAGGCAATACGCAGTTGGGTGATGTTAGGTAAGTGGATATAGGCAGTTTTGGTGATGAAGTGAATATGTGGTCAGGAGCTCACCTCCGTGTCAAATATGACACCAAGGTTTCAGATTTCTGCTATCCCTTCCCCCAAAGCCATTTCCATTGCTCCCAACAAGTTGGAGGATGTATTATTTTGTAAGGACAACAGCGATATACCAAATTAGCACACAACAGGGGTAGATCTTCACTTTGTGTAATTGTGTGAAATCGGTCATAGCAAGTCGGCAGCTCATTTTACACTGAATTCAATGGGAATAAAAATGGGGTGAGATCTAATACAAGCTGCTAACTCTCAATCACCCATTTTACAATATCGCACAAAGTCAAGATCGATCTCAATGTATTTTGTGGCTGCTAAGGTAGGACTATAACTAGCTGGCCTGTCCCTTTAAGGCCACAAAAATAATACTGCTCCGGGTAGGCACATCCTGAGATCAGTTGGAAGCTAACTGCTATTGGGCACATCCCGAGGCCAATTGGAATCCAATTGCTGGTCAAAGTGCCACACGTGTGTGCTTTCCAAGGGAATACATTACAGACAGGACCACGAACACTCTCTGATTCTACCCTCCCTGAGGCCAGTAGTAACAGTACCCCTATCACAAGCCTGACCAAGATCAGCTCGCAAGGCGGTCTGGGGGTTCAATCTGGCATCTTCCTGGTCTGCAAGGCCACTTGCATTGTCAGTAGGGTTCTCACCGATTGTTAAGCAATAAAGCATCGTTGAACCATTGTATTGCAGTGTTGCTAGCTCTCAAGTTGATTTTAGTGCAAACAGATCCTGTGTATTAGGAGAAAATAATTCATGCTTCAGTAAAAAGTGCAACACATTGGCATTGGCACTAAGCTGCGCCAAAACTTTGAGGCATTATTTCAAAGGTGTCCTGTCACCTGATTAAATGTCTTGTAAAGGCATTTCGCAATGTTTACTGGCACTGAGTACGACGACACCATCAAAAGCACAATGCCATTATCAAACCGTGCCCATATGTTGCACATTTTTAAACATGCACAGTTAACTTCAAAGTCTTGGCGTCAGATTTTCCAGAGAGATGTTTGAGTTCTTGCAGGTTGTAGTGTGAACATTTCCACAGAGGCCATTAACATGCAATCTGTTCCTGGCTGTTCCACAAGCTGGCTGTCCGCAGGACCCCCTACCCACACAATAATGTGCTTTTAAGGGGCTGTAATATTTAGCGCAAGTTGACAAAATAAAGTCTATACAGGTTTGCGAAAGGCAAAGTGAGCTTACAGAAATCTACCAGGATTTTTTCAGATCAAAATCAGGTTCCTTGAATTAAGGTAATGGGTTGATGTACATGCAGATTTTTCGAAACCATTTGATCAGGTCCATCACAAGATACAAATAAGACGAGAAGTAATTGTTATTTGGATTTCAAATTGAATTGTTTTGAAATTTTCCCATGACAGTGAGGAGAGACATTACAGTGCACCTCTTTATACAGAGAGTTGCTGGAACATGGACTGCTTTTCCACGGGGAATAGGTGAGGCATAGACCATTTCAACAGAGGGAAATAAATAAGCATTTAAAACAAGAAGATAGCGTTGCAGAGAGAGCTTTAAGCTAAATAGTGGAGGTGAGGGTTCAGGTGAGGGGAAATTTAGAAAGTTAACAAGAAAGGACAAGGCAATATTCAGGGCAGTGATACGAGGAACCAGAGTGTGACAAGAAGGGACAGAGCGTACAAACATAAGAGTGCACCAGCAAATAAGGTCAGAGTAGGGAAAAATGGTATAAAGACAGAATTAAAGGCTCTTTATCTGAATGCACACAGCATTCCTAACAAACTAAACTAAACTAAGATGGATGAGTATTGCGGAAACTAGAGAAATTTTGTCAAAGCTTTTCGTCTTGCACTCATCAGGACAATTCGCAAGAATACCAATGTATGGGAAACAACAAATTTATACTGTATGAGAAGAGAGTGCTGATTGGTTGACAAGTGGATTCTGATTGGTAGAGGCCTTGTCAAAGTACAATAGAAAGCAGAATATTATTTACATGGAGAGAGACTGCAGAATGCTGTGGTACAGAGGGATCTGTGTGCCCTTGTACATGAATCGCTAAAAGTTGGCATGCAGGTACAGCAAGTAAATAGGAAGGCAAATTGAATGTTGGGATTTATTTCAAAGGGGATGGAGTATAAAAGTAGGGAAGTGTTGTTACAACTGTACAGGGCACTGATGAGACCACATCTACAGTACTGCGTACAGTTTTGGTCTCCTTACTTAAGGAGGGATACACTTGCATTGGAAGCAGTTCAGAGAAGGTTCACTAGGCTGATTCCTAGCATGAAGGGGTTGTCTTATGAGGAAAGGTTGAGCTGTTGAGCTTATATTCTTTGGAGTTTAGAAGAATGAGAGGTGATCTTATTGAAACGTATAAGATTCTAAGGGGGCTTGACAGGGTAGATGCTGAGAGGATGTTTCCCCTCATGGAGGAATCTAGAACTGGGGGGTACAGTTTCAGAATAAGGGGTCTCCCTTTTAAGACGGAGATGAGGAGGAATTTCTTCTCTTTGGAATTCTCTTCCCCAGAGAGCAGTGGAGGCTGGGTCATTGAATATGTTCAAGGCTCATTTAGTCAGATCTTTGATCTACAAGGGAAACAAGCTTTGGGAGTCTGGCAGGAAAGTGGACTTAAGGCCACAATCAGATCAGCTATGATCTTATTGAATAGAAGCATAGAAAACATAGAAACACATAGAAAAAGTAGGAGCAGGAGTGGGCCATTTGGTCCTTCGAGCCTGCACCACCATTCAATACGATCATGGCTGATCATCCAAACTCAGTAACCTGCTCCCGCTTTCTCCCTGTATCCCTTGATCCCCTTAGCCCTAAGAACTATATCTATCTCTTTCTTGAATATATTTAATGATTCGGCCTCAACTGCTTTCTGTGGTAGAGAATTCCACAGGTTCACCACTCTTTGGGTGAAGAAATCCCTCCTCATCTCAGTCCTAAATGGTCCTGGACTCTCCCGCCATTGGGAACATCTTTCCTGCATCTAGTCTGTCCAGTCCTGTCAGAATTATGTAGGTTTCTATGCGATCCCCTCTCATTCTTCTAAACTCTAGCGAATACAAGCCTAATCGACCCAATCTCTCGTCATACGTCAGTCCTGCCATCCCAGGAATCAGTCTGGCGAATCTTTGCTGCACTCTTTATGCAAGAGCATCCTTACATCCTTCCTCAGATAAGGAGACCAAAACTGCACACAATACTCCAGATGCGGTCTTGCCAAGGCTTTGTATAATTGCAGCAAGACATCCCTGCTCCTGTACTCGAATCCTCTCGCTATAAAGGCCAACATACCATTTGCCTTCTTAACTACCTGCTGCACCTGCATGTTTACTTTCAGCGAGTGGTGCACAAGGACACCCAGGTCTTGCTGCACCTCCCCCTTTCCCAATCTATCCCCATTCAGATAATAATATGCCTTTCCTTTTTTTGCCACCAAAGTGGATAAACTCACATTTATCCACATTATACTGTTTCTGCCATGTATTTGCCCACTCACTCAACCTGTCCAAATCACACTGGAGCTTCTCTGCATCCTCCTCACAGCTCACACTCCCACCCAGCTTTGTCTCATCTGCAAACTTGGATATATTACATTTAATTCCCTCATCTATATCATTAATATATATTGTGAATAGCTGGGATCCTAGCACTGATCCCTGCAGTACCCCACTTGTCACTGCCTGCCACTCGGAAAAAGACCCGTTTATTCCTAATCTTTGTTTCCTGTCTGCCAACCAGTTTTCTATCCATGTCAGTACCTTACCCCCAATTCCATGTGCTTTAATTCTGCACACTAATCTCTTATGTGGGACTTTATTGAAAGCCTTCTGAAAGTCCAAATACACCACATCCACTGGTTCTCCCTTATCTATTCTGCTAGTTACATCCTCAGAAAATTCCAGTAGATTTGTCAAGCATGATTTCCCTTTTGTAAATCCATGTTGACTTTGACCGATCCTGTCATTGTTTTCCAAGTGCTCTGCTATTACATCGTTTATAATGGACTCTAGCCTTTTCCCCACTACTGATGTCAGGCTAACCAGTCTATAATTCCCTGTTTTCTCTCTCCCTCCTTTTTTAAATAGTGGGGTTACATTAGCTATCCTCCAATCCATTGGAACTGTTCCAGGGTCTATAGAATTTTGAAAAATGACCAGCAATGCATCTACTCTACATAGGAGAGCAGATTCGAGGGGCCGAATGGCCTACTCCTGCTCCTATTTCTTTCTTATGTTGTTATACAGGACTGTGAGGAAAGAACAATGCAGTGAGATTAGTTTTGGATTGCTTTAGCAAACAGCCAGCACAGACCCAATGGCCATGATATTTATGGGGAGGCAGGGAGAGAGCAGTGGCATGTGTTTGCGGCTGGGGTTTATTTCTTTAATTCATTCCTCAGATGTGAGCGTCACTGGAAAAGCCAGCATTTATTGTCCATCCCAAGTTGCCCTTGAGTAGGTGGTGGTGAGCTGCCTTCTTGAATCGTTGTAGTCCATGTAATGTAAGTGCACCCACAGTGCTGTTAGGGAGGGAGTTCCAGGATTTTGACCCAGCGACAGTAAAGGAATGATGATATTGTTCAAAGTCAGGATGGTGTGTGACATCGAGGAGAACTTGCAGGTGGCAGTGTTCCCGTGCATCTGCTGCCTTTGTCCTTCTAGGTGGTAGAGGTCGTGTGTTTGGAAAGTGCTGTCGAAGGAGCCTCGGAGAATTGCTGCAGTGCATCTTGTAGATGGTACACACTGCTGCCATTGTGCACCAGTGGTGGAGGGAGTGAATGTTTAAAGTGATGGATGAGGTGTCGATCAAGTGGGCTGATTTATCTTGGATAGTGTTGAGCTGCTTGAGTGTTGTTGAAGGTGCATTCATCCAGGAAAGTGAAGAGTATTCCATCACACTCCTGACTTGTGGTGGACAGGATCTGGGAATTCAGGAGGTGAGTTACTCACCACAGGATTTAAATGTAGGGGGCATGATCAAGAAATCTGCAGACAGCACAAAAATTGGCCACATGGTTGACAGTGAGGAGGATAGCTGTAGACTGCAGGAAGATATCCATGGGCTGGTCAGATGGGCAGAAAAATGGCAAATGGAATTCAACCGGGAAAAGTGTGAGGTGATGTATTTGGGGAGGTCAGCCAAGGCAAAGGAATACACAATAAATTGGAGGATATTGAGAGGTGTAGAGGAAGTGAGGAACCTCGGAGTGCATGTCCACAGATCCCTGAAGGTAGCAGACAGGCTGATAAGGTGGTTAAAAAGGCATATGGAATCCTTTCCTTTATGAGCTGAGGCATAAAATATAAGAGCAGGGAGGTTATGCTAGAGCTAGATAAAATATTAGTTGGGCCACAACTTGAATATTGTGTGCAGTTCTGGTCACCTCATTACAGAAAGGATGTCATTACACTAGAAAGGGTACAAAGATGATTTACGAGGATGTTGCCAGGACGAGAAAATTGCAGTTATGAGGAAAGATTGAATAGGCTGGGATTGTTTTCCTTAGAACAGAGGAGGCTGAGGAGAGATTTGATTGAGATATACAAGGTTGTGTGAGGCCTGGTTAGAGTGGATGGGAAGGACCTATTTCCCTTAGTAGAGGAGTCAGCGACTAGGGGGCATAGAATTAAAGTGGTTGGTAGAAGATTTAGAGGGGAGATGAGGGGGGAAAAAAATCACCCAGAGGGCGGTAGGGTCTGGAACTCACTGCCTGAAAGGGTAATAGAGGCAGAAACCCTCAACTCATTTAAAAGGTGTCAGGATATGCACTGAAGTCCAGTTAGCTCCAGGGATATGGACCAAATGCCAGAAAATGGGATGAGCCTGGGTGGCTTGTTTCTTGGCCAGCGTAGACACGATGCGCAGAGGTGGCTTGATTCCATACCATAAATTCTTCTACATTTTTTAAATATTCTAAATATCTGAAAAGGAGAAATATACAGGGATGTGGGGAGCGGCGGGGGAGAGGCAGTACGTGAATTGCTCCTTAGGAGATTCAGCACGGACATGATGGGTCGAATGGCCTTCTTCTGTGCTGTAATAATTCTATGCTTCTACGATTCAATGATTCCCAGCGTCTGACCTGTTCTTATAGCCGCAGTATTTATATGGTTGGTCCAGTTAAGTTTTTGGTCAATGGTAACCCCCCAGGATATTGAAGGATTCAGTGATGATGATGCCATTGAACTAGAGGCCTGCTTTAGGTCGGACAAAAGAACCCGACCCAAACCCGACCGAACCACAGCTGACCCAGGCCCAACCCGGCCAGAGTCCCTCCGATTTTGCCCCGAGCCTGACCCGACCCAAACCCGCCACTACTCGGCCCGACCCGAGCCTGATCCAACCATCCCTTAACTTACCTTCCTGACATCGAACCTCCAAGAAGCTGCAGCACATGTGCGAGACGTCACAGTGACATCACTCGCTCACTGCGCAGACTCAGTTTCGTTCCGGACTCCCAGCTCAGGTAAGTTCTTTTATTTTTAATACTTACCAGCAGAGTACTTACCATGTGTGTCCGGCCCGACTCGACCTGGACTCAGCCCGACCTGACCCGAGCCCGAAAGCCGGCCTCAGAAGAAGGGCCCAACCCGACCCCGACACGTGTCATCGGGTCCCTTCGGGTTCGGGTTGGGTAGCAGGCCTCTACATTGAACATCAAGGGGAAATGGTTCGATTCTCTCTTGTTTGAGATGGTCATTGCACGTGTGTGCCGTGAATGTTCCATGCCACTTGTAAGCACAAGCCTGAATGTTGCTCAGGTCTGATTGCGTGCAGACACGGACTGCTTCAGTATCTGAGGAGTTATGAATGACACTGAAACCTGCAAACATCAGTGAACATCCCTGCATCTGACCTTATGTTGGAGGGAAAGTCACGATGAAGCAGTTGAAGATGGTTGGGCTCAGGGCACTACCCTGAAGAACTCCTACAGCAATGTCCTGGGGCTTAGATGTTTGGCTTCCAACAAGCACAATCATCTTCCTTTATGATAGGTATGACTCCAAACAGTGGAGAGTGTTCCCTCCAATTCCCATTGACTTTTGTTAGGGCTCCTTGATGCCACACCCAGTCAAATGCTGCTTTGAGATCAAGGGCACTCACTCTCACCTCACCTCTGGAATTCAGCTCTTTTGTTCCAAGGCTGTACTGAGGTCTGGAACTGAGGGCCCTGGTGGAACCCAAACTGAGCCGCACTGAGCAGGTTATTGCTGAGCAAGTGCTGCTTGATAGTACGATCGACGACACCTTCCATCACTTTGCTGATGATTGAGAACAAGCTTATGGGGCAGCAATTGGCCGGATTAGATTTGTCCTGCTTTTTGTGAACAGGGCATACCTGGGCAACATTCCACATTGTTGAGCAGATGCCAGTGTTGTAGCTGTGCTGGAACCGCTTGGCTAGGGGCGTGGCTAGTTCTTGAGCAAAGTCTTCAGTACTATAGTCGGAATGTTGTCAGGGCCCATAGCCTTTGCTGTATCCAGTGCCTTCAGCTGTTTCTTGATATCATGTGGAATGAATCTAATTGGCTGAAGACTGGCATCGCTGATGGTGGGGACCTCAGGAGGAGGCCAAGATGGATCATACACTCAGCACTTCTGGCTGAAGATGGATACAAATACTTCAGCCTTGTCTTTTGCACTAACATGCTGGTCATTGAGGATAAAGATGTTTTTGGAGCCTTCTCTGATTAGTTATTTCATTGTCCACAACCATTCACGACTGGCTGTGGCAGGACAGCAGAGCTGTGAACTGATCCATTGGTTTAGCTCTGTCTATCGCATGCTGCTTCCACTGTTTTGCATGCATGTATTCCTCTGTTGTAGATTTACCAGATTGGCACCTCATTTTTAGGTATGTCTGGTGCTGCTCCTGGCATGGTCTCCTGCACTCCTCATTGAACCAGGGTTGATCCCTTGGCTTGATGGTAATGGTAGAGTGGGCGATATGCCAGGCCATGAGGTTACACATTGTGGTTGAATACAATTCTGCTGCTGCTTATGGCCGACAGTGCCACAGTGGCCAGTTTTGAACTGCTAGATCTGTTCAGAGTCTATCTTGTTTAAAATGGTGTTAGTGCCACATGACTATGAAGTGGTCACTTCTCCCAATACAATCATGGCCAGCTGGATCTGCAACATGTAGATTGGTGAGTGCAAGGTCAAATTGTTTTTTCCCTTTTGTTGGTTGTCTTACTACCTGCCACAGCTCGGTCTGGCAGATATGTCCTTCAGGGCTTGACCAGTAATGGCGCTACCAAGACACTTTTGGTGATGGGCATTGAAGACCCCATGCAGAATACTTTCTGTGCCCTTGCTACTCTCAGTGCTTCTTCCAAGCAGTGTTCAACATGGAAGAACACTAATTCATCAGCTCAGGGAGAGTCATTGATGGTAATCAGCAGGAGGTTTCCTTGCACATTTGACCTGATGCCATGAGACTTTATGGGGTTCAGAGTCAATGTTGAGGGTCACTCCCTCCTGACTGTATGCTACTGTGCTGCCACCTCTGGTGACAGAAAATACCCAGGGATGGTGATAGAGGAGTCTGGGACATGCCCGTAAGGTACGATTCAGTGAGAATGACTATGTCAGGCTGTTGCTTCATGAGTGTGTGGGATGGCTCTCCCAATTTTGGCACAAGTCCCCAAATGTTAGCAAGGAGGACGTTGCAGGGTTAATTGGGCAGTGTGTGTCTTTGTCATTTCCGAAGGTGTGTGCTTCTTTCGTATTCAACTTTTCTGTAGCAGTTTCATACAACTGAGTTGCTTGCTAGGCCACTTCAGAGAGCAGTTAAATATCAACTACATTGCTATGGGGCTGGAGTTACATGTAAGCCAGACTGAGTAAGGATGGCAGATTTCCTCCCCTAAAGGGGCAGTAGTGAATCTTTTTTTAAATTCATTTTTGTGGGCGTCACTGGCTTGGCCAGCATTTATTGACCCATTCCTAATTTCCCTTGAAAGGGATGGCTTGCTAGGCCATTTAAGAGTCAACCACACTGCAGTGGGTCTGGAGTCACATGTAGGCCAGACCAAGTAATGACAGCAGATTGCTTACCTAAAGGGCATTAGTGAACCAGATGGGTTTTTACATCAATCAACAATGGTTTTATGAACACCATTAGACTAGTTTTTAATTCCAGATTTATTAATTGAATTCAAATTTCACCATGGGGTGGGATTCAAACCCATGGCCCCAGAGCATGAGGCTGGACTTTGGTTTACTAATCCAGTGACATCACCACTACACCACCACCTCCCTATTCAGATGGGTTTTTGCGACAATCCAGTAGTTGGACCATCATTATTAATGAGTAGCATTTTAATTCCAGATGTTATTAGTTAATTGAATTTAAATTCCCCCAACTGCCATGGCGGGATTTGAAACCATGTCTCAGGAGCATGAGTCAGGGCCTCTGGATTATTGCTGTAGTAACAGTACCTTATATGCTACCGACCCCCTTGAGAGGTACCAAGAATGAAGAAGTCCTGACAAACGTAACTGCAGGAGCACAATAGCATTTTGTTTTACTCCATTCTTTGCTCAGCCAGTCAATCTGGCCGGGCAGCCAGTACTAGAATGGCACAGCCAAGGACCACTGGGGATGGTACCTGGAGACCAGAGAAGATCTGGGTACGGTGAGGGAGCTCAGAGTGTGGCAGCAGAGGGAAGGAAGAGACTGGCCGTAGTGAGAGGGGGTTTCCATTAGAACTGAGCAGCAGGTTTGCTTGAGGGGCTGGGGGAAGTAATACTGCTCCCTTGGCCCACAATCAGTGCTCTGAAAAGCATTTGCCTGCTGGATCTGGCAGCTCCCAACTCCCTTCAGCTGCAATGTTTTTACAAGCCCTGGGAAACATAGCCCACAGCCATAATATTTAAATGGCTCCCAAAATCTGAGGAATGGAGCCTCTATTAAATACTATAATGATGGACCTGCCCCTCCAGAGCAAGTCACTCGGATGCCACCACACTTGCCCCGGTTAAACTGGAATTAGGTAAGTCCGCGGCATGTTGGGGTCAGGTTTCACATTTTTGCCAATTTAACCTCCCAGATGAGTCAACTAGCCTCCTCCCGTGTTTTGCAGTTCTAGTGTGTGTGCTATGACTTAGCAATTGGAAATATATGGAGTAAATATATGGTATTAACTACAACCGGTTTGTGGATCTCCAAGGACTATTGAAGTCAAGAATGATCCCCATGTTCTTAATATTTTTCAGTGATTCGGATGAAAGTACTGTCTAAATTTGCAAGTGATGTCAAATTGTGTAGGCAAGCAAAATGCTATTAGCAATCAGGTATTGTTCAAAGAGATTGATATAAGTTAAATAATGGAATCAAATAATTGGACTTTTCTGATGCATTAGCAAGGAGTATATTAATTTCCAATAGGCTGAGATGGGACTACACAGAGATGGCTGCATCCAGAGTTGGTAAGTGAAGATGAGAGATGTCACTCCTTGGATGCCTTAATGGGTAAGGAACGCTAAGCATGAAGATCCCAAGGTTTTATCCTTGATCAATGCTGAATTAACTTAGCTCAGTCAACAATAGAGAAACTGCAACTAAGCTTCACATTTCTGGGTTGAAGATAAAGAAGGACTTGCATTTATATAGTGCATTTTATGACCTCAGGACATCGCAAGGCACTTTACAGCCACTGAAGTACTTTGTGAAGTGTAGTCACTGATGTAATGCAGGAAACACAACAGCCAATTTGCACACAGCAAACTCCCACAAACAGCAATGTGATAATGACCAAATAATCTGTCTTTGTGATGTTGATTGGAAGATAAATATTGGCCAGGGCACTGGGGGTAACTTCCCTGCTTTGCTTCAAAATAAGGATCTTTGACATCCACCTGAGAGAGCAGACAGGGCCTCCTTTTAACATCTCATCCCAAAGATGGAAGCTCTGACAGTGCAGCATTCCCTGGAATGCCAGTCTAGATTTTCAGGTTAAAGTCTCTGGAGTGGAACTTGAACTCATAGCCTTCTGACTAAGAGGTGAGAGTACAACCAACTGAGTCACGGTTGACACCAGAGACAAAGGCCTGGGTTTTCTTCTGCTAGCCTGCCATTTCTCTCCTATTTTAATGAACAGCAAAATGAAAGGCTAGCAAGCGGGAAATTCTGTCTATAAAGTCAGCAAGGACGTTCACTTCTGATTATTATGATGATACGATCCCGTTGGGTGAGAACAGGGCTGGCATCAGCTACAATCGCTCCCATGGACAAACAGTTTCTTTTGTATGAAAAGTGTCATTTGTTTGGGATACTGGAAGGCGCTTGGTACCCTGGAACAACCTGGCAAGGATGCAATGGCATGAGAAAGGAGGGGAGAAAAAGCGGAGGCTGAGGATTGTGGTGAAAAAAACTGTTAACATATTGTCGGGCATATACATGTTTCTATGCGGGGAAAATGTACGACTGACGACCTTGAAGCATTTCATTTTATTTGTTGTCAACAGTAATTATAAGGTAGCAGGGAGAATAGAAATGAAGTGCTGATAAGATTCATTCTGGATTGCTGATGAAACTAATGATCATCACAGGGATTCGAACCAGTCAGGGACGAAGATGGTTTTTGAATTTCCGCTTGAGGCATTTAAGAAAGTTAATGGAACAGTTTTTTTTTCTTATTAACACTGACCTGAAGCAAGCTCCACTGGATAGGTTAATGCTGTTAATGAACATTTTGCTCAAATCTACATAAAAGCAGCTGCCTTGATGGCGCAGTTAGTAAAGGGAGGGCACGCCTAATTTTTGCAGGTTAGAAAGTTCAATTCCCAGACTGTGTTGAACTAGCTACTCTAAGCTAGGGTGAGAACCAGGGTGCCACAATTGGCTTCCATGTACCTGTAAAAAATAGATCAGAGTTTCCTTACTTTCATGCTAGTGTTGCCGTTTTACCAGGTTTTCACTGGCCCATTTGTATTTTTAAAATTATCGCTCATTGACGATTGGCAGTGGACTGTTTGTTTTGACATTGTGTTTTGAAGCAACATTAAGGAAACTGGACAACGTGTAGCTAGTTACAACCATTAACCTATTAATGGTCATCAATTTCAAAAATCCATCTGAGCCATTGGAAAACTCAGTAAGGTGGTAACCTTGGCTTCTGCTCCTGATCACAGGCTTCTGTTGGAAAGTATGATACAGGATACAGAATTTGGGTTAATTGTGATACCCACCATGATCTAATAGGACACCATTACTTACTGTCTGGGATCACATGCAAATCAATGGTTGTTGGGTTGAGGTACAAGAGGGTTTTTTAGTTTTAGTTTTAGAGATACAGCACTGAAACAGGCCCTTCGGCCCACCGAGTCTGTGCCGACCATCAACCATCCATTTATACTAATCCTACACCAATTCCATATTCCTACCACATCCCCACCTGTCCCTATATTTCCCTACCACCTACCTATACTAGGGGCAATTTATAATGGCCAATTTACCTATCAACCTGCTAGTCTTTTGGCGTGTGGGTGGAAACCAGAGCACCCGGAGGAAACCCACGCAGCCACAGGGAGAACTTGCAAACTCCACACAGGCAGTACCCAGAATTGAACCCGGGTCGCTGGAGCTGTGAGGCTGCGGTGCTAACCACAGCGCCACTGTGCCGCCCAGGACTGTATCCCAGTATAAGTCAACACTTCCAAGAAAGACTAAGGGAAGACAATGGACACAAAAAAAGCTACAGATAACTTGGACTGTCAAGAAGCTCAAATTGTAGCACTGCCAAATTAAGAAGACTTTGAAACTGCAGCACCCACATTCTTCCAACTAAATAAGGAGGCATGAAAATTGAAGGTAACAAGCCAGATCTTCTAAATCTTGGCTGATTCAATCACAGTGTGCTATAAGCAGCCTTGAATTAGATTTGGATGTCTTCTAAATAGACCTCTCTGAACCTTCTGACGTTTAACCTACATATGATCATAAATTGAGTCAATTTACATCTTTGATTTAGTAGCCCTGCCAGTTTAGATCTCCTCTAAGTTGAATAAGAGATAACCATTTTCAGTTGAACTGAACTGCAGCCAATGTAGTCATCCCTTCTGCAAGTGAATAGTTACAAAGGCAAGGAAAAAGAAACTAAACCCCAGAAAAGATAAGAAAAAGTCATTTTACATTCCAGGTCTGTTACTGTAAAATTGCTGCCAACAGTCCCTTGGGCAAAAACCTCAGCATTTGATTTTTTTTTCACCTGATGAAGAACACCGTCAAGACTAGAGGGAAAAAGTGTCTGGAACATCTCAACTATGACTTAAGAAGACAATTGTGTGATGAATTGGTTCTGTGCAACTGTACATCTGGCATCATTTTAGCTTGGACAGAAAGAATTTATTTGGGACAAGTTCCTACTTGCTACCTTCTGTTCCGGAGATGGATGAATTAGCTTTTTCCTTAATTTGATTGCTTGCACTGCATGAGAAATCTTCAAAATTGTCCATATAAAATATTAATAAGGCAAAGGCTTTCAAGGCCATGATATTTTCCCATCCTTTCTTATAATTTTGGAGCAAGTCTTAGCCGTTGTCACCTGAACCTCAAGGGTTTTGAACTGCTGTATTTTCATGTGCACAGACAGGGTCCTACATTCCTCTGTGATATATTTTGCTAGTAACAGTTTTATCGTATGTGCATGATTAAACTGCCGATTTGATGATTCACAGTGACAACCTTGGGTACAACAAAATGTTCTGAATCACAATGCCTTTGAGAAATGGTCAAGAATAATGTTTGTTGTGCTATGAATGAATGAAAGCTGGTTGAGAAATACTCAGATCTGATTTAAAGACTTGCTTTTGAAAGATGTGCACCAGATGCAAGACATATTATAGCATATCACTGGTAATTGTCCACTCAACTCATGCAGTAACCATTATGACTCTGAGTCAGAAGGCTATGGCTTCAAACCCCATTCCAAGACTTGAGCACATAATCCAGGCTGCCATTTTCGTGCAGTACTGAGGGAGAGTTGCATTGTTGGAGGTGTCATCTTTTGGATGAGACTTTGTGTCAAACAGCCACCTGCCCTCTCAGGTGGCATAAACAATTCCATGGCAGTGTTCAACGAAGAGCAGGGCAGTTCTCCCAATGTCCTGGCTAACTTAACTAAAGTCATTAAAACAGATGATCTAGTCATGCATTTCATTGCTATCTGTGGAACCTTGCTGTGTGCAAATTGTTTACTGCAGTTGCCGATATGACAATACCGACTACACTTCAAAGATATTTCATTAGCTGTGAAGTACTTTGGGACAACCCGAGGATGGAAAAGGTGCTATATGAATGCCAGCTCTTTCTTTTCTTTCTATCTTTCACCCTTTTTGTTCTTTTCTTTTTTCACTACTTGAGGATTAAATCTAGGCTGACACTTAAATGGCATATCACAACGTGTTTCAGGCATCAAATTTAGATGAGACAATATCTGCCAGTTCAGATGGAAGTTAAAAATTCCCATGGTGGCATTCAAAAAGGAGGGAGTTTCCTACCCAACCAATCTCCCTTAGCTAGCACCACATAACAAAGATAAACACTTCATGGTTAACCCTTCACTGCTGCATGTTAACTTCACGATTAACCCCTCACTACTGTGTGTGAACTCTTCAATTTGTGCAAAAAAGCCCTCATGATTGCTTAGGTAACAGTAATTGCACTTCAGAGTCATTCATTGGAGGCAAAGAGCTTTGCAATGTTTTTGGCAGATGTGATATTTAAATGCACGTCTTTTTAGCATACTGATTAACACATTGGGCAATCTGTCAACATAAGCAATATTCTGCACTCGGCCAATTTGGCATAATATATAAATTTAAAATGAACCACAAGTTTGTACAAAGAGCAGTCAATTTTGTTGTCATAGTAATGACTGTAACGTGCTAACAAGATATGATTTGAAAAGTCACACCAGAATCATTGGTGCAATAATTTTAAATACACGTAAACCCATGATAAAATACCCAGACTCATTTAAAACATTTAGTCTGCACTTTATTTTCTGTATGCCCCAGAAAATTTCAACAAGCCCTTATGGGAAAGTATAAATATCATATTATGCTGAAAATCAGACTGTGAAAAGCAAGTGGACTAAGTAGAGGCTCTTAGATTAGCTGCCTATATTTAGAATTAACTCGACAAGGGTCTAGATAATTTGCAACCTATTACAACTCTTGCTGTTTTGACAGCAATGCTTTGTGTTGTCCTTTGATGGCTTACTTCAAAAATAGTTTTTATAATTTCTGACACTGCTTCTTGCAAGAGCAACCAAACTATTTAGTCTTTTTAAAAAATCTTTCATTTGGTTTAGTTTAACTCTTTAAGCAATTCTATAATTGGTAGTGTTATGCCCATTTTTGATGTTTCTCTTGAATAAGAATTCTTTCTGTGGAAGTTTTAAGTTGTGGCCTTTAATGGATCATTTATATATCTTGGTTTGACCAGGACTGTTACTGTTACTGTCAGACATATCAGACACTTAACACCGTCTTATATATCCTAGCAGAGTGATTTGATGACCTATCATCAAATTTCATGGCCTGTGGAATGCAGCTCCAACATACTTCTCAGCCCTTAGGAGAGGAGAGAGAAAAAACTGGGAAAAAATACTTGAATAATCCAATAGAAAGACTTGAATTTATAAAGTGTCTTTCTTGGCCTCACAAAGTCCCAACACACTTCACAGCCAATGAAGCACTTTTTGCAGTGTAATAATGTAGGAACATACCAGTCAATTTGTCCCACAAACAACAATATGATAAATGATCAGATAATCTGTTTTCATGATGATGGTTGACGGATACATCTTGGCCAGGACACTGTCAGAACTCCCCACATATCTTCACATAGTTTCATGGGATCTTTCACGTCCACCTGAGTGGTCAGACAGGGCCTTGGTTTAAAGCCTCATTGAAAGACTTTTTATTTTATTTGAATAAATTACCAGAGAGAATAGTTAAAACCATTTGTGCAATGTACACAATAAGGCAGCAAAAAAATCCAATCTTTCAGCATCTGTATCCATAAAGATGCACAGGAAGTTCATGTATTCCTTCTTAAAATCTCAGCTAATGTTAACGTTTATATTTGAATTTCTGTGACGTTAAAGGATAAGTGATTGGCTTAGTCAGCTCAGCACAGAAATTCAATCTCAGTTGATGCAGCAGTGATGATACTGTAATTAGCTGCAGTTTCCCCTGGGTAAGGTGGCTAGGATGCAGTAATAAACAAGGTTCCATTTCCGATCGCTATTCATGGACCATTGCTGGGAAGTGTATGCAAATATCAGGCAAGGACAGGATTTAGCTTGGCTGTGATGCCTCCCACACCAATCCGCCCCACCCTGCCCACTCTGAAACCATATGGTCAAATCATATATGAAGAATGGTCACCTTGGGCGGGCATTGCAGTATAACTGCCACCTGTGGGCCTCTGCACCACCACAAATCAGCACCTTCAGAAAAGGAGGGAAGAAAAAGGAGAGGAAAAACACAAGAATCAGTGAAACACTGACAATACACATAGCATGGTGACATCAATCAGATGGGGAAAACCACGACCCCTACTCTAAACTCATGACACCTCAGATTCTCAAGATTACAGAAAACGCTACTGTTGTATAGTATTTACACAATGTTACAGGGGCATTCAATGATACAAAGGTAAATTCACCAATTCCATGCTTTCAGTGGGGAGTCAAAAGGACCAACATTGCAATGAGTTCTTATGTTGACTGATGCAACATAAATGAGATGCATAGAGTCCAGTTGGTTGAAGATCTCAAACAGGTTTATTTACAGCTACACTATTATATACATCAGAGCTAACTATTTACAGAACCTTCCTTTTGATGTTACAGTTGCAGTGTGATGCTGGTTCTGAGTCACATGACTGCATCCTGGTGTTTAGCTCATTAGCATACTAAGATCTTAAAGGGACATCACTCTTAAAGGCAATCATACAACAACCACGGCAGTGTTGTAGCTTCATCTTAAGTCAATTTGAGTGCAGCTCCCTGCTGGGAGTGCAAGATCACTGAATTTGCCCAGAATGTCTCTGTGGACATAACTGTTCATGTTAGCACTGTAGGTTTACCAATGCTAGGGTACCATCAGGTGAAAGGTTTGAACTGGGGCTGATGTATCGTTTCAGTGGAGGATGGGTGTGTTGTTGTTAGTTTTCCATTCTTAGTGCCCTGGCCAGCTGGAGATACACTCTAATCTTTTGGATCTGTCTGAACTCAGAACTGTGTACCCTTGCCTGAGACACAACAATATAAGCTTGCCTCCCATGCAAATAACTCAATAACATAACCTGTCATATGCATCATTGTGCTTGAATAGATTGTATTCATACTTATTACTGTGATTATACCTTCATTCCTGAATCACCATGCATTTTAATTAAAGGTCTTGAGGCCAATTATTTTCCAATCATTTTTAATAGACTAGTAAATTCTTGTCAAAGAAGTCAATCAAGTTGAATTTGAACCCACAATCTTGAACTAAAGATCTGTTTTGTGTCTACTGCTGAATGCTGGTCTAGTGTAGTCCACCAGCTTGATGCCTGCACTTTACAACCTTCTGGACTCAACACGGAGTTCAGCAATTTCAGATCATAACCACCACTCCAATTTTTCAGGCTGCAAGTGCCGATAGTGATTCTGCATTGCCATTTACAGCTCCAGTAGACCCAACTTTTGTTTCTTTACTTGTCCCATTACTATCCCCTTTTGCCTTGCATCATCATCCCTTTTGTCATTCAATCTCTCCTGCCTTCCACCCTATCACAGACCTTCCCTTTTGTTCTTCCCCCACCCCACTTCCGGCTTTGTACTTGCTTAAAACCTGTTACATCTGTAACATTTTCCAGCTCTGACAAAAGGTCTTCGGCCTGTCGCGCTCTTCACAGATGCTGTCTGACCTGCTGAGCATTTCCAACATTTTCTGTTTATATTTCAGAATTCTAGTGTCCGCAGTATTTTGCTTTGTTCTTTGATACACACTGTGGGACTAGTAAGGATTTGGAAAGGATTGGGCATCAGCACGCACATAAAAAAATCCAAGGTCTTTTTGTTATTTTCACAATATTTAAAAGCTCAGATTTGTTTGTTAATTCCACGGTTTTGAGATGGTCAGTTCTGATTCAGCCCTGAGTCATTTGTGGCCCACCTCCCCATCAATTCAAGCCAGCAGTACAGCTGGTGCTCCAGTTTCCTCTGGACCTGTACCTGCCAGGTCTACAATGCTGACTGACCTCATTTTCAGTCATAGTCCCTCTCTCTTTCTCTTGCTGTCCAGCAATAGAAGGTCAGGGAACACTGGTGGGAAATGGAGACTTGGGAAATAAAACTATTTGCTACTCTAGTTTCTTTTTCTCCCTTCCTGTGGGGTAGTGTCCAGCTTGGAATTTTCACTGCCCCAGTGACATGAATCACAAATGCACACCCATGCTCACAATCGTGCTGTAAAGAGCATTCTTTCAGAAATGTAGGGTTAACCCATCAAAAAGGGGTTGCTTTGGTTAATGAACTTCCCTGTCCCTAAAAAGTCTTATATTCTTATACCACATCTTCCAAAGTGAAAACCACATTTCTGACTAATCTCCTGCATTCTTTTTATTTTACTAACACTTCACTAACACTTTTACTAATCAATAGATAAATCAAAATTGGTTTATCAGCAGCTCCGAGGCAGGACAGAGAAGCCAGATTCATCAGTCATCATCCAACAAAGGCTATGGAGGATGGGACAAGGTAGTTGGCAAGGGTGGCTTTGTACACATTGGGGACTGCTTGGCAGACTTTAAGGCAAAGAGAGAAAACAGAGCAATACACCTCAGACTGGCGGTAATGTCTCAGATCGTATCTGAAGGCACCTGGACTCCATTGCTTCTGGGTGCCTAGCCTGGTGCCAGAATCCCTGGGTGATTTGGCAATATCCTGCACCATCAGCTTTAATATGGCTCTTCACCCTCATAAGACGCATTAGGTTAGAAGAGCTGAGAGCGGCCTTCAGGCCAGACATTATCACTTGGGATTGCTGGCTCTCGATAAAATTAGAAAACGTAACACTTGCTGAGTTTTAATCCTTTTCTGACTGAAGCCATGTTAAAAAAAATTAATTTGCCGTACAAATCCAAGTGGCAATGCTGCAGGATCTATCTTTAGAAAGCGTTGAAATGCTAGCTCCACACTTCTAATTTATAGGAGCTTCACACTTGAAGAAAGGAAACTGTTACTCACTAACACCAGTGAGTTGGCCTTTATTTATGCCGTGGGTGTTGGTGTCAGCTCTGCAGCCCAGGGACGTGATAATTAACTGCAATTAATTATCTTGCACTGCAACAGAAACACATTGAGTGTACTTAACTCAAATCTTTCAGTCGCTTCTGCCTCTGTCCATTAATGATGCATGAGCAGAAAAGTAAGAAATATACAGATTTGATTAAAGAAAACCGCTCCGATAATGCAACCCTCCCTCTGTACTGTATGATTTATGCACTCAAGTCCTAGAGTGGGGCTTGAATCCAAAGCATGCACCTCCGAAGTGCTACCAGTTGAAGGGAACTGGAAATAAAAGGAAGCAGTGAAGTTGACTGATTTATTTTTAGCCTAGGGCCACTGAGACTACACTGAGACCACTGATGGTATCTCTATTGTTATTCTGGGTGAGATCAATAATAACTTGCACTTATGTACCACTTTTAACATAGCAAGATATCCCATCTTGCCATGGAGTTTGGGAGGTGGGTTAGGGAAGGTGCAGTAGAAGATGTTGCTTTTCAGGAGGCTTTTGAAAATGGGAAAAGACGTAATGAGGAGGAGGGATTTAGGATGGAAATTCCACAGAGATTTGTCACAGATGTTGCAGCTAGGAGAAAGAAGGATGCAAAGAAGGCCATGGATGTGAACTGGTCATGGCACTAGGGCAGGATATAGAAGTAGCATGGGTAAAAATCTTGGAGAGATTTATAGATTACGATGAGAATTTTGAAATCAATACATTTGAAGATCGTGAGGCAGTCAGCTAGCACAGGTGACTCAGAAAGCCAGAAGGCTCTCAAACTGGGATTGGAAATGAAGGTGGTGAATCCAAGGAGGCAGTCTCTGGTAGAAAAGAGGGAGTCTGGGGTTACCTTTGCCTCCCACCATGATCCAAGAGTAGTGACAGGATGTGGTAGCTGTGAGAGACGGGATACACTCCGAGATGGTTGAGTCAGATTTCAGGTCACAAAGCTAAGTGTTGAACTGAAAGAACAGCAGATGAGAAAAGCCAAGAGAATGGTAGGGGACAAATACCGAGAGGGACACGGTGTCTCAACGAGAAGCTGGAACTAAGGGTTGGCAGGTTATGAAAGGGCCAACATTGAGGCGGGTGGAATGCCAGATGGGAGGAAGTAGGGAGCTAAGGGGAAATGGCAGAGGATTGAGCCATCAATAATACATTAAATTTAGTATATATATCACATACTCCTTATTTGGGTGCCATCATTCCCTGTCATGCCCTTATGAGGCAGTTGGATAGAGTTTTCCATTGGGAAGTGAGCAGACGTCACCTGTCAAGGACGTCCAGTCCTGCTTGCAGTTCCAGGCTGCACTGTAGGTGGGACTGTAGAGCCTTCATCTTCCCAACATGAGACTGTCATCCTCAGTTTGACTAAAATTATCTCATTTTTTATATATTCTATATTTTTAATGATATCTGTTAAACTTACCTTTGCCCTTCTGCAACTTGAGTAGGGTAACTTGTTGGTTTGGGCAGGCCTCAGGCTTCTCACATCGGGCCCACAGTTTCAGTCTTTCCCAGCCCTGCCCTGATAGGGGTAGGAGTAGGCCATTCAGCTGTTCGAGCCTGCTCCACCATTTAATACAACTATGGTGGATCTTCTACCTTAACTCCACCTTCCTGCTCTATCCCTTAATTTACTTAAAATCTATTGATCTCTGTCTTGAATATATTCAATGACTGATTATGCAGAGCTCTCGGAGATAGAGAATTCTAAAAATTAATAACACTCTGAATGAAGAGATTTCTCCTCATCTCAGTCCGAAATTGCTGACCCCTTATTGTGAGACTGTGACCTATAAACTCTACACTCCCCAGCCAAGGGAAATATCCTCCCAGCATCTACCCTGTCAAGTCCCTTCAGAATTGTCCCTTCTGCTCTGATGATGCTACCTTCTGGTATGTCTTCCTTTTTCCTCAATCGAGGATTCCCCCCCACTGTTGTTGACAGGGCCCTCAACCGTGTCTGGCCCATTTTCCGCACCTCTACCCTCACCCCTTCCCCTCCCTCCCAGAACCGTGTCAGGGTTCCCCTTGTCCTCACTTTCCACCCCATCAGCCTCCATATCCAAAGGACCATCCTCCGCCATTTCCACCACCTCAAGCGTGATGCCACTACCAAACGCATCTTCCCCGCCCTTCCCCTGTCAGCATTCCGAAGGGATCGTTCCCTCCGCGACACCCTGGTCCTCTCCTCCATTACCCCCACCACCTCGTCCCCTTCCCATGGCACCTTCCCCTGCAATCGCAGGAGGTGTAATACCTGCCCATTTACCTCCTCTCTCCTCACTATCCCAGGCCCCAAATACTCCTTTCAGGTGAAGCAGCGATTTACTTGTACTTATTTCAGTGTAGTATACTGTATTCACTGCTCACAATGTGGTCTCCTCTACATTGGGGAGACCAAACGCAGACTGGGTGATCGCTTTGTGGAACACCTCCACTCAGTCCGCAAGCAGGACCCCGAGCTTCCGGTTGCTTGCCATTTCAACACTCCCCACTGCTCCCATGCTCACATCTCTATCCTGGGCTTGCTGCAGTGTTCCAGTGAACATCAATGCAAGCTCGAGGAACAGCATCTCATTTACCAATTAGGCACATTACAGCCTGCCAGACTGAACTGAACATCGAGTTCAATAATTTCAGAGCATGACGGGCCCCCCATTTTACTTTTATTTTTAGTTATTTTTTCTTTTTTACATTTTTGTTGTATGTTTATTTCATTTCATCTTAGTTTGTTCAGTTTGCTTACCCACTTTTTTTTTCATGTTTGTACTTGCGGCTGTTCAATGTTCAGTCCGTTAACACCCTATCTGTACTAATGCTTTGTCTTTCAACACACCATTAACATACTGTTTGCCTTTGCTCCATGATCTTTTGGTCAGCTATGTGGCCTTGTCCAATCTACACCTTCTCCTTTGTTATCTCTTGCCCCACCCCCACTTTACTTGCTTATAACCTTTGACATTTCTAATATTTGCCAGTTCCGAAGAAGGGTCACTGACCCGCAATATTAACTCTGCTTCTCTCTCCACAGATGCTGCCAGACCTGCTGAGTATTTCCAGCATTTCTTGTTTTTATCCCTTCAGAACGGTATAGGTTTCAATTAAGTCACCTCTCATTCTTCTAGATTCTAGGGAATATAGGCCTTCTCTACTCATCTGAGGAATCAGTCTAGTGAACCTTTGTTGCACTCCCTCTGAGACAAGTATATTCTTCCTGAGGAGATCAAAGCTCTACACAGTACTCCAGGTGTGGTTTAAGCAAGGCCCTATATAACTCTAGTAAGGTTTCTTTGCTCTTATACTCCAATTTCTTTGTAATATAGGCTAACATACAATTTGGCTTCCCAGTTGCTTGCTGCACCTGCATGTTAATTTTGTGATTCATGTACAAAGGTATTCAGGTCCCTCTGAATATTAACATTTCCCAGTCCCTCACATTTAAAAAACTGTTCTGCTTTTCCATTTTTCCTACCAAAGTGAATAAATTCACATTTTTTCCACATTATATTCCATCTGCCACATTCTTTCCCATTAATTTAACTCATTTAAATCCTTTTGCAACCTCCTCACCATGTAGTTTCCAAACAAACTTTGCATTGTCAACAAACCTGAATGTATCATACTTGGTTCCTCATCTGAGTCATTGATATTGTCAGGCTCACACATGGAGAAATTATGAACTATTTAATGAACTGATAAAACAAACCCAAAACGGACACTTTTCCTCAAAAAACAAGTCGTCGTCAAGAGGTCAGGTGATCTTATCCTGTATTGCCAGTACACATGGAAACTACAAGAATCCTGAGTCAATCTTCATGTCTGGACCAGCCTTGGAGAAGGCATTAAATTGTAAATGGCAGATCCTGTGTTAATCACTACCTTTCTTCAACAAATTGGGTTACCAATGGCAAGGCAGACATGGTATCTCCAAATTTCAAATTCAAATGAATGGTGTGAAAAAACTCCACTTTTACCAAAATTGAATGAAGATGGGTGACACCCAGATCCCATTGTCTAACAATGGCGCCACCATCAGATACCACTATAGTAAAGCGAAACATGGTCACATGATAGAAACCAGTGCTCTGATAAGGTGCTTAAAAGTATATGCTAGGCTGACAAAAGCAAAGCCAGTGAGCGAGAGAGAGAAAACATCTGCTCCAGTGGAAGAAGGAGGACCATGCCTGGAACACAATCTTTAAGTTATCTGTAGGCAGGGGCTGCTGGAGATGGGATAGTGGGAGTGGGCTGGAGACCAGATAGGCAGGTGGGGAGGGTGGCTGATGACCAGATAGCGAGGGTCGGAGGTGGGGGACTGGAAACCAGATATCAGGGGGGTGGGAGGTGGGATGCTGGCGTCCGGATTGCAGGAGGGTGGAGATTTGATAGCAGTGGAGTCAGCTGATAGTAGGGAGAGCAGCAGAACACAACAGGTTAGGTTGAGGGTCCAGCAAGCAGCCTACTCCTCCTGGCCTAAGCAGAGCTAGTAAAATATTTAACTGCTGGATCCGGCAGTTTTCACCTGGCTTTAGCTGCTGTCTTTCCCGAGTCCTAGGAAACGCAGCAGCCGTCATTAAATTCAAATTGGAATCTGCGGCAACCAGCCTAATTAACATTATAATTACTGACTCGCCTCTCGAGAGTATGGTGCTCGTCTTCCCTACCAACCCGCTGCTGTTAGTCTGGAAGTAGGTGTGTCATGGCAGGTTGGGATCGGTTTCCCATTCCCTCCTTTTCGTCACTGCCCGCCCATCTTGGGCATCTTAAAATCCCTCCCCATTTAATCATTTTATGTTCCATTGCAACTTTCTTCTTCCATTTGCACTATTTAATGTCCCTCCTAATTTAGTGTCATCTGCAAATTTAGATATACAACTCTCTATTCCTTCCTCGAAGTCATTAATTAATATGATGAAAAGTTAAGGCTCCAGAACCGATCCCTGGAGAACACCACTTGTTACATTATGCCAAATAGAGTACTTACCCTCATTCTCTATCCCCTACTTCCCAACCAATTTCCAACCCAAGTCAAAAGTCAACCTCCAGTTACATGTGCTCTCATTCTTGCTATTCGTTCCTTTTGTGGAACTTTATCAAATGCCTTCTGTAAGTACATATAGATAACATTCATAGGCACTCTCTTATCTACATTAACAGTGGCCTCAAAAAAATTCAACTAGATTAGTCAGACACGTGTTGGACATCTGGAGTGTTGTGCGTTGGACATTTTCGGGAGTTAAAGGTTAATTATCAAATTTGCTCGTATCTTGGAGCAACAAACTCTCAGAGTCTAAGTGAAAAATGAAAACTGCTTGAGCAAGGAAATGCATGACAGTAATATCAGCCATGAGTGATTAGTGTTTAAATTTCGTGGCTAGGGTAATTGACATAGGTAAAATAATCTATTAACTATAGCATTGGAAGAGAAAACTTAATAAAGCCTGCTCTTCAAAGAGGATATGAACAATTATGTCAGGACATCTTGTTTAAGGGAAGTAACTTTACTGTCTTCAAAGGATTTGGCAAGAGTTATACCATGAGATCTTATCGATGGCGTATGCCTTTGATGTACGCAAAATAAGGTGTATAAAGGAGCATAGTTTTCAATTGTCTTTCAGAGAGCCCGAAAAGCAGCTCTCTCTGTATCTAGTTAGGCCGATCACTGTGCAGTATATCAATAAATTCTGTTCCGTATACTCGACCAAGTGTCTTGTGCTTATTCGAAGTGTGCTGTCGTGAACCAGAGAAGGAAGAAAGTTGTATGCTAACAACATGACTTAACCTTAACAAAGCCATTCTGGTTCTCTCTGATCAACTCATTTGTTCAAGTGCTCAGTCATTCTATCCCTAATGACAGAATCTAGTAACTTTCCCACAACTGACGTTAAATGGACAGACCTGTAATTACCTGGTTTCTCTCTCTCACCCTTAGTAAATAATGGAACAACATTAACAAATTTCCCATTTACTGGCACAATTCTCACATCAATAGAACTTTTAAAGATTATGAATAATGCTTCTGCAATTTCCTCATCCACTCCTTTTAACAGCCTGGGGTGGGAAACATCACGGTCTGGATATTTATCTATCCTATGTTCCATTATTCTGTTCATTACCATTTTTAAAATTTACATTGAATCCTCTTGATTTATATTTACCTCCTCTTCTATCACTGGTATTTATCCTCTTCGTCTACTGTGAAAATGGATACAAACTAATTATTCAATAAATTTTCCATTACTCTGTTGTCTATTACAGTGTCACCTGCATCCATCTTTAATGGGCTCACATCTCCCTTAGCCACTCTCTGACTCTTAAAATATTTATAAAAACTTTTCCCATTAGCATTTATATTACTTGCAAGTTGATTTTTGTATTCCTTTTTGCTGCTCTTAATATTTTCTTTGCGCCCACTTGCTGTTTTCTGTATTTCTCCCAGTCCCCTTAATTACCTCTTTTCTTCAGAATTGCATAAGTCACTTCCTTTAGCCTTATACTGCATCTTACCTCACATGTTGACCATGGTAGTTTGACTGTGCAAGTGGAACTGTCGCACTTCAGGGGTACATGTTGGTTTGAAATGAAGTAAATACCTCTTTTACTACCTGAGATAAATAACATATGGGGAGTTGTAATGCATCTGCCTGGTGCTGCAGTTGTTCTAAGAATGATTCATGCTGGCATTGGGTGCCTGAAATGAAAGAGCTTCTTTTCCTCTGTAGTAACATCTCTGACCTCGATGAGCACAAAAAGGTGTTTTTTTATGAAAGAGATGACATTTATTGTATTCGATAGGTAAACAGGTTTTGTTTATCAGACAGACATCAAAACTGATGACACTAAATGGAAAGAGATTTTGTTCTTCATTTCTGGGTCTATTCAATTTATATCACAGGACCATATTCAAAACACACATGAGATTATTTTAAGTTTTGACAAACTGCAACCAAGACAGACCAAGAAAGAGAGAACACTTTATCAGGGTTGCTATGTCAACCTTGAACAAAGAAACTTCAGAGGGTATACAATCATTACCTTTTGATCCTTTGACCGAGTCGTCAAAGCAAAGAGCATCAATGATGATCAATATAACACTTGTGTAAACCAATGTTAGCATTAAGTGGCTTCTGAGGATGTGGGTCTCCAGCTAAAACATTAATCTGTCTGTTCTGATCTTGATGGATCTGCTGTATATTCTGAGTATTTCCTACATTAATTTTAGACTTGGTACAGTCACAATACTATTTTCTATTCACTATCACTTAGTCCTGACTCATGAGGAGTGTAGTCAGAAACAGAGTCAAGCTCCTTGTCTTCTGCCTCACAGCATAACAACACAAACCTGAGAAGAACTACCCTACTATGTCAACAGAACAGTTACATTAACCCTACCAGTTGTTCACCTGACCCCTCTGAGTGACACTGCCAAATTAGGGGGCTTAATTTCCTCTGGTGACACACTGGTTGGTATGTTCATATTCAATCCCTATGTGCAGTTTTGGAATGTGTTTATTAACACATTTAAAGTGAGCATGTTCATGACTGTGTTTAAAGTAAGGCAGAAAGAAATTCTACATAACTAAGCTCCATCTGCACTGTGGAACCATGCTGACAGGAACTGGATTGAGGCTGCCAATCTCACTTTCATGCAGGAGCCTGTGGCTATCAGTAAGAGGGGACTTGCATTCCCTCATCTGGACTGAATTGAAAATTTCAAAATTGAGATAGATAGATTTGTGTTAGGTAAGGGTGTTATGGATACAGAACCAAGACAGCTAGATGAAGTTAAGATCTAATTGAAATGCAGAACAGGCTCAAGGGCTGAATGGCCTTCTCCTGCGTTTATATTACTATGTCCTAGCACAAGGGACTGGGACCCCAGTTCCTTTAGTACTGCATGGGTTGAATTTAGTGAGCCAGTCGCGGGTGCCAGCGGCAGACACAGAAGTGCTCGCCGTTCCCGCTAGTCACGTGGGCAGCCAGCCCACCGACATCACATGATGGGTGGCTACTTAGCATAATGTAGGCACGGAGCCCATCCAATCACACGGCGGGTGTGGGATGTGAGACGCAGAATACAGCGTCAGATGACTGCAGAGCAGATGTCGTCACCATATTTAAAGCCATGCCAGCCCTGCTTTCACTACTGCCTTGGACTCATTTGCTGCTTGCTCTTCACTATAGAGAACAGTTTTGCAGTGACTCTGGATCCCCTCTCCACCTCCCGAGGCAGACCCTACAGGATGACAGAGGCAAGACACGGGGTGTCACCATGGTTTTCTGATGCCCTCCTCCAGGTTGCAAGGGAAAGGTGGGAGATCCTCTTCCCCAACAATGGGAAGAAGTCATCCTCCCACCTGAGCAAGCAAGCCTGGATGCAGATAGCTGAGGGGGTCAGCAACCATGGGGTCAACGGTCAACCCCCACACATGGGTGCTGTGCTGCAAGAGGGTCAATGATCTCTTTCATTCTGCTAAGGTGAGTGCTCCTCACCTCTCTCCTTTGCAGTGATTGCAAGTGGTATGCAGGAGGAAGCAGGACATGGGGAGAGGGGCAGAGGAGGTTAGGCATCACATCATCCCGACAGATGCATGGCTGCATCTCAGCCACATGCAACCTACTTTCACAACTCACCCCCATTAACTCCCCGAGAGCAGACAGGAACATGAGCTAGGATACCTCAGTAGGGGACGAGGGGCTGACACTAGCAGAACTGTCATGTTGATCTCTCTGCAAAGTTTGACCATCTCCATCTTTCCTCTAGCAGGACAAGAGGGCCCATAACAGGAGCGGGACAGCCTGGACTGGCATCTCAAATCTTTGGCTTCTCTCCACAGCTGAGGAGGAGGTAGTAGAATTGGCATGGACCCAGGGTGGCTATTTCATATCAGATGGAGAGATGGGAGTTTTTATGCAAGAGAGTGAGGATTAGTCGTCATTGACATACTGTTCACTTCTGGAGACCCACATCATGCAGGGTTGGCATGACGAGATCTGGACAGCCTAACCCACAAATGTTTGTCTCCTCTCTTACAGGACAGTGTCCGTACGAGACTCCAGCAGAAGAGGAACAGCTGTCAACTTCTGAAGAGGAACCGCAGTCCAAGGAAGCATCATCGCATGACTCTCCTGCACCTTCCATCAGTGCAGATACTTTTGTGTTCAGCTGCAGAATGAGGGTCACAAGCTGGTGAGAGCACCACACACACGCCCAAGCAGCTGGCTGAGGCTGAGCCAGCCTAGGCCTCCGATAGTCAGAGGACTGTGGGTGGCCTGGCCTATGCTGAGCCCCAGTCTGATGATGAGCCTCTGGTGCCGACAGCACAGGGCATGCTGGAGCTGCAGAGAGGGGTAAGGCAACATCAGGCATGTTACCGAACGTCTTCCTTCATCGAGAGGTTGGCGATCCTCATGGAGAGCCAGATCCAATAGACGCGCACAGACCTGCACACCATCACTTTGACCATGAGCTCAATGCAGCAGCAACAAGGTAAGAGAAGGACGAGGTGCCTGGAGTCTTCTCCAGGTCTTTGTTCTTCTCTGATGAGCAGGGAGGTTCAAGTGAGCCTTGACAGAGAGGAGGAGAGGCTGACCTCCACAGCTGGGGGCTCCTTTCAGGGCACTCTGAGTATGGATAACGGTTCCTCAACCCCTCCACCAGTGAGCTCAGCTCCAATACCCGCAATGCCTGAGGAGAGGCCTGCACCAGTGCAAGAAACCCTCAGGCAGCCGAGGTCCTCCAGGCCTCAGACAGCAAGAGGATGGCCACCAAAGTCATCCCAGGCCAAGGGGCAGCCTGATCAGCAGCCTCCCTCCAGCCCAGCTTCTAGCGCTGGGTTCACACCCCGTAGAAGCAGTTGTAAACGTATACGACATGGAGATACTTGGGGATTCACGGGTGTTTGAAGTTTGACATGGGCTGTATCATATAAAGTTCTTTTGTTCGACCAATTAACCTTCATTGTGTTAAGTGATTATTTTATCATGTATTAATTGTGAGCTGCTGACTTCAATCTTCCCCCTTAGTAGCTGTCAATGTAGGCAAAGCCCACATTGGAATATGACTGCCCATGGGCATGAGTGTGTTCAGCTGGGCACCAGGAACAGAAGACAAAAAGAAGGCAACAGACTACATGTATTGAGGTGAGTCTTAATTGATTTTACTCTGAATAGCCATCATGGTGGCTGGAAGCGGGTGAGTATGAAATTGTCTCTTGCTTCCTTGACCCGTCGCTCAATCTGCCTGGCCCTGGGTGCAAGGAATTCAACATCCAGTGTTGCTCAGAGTCCTCCTCGTTGGTGGAGGAGTGTCGCTCAGTCATGTCCTTGTCAGGGCAGCAGGGCGTGTAAGTCAGTGACAGCCTCCCTGGAGAGCCGTTGTCTTCACTGGCACTGCCCGTCGGACATTTGAAGGTAGCTGATTTGAGTCCAGTACACTCTCTGGCACAAATGGGCCCTTCTTGGCATGGCCAGCTGCTGTTGCACTTGCCGTGGAGCTTCATGGGCAGGCACAGCTGCCTTTTGGCCCTCCCTCCATCGGAGGCTCTACATTATGCCACAGGGGTCCAAAAAAGCAGAGGGTATGAGATTCATGCCAAGTGCTGTCGATGTAGAGATGACCCTGCCTTGGCCGCTGTGCCTTTGCTACTTCTCCCGGTAGACTCCCTGATGGTCCTCGGTGTCCACCCTTGCTGATAGTTGACCCTCTTATCGAGCAATATGGGCAGTCAAACATCTCGTGCAACAGTTTGGACACCCGATACAGCCACCCAAACCCAAGCACCCACCCCCACCTTTGCAGACCACCCTACACCCTGCTCAGCCGGTACTGCCACCAGAGATCCCGACCCCACTTGCAGAGCACCTGAGACCCTTGCAGAGTTCAGAGCTCTGGATGCCGACAATGGTCTCCGCTCCCCCTTCTACTTATGCAGTGCTAGCCATGGCTGCCTATCCATCGCGGTACTGAGGCCTCTCCTCGGTGCTGCCAGCTTTGAATGGTCAGGAATCCAAAGGCACATGAGGGTCACCCATCGTCCACTTAATCCCAAGCCTCACATTGAATTACGATGAATAAGATGCTAATGTATTAAAAGTAAGTATTCTACAATTTAAATGGCATTCCCTCCCACCGTTGACTCAATCTGGAACCGATGTCATGACTCTGGATTTCCAGACGAATGTTTCTGACGCAATTCTCCGGGCCCCCCATACCGCCATTCCCACTCCAAACAGCTGCACATAGTTTAGCCCCATATGTGCAGCACACTTTGCTGACTTTATGCTAGTGAGAGAAAGAGGTCAGGCTCATTTGAATACATTTTCAGTGTTCCTGGCATAATATGCTGGGTCTCTACAGGAGCTAGTGGGTTAAGTATCTGGCTCTTGAAGGACTGCTCAGTCCCCTCAGCAGGGAACTAGCCAAATGAAAGTGAGTCCTTGAGGGCTATCTCCATTCACGCAACTACTATCACAGTGTGTTTTTCCCACAGGTAGATACAATGGATGAGATGACATCATCATTTCACCTTGCCTGTGTGTCTTGATATCAATTTACCATTTCTCACCTGAAAAATGGGTGCCCAGCAGGTGAGAATTGGGGGGTGGTTGGGGCACTTTGGATACCCAAGACTATGCTGATGTAATTTTCAGGAGGATCTATAAATGGGCAAGCGACACATCTGCCTGTTTCAGATAGAAGGTTGCTTGCATATATAAACTGGGGTCCTACATTGGTTGTTGGACACTGATTTCAATTTTCAGGCACAAATGGGTGGAGAGTGCACAGTGCACACTCTGCCAGTTTGTGCCAGGTGGTGAGTAGCCTAACCAATAGTTCTTAAAGGGACCACAGATCGCTGCTCCAGAAAAGGCCCAACATTTTTGAGTACATTTTTACGGGACCAAGAGGAGCGCAAGTATTCGATCCCTGGCAGGCTTGGTATTGGGTGTCCATTGAACCTATACCCCAAGAATCAGCATCCATGGAAGCTGTACCCCATGAATCAATAACTGTTGATCCTGTACTCCATGAGTCAGTTCTTGTTGAACCTGTAACTCATGAATCAGCATCTGTGAAACCTGTACCCCAAGAGCCTCATGGCTGGCTCAGTCAATTTCCTGCCCTCCCAAACCCAGCAAGGTGCAGTTGAACAACAATACCCACAATGCAGCAACTATATATTCTTCCAATGGCAGCTTTGTAGGTCAAAAATCTGCACCCCCATCACCCCAACCTCTTAAAAGATAAACTTCACTGCAAGAGATTAAATGAGATCAACATCAACTGAGTTAACTGGTGACAGGCAGTAGAGGGTCCAATTAAAACATCAGGATTGAACAACCCGACCCCAACCCTACCAGTTTAAAATTTAATAGAGGTAAGTCAAGCCATCGACGAGGCTCCCAAAAAAAGCAGGCAGAGGCCTAATTGACATTAATCATCACCTAGTGGATTAAATTTCACAATAAGTCAGGGTAGACCTCAGCTGATGGCTGCCTGGCAGCAGATCCAAGGCAGGAGATACTGCCTAGTCAAGGCCTGGTCAGCTCCTTTTAGCACTCCTTGTGGGACAGGAGGAGCAGGAGTGCTGCCCCCAGCCCCTCAGAGAAGCCTTAGGCCTATCCCCGGCCAAATCGAGTGTTTTCTCTTCAACCATCCTGATGGCCTGATTGCTGCCCCGTTGCCCCTCTCTCTCTTTTCCCCACCCCTCCCGATGGCAGCTCAGAGTTTCCATCCCGTCCTCACTGCAGGACACTGTCCATACAGGTCAGTGGGCGCGGCCTACTGCCACTAAATTGTGTTACTGCCTGCTGGCCAGGCTGTCAAGTTAGCTTGCTATCCGGCATAGGAACATAGGAGGTGTAGGTCATTCGGCCCCTCGAGCCTGCTCTGCCATTCAACCAGATCATGGCTGATCTTCAACCTCAACTCCATTTTCCTGCACTATACCTATATCCCTTTATATCTTTAAAATACAGAAATCTATGAATCTCTGTCTTGAATGTACTCAATGACTGAGCCTCCGCAGCCCTCTGGTGTACAGAATTCCAAAGATTCAGCACCCTCTGAGTGAAGAAATTCCTCCACATCAGGAGACTGCAGCAGATTATTTAACTGAGATCCTACTGTTCAGATCAGTAGTGCCTCGTGAATCTGGCCTTGCCACATTTTCCGTGCTTCCACATTCCCCTGCCTCGCCGTTAATATCGGGGTGTCAGTTTCATGTCTATCTCCTGTGGCAGCCAGGTTACAACCTTAGAATAATACAGAAGAAGAGGCCGCTATTCATCCCACCATACTTGTGCCAGCTCTCTGAAAGAGCTGTCAAATTAGTCCTGCTTTGCTGCTCATTTCCCATAGCAGGTTCAGTGGTGATAAGGGGATCGGAGTGTGATTATCATGTAAAGGACCACTTGCAGATTGTTTCCTAATCCATATTGAATCAGAGTCCTGAATTTATTGCTGGTAGGGTCATTCAATGCTGACAACTGGCAAGCGATCTACACAACACTGTAAATTCATCATATATCCCCGGCAAATGTCAATGTAAGTCAGTCCTGTGATCAAAACATTTAACTCAAGCAGTGTGTAGTGAACATCTCTACTTGTACTCTAGAAACCTAATTGAAAATAAAACATTTTCAGGAACAATGAGTTTCTCATAAAAAAAAAGGTCCCTTCAAATTGTATTATCTATAAAATAATTGATTCAGAATTCTAGTGGTTGAGGTACCTCCTGTATCTCCTATCCGGGATGGCCTGGCTGTGTTGGTCAGCTCCCAGCTTAGGTTCGCCTCTGTTGTACTTGGCACAGGCACCACCCTCTTAGGGCTCCTGAGTGTGGCTGTAGTGGCTTGCATAGTGGTAGATGTGGTACTGGCTGTGGTGGTGGTTGTAGTTCTGGCAGTTGTCATTCTGGTGGAGGACAACAAGGTCAACGTTGTGGTGGACAGACCAGTAGGAGTTGAAAACATGTTGAATTCCGTGAGCTCCTCTTTTGTGGGGCCCCATTCAATGGCGCAAGGTATCACAGTTGCTGTTCCTTCACTGTCATAAGAAGTGCATTTGGGTTTCTCAAAATTATCAAATGCAAAATGACCGCTTTGCCTTCTTGACCTTTTCAAAGAGGTCAATTTTACCGAATCCCTGATCTCCGTAGAGACTGAAGGGTCCAATTTGTAAGACATCGATTGTTTGGATTGACAGTTGGTACACAGGTTGCCTGTGACTGACTTGTGTTTGTAAATTCCTGCTGGCTTGTTCGGTATTTGTTTTTCAGGATGGATTTCAGGCCAGAACATTCTGAGCCACCAAGATTTTGTAATTCTCCTAAGGTGGGCGTTTTTGTATTCCCAATGAGGGTCAGTGGCAAGTCTGTGACGTGGTGATGGGTGGAACGACCCTGAAGTGTGGCTGAGTCCTTGACCCTGAATCTGTGATTCACAAGAAGAGAAATCCATGGCTAGATGAAACATGGCAAGCAATATCCAGGCATGGCACCCAACAGGTCGTCCAAATTTATTGACAGGCATTGGGCTGGAAGAAGAAAAGAGTGCAACATTAGTCCAATGAACACTATGCAAACAAGATTATATTTCAAGAGATCGTTATAACAATCTGTAAAATGAGTCACATTCATTGTCCAGTATCTAAATTAGTACAACAGACAGAACTGTCTAAACCATGATGTAACACTTTGCACAAAACTATTTTCATTCCCAACCTGACCTCAGCAGAATGTACTGAAGTTCCAAATACATAAGCCTACATGAGGTGTTCCTCTTCACTGTATCTTCATCCTGTTGAAATCATCATGATTCCTGCTCCAATCTCGTTACTACTCAGGTTCCCAAAACTGTGGCATACCTCACTTTCCTCAGTCTCTCTGTCTCTTGGCAATCTACAGGCTTTGAAAACCTGAGCTTGACGTCTGATAATCCCTAATTTTAGATTTATCTTCCCTACTGTTTTATTTTAGCTTTGATGGTGACCTGCAGTATGGCTGTTTGCTTGCGTTTCAATTTATACGGAGAAAATAAAATGCTTTTGCTAGATCCATTTGTTCCAGAAAATGCTGTGCGAAACCATAAATGTTCCCCTAGCAACACACCTCCACCAATAGACAGAAACCATAGACAAGGCAATTAAACAGTCCCTGTAGTCACAACCTGAATATTATCTCATTTGGTAAAATAATGTCCTCTGTGATACGACATCTCCACACCACACATCATCTTCATTCACTTTAATAACGTTATAAAGGTGTCAGGCAAACCCCCACCTGCCAAGACTGAGGCATACATTATTTCGCCACATGAACATTAAAACTTTAAAAATTGCAAACTCTGACTGGAAAGACATTTCCATGGTAACAGACCATGTTGAAAAAACGGAGACTCTGCAGTTGCTCTCCAATATACAGAAGTGGTCACACTAGTTTTAGTCATATGGCTAGCTGGGGCACAGAAATTTGAACTTCCAACAAGGGATGTGAAGAGACTGTTCCATATAAGGAACTAGTCACATGACTAACCTGCTGAGCACCCTGGGAGCTTTTTGAATTTGAACTCCCAAGCAAAGGGTTTTGAGGCAGAACGCCCTGTGCTCTACTGGAACTAAGATGACCTCCTGCCTGCCTATCTCTCAGGGAACTGAAACCATTGAAGACACGTGAAACTCAAAGAGAAAAAGTTTTGCCACATGAACAAAGTTTTAAGACGGTTACTGGGCCCCAAAGAAATGCAAGAATATAACTACAATCAAGGACTACAGCGAGCTCAAGAAACAGTAACAGGATATTGCCTTCAATTGTGCTACTTATCTCTTCTTCTACTCTTTTCTGTCCCTATCTTTCATGTTTATATCGCTTGCGCATGCTAGCGTGAGCGCATTGTATATCCGCAGGCATGAACTGTATCAGAATTAAGTTTAAGGTTTAATAAATTTCATCTTTCTGCTTTAAAGCAAACAAAGCCTGTTTGTGCTCAGTTATTTGCCTGATAATTGGAAACTGTGAACATGGATTCACAAAAAGGGGAGCTCAAAACACAGTGTGTGTAAAATTAAAACCCTCTTACAATAAGACCAGGTGAAGACAGCAAGAGACGCCCTAGACACATTGCTCACCTGGTCGTAACAAAGGTATAATGTCTATATTCTTTGTGCGTTGTTATACCCACTGCACATATGTAAAATGCATCGGAGAACAGTGTCTACTACAGTGGACAGGCTGGATGTGTATGTTATCCTGAAGGCAGGCTCCCAGTTTTTATCCTCTTTCTATACCAGACACCTTGGGTGCTACAATTGACCTTCAGCACCCCCTAGGCAGAGACTGTGTTCGCCTGGATGAGACATTAAAGCAAGGTCCTGTTTGGTGAACATAAAGGATCCCATGGTACTATTTTGAAGAAGAGTGGGGGAATTCTCCCCTGAACCAACATCTAAAAACAAGTTTTCCAGTCATAATCATGTTGCTGTTCTTAAGGCCTTGCAGTATGAAGATTGGCTGCCTCATCTTACATTACCAGTGTCTACACTTTGGAAGTATTTAATTGGCTGTAAAGCATTATGGGACATCCTCAGGTTGTGAAAGGTGCTATGTAAATGTGAGTCTTTCTTTGAGTTAAAGGCGACTCCAGATTCGAAGGAGACACAACCGCAATTAAATTCTGGGTAAACTGAAAGTCTGGTTAAAATTACAGTCAGAACTCCCACGTGACTCAGCTCGTGTGTTCACCATCTAATATGGTAGAGTCATGGAGAGCAATTGGGTCGCAATAGGTTTCAATATCTGATCTATTTGGAGTTATTTGATCTTAACAGGCCCAGCAGTGAGGAAATGACAATTGGTCTTTGTGCCCCTGGGATAGTGAAAAGAACCAATCAGGATTCTTGCTCCTCATTCACGAATACCTGCTGTAAAATGCTACTATGAACATGTTACACTTGTAGATGATGTTTTCTGTGATTGAATAGCCTGCCAGCACTCACTACCTAGACTGATTGCTGAAGGTACGGGGGACAGCCATTATCCATGGAACCATACCACAGCAGGAGACAGAACCTTCAGAAGACAAGTGAAGAAAATGGAGCCAAGGAGGACAAGTGCAGAAATGAAAGTTAGATTATTCCCATTCTAACTGACTCCTCTACGCAGGAATGCTACAAATCTTTCCCATCTTCAGTGAGACACGGTAGCAATTTTATAGCAATGTATCACTGATTAATTGCCACTCGCGAAACATAACTACCAGTCCCATTAAAATGAATTTTAAATAAGATATATGTGAACATATTTTGGGTAAAGTATGGCAACTGTTATTTTTGATTTAGCAAAAGCCTGGCAAGTTAATAATGTGACTGAACTGACCTACTTTTATTATGTGGGTGGAGAAGAGGGACCAGCAGCGTTCTCAAATCTGAAGAAATTCCTGGCTGGAACAGGAAGCTTTGAGATTCATTGAGCTATGTGTGAGAAAATGACAACACCCCAGTAATACAGAGTCTCAAAATGCCATGGCCACCAAGGCTGTACAAGAAATGTGACTACAGCCCAAATGTGGACATGATCTGGGGAGTGGGGAGGTGGAGTGGGATGGAGGTGGCGGGGGGGTGGGGGGGGGGGGGGCAGGGGGCGGTGGAGGTTGATCCTGTGTTTGGGTGGGAAAATGGACAGAAATTCAAAGGGAAGTGAAGCCAAAAAGGAGGGACAGAAGTGGGAAAAATAATTTGAGACAGAGACGGGCAACAAAGCAAGAGAGAGCTGGTCAATAAAGAATTATAGAGCAAGACAACACAAGACAGTGTGTGTATGTATCTGAGAGAAAGAGAGCAAGGGAAGAGTGAGCCAAGCAAAGACATGGTGCAAAAGATAAAATGGAGAGTAAAAATGTCAGCATGTGTGTTAAAATGTTAGATATAATGCATTGTTCCTGTGTACTACACACTTCTCTTCAGGCATTTCCTTGATGGTTTATCCAGTTATACAAATTTACTTGTTTTGAAAAGTCTGACCACAATGAAAGAACACTGAATCATTGCAGAATGGATTGAGATGCTAAACAATAAACTGAGAGTGATTGCAGAATGCACTGAAAGAGTAAGGAATGGACTGAGAAATAAATCACGTTTAAGTGAGAGCCACACAATTAAGGACAGAATTTTATGGGGCCCCCCTGAGACGGGCTAGGAGGCTGGGGTGCCCATAGAGTTGCGATGGGAGGTGGGAAGCAGAGGGCCCATCGCCTTTCCATCGCTCTTCAATTTTGTCGGGGGCGGGATAGACCGAAGACGGCCTCCCATCCAAAGGCTACTTGAGGCGCTGAAGCGGTCTATTAACAGCCAGTGTTAAGCCAACTGCAGGGTGGGAAGGCCAGGGGGAGGGGGGGGGGGGGGGGTGGTCCTCCGCCGCATGGGGATGTCGCCCAGTAAAACGAGGCAACCTCCCTGTGGGATTGGGGGTGCCTTCCTCCGTGGGAAATCTGTAGCCCACGGAAGGCCACTCCCAACAATCAAACCACCTTCCTAAACACCCCTCCCCCTGTGCTAAACACCCCCACCTCGCTGGGGCCTGCTGAACTGGCCCTGGCAACCCCACATCACTTACCTGAGGTCCAGGTCTCCAGCGCTGGGTCAGGGCCCAAGACCTCTGCTGTACTGGCAGTGGCCACCACGCCCAGTGGTGCTGCTTGCCCTGTGATTGGCTGGCAGCTCTTGGAGATGAAGATTCCCATCTTTAAAGGGCCAGAGATTCTGGCACCGGGCTGTTAATTGCCCAGGCACCGTACAATCATGCTAGGGGAGGGGGACTCCAAATGGCCGCGGTGGAGCTCCCCCCGCCTTTTCGGCCTGATGCTGGGAGACATGCCGAAGCTGTAAAATTCAGCCTCGCTAAGGATCCATTTGGAAAATGCTGCTTCCAGAATGAAGGAGGGGATTGCTTGCTAGAAAGAAGCCCAATGGGCATTAAGCCTGTTACTTTTAATAATTTGTTTCTTGCCAGTTTTCTCTACTTTTCTCCTCTTCCTTCCTTCCAACAAGGTTCACTGAATAGCAATGGGAAATCTAGCAAATCTTTTTTTTATTCATTCATGGGATGTGGGCATCGCTGGCCAGGCCAGCATTTATTGTCCATCCCTAATTGCCCTTGAGAAGGTGGTGGTGAGCTGCCTTCTTGAACTGCTGCAGTCCATTTGGGGTAGATATACTTACAGTGCTGTTCGGAAGGGAGTTCCAGAATTTTGACCCAGCAACAGTGAAGGAATGGCGATATAGTTCCAAGTCAGGATGGTGTGTGATTTGGAGGGGAAGTTGCAGATGGTGTTCCCATGCATTTGCTGCCCTTGTCCTTCTAGTTGGTAGAGGTCACGGGTTTGCAAGGTGCTGTCTAAGGAGCCTTGGTGCATTGCTGCAGTGCATCTTGTAGGTGGTACACATTGATGACACTGTCGGTGGTGGAGGGAGTGAATGTTTGTGGATGGGGTGCCAATCAAGCTGGCTGCTTTGTCCTGGATGGTGTTGAGCTTCTTGAGTGTAAAGACTCATTGCACATTCAATGCCTGATTGTTCAAATCTAATGATCGGCACAGCCCAGCCTGTAATAATTGTCTTCTACAAGTCTTCTACAGATCAACAGTTGATCTTTTACTTATGCAACCAGTCACTTTTTGCTCGTCCATCATTAAACACCTTTTTCAGACTGTGATTGAGTCAGATACCAAACATGGAAAGGATCAGTATCCTCCATCAAGTGTCAGATTCCACAATAACAGCAACCCGAACTTATATTGTGCTTTTAATGCAATAAAATGCCCCAAGGCATTTCACAACAGTAGTATTAGCAAACACAATTTGACACCAAGCCACATAAGGATCTATTAGGGCAGATGACCAAAAGCTTGGCCAGGAGGTTGGTCTTAAGGAGTATCTTAAAGGAGAGAGAGAGCTTTAGGGAGGAAATTCCTTGGGGCCTTGGCATCTGTAAACATGCCAGTGATGGAGCAATTAAAATCGGGGATGCTCAAGAGGCTAGAATGTGAGTGGTGCAGATACCTTGGAGGGTTATAGCACTGGAGGAGATTACAGAGACAGGGAGGGCTGAAGCCATGCATGGATTTGAAAATCCATTTCTTAACCAGGAGCTAATATTGGTCAGTGAGCACAGGGCAATGGGTGAACAGAACTTGGTGCAAGTTAGGACACAGGCAGCAGAGTTTTGGATGACGTCAAGTTGACAGAGGGCAGAGGACTGTGTTGAAATAGTCAAGTCTGGAGGTAACAAGGGCATGGATGAGGTTTCGGCAACAGATGAGCTGAGGTGGGCAGAGTTGATCAGTGTTAAGGAGGTGGAAATAGGTGCTTTTAGTGGTGGTGTGGATATGTGATCAGCAGATCATCTCTGGGTCAAATATGACACCAAAATTATGAAGAGTCTAGTTCAGCCTCAGACAGTTGCGCGGGAGAGGGATGGAATCGTTGGTTAGGGAATGGAGTTTGTGGTAGGGACCGATAACAATGGGCAGCATTTTATGGGCCCCCTAGAGAGGAGAACAGCGGCAGCAGGAGGCTTATAAAATTGCGTGGGAATGTGGGGATGGGGGTGCCCATCGCCTTCGAATTTATTCCAGGTGGGGAAGGCCAAGAACAACCTTCCTGCCCAGAGGCCAATTGAGGCCCTTAAGTGGCCAATTAATGGCCACTTACGGGCCTCTTCCCACCGCCACTGGTATGTTAACAGCAGCTGATGAGAGCCCCGCCATGTGGGGAGGTTGCCCAGTGAAACAAGGCAGCTTCCCTGTGGCCTGGGGGTGTGAGGGATCTCCTCCATGGACATCTGCCTATGGAGGGCCCCTGGTGGGAAAGCCCACCCCTCCACAAACATCACCCCCCAAGCACCACCACCCCCCCCCCCCCCCACCCCCTCTCTTGAGCCTGCCGGAGTGGCCCGGCATGCCCGGGCTGCAGCGCTGACCCCAGTCCCGGACTTCAGGTAGTCCCAGCAGTGGCCACCACGCCCAGTGGCGTTGCCTGTACTACTGAGCTGCTGGGCCTCTGATTGTCCAGCTGCTCTTGGAGGCAGACTCCCCATCCTTAAAGGGACAGGGACCACAACAGAGGACTGTTAAGTGGCTGCCAGTCGTGGAATTTGGCCGGGGCCTGCCTTCTGGCCCATCACTCGAACCCCCACAATTAAGGGAAAATTCAGCCCAATGGCTTTGATCTTGCCAATGCCAAATATGGAATACATCAACACATTACATCAAAGGATAAAGTCACTGATCCCACATTTCCAGAACAGAGGGACACTCAGAGGGAGTGGGGTTGATGGTACAGCTGCAGCACTGCAATGCTGACCTTTCAACCTGCGCTCCCTCTGAGCTTGATTCCCTGCTGCAATGCAAAATTGGAGATTGTTTTTATTCTCATTATATTACAGACACTGCGGCTTAATTCAACATTTGGGGCTAGAAATTTGTTTGCCCCGATTTTTGGGTGCGGGTCTGCAATTTGCGACCTGCCTGCACCATTGGAAATGAGGTGGGCAGCGCATGAAATTCATCAACCCACCTAATTTTCCTGATTGTAGCGTGGCCACAAGCAGCTCCTACACTGCCGTGGTCTCCATTTCACTGGCAGCATCCTGTGCACACTGCAGAGGACCAAGTAACATTGTGAAGAAACCACATGCTCCAGGCCCTTTTGAAGGCACAGTCCCTATCAAGGGAAGTTGCAGCAATGCATTGCAGACTGCTGGATAATCACATTTTGGCACTAAGAAAGAAGGAGGATGGCATATCAGAAGAAGGAACGTGCTCCCTGCTTTAGTGACGAGCTTTGGACTCACTGGGCAGAGAGATGGAGGTCAGTAGGAGGTCATGTTTGCGGTGAGGAGCAGAAAGCTGTCAAGATTGAACCTTTGCAGGAAATGGTTGCCAGGGTGCTCAATGCCCAGATTGTGGCTCCCGGAACATGGAAACAGTGCTGAAAGAAGTTTAATAAACTCACTTGGTGGTCAAAATGAGTAAATGCCTCTGCACATCACATCTCACACCCACCTCACCACACACTTCTCAATGCACCACACTCCCATCACTCACCCAGCAGCACACCCGGACACTCAGGGCTCAGACCGAACATCCTTATACTACACCTCACCCACACGCAACTTCCAATCGTGCCAGCCACGTACCTGCTTTCCCAAACTGACAGCTATTGCAGGCACATCACCCAATCACACTGATACACAGTCACTGACATTCTGCCCTCTCTCTTGCAGGAGAAGGTGGCCCACATCAAGAGGGAGACCCAAAGGACTCGGGGAGGACCAGCACACATGCATCCCCTCATAGCCCTGGAGGAGATGGTCCATAGGATCATGGGCACCAATGCTATAGAGCCAATGGCACCTGGCACCGCCAATGCCAATCAGCATGATGTAAGTTGCTGCCTTATGCACCTTCTCCACTCACCTCGCCCGCATCCTGAAAGGTGCCATGAAATGGAAACTGCAGATGGTGTGACTGTGGACTTTCTGCTTGCCTCCCCACCCACCCATCCCTCACCCCTATCCTCCCCTTATAATTTTGTACTTTCAGATAGTCAGGAAATGTCACCTGGTCAGCCACTGTAGCCTAAGGCAGAAGGGAGAGAGGAAGAGCAGACTCTGAAGGAGAAGCACTGTAACTTGGCCTTATGCTCAGAGCCACTAGTACAGATACTGGTACTGCTTGGAGCATTGGGAGGCCCGCCAGATAGCTTGCAGTCAGTGGCTAGGAGCTGGGAGGTGTCCAGCTCCACCAGAGCACAGGCCATCGCGCAGAGCTTGGAGCCCATCCTTTTCACGGTGGAAGCGGTGGGCACCTCCATTGCAGCCATGCCCAACTGATCCATGATGGAACTTCTGCTGACCGCTGTCACAGCTACCACTGCAGCACAAGTGGAGGCCTCTTGATGTCTGAGTGCTGCACTGGAAGCTCAGAAGGAGGTCATGGGATCCCTGGTTTCCAGCACGCAGGCACAGGCAGGTGCCATCGTGGGTGTGGATCTCAGTGCTCAAAGGGGCATGTGGGCTCTCACAGCAGTACAGCTGTGCTCCAACAGATTACTCCGAATGCTGAGGTCCCATCCCATGGGAGTGCTAGGAGCACAGTGAAGCACAAACCTGCTGTTCTCTCTTAAGATGACAGTGTCCGTGCTCCCACCACTGCCACTCCCCTTGCTCTCACCTCTCAACCAGCCAGCCCAGACTGCTGCTAGCCATCCCAAGATGGTGCAGTTCAAAGTCAAGCTCTCAAGGCCCAGAGCTGCTCAGGGCCTTCTATAAAGACATCTACAGTCTGCCCCAGTGAAAATCTGCAGCCTTCCACCAGCCATGTTGCAGCCATTGGGTTGCACTGTTTAGGAGTACTGAACCAAGCAAGGGACTGCTAAGATGGGCACTCAGATGCACAAGGGTGATTAGTTCTGGGATTTTTTGTATTATTGATGTGTTGTTGGGTAAAGTTATTGAGTGAAGGTTTCTATTGTTGGCTTTAATTGAATGTTGTTGGCCAAGGGAACTTTCTGATAGGGAGTCTGATATGAATGTACAATTAAGGAATGGTGGGTCCATGTTGGGGGGAGCAGGACGTGGAGAAGTTTGTTTCAACTAAGTGAAGCCTCACAATGCGGTCATTCTCACTCCATCCAGTTGCAGGTGATGGATGTGATCTCCTCCTCTTCCTCCTCTTCCCGAGGTGGTTTCCAGATCCCAGGAGGTAGTGGATAGTCCCTCATAATTGCAAGGTTGTGGAGGATATAGCACATGAGCACAAACATGGACACCCTTTCAGGTGTGTACTGCGGAGGTCACCCTGAGTGATCTAGGCGGCAGAACCTTTGCAAAGGCTTTCTCCACAGTGTTGTGGATGGCTCTATGGCTTTCACTGAAGGCCCTCTTACCTCACGCAGTGGGATGGTGGAAAAGGATCATGAGCCATGTGTGGAGGGAGTAGCCCTTGTGGTCGAGCAGCCATTCTGTGGTGTGTCTTGGAGGCCTGAAGGTGATGGGTATTGCTGACTGTCGCAGAATAAATGCACTGTGCAGGATAGAGGGCATACACTGAGATGAATTTCAACTGCACATCAACTGCACATTGAGAGTGAGAGCCCTTGAGGCATTGCGCGTCATTGACGTGGGAGGCCCGCAGAGCCATGTGTGTAGCACCCTGCAACATTTGGAAGCTCACTATTCTGACGAACCCGTATGCCTTCTTAAGGAGTAGAGGATGAAGTTCCTCTCCTTCTGTATTGTGCCTCTGTCACCTCCCTGATACCTGGTGAATTGCAACATGTTGTTGAGGTTGCCTGCTCCCACCTGGAAGTATCCCATTGTGTAGAAAGAAAAGGGCAACAGTGATCTTCAGAGCCATTTGGAGAGCCCCCCTCGCCCTGGTTTGAGGCTCCAGGTCATTGTGAAGGAGGTGCATCAACTCCATCACAACCTCCTTTGTGAAGCATTGCCTCTTCAGGCACTACTCCTGGCTCATTGCTATTGAGAAGTGGAGTTCCTGGAATACGCTTTGTGGGTAGGGTCTTCTTTCCAGGAATTAATTCATGGGATGTGAGCAGTGCTAGCAAGGCCAGCATTTATTGTCCATTCCTAATTGCCCTTGAGAAGGTAGTGGTAAACTGCCTTCTTGAACTGCTGCAGTCCATGTGTCGTAGATATATCCACAGTGTTGTTAGGGAGGAAGTTCCAGGATTTTGACCCAGTGGCATTGAAGGAATGGCAATATTGTTCCAAGTCAGGATGGTGCATGACTTGGAGGAGAACTTGCAGGTGGTGGTATTCCCATGTGTCTGCTGCCTTGTCCTTCTAGATGTTGCAGGTCACGGGTTTGGAAGGTGCTGTCGATGACACCTTGGCGAGTTGCTGCAGTGCATCTTGTAGATGGTAGATACGCTGCCAGACTGTGCACTGGTGGTAGAGGGAGTGAATGAATAAGGTGGTGGATGGGGTACTGATCAAGCAGGCTGCTTTGTCCTGGATGATGGTGTCGAGCTTCTTGAGTGTTGTTGGAACTGCACTCATCCAGACAAGTGAAGACTATTCCATCACATTTGTGCCTTGTAGATGGTGTACAGTTTATGGGTATGCTTTGCAGCGTCCTCCTTTACTTTCCTCCTCGCAGAGCTTTCCTTCTCCACCTCCTCCTCTGCATGTCCTCCTTACGTTGCAAAGCAAGTGGCACTGCAAATATTGCCTCCATACCTATGCAAGGCAATGTTATTTTCTACCTTTGTTTGGTCAGCAGAAATCTCCAAATTCATCCAACAACTCACCACTGTGCTTCTACAAACTTTGCCCGAGCAGAAGTCAGTCAAAAGCACCTCAGCCACAATTTGCTGAGTGGCCCTTTGAATAGCTACAAAACATGCTCCCTCTTGCTTGTTGTTTCAGGAGTGAATAAGGAAGATGTTACCTGCACATTCATTTAGAATTTTGGTATCCTAGCGCAGCATCAACCCATTCGCATTAATGACATCATGATAACGCACTTTCAACGTCTTCACGTGCACAAAGGGATGCGACTCTAGTTCAGTTACGCCACGTGGGAAATGACTGGTGTGCTTTGCACGCAAGAAAATATCAGGTAGGCCATCGCAACACCACTCGAAGCGACACTTCGTAAATGAATTTCACACCCGATGATTCTTTCCTTGCCATGAAACAGTTATTAGTTTATGCTCAGCATGGTAGCCCATGAAATTCCTCCAATGAGGACACTATAGGATTCCACACTACGTGCATACTTGCCCAGAACAGTTACCACTATCCCAATAATATCTCCTGATTGCCTGTCTAGATATGTTGCAATAACTCTAATTGTCAAACAGTTTTCATATTTTGACACCAACTTTCTACACAGGTATACCGTGCACTGATTTATGGGAATTGAATTTTATAAAACCAATGATATGGAAGATAACATATCAATTAAAGGCCTCATAAATGCTGTGACTATTACTGCAGGCAATAAAAATATACTGAAACCAACTTGATGGTTGTAAAGGTTCTGCTGACAATGAAGATCATTAAAAGTAAACTACCATTAGAAATCACATGTGGTTGGATTTCAAGGTCACAGAAACAGTAATTGCGTTGTCTTCAAGATATATGTTGTTAAAAGACAGCTTTCTTCCACCTTTGTACCTGGTTTATTGTAATTAGGCCATGCTCGATCAACACTGCAGTGATGTTTGGGTTATATCAAAACAACAAAAAAATTAATTTTCATCTTGTACACATTTTTCTGTAACTGGATGCATGCAGATATTTTTAATCCTCTGCAGTCCTCTCTCTAACTGTCATAACACCTTACCATCTTCCTCTACTGCTAAAATCCCTGTGTCTTATCACACTGCCCCACCTCAGTGAAGACAGACACAGCACACTTGGCATAACGTTGCTGCACCATTTTGAGTCCTACCATTCTCCCAGCCCCAATTAACTCCTTTTCCTTCTTGAAAGTGGCCCTGATGTTGGGGTACGGTTTCAAAAGGAACTTCAACCCTCCAATACCTTGCTCAGCAGTTTATTCCTCATGTGCAAGCCTAGAAAGTGGGTGTGTTCAGGCTATTAAACTGTAGAGAAGCATCAAGACTGAGCCTTTCCTGCCCTTCTCTAATATCCACATATACACAATTTGCAAACACATGGTGACCACCATAACTTAACAGTGTGTTATTATTTTTCAGGACTCTCCATGGGATCACTGTAGCACTATTGAAGATGATGGGTCATCATGCACTAAAATCTAAACTAGCACTTCAGTCCTCCCCCCGACCAGCAGACCCATTCACCCGCCTCCAGCATTCTCCCTCTACCTGGACCCCTCACCCTGGCCTCTTACCCGCTCTTGATCTCTTCATTGAAAACTGTCGGCGAGACATTGGTCGTCTCAATTTCTCTGCCCCCCTCACTCACTCTAACCTGTCCCCCTCTGAACTTGAGGCACTCCGTTCTCTCAGGTCTAACCCCGACATGGTCATCAAACCTGCAGACAAGGGTGGTGCTGTTGTTGTATGGCGTACCGACCTCTACCTTGCAGAAGCTCAACGCCAACTCACAGACACCTCTTCCTACCTCCCTCTGGACCATGACCCCACCACCGAACATCAAGCCACCGTCCAAAGGACTGTCACTGACCTCATCTCCTCTGGAGATCTTCCCTCTACAGCTTCCAACCTCATAGTCCCGCAACCCCGGACAGCCCGCTTCTACCTCCTTCCCAAAATCCACAAACGGGACTGTCCCGGCAGACCCATTGTGTCAGCCTGCTCCTGCCCAACTGAACTTATTTCTTCCTATCTAGACTCTATCTTTTCTCCGCTGGTCCAGTCTCTTCCCACCTACATCCGTGACTCTTCTGACGCCCTACGTCATTTTGACAATTTCCAGTTTCCTGGTCCCAACCGCCTCCTCTTCACTATGGACGTCCAATCGCTCTACACCTCCATCCCCCACCAGGATGGTTTGAGGGCTCTCCGCTTCTTCCTGGAACAGAGGCCCAAGCAGTCCCCATCCACCACCACCCTCCTCCGCCTGGCTGAACTTGTTCTCACATTGAACAACTTCTCCTTCAACTCCACGCACTTCCTTCAAGTAAAAGGTGTCGTTATGGGTACCCGCATGGGTCCTAGTTATGCCTGTCTTTTTGTGGGATATGTCGAGCATTCTTTGTTCCAGTCCTACTCAGGCCCCCTCCCCCAACTCTTTTTCCGGTACATTGATGACTGTATCGGTGCCGTTTCCTGCTCCCGCCCCGAACTAGAAAACTTTATCAACTTTGCTTCCAATTTCCACCCTTCTCTCACCTTTACATGGTCCATCTCTGACACTTCCCTTCCCTTCCTCGACTTCTCTGTCTCCATCTCGGGGGATAGGTTGTCTACCAATATCCATTATAAGCCCACTGACTCCCACAGCTACCTCGACTACACTTCTTCACACCCTACCTCCTGTAAGGACTCCATTCCATTCTCCCAGTTTCTCCGTCTCCGACGCATCTGCTCTGATGATGCTACCTTCCATGACGGTGCTTCTGATATGACCTCCTTTTTCCTCAACCGAGGATTTCCCCCCACTGTGGTTGACAGGGCCCTCAACCGTGTCCGACCCATTCCCCGCACCTCTACCCTCACCCCTTCCCCTCCCTCCCAGAACCGTGACAGGGTTCCCCTTGTCCTCACTTTTCATCCCACCAGCCTCCATATCCAAAGGATCATCCTCCGCCATTTTCGCCACCTCCAGCGTGATGCCACTACCAGTCGCATCTTCCCCTCCCTTCCCCTGTCAGCATTCCGAAGGGATCGTTCCCTCCGCGACACCCTGGTCCACTCCTCCATTACCCCCACCACCTCGTCCCCGTCCCAGGGCACCTTCCCTTGCAATCGCAGGAGGTGTAATACCTGCCCATTTACCTCCTCTCTCCTCACTATCCCAGGCCCCAAACACTCCTTTCAGGTGAAGCAGCAATTTACTTGTACTTCTTTCAATGTAGTATACTGTATTCGCTGCTCACAGTGTGGTCTCCTCTACATTGGGGAGACCAAGCGCAGACTGGGTGACCGCTTTGCGGAACATCTCCGCTCAGTCCGCAAGCAGGACCCTGAGCTTCCGGTTGCTTGCCATTTCAACACTCCCCCCTGCTCTCATGCTCACATCTCTGTCCTGGGATTGCTGCAGTGTTCCAGTGAACATCAACGCAAGCTCGAGGAACAGCATCTCATCTACCGATTAGGTACACTACAGCCTGCCGGACTGAACATTGAGTTCAATAATTTCAGAGCATGACAGCCCCCCACTTTACTTTCATTTTTAGTCATTTTTAGTTATTTTGTCTTCCTTTTTGTTTTTGCATTCCTTTTTACATTTTTTACAATCTTTTTTTGCATTTATTTCATTTCATCTTAGTTTGTTCAGTTTGCTTATCCACTGTTTTTTTCAGGTTGTTTTTCTTCAGGTTTGCACTTGCTGATGTTCAATATTCAGTATATTCACACCTAATCTGTACTAATGCTTTGTCTCTCAACACACCATTAACATATTGTTTGCCTTTGCTCCGTGACCTTTTGGTCAGCTATGTGGCCTGGTCCAATCTGCACCTTCTCCTTTGTTATCTCTTACCCAACCCCCACCTCACTTGTTTATAATCTGTGACTTTTCTAATATTTGTCAGTTCCGAAGAAGGGTCACTGACCCGAAACGTTAACTCTGCTTCTCTTTCCACAGATGCTGCCAGACCTGCTGAGTGAATCCAGCATTTCTTGTTTTTGTTGTGTGTGTAGCACTTCAGTGCAGTGCTGAGGGAGTTCTACATTGCTGGAAGTGCTCTCTTTCAGAGGACAGATTAACCAAGGCCCAACTTGTCCATCAAGGTAAAAGATTGCATGGCACTATTCTCCCAGTGTTCTGGCTAACATTCCCACCACCAACATCAGAAAATATCAATTAACAGTTAATCAATCTCATTTTCTGTTTGTGGGAGCTTGTTTTGCAGAGTTATCTGCTATGTTTGCCTGCATAATAACAGTGACTACTGTCATGATACTGTTTTTTTTCCCAGGAAATATGCTGAGTGCCTTTAAGGCTGTAAGAGATCAGTACTTCTTTAAGGCAGCCAGCTTCTGAAGTTACTGGAAAGTGCATCTTGGTTGCCCTGGATATGGCCACACAGAGAGGGAGAACAGAACATACAATGTTGCCATTTAACTTTGAAAAACTGGCTTTGCAGACACAGACTTAGACTCAGACTGTTCTGGCATGTGAAGGAAAGAAGAGAGCTCTCTCTCAGTCTATTTAAACCTTATTTATTATTCTCTCTCAGGATTCTGAAAAGTCAAGCCAGATAATCATTTTTTTTAAATAGCTATTTGTCGATCTACTGTCTTCATCGCTGGAAAGAAGAAGAGTTTGATGCTTCAACTACTGAACTGTAATTGCTAAACTCCCATCATCAGATTCATCAGGCCTTGGAAGACTTCAAGCAACCTTGGACTGTTCCACATTGGAAGATTCCACTTCGTCAGGACCATAAATCTGCAAAGACTTTATTATTATTCTATTTTTTTCGGGCAGCTAATTAAACACCAAACTTCTGATAGTTTGGGTATATGTTTGTGAATGTGGGAGTTAGATTTTTAAATAAGTTATAAGGTCTTTAGATATTGGTTTATCTTAGTAATGGTTAAGATTGTAGTTTTTTTTAAATAAACAGTTAATTTGTTAATATCTAAAGATACCTGGTTTGGTTTGCCTCATTCGGGGGTTACTAGATTGTTCAATTTGGCTGCTGCTTTCATTGATGTGGAAAGCTTAAAGATATGTTATGTGACCTGTGGGGCGGTGGGACTGAACTGACAGTGTGTTGCTCCCACTGCAATCAGAATCATAGATTTTGATTGGGGGTTCTTTTCCTGAGCAGTCATGCCGTAACATATAAATTAGGGGTTCGTTTGCGGTTGAATCATATTTTAATTAGGCATCTCACATCTGGGATCAGAATTAGATTAATTTGGAGGGCTCGCATTTGGAATCATATTAATTACTTGTCTCTGGGATGACATATTTAAATTGGGGTTTTGCGTCTGGCATCATATTAATTTCTCTCGTATCTGGGATCATATCAATTGGAAACTCGATTGTTGGGATATAAATCTAATGCCAATTACAAAGCAATAAAAAGAACCAGGTCTCTTGTATAATAAAGGTACAATCTGTACCAAAATAATGGCATTAGCGGTTACAGCAGAGTTTTTGGGAAAGCAGAATGTTTCCCTAAGTGACTTGATAAATTTAACTAAGAATAAATTAAAATAATTGGCAGCAAAACTGGGGTTAGAATTGAAATTAGTTGCCAAAAAAGCAAAGATAATTGACATAATAGCCCAACATCCTGATTTAGAAGCAGATGATGATGGTGAAGGGGAATACGAGGAACAAGAAAGTAGTAGGTCTGAGAGTGATGCAATGGTATTGGCTCAGATTCAGTTGGAAATCAAAAAACCTGAGGCTGAAAAAGAATTAAGAAAGCTTGAACAAGAGAAAGAAAAAGCAATAGTATTGGAAAATCTTAAGCTTGAACTCCAGAAAGAAGAAAGGGAGAAAGAGAGGGAAGTTAAGTTAAAAGAGTTGGAACTAAGACAAAAGGCTAGTCTTGAATCCAGGGAAAATTAGGGGCAGGAAGAATCTGAACTTTGCTTAGGAAACAGCGAAAAGTTGTTTAAATTTATACAGGCTCTTCTTAAATTGAAGGAAAGGGATGCAGAGGCATTTTTCATATCTTTTGAAAAAATAGCCAAACGGATGAAATGGCGGAAAGAAAGATGGGCACTGTTTATGCAAAGCAGGTTGGTGGGCAGAGCTCATGAAGTTTATGTCATGCATCCTGAAGAGGCTTCTGTAGATTATGAGATGGCAAAAAAGACTGTTCTCGTTGTGTATGAGTTAGTCCCTGAAGCTTACCATCAGAAGTTTAGGAACTTACGAAGATTGACTGGGAAGACTTATGTAGAATTTGAGAGGGTGAAGTAATTAATTTTGACTGTTGCATACAGGCATTAAAGGTAGAAACCACATATGAGAACCTTTGGGAGTTGATTCTCTTAGAAGAGTTTAAAAACTCCATTCCTTCAGTAGTGAGAACTCATATAGATAACCTAAAAGTTTTGAAAGCTAGGCAGCGGAAATTGCTGATGATTTTGAGTTTGTGAATAAGCCAACCTCTTTTGTCTGTTACCCCCATAAACCTGAGAAGGATAGAAAGTGGGAGAGTGAAAGGAAGGCAGGTAGCTGGGGACAAGAAGGAACAGCTGGGAATGCCCCAGGATCACCTCCTCAGGCCAGAAAGGAAAGTGCTGAGGGTAGAAGTGAGGTTCGCAAGCCAAAGTGTTATCATTGCTCCAAGATGGGTCATCTCTGTTCAGAGTGCTTGAAATTGTGAAGTAAACCCATAGGGTGGCACAGTGGTTAGCACCGCAGCCTCACATTTCCAGCAACCCGGGTTCGGTTCTGGGTACTACCTGTGCGGAGTTTGCAAGTTCTCCCTGTGACTACATTGCTTTCCGCTGGGTGCTCGGCTTTCCTCCTACAGCCAAAGACTTGCAGGTTGATAGGTAAATTGGCCATTGTAAATTGCCCCTAGTGTAGGTAGGTGGTAGGGGAATGGTGGGAATGTGGTAGGGAATATGGGATTAATGTAGGATTTGTATAAATGGTGGTTGTTGGTCAGCACAGACTTGGTGGGCCAAAGGGCCTGTTTCAGTGCTCTATGACCTGTTGGGGTATGCAAAGCTAGTGCAGAGGGAAAAGATTCTGACTGAGAGTATAGAAGACAAAGCTATAGCTTTAACGACAGCTATGAAACCAGATACTACAACTAAAAGGAGTGCAGAGGTTAAGAATAAAATACCCAAGAGTTATATGAATTTTTGTTAAAGGGGAAAGTAACTCCATATCCAGTAAGTGAGACAGGAAAACCTATAATTATACTCAGGGATACAAGAGCAACCGAAACACTCTTGCTGGGGAAAGATATAAGGTTTCCACCAGAGAGCACCTTGAACGCTAAAGTTTTAGTTAATGGAATTGGTGGGGAGTATATACCCATAGCTTTGTATAAAGTATGCCTAGAGAGTGACTTACTATCTGGGATAGTAACTGTAGGAGTTGTCCACAGTTTGCTAGTAAAGGGAATTGATCTACTCCTAGGAAATGATTTAGCTGAAAAGTATCAGCTTCTCCTATAATTACAGAGGAACCATGTGAAATTAAGGAAACAAAACAATTACAGGAACAAGTTCCTGGGTATTACCCGAGCAATGGCCATACAGGATCCATTGTCGGAGGTAAAAGGGGCACCACAAACAGATAGCCAAGTATCTGAAACCTTATTTGGGGATTTAGATAATCCAAATGAGATGTTTAATAAATTGTCTATCATTGCAGCACAGCAAGCTGATCCAGAGATATACCGAATAGCACAGATGGCCCTGACGGAAGCGGAGGTGAAAGGAGTTCCGGAAGGTTATTATATGACAAACGGGGTTTTAAGGAGGAAATGGAGACTGCCTCATAGACCTGCCAATGAAGATTGGACAGTTGTTGAACAGATAGTAGTACCACCTAAATTAAAGGCCTGTTCGGGTCTACAAAAAAAACCTGACCCGAGCCCGACATCCAACCCGAGTCCAACCCAGCCTGAGTCCTTCCATTTTTTACCGCGCCCAACCCAACCATCAGTTAACTTACCTTCCGTTTTTCACTTTGTTGCTGATCTGCCAAGCTTAAAATAACTAACAAAACCACCTTTCTAGTCCAAAAATTAAATTAACATTGGAGCGACTTACCTGTGATAGAGCGTCTCCGACCCAGCCCGACCCGAGCCCGAATGCCAGACTCGGAAGTGCAACCTGACCCGACCCGAACCCGACACATGTCATCGCGTCCCATCGGGTTCGGGTCGGATAGCAGGCCTTTAACCTAAATATCGCCAAGGATTATTAAGGTTAGCACATGACATTCCTCTTGCAGGACATAGGGGAATTTGGAAGACCAAATCACACATAAGCCAACATTATTACTGGCCAGGTCTTACAAAGGATGAGAGACAATTTTGTAGGACATGCCATACATGTCAAATGGTAGGAAAACCACAACCTACCACAAAACCGGCACCATTAGTTCCCATACCAGTGATTGAGGAACCATTTAGCAGGGTATTGGTAGACTGTGTAGGACCCTTGCCAAAAACAAAAGCAGGCATCAATACATACTTACTATCATGGATATGTCTACTCAATTCCCAGAGGCCAGTCCTTTGAGGACAATTACTGCTAAAATAGTAGTAGAAAAGTAAACCCAATTCTTTACAAGATATGGGTTGCCACTTGAAGGTTAATCAGATCAAGGTTCTAATTTCAGGTCTTGGATATTTCAAGAAGTCATGGGCAATTTAGGGATTAGACAGTTGAAATCTTCAGCATATCATCCACAGTCACAAAGAGCTTTAGAGAGATTTCACCAAACTCTCAAAACGATGATCAGAACATAGTGTCACGAATATCCACATGACTGGGATAAAAGACTAGACTTTCTTTTATTTTCTACCAGAGACTCACCGAATCAGTCCTTTTGAATTGGTTTACAGACATGAAAAGGTCCTCTAAAACTCATAAAACACAGATCCTTGGAACAAAAGAATGAATCTTTGATACTAGACCATGTATCTGTGTTCCAGGAAAGGCTCACGAAAGCTTGCATTGTAACCCAGAAGCACCTTAAAGCATCCCAAGCCAATATGAAAAAATGGGCAGTCAAGAATTTAAAAGCCCGTGATTTTCAACCAGGGGATGAAGTATTGATGTTGTTACCATGACAGGGAGAACCATTAAAAGCACAGTTCAGTGGTCCATATAGAGTGATCAAAAGAATGGGTACGGTAGATTACTTAATTGACACCCATGATAGCTGGAAGAACCACCGATCGTGTCACATCAATATGCTAAAGGCACGTTACCGCAGGGAGGAGGATAAGCCAGTACAGGTATGTCAAGTAATTGGGACAGTTGAGAAGGAAAAGAATAGTGAGGATGAGGCAGAAGCAGGCCTAGGAAATTCTCAGATTGAACTTCCAACTATCAGATTCGTGAACAGAATGGCTAGGAAAATTAGACAATATGCTTTTACACTTAGAGGAAAAACAGCGTGAAGACCTAACCAGGTTTTTCACAACGTTTAAGAGTTTGTAAGGATAAGCCAGGATTGTACAATCTTAGTCACACATGATGTGGGTATAAAGAACAAAGAAGAACAGTACAGCACAGGAACAGGCCATTCGGCCCTCCAAGCCTGCGCCGATCTTGATGCCTGCCTAAACTAACACCTTCTGCACTTCCGGGGCCCATATCCCTCTATTCCCTTCCTATTCATGTATTTGTCAAGATGTCTCTTAAACGTCGCTGTATAGGGGGAACCATTCCTTTGAAACAACATCCTTGCCGCTTAGGTCCAGACAGACAGGCCCAAGTGGAAGCAGAAGTACGATGCATGCTGAAGGGCAGCTTAGATGAACCTAGTCAGGACAGCTGGAATTTGCACGTGGTCTTGTTACCTAAACCTGCTGGGACGGCTCAAACTTGATTAGAATATAGGAAAGTCACTGCGGTAAAGAAGGTAGACTCCTACCCAAATTCTCATTTGAAAGACTATATGGACATAGTAGGCAACATCATGTGTCTTAAAGAGACAGATGTGTTGGAGGGATACTGTCAAATTCCTTTGACACCTCAAGATAAGGAAAAGTCAGCTTCTGTTACACCGGACAGAGTTTTTCAGTATCAAGTGATGCCACACAGGTTAAGGGGTACTCGAAAAACTTCTCAGAGAATAGCGAACCCAGTAGTGGTCAGTCCTCCTAGCTGTATCACCTGGCTGAGGTGATGGACAATAGGGACACTTGGAAGGAAAACACAAAACAACTATGCTTGGAAATTTGAAATGCATTAATTGGGACAACCTTTGAAAGTTTAAAGCTGAAAATGTTCGAATGGAACTTGTTGCTGTAGTCTTACCATTTTAGAAAATTGTTTATCTGTACAGCGAAAAAAAAGTTAGTTTTTTTTTTCAATTTCCATTTTTACATTGTAATGAAACGCATTTTGGGAAGGGCCTTTCATTTCACCAGGGGTGGAGGTGTCATGATCCTGTTTTTTTTGGGAAACATGCTATGTGCCTTTAAGGCTATAAGAGATCAGTACTTCTTTAAGGCAGCCAGCTTCAGAAGTTACCAGAAAGTGCATTTTGGTTGCCCTGGATATAGCCATACAGAGAGGGAGAATAGACCTTACAATGTTGCCAGTTAACTTTGAAAAACTGGCTTTGTAGACACAGACTGTTCTGGCACATGAAGGAAAGAGGAGAGCTCTCTCTCAGTCTATTTAAACCCTATTTATCATTCTCTCTCAGAATTCTGAAAAGTCAAGCCAAATTTTTTTTTTAAATAGCTATTTGTCGATCTATTATATTCATCACTGGAAAGAAGAGTTTGATGCTTCAACTACTAAACTGTAATTGCTGAACTCCTATTGTCATATTCATCAGGCCTTGGAGGACTTCAAGCAACCTTGGACTGTTCCACATTGGAAGATTCCACTTCATCAGGACTATAAATCTGCAAAGCCATTACTGTTATTCTATTTTTTTCGCACCAAACACCAAACTTCTGATAGTTTGGGTATATGTTTGCAAATGCAGGAGTTAGATTTTTAAATAAGTTATAAGGTCTTTAGATATTGGTTTATCTTAGTAGTGTTTAAAATTGTAGATTTTTTCTAATAAACAGTTAATTTGTTGATATCTAAAGATACCTGGTTTGGTTTGCGTCATTCCAGGGTTATTTTGATTTGGAAAGCTTAAAGATATATGTTATATCTGGGGTGATGGGACTGAATTGACAGTACATTGCTCCCACCGCAATCAAAATCATATATTTTGATCGGGGCTTTTTCCCTGAGCCATAACAGTATACTCCATAGTGTTTCAGCCTTGGCTCAATGGTAGCAATTTCACCTCTGAATCAGAGGGTGATGGAATCAAGCCCCACTACAGAGACTTCAGCATATAAGCTAAACAGTAATTTCAGTGTAATACTAAGCGCTGGATTCAGACATGCTGACAGGGTTCCCGGCACTAAGCTGAAAAGGCGAGAGGAACCCTGGCATGATTCAACGGTGTTCAGGCACTTTTAGGATGAGAATCCTGCCTCCAAGAGCTGCCAGCCAATCAGTGGGCTGCAACTCATTAGTATTGGCATTGCCACCAGGAGCGGTGGCCACTGCTGGTACTACAAGAGGTCTGGGAGCAGGCCCAGCCACGGCAAACCAGAGAGGAAGTAAGTGAGGCAGGATCGCTGGGGCCAGTCTGGCAGGCCCCAGCATTTGAGGGGGGGGTGGGGGTGGGGAAGGTAGGCGATGAGTGATTCAGGCCACAGATTGCCAATGGAGGAGCCTCTCCCCACCCACAGGGAGGTTGGCCTATTTCACTGGACGACCTCTCCAAATGTGGGAGGCCTCCCCCTCCCACCCTCCTCACCTTGCCAATACTGGCTTAGTGCGGGCAGTGGCAGGAAGTGGCCCTTAAGTGGCTACTGATTGGCCACTTAAGGGCCTCAATTGGCTTGTGGGCAGGGAAGTCCATCTTTGACTTTTCCCACCCCTGGCTTAACTGCGGTGTGACAGGAAGGCAGCTGGCTCTCTCCCCCGCACCCCACCCCCCCACACTTTCTGCCATAATTCTATGGGCCCACCAACCTCCAAGGAGCCCATTAAATCTAGTCCCAAGGGAGTGCTGCACTGTTGCCATCTTTCAGATCAGACATTAAACCAAAGCCCCATCTAGTCTGTAAGATGGAAGTAAATGATTCTATGGCGCTATTCCAAGAGAAAAGGGTGTCTTCCCAGTGACCTGGCCATGGGAACAACAAAGAAAACTACTAAATGTGTGCAAAAACAGTATGAATCCACTTGACCTGCACATCATTGCCTCATTGTGTCAAAGACTTTCCTCTACTAAAGACATGTCCTGCTGCTCTCAAGAACATTCCTTTGCTGTGATGGTATGAGGTATGATGAGGGGGTTGGTGTGGGGGCGGGGAAAGAGAATGGATATTAATGCTGAAAGAAGTCATGGTGGGAAGAGATGGCAGAGAGGGGAGCAGGGACAAACAAAGCTGTCAGAGGAAGATTAAAAGAGATCAAGTAATGTCAATAAGTTGTGAGAGATGTTGGAGGACAAGCCACAGTGGGAACTGTGCAGCACTCAACACACATATTCCTTGGTCACCTGATCTCATTCTATAAAGGGTTGATGATGAGTGGATCCCATGCTTCAAGAATGGAGGATAGCATTCTGCCAACTGTCATGGTGAATTGTCATTTAATGATATTATTGTACTAGGCGAGAAAAGACATCTTATCAGAGCATTTTACATTAGGTATTGCTGTTCACTTATTCAGACCCCAGAAGACCCGACCTATTTAGGAATTCAGCTACACTCAGAGAAAGATAACGTGTCTGAGCATAACGTGTCACAGGTTTGAAAGAAGAAAAGTGGAACAAATCTCCATGATCACTTCAGGGTTGGCTTGATCCTATCACAGTTAGATTATGCCATGCCTAATTATTCAATGTCCATACTTTTGGAGAACTGATTATTTTTCTTCACCTACAAATGTAAATACTTTGTCTCTTTATCTGGGCAAATAAAAATGGCTGGAATTAGTTCAGAGAAGATGAAAAGGCTCAAACACAGGGAAGGTTTCAGTCTCCAAAATGCTTGAGTATATCACATATCTTTTCATTTAAAATGATTGATACTGTCGGCACATCCTGCTGAAAAGGCGGCTTGCTGGCTGACTTTGTAAGGGAAAAATGGGTTGAAACTTTAATCTCTGCAATTTCTTTTACACGAGACACTCTAAGGCTTGCAGGGAATCTAGTCATTAGGCATTTAATGCACATTTGCAATACAGTCTGATCCTCCTCCTACAAGGCCTCAGCATGAAATAACCCTGGACAATTAGAGGATAACAAACACATTTTTTGTTAAAGATTGACCTCAGGAAAGGATTAAGAAGGTCCGTGGCCAAAATGCAGGTTCAAGACATTCAAGAAAAGCCAATAATGAGAAAAGTCAACTCTGCTCATCCACCTCTGCCCTCTCCCAGCCTGACAACCAGCTACGCTTAGCTGCTCGTGACATTCCATCTACTAAAATGAATGGAGAAGCATAGAATTTGGGCCTATTCAGTCTGGCAGTTTATTCTAGGTATTTCTTGCCCTTTGCAAATATGGTCATATTCCAACGTAAATATTCTGTGGGATTTGTTCACATCTATTCTATTGAAAGCTTTTCCAAGATTAATAGCCCATTTCTGATTTACCTAGATAACTGGGCAAGTAAAATGCTCTCACTGGGATATCATAAGCTAGGGCCCATCTACAACTGGAGGCTTAAACACGGATGACAAAAATATTCTGGGTAAAACAGGCCAAAAAAACAACAGTAACCAATCACAGATGAATCTTCAAAAAAAGTAAATTAATCCATGATCAGCAAAAGGAATTGAATCAAAACTCCAATCTTTCAGGCCACATTATACCTTATCCAATTCTGTGATGTACATTCCAAAGGTGACTCATCATAGTATCATGTGAATTATCTTCTTACATCAAGTATTACATCATCTGTATGTTTCTATATCCCCAGAGTCTTAAACCTGCTTTTTAAGCAGCTATATCCAACTCTTTTCAAGAGGCGTTAATCGGCAGAACAGCAATTAGCTACATTGGAAGCCTGTTGCAAATGCCCTTATTCATTTCAAAGAACAATAAATTTCTTGTTGAGAAGGCCCAAGGTGCGGGAAAGCACCAAAGGTGAAATAGTAGGAGAAGTAGCAATTAGATGTCACCAAGCTTCGGTTTTAAACATAAGTCAACAATAGAAGGAAGAAAAGATTGATGGAGTTGTATGGTTATTAGGTTCCTTGGAAGAATGAGTTAGAATAGAAAATAATGTCACGAGTTTCTATTCAAACACAGTTAGGACAATAATGAGAAGAATAGGTGTTCTTGGATCTTAGGAGGAATGAGGAGAACAAGTATGAAGAGCACATCATAGCAGCATTGATAAAACAGAGAGAGAAATATTAAGTGTTTGTCAGACAATGCCCCGACAGATTCCTTCAGCCGTGTTCTGCTGTGTTGTTGCAGTTTTAAAACATTGCACTTTTAATGCTACACTTCCTTCCTATATTGCTCCGGAGGTAAGAAATTGCTTTTGACTGGTTTCTTCCCTATTTTCCCTATGTCCCACAAAATATCTTGCTAAACTCTGGCTTCTGAATAAAACTGCATGTTGATGATGGATTAGCTGTTTGAATAACAGTCTACCAACAAGGTTTAGGCTTGATGCGATGTTGTTGCTCTTTACACGCAAAACATCAAGGAAGAGGAATAATCAATAGTCATAGAGTTATACAGCACAGAAACAGGCCCTTCAGCCCATCGTGTCTGTGCTGGCCATACAGCACCAAATATTCTAATCCCATATTCCTGCACTTGGCCCGTAGCTCTGTACGCTATGGCGTTTCAAGTGGTCATCTAAGTACTTCTAAATACTTCTGAAATGTTGTGAGGGTTCCTGCCTCTACCACCTCTAACAAAGATGTAACGCTTGCAATTCTCCAGTCCTCAGGCACCACCCCAAAGTTTAAGGAAGACTGAAAAATCATGGCCAGGGCCTCTGTGATTTCCACCCTCACTTCCCTCAGTATCCTTGGATGCATCTCATCTGGTCCTGGTGCCTTATCCACTTTAAATAAAGACAGCCTATCGGATACTTTTCTTTTTTTCTTTTGGGCCTCCTTATCTCGAGAGACAATGGATACGCGCCTGGAGGTGGTCAGTGGTTTGTGAAGCAGCGCCAGTGGCTATAAAGGCCAATTCTGGAGTGACAGGCTCTTCCACAGGTGCTGCAGAGAAATTTGTTTGTCGGGGCTGTTGCACAGTTGGCTTTAAATAAAGACAGCCTATCGGATACTAATAATCCTGATCAATTTTAAACCCTTGTAGTGTCTGTATTACCTCCTCTTTCAACATTGCCTGGGTTGCATCTTCTTCCTTGGTAAAGACAGATGCAAAGTATTCATTTAATACTTCAGCTATGCCCTCTGCCTCCATGTGTAAATCTTCTTTCTGATCCCTAATCGGCCCTACTCCTCCTTTTACCACCCTTTTACTATTTATATGTCTATAAAATAGTGATTAATGGTAAGGCGCAGCACAAATATCTCCATCCCATTTTCATGCTCATATTTCTGATCTGAAAGGGTTTACAAGCTAACATCTGTTAAGAAGGTTAGATGACATGCACACACCACTGTGACACATCAAGAACAAAGTCATGTTTTTGCCCTCAAAACAGAGCAGAGGATAATCCAAGAGAAGATACTAATTATAAGGTGCTCATACCAATATGGCTTCTGTGTTGAATCTTTCATCTCACAAAAACTGTATGCATTTATATTCACTTATAACCATTGATGTCCTCAATGTAGTCTTTGTATTGTTATAAATGTAATAGCAAAAATGAGAATCAGCAGCCAAGCAAAATTCCAAAGGTATTCCTACAACTTAGAGATATCGTGGCAATTTATGGCGTCAAAGTGACAAGATTGGGTTTGGGAAGCGGGAGCGGCGGGGGCAGGCGCAGGGTTTCAGGAGTCTGGGTGGAGTTCCACAGCATGCAACTTTTTTATTTACCAGGATCCCTGCCAGGAAATCAGCCTGATTGACAGGCTTGGCTCCCAGCTGGGCAGGGTGTAGTGGGGGTAGTTGCTCCCTGACCCTGGAGAAGGGGGCTTCGATTACTGACCCCAGCAGGAGAGGGAGAGTCCATTCCCTAATTGGGGATGGGATGGGGGTTGGGGTCCAATCCCAGCAAAGGGGGTAAACTTCGGCAGCTGGGTGGAAGCCAGCTTCTCCTAGCCCACAAAGCAGTGCTGTCAAGGCACTATCTTTACCCTGAAGTTGTCCTTGCCCCCTTGACCTGCCAGGTTCCTCAAAGTGCGGAAACCCAACCAAGAGTTAATCCTGTAAAGCAGGTTAAATATGATGATCCCAGTCTCATTATGCTATTTAAATCACCAACCCAGCTCCCGGGAGTTGGTTGGCTGCCCACCCCTTGTCCCACCTCCATTAAACCTGAAGTTAGTAGGTTGGAGGCCGGGTTTGAGATTTTAAAAATGCTAAGGTCTCACCGGACCCCAGCCCACCAGTTTTTGGGGATTAAAATTATCAAAGTATTAGGTCCTCAATGTAGGATGTACTGTCAGGCCACTTGCCCACTTTTCCAAAGATCTTGTACAATCTCGGCTAATGTGAACTGCACCCCACATAATTCTTGAGCAGCCATTTTGTATAATGACCCCACTTTCCCAAATGTAATCAACACAATTCTAGAATATTCACCATTATTATTAAATCATAGCCTGCTGCCTGCATCAAACATTTGTTGGCCCTATCCCCAGCATTGACCAATAAAAGCTCATCCCTCTGGCACCCCAGCCCTCCTCTTCTACCAGTCGACAGGATTTTAAACAGTCCTGGTAAGTTTTGTCTCCATTTCAAATTTGAAAGATTGTTCTATCACTCTTTGAGGAAAGAAGGTCTTTCTAATATCCGTTTTAAATTTTCTTTTCACAAATTTATATATCTATAACCTCCGGCCCTATTTTCTGGCTCAGTTTGGATATTCTTGTTCGAACAAAAAAAGAGAGAAAAAAAAGACAGAAATAGCCTTAAAATTGTTAAATGAATCTTCCTATTTTGCCCCTTTAAACAGCCAGCAAGCCTACTTACCCATTATGTAGGAGAGTGATTTTAATGTGGCATGGACCCAGCGGGATAGCCAGAAAATGACATTGTTACTTTTGTGCCTATGGGAAATTGTAATAATGCCCACCCATCAGGAATGAGCACTATAAGCACAAGGAGTGGAGCCCCTATTCCTCATTGTGCCCCATTAATCTAGCACACACAGAACACTAGGACACAAAAAAATTTGCCTGCAGTACATGTTCCTTAAAACTTTCAATCTCACTCCCTACCGAATACATTAGCCAACCCTTTCTCGAAGGGGTTAAGTTACTCAGCCTCAGCATCCATCGCCCCCACCCCCAACTAATTGTAAACCCTTTGAATGCTGCAAGAATGCGTCAGGACCACATCCAAAGCTAAGACATGAAACACAATCTTTCATTCCCTCCAGGGTAAACTGTAGAGACAGACACGTCCCAGGTGTCTGCATTTTCTTCTGCTGATGCTCTACATATTCACAGCTCAAGTTCTGAGGAAAATTGTTGTAAGACTATAGAAAAGGCTATCCTATAAAATATACTGCTGCTCAGAGGCAGAGTGGGTTTTCAGCTTTCAAAAGAGTAATGGGCCTATGTTGCCTTGTGGAGCCCACCAGCATTAGAGCTACTAATCAAAACATAAATATATAAGACAAGTTTACTCTGCTCACACATGAATTAAATCCCAGTTCCAGCTTTTTCAATAACAGGGTACCCACCCTATTAACAATATTAAATGACATCGCAATTCTAATTACAAACACTTATAATGGAAACGCCAAAGTGCCAGTTACATATAACTAACCTTTACTTCTGACATTTTTGCTTTCAAGTGGCTGCGAAATAAACTCATCCACACATGTTTTCTGACTAATGTATCTCAGTGAGGTGCACATTCATATGTGGCAATCATTTTACTATAATTCTGTACCTCAGACTATTTTGATGGCTTCTCCAATGCTCAGAGCAGAATTGCATCAGACGCGCCAGGCTCCTAACACCTGCACCTCCTAACACCAAGATCAGGACAGAACTGCGGAAGAGCCAAAATCAATGCATTTAAGATGAGAGGGAAGAACTTTGCTGCTACCATTTATATGCGTCCCAAGTCCAATAGATGCCAATATGGCTCCCAATTATAAAGATACGGTACAAGCATTTCGAGATGTTCTTTTCCTTCAGTAGGTGCCCTTGTTTTATATTAGTATGAGTATGTAATGTAAAGACAGTCACTTAACAATCAATCTCTCACAATATATAAACTTAAACCTTTGGTTTGAAGCAGGTTGTTCCAGGCAGTGGTCCAAGTCAGAATTTGTTCAGAGGTTGAACTGCAGTATGGTTTAAAACCTCACGTAAAGCTATTCTGCTTCATTCAATCTTGGATTACGAGGACCTCTAACACTAGTTTGAAACAGGAACTTCAATGTAATCCTAAAAGCCTAGAACTTACTGTTAGAGATATTAATGGACAAAATATAAAGTAAAATAAATGGTTAGCACCTGCATTAAATTGCAGGAAGAGGAACATCACGTGAAAACACAAAACATTCGGCCACTATTAAAGGCAAAGACAGTTCTAACCTAATATCTTCTTCAGTCCCATTTTTGCATGGCTACTGTGTCAAAAACATCCCTTGGGGGTAATTTTGGCTAGGTGACAGCAGATTGGTAGCTGGTTTTACATGTTCCAACTTTTAGTTCCATTGGCGCAATATGAATTCACCTTTCTGGGCCTCTCCTGGCCCTAGCTCTAGGTTGCCCTAGCAGGGAAGCTGCAACCACTTCCTGCTCAGACCTATGGTTGCAATTGCAGTTGTTTCCCTGATGATGTCATCAGAGCCCAATCTGCATATTTAAAGAAGGACCCCCACTGCTTTCAAAAGAGCACACTAAATGTGCAAACCACAGGAAGTCAGCCATCCCTGTGTCTCACGAATGTTTACCCAGTATTACGCAGGGAAAGTTGCACTCAGGATTTTAAGGAATATGAGGTCCATTTACACAAACGGAGACTGACACTCAACCTGTGAAAATATAAAACACAAAATAGTGACATTTACATATTGCTTAACTTTATATTCATAAACATTCGCAACCTGTTTCGCAGTGAAGGAGAAAAACTCAGTTCAGTATATCTAACAAGATATCACAGACAGGAACATCAATGTCTGGTCAATACTGATGATCAGACTTCTTATCACAGCATTTCCACATGTGGCCATGTCTGATATTTCATCATTATCCCCTTGTGTTAATACAACACACAACACAAAAAGGATCTGGCTTCTTTTTACTCCTTAGAATTCAAGACTTCTGGTCTGAGACCTAGACTGTTGGCTCCAGGCCTAAAGGAATTAGTGGCATCCTGAGTTTTAAGCAGAAGCTGGCACCCAACAGGCACTTCACACATTTAGAAAATTCACATTTGTTTTCTGCTAGTAGGCTTGGTTGAAGGCAGAGCACATCAACCCATTCTCTCATCTCTCAGTCAGATCTTCCACAGCAGCCATTGCAAGTGTCTCATCATAATGGCTAATACCAACAGTAGAACCATTTTTAAGAATAGCCAATCTCCAATAGGTAAAGCTAGTTCATTATCACTGTAGTGAATTCCAGTATTTCCCAATCAATCTTAATGACTCCTCTGAATTCAAGCTGCAAATATTGCTATTTTAAAGTTTTGTATCTCTCTAAAGTTCTAGTTCACGATGGACAATGTATTCCTGTGATGTCACATCACTGGACAGGGTACAAGAAAAAGCTTCCCATTTGACATTTCTCACATCCTGCTTGAAAGTTTTCTCTGTTGTGTGTTGTTGCTGTAATAGTATAGTTAGGGCAGTTCTGATAAAGTCTAGGAGTCTGGTTAAGGTTAACTAAGAACTCTATTACTTAAATATAACTATTTACACTCTCCTCAAGCCTCCCTACTCTCTTTTTCCATGTGACTGCTACATCGGCATCACTACAGTGGGAAGAATGACTCACTGTTTCCATCATTAACTCTTTCAAGTCCTTATACTGCATCTCGTCCCAAGTCTTTATCCATGCATATTCTTTAACATTCTTGACTTAACCTACTACCCTTTCTCCCCCCAAGTCTCTGACTTCACAGATTTAGTCTGTCAGGAGGTTTCATGACTCTCCCTGATCTTGTTCCAGTCTCAGTGGGATGGTCAGTAGTCTTCCTTGTAAGTCTTGAACGCTGACCTGGTTGATTTCTACTAAGGATTGTAGTATTCTGTTTGCTTTGGGTTTCTTCATCATCAGGGTCTTCCAAATGAATGATTGACTGTTGTTTCTGGGGAATAGGGATAATGTTCCTCCTATTTCTACATATGTTCCCTTCTGTTGTGTGTACCACATATGATCTCTGGTAGTTTTCATCTCTGAGGATTCAGTACCTTCCCTTTCCAGGTTATGTATCCATACTCTTTGACCTTCATTCAGTTTTAGTGAGTCTCTGGCACAAAATCTTTTGTTGTAATTTTGAGCTTGTTGCCTTCTGTAGGAGTTTTCCTGGTCTCTTACTCTCTTGTACTCCCGGAATTGCAATCCTGGAAACAATTTTTTAGATAACACAGGAAGTTACGTTCTTATCTTCTTGCCCATCAGTAACTCTATTGGTGACAGTCCACACATCAATGGTGTAGCTTTATAAATGAGAAGTGGAGGTTGGAAGACTTTCATTCTTTTTCAATGAGGACTTGATGGTTCTTATCCTCTTTCCACTTCACCATTCAGTTGTGGATAATGTGGTGAACTTGTGAGATGTTGAAATCCATTCTTGTCTTAAACTGTGTGAAATATTCATTCGCAAACTGTCGTCCATTGTCTGACACTACTTTGTCAGTGAGGCCATGTGTCATAAAAATGTCTTGTAGACCTCTTATAACTGCTTCTGTTGTTGTTGAATGTAACCTTCTCACCTCTATCCACCTTGAGAAGTAATCAATGATGATTATGTAGGACTTTCTGTTGAACATGAATAAATCCATACCTAGACGTTGCCAAGGTCTGTTCGGAAATTGAGTAGTTAACAGAGATACAGCACTGAAACAGGCCCTTCGGCCCACCAAGTCTGTGCCGACCATCAACCACCCAATTTTACTAATCCTGCACTAATCCCATGTTCCTACCACATCCCCACCTGTCCCTATATTTCCCTACCACCTACCTATACTAGGGGCAATTTATAATGGCCAATTTACCTACCAACCTGCAAGTCTTTTGGTTTGTGGGAGGAAACCGGAGCACCCGGAGGAAACCCACGCAGACACAGGGAGAACTTGCAAACTCCACACAGGCAGTACAGACGGAGGTTCATGCTATTCTGGTCTTTATATTATGCAGATCTGGCAGTTCTGGACCAGATTTTCGATGTCTTTGGATATTCCTGGCCATCACACTGATCATTGTGCCCTTGTTTTGCACTTTGTTATTCCCATGTGGCCTTGATATCCAATCTAAGTGAACTGGAAATGACTAGTCTGTCATTATAAGTGAGCAAATCGTCATAGAAAGTTTTCATGGTTTTCCCACTAGAATGTTCTTGTGTGGAATACTGCCTTATATGAATACATTCTTCATCGCTATTTTGAGCGTGACAAACTTTTTGCAGTTTCTGTATGCTTGCTGGCCAGTTTGCTGCAGTTATACTCAAATATGATTCTATCTCATCCACAAAATTCACAATGTTGTGTCGGATGGTCTACCATCACTCTAGATAGCGCATCAACAGATGTTTGCATCTTTTTCTGGAAATATACTGCATCATACATATATCTCATCAATCTAAACAAAATCTTTGGATTCTTGGAGGCATTTTTGTGATCTCCTTTTTGTCCAACAAAGAGAACAAAAGTTTATGGCCTGTCCCGATGACAACTCTCAATCTAACAATACAATCAGAAAATTTCTCACATGTCCATGTGATGGCAAGTGCTTCTTTTTCAATTATGTCATAACTTGTCTCCACCTCAGAAAAAGCTCTAGATGTATAATATGTTGGTCTGCGAGAACCATTAGGTTGCTCCTGGAAAAGGACTTCCCCTAACCCCATAAAGGAGGCATCTGCAGCTATCGCTGTTGGTAGTCTAAGGTTATAGTGTGCCAAGATGTCCAGTGATTTGAGCACTTCTTTAATCACCTGGAATGCTTGTTCTTGGTGTGAATGCCAACATCACACTTGATCTTTTTTGAGAAGTTCTGCTACCTGTGCTAAATGAGGTAGAAATTTGGCTAACTGATTCATCATTCCTAGGAATCTTTGGAGCTGCTGAATGGAAGTAGGAGTAGGAAATTCTGTCATGTCTCATGTCACTGTAGAACTGCTCGATCTCTTTGGTCATGTTCCTTTAGTGGCCACCCATGTATCAGGATGTCATCCATGTGACAATTAACTCATTTGAGCCCTTCTAACATGTTAGACATAGATCTTTGGAGATCTCTGGTGTGGAAGTTATTCCAAATGGTAACCGATTGAAACAAAACCTCCTGAATAGTGTTATAAATGTGGTTAGTAATCTTGAGATCTCATCTAAGGGTACCTGCCAAAACCCACTGGTTGGCATCCAGTTTGGTAAACATGATGCTCTGAGACAATTTCGCCAAGCTGTCATCCATTTTGGATATTGGGTGAATTTACCACACCACTCCTTTGTTAAGCTGCATTAAATGCGCACAGATAGGAAGAGTACTATTTTGTTTTTGGACTGGAACCATAGCTGAACACCACTCCATTGGTGTCATCACAGGAGAAATGACTCCCATCCTGGTCATCTCTTCCAACTGGTCTTGAACTTGGTTCATCAACGGATGAGGTATTTTTCTGGATGTAAAGATACACACTGGCCTGGCATCTTCTCTAAGTGTGATTCTGTACTCTGTCTTGAGTCTTCCGAGACCTGTGAAATGTTCTGGATAGTCTGCTGAAGGCGATTGTTTACCTGTGGCTGTTTGACTTCATCAATCTTCTTTATCAGATGCAGGCCGAGGCATGCTTTTCTGCTCAGGAGGGAACATTCTTGGTTTTGCAAGATGCATAGGGTTTCCATAATTTGTTTCCCTCTATATAGCGGAGTTGCTTGAAGCTTACCCTTCACATTTAGTTGGGTCCCGCCTGGACCATGCAACTGTGTGTCCGCCGGTTGTAGGCAATATCTCATCAATCAGGGCTCTTGGTCTGACAGAACTGTGACATTTGCACCTGTGCTCAATTTGAAATTAGTTAGATGTCCATTCACATGAATGGCTGCCAGCCAAAGTTCTTGATTTGGATCATTAATTTATCCTGGTTCCTTTCCTGCTAGAAGTTGATGCACATCATTCACCGCTCTTTGTGTAAAGGTCTTTTGCTTTGTGACTTTGAGTGAACAGGTCTTGCTCTGGCACATTTTCCTGTAATGGCCAATCTTTTTACAGTTGAAACATTCCGCTTTACTCGTGGGACACTGCTCCCGTCTGTGGGTCAACCTGGCTCCACAGCACTGACACGGTTTCCCCGTGTTATGCACTTTCTCACCTGTGTGTGTCTTCTTCGCAATTGATTGCCTCTTCGTCTTTGGTTTCAAGACTGTACAGTTATTGGACTATGCCTAATACAAGGTTTCTCTTCAACCTGCGGAACAGCTCTGTTTTATCTTCAGACTTCCATCTGCCATACGTCCTGAATTGCCATCTCGAGTGTAAGGTCAATCTTTCAACTGTCAGAGATCTGATAGAGATTCATCAACTATTCCAACAGCTATTCATTCCCTTTTCAGTTCCACCTTCAATTCTCCATAGTCACATCCCTCAGCCAATCTGTTAAGATCATTTATAAAAGAATCGACGGATTTGCCTATCTTCTGGACTCGCTTGCTAAATATCACTCTTTTCACAACTTTGTTACTGTGTAAATTGAAATATTTGTTGAAGGCTTGGAGCACATCTTCAAATTTATCAGGTGTCTCAGTTATCCCCGCCTCACAATCATGTCATTCGCAATTACACCCATTGAGTATAAAAGGGTATTTCCTTGTTCTGTTTCTGATTTAGAATGTAGCTGGGGAGAAATCCTAAGTCGTAGGAATCTTTTTCTCCATAAGGACCAATTTTGCACCTGATGGGGTCCTGCCTGATCATGGAAGCTTTCAGGCATTCCAAATTTCATATCTATTCTGTTTTCTTGGCTTTGCTAGGCTTTTTTTTTAGGATGTTCCCCTTTCTTTTTAAATCGTATTGGCTTTAATGGAGGTGTTTGCACTCTTTCTGGGGGTTTCCCGTGCTTTCTGGAAGTTTCCATGTTTTTTTTTCCACTGTCTGGCTAAGTAATGGCTGCCTATTCCACCCAATTCCTGAGGCTCCTTTTCGCTGGAGGTTGACCTCTCTCCTTGTTTTTCAACTCAGTGCGCCATTATCCAACAATGTCCCCTTTTGAAATTCTCTCACATGATCCTGGACCGTTGCCCAGTGCTGAGACTCGGAACCCAAATCGCTGGACTTGGATGTTTCGTTGCAGACCACCACGCTACTGTGGTGTGGTCTGAGAGCCTGCATGGCTGACTTACCTATTGTCTGTCTCTTCTTCGGCTACGGAGCAGCTCTGGAGCTCGTTGCAAACTCCCGATGAGATCTGCTGTACTCTTAGTGCTATTTTACAAGGTAAGGTGTTTTCAGTACTTTCTGATCATTTTAACCGGTGCCACCATATTGTGTTCTTGTTGTAGTAGTAGCGTAGTTAGGGCATTCTTAATAAAGTCTAGGGGCTGGATATTATTCTCCCGCCGCCACTAACAGGGCCCGCACCCATATGATCTTGCATCTGGCGGGCACTTTGCATGGCAGCCACCCTCCCCAATCAGGTGGTGGGGGCAGCCTCGGCAACGTCGCTCACAGTGTCACCTGTTGAAAGAGCAGGTGCTGGTGCCATTTTTAAAAGGCTACCAGCACTGCAAACAGTACAACATAATGCAGAGTTCACCCTTCCCCCCACCCCATGTAGTGCATAGTTGACCCCTTCATCTCCTAAATAGTGCAGAGTTGACCCCTTCCCCATCTCAGTGGTGCCAGCTTTCCCTGGACTGGAAAGTGAAGGCAAGTGAGTGCTCCACTGAAGATCAGGAACTGAAGGTAAGATCGCTGCGGATTACAGTTTAATTAACACAAAGACGTAATTGAACTATGCAAACTCGGGTCCCGTTGCAGAGCAGCGGAGGGACTGCCACAGGGCTTCCCCACCATTGGGAAGATCAAGCCCGGCAATCTCAGTGTGGGGTTCCATGGTGGACCGCTGGTGCTCTGATTCTCTGCCCCCCACCCCCAGCACCCCATGCCCCAGCACCCCGCGCCCCCACCAAGGAACCCAATGTCAGGTGGAGAACAAAATCCAGCCCTAGGAATCTGGATAAGGTTAGCGAAGAATTAACTTAACTAAGGCTGGGGTTGTTTTCCTTGGAGCAGAGAAGGCTGAGGGGGCACCTGATTTAGGTATACAAGATTATGAGGAGCATTGATAGAATAGATATGAAGAAACTTTTTCCCTTAGTAGAGGGGTCAATGACCGGGGGCATAGATTTAAGGTAAGGGGCAGGAGGTTTAGAGGGGAGTTGAGGAAGAATTTTTTCACCCAGAAGGTGTTTGGAATCTGGAACACATTGCCATGGGTGGTAGAGGCAGGAACCCTCACAACATTTAAAAGGTATTCAGATGAGCACTTGAAACACCATAGCATACAAGGCTACAGGCCAAGTGCGAGAAAATGGGATTAAATTGGATGGGTGTTTGTTGGTCAGCGCAGATGCGTTGGGCTGAAGAGCCTGTTTCTGTGCTGTATAACTCCATGACTATGACTCTAAGAATTCTTTATTATTTGCACATTGCCTTATTATGTCTCTGCTTTATCAATGTTACAACAGCTATTCCTTCCCTGAAAGTTAACACTAGAACACACAGACCCAGAAAAGACCACTCCAGACCATCAGGCCAGTTCTGTCTCGTTTCCCCTCAGCTTCAAATTCGCCATCCTATAATCACATCCTCCTCCTACACCCTCCTTGTGCCGGAATCAATAATCACAGCAACATCTCCTACACTTGCCCAATTAATCTCAGGATCACCAAAGTGAGGAACATTTTGCTTACCTCATTCCTTCCTCCCTCTACTGACTTTTAAAACCCAAGTTTGAATCACCACTACTGACCATTATCTATTTAGCTTGTTTTCTTTCCTACACTATTCAGTGTTAATGATACCCTCTATGGGCCTTGGCTTTACATCTCTATTTCTCAATATAAAGTGTTTACAGCAATAAATTAACTTCAAATAGTTACACTTTTTAAAATCTTTTAATGCTTTTATTTTAGTGAGCTCTTTCTCTCGAACTCCCTCTCTTGAAAATAAACAGTACATATTGACAGATTGTGGCCTCTGTTTGCCCTACTAGCATTCTAACAAGACACCACAGATGTCAGCATTTGACCAAATCTCAGTCTGTGGGAATGGGAGCAACCTACTACAGCGTAGAAACATGACTGGGTAAACTTGGTAATCCCATAAGAAAGAGCGAGTTGCATAAAATATTCTGAGCCAGGACATGGGAATAAGAGGTGGTGAGACCAAGTTGAGGACAACCAACTGCATCATATTAGGAGTTGGCTACAATTGGGAATGTCAGTCTGGCTAAAGTATTTGAAAAGTAACGGAGAAGATTCAAGTTGGCAGTGGGAGTAGAATGACATAGGTTTGACCAGCAGAGGACTAGGAAGATGGCCCGTACAGATCCTAAATATGGCCTAAAGGGGTCAACTTGACAGTGTAAGTGGTCCCTGATTATTCCTAGCTTTATAGATGCACACTATAGTGTGCTGTGCCGTGGTGGTGGCCTGCCCAAGCGCAGGTCCTCTGTTCTTTTTTTCTCCACCCAGGAGAGATGAGCATGACGAAGAGGAGGGTATATGAGGTGGTTTCCCATTGCCTTCCTCAGACTGTAACAGGAATTGAACCCAAACTGTTGACATTGTTCTGAACCACACGCTAGCCAACTGCGTTAGCTGGTCCCCACACTACAGTGTATGGAAAGGCTTAATCTACTGAACAGAACTCAGTATAAACAAGAGCCAGTGTAGTTTTAAAATAATGGAGTGTAGTATGCCAAGGCCAGGATTCAGCCAAACTAAACAAGAGTGAGTTGTGCCTGGAGTTGTTGAAGACAGTTGTAAAGTGAACCAAAAAAATAGCCTCAGGCAGAAAGATACTGCAAAGATGCTGACTGTTACACCAGCAGAACGAAAAAGACGAATGATGTAGGAGAAAAGAAGCTAATCACTTCTGCGATTATTGGACCTGAAGGACACACATTGAGGATCACATGACAGGCAATGCAGTAAAATCAGCACACGTTCTGCAACAGGCTGGAATCCCAATGGTATACATGGGGCACAGTGTCTTATTCTCTTGAGTTTCTTCAATCTAACTTTCTTATATTCTATTCTATTCACTACAGATCAGAAATTCCCTTGATCGACTGATGTTACGAACATTCTCTTTTAAAGTCGAATTTTAGTTTGTTCACAGCCAGCTGGATATTTTAGAATGTTACTGGAGCAACTGGCATGAGTTAACTCAGCAAATCGAAACTCGGCAATGTTTTAAAATTAATGACAGCACGGTAGCTCTTGGCTACATTGCCAGGAGATATATTTTGCACTACATGTGAAGTTTAGGAAATTGAATATGGTGTAAAATGGTGCAGAAATATATTTGTTTTGTAAGTTCCTTTTAAATCTGCATTATCACCACCTGTGGGTGATTTTATCATATCTGTAAAGTGATGATATATAAACAACATAATCAGAAAGAGAAATAAAAACTTAAGGATTTGTTAATGTCAGAAAAGTGCTTGTTGAATCTTGTTGCCCAGAAACAGTTGTTACTTTCCTTACTTTAACAATATTTTGATCATCTGATCAAGTCAGGTCTGACTTTAACTCCAGAGGATGAAGCTGTCCAGGAGGTATATTGTCCACTATGTACAAGGCTAAAGAACAACTATTTGACCAAATTGCTATCAGAAAGCAATAAGGTTAAACAATGTTTCTTAACCTGTACACAGAATGGAAAATATATTGGTTGCGATATCCCACTTTAGTGGAAACGCTGACTCGTCTTAGCCCATAGAAGCATAGGAAGTTTACGGCACAGAAAGAGGCCACTCAGCCCATTGTGTCTGTGCCAGCCCGAAAAATGTTCCACCCATTCTAATCCCACCTTCCAGCATTTGGTCTTGGTCATGGCAGGAGTTCGATTTGCCACACAAATGCACCCCTGACCCTGGCTGAAGAACAAAGGTTCGAAGGGAATATCGTATCTTATGTAATCAATGACCTTGTATTGACTGCAGAGGTTAAGGTGACATTTCTCTTATTAAATGATCCTCCTCCACCGCTCTTCTGTTCCTTGCATTTAGCATTGCGAGGGCAGAAATAACATTGCCTGACCTATTTCAGTTATTGACTTGAAATATGCTGACCCATATTTGGGATGAATATATTTGATACAATCCATCACTTCTGTCAGAGAATGCCAGAAGTGTTGATGGCAATTGTGGAGCTCGCAGAGTAGCGCCTAAAGAATTCTCCTTCAAATGAAAATGAATGAGGGGGAGGTGGTTACCTAATGGTAATGACACAGGGCTTGTAATGGAGAGACCCCAGTCCCGTCTTCTGGAGACATGGGTTCAAATCCCACCACAGCAGAATGTGAAATTAGAATTCAATCAATAAATCTGGAATTAAAAACCTCGGCTAATGGTGACCGTGAAACCCATTGTCAATTGTTGTTAAAAACCTATTGGGTTCACTATGACTTGGTCTGGCCTTTTTGACCCTTTTTCACATCCCATGAACAAATTTAAAAAAACACCTGAACTACCCTATCCAAGATAGCCAGTGTAAATTGAATGAAAAAACTCATTAAGTCTTGATGGAGGTTGGTTGTTTTCCAAGGGAAGGAGGCAAGCTCAATGCCCAATTAGAGGTGGCGAGTGTCTCCAGGAGATGGGACCTACCTGCCTGGAGGCAGCAGCAAAGCCTTGCTGTGTAGTGCAGGCATCTTGTGAAAGGGCCAGGATGGTGACAAGGACAGAAAGTGGCCATGGAACCAAGTGAACTTACAGCACTTGACCTGTTGCTTGTTGGCCCCTCAAATTTATTTCCATCACACTTTCTAATAAAGTTTATTTGTCCACACAGTGATCCCGACAGCTGTGCACTCACCTGCACCAGACTGGTCGGGATTGCTGAAATCAGAATTAAAAACTACCTTCCCAAATGCTCCAGCCCCTTAACAAGTTCCTAAAGGAGCTTACTGGGTCCTTAATTGGAGGCAGTTTCCCCATTCCCTCATCCCGCCCTCACATTAAAAATCGCAGACTGTCCCAGGACATTGGGTTCTGGGGACGACCTCCGGGATTGCGATTTTCAAATCGCGTCCACTCCAGTTCCTGACCATCCCACCATCGCCACCCTCACCTCCGACGTGGCCCTTTCAAAATCCGGTCCATGGCTACCATAGGCAATTATCAGCTCTATACTCTAACTCCCACCTAGCTCTATGAAGTTGCAGCTTGGGCGGAAGCATGGCAAATGGAGTTCAATGTGAAGAAGGGTCAAATGATGCATTTTGGGAACATAACATAAGAACTAGGAGGAGTAGGAAATTCAGCCTCTCGAGCCTGCTCCGCCATTCAATACGATCATGGCTAATCTCATCTTGGCCTCAACTCCACTTTCCTGCCCGTTCTCCATAACCCTTCAACCCATTTCCAATTAAAAATCTGTCTATCTCCTCCCTAAATTTACCCAATGTCCCAGCATCCACAGCACTCTGCGGTAGTGAATTCAAAAGACTCATGACCCTTTGAGACATAATTTCACTTCATCTCTGTTTTAAATCTGCTACCCCTTATCATAAAACTATGACCTCTCATTCTAGATTGCCCCACAAGTGGAAACATCCTCTCTATGTCTACTTTGTCCATTCCCTTAATCATCTTATATACCTCAATTAGATCTCCCCTCATTCTTTTAAACTCCAAAGAGTAAAGGCCTAAACTGCTCAATCTCTCTTCATAAGACAAGCCCCCCAATCTCTGGAATCAATCTAGGGAACCTCCTCTGAACTACCTCCAATGCAACTACAGAATTTCTCAAGTAAGGGGACTGTACGCAAAACTCCAGGTGCAACAACACTTCCCTACTTTTATACTCTATTCCTTTAGCAATAAATGCCAAAATTCCATTTGCCTTCCTCATCATCTGCTGTACCTGCAAACTAGTTTTCTGCAATTCATGCATGAGGACACCAAGATCCCTCTGCACCGAAGCACTCTGAAGTTTCTTTCCATTTAGATAATAATTTGCCTTTCTATTCTTCCAACCAAAATGGATAACCTCACATTTATCCACGTTAAACTCCATCTGCCAAATTTTGGCCCATTTATCTAATCTATCCATATCCATTTGTAGATTTTTTATTTCTTTATTGCAACTTACTGTCCCACCTATTTTAGTGTCATCTACAAATTTGGCTATAGTATCTTCTATCCCTGCATCTAAGTCATGAATATAAATTGTGAATAGTTGGGGCTCGAGGACCAAACCCTGTGGCACCCCGTTAGTTACATCTTGCCAACCAGAAAAAGACCCATTTATCCCGACTCTCTGTTTTCTGTTGGTTAGCCAATCCTCTATCCAAGCTAATAAATTGCCCCTAACTACATGAGAACTTACCTTGTGTATTAACCTTTTGTGCGGCACCTTATCAAATGCCTTCTGGAAGTCCAGATAATCTAAATCTACAGGATCCCCATTATCCACTTTGCTTGTTACAGATTCGAAGAACTCTAGCAAATTAGTCAAATAAGATTTACCCTTCATAAAACCATGCTGACTCTGATGGATTGCATTTTGACTTTTTAACTGTCCTGTTATTACTCCCTTAATAACAATTTCCCAAAGACAGATGTTAAACTAATAAGGAGGACTAATAAGGAAAGATAGTATACTATAAATGGCACAATTTTGAAAAGTTCAGATTAGCAGAGAGACCTTGGTGGCCAGATATGCAGATCCATAAATTTGGCAGGGCAAGTTGGTTTAAAAAAAGCATATGGGTTACTTGGGTTTATAAATAGAGGAATAGAATATAAGAGATCATGCTAGAACTTTATAAATCACTGGTTAGGCCGCAGCTGGAGTATTGCGGTCAATTCTGGGATCACACTTGAGGAAAAATGTAAAGGCCTTAGAAAGGGTACAGAGGAGTTTTACCAAGATGCTAAAATGGATTAAAGAACTTCAGTTATAAGGAGAGGTTGGAAAGGTTTGGACTGTTTTCCTTGGAACAGAGAAAGTTAAGAGCTGACCTAATAGAAGTTGTCAAGGTGATGGGAGCTTTTGATAGAGTAGGTAGAGAAAAATAATTAATTCTGCGAGTAGGTCAATAACCAGAGGTCATAGATTGAAAATCATTGGAAAAAGATCTAAAGAGGAGATGAGGAGCATTTTTTTTTCACTGAGAGTTGTGGGCATCGGGAATGCTCTATCTGAAAAGGTGGTGAAAGCTGATACCAAAATCATTTTAAAAAGGAGTTGGGCTGGTAATTAAGGTGAAGGAACTTACAGGATTACAGACAAAAAGCAAATTAGGCATGTTACAACCAGGTGAGAAAGAGGTCTAGGGCTCCCCCTCTCAGCCTCTTCCTGGTTTGGCTGTAACAGGGTTTAACTTTTAAAACATCATGTTTTAGCTTCCCTCTCAGTGAGCCCTTGTTCACTACTCTCTAATTGTAATGGCAAAGAAATCAAACAGACAGGTTTTCCCAGATTTAAACAAGAAAGGTCTAAGTTTATTAACCTTAAAACTCTAATTCAGTTAAAACCACTAAAAATACGTGGCATAACCATGCTAGCATGCATACGCGATAAACACACACACAAATGGAGACAGAGGAGGAGAAAGAAGGGGAAAGGTTTGAAGTACTAGCTAGAGTTCAGTTACTGGCTTTGGATTTGATGTAAAGTCTTTGATTGAAGTTAAGTCTTGCAGTTCTTGTTGGTGCCCAGTGCACACTTTCAAACTTGTTTTCCTGGTCTTCTGTCTAGAGGCTGGAGTTATTTCCGTGGATCCCTGGAACTTTGCGTGAAAGAGAGACGGAGAGATCTTCCTTCTCTTTTGTCTTAAACTTGCAGTCTCTCCCAAATCTGTTCTGTGGGCACAATTCAATTAACTCCAGGTTGGCCAACAGGTTAGTCATGTGACTAGCTTATTTGGAGCATTCTCTCCTGCGAGATTTGTGGATTTCTCCCAAGCTTATCGACACTCTCAGTGGGGGCGGGGGTGGAATTCTGGCTCTTAGACATTCAATGTGTCTTGATCAAAATTCATCTGGCTAATCGAATCAGGGAGGCACTCCCATCGTCTTCTTCAGGCAACTGTCTTTTAGAATGCAAATGTGCAGCCACTATTGTGGTCTTTTTAAACAAGTTATTTCAAGTCCAGTAACAGTTCAAAAATAATGTTTCATATGATGAAATTAATATGTCTCATTTTGGCAGGTGTGATTTTCATCACAGGCATGACAGCTCTTTCAAAGATCCAGGATCGATTCTTGCTCCTTGTGTGGACAAGAGCAGGGACTGCAGGGAGGATGAGCAAACTGACCACAGCACCGTGGTACAGGGAGTCATTCAACTGGGGGCAGAATAGAGAAATGTAGTCGTAATCGGGGAGAGTATAATTCGGGGCATAGACACTGTTCTCTGTGGCCAGAATCGAGTATCTCGAAGGCTCTGTTGCCTACTGCCTACCTGGTGCCAGGATTCGGGATATTTCATCTGGCTGCAGATGAACTTGGAGTGGGAGGGGAAAGATCCAGTTGTTGTGGTCCACGAAGGTACCAATGATATAGGTAGAACGAGGATAGAGGTTCTGCTGAGGGAATATAAGCAGCTTGGGGCTAAATTAAAAAGTAGAACCAAAAAGGTAATAATCTCCGGATTACTACCTGAACCACGAGCAAATTGACAAAGGGTCAATAAGATTAAAGAGGTAAATGCGTGGCTCAAAGATTGGTGTGGGAGAAATGGGTTCGAATTCGTGGGACATTGGCACCAGTACTGGGGAAGGAGGGAGCTGTTCCAATGGGACGGGCTCCACCTGAATCATGCTGGGACCAGAGTCCTGGCGAATCGTATAACTAGGGCTTTAAACTAAATCGTGAGGGGGAGGGTTCAGTTGCATGGAAAAGTAGGAAGTTAAAGGAGAAGGTAGGAGTGCAGGTTAGTGGTGAGGCTGACTATGACCAGAAAATAAAAGGAAGGGACAGATGTGTGAACATCATATTGTACCAAGGAATCATACAAGTGTAGGGAAATTTAATAAGAGAACAAACTTAAAGGCTTTGTATCTGAATGCACAAAGCATTCGGAATAAAATAAATGAGTTAACAGCGCAAATAGAGATGAATGGGTATGATTTAGTGGCGATAACGGAGACGTGGTTGCAGGGAAACCAGCTTTGGGAATTGAATATCCAAGGATACTCAGTATTTCGGAAGGATACACAGGAAGGAAAAGGAGGTGGTGTAGCTTTGTTAGCGAAGGAAGAGATCAGTGCTGTAGTGAGAAATGATATAGGCACTGGAGATCAAGATGTAGAATCAGTCTGGATAGAAATAGGAAATAGCAAGGGAAAGAAGTCCCTGGTGGGAGTAATCTGCAGGTCCCCAAACAGCAGTTCCACAGTGGGGCACAGTATAAACCAGGAAATACTGGGGCCTTGTAAAGAAAGGTACGGCAATAATCAAGGGTGATTTTAATATGCATATAGACTGGATTAGTCAAATTGGCAAGGGTAGCCTCAAGGGAGAGTTCATTGAATGTATTAGAGATTATTTTTTGGAGCAATATGTTGTGGAACCAACCAGGGAGCAGACTATTCTAGATTTGGTGTTGTGTAATGAGGTGAGATTAATAAATGATCTCATTGTTAAGGATCCTTTAAGGAAAAGTGATCAGAGCCTGCTAGAACTTCAAATTCAGTGGTGTTCCGCAGGGATCAGTGCTGGGACCTTTGCTGTTTGTAGGATATATAAATGATTTGGAGGAAAATGTAGCTGGTCTGATTAGTAAGTTTGCGAACGACACAAAGTTTGGTGGAGTTGCGGATAATGATGAGGATTGTCAGAGGATACAGATTGGTTGGAGACTTGGGCGGAGAAATGGCAGATGGAGTTTAATCCGGACAAATGTGAGGTAATGCATTTTGGAAGGTCTAATGCAGGTGGGAGGTATACAGTAAATGGCAGAACCCTTAGGAGTATTGACAGGCAGAGAGATCTGGGCGTACAGGTCCACAGGTCACTGAAAGTGGCAACGCAGGTGGATAAGGTAGTCAAGAAGGCACACGGCATGCTTGCCTTCATCGGTCAGGGCATAGAGTATAAAAATTGGCAAATCATGTTGCAGCTGTACAGAACCTTAGTTAGGCCACACTTAAAATATTGCGTGCAATTCTGGTCGCCACACTACCAGAAGGACGTGGAGGCTTTGGCGAGGGTACAGAGGAGGTCTACCAGGATGTTGCCTGGTCTGGAGGGCATTAGCTATGAGGAGAGATTGGAAAAACTCGGATTGTTTTCACTGGAACGACGGAGGTGGAGGGGCGACATGATAGAGGTTTACAAAGTTATGAGCGGCATGGACAGAGTGGATAGTCAGAAGCTTTTTCCCAGGGTGGAAGAGTCAGTTACTAGGGGACATAGGTTTAAGGTGCGAGGGGCAAAGTTTAGAGGGGATATGCGAGGCAAGTTTTTTTACACAGAGGGTGGTGAGTGCCTGGAACTTGCTGCCAGGGGAGGTGGTGGAAGCAGATACGATAGCGACGTTTCAGAGACATCGTGACAAATGTATGAATAGGAAGGGAATAGAGTGATATGGACCCCGGAAGTGCAGAAGGTGTTAGTTTAGGCAGGCATCAAGATCAGCGCAGGCTTGGAGGGCCGAATGGCCTGTTCCTGTGCTGTACTGTTCTTTCTTCTTTGTTCAGTTTGAGGGCGAGAAACTGGAGTCCCACACAAGCGTTCTGGAGTTAAACAAAAGGTAATTACATAGGCATGAGGACAGATTTTTCCCTAGTGGACTGGGCAAGAAGACTACAAGGTAGGACAGTTGACGAGCAGTGGCAGATGTTTAAGGAGATATTCAATTTATTCCAGCTAAAATATATCCCAGAGAGGAAGAATGATTCTAAGAAGGTGTAAAAACATCCATGGCTAAGCAAGGAAGTTAAGGATAACATAAAAAGACAAAAACTAAGGCATACCATATTGTAAAGGTCAGTGGCTGATTGGAAGATTGGGAAACTTTTAAAGATCAACAAAGGGTTACTAAAAAAGTAATAAAAAGAGCAAAGATAAATTATGAAAGAAAGTTAGCGCAAAATATAAAAACGGATAGCAAAAGCTTCTATAAGTATATAAAAGGGAAGAGAGTAGCTAAAGTGAATGTTGGTCCTTTGGAGGATGAGACTGGGGAGTTAATAGAAGGGAACACAGAAATGACAGAGACACAATCAGTATTTTGCTTCAGTTTTCACGGTGGAGGACACTAGTACCATCCCAATAGTATCAGGTAATGCAGAGGTTATAGAAAGGGAGGAACTTAAAACAATCATCACTAGGGAAAAAGTACTGAGCAAAGTATTGGGGTTGAAGACAGACAAGTCCCCAGGCCTGATGGCCTACATCCTAGGGTCTTAAAGGAAGTGGCAGTGGAGATAGTAGATCCATTGGTTTTAATTTAGAGATACAGCACTGAAACAGGCCCTTTGGCCCACCAAGTCTATGCCAACCAACAACCACCCATTTATACTAATCCTACATTAACCCCATATTCCCTACCACCTACCTGCACTAGGGGCTATTTATAATGGCCAATTTACCTATCAACCTGCAAGTCTTTGACTGTGGGAGGAAACCAGATCACCTGGCGGAAACCCACGCAGTCACAGGGAGAACTTGCAAACTCCGCACAGACAGTACCCAGAACTGAACCCAGGTCGCTGGAGCTGTGAAGCTGCAGTGCTAACCACTGCGCCACTCAATATTCCAAAGTTCTTTGGATACAGGAAAGGTTCCAGTGGATTGGAAAAATGCTAATGTAACGCCCTTATTCAAAAAGGGAGGGAGGCAGAAAGTAGGAAACTATAGACCAGTTAGTTTAACATCTGTCGTTGGGAAATTATTATAATCCATTATTAAGGAAGGAATAACAGGACATTTAGAAAGTCAAAACGCAATCCATCAGAGTCAGCATGGTTTTATGAAGGGTAAACAGCATTTGACTAATTTGCTAGAGTCCGTCGAAGCTGTAACAAGCAAAGTGGATAATGGGGATCCTGTAGATGTAGTTTATCTGGACTTCCAGAAGGCATTTGATAAGGTGCTGCACAAAAGGTTAATACACAAGGTAAGTTCACATGGGGTTAGGGGCAATTTATTAGCTTGGATAGAGGAGTGGCTAACCAACAGAAAACAGAGAGTTGGGATAAATGGATCTTTTTCTGGTTGGCAAGATGTAACTAGTGGGGTGCCACAGGGTTTGGTCCTCGGGCCCCAGCTATTTACAATCTATAGAATTGACTTAGATGCAGGGATAGAAGATACTATAGCCAAATTTGCAGATGACACTAAAATAGGTGGGATAGTAAGTTGCAATAAAGAAATAGGAAATCTACAAATGGATATGGATAGGTTAGATAAATGGGCCAAAATTTGGCAGGTGGATTTTAACGTGGATAAGTGTGAGGTTACCCATTTTGGTTGGAAGAATAGAAAGGCAAATTATCTAAATGGAAAGAAACTTCAGAGTGCTTCGGTGCAGAGGGATCTTGGTGTCCTCGTGCATGAATCGCAGAAAACTAGTTTGTAGGTACAGCAGGTGATAAGGAAGGCAAATGGAATTTTGGCATTTATTGCTAAAGGAATAGAGTATAAAAGTAGGAAAGTGTTGCTGCACCTGTACAAGGCATCAGTGAGACCACACCTGGAGTATTGCGTGCAGTTTTGGTTCCCTTACTTGAGAAGCGATGTACTTGCATTGGAGGCAGTTCAGAGGAGGTTCACTAGATTGATTCCAGAGATGGGGGGCTTGTCTTATGAAGAGAGATTGAGCAGTTTAGGCCTTTACTCTCTGGAGTTTAGAAGAATGAGAGGAGATCTAATTGAGGTATATAAGATGATTAAGGGGATTGACAAAGTAGACAGAGAGTCCCAAACACTCCTTTCAGGTGAAGCAGCGATTTACTTGTACTTCTTTCAATGTAGTATACTGTATTCGCTGCTCACAGTGTGGTCTCCTCTACATTGGGGAGACCAAGCGCAGACTGGGTGACCGCTTTGCGGAACATCTCCGCTCAGTCCGCAAGCAGAACCGAGCTTCCGGTTGCTTGCCATTTCAACACTCCCCCCTGCTCTCATGTTCACATCTCTGTCCTGGGATTGCTGCAGTGTTCCAGTGAACATCAACGCAAGCTCGAGGAACAGCATCTCATCTACCGATTAGGCACACTACAGCCTGCCGGACTGAACATTGAGTTCAATAATTTCAGAGCATGACATCCCCCCACTTTACTTTCATTTTTATTTATTTTTTCTTCCTTTTTTTTTACATTCCTTTTTACATTTTTTACAATCTTTTTTTGCATTTATTTCATTTCATCTTAGTTTGTTCAGTTTGCTTACCCACTGTTTTTTTCAGGTTGTTTTTCTTCAGGTTTGCACTTGCTGCTGTTCAATATTCAGTGTATTCACACCTAATCTGTACTAATGCTTTGTCTTTCAACACACCATTAACATATTGTTTGCCTTTTCTCCGTGACCTTTTGGTCAGCTATGTGGCCTGGTCCAATCTGCACCTTCTCCTTTGTTATCTCTTGCCCCACCCCCACCTCACTTGTTTATAATCTGTGACTTTTCTAATATTTGTCAGTTCCGAAGAAGGGTCACTGACCCGAAACGTTAACTCTGCTTCTCTTTCCACAGATGCTGCCAGACCTGCTGAGTGATTCCAGCATTTCTTGTTTTTGTTTCAGATTTCCAGCATCCGCAGTATTTTGCTTTTATTTTATTAGACAGAGAGGATGTTTCCTCTTGTGGGGCAATCTAGAATGAGAGATCATAGTTTTAGGATAAGGGGTAGCAGATTTAAAACAGAGAGGAGGAGAAATTACTTCTCTCAAAGGGTCATGAGTCTGTAGAATTCACTTCCCCAGAGTGCGGTGGATGCTGGGACATTGGGTAAATTTAAGGAGGAGATCGACAGATTTTTAATTAGAAATGGGTTGAAGGGTTATGGAGAATGGGCAGGAAAGTGGAGTTGAGGCCAAGAGGAGATCAGCCTACTCCTGCTCCTACTTCCTATGCTCTCATGTTCTTATGATAGGCACGAGGAGCTGAATGGCCTCCTACTTTGCTGCAAGTTTCACAGATTCTATGCAGTAAATGAGGTGCCAAAGTATTTTCTTTGCTGGAAACTCTACACTACTAGCACAGCAAGGCATGGACATGGCAAAAACTTTACTGGAAGCCCACAAACCATAAATCAGCCTATTGACAACATAAATTGTCACTGCCTTCTTCTGTAGTATATTTCACAAAGCCACTGCATCTGAAATTTTTACAGTTTAACAAGTATTGTGTCATGCCAAAACTATGCACTTATCATTCATTCAAGGATTTCTGCCAAAACTTTGAACTTGACTGTAAGCAGAAGTCCACCAGGATGTTTTCTGCAATAAGTATGGCTTTGCTGTCCAAATAAAGAGACATCTGAGCTCTGATGTGCCAAATGTGTGTGCCAAGTGCCCAAACAATCCAATGAATAAAACTTCAGCTGGGTGAGGACTTACTTCACACTGCAGACCCTTTCGAGAAACTTGTCTGTACTTGTTATTTGAAGCATTTTGACATATCTTCTGATTGTAGGGAATAATATTTACTGCTGCTGGTATTATCATTTGCTGTGAATACTCACTGGCAGTGGAAGGTGAGCAGGGCCATTTGTGGACTATGACATGGTGGAAGTGCAGGTGGGAGAGACTTCACAAGGAGGTCATTGAGGGCTTAGCACTTATGCCTACCATCTGTGCAGTTCCACATATGGCACAGCTGCCAAGGAACTTAACTGGCATGGCAGAGGTTGAGAAAAGAAGCTGTCACTGAATTGGTGCAGGAATCTCTACAATTGAAGTCAGCAAAAGTCATGTATGAAAAGATAGTCACTGCTCTAAATTTTAACATTGCAACCATCAAAAAGTCATCTGGCTCAGTTAGTGATCCTCTTATCTCTGCATCAGAATGTCTGGATGCAAGTCCCATTATAGAATTTCAGAACATACTCGAGGCTGACGCTCCAGTGCAGTGCTTATGGGATTTTAAATATTGGAGGTGCCATCCTTCTGATGAAGGGTCTATCTATTTTCCTGTTGAAATGTTTATTAAAGTTCCTGTAGCACTATTCTGAAATCCAGGGGGTTCTCCTCGTGCACAACCTGCATTCCTCTTTCAACCAACAGGACCACCAAAAAACAAAAAAAAGAGACTGGTCATGCATCTCATTGCAGCTACTGTGCACAAGATAGCTGTGACTAGATATCAGCAGTCACTATATTTCAAAGTAATGTATCGTATATGACATGCTTTTAGATATTTCTAAGATGATAATGTGCTGCAAAAATGCAAATACTTTTCCCCTCTGTTTTCAGGCAGCTCAGTGACAGTTCAAGGGATTTGACTGAAGCTCTGTATCAAAAGACGCACCAATTCATAGAGTTCAATATAATCGATGAGTATCAGGAGCCTCAGAGGCTGCTTGTTTTCTATGGGGTTACCCACTTTCCTAGAGTGCAGCACATTATCAACTGCAGCTATGTAGACATTTATGTACCCACTCATAATTATGGGCCATTATTACAAATGTTGGGTCTCCCTTAGATATTCTGTCAGGTTCAATGGCATTGGCACTCCTATACGAAGACCTCATGTTTCTTATATTCAGAAGGTTGCTTCTACTGCCCAATATACAATTATATAAAAGCATATCCCTGGGTTGTAACAACACAAATCCCTTGTGATCTTAGCTGGATAATGTGTCCTTTGTATGTACCCTCGTGGGCACTTCTGCAATCTTCCGCTAGGCAGAACTGAAGAACACTGATGAGACAAGGTCAATGTAAAGTCAAGAAGCTGGTTTATGATGAATAATACACATGACTAAGCAGGATTGTGCTTCCAGACTTTTTCCAACTTCTGTATGATTCTTTCTGTAGCATATACAACAGAAGTGCACTGCACTAGCGTAAATGGTGACCAAAATTCTCACTTTTGAGTTTTTCTTCCATATTGGCCCCAACTGTGAAAACTGACCAGCTATGTGATAATTTCCAACCCAGGTCAAGGCCTGCTTCTTGCAGCCATTCTTGGAATTAGCTGTTCACGGATTTTAAATTTCTTTTCATTGCTTCTGACTTGTGGTTCCTAATTGCTCCCTTTGTCTGGAGATTGCTCAGCAGAGCTGTAAATCAGTCTTGCTACCTCCGTTCAAGATGTGCTTTCTCACTAAAGTAACTTGGCAACTGACCCCTGCTGAGCTCAAATTAATTGGATCATCGCAACAATAGCGATTTACTGGGTGCTCTGAGATGACTCAAAGACCTCCCACCATTATCCCAGATGGTAAGAAAAGCACCTTTATTTATGTTTAGTTCCTGGCTTTTCAGGCTTGCCTGCACAAATCTCCCTTTGTCTACTCTAGCTGCGAGTTGGACTTTAATGCTTTATGGACTGATTTTAAGGTAACTGCAATCGCTTCATTATAATTCATTCCCAAATGCTTTCCAGGGAAAACTGGTCAAAAATGCAACAGCTACAAGTAAATTAGAGGGGCATCCAGCAGTTTAAGTCATGCATTTTAATACATGCTCCCAAGGAAATATGCATGACCCCTTTATTTTGAAACAGTCCAGTAGATCAAGTGTTTGAAACGGAGAGCCAAATTCCATGGTTCCTGGGAGATAAAGTATATGTCCTGGACTCACGGCCAATTATATCAAGGATGAACGTCCTACTCAACTATGACCAGAACCTGGGTGCTCATCAATTACAGTTTGCAGCACTCCAGCAATGATTCTGATACTTGATTTGCTCAGCTAAATGTCATGCCGTACTTCACAGTGAAAGTTGTTACACAACGTTCACTATTACACACCGTTATCAATGCACAGTGGTGCAGTGGTTAGCACTGCAGCCTCACAGCTCCAGCGACCCAGGTTCAGTTCTGGGTACTGCCTGTGTGGAGTTTGCAAGTTCTCCGTGACCGCGTGGGTTTCTGCCAGGTGCTCCGGTTTCCTCCCATAGCCAAAGACCTGCAGGTCGATAGGTAAATTGTCCATTGTAAATTGCCCCTAGTGTAGGTAGGTGGTAGGAGAATTGAGGGAAGGTGGAGATGTGGTAGGGAATATGGGATTAATGTAGAATTAGTATAAATGGGTGGTTGATGGTCAGCACAGACTCGGTGGGCCGAAGGGCCTGTTTCAGTGCTATTTCTCTCTATGATAAAGACCAATCATAGAAAGAGCATGAACAGAAAGGAGGAAGAAGAGGACAAAAAAGATTTTGAAGTGCTGGTGACAGAAGTGCAGCCACTGTTGCTGGTTGCGAGTTTCAAGAGGGCATTACAAGTAATTTCTTTTCACCAAGGTTGTCAAAATTTGAACACATTTTTTTCTCATTTGTCTCAGCTTATGTACCTTTCCAATTTGAAAATTTTGTAAATAGAGACATGTTGTCGAAGCTTTTCGTCTTGCACTCATCAGGACAATGCGCAAGAATAAATAGTGCAAGGGAAAAGAACAACTTGTACTGCATGAGAAGAGAGTGCTGACTGGTTAGCAAGTGAACTCTGATTGGTAGAAGTGTTGCCATGGAGATTGCACCAGTTTATGGTGACAGACAAGCTTTGAAATTTAAACCAGGCAACTTGACTGATTCCTCAGGGCAATGCCTTGCCCAATGAACCAGTGAATGGCTGTCACTTATTTTGTTCAGCTGAAACAGGCGCAATGTGTGTACATGTTCTTTCTGTCTGCAAACGGGGCCCTGTGTATTAATATATGTAGCTTCCAGTACGTGCAAATGCGCCCCACTGCAAGCCCTATTGACAATCTTAAATTGGTTGTCAATGGAATTCTTAACACAGCGGATTATTTAGCAAATGTTGTCCAATCGCGGAATCATCTAATGTTGGGCACTGTGTTTTGAGTTTTGCAAGCACAGGCTGGTTGGGTATGGCCTGTACCTTGCCCATTGCGAACAGCGGAAGGGACATGTTGCTTGATATGATTCCCCAGACTTTGGGATGTAGGGCCTATATACCCAGCATCACACTAGTATCGAAATTCATATATAACATTACTCATTTGAGAGATAGGCAGGACATCCTTTTGGCTTGACAGCAGCATCCCATTAGTGGCGAACACCACGTGTTGCTACTGCATAGTAGCAGCGTGAAGCAGCTAACTTTACCTGTTGCTCAAATTTTTGGGATATATTACCCTGCTAGGGTAATTTGAGGTAGGCTGGGCACTTTTCAGGGCCAAAAATGATGGCCGTAGGCCCGTTCATAAGTTTGCGTGATATACAGCGAGAAATGATCTGATCAGGGTAGCCATAGTTATGCAGGATGTCTTTGATTTGCCCTATTTCAGCATCAAGCTTGCACAGTGAGCAAATGGCTCGGGCCCTATTTACGAGGTTGCGATATGACCAATCTTATCGCGCATGGAACTGTAAGAATCCCAACGCCTGTATTGACCAGTGAAGGTAGGTTTGTGGTAGACCATGGTAGAGAACCCCTTAACATATTTCTCAACAAGTACATCAAGGAAAGGGAGCTCATTTGACTGCTCCATTTCAAAGGTGGGGGTGGAAGGCCCACCCCGAATGACGTAGAGGGGTGGGTCTCTGCCGCCTGCAACAACGTCCAGCACCACCGCGCTGGCGCCATTTTTAAAAGGCTTCAAGCCTTTCAGTTAAATTCAAGTTCTTAAAAGGTCCCACTGCAATAAAAATGGAAATAAAATTTTAATGCAACTTTGAATCCCCTCTCCCACCACCCACTAAATAAAATGGCCTAACCCCCAAAAAAAACTTTTTGCTATTCTGAACTTTCACCCCCCAACTTGAGCACTTTTGACCTGCAAACCCTTCCCATCATCCCCACAACCAATCGGAACAGTTTTCCCCACTATTCTCCCCCCTCCACCACCCAGCCTTGAAAATTTCACTCCTCCCTCCCCACCAGTGTCACTCCTTGGATCTCCAAGGCACAGGAGTTCCAACCACTGGCCGGAATATCGGCGTGGGACGGCTGTTGGGTCAAGGTGCGTGTTTACTCATTCATTTTAATTTAATTAGCATATTGAAATGAAGGCCCCATCGCACTGCGGCCTCGCTGCCACTGGTAAAATGCGGCGGGGCCTTCCTGGCATCGAGGCCCATGGTGGGCCTCTCTCGGAAGAATATTCCAGGCCCCCCCTGCCATGACCCCTGATGTGTTTAAAAGTATTATAGAACACTCACCTGTCTGAGCTGAAGACTGACCTTAATCGGTGTGTCTTCAGCTCCAGATCTCATTGGGGGTGTGGCTTCACCAGAAAGCACCTCACTGCAACACTTTGTAGAAGTTGAAATTCTAGCTGCAGACAAACCAGGTAACTTCACATTCCTCAGTGTGGTCAGTGTCGAGCACTGCTGCTTCACCACTGACAAAATCCGAGCCTTTCCATTTTAATAATTTAGGTTAAATCTATTTGCATTGTCATAACCTGCATATGCGGCTTCTAATGAAAGGATATTTTTATTTATCTCTGGAGTGTGGACATCTACAAACATGTGATTACAATATGGTTTCATCCACAAGATGTCTTAACTATTATGTTACCACTGATCAGTCCTTTACGATAATGGGTATAGTATCACTTATCCTGAGCTACAGGTGCCTCTGGGTGAGGCACCAGAAGTCGAGAACAACAGTTGTTCCTGAGAGTCTGAGTTCCTCTGATTGAAGTGCTAATTACTTCTGATATTCTTTCTTTGCGACCCGAGCTTCCTTCTCTTGAATCATTGAGGGGTCCTTGCTTTTGACTGTCCCCCTGAGTTTCACATTAAAAACTGCTGAAAAAATTTGAGCTGCTGCAAGTGAGCATTACAGTGTAATAAATGATTACTGCTGAACAACCTCCCTGGCCTCGAAAAATTAATTTTACTTTTGCAGAGTCTCATTCCCTCAGAACAAAAATTAAGTTGGAGATTAAATACATACTTTAAACTTTTTCTGTCTCTCATTTATCTCTTCCCCCGTAATCCCATTTGTATTTTCCAATCTTCACTTCAAGTATGTCGTTAAAATCTTTTTATATTCCCTGCTTTATACTTCCTGGTTTAGACTTTGTTTCTCAGTGAGGAGCACGTTTGCAGGATATTGACACAAAGATGGTGCTGACATCCAGGTCCTTCTTTGACAAAGAAAGGCTACAAACAACTGCTGAAGAGCGATTTAAGAGATTCTAAGATGTATACTTTCATTCCTCCTTGAGGAACAGTTTGCCATCGACGGCTTGCAAATATAGGCACAGCAGTGATAAAGATGAGTCAATAAGCTGGAGGCTGAGCCACAGACACTGCAATGCATCAGGGAGGGGAAAAGTTACCTGGATACTTTATTCCAGAGGGAATTCACACCCCTTAGGATAGGGTGTTCTGTTTCGGTCAGGGATAGGAGGGTGTGACTGCAAGTGAGGCAGGTAAGGGGATCGAGAAGGCAGAAGTTGAGGAGCCTCAGCCCCTTGTAATTGTCCAACAGGTTTGAGGCTCTTTCAACTTGTATGGATGAGAGCGAGGGCTGCAGGGTGGATGAGCAAACTGACTATAGCACCATGGTAGAGTAAGCCATTCAAGCAGGGGTGGGGGTGTGTGGGGGGGGAGGGAGTTAAAAGGAATGTAGCAGTAGTAGGAGATAGTATAGTTAGAGGATAATCACCGTCTCTGCGGTCAAGGGCAAGCGTCCAGCAGGCTGTGTTGCCTGCCCGGTGCCAGGGTTTGGGACATCTGCTCAGAGCTGGAAAGGAACTTGCAGTGGGAGGGGGAGGATCCAGTTCTGGTCCACCTGGGTACCAAGAACTGCTGACTAAAAAGAGATTTTGCATATGGTGTATGAGCAGCTAGGGGCTAAATTAAAAAGCAGAACCTCAAAAAAGGTAATAATTTCTGGGCTATTACCTGAGCCATGAGCAAATTGGCGTCGGGTAAATAAGATTAGAGTGTTAAATGCATAGCTCAAAGATTGGTGTGGAAGAAATGGGTTTTGATTCATAGGGAACTGGCAGCAGTAGTGGGAAATGTGGGAGCTGTACCATTGGGATGGTCCTCACCTGAACCATACAGGGACCAGTGTTCTGGCTAGTTGAATAACTAGGGTGGTAGAGAGGGCTTTAAACTAAATATAGTGGGGGCAAGGGATCAAGTCAGGGAAAATGTGATAATTTAAAGAGGTAGGAGAAGGCAAGATAGCAATAAAGGGTAATGATAATCAGACTGGGGCAGGAAGGGACAGAGTGTACAAACTTAAGAGTGCGCCAGCAGATAAGGCTAGTGGTTGTGAACCAACGGCAGGGGTGGGAGGTTTCAGGTGAAGGAAGATTTAGAAATCAAAAAAAGAGAAAGGTCGAGGCATTTGAACAGTACAACGTTGTAGGTAAGGACAAGCAGAATGGGACAGCAAGGGACAGAGAATTTAAACAAAAATTGCACATCAGTGAATAAGGTCATTGCAGGGAATATAAGCAAAAAAATGCAATTAATTGTGCAAAGCATCTGCAATGAGATAGATGAACTAGTGGCACAAATAGATATAAATGATTTAGATCTAATCATTAAGGAGACATAGGGCTGAGTTTTGTGGCCCCCTTAACAGCAGAATGGTGGCAGGTGTGGAGTAAAATAGTGCAAGAGGCTCCAGGAGCCATTCCTGACCCTTTCCCACCTCCGCCGCCACTTTACGTAGGGCTGCAGTGAGAAACGGAGCATCCGCCCCAGGCCAATTAAGTGGCCAGTTAAGTGGGTGCCCTCATGATCAAGCACCCTCTGCCTGATAGAGGGCCGCCCACACTGTTCCAACCACCCCCCACCCACTTGTCCCCCACCCCCCCAATTGACTACCCCTGCCTCATCGGAGCCCAAATGATTATCTGCAGCATGGCAAAAAAAAAAAAAAAATTACCTTTGTTCCGGGCTCCCCGACATCACCTCTTGAGCAGGGCTGTAGTTCCAACAGTTGCCACCGCTTTCAGTGGCGCTGCTGGGACAGTTAGCTGCCAGCTCGCTGATTGGCCGGCAGCTCTATTAGGTGAGACTTTCTACCTCAAGCAGGGGAAGTCCTGCCTCACACCAATTGAAGCCCGGCGACCCACAAAATACGGGTCGGATCCCCAGGCGAGGCAGAAGCGGGTTCGCCACCGACATTTCAGTCCATCCCCACAGGGTTAAATCCCGGCCATAGTTACAAGGTGATCAAGGTTGAGAATAAATATTCCAGGGTACATAATATTTCAGAAAGGCAGACAAAATGGCAAAGGGGTAGCCCTGATAGTAAAGGATGACATAAGGACATTCGTGAGAAAGGATCTGGCCTTAGAAGGTCATGAAGTAGAATCAGTATGGTTGGAAATTAGGAACAAGCAGCACCAGAAAACACTGCTGAGAGTAGTTTATAGGCCCCCCAAACAGTACTTATACTGTTGGACAGAGCATTAAACAAGAAATTATTGGAGCTTTAACAAAGGCAATGTCATAATTGTGGGGGGGCTTTAATCTTCATATAGACTGAGACAATGAAATTGACAAGAGTGGTCTAGAAGATGAGCTTGTAGAATGTTTGCGGGACAGTTTCTTGGAATCGACTAGGGATAAAGCTATCTTAGATCCAGTATTGTGGAAAGAAGCAGGGTTGATGATGTCATAAAAGATCCACTGGGAAATTGTGTTCATAATACTATTGAATTTGATGTTAAGTTTGAAAGGGACATACTCCAATCACAAACAAGAATTTTAAACTTAAAGCCAATTACGTAGGTATGAGGGGAGAACCAGCTAAGGTAAATTGGGTAAATAGACTAAAAGGTACGGTAGTAAATGAACAGTGCGAAACCTATAAAAGAAAAAGATTCAAAATGTTCAACAAAAATACATTCCATTGAGAAACAAAAACTCAGCAAGTACGACCCATCCGTAGCTCACTCAGGAAGTTATGGATGCGATTAGATTAAAAGAGGCTTACACAACATTACCAAAAAGGAGTAGTAAGTCTGAGGATTGGGAGTGTTGTAGAAACCAAAAGGCCAGCAAAAAGTTGAAAAAAAAAGTAAAAAACAGAATGAGAGTAAACTAGCCAGTAATATAAAAACAGATTGTAAGAGCTTTTATAGATATATAAAAACGAAGAGAGTAGCTAAAGTAAATATTGATCCCTTTGAAACAGAGATAGGAGAAATTATCATGGGGAATGAGGAAAAGGCAGAGGCATTGAACAAATATTTTGTGTCTGTCTTCACAGTAGAAGACATAAGCTTCATACCAGAAATAGACGGTAACTGAGGGCCTAAAAAGATTGAGGAAATTAATGTCAGCAGAGAAAAAGCACTGGAGAAACACAAGGGAGTAAAATTTGACAAATCTCCAGGACCTGATGGCCTACACCCTAGGGTTCTAAAACAGATAGCTGTAGAGATAAGGGATGCACTAGCTATGATTTTCCAAAATTCCTTAGGTTCGGGAACAGTCCCATCAGGTTAGAAGTTGGCAAATGTTACACCGCTTTTCAAGAACGGAGGGAGGAGAGAAAATAGGGAACTGCAGGTCAGTTAGCAGACCATCAGTCATTGGGAAAATGCTGGAATCTATTAAAAGGAAGTTTTAACAATGTACTTAGAAAAGCATAGTATGATTAGAATAAGACAACATGGTTTTACTAAAAGTAAATCCTGTTTGACAAATTTATTAGAGCTTTTTTTGAAGATGTAACTAGTAGGGCAGATAAAGGGGATCCAGTAGATGTAACATACCTGGATTTCGAAAAGGCATTGGATAAGATGCCACATAAAAGGTTAATAGGCAAGATAAGGACTCATGGAGTTGGGGGCAATACATGGATAGAGGATTGGTTAATGGACAGGAAGCAAAGAGTGGGCATAAACAGGGCATTTTCAAATTGGCAGGCAGTGAATAGTGGAGTGCTACAAGGACCAGTGCTGGGGCCTCAGCTATTTACAATCTATATCAATGACTTAGATGAAGAGACAGAGAGTATTGTATCTAGGTTTGCTGATGATAAAGGTAGATGGAAAGGTAAGCGACGGGGAGGACAGAGAGGCTGCAAGAGATATAGACAGGTTAAGCGAGTGGGCAGATGGAATATAATGTAGGGAAGTTTGAAGTTATTCACTTTGATGGTAAGAATAGAAAAGCAGAATTTTTTTTTTAAAGAAAGGAGAGTCTTGTAAGTGTTGATGCTCAAAGAGACTTGGGTGTGCTTGTACAAGGAACGCAGAAAGTTAACATGCAGGTACAACAAGCAATTAGGAAGGCAATTGGCATGTTGGCCTTTATTGCAAGGGGATTGGAGTACAAGAATAAAGAAGTCTTGCTACAATTGTACTGAGTTTTATAAGACCACACATGGAGTACTGTGTGCAGTTTTGGTCTCGACATTTAAGGAAGGAAAGAATTGCATTGTAGGTAGTACAGCAAAGGTTCACTAAATTGGTCCCTGGGATGAGGGGGTTGTCCTATGATGAAAGGCTGAGTAAATTGGACCTATATTCTCTGGAGTTTAGAAGAATGAGAGGCAAATCACATTGAAACATGCAAGATTCTGAAGGGGCTGGATAGGTAGATGCTGAGAGATTGTTTCTGACGGTTGGGGAATCTAAACACGGGGACACAGTCTCAGGATAAAAGGCTGATCATTTAGAACAGAGATGAGGAGAAATTACTTCACTCAAAAGGGTCGTGAATCTTTGGAATTCTCCACCCTAGAGGGTTGAAGGTGCTCCATCACTGAAAATATTTAAGGCTGGGATAGATAGATTTTTGGTCTCAGGGAATCAAGGGATATGGGGAGTGGGCAGGATAGTGGAATTGAAGCCCAAGATCAGCCATAATTGTACTAAATGGCAGTGCAGACTCGCTGGGCCATATGGTCTACTCCTGCTCCAATTTCTTGTGTTCTTGTGCAGTCTTTATAGTTTTGTCTCCATATTACTTTGGTGGCTATTGTCAAGTCTGCATCATTTCCCCTCAAACCATTCCAAGGGGTTTATTTTGGTGAAAGGGTGAAAGCAGATGCTAAACAGATGTTGTGTGAATAAGACACGCCTGTTTGAAAGTCTGGTTTAGCATGCAATTTTAGTCCAAATTGCTGATTACCGTAATGTGAACTTGCTTGACGGAGCTAAGAGAAAGCTGCAAGTTTAGCACTTCAGCACAGATTGAACACTATTTTCGTGGACCCCAGTACATATGGGTTCCACTTACCTACTTCCACTAAAGGTGTGCAGTGGGCTGACTGACAAAGTGGCCTGTTTCAGGATGGCTCATGGACAGGCACAAATGTTCTGGAGGTCCTGGTGAAGGAGGTCCAGAGGAGGGATATCCTGGACCCACAGGAGTGAAGAGGTCCACCTGGTTCTCTTGCCCCTCTCTCCCTGCAGCAGCTGGTGCTGCTCTGCTGATCCTCATGGTCTGCAGGAGGAATAGGAGAACAAGAGGGATCCCTACCAAGCTATCATTGATCAAGCACTCCTTTCCCCCTGTTGACTCCTTTAAAAGGTGTTCAAGAAGATGGCTTGACACAGCATTTAATTTCCAGAATAAATGTTACTAAAGCTTTAGAAGTCCTGACACTGTCCCAGAAAGTCTCCAGATAGGTTTCAAACCTTCAGCTGTGAGTGAACAGTGAATATTGAAACAGCATTTGAAATCCTCTGTAATGACTAGTTTACTCAAGTTGCTGATATGAGCGAGAGCGAGAGAGAGAGAGAGAGAGAAGAGAAAAAAAAGAGAGAGAGAGAGAGAGAGAGAAGAGAAAAAAAAGAGAGAGAGAGAGAGAGAGAGAAGAGAAAAAAAAGAGAGAGAGAGAGAGAGAGAGAAGAGAAAAAAAAGAGAGAGAGAGAGAGAGAAGAGAAAAAAGAGAGAGAGAGAGAGAGAAGAGAAAAAAGAGAGAGAGAGAGAAGAGAAAAAAAAGAAGAGAGAGAGAGAAGAGAAAAAAAGAGAGAGAGAGAGAGAGAGAGAAGAGAAAAAAAGAGAGAGAGAGAGAGAGAGAGAAGAGAAAAAAAGAGAGAGAGAGAGAGAGAGAGGAGAAAAAAAGAGAGAGAGAGAGAGAGAGAGAGAGAAGAGAAAAAAAGAGAGAGAGAGAGAGAGAGAGAGAGAGAAGAGAAAAAAAGAGAGAGAGAGAGAGAGAGAGAGAAGAGAAAAAAAGAGAGAGAGAGAGAGAGAGAAGAGAAAAAAAGAGAGAGAGAGAGAGAGAGAGAGAGAAGAGAAAAAAAGAGAGAGAGAGAGAGAGAGAGAGAAGAGAAAAAAAGAGAGAGAGAGAGAGAGAGAGAGAGAGAAGAGAAAAAAAGAGAGAGAGAGAGAGGAGAAAAAAAGGAGAGAGAGAGAGAGAGAGAGAGAGAGAGAAGAGAAAAAAAAGGAGAGAGAGAGAGAGAGAGAGAAAGAGAAGAGAAAAAAGGAGAGAAAAAGAGGAAAAAGAGAGAGAGAGGAAAAAGAGAGAAAAAGAGAGAAAAAAAATGGAGAGAGATTGTTTAGGTACCAGCCACAAAATGTCATGCAGCCTCCTTAATGAGTGCTAGCAGGCAATTAAAGTGGTAATCAGCTGCTTAACAATCCTCCAGGCAGCCTTTCCTCGCACAGGCTTCAACTCCTTTACCAAGATGGTGTATTTTGCCAAAGACGAGCTAAACTGGCATTTCAGCTTCCAATCCCATCTTGGCCACCTCAGAGGCTCTTGAACACCTAAAGTAAATGGGGAGAATCACTCCATGCTTTTTAGGTCTCTTCACCAGTGTTGCTGTGCTGAATAATCCACATCCCAGGCTCAGTTAGTGGGCTACCCTTTGGCCCTTAAAACACAGTCACTTTGTCAAGTATGCTGTCAAGGTGGACTGAGATCTCATTCAGTTTCTGGATGTTGCGAGCAGCCTGGTTTCTCCATTACACAGTTGTATTTATGTCAATGCATAAGTACTGTTGATTGTGCAATTCATTAATTGCTTGGGAAATCTAATTTTAACCATCAGCGTTGATGGGACCCATTGCCTTTTTTCCGGTCAGACAAGATAATCAAATTTGTGGGACATAAAACTGATTGGAGTGAATGACATGTTTCCATGTTGTAATTTCTATGTAACCACAGGAAACTCTAATGAAGTCTAATGGGCCAAGTTGGATTAACTTTAATGCTCATTTGTGAAAGGGGAAAGATACCGTAATTCTTTTATTAAAATGTCACAAAATTTCCTGCTTACTAAAGGATTTGTTTTAGTTTATATACATAGTGAAATATAGCCTCGGATAAGGTTAAAAATAATAGGAAGGTGAATCGGAGAGGCCTAGTCTGATCTGCAGCCCCTGATTAGTGCAGTATTTAAAAAAAAAAGTTTATTGATGCTTGCTGTGTTCTAACATCAAGTGAGTTTGGCACCCCAAGGGAGTCCCTGATTATAGTATTGACTAGCACACTGGCAGAGTTCTTTAACGAGTAACAAGCTTACAAAGTAGAACAGTAGAGAAACTATAGGCCAAATTAATGAGAGTTTAATGCCCATCCTGTTATTAATGTGTAAATTGTGGTGAGGAACAGATAACCTGTGAATTGGGAATTACCACAAATCGATGGATGATTTGCTCTGCTCCTCCCTTAGCCCCGCTGAGGGTTGAGGTAAAATGTCTAATTAATGGATCACACCCAGAGAGGGCCCACTACAGCAAATTCTGTGCCAACGACCCTGAATGTGTAGATCACTCAGAGTGGCACAGTAGACAGAAAGTGGAGGTAAGGTTAACTTTTGCTGATAGTGTAAAACAGATGATATCGGATTGGCCGCCCACTATACATCTCTCCCGATTTTCATTTCTATGGAGTTCAATGTTAAAAAAAGTTAAGAGTTGTGGAACCAGAGGGTCCAATATCACTAAAAGTTAAAATTACTCCCCATCAGTCTGAATGTTTAACAGCCTCACGCTGTCAGACAATCAGCAAACTGATGGAAGTTGTCAGCAACAGCATTATCAAATGGCACTGACTCATCAAAAACCTGCTCACCAGTGCTCAGTTTGTGTTCTGCCAGAACCAGTCGGCTCCATGCCTCATTACAGCCTTGGTCCAAACTTGGATAAAAGAGCTAAATTCCAGAGGTGAGGTGAGGTGAGATCAATTGCCCTTGATATCAACACAGCATTTGACAGAGTGTGGCATCAAGGAGTCTAGTAAAATTGAAGTCAATGGTGAGGGGGGGGGGGGGGGGGCGCGCGCAGGAGAATACTCTCCACTGGTTAGAGTCAAACCAAGCACAGAGGAACAGGGTCGTGATTGTTGGAGGCCAATCATCCCAGGACCCAGCTGAGTTCCTCAGAGTAGCATCCTAGGTCCAACCATCTTCAGCTGCTTTATCAAATGACCTTCCCTCCATCATAAGTTTAGAAATGGGAATGTTAGCTTAGGATTACAGTGTTCAGTTCCATTCACAACCCCTCAGATAATGAAGCAGTCCATGCCCACATTGTGAGACCTGGACAACATTTAGGCTTGAGTTGATATGTCACAAGTATTGTTGGTGCCATATATTGCCAGGCAATGACCATCTCTAATAAGGAGAGAATCTAATCACCTCCTCCTGACATTTAATGGCATTACCATCGCTGAAACCTCCACCAATATCTTGGAGGTCACCATTGACCAGAAACCTAACTGGACTAACCACATAAATACTGTTGCTACAAGAGCAGGTCAGAGGCTGGGAATTCTGTAGCGAGTAACTCACTTCCTGACTCCTCAAAACCCATCCACTATCTACAAGACACAAGTAAGGAGTGTGATGGAATACTCTCCACTTGCCTGCATGAGTCCACCTCCAACACTCAAAGCTCAACACAATCCAGGATAAAGCAGCCCACTTAATCGTCACCCCATTCACCATCTTAAACATTTACTCCCTCCACCACAGGCACACAGTGGCTGCAGTGTGTACCATCTAGAAGATGCAATGCAGCCACTCACCAAGGCTCCTTCAACAGCACCTTCCAAGCCAGTGACCTCTACCATCTAAAAGAGCAAAGATAGTAGGCACATGGAAACACCACCTGAAATTTCCCCTCTAAGCCACACACCATCCGGACCAGGAAATACATCATTGTCTGTCAAAATCCTGGAACTCCTTCCCTAAAGCATTGTGTCTGTACCTACAGCACATGGATTGAGCGGTTGAAAGTGGCAGCTCACCACCACCTCAAGGGTGATTAGGAATGGGTAATGAATGCTGGCCTTGCCACAATTAAAAACGTTGAGACCAGTGATTCTGAATGCATACAACTCCCACAATGTGAAACAGTAGGAAGGCAGGAAATCTGAATGTGTACCATCCCTAGAAGGTAGGATAGGAAAAAGAAAGCAAACCTGAATGTGTACCACCTCACACTGTAAGACAGGAGCGAGACAGTGGCCTGGATTTTACAAATATAGTTGAGGGTGAGGGGAGGTGGGGGTGGAGTTTATTCATTCATGGAATATGGGCGTCGCTGGCTAGGCCACGGTTTATTGCCCATCCTGAATTGCTCCAGAAGGTGGTGGTGAGTGGCCTCTTTGAACTGCTTCAGTCCTTGGGCTGTAAATACACCAACAAAGTGTTGCTAGAGAGGGAGTTTTAGGATTTTGATCCAGCAACAGTGAAAGACCAGAGATACAGTTCCAAATCAAGATGGTATGTGGCTTGCAGGTGGTGGTGTTCCCATACATCTGCTGCCCTTGTCCTTCTAGGTGGTAGAGGTCGTGGGCTTGGAAGGTGCTGTCAAAGGAGGCTTGGTGAGTTGCTTGGGGGGGGGGAAAGTGAATGTTAAAGGTAGTGGATGGGGTGCCAATCAAGCAGGCTGCTTTGTCCTGGATGGTGTCGAGCTTCTGGAGTGTTATTGGAGCTGCACTCATCCAGGCAAATGGACAGTATTCCATCACACTCCTGACTTGTGCCTTGTAGGTGGTGGACAGACATTGGGAAGATAGGAGGTAAGTTACTTGCCGCAGAATTCCCAGCCTCTGACTTGCTCTTGTAGCCAAAGCATTTAGGTGGCTGGTCCAATTCAGTTTCTGGTCAATGGTAGACCCTAGGATGTTGATAGTGGGGGATTCAGTGATGGTAATGCCATTGAATGTCAAGGGGAGATGGTTAGATTCTCTCATGTTTGAGATAGTCATTGCCTGGCACTTCTGTAGTGCAAATTTGGGTCCTGGCACCAGACCATAAAAGGCAAGGGGAATCCCATCTTGGCTGTTCTGAGGGACCCCTGGCTGCATTTAATGGCCCTCAGGGTGTTAACAGCCCAGCGCCGGGATCCCGTCTCCAAGAGCTGCCAGCCAAAGGCCCAGCAGTCCCGAAATCGCCATCAGGGAAAGTGGCTACTGCTAGTACTGCAGGAGACCTGGGACCAGGAACAGTGCTGGAGCCTCAGAGCAGGTAAGTGGAGGTGGGATTGCCAGGGACAGTCAGGCAGACCCCAGCAAGGGGTTGAGTGGTGGGTGGACAGTTGAGGGCTGGGGGATTTTCGGCAAAGGGGCGGCCTTTGCCACCAGGGGGCCTCCTTGGAACACATTGTCCAAACAGGAGGGCCCCCCCATCTCCAGCCCATAGGGAGGCCGCCTGGTTTTATGGGGTGTCCTTCCCATGTGGCGGGGCTCCCACCAGCAGCAGAAAGAGGCCCTTAGGTGGCTATTAATTGGCCACTTAAGGGCCTCAATTGGCCTGTGCACAAGGCGGTCATCCTCGGCCTTCCCCATTCCTGACAAAATTGAATGGCATCAGGAAGGCAATTGGCGCTCCTCCCCTGCTCTTCCCTTGCTATTTTACGGACTCCCACATCATTCTGCCCATCCCTAGAGGGTTGTTAAAATTCAGCCCAGTGAGTCTGAATGAGTACAACCCACAGACAGTAGAACAAGAGAGAGAAAGTGGTCCTGTTATTAACAAGGCGGGTTACAGAAGTAGGGAGTGGGGTTAAGTTTTGGAGCACTCTGAGCAGTTGCAGGAACAGGAAGAGGAACAGGTCAGAGAGTCATTTGTAGCACAGAAGGAGACATTTGGCCCATTAAGTTCATGCTGGCTCTCCAATGGAGCTATTCGGTCAGTCCCACTTCCCCATTCGATCCCCGTAGCCCTACAAATCTATTTTCTTCAAGTGGCCTCCAATTTCCTTTTGAAGTCATTGATTATCCCCGCTTCCACCATCCTAATGGGCAGAGGGTTCCAGGTCATTACTACCCTCTGCGTAAAAAAAGTGGTCCCTCATATTCCCCCTGCACCTTTTGCCCAAAACTTTCAATCTGTGTCCCCTAGTCCTAATACAATTTGTTAATGGGAACAGTTTTTCCTTGTATAAAACTTAGCTAAGCCTGTCATAATCTTGTACACTTCTATTAAATCTCCCCTCAATCTCCTTTTTTCTCAGGAGAAAAAAACCAGCTTTTCCAACCTAATTTTGTAACAAAAATCCTCCATCCTTGGAACCATTCTGGTAAATCTCCTTTGCACCCTCTCAAGGACACAAATATCCTTTCTGAAGCGTGGTGACCATAATTGGATGCAATACTCCAGTTGGGGCCTAACCAGAGTTTTATAAAGATTCAGCTTACCTTCCCAGCTTTTGTACTCTTGCCTCTATTTATGAAGCCCAAGATTCCATATGTTTTGCTACCCACTCTCTCAATATGTCCTGCCACCTTCAAAGGTTGATGCACATGCACCCCAAGCCCCTCTGTTCCTGCACACTCTTTAGAACTGTGCCATCAAGTCTATATTGCCTCTCCCTATTCCTTCTGCCAAAATGCATCATCTCATACTTGTCAGTATTAAATTCCATCTGCCACCTCTGTCCATTCTGCTAGCCTATCTATGTCCTGTTGCAGGCAGTTTACATCATCCTCACTATTTGCCACACCTCCAAGTTTGGTGTCATGGGCAAATTCTGAGATTCTACTCTGTATTCCAAGATTGAAGTCATTTATATGTAGCAAAAAAAAAAAAAGGCAGTGGACCCAGCATTGACCCTTGGGGGAACACCATTGTCTACCATCCTCCAGTCTGAAAAACAACCATTTACAATGATTCGCTGTTTTCCTTAAGCCAATTTTTTATCCAATTGGACACTGACCCTCCTATTCCATGAGTCTCAATTTTGTTAACAAGCATTTTATGTGGTACCTTATCAGACGCTTACTTAAAATCCATATAAACATCCACCACATTCCCTTCATCAACCTTCTCTGTTACTTCAAATAATTTAATTAGATCAGTCAAGCATGATCTACCTTTTACAAATCCATGCTGGCCATCCTTAATTAACTCGAAACTCAAAGTAGGTGTTGATTTTTTTCTGATTTTTTTTGTAAAACTTTACCCACCACTGATTTTAAACTAACTGGCCTATAGTCGCTAAGACTGTCCTTACACCCTTTCTTGAAGTGTGAGACATTTGCCACTCCCCCATATCCAGTGAAGATTGGAAGATGATGGCAAGGAATCTGCTGCTGTGTTGGAGTGTGATCAGGGGGTTCTGATCTCCAACCTTGGTGGGAAGGGGTGCTCCAACCCCTGCTGGCAGTGGGGGACTGATGCCATCCAGGTTAAGGCGGAGGGGGTGGGGTTGGTCTTTGGATTGTGAGGGTTCGTTGGCGGTCAACCTCATTAAAATATTTAAATGGTCAACCCAGCCCCTGGTTGCAGATTGGCTGCCCACTTCCTGTCCTGCCTCTGTTAGACCTCAAAGTGGGCAGATTGGACTTGGGTTTGAAGCTTTTAAAATTTTACTCTCTCATCCATCTCCAAACCATCCATTATTAGGGGTTAAAATTATCCCCAGCGAGTCTGAAACTGACACCCCCACACTATAAAATGTAGGAATACAGAGAGTCTGAATGTGTGACAGCCAAGAATGTAAAATAATACAGAAGCAGAATCCTTGAATGTGATGGCGACACAATATACAGCAGAAGTGAGTAGGAGACCCTGAATGCACAAAAAAACCCACATAACTTCACACAATGTAGAGTAAGACCCTGACTGCTTGATGTCATATTTGACAGATATTCAACTGCTTAAATATCATATTACCCTGTGTCAGATCTTTAACTGTTGGTTCATTCTTGTTGTATTTACTGATATTTCTGAAAGCACAATGTCTTTCATATGTTCCTGATAATACAGTCCAACAGCACTAGTATTGTTAAATGGCAGTTCATCATTTCACACTCTCTCAAATCATGTGATTCTGAGTTGACGCCCATCACATCCCACACAAAAGCAACACGCACAGAAAGAAGTTGGGCTGAACTATGTAGACAACACGGTTGGTTTTGGCTTCTTGTAGATGTGTCGACCCTAAAATGTAGTGCAGACATATGGAGGTAAAGGGAAAAAAAAATACTCTGGTGATTAGGTGTAGTCAAATCATAAACGGATATGAATCTATGTACAATGTCAGCAACAGCTGTAGTTCTTTGGCCTCTTATCCAATTTTCAACTTCCATTATTTTTTTTTAATGTTGTTTAAAGCAGGATATTACTGTTTGTGATAACAGTACTTAAATGCTGAACAGATTCACATGGTGTTTCTTTGCCTGCTATTTTAGTCTCAGCACTGAAACATTAGAAAACAATGGACAAAGGAGAGTCATACTCATCCATAAGTGTTCACCCCCTCATGTCATTAATAGTAGTTTCTAGCCTATAGTCAACAATTGGATCCTGATAAACATAAGCTAATTTTCCATGAAGTGATATGTTTGGATAAGCAATTCAATCAATTTCACATAAAATGCTCAATTTACAGATATTATAACTCCAAAGTGTTTAGTTACTCATTCATCAATTTAAACGAAATAAAAGGGAGATTCTTCGGAAAGCCTTATTTTACATAAATGCCAATATTGGACTTCAGAAGTGGAATGTTGTCCATCGGGAAAATCTCTGCACTTACGCCAGCCAGTGAATTAGTACTAAGTGGTGAAGATTTCAGGATCAGGAATGGGAAGTCCTTGCTCTGATCTGGAGTTCTACTTAATGGAAATTCTGCACAGGCATCTGAATAATGCTGGACATTCACCCCACTCCAGATAGAACCGGTAATAAAGAGGATACCTAGTTTGAAACTGAGCCACAAAGACCATGATACAAGGTTCCATCCAGGAACCTTAATTAGTTCACTGGTCTCAGCTAAAACAATGTAATGTTGGGGAGATGGTGGCATCGTGGTAATGTCACTGGATTAATAATCTAGGAGCCTAGGGTAGTGCCTTGTCAACACTGGTTCAAATCCCACCACCGTAGCTGGTAGAATTTAAATTCAGTTAATTAATAAAAACCTGGAATTAAGAAAAGCTAGTTTTATGGCACCATTACTGAAACCATCATTGATTGTCATAAAAACCCAGTTGGTTCACTAATGCCCTTTAGGGAAGGAAATCTGCTGTCCTTACCTGGTCTGGCCTATATGCAACTCCAGATCCACAGCAATGTGGCTGACTTTTAAATACCCTCTGAAATGGCCGAACAAGCCACTCAGGTGTCAAGGGCAATTAAGGAAGAGATGGGCAATAAATGCGGGCCAAGCCAAATAAATAAAAGCTGGAGGCAATACAGAGAAGGTTGAATAGACTAATACCTGGAATGGGCAGGCTGTCTTGAGGAAAGATTAGATGGGCTCGGCTTGCATCCGCTGGAATTTAGAAGAGCAAGAAGCGACTGGATTGAAACATACAAGATCCTGAGGGGTCAATGTGGAAATGATGTTTCCCCTTGTGGGAGAATCTAGAACTAGGGCCAGAATTTTTCAGCTCCCAATGACTGAGGCGGTGGGGGTGGAAGTGGCTGAGTAAGCCGAATCCGCTCCGCGCAGCCCACCGGCATCACGCACGGGGCAGCCAATTAGTGGCCCCTTGGCGTGTTTGGCACCAGACAGGGCACGGGCAACTGGTTCAATCAGTAGACTTGGGGGCCAATGTAAGCCCTTTAAAAAGGCATATAGCATTACAATGGAGCAGCTGCTCAGGGGAGTACATCCAAGGAGGAGCTGAGAGTGTAACTGCAGAGGTGACCAACTGACTGTAAAGTCAAGAAGTGAAGGAAGACTGACAGTGCCCAGGGGCAGGAAAGGAGAAAAGATTTGCAGGAGAAATCCAGATTGATGGAAGGGAGAAGGTTCACTACAGCCCCCAGATTCTCAAAGGAATCTCTGCAGGTCCTCCTCCAGGCGGTGGAGGTGAGGCGTGATATTTCATTCAATGCTGATGGCTGAAGAAGGTCCACAGACATGACCAAGAAGGCAGGACTGGAGGTCGCCGAGGAGGTCAGCAGCCGCTGTGTGGTACGGAGGACATGGCTCCAGTGCCGCAAGCGGCTCCATGACATGTTTCACTCTGCCCAGGCAAGGGGTACTTCTCATTAATGTCATTGTGAACGTGTCAGGGAAGGGTCAGTCTGTCCTAACGATGCAAGGTAGAAACCAGCAATGAGCAGTCCTTGCCTGCTGCATTGTATTGGGACGCAGGATGGGCAGGTCTGGGATGCATAGCGATCCATATGTGTTCAAATTGGGCACTGTATTGCAGTAGCAGTGAAATACAACAACAAACCCAATGGGACAGTGTGCAAGAGACTAACTCATATGGCTAAAGTAGGTGTGCTTGTTTAAATAGGAGAAGAGGGCACACAATGCCCGAGAGGGGTCCTGGACTGGTGGTGGCCAGGTCAAATCAGGCATACCTGAACAGTATGGAGGACGATGCCTTGATGCTGGCAGGGGAGGACGGACAATGCGCCGTAGGCGGCCCTGGTCATCAGAGTGAGTGACCCATAATGTGGTGGGAGGGTGTAAGGAGGAGGAGTTGGGGGGGCGCAGTTGCAGTGGTGATTGTCTCATGCACTGAAGTGTGCTAAAAGTTGATTCACACAAATGTGACCAAAATGCAGTAAGGGACATGTGCCTAAATCTTGGTGCTGATCAAACTGATTTTCCCTGCAGGTGGAAAATCTGCAGCCAGGTGGTGTCCCGGGGGCTCAGCAGTCCACCTCTGAGGATGAGAAGATTACCTCAGAGGGTGCACCGTCACATCATTGAACCTCACCAAACAGCACAGAGACTTCCACCACGGTTGGGATTACTGTCTCCGCGGAAACGATGTCACTTACGGGTGTGAGCACAGCACAGTCGCTGGACCAGCCACCAGAGGCAGAACTGGCCAATGCCTCACACACTCAGAGGAGTAAAGCCGCAAGCTGATGATACGTCTGAGAACATCCACTCGGCGGGGGCTGTTGCAGGTTCAACATGCGGTGTATGAACATCTGGCGGAGTTGCCAGAGATGCTGTGAGCCATAGCACATACCCTGGAAACGTCCATCCAGGGAATGTCAGCTGCAAACTCTCAGGCATTTGTCTATCTGGCATCCTCCATTGACAGATTGGTGGCTGCAGTGGAGGGGCCAGTACCGAAAGCCATCCGTGACCGGGGGAGTGTAACCTCCCTGGACCAGGCCATCAGGGCACAAACTCAGATGCGAATGCAGCAGGTCGAGGCTGCTCATCCCTCGGAGGTCAGCTTTGAGGACCAGTCGAGCCTCAGGAGGGCACAGGGGCAGCAGCCAATAGCACATGGGAGCTCTTGTCTGGGCGCTCCTGATGCATCATGCAGCTCCTTGCTCCCTTCACCAGTGACATGTCAACCGCAAACTCCCAGGGTGTTAGAGGGTGCACCTGATATTTCTCATGAGCACACTGCTATGCCGTGGCCTGCACAGCCGCGAGCAGGCAGAATACATCCGCCAAAGTCATCAAGAGCAGGGCGACAGCCCGATCACCCACCTGCCTCTGGTGAGTCTGGTGGCGAGGGATCATCCACACGCAGGAGCACCCGCAAACATTAAAAAATCACTAATATCACTTCTGGTTCACTGGGTTACCTTCCAATAATTTATTTGAATTGGACATTACATCACTGTAAATAAATCTGTGCTTTGAACATTTAACTTTGCATATGTCATCCATGAGGTAGCATCAGACATCGTTACACTGCTCAAGCGGTTATATATGAGATCCCACACACTTGGGTTGCGTTCATCGTGACATGATGTTGTTTCTCATCAGATCATCTCTTCCCTTGGATGTGCGTGTCCTTCCCCTCTCGGAATCCCACAATGGCTCATTGTATGCCACAATGTGGTATCTTTGCATGGAGCAATTCTCTCAAGAGAAACGCCTGCCTGTTAGGGCCTCCAAGGTCTTTCTCAATTAGAGGACATTCTGCTTCCTCTACCACGTCATCATGTGGGTGCTGCCCATCATCAGAAACTCTACCTCCATCTGACGCCTCACGGTTATCTTGAACCTCCTTAATGGCGTCTCCCCTTTCCATCGCAAGGTTATGCAAGACGCAGCAGACGACAATAATCCTGGATACCTGTGCTGGCGTGTACTGCAGTGCTCCTCCTGAGCAGTCTAGGTACCTGAATCCCATCTTGAGCAGGCCAATAGTTTGTTCGATTGTCACTCTTGTGGCTGCATGGTTCTCATTGAAGCGTTCCTCAGCATGACCCCTTGGGATTCTCACAGGTGTCAACCATGTCTTCAAAAGGATAACCCCTGTCGCCAAGTATCCAACATTCCAGTCTGTCTGGGGGAACTGAAAGGAGCAGGAAGCTGAGAGTTTCTGAGAATGTATGCATTGTGGCAACTCCCTGGGTACTGTGCACAAACCTGCATGATTCTCTTCCGATGACCGTACACAAGCTGAACGTTCAATGAATGGAAGCCTTTTTGGTCACAACCTTTATGTAGCGGTGGGAAGCTGCTTGGGAGACTCTGTACAGATCTGCCGTCAAAGCCTGGAAAGAGCATAGAAGTTAAGGGCGACGGTCACATTTAGAGCGACCGGCATTGGATGGACACTGAGGCAGTTTGACGCTCCATCCACTGCCAGCATGTCAAAGAAATGTCAGTCTCATGTGACTGACAGACTTCTTCCGCACTGGCTTTCCAACAGGTGCAGGTAGCTCAGACACAGTCGGTATACCCTGCCTGTCGGGTAGGCACATCTCCTGACATGTGCTCGCTCTCGTCCGACTCTGCCACCTGCTCTCCCTCCCACATAACAGGGAGCCACTTGACCAGCTGTTTGTACATGCCCATCTGTCCTTCTATCACTGGTTGGAGTATAGTCCTCCTCCTCTGAAGTTCTGCCTCCAGAATGCACAACTCCCATCGTTGGACAGGTTACCAGATTCAATGATTAAATCTCTTAAGCTCCAGCTGTCAGAACAGGCACACAACCCCCCTTCCTTCCACTCACTGACTCAGGACAGAAAGGTCCCGAGCTGCAGTGAATCAGACTCAGTTGGAGCCTCTGCACAAGCTACAAATGTCAACATTTATAACACACAAAGACTTCCACAGATAAGCAACACCAAAAGCTGTACCTCCAACACCCTCACTGATTGCCTGCCTTCTGCCTTTTTAAAGCTGCCGGGTCTCCGACACGATCAGTGACCTGCTTTATGGATGTAAAATCCGACAGCCCATGTAAATTTGCAGTCAATTGGCTTCTCAACTACTTTAATTACCTTCAGATTACTTGTGGCCGGGCAGCAAGTGGCGACTCGATTGTGCCCGACTGCCTGGGTCGTGAAATGGCGTCTGCGGATGATGAGACTGGGGACTTGACCCAAGGTCATCAGACGCCATTTCACCACCCGGATGCCTCCGAACTGACCTGATTACGGTAGGTAAAATTCTGCCCTGGGATCACTGTTTAAAAATAAAGGGTCGTCCATTTAAGACAGATGAGGTGAAATGTTTTCTCTCAGAAGGTCATGAGTCTTTGGAATTCTCTTCCTCAAAAGATGGTGGGAGCAGAGTCTTTGAATATTTTTAAGGCAGAGGTAGATAGATTCTTGATAAGCAAGGGGGGGGGGGGTGGGGGGGGGTGGTGGCTGATGGTTATGGGGGATAGGTGGAAATGTGGAGTAATCAGTTCAGCCATGAACGTTTTGAATGATGGAGCAGGCTCAAAGGGCTGAGTGGCCTACTCCTGCTCCTAATTCCTATGTTTGCATGTATGTCCACATCCCATGAATGAAATTTTAAAAATACTCCTGGTTTAGGAGCATGGAAGAAGTGTTGAAAGTCAATGTCACTACTCGGTATTCCCTTACTGGAAAATAGGGGTGGGTGGGGTTAGAACTAGGTTCAGTTATGATGCAGCTCTGGGCAAGTCATCTGCCAGCACTCACTGTTTCTGCTTGCCCACGTAAAATGACTGGATGGTTACTCATGCCCATGGATTAGGGCTTTCAGGAGTGGAGGAGGGAAACTAGTGAAAGAAATTGGCTTTAAAACAAAACTTGTACAATCTCAATCTTTGTCATATAATGTCGTCATGATTCAGTTCAGGGATCACAATAGGGATTCTTCACAGGCTTAAAATTAAAAATCAGCACACTGCTGTGAAAAACAAACCAGCAATGTTTGCAAAATAGACCTCACCTCACAAAAGATGAATGAATCATGAGTGGTAGGCTTTAATACGGTTCATGGACCCCCTCGAGCTTACCTTCATATTATATTGCCTGCAGTTTTCAGATGTATTTATAGTCATGTAAATCCCTCCTATGCATCTATATCCCCACATACCCATAAACTATCATAATATCTCAGGTTTTCACAGCAACTTAGGCTTATATTGCATTTTTACCTTAATAAAATGTTTCACATAGGAGACAGTGAAACTGAATAGTGGCAGAAGAGTTCAGTAGTTAAGTATCGCTGAAAAAAAAAAAGAGGCATGCTGCTGAAGGTTTTTGTCTTCCACTCATCAGGAGAGACATAAGAATTCCAAATTTCAAGGGGAACAATTTATACTGCATGGGAAAAGGGTGCTGCTTGGTTGGCAAGTTGACTGATTGATCGAGATGTTGCCATGAAGAATGCACCAGGGAACTATTGTCCCCCATGCTTTGTTTAATTAAAAAAAGTGCAACGCTTGGATGTATCCCTTTTGCCTGCAGAGGACAGGTCCTGTGTATGAATATATGTAGCTTCTAGCAAGCGTAAGTGAGCCACATTGCGAGCCTGACTGATCATCTTAAATTGGTTGTTAGTGTAATCCTTAGCACACTCGGGATTGTTCAGTAAATGCTGTCCAATCATGGAATCACATGTAACGTTCAACATTTTGTTCTGAGTTTTGCAAGTTTGGGCTGGTTGAGTACAGTCAGTACTCTGTGTATTGCAAACAGCTGAAGGGACATTTTGTTCTGCAGTTGTTCAAAAACTGAAAGGTTTTCGGCCTGAAACATTGGGCTGGATTTTACGCTTGGCGGACGGGAGCTGGCTACCGATGTAAAAAAAGTCAGTGGTGAACTCGCTTCCACTGAGCCTGGGGATCAGTCCCATATTTTACGGGTCCCCAGACTTTAATTGTTCTGAAGTGGGATTTCCACCTACTTGAGGAAGTCCCGCCTCATTGAGCTGCCGGCAATCAGCAACCAGGAGCGGTGGCCACTGCTGAGACTGCAACCCAGCCAAGGACATGGAGCCAGGTGTGCAGGTAAGTTTGAGTTGCCTCGCCAGGGTAATCGGTTGGGCCCCGATGACGACGCAAAGGTGGTTGTTTGGGGGTGGGGGAAGTGGGGGTGGCCCTCAATTGGGTACCCTGTGCCCGATTGTCAAGACCCACCCCCGGTGTGTTGAGAGGCCACCAGCTTTTACTGGGTGGCCTTTCCCAGCTCCAGGACACCCACGTGCCACGCATAAAATCTGCTTGGAGGCGGGCAAAGTCCCTTAAGTGGCCATTAATTGGCCACTTAAGGGCCTTGATTGGCCTAGGGCAGGCGGCCCGTTTTTCGCCCCTCCCCCCGACATAAAGTGGGGCAGAGGCAGGAGCAAGTTGGGAAGGCCTCTCGGAGCCTCCCTCTCCATTTTATGCCGCCACCACCCCCCACCATCCGGCTTGTTGGGGTGGCATAAAATTCCGGCCATTAATTCAGTTTTCCTCTCCAGAGATGCTGCCTGACTTGCTGAATGTTTCAGCATTTTCTGTTTATAAAGTCTTGAAAATGACAGCTTAAATTGTAACTGTGAAATTGGCTGAAACGAAATCAACATTGCTAGTGATCATTGATCATCAAACACAGAATGTTAATGGGGTTAACAAGGTTAAATTATGAGAACAGGCATAAACATGGTTTGTTTTCCCTTGAAGATAGAAGATTAAGGGATGATGAAATTGAAGTGTTTAAGATGATCAAAGGAGTTGAAAGGGTGGAAAAAATGAGGGCGGCACAGTGGTTAGCACCGCAGCCTCACGACTCCAGCAATCTATGTTTGGTGCTGGGCACTGTCTGTACGGAGTTTGTAAGTTCTCCGTGACCACATGGGTTTCCTCCAGGTGCTCTGGTTTCCTCCCACGTGCCAAAGACTTGCGGGTTGATGGGTAAATTGGCCATTGTAAAAACAAAATTGCCCCTGGTGTAGGTTGGAGAATGGAGTGGAAGGTGGGGGCATGAGAGAGAAAATGGGATTAATGTAGGGTTAGTATAAATGGGTGGTTGATCGTTGGCACAGACTCAGTGGGCTGAAGGGCCTGTTTCAGTGCTGTATGACTCTAAATGATTCCCTCTGGTGGAGAATTTCAGGGGGTATAACTTTAACATTAGAGCTAGGCTATTCAGGAGTGATGTCAAGAAGCACTTCACACAAAAGGTAGTAAAAATCTGGAACTCCCTTCCCCCTGCCCCCCCCAAAAAAAACTGTTGCGTCTCGGGGGTCAATTTAAAATTTCAAAACTGGGATTGATAGACTTCTGTTAGGTTAGGGTATTAAGTGTTCCAAAAGCAAGGAGGATAAATTGAGTTAAGATACTGATCAGCCATGATCTAATTGAATGGCGGAACTGGCTCAAGGGACTGAATGCCTTACCCCTGTTCCTAATTCCATAGCAAGCACATCTCACTTTGGTATTGCAAAACATGAAACTTTTTCTAAACCAATCTCCTTCTATGGTCATTTTGCTGGATAACATGAAATATTGTCATTAAGACTAAGTGCTTACTTTATTTGTAAAGAATAGGATTGTGCACTCTTGGGGCTGGATTTAGTGGTGCCGGCAGGGCTTAGCTGTATTTAATGGTGCCCGGTCAGGGATCCTGCGTCCCAGAGATGCCGGCCAATCAGAGGGCTGGTAGCTCAGTGGTATCGGCAGCATCACTGGGAGCGGTGGCCACTGCCAGTACTGCACCAGACCTGGGAACAATGCCCAGGGCTAGAGACCTGGACTAAAGGTGTGAGGTGGGGTTGCCAGGGTGAGTCTGGCAGGCCCCAGTGATTTGGGGGGGGGGGGGTGGAGGAGAAGAGGGGTGGGGAGAGGGTGGGCGCTCAGTGGAGGGGGAAGGGTTTAAGGCAGGTGAGTTGTTTTCCCACTGAGGGCCCTCCATCATCTGCAGATTGTCCATGGAAGAGGGCTCCCTCCAAGCCCGCAGGGAGGTCACTGTATTTTACTGGGTGATTTTCCCATGTGGCAAAGGAGCCCCACTACTAGCTTAATTCCAGCAGTGGCAGGAAGAGGCCCTCAAGTGGTTAACAGGCCTCTTATGGACATCAATGGTCCTCTGAGCAAGAAGGCCATCAGCCTATCATGCCCCCAACTTAATTGCAGTGTGACAGGAAGGCGACTGGCCCTCTGCCCCCGTACCCCCCTGCAATTCTATGGTCTCTCTCACCTCGGAGCCAGTCTCCGCAGGGGGCCCATTAAATCCAGCCCTTGCTGTGCAGCTAACCTTATTAGGAGTGGACATACACTGTTTGATAATTCACAGTTATACCTTGTGCTAAAATAACAGAATAATTTAATTAAATTCCTACATTGCTGTTTTATTTACATTAATTAATTAAATTATTCTATGTAAATAAAACAGCAATGTAGGAATTTAATGCTAAAAGCAGATCTGAATTATCAATAATTTTGAATGAGGGTGCAGAACATTTTGGGAAATTGCACAGCCAGTCATTTTCCAGACTGAAAATCCTCAGCTACCCGTGTGTCCAATTTCAGATACATGATCCCGGGATGAGATTCCGCTCCCAGGAGTGAGAGAGCGGGACGTTCACCCCATACTCTAAGCCTAGATAAAGTGAGCACATTCAGATTATGCTGTAGTTATTAATTTTGCAACCTAAGGTGACTTCAGGGTTTGGATGACACACACTGTCAAGTCCAGGTAAATGCAGTTTCAGCTCCCTCAGCACAACTTAAAACACGGCAGCTGTAATACAACAAGGGGCTGAATTTTCACCGCTGAGATGGGAAATAGGAGCTGGATTTCTTTTTGGGGGAGAGAGGGGAAGGGTTAGAAATCCACTATCAGTGGGAAACTGATCAAAGTTCAGAATTTCACAGGGGTGAGCCCTTAATTGATATGTCCATGTACAGCCACAGTGAGTGGGATCAGAGGCAGGCCAGATGAAGTGTGGGACTCATTTAGACATCCCATGGCAGCCATCATTGAGGCTTCTGGTTGTCTTGAGGGAGATGGAGGCCTGGCACTGGGGGCAGGGCAGGCCCTCGCTTCATCGATGCAGACTGGATCTAATGCTGGAGGCTGTAAAGGAGGGGAGGGAGCTCCACTTCGCAGATGGCAGAAGATCACCTCGCCATTCAGCAGGGGCACGTCTCGGTTCAGCGTCATCTCCCTCTGCCTCCAACTCCTCCTCCTTGCTTACCTCCTGCTCCTGTCCGATGAATTGTGTCCTTCCTGTTCAAGGTTCACACCTCTCTGGAGGGCCATGTTATGGAGAGCACACCAGATCAACACAATGACCAAGACCCTTGCAGGAGGATTTTGGAGAACACCACCCGATCAGTCCAGGCACCAGAATCACATCTTCACAAACCTGATGGCCTGCTCAATGGCTGTCCTGCTGAGCAGGTGACATTGGTTTTACTGCCTGTGCTTCTGTCTGGAGCTCCCATTGAGGGGCAGTTAGTCATCTGTGGAAGGGATTTCCCTTGTCTCCTCGTATCCATCCATGCACTTTGGGGTTGGAGTGAAGATCTGAGGCAGCCTAGACTGGTGAAGGATGAAGGAGTCATGGCAGCTGCCAGGAAAGTGAGCGTACATAGCAGGAAGCTCTTGTTGTGGTCACAGACCAGTTAGACATGGAGGGAGTGGAAGCCTTTCCTGTCTATGGATCTCACTGGGTGCCTTGATGACCACATGTAATCGATGATGTTCTTCCCCTGGGGGAATCCAGCAATGGAGGTGAAACAATGTCCTCTGTCTCGGTGAGGCCTCGTCTGTCATGATGACATGTGATATGCAGCTCTGGCAAAGAGGACAGTGACCAGAGAAATGCAGTAGTGTGCAGTCATTTTTTGATCTCCACAGCTGATCCCTGGAAGGAGCCAGAAGTGAAGTTGTTCAAAGCCAGTGACTAGCAAGGCATGGCGACCAGTGCTGTGCAGTGCGATTTCTTTGATGAGGACACAGACCTCTGCGACCACCTGCCTAGATAGTCGCATTCTCCTGCGGCATTGGTCCTCAGTCATCACCAGGTAATTCCTTCTTTGGCAATCAATCCTGTATTGAAGGTTTGGCCTCTGTTGCCTTCTTGCCCCCCTTTCCTCTCCCATGCCCTCCTGATGCTCGGGGATCTGCCCTTCCTGCGGAGGGTGTTGCCCCTCATCACTGGGCCTAAAATCTGACAGCAGTGCCCCCATTGCCAGCTGGAGCCTTCCTTCTGGGCAGGTGGCCGCCCAATTGTCCTTGGCAGCTTTTCTCCCTGCTTTTTGCTCCTGCGATGTGGGGGATAGGAGGTGCCAACCCCGTTCAAACCTCAAGCGCTGAGGGCCACACTCCCGGCCACCTGTGCAGCACCCAGTGCACCCCCTTATCAAGTGTCCAGTCCCCCTTTGCCCCTGTTGACCCTCTTATGGGGCCAGGGTGATGCTCTGAGCAGCCATGACTGGCTCCGCACTGTGTACCCACCTCCCCTCAGCTGTACCTTTAAATATGGCACCCTACCCCAGCAGCAAGCTCTAATCAAGCTTTTTAACAAGTTTAACCAGCCTCAATGGGGAGGAGCGCAGGATTCCTGTCCCACCCTCCCCACGCCCTGGTGATTATTGCCAGCACTGGAATCGGCACTTTGAAATTGATGCGCTGCCTGGCACCCGTATTTTCAGGACTCCCTGCCTCCAGTTCCGACTTCAGGGGCTCCCAGAAATACAGCGCATTGTGTTGGCAAAATCTGAGATCTGCATAACTGAAGCTCTTAATCGGAGTTTATATTTACCTATAACTCCAGGTTAAAAGTGGTAGTGTCCAGCTGGCTCTCCCCACCTTGTTACCACAGTGGCGCAGTGGTTAGCACCGCAGCCTCACAGCTCCAGCGACCCGGGTTCAATTCTGGGTACTGCCTGTGTGGAGTTTGCATGTTCTCCCTGTGTCTGCGTGGGTTTTCTCCGGGTGCTCCGGTTTCCTCCCACAAGCCAAAAGACTTGCAGGTTGATAGGTAAATTGGCCATTATAAATTGTCACTAGTATAGGTAGGTGGTAGGGAAATATAGGGACGGGTGGGGATGTTTGGTGGGAATATGGGATTAGTGTAGGATTAGTCTAAATGGGTGGTTGATGTTCGGCACAGACTCGGTGGGCCGAAGGGCCTGTTTCAGTGCTGTATCTCTAATCAATCTAATAAAACAGGTTGGCTATGGCTATTGTTATTCAATTGTCTTTCCTCCCACAGGGGTTTAGTTCCACAGTTGCCTGGCAACCTCCAGTACATCACAGTTGTGACTGGCCACACACTGCGTGCGAGTCTAACCAACGTGCTATTCAACTTTGGACAATACAGCCTAGCCTGAACCTCTGGTCTCTCCCTCATCATAGCTTCTTCCAGCATAAAAGGAGGTAATTCCACCAGTTGTGCATGTGCTAGCTCTTTGAACGAACTATCCAAATACTCCCATTCCCCTATTCTTTCCCATAGCCCTGCAAACCCTTCCTTTTCAAGTGTATGTTAAATTCTATTGTAAAAGTTACTGTTGAATCTGCTTCCATGACCCTTTCAGGCAGTGCATTCCAGATCACAACAACTCACAGCATTAAAAAAAAAACGTCTCTCTTGTGGTTCTTTGGATGATTATCTGAAATCTCTGTCCTGCTAGTAGAAATAGTTTCTCCTTATTTCGTCGATTAAAACCTTTCAGAATTTGGACCACCTCTATTAAATCCCCTCTTGACATTCTCTGATCTGACAACCCCAGCTTCTCTTGTCCCTGCACATAACTGAAGTCCCTCATGCATGGTATAATACTAGCGAATGTCCTCCAGACCCTCTGCAAGGCCTTGACATCCTTCTTTAAAGTGAGATATTGGACACAACATTCCAACTGAGGCTGGGTGATTTATAAATGTTGAGCATAACTTCCCTGCTTTTGTATTCTATTCTTCTATTTATAAAGACAAGAATCCTGTATGCTTTCTTTAACAGCCAGATCAACATGTCCTGCTACTTTCAAGTCTTGGTTAGCGACCCCAGATCCATCTGTTCCTGCACTCTCTTTAAAATTGCACCAATAGTTCATTCTCCCTCTTCTCTGTCTTCCTTCCACAGGCAGCAGGAAAACTGACAGTGATGATTATTAATGGCAAGGCTAATCCTAGTACTCCTACTGCCACCCTGGGTGAGATCAACTGACCAGCTTCAGTTAGCCTGAGTCAGAAGGTCGTGGGTTTAAGCCCAACTCCCAAGACTTCAACACAAGATCCAGGCTGACAATCCAGTGCAGTACTGAGGGAGTGCTGTACTGTCGGAGGTGCGATCTTCCAGATGAGCCATTAAACTGATGCCCTCAGGTGGGCATAAAAAAAATTACATGACACTATTCAAAGTAGAGCTGGGGAGTTCTCCTTGGCATCCTGGCCAATACTTATCCCTCAACCATCATTAAAAAACAGATTATCTGGTCATGTCACATTGCAGTTTATGGGAGCTTGCTCTGTGCAAATTGCCTGCCGTGTTTCCTACATTACAACAGCTCCAGGACTTCAAAAACATTTCATTGGCTGTAAACTAATTTGGGATGTCCTGAGGTTATGAACAGGCCTCTATAAATGCTAGTTCTTTTGTTATCTTCTTTCAGTACAGAGCAGTGATCAAAGCCAGGACCTTTCTGAACTGCAAGGTTCAGTACCATTCCAGGCTGCACATTTACAACAGAAGCATGAAGGAGCAGTCATATTTTAATGCTACAGATTAATTTTACACGTGTGTTGGTGCTGGGTAACCTCAGTCAACAGTACAGATTAGAAATGTGGGCACATGTTGTAAATCATCAAAAGAAGCATGGAAAGCATGCAGCTGAATTTACAACTTGCATTGGCCACTGCTAGTGTTCCCTCATAACATTACTCCTTCCTAGGCTTAAGTGCCAAGCACTGAAATGCATTAGGTTTGAATATTGCCCATCTGTGTGAATGGTGGACCCTCAAAACAAAGTATGAGTCTCAGACTGCACAGGCCAAGTGTACAGGCCCAGATCTGAAAGAGACAACCTGAAATCTCTGAAGAAACCAGCAGTATTGATTGGATTCCAGCCTAAACCACCAGTGTGGATTAAATGATATATTTATGAACTGTGCCTGTGGGATCGCAGTGAGCCATATTGCATTACACTCTGGAAGGTACATCTTTTGCTTTACAAAAAGGACTTTTGTCAAGGAAACACTGGGATGGATTTTGTGTAGGAGCCGGGGCTCCCGACACCAGGCCGAAAAGGCGGGGGGATCCCCACCTCTGCATTTTCGTGGCCCCCTGGAGTGAGCCTGCTGTGCTTTTAAATTTAAGTTTCAGGAGGTGGCTTCCTTGTCCCTTTAAAGACAGAGATCCCACCTCCTCGAGCTACTGGCCAATCAGAGAGCTGGCAGCTCAGCAGCATCGACAGCACCACCGGGAGTAGTCGCCATCGCCGGTGCTGCAGAAACCTCTGACCCAAGCCCAACAGTGGAACCCCGGACTCAAGGTAAGTGAGGCGGGGTCACTGGACAAGTCTGAAGGCCCCGCTGAGCAGATCTGGGAGGGGCATCTTGAGGGGGTGAATTAGTTCCCAGTGGGGGTCCTCCATGGGCCACAAATTGACTGCGGAGGAGGGACCTCTCCCAAGCCCGCAGGAGGTGCCTTGTTTTATAAGGCATCCTCTCCATGCTGTGGAGGACCACTTCCCCCACCAATAAGATCCCAGCGGCAGTGAGAAGAGGCCTCTAATTGGCCGTTAATAGGCAATTTAAGGGCCTGAATTGGGCTCTGGATGGGAAGGCGGTCATTGGCTTATCCCACCCCCAGGAAGATCACTGGGTGATGAGCCCTCTGCCGTGCCCGCCCCCCCCCCCCCCCCCCCACCACCACCACCCCCCATTGCGATACTGTGGCCTCCGATCCTGCCGCAGATGGGCCTGTAAAATCCAGCCCATTGTGTGTGGGTGAAGGCTTTGTACTCCAAAGGTTGTCTGGTTGAGTTATACAAGAAAAAATCCATTTTGTTTTGCAAATCAACTTGGAATTTTGAAAAGAAAGCGTATGAACAAGTTTTCTAGGGACACATTTACAATATCACTGCACATAGCAGCTGGGAAATACTCACCCAGACTTTAAAAACTTGGTTCATGTTCCCCTTGCCTTCGAATAGACCAATGAAAACAAGTTTAGCTTCCAAAGCTTATGTTCACGCATGTGTGCACCTTGGCGCAGCCTGATGACGTCAGTGGATGGCTGCATTGTCAGTAATCACTTTGTATGTTCACTAGTTTTAAGTGCCTTCCAATGGCTCAAAAATGGGGCTAGATAAAAGTATTTAAAAGCAAAACTTAAGAACATGAGAAATAGGAGCTGGAGTACACCATTCGGCCCTTTGAGCTTGCTCCACCATTCATCAAGGTAATGGCTGATCTTCCATCTTAAGTCCATATTCCTGCGTTATCCATGTATCCCTTGATTCCCTTATTTATTCAATGGGATCACCTATCATTCCTCTTAACTCTAGGGAATATAGACCTAGTCTATTCAATTTCACCTCTTACAATAATCCTCTCATTTAAGGAATCAGTCTAGTGAACCTTTGTTGTACTCCCTCTAGGCAAGTATAACCTTCCTTAGGTGAGATCAAAACTGTACACAGTATCCAGGTGTGGCCTACCCAAAGTCCTACGTAACTGTAGTAAGACTTCTTTACTCTTATACTCCAGTCCCTTTGTAATAAAGGCATTTGCTTTCCTAATTGCTTGCTGTATCTGCATGTTAACTTTCTATGATTCATGTGCAGGATACCCAGAACCTTCTGAATCTCAACATTTCCTGGTCTTGCACCTTTTAAAAAATATTTTGCTTTTCTATTTTTTCTACTAAAGGGGATAACTTCACATTGCCCAAAATTATATTCCATCTGCCACATTCTTGCCCACTCACTTAACCTGTCCTTATTCCTTTGCAGCCTCCTACAGCTTACTTTCTCATTTGCATTGATGCAGTGCCCATCATAGCACACAGAGCTCAATATAATAAATTGCAGGCCATACTGTTTAGTAGGCAAATGCAGCATTGATATGCACACATGATCCCACAAAGCAGAATAAAATTAATGACCAGTTAATATATGTTTGGCCAAGATACAGGGAGGATTCTCCTGCTCTTCTGCAAACAGCGTTCTTTAATGTCCACCCAAACAGACTGACAAGACCTCAGCTTGAGGTCTCTCTTTGACGATTGACAACTCCAATAAGGCATTACTCCCTCAGTATTGCACTGAAATGTCATCTTAGAGTACATACACAGATCAGAGTGGAGCCTGAATGCACAACCTTGTGATTCAAAAGGTACATTATAGCCTGGGACAATAGTATCTCATGTACAGAATTTGTCTCAACATTTTACACTGCCTTGTCTAGGCCATACTTTGGGGCTGAAGTCCTGCTCAATGCCCGAAAAAAAAAAGTGAAGTAATTGGATGGAGCCTGTCATAAACCCATGGTACAGGGGCAAATATGTGAAGTGAATCTCACACAGGCAGGTTTTGTTTTTAAACATCAAGATTCAAGGCAACCAGTAAAAGCTTGCCTTCATTAAACTTTTTCCAGCCTTTCCAGTTGTTAATGAGACCCTCATTAATTTAATATTTAAATGTTGGATCTTGCTGCAATAAGGTGTATAATAGGATGTGATGGAAGATAAGAAGCAACAGTGAAAAGTGATGTTCACTGTTGATGCTTTTTGTGAATGGAGAGGTTAAGGAAGGTACTGGGGACTGGAGAAACCTATGGGAATGTAGCAAAGAATGCAGTCATGGCAACAGATAACTGGCATGGCGATTACAGTGTCTGCGACCCCAGTGGTTCTCAAACTTTTTTTAATTTGAAGGCCCCATTTGAAAAAGGATTAGTAATCAGTCACCACTTCCACCCCCCCACCCCCAAACTAAAATATACTATATAATACTCATGACATGAAAGGGTTGCATGTAATATGTCTTTTAATTATGCTTTTAAAAAATGGTATTTACTTACAAATATTAGAGAGATAGTCTCTGCATTAAGAGGTAGGCATACCTATCTATCCTTGTGTGCTCCCCTGCTAAGTGACAGCACCAGCTCATTCTGTACTGCACATGTGGCAACCTCACTCCGTTTCTGCCTCATTATCTCGTGGATTCCCTGGAAAGTCTCTATGGATCCCAGTTTCAGAACCTCTCTGTACTCAACACATTGGACTGGACTTTGTGCATTTAACGGGGCGCCTAGCACCAGCCAAAAAGGTAGGGGGAGCCCTGCCTTAACCTTTGAGCTTTTCTGGTGCAATCTGTTCTGGACGCAAAATTTCCAGCCCTAGGATCTCCGCCCCTTTAAAGTCCAGGACCCCACCTCCAAGAGTTGCCAACCAATCACAGGGGGCAGCTCAGCAGTATTGGCAGCACCACCAAGAGTGGTGGCCACTGCCAGTACTGCAGAGGCCTTGGAGCCAAGCCCAGCACTGGAACCCCAGACCTAAGGTATGTGAAGTGGGGTTGCTAGGACCAGTCCGGAAGGCCCTGGCAAGGGTAGGGCCCAGGGGGAGGGCCATGGAGGTGGATATTTTTCCAGCAGGGGGCCCTCCATGGGCCACAGATTGCCCACAGAGTAGAGACCACTCTAAGACCACAGGGAGGGAGCCTCTTATTACTGGGTGCCCTCCCCATGTGGTAGAGGCACCCCTGGCTGCTGGTTAAATCCCAACGGTTGGGGTGGGGAAGAAGCCCCTAAGTGGCCATTAATAGGACACTTAAGAACCTCAATTGGCTTCTGGGCAGGAAGGCCATCTTTGGCCTATCCTGGCCCTAGAAAAATTGCTTGGCGATGGGTCCTCCACCCCACCTCCTGTAGTGATTCTATGGGGCCTCCCACATCAGCAGAGGCCCATAAACTCCAGCCTATTTAGTGGAAACCTCAAGATTACATACAGGAGAAGAATGAAAGTTAGAAACATGGCAAAGGTCACGAGTACTTTTATATGTGTACGAAGAGGCACATTTGGGATGGATGTTTAAGACTGGGTAGGTATGCTTCAATCTAAGGAAAAGGTCAGCATAGGTATGATGCCGCAAGTTTTTCTAAGTCAACAGCCATAGCTATTTTAAAATAGCATATTAACCACACATAGATACTGCATCCTAATCCCACTTTTCTAATGTTAGTATTTTTCTTTTACAAAATATGCTGCAATTTAATAAGAGAAAATCAGGCGGCTTGAAATGGCACACTCCAGTCTACCAAGCAGTCAGTTTTGAAGAGACAACTGGATGTGATAGGACATTTCCCTGAAGGGTAAAGATGAAGTCAAGTCAAGAACAGAGCCTGCTTCTACTATTTAGTGTCATGTGCAGCACATATTCCCATTTTTACAACGAATTATGCCATTAGCATGGCTAGCACAGCAACTGAAACCTACCTCTGCAGGCAACATCACAGAATCACACTGAATCAAACAGCAAAGAAGGAGGCTTATCGGCCCATCATGCATATGCTGCCTCTTTGAAAGAGCTATCCAATTAGTCCCACTCCCATGATCTTTCCCCACAGCCTTGCACATCATTCCTTTGAGTGTTTTTCCAATTTCCATTTGGGAGTTATTTTTAAATCTGTTCCACCATCCTTTCAGGCAGTACATTTCAGATCATTAAAGTTACTACATAAAGAAAATTCTCATAATTTCCTCCCTCCTCTTCCCCCAAACCCCAAGTTATTTTGCCAAGTATCTTAAATCGATGTCCTATAGATCATTTGAAGAAATCACCAATCAGAGCCTGGCAAGCTCATCACCAGTCCAATCCCCCTCCCCAGCCACTTCTGTTGCAGATGGTTGCTACATACACATCCTCATGCCCCTCTGATTCCATGTGTTATTGCTATTCCTTTTAAAAAAGGCTGTTATCAAGCTTATGCAGGATGGAACACTCCACTATCATCATTTTGGAGTGTACTGACAGCTCCTCTTCCCCATGAAGCAGTCTAAGGCCAGAAGCAAACACTTCAAAGTTCCAACCTTCTGCTCAATGGATCTCTGACTCACTAATGGCTCTTTATGTCTGTTCAATGCTGGGGTTTGTGGACAATGCCTTACTGGATCAAGGATTGCACAATGTAAACACATTCATGATGTACAATCACTTTCTATGCAGACATGGCATTACATATAATGCTGACACTCTGATGGCCACATGTGTTGAATCTCTTCTGCCTTGTGCTCGAGGGAAGTCACTGCAAACATAAAGCTGCCTCCACTGCTGATGCTGCTGCTAAATATTCCTTGTTGAATTGGATATAAAGCTGGAGTGCCAGAAGGTGGCATTTCTGACCTCCTTGATGCTGTAATAGACAGCAAACTGCCTCAGACTTATGATAGCCCATGTAGGTTATATAGGGGGCAGAATAGTTTAGTATAAGTGTCACATTCTTTGATATAGTTAAAGTGGTCCTTGTGCCTGACTGGGTCTCCAGTGTAGCTACAGGACATCTCCTTGGGCTTGCCTGATCACCCAAGAAGGGGTGATAGAAGAATTTCTGATGAAGCATTTCCTGAATCAGCCACAGGTCTGTATTTTTAACTGCTCCAGGAGTTAACAAAGAAGAAAGAACAGTACAGCACAGGAACAGGCCATTCGGCCCTCCAAGCCTATGCCGATCTTGATGCCTGCCTAAACTAACACCTTCTGCACTTCCGGGGCCCATATCCCTCTATTCCCTTCCTATTCATATATTTGTCAAGATGTCTCTTAAACATCGCTATCGTATCTGCTTTCACCACCTCCCCTGGCAGCAGGTTCCAGGCACTCACCACCCTCTTTTATAAAAAAAAAAAAAAAAACTTGCCTCGCACATCCCCTCTAAACTTTGCCCCTCGCACCTTAAACCTATGTCCCCTAGTAACTGACTCTTGAGGAAGGAGGTTTGGTACATGGAGATAAAAGGCAACTTATGTATAGAAGTGAGCCTATATTAACCAGATTATTTTTCATGTCCTCAATACATATACATGGTATATTTTTGGAGGAATGCCAAACTGATGAGTCAGAAACTTTGGTGAATGAGAGGCTCAGCTTAGTCTGACAGTGCAGAGAAATGCATTTATTCGTAAAGTTTAGAGGCAAATAAGGTATAAGTAAGTTCGCAGATGACACAAAATTGGTGGTGTTGTAAATAGTGGGGAGGAAAGCCTTAGATTACAGGAGGATATAGATGGGCTGGTAAGATGGGCAGAGCAGTGGCAAATGGAATTTAATCCTGAGAAGTGAGGTAATGCATGTTGGGAGGACTAACAAGGCAAGGGAATATACAATGGATGGTAGGATCCTAGGAAGTACAGAGGGTCAGAGGGACCTTGGTGTACTTGTCCATAGATCACTGAAGGCAGCAGCACAGGTAGATAATGTGCTTCGGAAGGCATATGGGATACTTGCCTTTATTAGCCGAGGCATAGAATATAAGAGCAGGAAGGTTGTGATGGAACTGTATAAAACGCTAGTTAGGCCACATTGTTGCCTAGGCTGGAGAATTTCAGCTATGAAGAGAGACTGAAAAGGCTAGGGTTGTTTTCCTTAGAGCAGAGAAGGCTGAGGGGGGGGGGGGTGGGGGGGGGGGGGAGAAAACATGATTGAGGTATACAAAATTATGAGGGGCATTGATAGGAGAGATAGGAAGAAACTTTTTCCCTTAGCGGAGGGGTCAATAACCAGAGGGCATAGATTTAAGGTAAGGGGCAGGAGGTTTAGAGGGGATTTGAGAAAAACTTTTTTTCACCCGGAGGGTGGTTGGAATCTGGAACGCATTGTCTGAAGAGCTGGTAGAGGCAGGAACCCTCAACATTTAAGTAGTATTTAGATGAGCACTTGAAATGCCATAGCATACAAGGCTACAGGCCAAGTGTGAGAAAATGGGATTAGAATAGATAGGTGCTTGATGGCCGGCATGGACACAATGGGCCGAAGGGCCCATTTCTGTGCTGTATAACTCCATGACAGACCCCACCATGAAAAGAAAGTCTTCACTCAACGTCTGTTATTCATCCAGAATGATTATATGACAGGAGTACTGGAGGGCTGTTGACCCTTGTGGAACCAAACCTAGCAAGTGTCAACATATTCAGTAAAGTGGAAAAAATGGACCAAAGCTGCACACAATATTCTCATGTGCATTTCCAGCAAACCATACTGTTGTCTCAGTACATCTTCTTGAATTTTCATGCAATTAGCTACATACTAGAACATTCCACTTGCCTTGGCCATTGCTACTCTGCAACGTTAAAACACTTTCAATATTTAGAGAACAAGTATACCTGTCACATTTCCTCTGCTACCGTTATTTGTTGATGTACCTTTCACTGTGAAGTCAGGATCATGAAACATACAGAACCTGAAAAGACCGCTGTAATCCCAAAGTACCAGACACTTTAGTGTCCCTGATCAACTGTTAATTTTAGCAGTAATTATGCATCACTTTTCTCAATATTATTTGTAGCTAGTGATTCATCTTCCCAGCTCTTAATTGAGTGCAAGCATCTTTGAATGATATTGGTCTTCTCCGAAAGTTCTGATTTTCCAAAAGGACGTTATCCGTAGACTTAGGCACTCAATTTACCTCTTCATAAGTCATTAATAAATCTTATAAACAAATACCAAGGTGATATTTAAGAAAGTGACTTCTCAATTTGGCAGACAGGACATACCAGAAGATTGGGGCACAGGCTACATGGGATTTTTGACCATTAATTTAAATTTTAAAAGTTTTCTCCTTTGTCCAAAAAGGTTGCAGGGTGCTCCAAACACAAACTAGAAAGCAGACATGATAGATACTGATGTGGGGACTTGAGTAAACAGCACAGGCTCCTGGTGCAAGACATCAACATTAAATAAATTAAGGAAGAAGACTGAGTAAATCAAATAGTAGTGGTAACATGACAGGGTTTGTCGTTTTTGAAAATCTGTAACTTCGAAATGAGAAAAGACGACTGAGGTAAGGGGTTGAGATCCTGAGAATCAATCCTGCATCACCAAGTTCCGGTCAACCATCACACCCAGCTTTGCAGATTTAAATTAGTTCCCAATTCCCCAACACCACAAGTTTTAAATTCTTATGCTTCTGTTTAAATTCCTCAATGGCCTTATCCCTCCATGTTATTCCTCCCTGGCCTACAACTCCTTTCATCTTGTCAGTTTCTCTGACTCCAGCTTCTTATGCATCTCTCCACCCTTTGGCAGCCATGCCTTCTGACTCCTAGGTCAACTCTCTGCAATTGCTTCCCAAAACCTCTGTCTCTTCACTTTCCTCTTCACCTTTGAGCAAGTGTTTGGTCACCTGATCTCTCCCTCTTCAGTTTAATGCCCATTTTCCTTTATTAAAAATGCATTATTTGGATATGAGTAACAGGAGCATTATCCTTATTGTCCTGAGGACAGAAAGATTCAACTACATAATGTCAAACAAAATCACATGCAAAACAATCCAGCAGACTTCATGGTCATTTTCTGGCACTAGCCCTCAGATTACCACATTTATTTTGGTTTAATTTCACAACTTGCCCTGGGCTTTGAAATCAGAACCTTTAAGTTACACATCAGTACCCTGACCACTGAGTTACCATACACTTTCACCTCTATGATGCACTTTAGTATAAATGCAAGCTATTGGTTGAGAGTATGAGACAGAGAAATGAATTTAAAAGAAAGTGCTGGAAATGTGTGATAGGTGCATAAGAATGTGTGAAGGAAAAAGACAAGTTAATGTTTCAGGTGCAACCCTTCATCACAACTGAAGAGCAGGCACACCCAAAAATCTAACCTGTCTTCTGTTAATACATGCACACTTCACTAATTTTCTGCTCTTAATTCATATTTCTAGCATTTGCAGTTTTTCCCCTTTAATTGGAGTCTGGATTTCAACTGTGACTGAGGTAGACTGGATTGGATGGTGTGTTTGGAGCATTCAAGGAAGGAAGGAGAGCAGTTCAGACAAGCATTGACTGATATAATTGATACAACAAAAGAGAAGACAAGAAAAACTATGCCTGGAGTTACAGAAGAGAGCCTAGGAATTAGATTGTGCTGTGGCCATTTTACAGGCGTATAGTATTGCAGACTGCAATGAGTTGCCCACCATATTGTTTAGGTTGCTCAGTAGCTGTTCAGGCCTAATGCCTAAAAATAGCATTAGGCCCACAAATGGGGAGCCTAAGACCTGTTTTACCAAAATAACAAAAATAGGTACTCACCAGCCAAACAGGGGGAGGGGTCCCTTAAAGGGACCACTGCAGGATATTGTGAAAGACACATCCAAGGCTGTTTGTGAAGAGGACACTGAGACTAGGATGTTTTGGGAGAGCATTTATTGCTTGTCACAGAGCTTACTTCTCCACTCCTAACAACACCTAGCCACTGCCAGCTGGCTCTTATTTATATATACATCTGAGTATAATTAACTAATCAACACCCAATACCTGTTCACCCTATTACCTTCAACTACTAGGTATTTAACATCCATTCACAGAACTTATTAGACACTAACAGATATCACCAGCAAGGTTAAGTTGAATGTTGTGGAGCAGTGAGCAGTAGGAGTGCTCCACATTAAAACTACAGGCTGTTGCCAGCCATTGCTCACCCTGGTCCCAATTACCTTTCCTGCCTCCCCAACTCCCCCCGCCCCCAACCGCCCCGGATTCCTCTGAGACGCTCAACTGGCATCCCAGATGACCCTGTTGCACTCCCAGTACCACCCCACCCCATGACTGGCAAGCTGTTTCTTTGGCCTTGAATGGCTCCTGCAACTTTCTAATGATCCTAATGAGGTTGGTGGACCAATTTGCTGTGGTCCTGCCACTGGTCTCATTAGGCTTGGGCCGTCTGTACTGCACCAGCACCACACTGATTCAGACACAATCCAATTTCTGGGCCCAGGAGTCAGAGAAGGATTGTCTCTCAGGAAATATGCTCTTTTACGTAAACAATGTTCACTCTCTGTGAGGTAATGGCTCCTCCAATTATTTATAGAGATTATATTTCATTATATTTGAAGCAGCAAAGGGATGTCTAAAATAATTTGAAATCTGATAAACAAGATAATACATAATTCTGAAATTTTGGTTTGTTATAATAAAATCATCACATAGTTTCTTCCATTTTCTTACCAATAGAAATTTACCTGTAATTAACTTGAGAGGTGCCAAATAGTAGCCCGTGCGTTGAAGACAAACGGATACCATAGGGATACAGTCCAACTCTTTCAAAGATGTATGCATCATTAAATTGGCTCCTATGCCTTTGACAATTCAGTGACTGGGCAAAACGTGATTTACCATCGAGTGGTAAATTATGGCTAAAACTCTCAAACGTTTGCACCTTAATTCTTATGCAGCATAGGAAGGAAAATGGGAAAATAGCAAAACGTCAGCATAGAAAATGAAAGAAAATCTCCTTGCAATATTTAACATTATCTAACTTGACGGATTAAGGTCACATACAACATTAGTCGATCATCCATAGTGTTGCACAGGGGGCATCAAGATTAAGGGTCCTCTTCAGGTGAAGTGGAGTTACAGGGTGGCGATGTTGGACCCGGGTATGAAGGTGTGATTCAGTGGCCATTTGAAATATGTAGTTGTCCTTATTTTTGATATAACTCAATTTGAAGACTTTATATTCTCATTTATAGTTATATAGCAAAACTTACAGCAATTTGGGAAACAGAAGTACAATTGGTCAAAGCCAAGGAATTTCTATACAGTACAGGCTGATGAGCTGGGAGATAGAAAACTGAGGCAGTATAGTGCCCTGACTGGCGGGAAAGTGTAATTCCAGCAGGAGAAGCTTACATAGTAAGTTTACGTTATTAATAAGATGCCTAGGAACATATAATGGAAAGCATTCCCAAGAAGAATGTGCATATATGTAACTTTGAATATATATTTAAAAAATAGATGGCTGGGAATGAGTTACAAGTAAATAAATGGATAAATATAAAATTGCAAATATAAAACTCCAATATACAAACGTACAAATTAGGAGCAGGAGTAGGCCACTCGGCCCTTCGAGTCTGATCCGCCATTCAATAATTTCATGGCTAAACTGATTACTCCACATTTCCACCTACCCCCGGTAACCTTCCAACCCCTTGCTTATCAAGAATCTATCTACCTCTGTCTTAAAATATTCAAAGACTCTGCTTCCACTGCCTGTTGAGGAAGAGAATTCCAAAGTCTCACAACCCTCTGAAAGAAAAAAAATCTCCTCATCTCTGTCTTCAACGGGCAACCCCTTATTTTTAAACAGTGACCCCTAGTTCTAGATTCTCCCACAAGGGGAAACATCCTTTCCACATCCACCCTGTCAAGACCCCTCAGGATTTTAAATGTTTCAAGCAAGTCGCCTCTTACTCTTCTAAATTCCAGCGGATATACAAGTCTAGCCTGTCCAATCTTTCCTCGTAAGACAGCCCACCCATTCCAGGTATTAATCTAGTAAACCTTCTCTGTACAGCCTCCAATGCATTTACATCCTTCCTTAAATAGGGAGACCAGTACTGTACACAGTACTCCAGATATGGTCTCACCAATGCCCTGTATAGCTGAAGCATAACCTCCCTACTTCTGTATTCAATTCCCCTCACGATAAACGATAACATTCTATTAGCTTTCCTAATTATGTACTGTACCCACATACTAACCTTTTGTGATTCATGCACTAGGACACCCAGATCCCTCTGCATCTCAGAGCTCTGCAATCTCTCACCATTTAAATAATATGCTTCTTTTTTATTCTTCCTGCCAAAGTGGACAATTTCACACTTTCCCACATTATACTCCATTTTCCAGGTCTTTGCCAACTCACTTAACCTATCTATATCCCTTTGCAGCCCCCTTATATCCTCCTCACAAGTTACTTTCCTACCTATTTTGTGTCATCAGCAAATTTAGCAACCATATCTTCAGTCCCTTCATCTAAGTCATTTATATAAATTGTAAAATGTTGAGGCCCCAGCACAGATCCCTGTGGCACACCACTCATTACATCTTGCCAACCAGAAAATGATCCATTTATGCCTACTCTCTGTTTCCTGTTAGCTAGCCAATCTTCTATCCATGCCAATATGCTACCCCCTACACCATGAACTTTTATTTTCTGCAATGACCTTTAATATGGCACCTTATCAAATGCCTTCTGGAAATCTAAGTACAGTACATCCACCGGTTCCCCTTTATCCACAGCACATGTAACTCCCTCAAAGAACTCCAATAAATTGGTTAAACATGATTTCTCTTTCACAAAACCATGTTGACTCTGCCTGATTTCCTTGAATTTTTCTAAATTCCCTGCTGTAACGTCTTTAATAATAGCTTCTAATGTTTTCCCTAAGACAGCTGTTAAGCTAACTAGCCTGTAGTTTCCTGCTTTCTGTCTCCCTCCCTTTTTGAATAAAAGAGTTACATTTGCTATTTTCCAGTCTAATGGAACCTTCCCCGAATCATGCATCAACTATCTCACTGGTCACTTCTTTTAACACCCTGGGATGAAGTCCATCAGGATTCGGGGACTTGTCAGCCCGCAGCTCCAACAATTTGCTTAGTACCACTTCCCCGGTGATTGCAATTTTCTTGAGTCCGTCCCTCCCTTCCATTTCCTGACTTACAGCTAATACTGGGATGTTACTTGTATCCTCAATAGTGAAGACCGGTGCAAAATGTCTGTTCAATTCATCTGCCATCTCCTTATTATCCATTATTAATTCCCCAGACTCACTTTCTATAAGACCAATGCTCACTTTGTTAAATCTTTTCTTTTTAAAATATATATAGAAACTCTTACTATCTGTCTTTATATTTCTAGCTAGCTTTCTCTTCTACTCTAATTTTACCTTCCTTATCAATTTTTTAGTCATTATTTTATTTATTTTATTTAGAGATACAGCACTGAAGCAGGCCCTTTGGCCCGCCGAGTCTGTGCCGACCAACAACCACCCATTTATACTAACCCTACAGTAATCCCATATTCCCTACCACCTACCTACACTAGGGGCAATTTACAATGGCCAATTTACCTATCACCTGCAAGTCTTTGGCTGTGGGAGGAAACCGGAGCACCCGGCGAAAACCCACGCGGTCACAGGGAGAACTTGCAAACTCCGCACAGGCAGTACCCAGAACTGAACCCGGGTCCCTGGAGCTGTGAGGCGGCGGTGCTAACCACTGCGTCACTGTGCCACATTCTTCACTGTTTTTTATATTCTGTCCAATCTCATGACCTGCCTCCCATCTTTGCGCATTTATAGGCTTTTTCTTTAAGTTTCATACTACCTTTAACTGTTTTAGTGAACCACGGATGGCGGGTCCCACCCTTGGAATTTTTTCTTTCTCATTGAAATGTATCTATTCTGTGTATTCTGAAATATCCCCTTAAATGTCTGCCACAGCATCTCTATTGACCTTTCCCTTAACCTGATTTGCCAGCTCACTTTAGCTAGCTCTGCTTTCATGCCCTCATAATTGCCCTTATTTAAGTTTAAAATACTAGTCTTGGACCCACTCTTCTCTCCCTCATATTATGATCGCTGCTACCCAGGGGCGCCTTAACTATGAGGTCATTAATTACTCCTATCTCATTGCACAATACCAGGTCTAGTATAGCCTGCTCTCTGGTTGGCTCCAGAACGTATTGTTCCAAGAAATTATCCCGAAAGGATTCTATGTACTCCTCAACTAGGCTACCTCTGCCCATCTGATTTTTCCAGTCTATATGTAGGTTAAAATCCCCATAATTATCTTTATACCTTTCTGACAAGCTGCCATTTTTCTTTCTTTATACCCCATCCTACAGTTTGGTTAATGTCAAGTAGCCTGTACACCACTCCCATAAGTGACTTCTTGCCTTAATGATTTGTCATCTCCAGCCAAACTGCTTCTACATCCTGGTCTCCTGAACTTAGGTCACCCCTATCTATTGTGCTAATACCATCATTAATTAACAGAGCTACTCCTCCACCTTTTTGTAGCTTCTTGTCCTTCCTAAATGCCATGTACCCTTCAATATGCGGGTCCCAATCTATGTTGTCCTGCAGCCATGTCTCTAGAATGAATATCAGATCGTACTTATTTATTTCTATTTGCACTCACAGTTCACCTGTTTTGCTTTGAAAGCTATGTACATTCAGATACAGAACCTTTAGTTTTGTCCTTTTATTATTTTTGTAACCTCTAGCCTTATCTGTTGATTTACTCTTAGATTTGTATGCTCTGTCCCTTCCTGTCACAGTCTGTTTATCATTTCCCATATTAATACCTTTCTCTCTTGCCTTGTCTCTACTCCTTGATCTACCATATCTTCCCAAATTTGATCCCTTGCCCCCACTATTCAGTTTAAAACCCTTTCCACTTATGCAGCTCACTAGAACACTGGCCCCAGCATGGTTCAGGTGTAGACCGTCCCAACGGTACAGCCACCACTTTCCTCAGTACTGGTGCCAGTGCCCCACGAACCAGAACCCACTTCGACCACACCAGTCTTTGAGCCATGCATTAATTTCTCTAATCTTATTTTCCCTATGCCAATTTGCATGTGGCCCAAATGGTTAATGAACTCAAACCTTTAATTCGCTCCTATGTTTTTATTCTATAACTTATTAAAAATAAAGTTAATACTGTAGCAGGCAAAGGAATTTCATATAAATAATTAATGAGTCTGTAACTAATATCACAATGGCTTATTTCAACCTGCACTGCTTCTGAATTAGTGCTTTGTCCATTCCATTGAAGTGCAGCAATTTTATTTAATTGCGCTCATGTCTGATTGAATTTTATGTCCAACATCTTTCAATAGAAAAGACAAAAGCAGCAGGAACTAATTATGAAAAAAATAATTTTAAGCAGCGTTCCCAGTAATGATATTTACTTTATCCAAAATCATACATAACATAATCATCTGCCTCTGTAACACCCAACTGTACTGACTATTGCTAAGTTGCATATAGCTGAAGTGGATAATAATCCTAGCCCCTTTTTGGGACTACCCTGGATCAGGCATACTCCTCAGATGATCACTTTCATTTAAAGTTGAGAAAGACAGATCTCTTAAACACTTGAATGGGTCTGAAGAACTGATCTAACTCTCCCCAAAGGAAAAGAACCAGTTCAGAATATTACTGTCCCCCAGATAACCTTTTTAACAAGTTTTAGCCAGATTATAATAACCCGGATATGATACGGGTCCAGGTATCTCTCCTCAATAATGTACCTGGATGTGGATGTCGAAAGGATAGAACAAAGAACAAAGAACAGTACAGCACAGGAACAGGCCATTCGGCCCTCCAAGCCTGCGCTGATCTTGATGCCTGCCGAAACTAATGCCTTCTGCACTTCCGGGGCCCATATCCCTCTATTCCCTTCCTATTCATATATTTGTCAAGATGTCTCTTAAACGTCGCTATCGTATCTGCTTCCACCACCTCCCCTGGCAGCAAGTTCCAGGCACTCACCACCTTCTGTCTAAAAAACTTGCCTCGCACATCCCCTCTAAACTTTGTTCCTCACACCTTAAACCTATGTCCCCTAGTAACTGACTCTTCCACCTTGGGAAAAAGCTTCTGACTATCCATTCTGTCCATGCCGCTCATAACTTTGTAAACCTCTATCATGTTTCCTCTTGTGCGAGAATTTAGAACTAGAGGTCACTGTTTAAAAATAAGGGGTTTCCCATTCAAGACAGGGATGAGGAGAATGTTTTTCTCTCAGAGGGTCGTGAGTCTTTGGAACCTCTTGCTCGAAAGGCAGTGGAAATAGAGTCTTTGAATATTTTTAAGGTAGAGATAGATAGATTCTTGATAAGCAACGGGATAAAAGGTTATCAGGATTGTGATGTTGAGGTTACAATCAGATCAGTGATCTTGTTGAATGATGGAGTAGGCTCGAGAGGCCAAGTGGCCTACTCCTGCTCCTAAATTCGTATGTTCGTATGTCTCTCCCCATTTAATAGTGTACGGGGATGAGTTCTCGAGTTTGCAATACAGAAGATTATATGAGACAATATATTTCTAAATTATATAAAAGTTTATTAAAGAACCGAACATACAATTCACATTTAGTGGGAAAGTCAATCACAATATTAATAGTTCTAGGAAAAGAAATAAAGTATAATCTTGTTTCTAGCAGAGAATCCAATTTTTAAGTCTAAATATTGTTACTGTAAAATATTTAATATATCCATCAACATTTAAAGTAACATTTATCTTAAATCCCAGAGTAGAAAGCTACAGAGTTTAGCAAGATACCTCTATCCCAATTAAGGGGAGAACTATCGTCACCGCACCATAATAGCTGTACCTTTACCCTAAGAAACGTTGGAGTAAGTCCAACGAATCTAAAGATCCACTGTGTGGTTCCAATATTTATACTGTTTCTAAGCTGCATAACAATTTTCTATTTACTTATGGGAGTGTTCCCTCTTTGCAAGTAAGTTCATCCCCCTCTATTTCCTAAATAAGGCTGTATAACTGTTAATTTCTAGTTAAGATTCACCTTATTTAATTCCTAAGAAAAGCTGCGCCAGCAGGAAGCTGTGAGCACAAATATTGGTCAACATCCTTAGAGCTAGCAGGGTGTTGGAAGTTGCAAATAGTGGTCAGTTTCCTTGTCACCCAACTATGTTTTAACATTATAACTCAGTTTCCCAGATTCAGTTGACAGTGATTTAAGTCCATCTGTAGAAAATCATGTTATCAATTGTCATACTGTGGTAGCATACAATGATCATTTATAAAACCTGCGTGATCAGTACTTTACTGGTGTGATGATGTCCATGACTTTTAGCAGCGAGTTCCTATTTTCAGAAACTGCCTTTGTATTACAGGATGAGGCAAATATGCTGCACGATGTTACGTGTCCGTGACCACAGGGGAATGTTACAGGCATGCCGATAAACCTTTTTTTTAACCTTTCAGGCAGATGAACCCTACTTTTCATTTTTAATCCCTAATTCATAGGAAAATAACTCTTTTAACCTTATAATCCCTTATTAAAGCTGGATTCCTTCACATAGCAAAGATATTAACCATTGGTGTGTCTTTCTTTCGGAGGTTTATCATTACCTCTGGTGTAGATAGCACACCTGTAATATCTGTGAGCTGTTTGGGTTATTGATTCAGACTCAATGTCTTCTTATTCATTGACAAAAACAACTCATTTTGTTTCTATAGCACCTTGAAGGCAGAAATATGCCCCAAAGCACTTCACAGAGGCATCATCAAAAAGATGTTGTGATACAAGGTGCACAATGACTCAGAATGCATGCATGCATTCATTAATTTGGAAATACAAATAAAAAAAAACTTGTGTCTTTCTGGGAGACTTAATCAACAGAATTGCACCTAGCAATTCCCCAATGCCTTCTGTAAAAGGGAAACCAATTAACACAACCAGCATAAACCCTCCCGCAAATTGTGCAATGGGTGGGAGGTGAGGCAACAATCCAATCCAACATACCACTCCACCCACCTGGCCTACCAACAGAGACATAACTGATGAATCACTCCAATCTTCTCTCCCACAATGATACCCGAGCATTTTAGCCTGGCCAACACACTCATTGCACATCTGTATAATAACAATATAGCAAAGGAGGTGTGAACACAACTTTACCTTGCTAACACAGTAAAACATACTAAAGCTCAAAAAATAAATTTAACAGTCAGCCCGTATTAGGTTTGGTAGATGATACATTTTAATGAAGCATAGATATGTACTGATGTACAGTTGTGTAAAGAAGAGAGAAAATGTTGTAAATATATGTATCTCTGTATCTCCATAAATGCATGTACACATATACTTATATAAAAAGCTCCATTCTTTACATAAAAAAACTAAGTTTGCTAGCTCCCCTGATGGTCTAACAGGTAAAGGCAATACCTCTTATGGTATAAAGCCATACAAACTACGAAAGGCTTCAATTCCCAATATGAGTTTGCTGATCTCAAGTATGCAGCAGTTTAGCTGTTACAATTGACTTCAGGCTAAGAAAGGGAAGCATCCACCAGATTTTCTGCTCCTGATTACCATGTACTGACCTCTACTGGAAAGTGCATGTGTGTAGCTAATAGATGAGAGCAAGATCAGACTCATCTGCAGTTCCTTCCACAGTCAAATAGCCCAGGATGGCCAGGCTAACAGAAGAAGGATAAGCACGAGTGAGGTAAAAGAAGGGTGGGCTGCTGATACCCATGCAGTCATACCCAAGAAGAGTCAGTATTCAGAAGAAATAGGAAGACTGGAAAGAAAATACACTAATATACACAGACATAACAACTATGCTAATGACAAGATATTAGCATATATATTATATATATATATTAGCATATATATGTTAGCAATTGTTTTTAAATACTTGAGATTCTATTCTATCTGGCAAATTTTAACATCTTGGCATCACAGAAACTAATTCTGAGTACGTTGCTCAACATTCTGAATAATTTCCAAATTAATATCATGTTGTTCTTTTTAATGTTAATATGTCCCTGTATACAAGTACACACATATGCCCTGATAGATATTTACAGTAGAAAGGTGAATATAAATAGGAACAGACATGAGCGTGTACTGTTCATATACACACACACAATTGGAAGTAAAGGATGCAGATGTTTAGTTTTAAGCTAGCTCTGTCATAAACATAAATGAAATGGTTCTCCCTCCTGCTCTGAGTGCTGGCATGTTCAGTGATTTGTCACTCCCTGGAACTGCTCATTATTCTTAAAGCTCCTTTCATTTGCCTCTGATCTGCATAAAACTCCCACTTGGCAATCCCGCTGCTTTTCCCCATTTCTTTTATAAACCCCCTGATCGCAGCTTCAGATACAAAGACACGAGTACTTGTATCAGCTTTCAGCCCGAAGAGATGGGAATGTGAAGGGGTGATATGAAAAACCAAAAACTTTTCAAACCATCGGTCAAAGACTATCTATAAAATAATGAAAATATAATAGAATTTTGTATTTACAAACGTTCTATTAAAAAAAATTCACGGACTGATTTTCCTTTAGTTACCCAATGACAATCCTGTGACCATTCATTTGCCTATAGTTTGTGTTTAGCATCTTTTGCCATCATTTTTCATTTATTAATATTTCAATCGTGTTCAACATTTTTTCACTTATAGTTTGTAATATTTCCTTGAAATTCACTTTCCTCTTTCCCTTTAGATGGTACTGCATTAATCAACCTTCTTTAAATACTTCAGTAATTATATTTGCTATTTTAAACTGACCTGATTTAATAGAGTTCATTGCTATTTTGTATTTTGTTGTGGTTTCAGCAAAACTTGCGCAGGTTTCTACATTTTTATACCGTAACTGCTTATCTCTATGGTAAATGACTGCTAGTTATCACACAGAAATGTATATACAGCTTAACTAATTGTATCAAGTGTTATGTTTTATCTACCAATATATAATAGAAATTTGCATACACATAGCTTTGCATATCTTCAGCATTAGGCAGACATGCAAATGCAAATCTATACTCATAGGCAATTGCACTTTCATATTATGAATATAATATTCACCTTTTGTACTAAATATATACAGCTCTTGCATTTCCCTCTGTCCTTACTAATATAAAGAACGACCCAATATTTTATTACAATCCAATATCCGAAAGGTACACACAGGAATATTGATGAAAAGATCTCTCTCGTGCGATTATTTTATTGCATTTTAAATTATTTATCGCCCCTTTTTTGCATTGTCACTTGTCTACATCTTTTGGTTTGGGAGCCTTGAATGCCCAGTACAGGTGCTGAAATTGGCTGGCTGATGTTGGAGCTGTCCAATCTCTGTGGTGCTGAATGTGCTCCACGGTGTATGTCTATGTGTGTGTGTGTGTGTGGATGTCTAGCGCTGCCCAGTGGAAATCTCAGCAATTTGGTGTCGTTTTATATCCCGTTTTCTCCCCAAGCCCAACTACTTTGCTTTCTCTAGTCTTTTAATAAATTAATTAATTAATTAGAAGGTACAGATCTCCAACCTTTCCCGCAAATATTTAAAAAAAAATCTTTACAGGTCAACCACAAGACGAAAGCAAAGAAAAAGCAACCAAACCTCGCAGTTACAAGTGGATTCATCAAATACGATCTTACCACAAGCGCTTTAGCAACATGGTGAATACTGTTTGCATTCGCTTCTCACATAGCCGTGTTTTTGCAACCCAAAGAGAGAGAGACCATTTTTGTCCCAGTTTCAAAGAATATTAAGATCCCATGGTAAGCTTCGCAGGAGACGCCTGCTATTCATTCGTGAGTAAGTAATTCCCAAAACGCTGTTGCTTGTCTGCCCATTGCTTGGAAGTGATACAGATTCCCCCACTCTGGATGGAGTCTGTCTTGACACGGATGAGAGAAAACTGGAGAGGAAGAGAGATCAGAACGAAAGAGAAGTGAGGGTTGTCAGCTAACAATGTTTTGGAGCAGCCTCCTCTTGCATGTTCAGCTCACAGAACCTCTCAATGTAATGCTGAGCATCCTAGAGACTGAGAAAAGAGCCTTGTCTGGCTACAGCTGACGTCAGTTCAGCCACCCCCACCACTATCCACTCCCCCCAACCCCCCGTCTTTCAAAAAAAAAAGCCAAAGGTGTCAACCCGTACACACACCGGATTAATGCTCAACATCGTAATCATTTGTGTTAACCTATTACTCGCTACAGTACTTTAAACTTCTGGGACACTAATCTCCCTACTGTTGTATAACGCCGCCGGGAGCGAACAGTACAGACGCTAATCGATCCCCATATTAGTTCCCAAGGAAATTTCGGAGCTGCGCAGAAACTGCTTAACCTATTTTGCACCTTAATTTAATCCCCAAACTCGGGTTTGCATGGTTTTTTTCCAATCTTCTCACAAAGGAACGACCGTAAGCATGTAAATCCAATGCACATAACATCAATTATCGGCATTAGTGGGAATTACCTATGCAATCTCTCTCCATCTACACACAGCGACTGTTAAAACTGTTAAACATGACAGTGTTTTAAATTTGCAGAAGTTGGATTTTAGATCATCGTCGGGTCAAGCGTAAGATACGAATATCTTAAATATTAAGAGTAATGGAATTCACCAAGTGTATCCGTGACTGGTGATTCAGAGGACAAACGCTGTCGGTTCCATCTGTACTCTGTCACACCAGCAGAAAAATTAGTTGCCAGACCCAACCCAGATATGCAAAGATATTAACCCTTTATACACACCCCACCTGCAAACTTGATCCTATTGCATTTTTTTTCTGTGAAATCATGTATGCAAAGAGGATGTCCTTAAACTTAGGTGGCCCTCCCCAGTAATCTAATTATTAACCCCTTGTTAAACAGTGGGTTGCGAATTTGGAGGAAGCCGGATTGCACTTGTATATGATGTGCGGGGAGGCAGGGGGAGTTGGAATTTTAGGTATTGCAACTTATCCGTGGGGCTTCCCATTGTTGTAAGCGGAGTAATAATCTGTACCGAGTCATCAACCACTGCAACATCTGTTTCCTGGGGTGAGGCTACAGTCCGACACGATTTAAAGACATCAGCCCTCCAGAAAGTCTTAAATTGGGTCGACTCCGGTATTCTGTCTCCAGAATGCCTTTAAAAATATTAATTCTATCAGGACTTCTGCAACAACAGAATTATTGTGATGCTTAAAATCTTTCATTTTATGTAATTCATGCAAGTTATTGCATAAATACTTGGCCCTGGGAATTGTAAATTTGGAAATATGTACTGCTCTTGTGGGTGCACTGTTCGTCCTCGGTAGAAATCGTATTTTGAGTTAATGATGCTTTTATCTCTGCAAACAAAACACGATGCCGCACCAAAATTAGTAACTATTTGGGCGCTGAGTTCGCTTACAAGATCTGGGATATCAATTCATTCATGCTAATACGACCTAAGCGATAATTACTGATATCTGAGTTTCCTGGTTAAGCGGATCATTCTTATCTACAGTTAAAGCATATGAATTCCAGACAGTAGTGTTCTAACCTTTCTCCAATTACACTGCTTGACAATTGAATGTGTACTGTGCAGGTGCAATTGAACACAAAAGTTCTCTGCAAAGCGACGTGTTAGCGGAAATAACTCCCATCAGTCACGCGATTTGCTTGTCCAATAATAAAATATTGATTAGGTTGGTGGTCATGTTATTTGTGTGAAGTCCGTCAATGTTAATACGATGATTTAAAACATCTGCGCTCAACAGTATTCTATGAACATAACTCAGACAAGTCACTCCCCATGAACTGAAGATTAGCCTTTCGCACTAAGTCCCAATACAGGATGAAGCGCTTCTGTTCACTTCAATATTAGAACAGGTTGCTGTGCTCGGCGGTTTTTCTTTTGCGAACTAGATACAAAGGCTGAGAATGCTGCGCTTTTAAAGTTGAAGCCAAAAACTGCTACTATTGCAGTGAGTTTCTGATGCAGCTCTCTCGCCGGAGATGAACCAGTATTTTCTCCTCTCAGGTGCCATTGGACAGCGATGTCAGTAATCTGTATTAAGTTTTGCTTAAGAAATAATTGTGATATTTGGAGACCATTGTGCTATTCTTGGTTCAGCCATCTCACCTTCATGTTTGAGTTAGTAAGTATAACTTGTTTTCCCCAAGGCCTCTTCATGACATCCCCATGCAGGAGCTCTCGTGGATTGCACCATGGGTACAGAAAATCACTGCTGGATCACACAGGGTCAATTCCTCAGGTGCACACATACTCAACAGCACTCGGCAAGTAAAACACAACTATCACACCTGATTATCAAAATTACTCCCAATCAAAGTTAGAAAACTGACATTTTCTGGCTATAAATTAAATGTGGTCCAATACACCAAGAAATACCAACAGATGGTTGTTGTATTAATCGCTGGAACACGAAGAAAATTGATAGAATCTTGAATGGTGACTTTGAAAATATCATTGGTTGGAAGAGGACTTCCTGCTGCCGTGACCCTTGATTTATTTTAAAGGATTTTGAAATATTGTTGATAAAACTAAATTATTGTACCGAGTTGGTCCCCCCACCCCCAGCGGATTGTTTGCATCGGTGCAAACAATGTTCAGTGGAAAGTTGTCATTCAGGTGCGAATGTACTCAAAGTAGACGCGGGTCAGAGGTATGAGACTGGCGACATGATAGCTGTGTCAGATTCCCACGGACTGCCACCCAGTTGTAAACGCAAGTTGAAAAAGTTTGTCAGCTACAGCCATGGCGTCACTGCGACGATATTGATATGTGAACAGAGATTAACGCTGATGATCAGACTGAAGCTGCTGATTTGATAACCTATCCCCCAAGGAGCTGCGAGCTTTATACCTAAACTGCAGACCCCACACCACAGTGACTTTCTTGCAACTTGGGTTTAAAGGACTGCAGTGAAGCAATGACATGTGTGACGGAAACCACACCTGCCAAATGGAAACATTAATTTTGTCATATGGAACACTATCTTAACTTTTACTGGACATTGAACATAACTTTAAAAAGACCACGGAGCAGAACGGCTGAAAACATGGCTGCACATTTGCATTCCAAGAGACAGGTGCATAGAGAGAGAATGGGACTGCTCCCTGATTCAATTAGCAAGGTGGATTTTGTCAAGAGTGATGATCAAAAGACATTGAGAGCCATTGTCTCTGTAAGAGCCAGCACCCACCCCCCCCCCACCCCCCACCACTGAGGGTGTCTCGTAAGCTTTGAAGAATCAACAACCCTCACAGGTGATACTGTTTTAAACAAAGAGCTGGGCACATGACTAACCTGCTGGCCAAATTGGGACTTGATTGAATTGTGCCTCACAGAAAGGTTTGGGACAGACTGCAATTGAACTTCAAGAAGAAAGCATCACTCTCTCCCTGTCTCTCTCTCTAGCAAAGTGCCAGGGACCCACAGAAGCAGCTTAAGCTTCAAGACAGAGGACTTGCTCAGCCTTCTGGTACCAGCAAAACGAGTTTGAAAGTGTGCACTGGGCCCCAACAAGAACTGCAAGACTTAACTTCAAAGACTTTACAGCAAAACTAAAAACAGTAACTGAATTCCATCTATGACTCCAAACCCTCCCCCTTTAATTCTTTCTCCTCCTCTATCTATTTGTTTGTGTGTTTATCTTGTAGGCATGTTAGTGTGATTTTAGTTTTAGAGATACAGCACTGAAACAGGCCCTTCGGCCCACCGAGTCTGTGCCGACCATTAACCACCCATTTTATACAAATCCTACACTAATCCCATATTCCTGTCACATCCCCAACTGTCTCTATATATTTCCCTACCATCTACCTATACTAGTGACAATTTATAATGGCCAATTAACCTATCAACCTGCAAGTCTTTTGGCATGTGGGAGGAAACCGGAGCACCCGGAGGAAACCCACGCAGACACAGGGAGAACTTGCAAACTCCGCACAGGCAGTACCCAGAATCGAACCCGGGTCCCTGGAGCTGTGAGGCTGCGGTGCTAACCACTGCGCCACTGTGCCGCATCATGTATTTTAGTAATTTTAGCTGAGTTAAAGTGGTAAGGTTAATAAACTTACATCTTTTTTGTTTAAACCTAAGAAAGCCTGTCTGGTTATTTTATTTACAATTACAATTATAGAGCAGTGAGCAAGAACTCACTGAGGCAAAACTAAATACACTGTGTTTTAAAAGTTAAACCCTGTTACAGCCAAACCAGGAAATGGGTGAGAAGGGAGCCTGAGACCCCTTCCTCACCCAATCATAACATGTTAAGAAAAAAATCTCTGGGAATAATGGATGAAAGATTGCTTTTATTGTTAGTAAAAGTGGTGTGCAGGTAGACCTTGAGTGTCATGACATCATCCGCACACATAATAATCAAAATGAGCTGCAAATCAGAAAGTAAAAACTTAGTTTTCCAAGCAGCGTAACTCGATTCGCCAAACCCATAACAATTGTGGGAGCAAATTGCTCTCAGTTTCTTGCTGCAACATAATTCTCCCTCGGGTAGTACACTGGTCTCCTGAGAACTTCTTTAACTTCAATTTGAATCTCTGCAACGTCAGCATAGGGGTAACCAGGACAGTCGGGTGGCATTGAATGGATTTATGTGCATGAATACAATGAGGAATACATTTTACCCTGGTCAGAGACTGCTGCAGGAATGGGCAATATAACTCAAGCCTGTTGGTTATGCCTTGCTCTGAACAGATACCAATTTCAAACTGGTACATGTAGTACAACAGCAAGTTTATACTACCAAATGTTAAAAATTATCCATTTGCATTCGGATTATTGATATAATTTATTTTACTATTATAATCATACCACGGGCAGTAACTTACAGTAAAATGCCATGATATTTATGATGTGTTATAAAAGAATTAATGTGTTATTTCTTATGCTGCAATTGGAATGTGAGAAGCCTGGGCAGCATTCTGTGGAGCTACTAGGAATCTACATTCTTTTCCAAACTATGTTTCAGGTATGAATCTCTTGTAGCTGTCCTGTGGCGCTCTCACTAATTGTTAATGGACCAAATGCACAGAGCTTTGGCAAAAGCCTTTTGAGAGCTTAATCAGGACTGCTACACAATATTGGATCGCTCTGGAGTAAAATTACATTTGTTCCAACCAAGAACATCAGAATTGAAGAATCTAAGCTATATATTGTAGGCAAATCAAATCTTAATTTTACAAGTGGCCACAGACTCAGAAGGGGCAAGTCAACAGACAGTTCAGATTGAATTATTTTACAAATAGCCTTTGGAGACAGCTGAGGCATTTTGGTATTGGTAAACTTGAGAAGATTGATTTTGATAGAGAAAGGTATTGAGAGGGATAGAGTAGTGCATGGTATTTTTTGAACTTCAGGCCCAGCCTGATGCACCACAATGGTCTCTTCCAGTCATGTCCATGATTAGTAATCAGTGCAAAGCAAATGGCATGGATTTTCATATCTTTCCCTCTTCTCTTCTCCTGGACTCCTGCTCTGTGAGTCTCACAAATCCCCAGTATTCCACCTAAGTGGCTCCATAGTTACTGTCTCTTTAAGAGTGTTCCCAGTTCAGGCACCCTTAAGGCCTGAAATTACTCTTGGGGATATTTAACAAATGAGTACCTAATCCATTCATATGGCATTTCTGTCTGCTATTTTGTCAGAGGGGTTAATCTATGTAAAACTGGTGCATTAAGTCCTGCAATAACATTTTGACAGAGGAATTTCATACAGATATGTAAGGCACTCATCGGCTATATCTCCAACAATAACTTTAAGGTTACAATTGCTATGCCATAGTTAAACTAAGAATAAAGGATAAACATGAGAATTTGTGTGTGTTTAAGAATAGTTACTTTAAAACATCTTACCCTGAGAGATGAGTGTGGCTATTCTAACTGTGCGAGACTGGACAGAGTTTGTCAGTAGCCTATGAGACAGTGAAGGGTTTCATACACAAGCTAGAACTCTTCAGCAGATGTCCATAGATATTAACTTGCTAGCAGAAATTACTTGATAGCAGTCAGGAAAAAAAAAAACCCTAGTTTATTTTTCCCTAACAATTTAAGGGTCACTGGGGTCAAATATAGCCCCCTGACTGCAGCCCTGGCTGAGGTTAGCCATCTCAAGACAGACTAGGTTACACACAAGGTGTTCCTGATCTACCTGGCTCATTTCAGCATCAGGTAGTGTGTTTGTTCTTTGAGGTTATCAAGGGGGAGCTAAGCTTTCCAGCAGTGAACTAACTAAGGGTAGCCAAACATGTAATGTTAATTGTGCATCATCAAAGAGCCACATGTTTTAAATACAGCATAATAGCACGCTTATTGATACTCTACTTTAACCACAGTTGAAATACCATAAAATGTGGCCCATCAAGTTGTGTTTTGGCATGCTATGCTTTTGAATATAAACTTGAAAACCTTGCTCTCATATTCTGTCTTTCACAAAATTCTTTAATCTTATTCTCACTCAATCTCTTCTGTCATTCCCTTTCTCCCTGTCACTCACATTACATCTTTTTGTTTATCTCTCAGTCCCTCTTTCCCCTACTTTATGAAACCTTTTCAGTTGCCCTGTGTCTCTGGCATTCCCATGCCGTTTCAGAAGATTTTATGCATTCTTTCTCCCCATCTCCCTCCTTCCTTTTTACTTTCATTGTGCCTTTCCCCTCAGATGAAGAAGGACAAAAAGCAAAGCAGAATGTATAAAAACGAAACTAAAGCAAGCAGACACCATTAAATTACCAACAGCAAGTTAGGGTGTGGAGTGGAAAACACTGGTCTTGATCATAATCTCATACTTTCCTTGTACTGCATTTGGCTGACATGGTTAGATTTTGTTTAAGCTGTGCTAAGTACCTCCAAGCTACCTGCACAGATAGCTAAATATAATGAAGCTTGCTGTTGAATGCAACCGAAGAATTATTACACTTAAAATTGAATAGGAAGATTCATGATGACTTTTAAAAAATAACTTGGAGAATCTGAAGATGTAAAACAGCAAAAAATTACAGCTGTTTTCAAAATTATTTTTGATTTTATTTCCTCTACAAAGCCTGATGATACTAATTTTCCTTGAGATACTGCTTCATAAATAATGATTCCTTCTGGGATAAGGTTCCACTAGTATTCCTTATCTCTGGAAAAGGTTCCAAAGTACTAACATTCTATGGGAAACAATTCCACAAGTACTGACTCTCCCTGGCAAAACGTTCCACAAGTAATGATACTTTGGGAAAAAATTCCACAAGTACTGACTCTCTCTGGTAAACAGTTCCACAAGTTCTGACTCACTCTGGTAAACAGTTACACAAGTTCCGACACTCTCTGCTAAACAGTTCCACAAGTATTGACTATCTCTGGGAAACAATTCCACAAGTACTGACTCTCTCTGGAAACAGTTCCACAAGAACAGACTGTCTTAGGGAAACACTTCCACAAGTTCCAACTCTCTGGGAAACAGTTCCACATGTTCTGACTCTCTCTGGTCATCAGGTCTACAAGTACTGACGCTCTCTGTGAAACAGTTCCACGAGTACTGACTCTCTCTGCTAAACAATCCCACGAGTACTGACTTTCTCTGGTAATCAGTTCTACAAGAACTGACTCTCTCTGGTAAACAGTTCCACAAGTACTGACTCTCTCTTGGAAACAGTTCAACATGTACTGCAGCTGTGTCTCTGGGATACAATTCCACATGTACAGATTCTCGCTCGGAAACAGTTCCACAAGTACTGACTGTCAGTGGGAAAAAGTTCCACAAGTACTGACTCTCTCTGGGAAACAGTTCCACAGGTACTGACTTTCTCTGGGAAACAGTTCCACAACTACTGACTTCCACTGGGAAACAGTTCCACAACTGCTGATTCTCTCTGGGAAACAGTTCCACAAGTTCTGACTCTCTCTGGGAAACAGTTCCACAAGTATTGACTCTCTCTGTGAAACAGTTCCACAAGTGCTGACTCTCTCTGGGAAACAGTTCCACAACTGCTGATTCTCTCTGGGAAACAGTTCCACAAGTACTGACTCTCTCTGTGAAACAGTTCAACATGTACTGTAGCTGTGTCTCTGGGATACGATTCCACATGTACAGATTCTCTCTAGGAAACAGTTCCACAAGTACTGGCTGTCAGTGGGAAAAAGTTCCACAAGTGCAGATTCTCTCCAGGAAACAGTTCAACATGTACTGTAGCTGTGTCTCAGGGATACAATTCCACATGAACAGATTCTCTCGGAAACAGTTCCGCAAGGACTGACTGTCAGTGGGAAGAAGTTCCACAAGTGCTGAATCTCTCTGGGAAACAGTTCCAAAAGTGTTGATTCTCTCTGGGAAACAGTTACACAAGTTCCGACACCCTCTGCTAAACAGTTCCACAAGTACTGACTCTCTCAGGGAAACAATTCCACAAGTACTGACTCTCTCTGGGAAACAATTCCACAAGTACTGACTCTCTCTGGGAAACAGTTCCAAAAGTGTTGATTCTCTCTGGGAAACAGTTACACAAGTTCCGACACCCTCTGCTAAACAGTTCCACAAGTACTGACTCTCTCAGGGAAACAATTCCACAAGTACTGACTCTCTCTGGGAAACAATTCCACAAGTACTGACTCTCTCAGGGAAACAATTCCACAAGTACTGACTATCTCAGGGAAACAATTCCACAAGTACTGACTCTCTCTGGGAAACAGTTCCACAAGTACTGACTCTCTCAGGGAAACAATTCCACAAGTGCTGACTCTCTCAGGGAAACAATTCCACAAGTACTGACTCTCTCAGGGAAACAATTCCACAAGTACTGACTATCTCAGGGAAACAATTCCACAAGTACTGACTCTCTCTGGGAAACAGTTCCACAAGAACTGACTTTCTTGGAAACAGTTCCATCAGTACTGGATCTCTCAGTAAACAGTTCCACAAGAACTAACTGTCTTAGGGAAACAGTTCCACAGGTTCTGACTCTCTGGTAATCAGTTCTACAAGTACTGAATCTCTCTGTGAAGCAGTTCCACAAGTACTGAATCTCTCTGGAAACAGTTCCACAAGTTCTGACTCTCGTTGAAACAGTTCCACAAGTACTGACTCACTCTGGTAAACAGTTACACAAGTTCCGACACCCTCTGCTAAACAGTTCCACAAGTATTGACTGTCTCTAGGAAACAATTCCACAAGTACTGACTCTTTCAGGGATACAAGTCCACAAGTATTGACTCTCTCTGTGAAACAATTCCACAAGTACTGACTCTCTCAGGGATACAAGTCCACAAGTATTGACTCTCTCTCGGAAACAGTTCAACATGTACTGCAGCTGTGTCTCTGGGATACGATTCCACATGTACAGATTCTCTCCAGGAAACAGTTCCGCAAGTACTGGCTGTCAGTGGGAAAAAGTTCCACAAGTGCTGATTCTCTCCAGGAAACAGTTCAACATGTACTGTAGCTGTGTCTCTGGGATACAATTCCACATGTACAGATTCTCTCGGGAACAGTTCAGCAAGTACTGACTTTCTCTGGGAAACAGTTCCACAAGTGTTGATTCTCTCTGGGAAACAGTTCCACATGTTCTGACTTTCTCTGGGAAACAGTTCCACAAGTTCTGACTCTCTTGGAAACCGTTCGACAAGTCTTGACTCTCTCCAGGAAACAGTTCAACATGTACTGTAGCTGTGTCTCTGGGAGACAATTCCACATGTACAGACTATCTCTGGGAAATAATTCCACAAGTACTGATTCTCTCAGGGAAACAGTTCCACAAGTGTTGATTCTCTCTGGGAAACAGTTCCACAAGTGCTGATTCTCTCTGGGAAACAGTTCCACAAGTGTTGATTCGCTCTGGGAAACAGTTCCACATATTCTGACTTTCTCTGGGAAACAGTTCCACAAGTGTTGATTCTCTCTGGGAAACAGTTCCACAAGTGTTGATTCTCTCTGGGAAACAGTTCCACAGGTACTGACTTTCTCAGGGAAATAGGTCCATAGGTACTGACGCTCTGTCTCTGTGATACAATTCCACATGTGCTGATTCTTTCTGGGAAACAGTTCCACAAGTCCTGACTTTCTCTGGGAAACAGTTCCACAGGTACTGACACTCTCTGGGAAACAGTTCCACAAGTGTTGATTCTCTCTGGGAAACAGTTCCACAGGTTCTGACTTTCTCTGGGAAACAGTTCCACAGGTACTGACACTCTCTGGTAAACAGTTCCACAAGTGTTGATTCTCTCTGGGAAACAGTTCCACAAGTGTTGATTCTCTCTGGGAAACAGTTCCACATATTCTGACTTTCTCTGGGAAACAGTTCCACAGGTACTGACACTCTCTGGGAAACAGTTCCACAAGTGTTGATTATCTCTGGGAAACAGTTCCACAGGTTCTGACTCTCTCTGGGAATCAGTTCTACAAGTACTGACTCTCTCTAGGAAACAGCTCAACATGTACTGTAGCTGTGTCTCTGAGAGACAATTCCACATGTACAGATTCTCTCCAGGAAACATTTCCGCAAGTACTGACTGTCAGTGGGAATATGTTCCACAAGTGCTGATTCTCTCTGGGAAACTGTTCCACAAGTGTTGATTCTCTCGGGGAAACAGTTCCCCAAGTGTTGATTCTCTCTGGGAAACAGTTCCACAAATTCTGACTTTCTCTGGGCAACAGTTCCACGAGTGCAGATTCTCTCTGGGGAACAGTTACACAAGTTCCGACACTCTCTGCGAAAAAGTTACACAAGTATTGACTATCTCTGGGAAACAATTCCAGAAGTACTCACTCTCTCTGGGAAACAGTTCCACAAGAACTGACTTTCTTGGAAACAGTTCCACAAGTACTGGATCTCTCTGTAAACAGTTCCACAAGAACTGACTGTCTTAGGGATACAGTTCCACAGGCTCTGACTCTCTGGTAATCAGTTCTACAAGTACTGACTCTCTCTGTGAAACAGTTCCACAAGTACTGACTCTCTCTGTGAAACAATTCAACAAGTACTGAATCTCTCTGTGAAACAGTTCCACAAGTACTGACTCTCTCTGGTAAACAGTTCCACAAGTACTGACTCTCTCTGTGAAACAATTCCACAAGTACTGACTGTCTAAGGAAACAGTTCCACAAGTACTGACTCTCTCTGTGAAACAATTCCACAAGTACTGACTCTCTCTGTGAAACAATTCCACAAGTACTGACTCTCTCTGTGAAACAATTCCACAAGTACTGACTGTCTCTGGTAAACAGTTCCACAAGTACTGACTGTCTAAGGAAACAGTTCCACAAGTACTGACTCTCTATGGGAAACAGTTCCACAAGTACTGACTCTCTCTGTGAAACAATTCCACAAGTACTGACTCTCTCTGTGAAACAATTCCACAAGTACTGACTCTCTCTGTGAAACAATTCCACAAGTACTGACTGTCTCTGGTAAACAGTTCCACAAGTACTGACTGTCTAAGGAAACAGTTCCACAAGTACTGACTCTCTCTGTGAAACAATTCCACAAGTACTGACTCTCTCTGTGAAACAATTCCACAAGTACTGACTCTCTCTGTGAAACAATTCCACAAGTACTGACTGTCTCTGGTAAACAGTTCCACAAGTACTGACTGTCTAAGGAAACAGTTCCACAAGTACTGACTCTCTATGGGAAACAGTTCCACAAGTACTGACTCTCTCTGTGAAACAGTTCCACAAGTACTGACTCTCTCTGTGAAACAATTCAACAAGTACTGACTCTCTCTGTGAAACAGTTCCAGAAGTACTGACTCTCTCTGGTAAACAGTTCCACAAGTATTGACTGTCTAAGGAAACAGTTCCACAAGTACTGATTCTCTCTGGGAAACAGTTCCACAAGAACTGACTTTCTTGGAAACAGTTCCACAAGTACTGGATCTCTCTGTAAACAGTTCCACAAGAACTGACTGTCTTAGGGATACAGTTCCACAGGTTCTGACTCTCTGGGAAACAGTTCCACAGGTTCTGACTCTCTGGTAATCAGTTCTACAAGTACTGGCTCTCTCTGTGAAACAATTCAACAAGTACTGACTCTCTCTGATAAACAGTTCCACAAGTACTGACTGTCGAAGGAAACAGTTCCACAAGTACTGACTGTCGAAGGAAACAATTCCACAAGTACTGACTCTCTCTGGGAAACAGTTCCACAAGTACTGACTCTCTCTGTGAAACAATTCCACAAGTACTGACTCTCTCTGTGAAACAGTTCCACAAGTACTGACTGTCTCTAGGAAACAGTTACACAAATACTGACACTCTCTGGTAAACAGTTCCACAAATACTGACTGTCTCTAGGAAACAGTTCCAGAAGTAATGACTCTCTCTGTGAAACAGTTCCACAAGTACTGACTCTCTCTGGTAAACAGTTGCACAAGTACTGACTCAGTCTGGGAAGCAGTTCCACAACTACTGACTCTCTGAGGGAAACAGTTCCACAATTACAGAGTCTCACAGGGAAACAGTTCCACAAGTACTGACTCTCGTGGAAACATTTCCACAAGTTCTGACTCTCTCTTTGGGAAACAGTTCGACAAGTACTTACACTCTCTGGGAAACAGTTGCACAAATTCTGATTGTCTTGGAAATAGTTCCACAAGTTCTGACTCGGCTGGAAACTGTTCCACAAGTACTGACCCACTCTGGGAAACATTTCGACAAGTATTGACTCTCTGAGGGAAACAGTTCCACAAGTACTGAATCTCTCAGGGAAACAATTCCACACATACTGACTCTCACAGGGAAACAGTTCCTCAAGTATTGACTCTCACAGGGAAACATTTCCACAAGTACTGACTCTCTCAGGGAAACAGTTCGACAAGTTCAGTCTCTCTCTGGAAACAGTTCCACAAGAACTGACTCTCTTGGAATCTGTTCCACAAGTACTGACTCTCCGGGAAACATTTCCACAAGTACTGACTCTCTCGGGGAAACAATTCCACAAATACTGACTCTCTCTGGGAAACTGTTCCACAAGTACTGACTCTCACAGGGAAACAGTTCCTCAAGTATTGACTCTCACAGGGAAACAATGCCACAAGTACTGACTCTCTCAGGGAAACAGTTCCTCAAGTATTGACTCTCACAGGGAAACAGTGCCACAAGTACTGACTCTCACAGGGAAACAGTTCCTCAAGTATTGACTCTCACAGGGAAACAGTGCCACAAGTACTGACTCTCTCAGGGAAACAGTTCCTCAAGTATTGACTCTCACAGGGAAACAGTGCCACAAGTACTGACTCTCACAGGGAAACAGTTCCTCAAGTATTGACTCTCACAGGGAAACAGTGCCACAAGTACTGACTCTCTCAGGGAAACAGTTCCTCAAGTATTGACTCTCACAGGGAAACAGTGCCACAAGTACTGACTCTCACAGGGAAACAGTTCCTCAAGTATTGACTCTCACAGGGAAACAGTGCCACAAGTACTGACTCTCACAGGGAAACAGTTCGACAAGTACTGACTCTTTTGGAAACAGTTCCACAAGTACTGACTCTCCCTGGGTTGGCTCTCTCTGGTAAACAGCTGCACAAGTACTGACTCTCTCTGGTAAACAGTTGCACAAGTACTGACTCTCTCTGGGAAACAGTTCCACAAATACTAACTCTCTCTAGGAAACAATTCCACAAGTACTGGCTCTCTCTGGTAAACAGTTGCACAAGCACTGACTCTCTCTGGTAAACAGTTCCACAAGTAATGATTCTCTCCGGGAAACAATTCCACAAATACTGACTCTCTCTGGGAAACAGTTCCACAAATACTGACTCTCTCTGGGAAACAGTTCCACAAGTATTGACTGTCTAAGGAAACAGTTCCACAAGTACTGACTTTCTTGGAAACAGTTCCACAAGTACTGGATCTCTCTGTAAACAGTTCCACAAGAACTGACTGTCTTAGGGATACAGTTCCACAGGTTCTGACTCTCTGGGAAACAGTTCCACAGGTTCTGACTCTCTGGTAATCAGTTCTACAAGTACTGACTCTCTCTGTGAAACAATTCAACAAGTACTGACTCTCTCTGATAAACAGTTCCACAAGTACTGACTGTCTAAGGAAACAGTTCCACAAGTACTGACTCTCTCTGGGAAACAGTTCCACAAGTACTGACTCTCTCTGGGAAACAGTTCCACAAGTACTGACTCTCTCTGGGAAACAATTCCACAAGTACTGACTCTCTCTGTGAAACAATTCCACAAGTACTGACTCTCTCTGTGAAACAGTTCCACAAGTACTGACTGTCTCTAGGAAACAGTTACACAAATACTGACACTCTCTGGTAAACAGTTCCACAAATACTGACTGTCTCTAGGAAACAGTTCCAGAAGTAATGACTCTCTCTGGGAAACAATTCCACAAGTTCAGTCTCTCTCTGGGAAACAGTTCCACAAGTAATGACTCTCTCTGGGAAACAATTCCACAAGTTCAGTCTCTCTCTGGGAAACAGTTCCACAAGTACTGACTCTCTCTGGAAACAGTTCCACAAGTTCTGACTCGGCTGGAAACTGTTCCACAAGTACTGACCCTCTCTGGGAAACATTTCCACAAGTACTGACTCTCTCGTGGAAATAGTTCCACAAGTATTGACTCTCTCAGGGAAACAGTTCCACAAGTACTGAATCTCTCAGGGAAACAATTCCACACATACTGACTCTCACAGGGAAACAGTTCCTCAAGTATTGACTCTCACAGGGAAACAGTGCCACAAGTACTGACTCTCACAGGGAAACAGTTCGACAAGTACTGACTCTTTTGGAAACAGTTCCACAAGTACTGACTCTCCCTGGGTTGGCTCTCTCTGGTAAACAGCTGCACAAGTACTGACTCTCTCTGGTAAACAGTTGCACAAGTACTGACTCTCTCTGGGAAACAGTTCCACAAATACTAACTCTCTCTAGGAAACAATTCCACAAGTACTGGCTCTCTCTGGTAAACAGTTGCACAAGCACTGACTCTCTCTGGTAAACAGTTCCACAAGTAATGATTCTCTCCGGGAAACAATTCCACAAATACTGACTCTCTCTGGGAAACAGTTCCACAAATACTGACTCTCTCTGGGAAACAGTTCCACAAGTACTGAATCTCTCAGGGAAACAATTCCACACATACTGACTCTCTCTGGTAAACAGTTCCACAAATACTGACTCTCTCTGGGAAACAGTTCCACAAATACTGACTCTCTCTGGGAAACAGTTCCACAAATACTGACTCTCTCTGGGAAACAGTTCCACAAGTACTGAATCTCTCAGGGAAACAATTCCACACATACTGATTCTCTCTGTGAAACAATTCAACAAGTACTGACTCTCTCTGATAAACAGTTCCACAAGTACTGACTGTCTAAGGAAACAGTTCCACAAGTACTGACTCTCTCTGTGAAACAATTCCACAAGTACTGACTCTCTCTGTGAAACAGTTCCACAAGTACTGACTGTCTCTAGGAAACAGTTACACAAATACTGACACTCTCTGGTAAACAGTTCCACAAATACTGACTGTCTCTAGGAAACAGTTCCAGAAGTAATGACTCTCTCTGGGAAACAATTCCACAAGTTCAGTCTCTCTCTGGGAAACAGTTCCACAAGTACTGACTCTCTCTGGAAACAGTTCCACAAGTTCTGACTCGGCTGGAAACTGTTCCACAAGTACTGACCCTCTCTGGGAAACATTTCCACAAGTACTGAATCTCTCGTGGAAATAGTTCCACAAGTATTGACTCTCTGAGGGAAACAGTTCCACAAGTACTGAATCTCTCAGGGAAACAATTCCACACATACTGACTCTCACAGGGAAACAGTTCCTCAAGTATTGACTCTCACAGGGAAACATTTCCACAAGTACTGACTCTCTCAGGGAAACAGTTCGACAAGTTCAGTCTCTCTCTGGAAACAGTTCCACAAGAACTGACTCTCTTGGAATCTGTTCCACAAGTACTGACTCTCCGGGAAACATTTCCACAAGTACTGACTCTCTCGGGGAAACAGTTCCACAAATACTGACTCTCTCTGGGAAACAGTTCCACAAATACTGACTCTCTCAGGGAAACAATTCCACACATACTGACTCTCACAGGGAAACAGTTCCTCAAGTATTGACTCTCACAGGGAAACAGTGCCACAAGTACTGACTCTCTCAGGGAAACAGTTCCTCAAGTATTGACTCTCACAGGGAAACAGTGCCACAAGTACTGACTCTCTCAGGGAAACAGTTCCTCAAGTATTGACTCTCACAGGGAAACAGTGCCACAAGTACTGACTCTCACAGGGAAACAGTTCCTCAAGTATTGACTCTCACAGGGAAACAGTGCCACAAGTACTGACTCTCACAGGGAAACAGTTCGACAAGTACTGACTCTTTTGGAAACATTTCCACAAGTACTGACTCTCTCGGGGAAACAGTTCCACAAATACTGACTCTCTCTGGGAAACTGTTCCACAAGTACTGAATCTCTCAGGGAAACAATTCCACACATACTGACTCTCACAGGGAAACAGTTCCTCAAGTATTGACTCTCACAGGGAAACAGTGCCACAAGTACTGACTCTCTCAGGGAAACAGTTCCTCAAGTATTGACTCTCACAGGGAAACAGTGCCACAAGTACTGACTCTCACAGGGAAACAGTTCCACAAGTACTGACTCTCTCTGGTAAACAGTTCCACAAATACTAACTCTCTCTAGGAAACAATTCCACAAGTACTGGCTCTCTCTGGGAAACAGTTCCACAAATACTAACTCTCTCTAGGAAACAATTCCACAAGTACTGACTCTCTCTGGTAAACAGTTCCACAAGTAATGATTCTCTCCGGGAAACAATTCCACAAATACTGACTCTCTCTGGGAAACAGTTCCACAAATACTGACTCTCTCTGGGAAACAGTTCCACAAGTATTGACTCTCACAGGGAAACAGTTCCACAAGTACCGAATCTGTGGAAAACAGTTCCCCAAGTCCTGACTTTCTCTGGGAAACATTTACATAATTGCTGACTCTCACAGGGAAACAATTCCACAAGTACTGACTCTCCCTGGAAACAGTTCGACAAGTGCTGACTCTCTCTGGAAACAGTTCCACAAAGACTGACTGTCTCATGGAAACAGATCCACAAATTCTGACTCTCTTGGAAACAGTTCGACAAATCCTGACTCTCTCTGGGAATCAGGTGCACAAGTACTGACTCTCTCTGGGAAACATTTCCACAAGTACTGACTCTCTCGGGGAAACAGTTGCACAAGTACTGACTCAGTCTGGGAAGCAGTTCCACAAGTACTAACTCTCTGAGGGAAACAGTTCCACAATTACTGAGTCTCACAGGGAAACAGTTCCACAAGTACTGACTCTCGTGGAAACATTTCCACAAGTTCTGACTCTCTCTTTGGGAAACAGTTCGACAAGTACTTACACTCTCTGGGAAACAGTTGCACAAATTCTGATTGTCTTGGAAACAGTTCCACAAGTTCAGTCTCTCTCTGGAAACAGTTCCACAAGTACTGACTCTCTCAGGGAAACAATTCCACACATACTGACTCTCACAGGGAAACAGTTCCTCAAGTATTGACTCTCACAGGGAAACAGTGCCACAAGTACTGACTCTCACAGGGAAACAGTTCCTCAAGTATTGACTCTCACAGGGAAACAGTGCCACAAGTACTGACTCTCTCAGGGAAACAGTTCCTCAAGTATTGACTCTCACAGGGAAACAGTTCGACAAGTACTGACTCTCACAGGGAAACAGTTCCTCAAGTATTGACTCTCACAGGGAAACAGTGCCACAAGTACTGACTCTCACAGGGAAACAGTGCCACAAGTACTGACTCTCACAGGGAAACAGTTCGACAAGTACTGACTCTTTTGGAAACAGTTCCACAAGTACTGACTCTCCCTGGGTTGGCTCTCTCTGGTAAACAGCTGCACAAGTACTGACTCTCTCAGGGAAACAGTTCCACAAATACTAACTCTCTCTAGGAAACAATTCCACAAGTACTGGCTCTCTCTGGTAAACAGTTGCACAAGCACTGACTCTCTCTGGTAAACAGTTCGACAAGTACTGACTCTCCCTGGGTTGGCTCTCTCTGGTAAACAGCTGCACAAGTACTGACTCTCTCTGGTAAACAGTTGCACAAGTACTGACTCTCTCAGGGAAACAGTTCCACAAATACTAACTCTCTCTAGGAAACAATTCCACAAGTACTGGCTCTCTCTGGTAAACAGCTGCACAAGTACTGACTCTCTCTGGTAAACAGTTGCACAAGTACTGACTCTCTCAGGGAAACAGTTCCACAAATACTAACTCTCTCTAGGAAACAATTCCACAAGTACTGACTCTCTCTGGTAAACAGCTGCACAAGTACTGACTCTCTCGAGGAAACAATTCCACAAGTACTGACTATGTCTGGTAAACAGTTCCACAAGTTCAGTCTCTCCCTGGAAACAGTTCCACATGTTCTGACTCTCTTGGAAACAGTTCAACAAGTCCTGACTCTCTTGGAAACAGTTCGACAAGTACTGACTCTCTTGGAAACAGTTCAACAAGTCCTGACTCTCTTGGAAACAGTTCGACAAGTACTGACTCTCTCGGGGAAACAGTTCCACAAGTTCTGACTCTCTTGGAAACAGTTCGACAAGTACTGACTCTCTTGGAAACAGTTCAACAAGTCCTGACTCTCTTGGAAACAGTTCGACAAGTACTGACTCTCTCGGGGAAACAGTTCCACAAGTTCTGACTCTCTTGGAAACAGTTCGACAAGTACTGACTCTCTTGGAAACAGTTCAACAAGTCCTGACTCTCTTGGAAACAGTTCGACAAGTACTGACTCTCTCGGGGAAACAGTTCCACAAGTTCTGACTCTCTTGGAAACAGTTCCACAAGTACTGACTCTCTCTAGGAAACAGTTCGACAAGTACTGACTCAGTCTGGGAAACAGTTCCACAAGTACTGACTCTCTGAGGGAAACAGTTCCACAAGTCCTGACTCTCTTGGAAACAGTTCGACAAGTACTGACTCTCTCGGGGAAACAGTTCCACAAGTTCTGACTCTCTTGGAAACAGTTCCACAAGTACTGACTCTCTCTAGGAAACAGTTCGACAAGTACTGACTCTCTCTAGGAAACAGTTCGACAAGTACTGACTCAGTCTGGGAAACAGTTCCACAAGTACTGACTCTCTGAGGGAAACAATTCCACAAGTACTGACTCTCACAGGGAAACAGTTCCACAAGTACTGACTCTCATGGAAACAGTTCCACAAGTTCTGTCTCTCTTTGGGAAACAGTTCGACAAGTACCTACACTCTCTGGGAAACAGTTCCACAATTTCTGATTGTCTTGGATTTAGTTCCACAAGTTCAGTCTCTCCCTGGAAACAGTTCCACAAGTTCAGTCTCTCTCTGGAAACAGTTCCACAAGTTCTGACTCTCTTGGAAACAGTTCGACAAGTACTGACTCTCTTGGAAACAGTTCAACAAGTTCTGACTCTCTTGGAAACAGTTCCACAAGTACTGACTCTCTTGGAAACAGTTCAACAAGTACTGACTCTCTCTAGGAAACAGTTCGACAAGTACTGACTCTCTCGAGGAAACAGTTCCACAAGTTCTGACTCTCTTGGAAACAGTTCCACAAGTACTGACTCTCTTGGAAACAGTTCAACAAGTACTGACTCTCTCTAGGAAACAGTTCGACAAGTACTGACTCTCTCGAGGAAACAGTTCCACAAGTACTGAATCTCACAGGGAAACAGTTCCACAAGTTCTGATTGTCTTGGAAATAGTTCCACAAGTTCAGTCTCTCCCTGGAAACAGTTCCACATGTTCTGACTCTCTTGGAAACAGTTCAACAAGTCCTGACTCTCTTGGAAACAGTTCGACAAGTACTGACTCTCTCGGGGAAACAGTTCCACAAGTTCTGACTCTCTTGGAAACAGTTCGACAAGTACTGACTCTCTTGGAAACAGTTCAACAAGTACTGACTCTCTTGGAAACAGTTCAACAAGTCCTGACTCTCTTGGAAACAGTTCGACAAGTACTGACTCTCTCGGGGAAACAGTTCCACAAGTTCTGACTCTCTTGGAAACAGTTCCACAAGTACTGACTCTCTTGGAAACAGTTCAACAAGTACTGACTCTCTCTAGGAAACAGTTCGACAAGTACTGACTCTCTCTCTGGGAAACAGTTCCACAAGTTCTGACTCTCTTGGAAACAGTTCGACAAGTACTGACTCTCTTGGAAACAGTTCAACAAGTCCTGACTCTCTTGGAAACAGTTCGACAAGTACTGACTCTCTCGGGGAAACAGTTCCACAAGTTCTGACTCTCTTGGAAACAGTTCAACAAGTCCTGACTCTCTTGGAAACAGTTCGACAAGTACTGACTCTCTCGGGGAAACAGTTCCACAAGTTCTGACTCTCTTGGAAACAGTTCAACAAGTCCTGACTCTCTTGGAAACAGTTCGACAAGTACTGACTCTCTCGGGGAAACAGTTCCACAAGTACTGACTCAGTCTGGGAAACAGTTCCACAAGTACTGACTCTCTGAGGGAAACAGTTCCACAAGTACTGACTCTCACAGGGAAACAGTTCCACAAGTACTGACTCTCACAGGGAAACAGTTCCACAAGTACTGACTCTCACAGGGAAACAGTTCCACAAGTACTGACTCTCACAGGGAAACAGTTCCACAAGTACTGACTCTCTGAGGGAAACAGTTCCACAAGTACTGACTCTCACAGGGAAACAGTTCCACAAGTACTGACTCTCACAGGGAAACAGTTCCACAAGTACTGACTCTCACAGGGAAACAGTTCCACAAGTACTGACTCTCACAGGGAAACAGTTCCACAAGTACTGACTCTCACAGGGAAACAGTTCCACAAGTACTGACTCTCATGGAAACAGTTCCACAAGTTCTGTCTTTCTTTGGGAAACAGTTCGACAAGTACCTACACTCTCTGGGAAACAGTTCCACAATTTCTGATTGTCTTGGATTTAGTTCCACAAGTTCAGTCTCTCCCTGGAAACAGTTCCACAAGTTCAGTCTCTCTCTGGCAAATAGTTCGACAAGTTCAGTCTCTCTCTGGAAACAGTTCCACAAGAACTGACTCTCTTGGAATCTGTTCCACAAGTACTGACTCTCTCCGGGAAACATTTCCACAAGTACTGACTCTCTCCGGGAAACATTTCCACAAATACTGACTCTCTCTGGGAAACTTTTCCACAAGTACTGACTCTCTCAGGGAAACAGTTCCACAAATACTGAATCTCTCAGGGAAACAATTCCACACATACTGACTCTCACAGGGAAACAGTTCCTCAAGTATTGACTCTCACAGGGAAACAGTACCACAAGTACTGTGTCTCTGGGAAACAGTTCCACGTGTACTGATTCTCTCTGGGAAATTGTTTGAGAATTACTGACTCTCTAGATTACAGTGAAAGAAGGAAAGAAACTGCCTTTATATAGCACTTTCACCACCTGAGGATGTCCCAGAATTCTTTAGACCCAATTAATTACTTTTGATGTGTCGCCTTTATTGTAATTTGGGAAATGTGCCAGCTAATTTGACACAGCAATGTTCCACAAAAATAATGAGATAATGTCCCGGTACTCTCTTTATAGGTGATGATTGAGGCATAAATATCAACCAGAACATCAGGGATAGCTCCCCTGCTCCTGTTTGTCACAATACCATGGGTTTTTTTTCATCCTCCTGAGAGGGTAGATGGTGCTTCAGTTTAACATCTCATCCAAAAAATACTGACTGCCTCTAGGTTAGAGTTCCACAGATGCACTTGCAGCAAGTACCTGTCCTGTGAGTGATAGGTTGTAGAATCATCTGTTAAATACCATAGTTCGATCTGGCTCAGTGCTCAGCTCTGCTGACTCGAGTTCTATACCTGCTGCCCTCCTCTGTGCAGCTGGAGAATATCATTAGTCAAATCTGCTTGTGTACTTTCCAGGTCAGAATGGTGCAATCATTGCTGCAGCTTTGAGCGATATTATGACGGCTGTACAACATCATCTGGATGCTGACTCAATGCAATTTCCCTGTCGTGATTTTTTTCCCCTTTGTTCTAGTTCAAGTACCATTGGGAGCTTTTCTACAAATAAAATCAGAAATGAAGTCAATCATTTGCTCTCTGGGAAGAGTATAAATGTAATTTACTCCTTTATGTCATTTTCTACCATATAAGAACTAACACACTTGTACCTTGCAGCCAGAAAGCAAGCTACCTTTTAAGATAAAATATAGAAAATACACTTGAGTAAATAGTTAAATACATTGAATATATGAGTAGATAATGGGACACTGTTTCCAGTGGCAGTCGGATTGGTTACAAGAGGACGTAGATTCAAGGTGATTGGCAAAAGTACCAGAGGCATTGGGCTGAATTTTACCCCGCCCCCGCCAGTCGAATGGTGGTCTAGGGGCAGCGTAAAGTTGAGCAGGAGGCTCTCAAAGGCCATCCCACCCCGATCCTACCTCCAGCCAACTTTATGGAGGTTGGGCGGGAGGGGGGAAAATGACCCACCTGTCCGAGGCCAATCAAGGCCCCTAAGTGGCCACTTAACGGCCACTTAAATGCCTTTGCCCGCCTCCATGGGTACTTTACCCATGTCAAGCGGGCGTGCTGGGGGCATAAAAGGCCAGCCAGCGATAGTTGCCGGCCTTTCCACCCGCTGGTGGGGGGGCGGTGTGTGCCATGGCAGTCGGGCACAGGGTGCCAAATTGAGGCCCACCCCCATCTCCCAACCCACCCCCAGGACCCAAGACGCCTCCCCTTCCCCCGAAACGACCACCCTTGCCTCACCGGGGCGTGCCCAATTCCCTCGTCGAGGCATCGAAAACCTATCTTGGATCCCGGCTCTATGGCATCCTCCTTGTTCGGCAGGGCTGCAGTCCCAGCAGTGGCCACCGCTCCCGGTGGCGCTGCTGGGACTAAGATTGGCTGGTAGTTCACTGAGGCGGGTCCTCCTCCCTCAGGCAGGTGGAAGTCCCGCCTCGGGACAATTAAAGTCCTGGGACCCGTAAAATGCAGGTCAGATCCCCGGGCTAGGTGGAAGCGGGTTTGCCACCGACTTCTACATCGGTGGCCAAGTCCCGTCCGCCTATGGTAAAATCCAGCCCATTCTTTTCACACAATGAGTTGTTATGATCTGGAATGCGCTGCCTGAAAGGGTAGTGAAAGCAGATTCAATAGTAATATTCAAAATAGAACTGGGAAAATACAGGGTCATAGAGTCATTTATGGCACAGAATGAGGGAAACAATTACAGAGCTATGGGGAATGAGCAGCTGAGTGGAATTAGATGAAAAGCTCTTCCAAAGAGCCATCGCAGGCATGATGAGCCGAATGAATCCCTTTTGTGTTGTATCATTCAATGATTCTGTATTGTGGAGGCAGTGTGACAAGACCCTGTATTCAGCAAGTTCAGATTTGTTCATTGATAAGAAGCTGAGGTGAAAGGTTAAAGTTCGTATTACAAGAAACTAACAAAGTTGAAGAGAGTAATAGCAAAGAAGATGAAGTGTGCAAGTAAAATTGCCACATCACCATTCCTTGTCTAACTACCTAACTTCATGCAGAAGGTGATTCACATTGTGCTGGGTGGTCCATTGACATCTGTACTTAAAGTCGTTTCCATTGTCATCACATCTTTTTCTTTCCCTTTCAGTAAACTTTGTATAATAACATGGGTATGGTAGTGCAGCAGTTATGTTACTGTGCTGGTAATCCAGATGCCTGGACTAAGATAATGTGGGGTTAATTCCCACCACGGGAATTTGAATTCAGTTTCAAAAAATCTAGAAATATGAAGCTGGTATCAGTAAATGTTACCATCATACTGTCAGACCATGTTAAAAAAAAACAACAGGTTCACTAGTGTCCTTTAGGGGAAAAAAAACTTGTCTTTATCCGGTCTGGCATATATGCGATTCTGACCCCACAGCAACATGATTTGCTCTTAAATGTCTTCTGAAGAGCCTAGCAAGCCACTCAGTTGCATTAGTATGACCTTCTCAAATGCAATTAAGGGTAGGCAATAAACACTGACGTTGCTAGTGATGCCCACATCCCGAGAATGAATATATTTTAAAAATTACAGTTGCTTTAAATGACTTGCAAGATGTATATGAAAGTTGAAGCAATAGGTTCTGAACCTACTTAAATTGCTTGTGGTATTAGTCTCACTACCTCTCATGGATATAGTAAGCTCTGCAAGGATGTTATACTGTCCTGAGGAACTTGCTCTCTCCCTTTTCTCTATTTACTCTCCCTGCCTCATAACTATGACCACTCTTGAACTTTACCTTACCATCCCTTCTTTTTTTCATTCACAAGATGTGGGCATCACTGGCATGGCCAGCATTTATTGCTCATCCCTAATTGCCCTTGAAAAGGTGATGGTGAGCCACCTTCTTAACCTGCTGCAGTCCCTGTGGTGAAGGAGCTCTCACAGTGCTGTTTGGGAGGGAGTTCCAGAATTATGATCCAGCGATGATGAAGGAACAGCGATATATTTCCAAGTCAGGATGGTGCATGACTTGGCTGGGAACTTGGAGGCAGGAAGCCTGCTGGCCTTGTCCTTCTAGGTGGTAGGGGTCACAGGTTTGGGAGGTGCTGTTGAAGATGGCTCCCCAATTGCCTTTTGATCATCAGTCTTTCCTTCCACTAACACTCTATAAACTTAAAATGTCCTTTTAATGACTACTTCTTGACTTAAATAATATACTGTCCTACTCTATTCAGTCTCACTAGTGTACTACACTATGGGCAATGAACTTTCACTTATTTTACAATAAGTACAAACAGAATCTATCCAGTGGGTTTTGGAAGGTTTCTTCAACAGAAGAAAGATATTGATCTCCAATTCAAATGCGTGCAGCACGAACATGATTCTCAAATGAAGTCTGGATGTAGCATCCAAGCAGCTGGTGTAAAGCTAAGTGCTGAGGCGGAGCTGAAAGTGTTAAGGCTGGTGGCAACACTATGGCTTAGAAATTTGATAGTCCCTGAACAGGTGCAATCAACTTTCTAGGTCTGTCCTTGTTACAGCTTAGTTGACAACAAATTCCACAAAATCTCAAGTTGGCTTATTTCAGTCAGATCTGCACTTAAAGGTTTCACTAAGGATCCACTACCCAAATGAAATTGCATTGAGTCTGTAATTATTATAGAACTATTTAGTATCTTGGGGTGGGTTTCATGTTTATGAACTAACTTCTTAATTGCACATCATTTTTCAGCAGCATACTCTATATTATCAGGTCTCTTTGTGTCTCTACAAAAATAGAGGCAATAATTTTGCCATACATATAACTACATGATGATTCACAATGTAAATGCTAGTTTGTGCTAAGTAAGCTAATGCCCGAATAACCTTTCCGTTATATGCACTTAACAGATGCTAATATGACCACTGACAGGAATAATTAAACTGTAATATGTCCAAAATTGATAAATGATTGAATAATCCATAACATGGAATGGTTCCAACATGTGAAATAGACTTTCATTTTGGTAGTGGAGCCAAAAAACATTGATTCATTTAAGAAACAAGTTATTTCTGGGTGGGTAAGATAAGATGGGCCAGAACAGTCTTCCCCAGCCTTATCCTGTGATTTTATAATTGTGCACCAGCCCCGCCAAACAAATTTCTCTGCAGCACCTGTGGAAGAGCCTGTCACTCCAGAATTGGCCTTTATAGCCACTCCAGGCGCTGCTTCACAAACCACTGACCACCTCCAGGTGCATATCCATTGTCTCTCGAGATAAGGAGGCCCAAAGAAGAAGAAGAAGAAGAAGAAGAAGATAATTAGCTAAATCTTAAGTGCATTAATGCTACCTGATGATTGAAAAAAATTCTTACCTAATATCCCATTTCTTTATCATTGGAATAAGATAACTATTTCTACTGTAGATCTGACCTCAATTGTCAAAATACTTAACATACACTCCACGCCTAGCTTCCAATTCTGCGATGTTACCTAACAGAATTAAGCATTTCATGGGAGTGTTAACCTTTTCAACAGAACCAGGCTGTAATTAGGTTTCAGCAGACTATACCCACAGTGGCATTAACCTACATTTCTACTCAAATGATTGCCTTTAGTCTTTTGTTGTGTGAATCAGGCTTCGCTGTCTCTCTCTCTGTATATATATCTGTAACCTGTGCAATGCTGTAAAAAAATCAGATAAATTGCAGAGAAATTGAAATATATGAATATTGTACAATGTCCCAAAAACATTTGTGAGATTCAAAATTAGATAGTCAAGGTGATTTAGAGAGTGCCCACCTCCCATGGAACCTGGCCTGTAGATGACAGGGACCCTCACAGACCCCAGCAGAAGTCAGTCCCTTCAGGAGAGGAATCAGAAGGTTTTGAGTTCCAATCCCACTCAAGAGATTTGAGCACAAATTCTAGGCTGGCACTCCAGTGCAGTACTGAGAAAGTGCTGCACTAGCGGAGGTGCCGTCTTTTGGATGAGGTATTAAACCGAGGCATTATATGCTCTCTCAATTAAAAGATCCCATGGCACTATTTCGAGCAAGAGCAGGGGATTTCTCCAGCTGACCTGGCTAATATTATCCCTCAATGAACATTACTGAAACATGTTATCTGCTCATGATTTCACTGCTGTTTGTGGGGGTTTGCTGTGTACAAATTAGTTGTCGCGTTTCCTCCATTAAAACAGTGATAACACTTCAAAAGTACTTTGTTGGCTTGTAAAGCACCTTGGAATGTCCTGAGATCATAAAAGGCTCTATATAAATGCATGTTTTTTTCTTCATGTAAACTAAGCTGGTCCATCAGCCAGGCAATCTGACAGAACCACTTGCTCCAGCAACTCTGCAAAATAAAGGCACCATTCAGAAAAGCTCAAGTCATTTCCAATATTGTATTGGGTGCTGAAAATAGACAGTAGTTGATTGTATTGCACAGGACAGTGAAGGGCAAGTTCAAGGCAGGGTGCCAGAAAATACTTCATAATATGCAGGGCAATCAATGGCTGGCACAGTTTGTTGGGAAGGGTGGTTAAGGCAGGGCACTGGAGTCATTTAAGAAACAGCTACATGACATAATGGGAAGACAGTAGGGTTGGTATACTGGAAGGATGAGATCAAATGGACCAAAGGGTTTTTATCATCTGAACCAATCCTGTATATTTGAAATAATATTGAATTGGTTTGAGAAAATAAAATTTATACAAGCGAATGTTACTATCAGTACCTTGATTAGAAATCAAACTCTCACAGTTAATTATGATCACCATTCAAATCTTTTTCTTTTTAATTTAGTTATAATGTTTTTTTTAAATATTGATGCATATTGAGAGAATTGACTTTGTAGAGTTACTGTGCTTGACTATGAGTGGTACAGACTTGGCTTCAGCAGAGAAACAAGCCTTTAACTTTAATTTCATCACACTATGAGGCCTGCTAACACTATTAAACTAATTCCTCTGATGATGTCATCAGTATTCACATGTGAATAACCGTATTCAAAAGTAATAAATTGAAAGGCAGAAATAAACTTAGGGATATTCAGTTACAAATTCTCTGTAATAGGTAAGGTATCAGAGATAATGATGTCAGAGATATTTAAAATGCATATGTAGTGGAAGAATTAGAGGAATGTGCTTTAATAGGCTGAGTGTTGTTTGTTGTTCTTATATAAAATTAAGTTTTATCTTTAAAAGATCTGGTCATTTGCCCTTGAAGCTGCCCATATTTAGGTGAAGATAACTTTTGTTGTACACATGATGAAGATGAAGAGAAACTCGCTACACACAGCTACCTAGTGGATGAAGCCTGAAACTACATAGTGAGAGCTGACATAGCAAAACTGAATGAGAAAACATTGACATATCAATTTACAGTGGGAAAATCTGACAAAAAATCCAGGACTAAGATCATGCCAACTTGAAGTAAGGCTTGTGAATAAGAAATGGAACATCGGAACAGGAGTAGGCCATTCAGCTCCTCAAGCATGTTCCACCATTCAATTTGATCATGGCTGATCTCCATGACATATACAAGATTTTTATACTGTTGGTTTCAATAAAAGCAAATCTAATGTACTATACTAATTGTCCTTTGGCTTTAGCTGGTTATGGTAGAGCAGAAGCTTCCAGATTTGCCCCCTAGTCTGTGCTGAGCTGATCATCTCAGCTGGGGGCATTGAAGAAGCTCTACAAGTGGTCTCAATGCCCCTGGGATAGGAATAGGAAATTTGGCTAGGGTTCACATTCCTGACTGTCATTAAGCAATCCGTGATGGAAAGAATGTGTATGTGAATGTCGGACAAGGATATATTCAGGCTTGGCTATGTTGGATAATTTGCTGACAATCACCATTGAGAAGAATGAAGAATTGGACAAGGTACCAGAAGGAGACTGGCACCTGTGGAGCCATACACCCTTGTGCAGTCAACACTTTGAGAAGAAGAGGAAAGGGATGAATATTGGTGAATAAGTAAGAAACAAAAGTAGGATATTTAGCTCCAGTGAGAGTCAACTCTTGGTCATTAATTTATTTTCCCTTCCTCTCCTGAATGCACTGACTGGGCTAGGATTTCATAGGCATTCTCACGGCCTCACCCATTTGGCTGTCCCTCATGTTTGACTATGGAGAACCTACATTTGAGCACAGTTCTATCCATGAACCCAGACTTTCCAGCAGAAGTCATTGGATAGCAATCAGGACTGGGAACTCGGCCCCACTTTTCTCTTTCCTGAAGCAGTGACACCAAGACCAACAGTGTTACCCCACTGCCAACCTATTTGAGTCCAGAGAATTCAGCACAAAACAGGGATTGAATCTAAAATTTTAATGTCTGGATGACTCCGTAACACATCATGCATTTACTCACTGAGCCCTGTGCCTGTTTACATCGGCATTTACTTGCCACTCATAAAATTTACCCTGGAGGTACTTCCTTCTTCAAACAAAATTGAGTGGTCTTTGTTAGTTTCTGTCATGGAATTGTAGATCTTTTAATAAAGACTGTATCCAGGATTACATTATGCATAAGGATTAATTCCCACCTTCCCAGAATAGGATAGAGTTACAATTCTCTGGTCCGTACTTCCTGTAAGTATGGATTTCCACTGGGAGTGCAGGATCTACATACATAGAGGAACATGCCCACTACTGTCTCTGAATTTCTTTCCAATAAAGATATCCCAGTTACTAACACTAAAGGTACAGATACAGCCATTCAAATAGTGATTGCTTTAGTAAATATTTTGTCACATCGACAAACAGTACACAAGGCTGAGGGGACTGAGAAAGAATGGCAATGTCTATGAAGCAATCCATGATAAAAGGTGACAGCTGACATCGGTTACTAAATTAATACCTCATTCGAGGAAATCTCGAACAAGGTTAGTTTATCTTTCTGAAATAGATTTACATGTTTTCAATTTCCAGTCAGAAAGGGCCATGTGATCCTTGAGCCTTATAGCTGTCTCCACCGGTCTTCCTCCAGAAAGTGATGATAAAAGGACGGAAGGGAAAGACCCTGCATTCTTAGAGTGCATTTCAAGACCTCAGGGCATCCTAAAGAGCTTTACAGTTAATGAATAACTTCTTTGAAGTGTAGTCTCAGTGGAAGCATTGGGAAACCACTCTGCTAGCCTATTGGCAACCTTATTTTAAAACATTTACTCAGTGAAAATATTTCTGTTGATTTTGATTAATTTTTGTTTGTGATTTTTTTTTTTGTGCGCATCAAGTTGCTGGTGCTGATGAAGTAATTTCTATTTCACACAGCTGGAGTCAATATTAAGTATTCATTCCAGATGGCAGGTTCAATGAAGAAAGAAGGAACTTGCATTGATATAGCATCTTTCATGATCTCAGGACTTCCCAAAGTGATTCAGAGTTAATGAATTACTTTTGAAGTGTAGTCACTGTTTCAGCATGAGTATTTTGTTTTATTCAAAAGTCTGTAACCTTTTTTTATTCATTCATGGGGCGTGAGCATCATTAGCAAGGCCAGCATTTATTGCCCATCACTAATTGCCTTTGAGAAGGTGTTGGTAACCCACCTTCTTGAACCACTGGAATCCATGTGCTGAAGATATTCCCACAGTGCTGTTAGGTAGGATTTTGACCCAGTGATGATAAAGGAACAGCGATAAAATTCCAAGTCAAGATGGTGCGTGACTTGGAGGGGAACTTGGAGGTGGTGGTGCCCCCATGCACCTGTTGACCCTATCCTTCTAGGTGGTAGAAAATGGGTTTGAAAGGCACTGACAAAGAAGCCTGCGTTGAGTTGCTGCTGTGTATCTTGTAGATGGTACACATTGCTGCCATGGTACGCTGCTGGTGGAGGGAGTGAATGCTTAAGATGGCGGATGGGTGCCAATCAAGCAGCTTCTTTATCTTAGAAATATATTTGGCCATGGCTCGATGTGGTAATGAATTATACAGACCATTGAGGTCCCAGATATGATTTCTGGTCTGATTGAATTAGCTCAGCCATTGTACTGGTTGGGCACGACAACTGATCGGAGTATTCTTGGTATGGGGAGGGTTAAGTATCACTCACTTCCAATCTCTGCTAAGTGAATCCTGCAGGAAAGTGCATGACTATGGACATGTGATGGGAGAAGATCGGGATTGGCTTTGGTGCACTCATAGTAAAATAGCTTGTCAATACCAACTGTTTAGGTTCACATATGAAGAAAGCCACTTGTGTGAGGTACTAGACAGCTCAATGAGAATATAGAACACACTAAGGTATTGTTTCTCAGAAGGGTAAGTGAGTTGATTCCACAGTGACATACTAGCAAATATGATTCAGATATTATATGAGTCAGTAATGGAATTTTCATCTAAATGTGCAATTGTAATGATATAAGCAGCCAGGGACTCAATGCCTCAAATTTTCCTTCCTAAATGAAACTTCCATAATTCAGGCAACAATTATTTTTTAACGGTGTCGATACCTCAATGTCCTTGACCTTGAGACGATTCTGTTGACCACAGGTGCAGTCCTCAACTTTTCTGTCTCCATTTCTGGGGATAGGCTATCAACCTAATGTCTTTTAGGGAAGGAAAACTGCTGTCCTCACCTGATCTGGCCTACATGTGACTCCAGACCCACAGCAATGCAGTTGACTTGTAAGTGCCCTCTGAAATGGCCTAGCAGTTGTATCTAACCGCTGAGAGATCAATAAGGAATGAAACTGGACGGACCACCCAGCATCGACCTCGGCACTGGAAACAACAATGGCAAACCCAACTCTGTCGACCCTGCAAAGTCCTCCTTACTAACATCTGGGGGCTTGTGCCGAAGTTGGGAGAGCTGTCCTACAGACTAGTCAAGCAACAGCCCGACATAGTCATACTCACGGAATCATACCTTATAGACAATGTCCCAGACACCACCATCACCATCCCCAGGTATGTCCTGTCCCACCGGCAGGACAGACCCAGCAGAGGTAAAGGCACAGTGGTGCACAGTTGGGAGAGCGTTGTCCTGGGAGTCCTCAACATCGACTCTGGACCCCATGAAAACTCATGGCACCAGGTCAAACATGGGCAAGGAAACCTCCTGCTGATTACCACCTACCACTGGTGAATCAGTACTCCTCCATGTTGAACAGCACTTGGAGGAAGCACTGAGGGTGGCAAGGGTGCATAACATCCTCTGGGTGGGAGACTTCAATGTCCATCACCAAGAGTGGCTCAATAGCACCACTACTGACTGAGCTGGCAGAGTCCTAAAGGACATAGCTGCCAGACTGGGTCTGCGGCAGGTGGTGAGGGAACCAACAAGAGGGAAAAATATACTTGACCTCGCCCTCACCAATCTGTCCATGACAGTATTGGTAGGAGTGACCACCGCACAGTCCTTGTGAAGTCTTCACATTGAGGATACCCTCCATCATGTTGTGTGGCACTAGCACTGTGCTAAATGGGATAGATCTCGAACAGATCTAGCAATGCAAAACTGGGCATCCATGTGTTGCTGTGGGCCATCAGCAGCAGCAGAATTGTACTCACCATAATCTGTAACCTCATGGCCCGTCATATTCCCTCACTCGACCATTACCAGCAAACCGGAGGACCAACCCTGGTTCAATGAAGCATGCAGGAGGGCATGCCGGGAGCAGCACCAGGCATACCTCAAAATGAGGTGTCAACCTGGTGAAGCTACAACACAGGACTATCTGCGTGCCAAAACAGCATAAGCAGCATGCGATAGACAGAGCTAAGTGATTCCATAACCAAGGATCAGATCTAAGCTCTGCAGTCTTGCCACATCCAGTTGTGAATGGTGAACAATTAAACAACTAACTGGAGGAGGTGGCTCCACAAATGTCCCCATCCTCAATGATGGGGGAGCCCAGCACATCAGTGCGAAAGATAAGGCAGAAGCATTTACAACAATCTTCAACCAGAAATGCTGAGTGGATGATCCATCTCGGTCTCCTCCTGAGGTCCCCAGCATCACAGATGTCACCAGTCTTCAGCCATTCGATTCACTATGCATTATTATCACAAAACAACTGAAGGCACTGGATACTGCAAAGGCTATGGGCCCTGACAACATTCCGGCTGGGTCAAAATCCTGGAACTCCCCTCCTAACAGCACTGTGGGTGTACCTACCCCACATGGACTGCAGTGGTTCAAGAAGGCAGCTCACCACCACCTTCTCAAGGGCAATTAGGGATGGGCAATAAATGCTGGCCTGGCCAGTGATGCCCACATCCATGAACAAATAAAAAAAAAATCCAATATTCACTATAAGCCCACAGACTCACACAGCTACCTGGACTACAGTTCCTCACACCACACTTCCTGCAACGACTCAATTCCATTTTCCCAGTTTCTCCGTCTCCATCTGTTCAGACAATGCAACCTTCCGTACTAACGCTTCCGATATGTCTTCCTCTTTCCTGAACCGAGGTCTCCCCACCGTCGTAGTTGACAGGGCCCTCAACTGTGTCCAATCTATTTCACGCACTTCTACTCTCACCTCTTCCCCTCCCTCCCAGAACTATGATAGCGTTTCCCCTTGTCCTCACCTTCCGCCCCACCTGCCTCCCCATTCAACGGATCATCTTCCACTATTCCCGCCACTGACAGGGCACTTTACAGCCTTCTGGACTCAACATTAATTTCAATAATTTTAGATCATAAACTCTGCTCCAATTTTTGTTTCCTTTTCTCTCTTTTTTGATGATTTGTTTCCAACCCCCTCACCCCGGCCTTGTTTCTTTCTTAGTCCCTTTACTTTGTGTTTGGACACCTGCTCTCCTGCCATCTACACCTCATCCAGACACACCTTTTGTTTCTTTACTAGGCTTTGTACCATGAAACCTTTTGTCATTTAATGTCTCCTGCCCTCCACCAAACACAAACCTTCCCTTTTCTTCTTCTTTTCCCTACCCACTTTCCTTTGCTCAAAACCTATTACATTTCTAACCTTTGCCAGGTCTGATGAAAGATCATCAACCTGAAACGTTAACTCTGCTTCTCTCGCCACAGATGCTGCCTGACCTGCTGAGTATTTCCAGCATTTTCTATTTTTGGTAAAAATGCATTCAGGTAAGTCCTGTGACAATTAATCTCAGAATTACAAGGATTCATAGCTGTCAAAGAGAGAGTGGGAAAGGGGAGAGAATGCAAAAGATAGGGAACATAAAAAGAGGGAGAAAGAGCAAACGGCAGGGAAAACAGAACTGGTTAAGTGGAAAGAGTAAGGAGTAGAGAGGGGAGAATAGGAAGAGGTTGGAGAGAAAAGTAGATATTGAAGGGAAAAGGATAAGGAGAGGAAGGAAGGCAGATGAGTGAAATAAAAAGGACCAAAAGAAGGGATGAGAGGCAGTGTTGTTAAGAGATTGAGAAGTAGAGAGAGGCGTGTGTGCAAAGAGGAAGAGAAACATATAGGAGTGAAATTGGCCACCAATGCAAAACAGGCTCATTGCGAAGCAGCAGCTGATTTTTCATCATGCCCAATAGAGAGAAAGGAATAGAGAGAGAAAGAAAAAGTTCTAGAAAGAGAAAGGGAAGAAAAGAAAAAGAGAAATAGAGATAGGAGAGAGAGAAAAAGAGGGAAGAAAAAGGATGTGGATAAAAGAAAAGACTGAGAGAAATAAAAATAAAAAGGAAAAGAAAGAAAGCAGAGGGAGAAACTGTTTTCTCGCATTACATTTCTAATATTTGCTCATTCTGAAGAAGGGTCACTGACCTTAAATGTTAACTCTGCTTCTCTCTCAACAGATGCTGCCAAATCTGCTGAGTATTTCCAGCATTTCTTGTTATTATTTCAGATTTCCAGCATCCGCAGTATTTTGCTTTTATATAACTGTTTTCTCGCATTCATTTTGGATATAAGCCCCAGAGCTATGTTCAATCCCACTGGACAGGAACATAAATTCTGACGAATATAAATTGGAAAATCTACTTGGAAAATCAGTACAAAATTGGCTGCTGATTCGCTATAACCCGTTTTACGTTATCGCACAAAGTTAAGCCCATCCGCATTGTTGAAGAAGGCAGCTGGCATTGAATGAAACTTTGACTGTTTTACACTGTACCACTTAAATTAGAGCACACTGCTCCTTAACAGTAGAGGGCAGAGCAGCATTAAAATCCCTTTGGTCAACAGTTTTTAAACTTTTCCATACCCTTTATGGATTCCAGTCAATATTACAATGTGAAATGAATACTCAGTCAAGCAATCAATGTACTCTTGTGTCTTCAACCCCACCCCCACCCCCCCCCCCCCCCCCCCACCCGCCCCCCACCAGCATCTACATTACTGGGAGTTATAGCAGTGAAGGCAAATCAATGGAACATTATCCATATTTAGAATGTCGTTGCTTGAGTTCAAGATGTTACTTCTTCATACTTAATTGAATCATCCACAGAATGTGCTTTTTAAATGCCTTCAGTGGGAGAATGGGAAGTGCTGCATCAGGGCTGCTCATGGTTGGCCATTTTTAGGCAGTCAGTCAGTTTTAAGAGACCTATTAGTTTAAAACGAAACTCCACAACGGTCCCAAATCCCATCCTCAGTTTATGCTGAGCTAACTGATCACAACCAGTTGCAGTTATAGGAGGGGCTAAAGTTGCTCTCAACACCCCCTGGGCTGGGAAGTGCTACTTGAGTAAGATATGGAAAGGCTGCTGGTATGCCATACTCCTTGGTGAGAGAAGGGGGGAAAGAACCTGTGAGCTCTCTGTGATCTCTTTGCAGCATTTTCAATTACTTGAAAGGTCAAATAATAAGCATTTTTTGCTCTTGTGGTGAACTGAACTCCATACATTTGTGCCATTCAGTTATAAAATTAATAGAGTCATAGAGGAATACAGCACCGAAACAGGCCCTTCAGCCCACGCCAACCATCAACCACCCATTTATACTAATCCGACATTAATCCCATTTTCCCTCTCACATCCCCACCTTCCCTCAATTCTCCTACTACCTGCCTACACAAGGGGCAAATTTTTACAATGGCCAATTTACCTATCAACCTGCAAGTCTTTGGCATGTGGGAGGAAACCGGAACACCCGGAGGAAACCCACACAGTCACAGGGAGAACTTGCAAACTCCGCACAGGCAGTACCCGGAATTGAACCCGGGTCACTGGAGCTGTGAGGCTCAGGTGCTAACCACTGTGCTACATCTAAATCTAAATGTTCTCTGTACAGAATCATTAATAACTGTGAGCAGATTCTCTTCTCATATTGCCTGATATGACAATGTTATTGCCAATGAATTTACATTATCTGAACTATTAATCTTGGCTACTTAAATGCAGAAAACTATATTGTTTTAGTCCCTCAGGCTTTTTTAATATTAACAAGGTTATAATTTTTCGGTCACCGAGGAGATTCTATTCAATTTGTAACTGAACTGATGTGAACATCTGCCTATGATGCTGAGAAATGGACGAGTATGTCTCGGCTACTGAGCCTGGACAGTTTGTCAGGGCATGGCCTCATGGCATCAGTATAGCAGGGTATCCCTGTGCCAGGATATCATTGTGTTAGATTGTACAATGCACTCCCATCTTTACCTGAATAATGATTTGGGATTGAGTCAGGAGAGGTGGAAAACAGAGCGAGCACTGATGGCCAATAAAGTGAGAGGTTTTAAGATGGGAAGTAGAAATGCTGGGGGAGAGGTTGTTGGTACAAGTCAAAGAATTTGACCCTGCATCTGCCTTGTACTTGATGCTGACAATAGTGCCAAAAGTGGAAAATGTGATTCACTTTCCGAGACTGATATCCCTCACCCTGATAAGCACAAAATTCAAACCATTCCCAACCAAAAAAGCAAAAAATTAACTTCCAGTTATAGGTATGACTAAGCAGCATTAATAGAATCCATCTGGGTTATACCAGAGAATTGACAGGCTCGTCCTTAGGTTTCCTCATACATCACAGCTTTTATTGGTCACTGTGTGCTGCCCACAAGGGTGGTGGAAGTGGAGATGATCAATGACTTCAGGAGGAGGTTGGATGGCCACCTGAGAGAAATAGAATTGCAGGGCTATGGGGATCAAGGCAGGGAGTGAGACTGACTGCAAAGCTCTGAGGAGAGCAGCATGGACTCGATGGGCCGAATGTCCTCCTGTGCTGTAAATGACCCTATGACAGTGCGCAGTCGTGTGCACTGTCACAATATGCTGCAGGAATCGCCCCTGATTTGAGATACAAAGGGATTGAGGAACCAATATCTCCAATCAGAGAATAGAATCATAGAATCCAAGAATGGCTAAACCTCCATGAATGACCAAATCAGATAGTCCCACCCCTCAGCCCTTTTCCCGTAGCCCTGCAAATTCTTTCTCTTCAGGTGCTTATCAAATTCCCTTTTGAAAGTCACAATTGCATCTGCTTCCACCACACACTCAGGCAGTGCATTCCAGATCCTAACCACTCGCTGCGTAAAAAAAGGTTTTTCCTCATGTCACCATTGGTTCTTAAATTGGTGTTCTTTGGTTCTTGATCCTTTACCTTGCTGACCATCCTTCACTCTGCGTAAATTCTAATTTGTCAAAAAATGAGCTGTCTGTAATCTGTTCCACACTAAATGCCACTTGCCCAGCCCCCTCAGCTCCATCGTACTCATTAATCTAAAAACAAGAAATGCTGCAAATACTCAGCAGGTCTGGTGGCATCTGTGGAGAGAGAAGCAGAGTTAACGTTTCAGGTCAGTGACCCTTCATTAGAACCCTGATCAGTCGTTTACTTGCTTTCAACGTTGCATTTGAACTGTTCTGAAGTACAGGTGTCCTGAATTTTACTAGTAGAACGACCTGTTCACCAAGGTACAGGGACAGTTCTAACGATGTATTCAAGATGGCATACTTGAGGTGAGGCATTCTCTGAGGTATGAGGAAGGAAATAGTCAACCTGAACAAACATCTGCTCACTATCACAAAGTACGGTGCTTCTGACAAACTCTGCACATTAGCTACCGTTAGTATTCTTACCGGGTCCAAAGATGACAAATTCATGAATGAATATGATTCGTGACATCGGACACTTACAACCTAGGTATCAAGTAGCATTTTGCATTGCTTCTGTCTGTAACATATTCTGAGTGGCTGGGGCAGTTGCACCTCTTTCATATCTATCAATGCACATCTGAGCGAGAACCTAAAATACAGCTGGGAAAGGGTTAACTTATAGACTGGAAATCTTCAAAGAAGTGAACCATGATTAAAGTGAAGGAGTAGAGGTCTGTTTTATTTAGACGGTACATAAACAGGGGTTCTTAAGCAGCAGAAATCCAGCTGCAGAAATATCAGCTAGCTAGTATAATGTTTTCTTTCTTGTTTCTCAGTTTAAAATTAGTATGCTTATTTCATTTTTGTAAGTTGTGGTTTATTCCCTCTTTCTGAGAGGCAGAGGAGTGACTTCTCCAGCCCCTTAGAACATGAGGTCTGAGTGATTTAAAAGCTCGGGCCTCATTTGCAGGCCCCTAATACTGCTTTCTACCTGAGGCTAGCAGGAATGATATCAACACTGACAGGCAGGGGTGGTCATTTTCACCTTCACTGCCTGGGAGATGATCTGGGAGTGGATGGCCTGCCCATTGTAGATTGTGTACAATTTTCATCCTATTGATATCATTTTGCATCCATTTCAGCTGGAAATTGAATTTCTTGGCCCCTATGTTTCTAATTTACATCAAAAACTTGGATTCAGAAACTCAGTGGAAACTAATCAGATCTGCAGTTTATACCAAACCAAGAGGGGAAACTGATTCTGAGGAAGCAGCTCAGAAATTACAGAATGAGTTGGACAAAAGATAAGCGGGTGGGCCAATGGTAAAATGAAATTTAACATAGATGCGTGTGAAGCATCTAGGAAGAAAATATGGGTAACAGTCGTACTCCAGGAATTCTGTTGAATAACTAAATGATGAAGTTGAAAGTTTTCATAGACTTGATGTTCAACATATCCAGTCATGGACTTCATGAGTTTATTCAATGATTAACTGAGCTCTAACAAAGCCAAGTAGGTCTCAGGTCCATTCCCTGACTTTGTTGTTTGATCGCGTCAAGAGTAATGTCCCTTTAAGAACTCAGTATGCTAATGAGCTAAGTACCAGGCCATGGTCAAGTAACTAGAAGCCATAGTCACTCTGCAACTGTAACACTCTAGACAAAGGTTCTGCACATTGTTTGTTCTGTATTGTATATACTAGTTTAGCTGTTAATAAACCTGTTAGAGATCTTCAAGGCACTGGAATCCACGTACCTCATTGTGTTGCTTAAGATAACACCAAGAACACATGACAGACTTGTGTTGATTTATCTGATGCCAGACTAATGGAGGCAGACTGGGACATTACAAAAAGCCTCAGTGCCCCTGGATTTGACAGGGAAGAATCGATTCTGATTTCTGCTCCTGATCAATACCTAACAAGTCCTGCAAAAATGCGTACACAAGAATGAGCACCTCTTGGGAGACATAGCAGGGAACCATAGCCCCAGCACAGAGGCAATGAAAGAAATACAATGGATATATTGTAACAAATTGTTTAACGGGAACAAACTTCACAACTGGGCTGCTGTCAATACAGAGGTGCCGTTGTGTCTGGACTTCTAAAACTGAAGCATAAATGCATATTTCCCCCTTATTTCTTGGACTAAAACAAGCTGTACAATAAGTATAATAATCACCCCTCACCTCTTCTATTCGCTTAGTAATTACATTTTATTCATTGGAATGCCCGTTGCCATCTGTTATTTGGACCTGACAGATGTTTTAATAATAAATGCAAAGCTGACTTCAGAGAAATAAATACTGTTGCGTGTTGATGCTGATCAAATCCAAAATTTTCCAGGGATAAACCCATTTTTGTGATGAACAGTCAAACCTGGGATGAAAGGTAGGTTTAGTTGGAGCTCTTCCAGCCCAGAATTGATCCTGTGAAATATTACTGTATGAATCCTATAGATGTTTGTATGACATTACTTTGTCTACCAGTTGAAATGAGGTATTTACCCTTTTAAAATAGTGCTGTGAAATGATCACATTAAGTATTCACATTTTAATATTGCAAACAGAATTGCAAGCCTGATCTTCTCATAAGCCACATGAGAGGTGTAGAATAAGTGGGAGGCCTCTCGGCGGCCAGTAAAATACCACTACTCTTATCGTTCTTTTTTCCAGTGAGAATGTAAGACTCAAAGGGAAGGATGCTCCATCCATGGCTAACTAAGGAAGTTAAAGGTAGTATCAAATTAAAAGAAAAAGCATATGATTCCACAAAGATGAGTCGCAGGTCAGAAGATTGGGCATAATATAAAGATCAGCAAAGAATGACTAAAAGGTTAATAAGGAGGGAAAAATTAAAGTATGAGAGAAAGCTAGCTGGAAATATAAAAACAGATAGTAAAAGTTTCCACAGGTATTTATAAAGGAAAAGAGTAAGTAAAGTGAGCGTTGGTCCTCTAGAGAGTCAGTCTAGAGAATTAACAATAGAAAATAAGGAGATGGCAGATGAGCTGAACAGATAATTTGCATCTGTCTACACTGTAGAGGATACAAATAACATCCCAGACATAATTGTAAATCATGAGGTGAAAGGGTGGGAGGAACCTAAAACAATTTCAATCACCAAGGAAAGGGTACTGAAAAAATTATTAGGACTAAAAGCTGACAAGTCCCCAGGTCCTGATGGACTTCATCCGAGGGTCTTAAAAGAAGTGGCTGCAGAGATGGTAGATGCATTGATTTTAATTTTCCAAAATTCCCTAGATTCTGGAAATGTCCCACCTGATTGGAAAACAGCAAATGCGACTCCTCTATTCAAGAAAGGAGGGAGACAGAGAGCAGGAAACTACAGGCCAGTTGGCTTAACATCTTTCACAGGGAAAATGCTGGAATCTATTATTAAGGAGGTTAATAGTGGGGCACTTAGAAAATCTCAATGTAATCGGGCAGAGTCAACATGGTTTTATGAAAGGGAAATCGCGTTTGACTAATTTATTGGAGTTCTTTGACAAAGTAACAAACAACGTGAATAAAGGAGAACCTGTGGATGTGATGTACTTGGATTCCCAGAATGCATTTGACAAGGTACCTCATCAAATATTACATGGATAAAGGACTAGCTGGCTAACAGGAAGCAGAAAGTATGGATAAATGGGTCTTTTTCAGGTTGACAAGCTTTAATGAGTGGAGTGCCACAGGGATCAGTGTTGGGGCCTCAGCTATTTACAACTTATATCAATGACTTGGATGAAGGGTCTGAATGTATGGTTACTAAATTTGTTGATGACACAAAGATAGGTAGGAAAGTGAGTTGTCAAGAGGATATAAAGGGCTAGATTTTATAAGGGCCCTGATGTCGGGAACCATGGCAGGGGGGGCATGAAGTGTGCAAAGAGATATAGGTTAAGTGAGTGGGCAAAAATTTGGCAAATGGAGTATAATGTGGGAAAATGTGAAATTATCCACTTTGGCAGGAAGAACAGTGAAGCAGCATATTATTTAAATGGAGAGAGATTGCAGAACTCTGAAGTACAGAGGGATCTGGGTGTCCTGGAACATAAATCACAGAAGGTTGGTATGCAGATACAGCAAGAGATTAGGAAGGCAAATGGAATGTTATTGTTTATTGCAAGGAAAATGGAATATAAAAGTAGGGATGTTTTGCTACAGTTGTATCAGATATTGGTGAGACCACATCTGGAGTACTGTGTATAGTTTTGGTCTCCTCACTTGAGAAAGGACACAGATGTGTTAGAGACAGTGCAGAGAAGGTTCACTCAACTGATACCAGGGATGGGGGTTATGTTATGAGGAAACGTTAGGCAGGTTGGGTCTGTATCCATTGGAGTTTTTGGAATTTTGAAGAATGAGAGGTGATCTTATTGAAACATATAGGATCCTGTGGGGACTTGACAGTGTGAATGCTGAAAGGATGTTTCCCCTTGTGGGAGAGACGAGAACGAAGGAAAACAGTTTAAAAATAAGGGGTCGCCCATTTAAGTTGGAGATGAGGAGAATTTTCTTTTTCTCTCAGAGGGTTTTGAGTCTTGGAACTCCCTTCCCCAGACAGCAGTGGAGGCAGGGTCATTGAATATTTTTAAGGCAGAGGCAGATAAATTCTTGACAACAAGGGAGTCAAAGGGTATCAGGGGTAGGTGGGAAATTGAAGTTGAAGCCACAATCAGATCAACCATGATCTTATTAAATGGCGGAGCAGGCACAAAGGGGCCGAATGGCCTACTCCTGCTCCTAATTCATATGTTCGTATGCTCCTATAAATTCCTCACCACCTCCAGGCACTGATATTGTTGGCATATGGTTCTGTGGGCATAAACTGCCCTATAGTACTCCAGCAACTGGCCATTCTAGACTTGAGTGTTCACACAATGCAAGAAAGAATCCAATGAGGAATGCCAATTTTCATGCCCTATTGTATCCAACCAGCAAGACACCTCATCACAGCATTCAACTGCTTCCTAAATGATTCTAGAATGTCTGGCTGCAAAATTCAGCTCCTTAGCACCGTTTTTTTGGCGCTATGAGTGCTGTTTTGAGACACACATCTGGTGCATGCCTCTCCAGACACCAATTTGGAGAAGGCATTAGCATGTGTGCAGGAGCGTCAGCTGGAAGTATACAGGGTCAGCAGATTGTGACTCCAGAGCTGCCAATTTGAAGCTCATTGCTCCAGCTAATGCCGTCTCTTAAATGCTCATAGCTGAACACGCATTCACCAGCAGGAACTTCGATCTTCCAATAGCACTATTTAAAGGAATCATCAACTACTTTCAGGTTAGTCGCTGATTGATTTCTACTGGCTGTTGCTGTGATTGTAGAAGTGTTTAGTGGTTTCTAGAATTCTTCAGAGTTGCTAAAGTCTACAGGGAGTGATGTGTTACATGCTGAAGGACTTGGTCCTGACTTGGTTCTGCACAATCAACTCGCTCCCAGACAGGGGTGCAGTAGTAAGCATTCCCCTTGGACTACAGCATGTCTGGGAGAATGAGCAGAGATGACACAGAGCAGGACAAGCAGCTGGTAGAGGGAGGAAAAGGGGGAGAATGGTTCTCAGCAGGAGGCCATATCCTCTGAGGGTGTTCAGGGAGCAATTCTCCTGCCTAAACCTCAGCAAGGAACAGTGTCTGATATCTGTGCTTTGGTAAAGACATCTTTACTAAAATTTGCCACTTGCTGCAGCCACTATTGCAATGTCAGAGCAGGACAAGGACAGCATTGCCAGTGGCTGTGAACATGACCGTAGCCATGAACTTTTAAGCATCAGGCTCCTTTCAGGTTGAAACACACGATATTTGCAATAACTCCCAATTTGTTGTCCACTGTTGCATAAGACTCTGTATTCCAAAAGAGCTGAATACATTTCTCTTGTCAGAGAGAAGCAGGTGGAGCAAGAATGTGGTTCCATAAGAATTGCAGGTTTCTCTATGGTACAGGGTTCCACTGACCGCACGCACATTGCTTTGCTGGCGCCACAAATCAATGCTAAGATGTACCACAACCGGAAGGGATTCCACTCCTTCAACACTCAGCTGGTGTGTGATCATGCAGGTCAGTGCCCAGTTTCCTGGCACTACTCATTATGCCTTCATTCTACTGCAGTTGAATTATACCAGCTGCATTTGAACCACCACGACAAACCAGAGGATGGCTACTGGGTGATAAGAGTTATCCTTTAACGACATGGCTCATGACTCTCATGTGCAACTCATGCACACGTTTGCAGCATGTAGAAATGAAAGCCATCTTTCAACATTAAATGTGATAGAGTGCTGAAAACAATGCTTCCACTGTCTGGACCACTCTGGAGGAGCCTTGCAGTGCTTGGCAGAACATTTGTGATAGTCTGCTGCATGCTGCATAACCTTACCATCATAAGGGCATAGGACTTATCACCAGCTATATGCCAACCAGCTAAGAAGGGAGGAGGAAAAGGAAAGGAGGCAACCAACACAGCCCTTTTCTGGCTGGGCTGTCCATGTTGGACACATCTGATAGCATTATCAGTACATGCAGCCCCAATTCCCTATCAGTCTGACATCTTATCTACCCTCTCTCAATGGCCACAATGCAAAAATAAAAGCCAACACAAAATAAACATTCCAAATAAAATTTATAAATCAAGCCATTCCATATTGCATACAAATGTTAACTACTCACCCATGTGCATTCCCTTGGTGTCTGTCTTCCATGTGTCTTTGCCTGTTCTGGTGCTCCTATTCAGTCATACCCCAGTGGCTGCAGTGTGGCTGGTGGAAGGCTGTTGACTCTCACTGGGGGAGACTAGAGATGGCCTTGTAGGATTACACCTACTTCTCCAATCTAACCTTGCAGCTAAAAACCCTCATCCCTGGAACCATTCTGGTAAATCTCCTCTGCACCCTCTCAAGGACTTTTACATCCTTCCTAAAATGTGGTGACCAGAACTGGATGCGTTACTCTAGTTGTGCCCTAGCTACAGCTTTATAAAGGTTCAGCCTAACTCCCTTGCTTTGGTACTCAATACCTCTACTTATGAAGCCCAATATCCCATATGCTTTGCTAACAACTCTTTGAAGATGTCCTGCCACCTTCTATGCACATGAACACCCAGATCCCTCTGTTCCTTCACATTCTTTAGAACTGTACCATTCCCTATTCCTTCCGCCAAAATGCATTACCCTCTGTATTAAATTCCATCTACCACTGTCTGCCCATTCTGCTAGTCTATCTATGTCCTGTTGCAGTCTATTCATATCATCCTCACTGTCTGCCGAGTTTGGTATCATTGGCAAATTTTGAAATGTTCTCTTTATTCCAATATCCCTTTATATATATATATCAAAAAAGCAGTGATCGAGCACTGAACCTTGTGGAACACCACTGTCTACTGTCCTCCAGGCTGAAAAATAATCATTTACCATGACTCATGTTTTTTGTCCTTAAGCCAATTTTTTTTATCCAAGTTGACACTGACCCTCCTATTCTAGGAGCCTCAATTTTGTTAATCAACCTTTTATGTGGTACTTTGTCAAATGCTTTTTCAAAAATCCATATAGACAACATCCATTGCTTTCCTTCATCAACCTTCTCAGTTCTATCATCAAAAAATTAAATGAGATTAGCCAAGCACAATCTGCCTTTTACAAATCTGTGTTGGCTCTCCCTAATTAACTCAAACCTCTCCAAATGCCTCTTGATTTTTTTCCCCTGATTATTGTTTCTAAAACTTTACTCAGCACGGGTACTAAACTGACTGACCTATAGTTACTAGGAATGTCTTTACATCTTTCTTGAATCAGGTTGTCGCATTTGCCACTCTCTAATCCTCTAGCAGCTTCCCCATATCTCGGGAAGATTGGAAGGTTATGGCAAGCCCTTCCGCTATCTCCAGTCCCACTGGACCAGGCGATTTATCCACTCTAAGCACAGCCAGCCTTTCCAGTACATCCTACCTATCATTTTTCACCTCATCCATTACCTCCACCATCTCCACTTCTACTGATATTTTGTCAGCATCCTCTTCCTTAGTAAACACTGATACAAAGTGCTCATTAAGTATTCTAATATTGCCTGTGCCTCTAAGCACATATCACCCTCTTTGTCCCTAATAGGCCCTGCCCCGCCTCTTACTATCCGCTTACTGTTTATATGCCGGTAGAAGATTTTTAGATTCCATTTTATGTTAACTGCCATTCTATTCTCATATTAGCTCTTTGCCAGTCTTATTTTCCTCTTCACTTCCCCTCTCAATTTATTTTACTTGGCCTGGTTTTCGCTCAAAGAATTAACCTGACATGCATCATACATCCTCTTTTATGTTTCATTATATTCTGTATCGCTTTCATCATCCAACGAGCTCTAGATTTGGTTCCCCTACCTTTTGCCCTTGTTTGAATGTACCTAGCCTGTACCTGAAATGTCTCCTCCTTAATGATCACTCATTGCTCTGTTACAGTTTTTCCTGTCAGTCTTTGGTTCCCATGCTCTTCTCCATTACTAATCTAAACTTCATGATATAATGATCACTCTTCCCCAAGTGTTCCCGCACAGGCACTTGATCCACATGGCCCACCTCATTTGCCAGCACCAGATCCAGCAACGTCGCCTTCCTAGTTGGACCAAGAACATATTGCTCGATTATCAGTTCAGAATTAGTTAATAAGATCACAGATTCAGCACAGACTACCCCGAGCTTGATTGTTTATCTGCGTGCCCAATGTGGAAAAGTTTGATGTGAATATAAAGTAGTCCACTGATCAAACAGCAATGATAAAAGCTAGTCACTGAATGATTTTGAAACAATAGATCTTACCAATGCAACACGTAACTATATTTAGCTCTGAGTGCTGAAAGATTTGTTTCAATGGTAATTTTGCTTGTGACTGGAATTAAAATCATCTCAAAAGTCTCTTTATTCAATTTCAATGAGATCAAAATATAAGGTTTCATTACCAAGAATAGATAAAATAGAGAATATTAGTATTACACTGTATTAAATGAATAGAGATTCTAACAATGGTAATTCAATTATGAAAAGGATAAATTATAACAGGTTAGTCCTGCAAATCCCAAATTGCATCACTGAACATACTACTGGTTGTCTAAGTGGTTTATATTGATGGACTGCTGTGGCCTTTAATAACGTTCTTCAGTATTTCCTACATTACAACAGTGATTTCACTTCAAATATACTTAATTAGCTGTAGAGCCCTTTGGGACATCCTGAGGTCATGAAAGGTGCGATACAAATGCATGTCTTTTTCTTTTAAGCGACCTGACCATTGGAGGCCCGAAAGTACTGGAGACTCTGATTTCTGGCAGTCTCATGAGTTGACATTGGGTCTTCAGTTAAATCTAAAAGCACATCGTAAAAGTCCTTCCCCTTTAGCTTTGTGAATTGCAGGTCCCCCTCTTGGCCAAGGTTGAATCACACAATGTGATCAGCAAAGAAACAGGCCTTCCACCCATCAAGTCTGTGCCATTGCTTTTCTCCACATAAGCTAGTTAGTCTAACCCCACTCTCTTTCTTGATTTCCTTCTCTTCAACATTCCTTTTAATCATGCAAATAATTCTGTTTCAAAAGGACTCTGCTTCAACAATGGTTTGTGGCAGAAAATTCAACCTTCCAGCCATCCTCTTTAGTTCTTTTGGTGATTATCTTAAATGATGGCCACTCATTAGGGGGAATTTTATGCTCTCTCCTGCAGCAGATTTGGAGGTGGGGAGAGCATAAAATCGTTGCCGGGTTTGGGGTGGGGGTGGTTCCTGCCACCTTCCCACCTCTGCCAAAATTAAGTCTGGGGCGAGAAGGCCTGTGAACTGGCTTTCCACCCTGCTGCCACTTGAGGCCCTTAACTGAGTAATTAATCTGCAATTAAGGGGCTCATCACACAGCTACTGCAATTAGCTGTGCAGTGTGCGGTCCTGTCACTGCATGGGAAGCACAGCGCGAAAAACCATGTGTGCTGCTTCCCAACTCTGGGGGTGGGGGCAGGGGCAGGGGAGGCCTTGTTAAAAGGCACTTAGTGTCTGAAAGAGGGACACGACATTGGGAAGGAGAGCCAAACCCTTGCCCTTGCTAATGACCCCCCTACACTCCCCTCCCCCACGACCCTCACCACGCGAGAGCCCTCCCGCTCTCACTTACATGTGGCCTGGGTCCAGCGCTGCTCCTGGGCCTTGGGTAGGTGTTCCTCTGGCAGCAGCCTACACCTCCACAGTGGCACTGCTCAGTGGAAGAGCTGCCAGCCTCTGATTGGCCGGCAGCTCTCCAAGGACGGGACTTCCGGTGCCAGAGGCCTGTCACTGTCCACTTAAGTGCCTGATAGGCACTAGATTCGATGGGTCTTTTGGAGAAGAGGTGACACGAGGTTCTCGGCATCGCTTTTTCCAGACATTGAAACCCCCGTCGCCAGGATAAAATTCCGGCCATTATATTTCAACCATCTATTGCTATTTATTTTATAATTATGCATAATCTTGGAGATGTCTATCTGGTCACCACTTTACCTTTCAGCTCCAGTCCTAACTTGTGTTGCTAACTCCGATTTGACATATTCCTGAAGATATGATCATGTGACATTTGATCACATGACATTTGGTCATGTGACATTTGTCAATGTTTGCAAATGTTATTGCATTTACTTTAGTTTAGTATCACAAGCCCCAAATAAAGAATTTGGCTTTTTCTTTTATAGTGAGACGGATAACATAATTTATAAAGCAAAGAAATAACAAAAAATAAAAAAGGATAAGTAATGTTTAACTGAAAGCTATAACTGTGATGTTTTCACACTATTGACCACAATAAGAAACACCAAGTAAATCCCATTGATTCAACAGACACATCGTTGATAAAAGTAACTTCTAACCAGAGTTTTGTGCAATTTTATGACCTTTTACAATACACTGCAAGTTATAAAAGTAATAAATAAAACCAAAGCCAAACCTAATTCAATTCATGGAATCCCATAGCTAGGCTTCAGGTAGGTGAGGCTCAGTACTCAGAAAGTAGCACTAAAGCTGCCTGACTCCCGAAATAAAACAGATTAATTATACCACAGCACATATCACAGACCAACATGAACTCTCCCTTGTTCTAATTTGTGTTTCTTTGTCTTCCCCTCCCTCTCCAGTTTGTGTTTCTCTTTCTCTCTGCCTCCCCTAGTGTGTATTTCTGTCTCCCTCTCCCAATTTGCGTTTGCTCTCCCCATTTATGTTTCTCTCTCTCTTTCCCTTCCCCATTTATGTTTCTCTCTCTCTTTCCCTTCCCCATTTATGTTTCTCTCTTTCCCTTCCCCATTTATGTTTCTCTCTCTCTTTCCCTTCCCCATTTTGTTTCTCTCTCTCCCCCTCCCCATTTGTTTCTCTCTCTCTCCCACTTTGTGATTCTCTCACTCCTTCCCAAGTTTGTGTTTCTCTCTCTCTCTCCCTCCCCCTTTTCCAGTTGTTCTTCTCTCGTCTCAGAGTTTCCAGATGATTTTGATTGGCCCCGATGCCATCATCCTCATAATTGGAAATGGAACAGTAAGTACTGAACATCAGGAAGAACAGCAGGGCTCAGACAACATGATTTGGTTACAAACCACGACAACTGGTTACTGCGCGTGTGTGAACCGCACATGAAGGATAGTTTCTCCGGAGTCACCAGTGGCAATATGTGGGAGACCAATGGCCCATTCTAGGAGAATCCTGCCCAAAGCAGGAAGGTTGGGAACCCTAGTCCTAACTTCTCCTAACTGCAGCCTCTCATCTCTGCCATCATCTTTATATCCCTTCTATAATGTGGGCGGCACAGTGGCGCAGTGGTTAGCACCGCAGCCTCACAGCTCTAGCGACCCGGGTTCAATTCTGGGTACTGCCTGTGTGGAGTTTGTAAGTTCTCCCTGTGTCTGCGTGGGTTTTCGCCGGGTGCTACGGTTTCCTCCCACCACCAAAAGACTTGCAGTTGATAGGTAAATTGGCCATTATAAATTGCCCCTAGTAGAGGTAGGTGGTATGGGAATATAGGGACAGGTGGGGATGTTGTAAGAATATGGGATTAGTGTAGGATTAGTATAAATGGGTAGTTGATGGTCAGCACAGACTCGATGGGCCGAAGGGCCTGTTTCAGTGCTGTATCTCTAAATAAATAAATAAAAATAAATAATGGGATGGCCAAAACTGTATGATGGTCCAACTGCATCCTAAGGTCTTGTACAAGTCAGAGTCTTTTTGCTTTCGTATTCTGTGACACTAGATGAAAAACCAAGGATGTCATTGTCTTGTATCTACTGATACAGCGATTTTAGTGGCCTGTCTATCTGCACACTGAGGTCCCTCCACTCCATTTTATCGGTCTGCAGGCTCAGTAAATGAGACTTTATCTATGACACTAGGGTAGAAATAGGGGAATCACTATTGGCTTCAGTACCTCTGGGCCAAGGAGGGAAAATTCAAATATGCTTCCTGCTGCCAATCGTTGACCTGGACCTTTGCTGGAAATGTTCTTGTGTAGTCATTGGCTGAAGACAGGATCAGTTCATTTACAATTTCCCCCAAGACGGAACAGTACATGAAGAATATGTCATTGGATGAGGTCACTGTGGATTGACTGTATCTCAGCATGAACTAAGAGGAGTGAAAAATTTAACACAGCAAAAGCAATGTACTCTGCCAGCTGCTATTTAAACCAATGTTTTCTGTAAGTCAGTTATCTGTTTCAGTCTGTAATTCCAGTGCTGTAATTACACTATAACTTATTAACGCTTTGCTTTTAAATGGATACTTTATTTTCCCGAATGAATGGCTTAAAATCTGCTGTTCAAAATCTAGCGAGCCTGGGTTCATAATTAATCCGCCTTCTTAAAGCTGTTACACTGGTAACTCACACGCAAACTCAACTACAAAGACTCATGGATTCACTCTCCCGTGTCTGTAATTTGTTCTTCTTGACTGTAAGCATCAAGAAAACTGTGGTCATGGGACAAGGTGTTGCATCTCCACCCCTAATCACACTAAATAATTCTGCTACCTTGGGTCCACGGTGACAGACAATCTGTCTCTTGATGCAGAGCTCAATGCACGCATAGGGAAAGCAGCTACCACCTCTGGCTGACTTGTGAAACGCACATGGGATAACACCAAGCTGACCCTTAGGCCCAAGCTCATAGTTTATAAGGCTTGTGGGAGACTTACAGCTACCAGGAAAAGAAGCTCAATAATTTCCATCTTTGCTGTCTGCAGCACATTATGGGTATATCCTGCCAGCACAAAATCACAAATGCGCAGTCTTCTCAAAGGTAGAGCTCCCAAGTGTGTTGGCACTAATCAAACAGAGGTGGCTTCGGTCGATCGGACACGTTCATAGGATGGAAGATGGTCACATGCCCAAGGACCTTCTGTATGGTGACGTAGCCAGGGCCAGACGACCAGTGAGGCGCCCAAAGCTTCGCTTCAAGGATGCTTGCAAGCATGACCACAGAGAGAGAAAACACAACAGGAGCAGAGCTTTAAAAAGCGCTTCAAAAGGAACAGAGTCGGAGACCAGAGAGAGAGAGAGGGAGAAAACACAGCGGGAGCAGAGCCAGGGGATAATTGTAAAGTGACATCAGAATGACGTCACAATCAACAGAGTGAGCAGGGAATCAGAGTGTACAGGTAAGCTTTTAATTTAATTGAAATCAAATATCTAATAAGACTTAATCGATTTATTAGATTATAAACTAAAAACTAAAGCAGATTTTGTAATTTATAATAGTGAGTGAGAGACTAGCAGGGAGTCTATTAGTTCAAATAGGACAACTTAATACATAAGCTGCAATAAGTTCCATTAGGTTTATCAGTATGTGTAAGGTGAACTAATAGTAGTAAGGTTTATTAGTATAGGCAAAGCTTTATTGTCATTGGTAAGTTCTATCAGACTCACGGTATGCAGATTCCAAGCTGATTGTGGAGATTCGAGTTTGGTGAGTGGCGAGTTCGGTGACAGGGGAGGAGGTGCTCCATTTTTCTTTTTTTATACTTTTTAACCCTCCAGTATTTAGTTCCTGCTTTGGTGGAGTGGAAGGAGCTATTTGGCGAGTACCTGGTAAGCTATTGTACTTATAGTAGTCTGTAAAGTTAAGGTATGGAAGGTCAGCTTGACCGAGTGGAATGTACAGCCTGTGGCATGTGGGAAGTCATGGATGCACCATGTGTCCTGGATGAACACATCTGCAGGAAGTATCACCGGCTGCAGAAGCTTGAGTTCTGGATTTTGGAACTCAAGCGGTGACTGGAATCACTGTTGTGCATCTGCGAGGCAGAAGACTATGTGGATAGCACATTTAGGGAGGTGGTCACACCACAGGTTAGGAGAATGCAGGTAGATAAGGAATGGGTGACCACCAGGCACTCGAAGAGAACCAAGCAGGTAGTGCAGGAGTCCCCTGATATGATCTCACTCGCTACTCGGTTTTCCATTTTGTATACTGGTGAGGGTGATGGTTCCTCAGAGGAGTGCAGTCAGAGCCACGTTTGTGCACCACAGGTGACTCAGCTCCACAGGAGGGGAGGAGGAAGAGTGGAAGGGCAGCAGTGATAGAGGATTCATTAATTAGGGGAATACACAGGCGTTTCTGCAGCACCAAACGTGACTCCAGGATGGTGTGTTGCCTCCCTGGTGCCAGGGTTAAGGATGTGACGGAGAGGCTGCAGGACATTCTTCTGAGGGTGGGTGAACAGCCGGAAGTCATGGTCCACATCGCTACCAATGGCATCGGTAAGAAGGGGGATGGGGTCCTGAAAGCAGATTTTAAGGAGCTAGGAAGGACATTTAAAAACAGGACCTCAGAAGCAGTAATCTCAGAATTACTCCCAGTCCTACATGCAAGTAAGCATTGGAATAGGAGAATTGATCAATTGAACACGTGGCTGGAAAACTGGTGTAGGAGGGAGGGCATCAGATTTCTAAGGTATTAGGACCGGTTCTGGGGCATGTGGGACCTGTACAAGATGGACGGGTTGCATCTTAGCAGGACTGGGATGAATATCCTCGCAAGGAGATTTGCTAGTGCTGTTGGGGAGGGTTTAAGCTAAATTGTCAGGGGGATGGGAACCTGAGAGGGAGCTCAGATTGGAGAGAAGCAAAACTGGTAACTAGCCCGAGGTGTGGGAACCAGGAGCAAGTATTAGAGAGGAATAACCAAGCAGCACAGAATATTGGGAGAGATAAGTAGCATGAGAGTATGGAATAGTATGTTATTAGGTGGGGTCAGAGCAAGGGAGAAAGTAATAAATTCTGAATCAGGATTAATGTGCATATATTTGAATGCACAGAGTGTGGTTAATAAAACTGGTGAAGTACAGGCTCAGATTGCCATGTGGAAATATGATGTTGTGGGTATAACAGAGACCTGGCTCAAAGGGCAGGACTGGGTGTTAAATATTCCTGGATACAAGGTGTTCAGGAAAGACAGAAAGGGAAAAAAGGGAAAGGGGTGGCAGTATTGATTAAGGACAGCATTGCAGTGCTGGAGAAAAAGGATGTCCCAGAGGGGTCGAGGACAGAATTTATTTGGCTAGCACTAAGGAACAAAAAAAGTGCAATTACATTGCTCGGTGTTGTCTATAGGCCACCAGCTAGTGGGTAGGATGTGGAGGAGGAAATTTTCAGGGAAATTTCAGAGAGGTGCAAAAATTATAGAGTAGTTTTAATGGGGAACTTTAATTATCCAAATATAGACTGGGATAACAGTACTGTAACGGTCAGTGAAGGGCAAGAGTTCCTAGAGTGTGTTCAGGAAAATTTTCTACAACAGTATGTAGCTAATCCAACAAGAAAGGAGGCAGTGCTACACCTGATTCTTGAGAATGAGGTGGGCCGTGGATCAAATATCAGTAGGAGAGCATTTAGGGGATAGTGATCATTGTATCATGAAGTTTAGGCTGAAAAGGACAAAGAGCAATCCAGGATGACAATAATTAACTGGGGGAAGGCCAACTTCAATGGGGTAAGAATGGAGCTGGGGTGAATAAATTGGAATCAAAAGCTGGCAGGAAAACTGGTAGTTGAACAATGGGCTACCTTCAAAGAAGAGATAGTTCTGGCACAGTCAAGATATCTTCCCTCAAAGGGGAAAAGTATAGCAAACAAATCCAGAGCTCCGTGGATGACAAAAGAAGTGGAGATTATGATAGAGAAGAAAAGGTATGCTTATGATAGAGGCCAGGTAGAAAATATTATTGAGAACCGGCAGAATAAAGAAGGTCCAAAGGGGAAGTGAAAAAACAAATAAAAGAAGCAAAGAGAGAGCATGAGAGGAGACTGGCAGCATGCATTAAAGGTAATGTTTTCTATAGGCATATAAGTAGTAAAAAGGTGGTAGAAGGAGGTGTGGGGCCGATTAGAGACCAAAAAGGGGATTTACACATAGAGGCAGAGGCCATAGCTGAGGTATTAAATGAATACTTTGCATCTGTCTTTACCAAGGAAGAAGATGCACCCCAGGCAATGTTGAAAGAGGAGGTAAGTCAGACACTAGAGGGTTTAAAATTGATAAAGAGGAAGTATTCGATAGGCTGTCTGAAGTTAAAGTGGATAAAGCACCAGGACAGGATAAGATGCATCCAAGGATACTGAGGGAAGTGAGGGTGGAAATCGCAGAAGCACTGGCCATAATTTTTCACTCTTCCTTAGACTCAGGGATGGTGCCCAAGGACTAGAGAATTGCAAATGTTACATCCTTGTTCAAAAAAGGGTGTAAAGATAAGCCCAAAAACTACAGGCCAATCAGTTTAACTTCGGTGGTGGGAAAACTTCTAGAAAAGATAATTCAGGACAAAATCAACAGTCACATGGATAAATGCAAGTTAATTAAGGAAAGTTAGCATGGATTTCTTAAGGGAAAATCATGTTTAACGAACTTGCTGGAGTTTTTTGAGGAGGTAACAGAGAGGGTTGATGAGGGAAATGCTGTTGATGTTGTGCACATGGACTTTCAAAAAGTATTTGATAAACTGCCACATAACAGACTTGTGAGCAAACTTGTAGCTCATGGAATAAAAGGGACAGTAGCAACATAGGTATGGAATTGGCTGAGTGACAGGAAAGGAAGAGTAGTGGTTAATGGATGTTTTTCAGGATGGAGGAAGATTTGTAGTGGAGTTTCCCAGGGGTCAGTGTTGGGACCCTTACTTTTACTGATATATATTAATGACCTAGACCTTGGTGTACAGGGTACAATTTCAAAGTTTGCAGATGATACGAAACTTGGAAACATTGTGAACTGTGAGGAGGACAGTGTAGAACTTCAAAAGGACAGAGACAAGTTGGTGGAATGCACAGACAGGTGGCAGATGCAGTTCAATGCAGAGAAATGTGAAGTGATTCATTTTGGTAGGAAGAACATGGAGAGACAATATAGAATAAAAGGCACAATTCTAAAGGGGGTGCAGGAGCAGTGGGACCTGGGTATATATATGCATAAGTCATCGAAGGTGACAGGAAAGGTTGAGGGAGCGGTTAATAAAGCATACAGTATCCTGAGCTTTATTAACAGCAGCACAGAGTACAAGAGGAAGGAAGTTATGGTGAACTTGTATAAGACAGTAATTCGGCCTCAGCTGGAGTATTGCGTCCAGTTCTGCGCACTGCACTTTAGGAAAGATGTGATGGCATTGAGAGAGTATAGAAGAGATTCACGAGAATGGTTCCAGGGATGAGGAATTTCAGTTATGAAGATAGATTGGAGAAGTTAGGATTGTTTTCCTTGAAGAAGAGAAGGCTGAGAGGTGATTTGATAGAGGTATTCAAAATCATGAGGGGTCTGGACAGAGTAGATAGAGAGAAACTACTGCCACTCGTGAAAGGATCGTGAACGAGAGGGCACAGATTTAAGTATTTGCGAAGAGAAGCAAAAGTGACATGAGGAAAAACATTTTCACGTAGCGAGTGGTTAAGGTCTGGAATGTGCTGCCTGAGAACATGGTGGAGGCAGGTTCAAATGAAGCATTCAAAAGGGAATTAGACAGTTATATGAAAAGGAAAAATGTGCAGGGTTATGGGGAGAAGGCAGGGGAATGGAACTGAGTGAATTGCTCTTTCATACAGCCAGTGCGGACATGATGGGCTGAATGGCCTCCTTCTGCACTGTAACAATTCTATGATTCTATGATTCTGTGATTCTGTGACATAAAGGTGCTAAATGTCAAATATTGCACCTGGGAGTCACTAGCTGGTGAAAGAGGGACATGGAACCACATCCTGTGGACTGGTATGCACTATTACGATGACCTGTTTCAACAGCAGCTTGGCAACAGGCGCCAACGTCAAAAACAAAACTCAAAGCGTCACTTGGCAGCTTAACATGCAGCACCTGTGGTAAAACCTGTCTCTCATGGATTGGCCTTCACAGCAAAGGTGCACCAAAAGACACCCCACCTAAATGGATTGTTTGCTGCATGTCTGTCATCTTTCCTAGATGGATGAATGCCAACAACATCTTAAAGCTGTGAGATTTATGGTGATAGTACATAGGGATATATAGAGATCAGAAAAGGCTGCTGGGAGTAGAAGTTGAACCTCATTGCATGCATTTTATGGACAGAAACCGAACGCAACAAAGGCCAATTTTGAGAACTATAGTGCCGATCCCAAAAACACCTGAAAGATATTGGACCCGATATTAGATCGTGCCATTTTTCAAGTGATTCTGTTGGCTGCATAAAACAAGTGCTAGGCTACTTACATATGTAAAAGATGGGCCTAATGCTTGTTTTTGGCCTCTTCTGAGAAACTGGATATTGCAGAACAGGTGTTGGGCCTGTTCTGCTGCAGTTTCCTCAGAGGCTGTTGCAGCCTGAGCAATGGTTGCCCAACAAAAGGAAACTTTATAAAAATATATATCATTCAAAAACTTTTCTGTGGAGCTAGAAGGAGCAGGAATGTTCCCCTGACCCCACAGTTTCTTGATTGCCCCCCACCTACATTGCCATTCCGTCTCCTCACAGCCAGCAGGATAAAACATCCAGATATACATCTTCTACAAATGGGTGAGCTGACTTTGAAGTTACGACAGATGCCAGCAACTTGTCCAATTAATATTATTGCGGTCCAAATCCCAATTTTGGGTTTGACTCGGGCCTACCCCTTCAGGCACATGTTGCGAGCGCGTCACCACCTTCATGCCTAAAATTGAGACCAACAAATTTCTAACTCCCCTGGTCTCTATCTCGCCAGTCCCATCGTTCAAAATTCCCACACTGTACCCCTCCATCTTTTTACTGAAAGGTTATAGAGTCATATAGTCATAGAGTTATACAGCACAGAAACTGGCCCTTTGGCCCATCATGTCTATGCCGGCCATCAAGCACCTAATTATTCTAATCCCATTTTCCAGCCCGTAGCCTTGTATGCTATGGCCTTTCAAGTGCTCATCTAAATACTTCTTAAATGTTGTGAGGGTTCCTGCCTCTACCACCTCTTCAGGCAGTGCGTTCCAGATTCCAACCACCTACTGAGTGAAAAACCTTTTCCTCAAATCCCCTCTAAACCTCCTGCCCCATACCTTAAATCTATGCCCCCAGGTTATTGACCCCTCCGCTAAGAGAAAAAGTTTCTTCCTATCTAACCTATCAATGCTCCTTATAATTTTGTACACCTCAATCATGTCCCCCCTCAGCCTTCTCTGCTCTAAGGAAAATAACCCTAGCCTAACTAGCGTTTTATACAGCACCGTCATAACCTCCCTGCTCTTATATTCTATGCCTCGGCTAATAAAGGCAAGTTATCCAGTTCCCTGTTGCATCCATTGATTCTGCTTTTACTGTCTCACTGGGCAGTCTGTTACATGAATTCACCGGCCTCTCACGGAGGAACATTCTTTGAGAACTATTCTGTAAGCTCTGTTTTAGCAGTAAATCTGAATTAAAGTATTTCTCTCAGCTTCCTGAGTGAAGTTCCTCCTAAATGATCATGCTTAGGTAGGAATATGACTGAGAAACATGTTGCTTTGTTCAAAGTTGTTCCTCGACAACCATTCTCAGTCATAAAAAACACAGAATGGCATTGGTTATATATATTTATGACAGAATGTTAACCAGAATAATGATACTGACGCTTTTCAATGGAAATCTTCCTTTCTATGATATATTTCCATCTATTTCTTAATGGAGTAGGTAGTCAATGAGGCTTTATTCATCCCAGATTTTGCTATCTTTTGGGAAGACAATGCCACAGATGGTGGCAGAGATTCCCTCTGTTCTGAAGCATACGTTGGCAACCAGATGTAAGATTTGGAATCAAATACCTTTCAAGTTCTTTGGACAGAAGTACTCCTCAAGGAGAGGAAGGTCCTCTTGCCAGCCATTTAATGTTCACCATCTGCTTTTGATTTCATTTTTACTAAACTTTCAAGTACCAAAACCAGACTTTGATTATGTACTTTATGTACTATACTGTATGTTCCGATGAAGGGTCACTGACCTGAAACGTTAACTCTGCTTCTCTCTCGCAGATGCTGCCAGAGCTGCTGAGCATTTCCAGCATTTTGTGTTTTTATTTCAGATTTCCAGCATCTGCAGTATTTTGCTTTTATTTGATTATGTACTCTTGGATGCACCATTCTACTGATGGCCTCAACTGTCAATATGAAAATTGATTAGGAAGCACAAAAGATGGCTTCCACTTCTGGCTTCTTTGCTGTCACAGACTCACCTGGCTCACTCTTCAGTTACAGGAAGCCATCTTATAGTCATGTCAAATTATTAACATTCACGTGATATTATTAATCTCAGTCTCTGTCCAGACTGCCTTTCTTGGGATCTTGAAATGAATACCAAGTGCAGGATGTGGTTATACGGCAGGAATAATTGAAACAGTTTTAAGTATAAAGTTATTACCTTAGACTAGCATTCCCTCAACCAGTCAAAGCATCCAAACTTCGTCTGGACCCAGACTGAGTGGATGATACCCAAATGTTGCAAAGTGTAACATCCTACCCAAGGCTAATATTAGCATTGAAATGAAGCACTAGTTTAATGAAAGATGAACAAATGTAACTAGGGACAATCACACCACCACAGGGGAGTTAAATCACAACAACTGAATGCTCCTGCCATCAATTTATTCGAGTTACAGGTCCAAAATCAGCTCCAAAATGAATGATCCCTAATTAGGCTCTAGGCTTTAATGGAATTTAATCAAATCTATTTACAATATCAGAACAATCCCACTATCCCTCTGAAAACTAGGAGAAGCTGATCCACAGCTCCAAAAAATTCTGGCATCTCAAAACATAGCTCTGAATATAAATCCATGCAATGAGAGAACATATTAATTACATGGAAGGTCCGGTGGAATGCAAGATTGTTGTAGGTGAAATCCTCCGGATGCTGATATTCTTTTATTTGCGTTAGAGGAAGAAAGGAAGGGGTAAGCAAGGAAAGGAGGGAAAAGGGGGGAGGGAGGAGTAGGGAGAAAGGAAGGGGTAGGGAGTGAGGGTAAGAAAGAAGAGAAGGGATAGAAGGAAGGAACGGGTCCTAAAATGCTTTGCAGCAAATAAAGCACTTGAAGTGCATCTATTGTGCAATGGAGCCAAATGTAGCCGCCAACCCACACACACCAAAGTCATAGAGTCATAGAGACATTTACAGCACAGAAGACGGCCATTCGGCTCATCAAGGCTATACTGGCTCTCTGTAAAACAATCCAGTCAGTCCCACTCCCCTGCTCTATCACCATAGCCCTGTAGGCTTATTTCCTTCAAGTGCCCATCCAATCTCCTACTTCCACCACCCTTGTAGGTAGTGAGTTCAGGGTCATTGGCACTCGCTGCGTAAAAATGTTCTTCCTCACATCCTCCCTGCATCTCTTGCCCAAGGTAAGGTAAATATCCAGATAATCTTGTTTTAGGTGTTGGTTGAAAGATAACCTTTGGCCAGGACACCAGAACTGTCACACACTTCTTCAAATAATGCAATGGAATCTTTTACGTTCACTTGAAAAGATAGATGGGACTTCGATTTAACATCTCACCCAAATGGCAGCACCTCCAATGGTGGGTAACTCCTTCAGTCCTGCACCAGAATGCTAGCTTGCATTATATGCTCATGTGTCTGGAGTGGGGCTTGAACCCAAAACCTTCCATTTCAATGATAAGAGAGTTAACATTGAGTCAAGGCTGGAGATGCAAAAATTATAATTACACTAAAAACTGAAGGGGGAATAAGGGTGTTGAAAAAGTGAGATTTATTTTTAAGGGGAATTCCCACTTTCCAAGAAAGGTTGATTCTTTCACTTTAGTTGCTGGATTTTTTGACATTTCAGATTCTACAACAGGTCATCCAATCCCTGAGCACAGAATGAGAAATTATTTGTAATAATTAAACAGTTCAACAAAAATAGACATTTTAGATATAAAAATTGATGATGAGAATGTCATCAGCTTTAGAGTTTAATGTTTTCTAGCATGAAATAAATCTGAAAAGTACTGGTGACTTAAAGTCTACAGGGGCAATTTTAATTCTCGAGCAGGTCGGCCTGCCCTGTGTGACATGTGGGCAGCTTGCCTGCCTGTGCAGTGGGAGACCCAGTCCATTTTAATAGCCAGTCCTCATTTATATCCTGCCAGCCAATTTCCCATGCTGAAACAGGCATCAGAAGGCAGTTTGCCAACTTTTAGACCATGAAGATCAGGGAAATCTGGAGGATGCCAGGCTGACTTGAGGATGCCAAGCTGGCCGGAGAATGCCAGGCTGACTGAAAGATGACAGGCCCACAGTTAGGTAAGTCATGGGGGTGAGTTTGGAAGCGTTTTGCCTGGTGCAGCAGTGACCCAAACTTTCTCTGTGGGGCCTGGTGAAGTACTACTGCTTCTCATGGCCATATGAAGAAACCTTTAACACTTAGTTTACAGGCTTTTGCAGCACTAAAATTACAATGGGGTTCTATACAAGTGATAAGACCCCAATTTCTATATATTTATGAGGCTGCCATTGAGTCAGGTGAATCCCTCTGACGCCCAAAAGAAAAGGTGCTAAAATGTCTGCAGGACAGGAATCGAGTGGTAAGTATACTGCTTTCATTTTAACTTGTGTCCCATCCAGTTTCAAACCATTCTGTATCTGGCATATTGCTCTTTCAAATATTTCAATCACAACTCATAGCCAGTCCAAGTAAATATTAGGTTGTTTCTTACCAAAAATAAAGCAAATCCATACCAAGAGCCAAGATGAAAAGGTTTTGACATTGGCTTATATACAAGTCTGGGATCAGCACCAAACTGCATGACTGTTAGGTAAGTTCTAAGAACCAGTGTAGGTAAATAGAATCTATTTCCATTATTGAACTTATCCCTCTATCACTCTAAATACATGACGGCAAACATGGCTAAATTTTTCAAGCAGAGGAGATACAAGGCCTCGGGGAGAGAGCAGTGCAATGAGATTAGTTCTGGATTGTATTGGCAAAAGCCGCGAAGGGTCAAATGGCCTCTTTCTGTGCTATAAACCCATGGGGTGCTGAGGCCAACTTTAGTGCAACTTTTTATAGCCCGGGTGAGATCAGCTAATTTAGTGCAAAGCAAGAGAACAAACATTGTGCATGAAATGTGTTATATAAATACAAATAAATATCATAAAGGCAAGTACAAGAATGCATTTAGGATATAAGTAGCAATTAGAGCATACTTTCCCCAGATATCTACCTATCTGGTAGTAAATGTAGAATTTATGAATTTAAATTTACATTCCCTAATGATTCACTGATTAAGGTATTACCCAATGTGGATTATAATACCCACAGACCAGGGGGATCTCACTTTTCCTTTGAAAGATGCAATGATCTCTACTTCAGCTGCTCCCTGAGGCATAGCATTCCATGCTTTTACAACTCCCTGTAAAAGGAAATGTCCCTTAACCTTTTTCAATGCATGTTATCTATATAGATTTTAAGAAAGCGTTCGACAAAGTACAACATAAAAGGCTGGTTAACAAAATTGAGGCTCATAGAATAGGAGCATTAGTGTCCCATTGGATAAAAAAAAATTGGCTTAAGGACAGAAAACAGCAAATTTTGGTAAATGATTGTTTTTTCTGACTGGAGGCTGGTAGACAGTGGTGTTCCCCAAGGGTTAGTGCTAGAACTACTGGTTCCCCCTTAGGTGAGGAAGGATGGGAGGAGTCTTGAGTGCGACATAAAATCTGGCATTGGCTGTTTAGGCCAAATGGTCTGTTTATGTGCTGTGTGTTCTGTGTAATTACTATGCTCAGCCTGGGAGTATTAGATGAGGCTTTGTATGAGGAGGAATATTCTACAGCCAACTCATAGGATTCCTCACTAGCCATTCCCTAGCATTAACATCTTCACTACATTTACCTAAGTTATTGTGAAATCAAGAAAAAATATTGTGCAGTTTTATTCACAAGTGTTCACATCTTTCATATTTAAGAAAGGAGTAATGTGTCTGAGCAACTTCTTTTCTCAAAGTAATTGAATTTGATTGAGATGGAACTTAAGGGCTGATTCCCTAAATGGTCAGGGGTGGCACTGACAGCAAACCACCCTTGCGAAGTCACAGGCCCATGATTTCCCAACCGGCACACAGTGGGCAGAATCCTCATGGTTCCATGGACACAGATCTGGAGGCAGGACTGGGAGCAAAATGTGAAAATATTGCACCAGGTTGGTTCCCCAATGCATTCTCACCTCCGAGCGGTCTTGTGAAGGGGGGTAAAACTGACTCTAGCTACCTTCACCACAACAGTGGGTAGCCAATTAGAACAATTAAGTGTTGGCTTGGGGGAAGATTGGTGAAGCTGCTGGGATCTTCTTGGCATCGGACCAGCTCCCCACTGAGTTGGGAGGCCAGCAGTAGCTTGTAGGCAGCTTCCTGGCGGCAGACAGGAGGGCTAACAGGGCCGCATCTCAGTGGCTTGTGATGGGCCCGGAAATATAAAAAGCCATAGGTTTGGTCATAAGCCTTCCTCTGGAGGAGTTTCCCTTCCACCCTACGAGATATGGGCCTTCCGTTTTGCAAACACTTCATATAGGCTTCTGAGGATGCCTCTTAAGGCGCCTTCTGCTTCCCTACATGCTCCAGCAGCACCCACTGTAGTGTTTGGTTGATCAGGGTTTGATTGTATTAGTCTAATCACTTATCTGTGTTCACTGTATTTGATTGCTTAAGCCTATGGACGAGGCTGCAGAGTCAAAAGTAAAACAAAGACACACACAGCTAGAAGCTTCTATAGAACGCACACTGGCTGCTCTCAAAAATATCTACTAAAATTGTGTAGGAACCTTTATAGTTAAATGCTGAAAATAAACCAGTTGGTTATTCAACACAGTGTGATATCTGCTTTGCTCTGAGATTAATCGGATATCAAAATTAATTTCAGTAACCTGACGTAAACATAACACCCACCTCTGCTGGTGGTGCTGCCATCCATCCAGTGCCTCCTATTGGTCATGCCACCTTGGGAATCACCCGCCACCCTTAATTGGACAGTAAATGTGGAGGTGGCCTGTTAATTGTCCACGTCCGAGAAGATCGTGCAGATGGGCGGAACACAGACACCATCGGGGTCAGGACCAACGCCCGAGAATCTTGGAAGAGCAGAAGATTCCACCCACAGTGAGCATCGACTCTTGGTGGGAGTCCAACCCATGGAACCAGCAAGATAGACATTATGGCTTTGATTTTAACAGCCCTAAGTGGGGAAGAGGGTTGGGGGGATTAAAATATCGAGATTAAAATATCAGAATTAAGAAAATGACCCCTTTCCCACCCCTTTAAATTTTGAAGTACAGAATTCAGGCCATGGATATAACTGTCACAATAGGCACGTCGGGGTCTAATAAGCATACCAAAGTCACAGCCTGAGGACATCATTGGCAGCATGACTTAAATGAAGAGGGTGGCTCACCTGCAGGATGGCTGGCAGCTGAAACGAAGCAAGAACTGCCAACTGCCCAAGGTAAGTGACTTTTGCAGCACTCCTTGTGGGCTAGGAGGAGCAGGAGTGCCGTTTTCCGCCCCAGCCCTCCCACCTCGAGCCTCCTCCCCCCAGCCCTCCTGATCTCAGCCTACCCTCCCAGTGGAATATTGTGCTCATCTTGAGAGACTAGTGCTCATAGTGAATATTGATTGGAACAGTGACACTTTGTGCTGATCAGAGGAGAGATCCAATTGTTCTACTGTAAGATAAATAGCACAGTCAAACAACGTGTTGACCTGGAGAAAGGTCTAAAGATTTAACTGTGAGTGAAATGGAACACTGATAAAGTGAGCAGACATGACCGACACCAAGAGGTTATACCTTGTTATAAATGAACATACAGCGCAAAGGGCTTTCTGGGAGCTGAAGTGTGTAATAAATGAGCCAAGAGTAGATCCAGAATGTGATTGAGGGATGATATTGAGGAAAACTATGAAACTCTGTGAAAGGTGCCTGGCCCAAAAGATAAGAGGGAAATAAAACACTGACTTCATTGGCAGAGGGACAGAATATTCATGGTGGTTATAATGTCACTGAGTAAAGAACTTCACAGGGACGGAAACTGACAAGAAAGAAATCAAGTATTGCATTTATATAGCACCTTTATGTCCTTAGGACATCTCAAAGTGCTTTAAGCCGTAAGTATAGTTGTTGTTATAATGTAGGGAAACAACAAAATGAGTTAATAATTATTATAAGAAAAGGAATCACAACAAAATAAATAAAATTTAGGCAACGAAGGTTTAGCAATAACCAAATTGCAACAAAATTGACAAAGAAAATTAATAGGCTGCTTTAATTTAATTTGAATACTTAACGAGGGACAAGATTAATGGTGTCTTCAATGAAACATTCTTTGAATTCAGTGTTTTGGTTGTGATTGTGTTTGTGTGGTCTACTAGACACCATGGTAAACAACTAAATGACCAATGAGGTGATGACCAATGTTCCATAGACTTTTAAAATACAAACTTGGCTCCACCTAATCACTACTTCATGGTTTAACTCAGCTTATCGACAGTGACTAGCCTTGCAAATGTTCTGTTATATTGACCTCAGCTCTTCATCTGGGGTTTTCAATAAAAGAAAGGAGTGAATGATTGGCAGCACAGTGCATGATTAATGCTGCAATCAAAATGAATATAATTTTCTCAGATTCATTTGATCTTGGCAATAGAGAGAAAGGGTTACAGTGAGCAAGAAGGCACAGTACATAATGCCAGCCTGGCTGTAGATGGGCAGAGATCTCTCCTCTCATTCTTCAATGACACCAATTGCAGTGATTGCAAATTTGAACACGACTGATTGGCTTATCCAAGCAATACTCCCAGTTGGGATCTAAAAGGCTGGCATGAGACAGATGAGATGGGCAGCTGATACCTTCACTATTCTCATAGAGCAGTGCATGACTCATGGCTATGGAGCTGTCCACAGCAACAACATGGAGTCTGTCCTCATGTTTAAAAAAAAGTCTTGGAGAGTTCAGTAAATGATAAAAAGGAGAATGCCAACCAGGAGATGAAAGATAGTTGGGTGGGGGGGGAAAGAAGGGAGGCTAAGAGGAGGTTGCTAGGAGGAAGGAGGAGGCAAAGTGACCTGGGAGAGAACTGCAGCAGGCAGGGTAGCGTGGTTGAAAATTGAATGCTGAATCGTGGGAGGTGGGACCAAGGAGCAGTGGTTGTGGGCAAATAAGGTCAGCTCCTGTTGCATCATTTTTTATAAAGACAATGCAGATGCAGAATGAATGCCCATTTGTTTTTACTGAACTATTGCTAATATCAGTTTTAAATTCAGAGGTAACTGTGTAAGATATATTAGAGTCCATTGCTGTTTCAGGGAGCAGTGAGACAGCTTTGAAAAGGTGGGTTTTGTGGAGGCCTACAAATGTAACAAATCACACCCCACCAACCTGCACAAGAGCAAATATGAATACCACTACCAGAGTTAACCACAGATGGCTCTAGCATAGATAGATTGGGCTCTGAGCTTGTGCGCGCAGTCCATTGGTGAATGTTTTTGCTCACTGGCCTTTGCAAACCTTTCCCAGGCAGTCAGCCTGAGATAGAGTCACAAATAATCATCAGGAAACAACTACACATGCACATGATATCCACCTGTTGCTTCTGTGCTGTGGGCCACTTCATGTTACGTTAAAAGCAAAATGGTCAGAAACCCACATTAATATTGCAAAACCACTTGTACGTGGAGTAGCTATGCAGTCATTGAAGTTACTGGAGCAGTGTCGCCTGTTTTAGTTTTGCAATTGTGACCTTAATAATCACAACTTTCCCCAGTGATGGAAGAGGGCCCGTACCAATGTGAAATGAAAAAGCAACACTGGTACCTTGTATGCAAGCCCACCTGATAACCATCATACTCAGCACCAGCGGCAGTACATATGTGCACAGTGCAATAGGTGGCACATGGAAAAAACACCTTTTAAATTGATACTGTTAGGTGGGTATGCGGTGAAAACACAACTTGAAAGAATTGAAGCAATTCAGGTCCAGAAACCTTGACTATTAGAGCCTGAATTCAGACCACTCACAGTATCCACTGGACAAAAAAAGACCATATATGTTTAAAATGAACTTCAGCAGATGCTATTGCTTGTATTCATTGCAACTGAAGTGAGAAGGAATGGGCGTAGTGGTAAGTGCAGTACACTGGGAAGGAACAGGTGACATTGGACCAAAGCTTTGCACCACTGGGGGTTTCCTCAGGATTGAGATTGCTCTTATTAGGCAACAGTTTGATTATCGCTGCACCATGCAACCATCAGGTTCGTAATCATCCAGCAATTCGTACATTCCTATGACCTCACGCCTTTGCAAACTACCATCCCATCTCCAATCTCCTTTTCCTCTTCAAAGTCCTTGAACATGTTGTCGCCTCCCAAGTCCGTTCCCATCTTTCCTGCACTCCAATTGAATTCCTCCAATCAGGTTTCTCCCCCTGCCACAGTACCGAAACAGCTCTTATCAAAGTCACAAATGACATCCTATGTGACTGTGAGAAAGGTAAATTTTGCCTCCTTGTCTTTCTCGACCTGTCTGCAGTCTATGACACCATTGATCACAACATCCTCCTCCAATGCCTCTCCACTGTCATCCAGCTGGGTGGGACTGCTCTCACCTGGTTCTATTCTTATCTAATTGTAGCCAGAGAATCACCTGCAATGGCTTCTCTTCCTGCTCCCGCACCATTCCCTCTGGTCTCCCTCTAGGATCTATCCTTGGCCCCCTTCTATTTCTCATCGACATGCTGTCCCTCGACGACATCATCTGAAGCACAGCATTAGTTTTCACATGTATGCTGACAACACTCAGCTCTAGATCACCACTACTTCTCTTGACTCCTCTACTAATGCTAAATTATCAGACTGCTTATCTGATATCCAGTACTGGATGAGCTGAAATTTCCTCCAATTAAATATTGGAAAGACTGACACCATTGTTTTCAGTCTCCGCTCCAAACTCCATTTCCTATCTAACGATTCCATCCCTCTCCCTGGCAACAATCTGAGATTAAGTCAGTCTGTTCCCAACCTTGGTGTCACATTTGACCCTGAGATAAGCTTCCAACCTCATATGCATGCCATCACCAAGACTGCCTATTTCCACCTCTGTAATATCACCTGACTTCACCCCTGTCTTAGTTCATCTGCTGCTGAAAGCCTCATTCATGCCTTCATTACCTCTAGTCTTGACTATTCCAATGCACTCCTGGCTGGTCTCCCACATTCTACTCTCCATAAACTTGAGGTCATCCAAAACTCTGCTGCCCATGTCTTAACTCACACCAAGTCCCTTTCCCCTATTACCCCTGTGCTTGCTGACCAACCTACATTGGCTCCTGGTCAAGCAACATCTTAATTTTAAAATTCTCATCAAATCCCTCCATAGCCTCGTCCCTCCCTAACTCTGTAATCTCCTCCAACCCCACAAACCTCCAAGATATCTGCGTTCCTCTAATTCTGGCCTCTTAGGCATCCCTGATTTTAATCACTACACATTGGAAGCCGTGCCTTCAGTTGCCTCGGCCCCAAGCTCTAGAATACCCTCCCTACACATCTCCACCTCGCTTTCCTCCATAAGACACTCCTTGAAACCTACCTCTTTGACCAACGTTTTGACCATTTGACCTAATATTGCCTTTTGGGGCACGGTGCCATACTTTGCTTTATAATGCTCCTGTGGACTGTCTTGGAATGTTTTATTACATTAAAGGTGCTTGTTACAACCAGGTGAGTGAGGTTTCTCGGGGTCCCTTTCAGCCTTCACCTGGTCTTACTGTAACAGGATTTAATTTTTAACACATTGTGTTTTGAGCTCCCCCTTAGTGAATCCTTGTTCACCGCTTTCCAGTTATAAGGCAAAGAAATGAGCACAAACAGGCTTTCTTAGGTTTAAAGAAGAAAAGTAAAATTTATTAAAACTTAAACTCTAATTTGGTTAATGCCTATGGATACACACCGAGCCCCATGCTAACATGCATAGGCAATACGCACATGCAAATAGAGACAGAAAAGAGCAGAAGAAAAATAAAGTGGAGAGGTTTGAGGCAATAGCTGAAGGGTTTCTTGTTACTGTGCTTCGAGCTTACTATCGAGTCCTTTTGTAGGTAGTTCTTGCTTGTAGGTAATTCTTGCTTTTTGTTGGGACCTGGTATTCTTCTTAAACCTTGTTCACTGCAGGAGACTTTTCTTTCTTGGGGTTCCTGTGTCTTCAATGGATTCCAAAGCAGTTGAGAAAGAGATGAGCAGACAGGAGAGGCTGCGGCGAATCAGCCACGAACTGTCTTTTCAGTCCAGGAGCAAACAGCTTTCTGAGCTCAAATTCTCTGTGGCCAATTTAAAACTCTCAGTTCAAAACTCTGCAACAGCCAGTTATCATGTGACTAAACTGGTCTGACCATGTCTTCTGTGTATTGGGAGCAGGGACTGGTTCCTTTGTTCCAACACTGTCTGCTAGTATGCAAAAATGTCTTTCCGGCGAGGGGCCTGGCAATTCCTTGTGATAGGTCCTCCCTTCTTCCCAGCCACAATTAGGTGAAATTAATGTGCCTCATTCGTGGCAGGTAGGGGCCTGCATGACATTGCTATGGAAACATACGTTGTTGTTGTTGCTGTTATGTGTTTGCAGCTGGTGTGGGAACTGGTCATTGAACGAGGCTGAACTAAATGTTTGCCCCGGCAGGTAGGAGGGCCAACGTGAACATTCCTTTTCTCAAGAGGATCTGTTAGTGATTAAATCAATGCTGGATTTGTATGCTCCAATGACTGTTTGGAATATGCATATCAAACTGAACTTCAACAGGATTCCAAGAGATTTAATTCTCACCAATCAATGCATTGAGGTAAAATTCCATGGTGCACTAGTGTCACTTAGTTATTGAATCATTGGTACCCAAACTCCTTTGCTGGGGTAAGCATTCTAGTGATCCCTTTAGATAGAAAAACCCTTGATCAGCCAAAAATAATGCCTTCTTTGTATTTTGAAGCCTGTTCCATAATTGAGGTTAGGTAACTCAGATTTGTTACTGTCGTATCTTGTTTGAAAAATGTAGTATAGTTTATTAAAGAGATGACTGATGGTATAGACTAAGAGAATGAAGTAGGTGTAATTTTTATGGATTTTCAGAAGACATTTGATAAGACGACTCACAGAAAACTTGAAACAAAAATTCTGCTGTATGGTATAAGAGAAAATGTTGCAATATGACTGACAGACAGGAAAGAAAGGATTAGGGTTGTTGAGTGTTGCTCATATTGGAGGAAGATTGGAAGTGTCATACCCCAGGGTCACTGCTGGGTCCACTTCTGTTTCAATGTATTTAGATAATTTGGACTTCACAGAATTGTCCTGCACAGAAGGAGACCATTCAGGCCATCATACTATATGATCATGCTACATGAAAGAGCTATCCAATTAGTCCCACTCCCCTGCTGTTTCTCCACACCCCTACTTTTGGAGTTTGCTAATAACACAAAAGTAAGGGGTTTGTCAAACAGTGAAAAGGCTTATAAAAGACTTCAAGAGGACATAGGCATATTAGAGGTAGGAGCAGGCAGGTGGCAGCTACAATAATGAAGAAGAGTGTGGGCCAATGCATTATGGGAGGTAAAACACAAATAGGAGCATCTTGTCAAGGAAAAAAATGGAAAAGATGTAGATGACAAAGAGGCCTAGAGGATCGAATGTGATTGCTGGTAGATAAAGTCGTAAGAATAGCCAACAACATTTTAAATTTTCTAAATAGAGGCATTAAGTACAACAACAAAGAAGAAATTATGCATTTGCAAAAGGCAATGGTAAGGTCACAGTCATAAAAAAAATGTTAAAGTTATAGAATCATTGGAGGGTAATTTTAACCCTACAAATGGATGGGTTTGGTTCAGGCGGGAATTTAAAAAGTTGAAACTCTGAAACAGGAACCCACTTGCCTCGAACAGACCCAAGTCTGGTATTAATAGAGTTAGGACAAGGGACAGGTGACCAAACCACTCGCTGGAGGTGGGTTGATCATTTAAATATTTTAATGAGGCTGTGTGCCTTTATTTCTACAATGACTCCATTTTTAACCAGTCAGTGGGGATTCCCAGACCTCAGGAAACCCAGCAAATGAAAGGAGGTGAGAAAGGCTGAATCCATGAGCCAAGTGCCTTTACAGCATTACTTGTGGTCCAGGAGGAACAGAAATGTTCTCTTCAGGCCCATCAAGCTACCCAGCAAACCACACTGCCCTCCCCATTCTTGCTTCGCCCCAATTAATCAGACCCCACCCTGACCACTATCAGCACCACCGCCCCACAATTTCACCACCCCTTCAATTGGACCTTCCATCTGACCATTACCACACCCCACCCCTTCCCCCACCACCAACCGTCACCCTCCCCCCACCACCGCCATGGGTTAAAAACTTCAGGACGTTCAGGATACTTTCAGATTTCCCAACCTCAAAACAGAACCCTACCTCCACCTCTGAGCTAACATCCTGCCTATAGAATCACACAACATCAAAGGAAGCATTCAGCCCAACGTCCCTCTGCTAACTCTTTGAAAAAATTATCCATTAGTCCCATTCCCCTACTCTTTCTACAAAGCCCTGCAAATGTTTCCATTTCAATTCGACTTCCCATTCCCTTTCAAAAGTTACTACTGATCCAGCTTCCACCACCCTTTAAGCTATTACATTCCAGCTCATAACAACTTGCTGTGTAAAAAAAAGTATCCTCATCCTCCCCCTGTGTTTTTATCAATTATCCTAAATGGGTGTCCACTTGTTACTGACCCACCTTCCAGTGGAAACAGTTCTTCCCTATTTATTCCATCAAAACACCTTGTAATCCCTATGGAGAACATTCAGTGTAGATTCACCAGAAGTGTACTATAGGGATAGGAAACTATACCTATGAGAAGAGGCTTGAGATATTGGAACTATTTCCACCAAAGCAGAGAAGGCTAAGTAGTTTTCAAAATTATTAAGGTGAATAAGGAAAGACTATTTTCTCCAGTTGGGGAGTCCGAGATGAGGGGTTATCAATTTGATGGTCTCATTAAGAGAGGAAGGGGAGAGGTCAGAGGAAATGCTTTTATGCAGAAGGCTGTTGTAGCATAGAGTGCTTTTTCACAAGAAGCTGTTAAGGAAGACCCTTTTAATGGAAACTTGGATACAGCTTTGAAGCAGAGGAAGACAGAGGGCGATGGAGACAGAGATTAGTAAAGTACCAGCACAGACACATGGGCCAAAATGACTCCTCCTGCTAAGTTTTAAGGTTTAATTTGCATTTCGCCAAATTAATCACCAGACTATACTAGGAGGTGACTTTGCAAAAGTGCAAGTGCTCATAAATGTTTGTTATGATTCAGCCCTTCCCAATGTCATGGGATGTGTATACAGACCAACAAAGGTCAAAGTGCATTGCAGGTACTATGGGCAAGCTGAGAAGCCAGACTATTCAGGCCAGAATCAAGATGGTGGACCTGACACAAATATAATTCAATGTTCTGGAATTGATCTCTGGTTTACCATCACCTGGTATTTGAATTCAAATGTTGTCAATTGACATCAATCTTCTAATGCACATTGTTTTCCATTTTGTTAATTCCCATGCGTTTCACAATCTGCACATTAACCCACTACTAAAATGGACTCAGAGGCTGGAATATTTTGTTGGGCAGGGGAGGCCCCATCCACCGGCCGAAAAGTTGGTAGTGAGCACGCCTATGCTGAGCCTGGGGAGCCTGACTGGATTTTATGCTCCCAGGCCCTTAATTGCTCTTGGGCGGGACTTCCACCTCCTTGAAGCAGGAAATCCCACCTAATGGAGCTGCCAGCCAATCAGTGATAAGGTAAGATTTTAGGGCCTCACCGGGGACAATCGGTTGGGCTCCAGTGAGGCAAGGGGGTCAGTTAGGGGGGCAGGGGGGGGTGTTGTACATTGGGGGCAGTTAGGCCTTCGGGAATGACCCTCCATGGACCACAGTGTGCCTGATCAGGAGGGCCACCTCCAGCCCGCAAGAAGGCCGCCTGCTTTCATCGGGAGGGCTTTTAGAGGCCTTAGCCGCCCTCTAGCCAAGCATAAAATACCCATGGTGGCAAGCAGAGGCCCTTAAGTGCCAGTTAATTGGCCACTTAAGGGCCTTGATTGGCCTGGGGTGGGCAGGCTGTTTCTCACTGCCGCCCCCCGCATAAATTGGCAACGGGGGTAAGAGAGGGTTGGGAAAGCCCCCCACCTCCTGCTCAATTTTACACCCCTCCCCCCACCACCAGCCCGCTTGTTTGGGGGGCGTAAAATTCCGGCCTGAGCTTCTATAAGACAATTGATTATGAATCTGAGATCAGTGGGATTATATATTGCTTATACCTTGCACCTTAAAATTATTAGGTCATGAGAAAGAAAGGATACCATTGGGAGTCCGAATACCAGAGACTGGTGCTGAAACACCAAGCACTGCTTCAAGTACAGTTAGAATGAGGGCACCTGACTGAAGAAGGGAAAATAAGTAGTATAAGAGTATCAAATGGTTAAACTTAAGTGAGTGTAAAGATTACTGCCCACCAGGATGAGGTAAGAGATCATAAGGGAGCGACTCGAGAACAGTTCCAGCACGGCTTTTGAAGGAGACACATAGGCTAGTGTGGAGTGTATATAGTTACTATACAATAAAGATTAATGTTTAAACAATACAGTCTAAGAACCTCGCTGGCTAGACTCAAAATGGTAGCAGTATATAAAAAAACAAATATATAACATGGTGAACAGTGCTGGGATAGAAGTCCTATACCCAGAAGAGAAAATTTGAAGAATAATCATCCTACAGCCAGAAGAGAAGAAACTTTAAAACAAGTAGCTGAAGAGAAAAAACAAACTACGTACCATAGAAGGCGGAGAAAAGCTCCATAGAACAGAAGTGTGGCTGAAAAGCAAGCAATCAGGTGAGTCATTGTGCTGACGATCGAGAAATCCTGGGAAAAAAACATTAGAAGAGCTTAAAAAATAAATTTTCTAAAGGCTCCATGTGAGAGCGAAAGAAGAAAAATGGGGAAAAGTCAATCCTTCACTTGGGCTGAACATGACAGCAAAGAGCGGGAAAACCCTGAAAAGTATGCAAACTGAAAAAAAGTCCGATAGTGACGATAAAAACATGCAGATAACGCCTGAACACAGCAGAGTCTCCATTAACACAGCTAAACTGAAGAGAGAAAAAATCATTAAAACAGTCAAGCTTGAACAAAATAAATAAACTCTGGCTTAAAAAAAAGCAAGGGGGAAAACTCTTGAACTGTTTATTGAACAAGTCTGTCAATTCAAATAGGCAGCTCTGTAAACATATAAGTGAACTGCTGAAAGAAAGGGGAAATCCCTACCAGAAGCCTATTTTAAAAAACAAAGAACACTGTCAAGCACCTGCTACACTCCATCAAAACAAGCTAGCCTGAAAAAAATTCTTAAAGGGGAACACTCTAAAAATCTATTAAAATTTAAAAAATGGATCAATATTTGGGAGTGCCAGAGAGTTTCAAAAGTAATGAGGGATCCAATCAGACTCAAAACTGGGAACTAAGGTGGAAAAGGTTCCTCAGATAGAGAAGTGTATCGAAATTATACAGCAAGTCCAAAACAGTGCAAATGAATACATTATTATATTTAATTGATGCTGTAGCTGATGATATGATAGCAAAACAATGTACTGACAAAACATCAGCCAAATTTGATGACGTCTTAAACACCTGTGATTCCTATTTCAATTTGCGCAGCAATAATAGACCAATCCTGCAAGGTGAGAAAAGACCGCGGGTCAGGAAACATCGTGTAACTGTTTAGTTCCTTCACCAGAGGGCTGAACAAGAAGCACCAGGAAAAAAGGTACACTGAGGGGGAGGGTGGGGGAGGGGGGTACACGGTGGAAAGCGAAAGACGACTTTAAACCCCGCCAGCGCTGCGGAGCAAGAACTTTCCACAGGCATGGACAATGTCCTGCCAATAGAGCAGAATGCTTTTATTGCAGAAAAATGGGGCACTTCAATAAGATGTGTCTAAATAAAATCTCGACTACCTCAACTTCTAAAGGAAAAGTAATTAAGAATAGTGAGGTAAATAAAGTTATGTAACCTCCTGCAGCAGACCAATCAAAATATTTTTGGGGCAAAATGAATGATCTGAAACAAGCATTTTGGTCAGCAGACGTATATATCAACAGACATATCACTAATTTCAAACTGAACACCAGAGCAAGTGTGTTGGTCCTGCCAGATAAAGAGCCGTTGCAATGCACACACATTCTGCAACAAACAGAATCTCAGTTACATGGCCCAGGAGGTGTTGTATTTGAGGTGAAGGGGAAGTCACAAGTGACACTTCAATATGAGGGCAATAAAATATTAGAAACAGTGTATGTCCTAAGCAATCAGGAGTTCTCATTCTTGAGTAGAAGAGCTTGTATTGACCTTCATCTTATAAAGAAAGTAGAAGAATATAAACAAGAGGAATTCAGGAGCCAGGGCCTGACCTGAGCACTGCAGAGAGTCCGGATTCCGCCAGAGAGCCAACACAATGCGGAGAGAACCCACACAACACAGCACAGCCGTCATGCCATTCAAAGACTACCAGAGCGAGAAAGAGAAATGCAGCAAGTTCCTACAGGAATGCTACACGTACAGAGAACTTGGGAAGAAGCAAATGCAACAAATTTTTCAGGTACACAGACAAGATCAAAGAGTACCACTACTTTCGACCCAATTCCCAACTGGACCGTGAGAACGGTTGGCGATGGATTTATTTTTCTTTGAGAGAAGATCCTATCTAATTATAGCTGATTACTTCTCAAGATGGATCAAAGTTAAGTGGATGTACACAACAACAATGGAAGCAGTCGCCAGAGTTTTACAAGAAGCTTTCACAACACATGGTGTACCTGATCAGATAGTATCTGATAATGGACCACAATTTGCAAATGATTACTTCACACACTTTGCAGAAGAATATGGATTTGTTCACCTAACAAGCTCTCCTAAGTATCCACAATCAAATGGAGAAGCTGAGCAAGCAGTCAGAACCATTAAAACTATGTTGATGAAAAATCAAGATTTACAATTCGCCCTACTCCATTATTGTGCAGATTAGTGCCATCAGAACTCTTAATGGGAAGAAAACTTCAAACACAACTTCAATTCTACTCAAGAAATTACTTCCAGGATTGCAAAGCGAGGATTATCAGAAAGTACAAGACAAAGAAAAGTCGTATTGAAACAAACAGACTCATAATTCTAACAGAAGATACCGTACAAGAAACCTACCAAAGTTGTCAGAGGGCAAAAGGTATGGATACAAGACCAAAACAGAGAAGGGGTAATTCTCCAGAAAGACGAGAATCAACAGCGATCTTATCTCGTACAAACGCAAAATGGTTCTATACGGAGAAATAGAAGGAATCTTATTCCTTTACATCAAAGACGTCACATTTAGACAACTCAGATGATGAAACAAAAATTCAAAAAGCACCGAATGCTATAAACCTCAATGAAGGCCGTCCAAGTCAAGAAACAAGGGACCAGAGAAAGACTACCAATCTTCCACATCTGACGACAATAAGATCAGGGAGAGTTGTGAAGCCTCCTGATAGGTTGAATCTATGAAGTCAGAGACTTCGGAGGAGATGGGGCAGCATGTAATTAAAAAAGTGAATGTATATAAATATATATTGGGATAAAGACTTGGGGGGAGATGTAGTATATGGGTATCAAAGGATTAATCTTGAGAGAATGTAAAGATTACCGCCCACTAGGATGAGGTAAGAGATCATGTGGGAGGGTCTTGAGAATAATTACTGTGGCTTTTGAAGGAAACACACAGGCTAGTGTGGAGTGTAAATAGTTACTATACAATAAAGATTAATGTTTAAACAATACAGTCAAAATCCTCTCTGGCTAGACTCTATACGGCGGTAGCATAAAGAGCCAAAAATATAACAAAATATCAAATTGGAGACCTGACTACTGGCAACTAAAGGTTTTTGTAAAAAGGTAACAGATATAACCTTGCCAGATTTAAACCTGCATTTCATTTTATTTGAAGCAGATATTTTAAATTGTATTACTTGGCTCAGGATTGCATTCATAACAACAGTGACTACACTTCAAAAATGCTTCAGTACCTTTTAAGTGCTTTGGGACATCTTGAGGATGTGAATGGTGCTTTTTAAATGAATTTTTTTTTTCTTTTTTCCTGTTTTGTGAATTTAAAGGATTTTGGAGATGAAACTATTCTTTTGTAATGAGCACTTCAGCATACTCTCTTATCAAGCTTTTCCATGTGGCATTTCAGCACGTTTGCTATCATGTGTACTTTAAATCAGTTAACATATGTATCAAAATAAGGCACAGAAGAGAACAAGCTACTTAATACCCGTATGCATTCATATGTCACTGTAAGCAATAGAACATCTGCCTTCCTTTTGCATTCACCGACAGCAACGGGCAATCCCAGAACAACTCCCCTCCAATTACTCTAAATAGTATGTGTAAACCATAATCTCACAGGAGCACTTCATCCACACCATCATTTTGATGCTTCCAACCTCTATGGAGTATTCCAATGTCTGGTCTGTGTGAGATTTCCAAGTAAATGCCAATCACACCACAGTTGAGAGTGCTATCATTACATGGGGGTCAGGTTCAGTGGGATAAGACTGGTCAAACTCATTTCACTAAGGAAAATTAGCAGCTGTTAAAAAGCCAGAGAATATCATCAATCTGCCATGCTAAATTTGATCTGATAAGAGAAAGAGCCAAAAGATTTACCTCCCTGGAATTCCCAAAGCTTGTTCAAAATTTTATCAATTGTTACTACTATATTTGATGTTTCTCCTTTCCGAAGAGTGTTCAGTGAATTTGGAATATGATTCTGTGTGGCAGCAGTCACTTGGTATTTCACTGAACAGCCATCACACCTGTGGAAGACCAGAGAGTGCTGACAAACTATTTGACTGTGGAGGGCATTACAAAAAAGTCAGTCCTCCCTGATGTCAGTACATTTACGTTTTCCAGCATGAGTCGCTGGTTATGGGTCAGGAGGAAAAATTTCACGTGAGCTTTTTCCTCTTCCTCGCCCCAGATCTATTTTACTGTCCCAACAACTGCCCTGGCCGATGGCAACTAAATCAGATGAAGAGTTGGTCCATGTATCCACTAAGCCACATGGGGGAATAAGTGAACGACAGTATTTCTGAATAGCACTAAGCTTAAGCCAGCCCAGATACCTGCTTCCTGATGAGCAACTGAATGAGACCATACACGATCGTTCTTTGGGTAATTAGAAACAATGAAAAATTTTAACCCACAAAAACGGGTGGGTTGGGTGCGGGTGAGAAGTAAAAGAAATGTTTAAATATCAATCATGATCCCAACACGCCCACTTCTAGCTTTAACAGCGACAGGTCAGGGGTCAGGCTGATATACTCTCAGAAGGCAGGTTGGTCGATAAAATTGTTTAAGGAGGCTGCATGCCTCCATTTTAACAGGCTTTTTATTTTTTAGCCATCTTGGGCCTCGGGAAACCCGGTAGGTGAAAAGGGTTGAAAGTAAGTGCATTTGCAGCACTGCTTGTAGGCTAAGAGAAGCAGGAATGCTTCCCCAAAGCCAACAGGTTTGCCTGCTTCCACTCACACAATCAGCCAACCTCCCACCACAGTCTCCAACTGCCCCATATCTCTCCCCCCATCGACCACAATTTCCTCCAAGACCATGATCTCCCAACGACAATCTCTCCTCCCAACCACGATCTAACCTCTCCCCCACTGCAATCCCTCCTTCTGACGATGATACTCCCCCACTCCCAACTACAAACCCCCTCTACTCCCTCTCTTCCTTCTCTCTGCTTCTCAGTTGCGGCCTTGTATGGCAGGCTTTCTCGCCCTATCAATCAGATTGGCTGTCGGGCAGGAAACCTGGTGATAAAATTTCAATTACATCCTGCTGTTAATTTCAGCAGAAGGTCTGGGAAACCTGTATTTCTGGGTTTCCTGTCCAGTACTTCTCACCCACTGCTGCTCCATCCCAATAAATATCTGGGCCTGTGAGGCAACACTAAACTTCATAAAGATTCACCATGTTTTATTACTGAGGGGTAATTCTAACCGAACCCACCCAGCAGGAAATTGGATCAGCCGCCCATATAACACTGCCTGATTTTACTTGTGTTTGACTTCAAGCACCCAATCCAATCTGGTCTGATTCCCTCCTGGAAGATAAGGGTAAAATGACCCTCTTGGTCTCTGCTGAGTTAAGCAATCTTAGCTATTATAGCAATGAAGGTACCATGAGTGTGCTGAGTGTCGTCATGTTGGGTGGGATAAATTGGTCACAGCTCTTGTTCCTGATCACTATCCAGGAACCCCTGGTAGAGATACATGTGAGTGGACTTTGATGAGGCTAGAAATGGGCTCAATTAAGACTGTTTTCACAGTCAAATAGCACACTTTATTCATTGAATAAGCTCTTGAATGCAGGCTGATCACTTGGGTAGACTACTTCTGATACACCCATAGTCCAGTCATAGCCTTCAGGACAGGAATGGTGGAGAGAAAAACTGATAAGCCTAGTGGCAATTTGTCATATTCCCAAAAAACTGCATAAGGCTGTAAAATAACAAAAAAAACCCACTCAGATTTCCCACTTTTCTATTGAAGGAAATCAAAGCTTGATCATTTCAGGACGAACATAGTCTTATTTATATTTCTTGGTCTCACCAAAGCTGTTAAAAGGTTCAGGGTGTGCAGTGCCTTGGTGTTTGAATGTACCCTGGTCTGTACCAAGTCTTGGTTGGCCATCACAGCTGTCCTCGATGACCTACATTGGCTCCCTCAATACCTCAAATTTAAAATTCTCATCCTTCAGTTTAAATTCCTTCATGGCCCCAGCAAGACTACCCCAACCCCCCACCTCAAAAACTCTATTTGTCTGCCTCCTGTGCATCACTCCCTCCCTTCCATTGCACCACCACTGGTCATACCTTCAGCCAGATAGACCCCTGCCATGAAATCCCTTTTTAAACCTCTTCCCCTCTCTACCTCATGCTTCTCTTTTTAAGACTCTTCTTAAAACTCACCTCTTTGGTCAGCCCTTTTATCTCCTTTTGATCAGCAGTCACCTCTTCCTTATGCCTCTGTGAAGTGTCATGGGATATTTTTTCTATGTTAAAGGCACTATATAAATGAAAGTTCCTTTTGTTGTTGTGTGCTATTATTCTAATAACTTCTCAAAGGAATTTGAATATTTTTGTAAGACACCATGTGCTTTTTCTTTTTTCATTTGCTTCAGAGTGGATTGGACCATTGCTGAACTGGCCCCATAGCAATCCCAGTGCAGTCCCAGATCAAATATAGGACGGTCACAGACCACAACTAGATTTGACTGGAACCCTGCTGAAATATAGGATAAATAAACCTTTCCTACCTGGTTGTCACTTTCTATGATGGCATGCATTACCAATCTTGCAGGTTGGTCTCTGATGTGGGGAAACAGGTTAAACTCTGTGATGGAGATTCCAATGAAATCCTAGCAACTGGGAATTAGAATTTACTTACATCACAGCACACTGTGATTTAAACGTTTTTGCATCAGTTCATGAAGCTTGACTTTCAGAATGCAAAATTATACATTTATACATTTTACAGTAGTATGAGAAATATCTATGTTTACTATTGCTGTCCCTGGTGTCCACAAGCTCCCTTCAGAAGGACAACAGCCTCCAGAGAAAACAATTAAACACATTGCTGAATATTATTCATTGAGAGCACATACTGGCAATCCGTAAACATTAGCATTAAAAGTATTGTGCACAACCTGGGGCTGGAATCAATTATTCAGAAAATTAATTGCAAGGTGAGGCCTTTGAGAGACAAAGTTAAAAAAAACCTACCTAGAAATCTGGTATAAAAACAGAAGATATCGAAAGTTCACAGCAGCCAGTCCATCAGCATCTGAAAAGGAAGACGGAACTCATTAGTGCCAGCAAAGAACTTCCCCCTCAACGTTAAGCAGTTTTTCCTCTTTGCTAACAGACCCAGAAACATTGAATTTCACAGAAGGAGGCCACTCGGCCCATCATTCCTGTGCTGGCCCTCTGAAAGGCTGATCCGCGTAGTCCTACTCCCCTGCCCTTTCCCCACACTTCCAAAACAACTTCGTCCAAAATATTTGCCTGTTACCCTTTTAAAAGCTATGAAGAGTTCTGTGTCCCTCACCGTTTCTGGTCAAGCGTCCATATCCGAACAACCCTCCACATGAAACAAAATTCCTAATTTCTCCCTTCATTCTTTCTTGCACTCCAGTTCCCGTCTGACTGACCAGTGGAAATAATGTTCCTGATTTACCCTATCAAAACCGTTCATAATTTTGAATACCTGTTGTATATTTTATGTATTATTTCAGAGACATTTTGCTATGGGGCTTTGACATCGGGACCAAATGGGGGTCCCGAGCCTGCACGTAATGGCAGCGCTCCCGATGGCTCAATCTTCCCTCCTAATTGTCAGCCTCAGTGCTTACCGTCCTATTAAAGATAGCAGGTGGGCTCTCAGTGCTGCTGGCCCAATCGGACAGTCAGCAGCTCTGGATCCTTGACAACCCCACCGGAACTGGTGGGCGCTGCTGAGGCACATCGGAGACTGCAAGGGCACCTTATCATGGAACTGCCCTCAGAGGTATGTATTGAAAATTAAAATTATTAGGGGCGAAGCTGTTAGGTCTCTCGAAGCAGAGGAGAAACTCCTCCGGGTGCGTCAGGTGAGCCATGGGAATTTTGTAAAAATTCATTCTTGAGATGTGGGAATCACTGGCCAGGCCAGCATTTATTGCCCATCCCTAATTGCCCTTGAGCAGATGCTGGTGAGCAGCCTTCTTGCATTGCTGTGGTCCATGTGGTTCAGGCACACCAACAGTGCTGTTAGGGAGGGAGTTCCAGGATTTTGATCCAGAGACAAGGAGCTGCAATAGAATTCCAAGCCAGGATGGTGTGTGACTTGGAGGGGAACTTGCAGGTGGTGGTGTTCCCATGCAGCTGCTGCCCTTGTTCTTCTACGTGGTAGAGGTTGTGGGTTTAGAAGATGCTGTCAAAGGAGCCTTGGTGAGTTGCTGCGATGCATCTTGTGGGTGGTACACACTGCTGCCACCGTGTGCCAGTGGTGGAGGGAATGAATGTTTAAGGCGGTAAACAGGGCATCGATCAAGTGAGCTGTTTTATCTTGGATGGTGTTGAATTTCTTGAGTGTTGTTGAAGCTGCACTCATCCAGGCAAGTGTGGAGTATTCCAACAAACTCCTGACTTGTGCCTTGTGGATGGTGCACAGGCTTTGGGGAGTTAGGAGGTGAGTTACTCGCTGTAGGAATTCCATTATGTTTCCTATCACCGATATTAAGCTGACTGGTCTATAATTCCCTGGACATGTTTTGTCGCTCTTCTTAAATATAAGAATTATGTTAGCCATCCTCCAGTCCTCTAACACAACACCTTCCTCAAACGAATTATTAAATATGTGCAGTAATGCCACTGCTATCTCTTCCCTAGATTCTTCTAAAATGTGTGGATGCAATCCATCTGTACCAGGGGTTTATCCTCTTTCATCAGTTTATTCAATACATCCCTTTTTTATTTTAAATGCACTTATCTTATTACTCATCTTATCATTCACTGTTATGTCTACCTGTTCTATCTCCCTGGTAAATACCAAAGCAAAATAATTACTTAATATTTCTGCCATCTCTCTATCATTACCTGTAATATTATCATAGGATCATAGAAAGTTTAAGGCACAGAAAGAGGCCACTTGGCACATCGTGTCTGTGCCGTTCTGCGCCTGTCCATCTTATTTCCATTCCAGCTTTCCTTTTTCATTGATGTGTCGATAAAATATTTTACTGTTTTGTTTTGTGTTCCTTAATAATTTCATTTCATAGTTCCTTTTTGCCTTCCTAATTGTTTTTCTGACCTTTCCTAATCTGTTTGTACTCTCTCTTATCATGCACTCTTCTGCTGTCTATGTACTTAATGTATGCCTATTGCCTAACCCTCAATTGTTCCGTTATGTATTTATATGGAGTCTCACTAATGTTTGCTTGTTCTTTCCTTTTAGCAGAATTATATTTTTCCTGCACTCTGTTGAACACTGTTTCAAATGTTTCTCATTGTTGTTCTACATTGTTGTTTGCCAATATTGTTGCCCATTTTAATTTCTCAAGTTCAATTTTCAACCCTTCAAAATCAGCTTTTCTCCACTCTATTAACCTGATTTTGTCCTATTTATGTCCTTCCCTATTATCATGTTAAAGTGTATATTATGGTCACCATTTCCTGGATGTTCCGCAACTTTTAATTCTCTTATCTGCTCTGGTTTATTCCCCATTACTGGATCCAATAGTGAATCTTCCCTTGTTGGACTTTTTAAATATTGGGTTAGAAAGGAGTTCTGTACACATTGTAGGAACTCCGTTCCCTTATCCCCTTTACCTACCTCTTCTGTGCAATTAATATTGGGGTAGTTGAAATCCCCCATAATTATTATTCTGTGTTTTTTACTCAACTTCCTAATTTGGCCTTATATTTCTTCCTCCACCTTCCTTCCACTATTAGATGGTCTGTAGACTACACCTATGAGTGTGATTAATTCTTTATTATCCTTTATCTCTATCCATATGGATTCTATTTTTGTCTTTCTATTGGCTGAATCCCTTTTTTCAATTGCCATTATGTTATCCCTACTAAGTACAGTTACTCTACCTCCCCTTTATCCCTATATTTTCTAAATATATCATACCCTGCAAAGTTAATTCCCAGTCCTGATTTTCCTGATTTTAGCCTGAAGCCATCCCTAGGAATCCCAACTATGTCTGGTTCCTCCCGACTTATGATTGCCTCCAGTTCCCCTGTTTTATTGGAGACACTGTGTGCATTGCTGTACAGGCATTTTAACTCAAAACTAAGTTCAAAAGTAATACTTCAAGACATCCTGCTGATGTGATCAGGTACTACATAGATACTAGTTCTTTCTTTCTTTAGTGTTTCAGCATGCAACTTCAATGCTGGGCACACATCAGGAATTCAGGCGTAAGACCAACTGGAAGGTCTGTGATTTTATGTCTATTAATTCCAACAGATGGAAAATTGTGAGGCCGTAAATTTACTTTAATAAGCTAATTAGATGGTTACTTGTGTGACTCTTCTTACCCTATGCTTACTGTATATATTTTTTTAGATTTAGAGATACAGCACTGAAACAGGCCCTTCGGCCCACCGAGTCTGTGCCGACCATTAACTACCCATTTATACTAATCCTACACTAATCCCATATTCCTACCACATCCTCACCTGTCCCTATATTCCCCTACCACCTACCTATACTGGGGGCAATTTATAATGGCCAATTTACCTATCAACCTGCAAGTCTTTTGGCTGTGGGAGGAAACCGGAGCACCCGGAGGAAACCCACGCAGACACAGGGAGAACTTGCAAACTCCACACAGGCAGTACCCAGAATTGAACCTGGGTCGCTGGAGCTGTGAGGCTGCGGTGCTAACCACTGTGCCACTGTGCCGCCCTTGCGCCACTGTGCCGCCCTCATGTCGGTCTATCTTTATGTTTGGGGTTATTCTTACTGGTACAAACTATAGGTAAAATCTTATGGGCCTCACCTAAGGCAGAGACAGAGGCAGGGGGGGCACTGAGAATCATGATGGGTGGTGGGGAGCGGAGGGCCTGTCACTTCCCCATCACCGAGTGATCTTCCTGGGGGTGGGATAGGCCGCCAACGGCCTTTCTTCCCAGTGGTTAAATGAGGCCCTTATATGGCCTATTAATAGCCAATTAAGGGCTTCTTCCTGCCGCCACTGGGATCTTACCAGTGGCGGGGGGTCTACTCCATGTGGGGAGGTCACCTTGTGTGGCCCATGGAGGATGCCCGCTGGGAACCACTTCACCCCCCAAGACCTCCCTCCCCCCGGACTGTCGACCACACCCTCACCATCCACCTCCCCACCCAGCTTTCCAGACTGGCCCCGGTGACCTTGCCTCACCTAGCTCTGGTCCGTGGTTCCAGTGCTGGGCCTGGTCCCAGGCCTCTGCAGTGCCAGCCATGGCCACTGCTCCCGGTGTTGTTGCCGATACTGCTGAGCTGACGGCCCTCTGATTGGCCATCAGCTCATAGAGGCAGGATTCCCATCTTTAAAGGGACGAGATCCTGACTCCTGAAACTTTGATAGAGGTGGGGTTCTCCCTGCCTTTTCGGCCTGGCGCCAGGAGCCCCGCCTCCTATGCAAAATCCAGCCCTATGTGTGGCAGAAACATATTTCATAAACTGCAAAGGATTATATGTGCAATATCTGTAACTACTTAGAGAGATTTTGGTCTTGAAACCTCAATTAAATAATTATTCTCAACTGAGAGAAGCTGGGACGACCAGTCACTAAACTCATATGATGCTTAGGAACATGTTGCAAGACAAAAATTCATCCAAAGATTCAACGACATCAAAAAAAGAGCATGTTTTAAATATTTTTCAAACATCATCTGAACACATCTATTGGCATTGTTAGTTTAAGATATGTGCTAAACAGCCAGAAAGAGACTGCACTTAATATAGCATCTTTTACATCCTTATGGCATCCCAAAGCATTTCATATGCAATGAATTACTTTTTAAAGTGTAGTGACTATTGTTATGTAGGCAGGCGTATCAGCCAATATGTACACAGCAAGACCCCAAAAATAGCAAATGAGATCCGTGCAGACTCAATAGGCTGTATGGCCTCCTTCTGAGCTGTACTATTCTATGATTCTATAATTCGATGAATGACTAGTTAAACTGTTTTTCTCAGTGCTGCTTGAAAACAGAATGTTAGTCAGTACAATGGGAGAACTTACTGCTCTTCTTCAACTGATGTGATGGAATCTTTCTGCCCACTTAACAAAGTCTCAGCTTCACATGTTATATGAAAGGCAACAACTGCTAGAGTGCAGCACTTCTTTAATACTGCACTGAAGTTTCAGCCTAGAATTTGCACTCAGGTCCTGGAGTGGGTCATGAACCCAGACCTTTCTGACTCCAAACCAATATTCCACCAACTAAGCTCATTATGACAAATTAATAAAGAAAATAATTCTAATTTTACTGAAGGATCTCCTTTGCCTTTAGCCACAGGTTTCCTGGAACATGGTTGTGATATTTAGCTGTTAAGATGGAGCTGTGTTTAACTTGATCTGTCTTTTTAATGCCAATACTCACATACTCCCTAAGGGATAGTGATTTAAGTTGAGCAAAGGTTAATTGCTGAGGCAAGCTTCTGGAGAATGGCAACTGCGTATAAATCCCTACTGTCTGCCCTTGTAGGAGGACAGAAAACCAGCAGACTTTGACTGGCTTCCATTCCTTTATTTTTACACCTTTGGCACTTCGAATTACAGTATTTGTAACTTGTAATTTGTTCTCGAGATGTGGGCATCGCCAGCAAGGCTGGTATTTATTAGCAGCCCTGAGAAAGTGGCTGTAGTCTGTGTGGTGAAGGACTTGATATTCTTTGCAGTGCTTTGATACAACCAATTGGCAATTCACTTTTAAACATCTGGAGGTATGTGGATTTCACAACATGTGCACACGCGCCCAACAGAGATACTCCTGCAACAATGAAGCTCACTGCTACAGCACTTCATTTCAAAGCTCGTACAGCACAACAGGTGCTGATGAAGTTAAATTTGCCCCTTGTACGGAGTAATCAGCTAAATTCACACAGGAACTTCAAATGTGGTTGACAAGTAAACAGCTAAATAACAATTTGCTAAACTGCTTACCTTACATTCTGAGTTTTATCAGGATTTAAATTTATAGGTAATTTGTTCCTGCGTGAGTGCCACAACAATTAACTGACAGCAAAACTTACCTGATTTACATGACGAGTCACAAGAACAAGCAGCACGTTCCTTTTATCTGATTGATGCAGATACATGTAATACTATGTAGCTCAACAATGTGAAAATCTGATAGCTGCCCTGCTTGACTGAGATAAGAAACTCAGCCTGTCTGCAGACAGAAAAAAAGCCGTGCCATGAGGGAGCACGTGCAACTGGAGATGGGCAGTTATTGTTGGCACCAATGGCAATCTTTTCCTAGCACTGTGATAAGGAAATTGGGGGTTAAATTGCCTAGCCCTCGAAAATGGCCACAGGGATCGCAATGCGTGATTATCCCATGTTTGTTGATTGAAATGTTGGCAGCACAACAACATCATGCTGCCCACTCATTATAATGATTTCTACATGATGCCAGCAGTAACAGTGTTGTTCATTGGCTGCACGCATCAGCAAGGTCCAAAATCTTAACTTTCTAGCACCACTTAAAGCCAGCTTGCAATGGTGAAACAAGCCTGTAAAGGGGAGGTGGACTGTGGTTGGAGCAAGTGTTGGCAGTCGTGCAGGAAGTGAATCTGATCTGGGAAACAGTGAGGAATGGCACAGCATGAAAGCAAGCGAGCTCCAAGATTTTCCAATGCTGTACTGGAGGCCTTGGTGGAGGAGGTGGAAAGGAGATGTCCTGTATCGACTGGGGGCCAGGGGCCTTCCATATACACGGTCAAAAGACAGCGTGAGCAGTTAGCCGTGGAGGTCAATGTCAGGAGTCTAGCCCTGAGGACCTGGATGCAGTACAGCAAGAAGTTCAGCAACGTCATACAAGTGGTCAAGGTCAGTAAATGATTCTTCAAATACCGTATCCCACCAACTGCATCGGAATTTGATTGCATTAGTCTGTCCATTGATCTGTGTTCACTGTGCTTGATTACTTAAGCCTGGTGTTTTGAAACTGAAACTAAAAAAGAAAGGCTGGAAAGTTCTAGCAAAAACTGAAACTGTGTTCTGAGAAAGACATTGTACAGAAATCTTGTAAGCACAGAGATATTTTAAAGTATTGCAAATAAACTAATTGTAGATTTAGAATTAGTGTCCTATCTGCATTGTTCTGTGATAAATCAATTATATAAAATATCCACATGGCAAAAACTTAACACAAAGTGGCAACGAGGATGGTTCAGCAAAGTTTGATTTTATCAGCTCCAGAAACATTTCATTCATCGCTGGGAAATCCTCACTTACGCTGGGAACGATGGATTTTGGGGTTCAAGATCTATTTGCACGCTACAGGGATGGACTGTCCAGATGTAGCAGTGATGCGCAAGAAGGCTATACTTGTACATTGTCTTGGAACAGAAGGCCAGCAGATATTCAAACAGCTCACAGAAGATACGCCTACATTTGAAACAGCAGTAAGTGCTCTCAAAAAGTACTTTGGGCCAAAGAAAATGTGATAATAGAGCAATATGCATTCCACCAGAGATCACAGGGACCTATTAGAGCCTATTAAACAATACATGACAGCATTGCAGCAATTGGCATCAGCATTGAAATTTGGCACGCGAACCAACAAACTAATTTGTGACCAATTAATTGAAAAAGCTTCAATTCCACAAATTAGGGAATGTCTCCACATGGAGGATGATGATTTAACCCTGGATAAAGTCACAACATTGACAGTCCAAATTGAATTTGTCATGTTAGATTCAAAGGGGTGACACACGCATGCACCCTTAGACTAGGGGTTGCAGACACAGCTTAGCCAACCAGCTTCAGTTCTAGGGTTACTGACAAGAATACCTCAGCAACCTCATCAAAATGTGACCCATCACAGTCAGATACATTCAAAACTGTGCCCAAATTGTGGAAATGCTCATCGAGTCACAATGTCATATCCAGCTTGAGGGAAAAAGTTTAACTCATGTTTAAAGTGGGACCATTTTGCAAAGATGTACAGGTCGTCGAAGAAAAAGACTTCATTGGTTTGACAAGTGAGGAAGTCTCTTCCTGAGAGTGAGGTACCATCACAAAAGGTAAAGCTCCAGGCCATTTTAAGGAGTGCTCAGTCAAGATCGCAGGAATATCAATGTCACTTGTTATCAATGTCGGTGTGAAAGTATCCATTTTGAGTGACAAACTCTACCATCGGTGCTTTTCACAATTGTCTCTCACTCCTGTAACAGATATTCTTCAAGCTTATGATGACACTATCATTCCAGTTTCAAGGATGATCACAATTCCAGTATACTACAGTATGACAGTCACAAGCTGGTGAGAGCACCACATAAGTGCCCGAGCAGCTGGCTGAGGCTGAGGCAGCCGAGGCCTCCAACAGTCAGAGAACTGTGGGTGGCCAGGCCCATGCTGAGTCCCAGGCTGATAACGAGCCTCTGTTGTCGACAGCAGAGGGAATGCTGAAGTTGCAGAGAGAGGTAAGGCAACATCTGGTTGAGATGCCAAAGGCTATGCACAGCCATGAGCAGATGATGGAGGAAGCCTTTCATGCCATCACTGCTGCCATGTCTCAGGAGTGTGAGCACATGGCTTGCTTCATTGAGAGATTGGTGACCCTCATGGAGAGACAGATCCCACAGATGCGTGCAGACCTGCATATCATCACCTTAACCATGAGCTCAATGCAGCGGTGGCAAGGCAAGAGAAGGAACAGCAGCCTGGATACTTCTCCCACTCCTCATCCTTCTCTGGCGAACAGGGAGGTTCAGGCAAGTCTTCAAAGGGAGGAAGCGATGCTACCCTGCACAGCTGAGGGCTCCCCTCAGGGTACTCCAAGTGTTGACACTGGCTCCAAAGCCCCTCTGCCAGTGAGCCCAGCTCCAGTAGCTGCAATACCTGGGGAGAGTCTGATACCAAGTACAGGACACCCTCAGGCAGCTGGGGCCTTCCAAGTCTCAGACAGCCAGAGGATGTCAACCAAAGTCATCAGAGGCCAAAGGGCAGCCTGATCAGCAGCATGCCTCCAGCCCAGCTACTGTTGCAGGGATCACACCACTAAGAGCACTCACAAACCTATTAAGAAGATCACCCAGTCACAGTTTGGGACTTATAGGTGTAGGATATATGTCATGTAGTGATTAATTAAAAGTTCTTTTGTGCAAATCATTAGCCATCACTGTTTGAATGCCATGCTCCATTATGCCTTAATTGTAAGCTGCTGACTTCCCCCTTCCCTCTTAGTGCAAAGCCAATGTGACCACAGGCCTCATTAACATATGTTCTCCAATGAACACTAGCATGCATTGCAGCTGATCGCCAGTCAGGGAACACAAATGGAAAGGAGGTGAAAGACTACATGCATTAAGGTAAGTCTTTATTGGATTCTCAGTGAGTGGACATCAAGGTGGCTGGAAAAGGGTAATTATGAGGTTGTTTCTTGCCTCCTTTGGGCGGTGCTCAACCTGTCTGGCCTCCAGCAATGTGTCTTCAACATTCAAGGGGGAGGTGGTGGCGTCATGGTAATGTCACTGGACTAGCAATGCAGAAGCCCAGGCTAGTGGTCTGGGGACATGGGTTCAAATCCCACGACAGATGGTGAAATTTGAATTCAATTGGTGACCATGAAACCATTGTCAACTGTTATAAAAATCCATCTGGTTCAATAATGTTCTTTAGGGAAGGAAATCTGCCATCCTTGCCTGGTCTGGCCTACATGTGATTCTAGGCCTACATGTGACTCTCGATCCACAGCACTATGGTTGACTCTTAAATGCCCTCTGGAATTGTCTAGCAAGCCCTGAGTTCAAGGACAATTAAGGATGGCCAGTAATGCTGGCTTAGCCATTCCATGAACAAATAAGAAACAAATCCATTGCTGATTGCCCTTCTTCCTCTTCTGCCTCCTCCTCATCGGTGAATGAGAGCTGCTCAGGCATCTCATCATCATGTAGGGCCTCCCCCCTCTGCAGTGCACATCATACCACCATAATGCGCGAAACCCTCACTGGGGCACTCTACAGAACTCTACCAGATCGATCGAGGCAGCAGAACCTCGTCTTTAGTAAGGCAATAGCCTGCTCGATGGTTGCTCGAGTGGAGCCGAGGCAATTGTTGTACCTTTCCACCACTGCATTGCGAGGGTTCCTCACAGGCATAAGAAACCGTCTTCAGTGGATACCCCTTGTCCACAAGAATCCATCCCTGAAGCCGAGCAGGGAGCCTGAAAATCTATGGCACTTGGGACTGTTGAAGTATGTAGGCATCGTGGCTGCTTCCCAGGAAGTGGGCACACACCTGCAGGAAATGCTTTTGGTGGTCACACACCAGTTGAACATTGATGGAATGGAGGCCCTTCCTGTTGATGAAGGTGGCTGGCTGGTTCATTGGAGCCTTGATGGCCACATGCATGCAATCTATCATAGCTTGCACCCGGGAAATCCAGCAATGGCCCCTAACCCTTGGCCTTCTTGGCCTGACTGTCCAGGTCAGTCCAGTAGCACACATAGTCGCCGGTCCTCTTGGATAGGGCATTGCTCACCTCCTTGATACAGTGGTGGGCTTCTGCCTGGGAGACTCCACACATATCCTTGGTGGCTCCCTCAAAAGATCCTGATACGTAAAAGTTTAGTTCCAAGGTGAACCTCAGGGCCACTGGCATAGGGTAACCCACAAATCCCAAAGGTCGCAACTTGTCCTGCGGCAGGGCACATAAATTGGTGATGGCTTCCCTGGAGAGCTGAATTCTTCACTGACAATAGTGTTCAGACATTTGGAGGAAGCAGATCTGAGTCCGGTACATTCTCTGGCGTACATGGCCCCTCCTTGGCATGTCCGGCTGCTGTTGCTCTTGTCGTGGAGTTTTACAGACAAGCGCAGCTGCCTTTTGGCCCTCCCTCCATCGGAGGTGCCACATCACACCACAGGGGTCCAAAAATACAGCGTGTATGCGATCCATGGCAGGTGACCTGTGGGCCTGCATATCACTGTCAGTGCAGAGACGACCCTGCCATGGCAACTGAGCTTCTGACTATACTCTCAGCGTAGTACCTGATGGACCTCAGAGCCCAACCTTGCTGATGGCACACCCTCTGTTCTCACAGTGTGAGTGACCAAACACATCACACAGCAGTTTGGTGAACCAATACAGCAGCCCTCAAATCCACACTAAATCCTTGCAGAGACTCTGCACCACTTCACAGAGCTCCTGAGACCCTGAACCTCCTTGCAGAGCCCCCAAGACCACAAATTCCCTTGCAGAGCTTCCGAGACGCTGAACTCTCTTGCAGAGCACACAGCGACACAGTCCGACAACAACCCCCAAACTCCCTCTTCCCCTATGCAGTAATGCTCGTGCTGCCTCCCCGTCGCGGCACTCTGGCCTCATGCCTCAGCCCCGCCAGGTTTTAACGGTCATGAACCCGAAGGCACGTGAGTGCTGCCTGCCGTTCACAAAATCGAGGGCCAATCATTAAATCGGAAATAATTATATTTAAATGCATTTGAAAAAGCAGTTTGGCAATTAAAATTAGCTTCTCGTCGCATGAGGGCATCAATGCTGCCATGTGCTTTCCCGCCACTGACAAAATCCGGAACCAACGCCACGATGCCGGATTTCCCGGTGGACGGTTCCGACATGATTCTCCGTCCCCCCATGCCACCAGACCCGCATTAAATTCTGCCCATATATGTGTGTGTGTCAGTTTAAAAACAAGTCAATCACAAATTAGTTATACAATGGTAGGAGATATCACAGGAATCAGCCTTCTAACGATTGGGTGTTGTGAATAATGGAGAGGAATTGACCAGCTGCACTCAGCTGTGGCCTTGGCACTGGGCATCTCAAGCAACAGCTGTTTATTTTTGAGAATGGATAGTCCAGTCCCTGGGTAGTGCTTCCTGAATCTGGGCATCGCAGCAAAAATAAAATGCAGATAAAGAACAAAATATGGTATAAACTGCTCAACAGATGGGCTAATCTGCTTATTTAAAATGAGAGAAGCCATTGTCCTGTGGGGTGTGTTCAGGTTCATAGGGGGAACAGGCTACATATATTACCATTGAACTAACAGAATGGAAGTTTCTAAATTCCTGCAAATTCCATCATAATTCACAGCAATTTGAGCCTCCCAATGATGCAGTCACTGAAACTTATCATTTCTACAACCAGGACTAAATCAAAGTCAAGGTACAAAGACCAGGTTTTCCTGAATGCAGTCAGCCCAGGTCCAGCTACATTCAAGGCAGCCCAATTTCGCATAGGGGAACGCAAACAGGCATTAGGCCCTCAGTTTGTGTATGCAAAGTACCTCTTTCTCTGCCTCCACAAATATGGTGGGTGACACACTTCCAGCATGTAAGGCATATGAGTGGCACCATTACATTTCCAGGCCTTAATCTTGAGTGAGTTGTAGACTTGTGCACAAAGGTTAGCGTGACACTTTAGTGTCGGACTTAGGAAATGCGGCATTTTCAGAGGTGCCATCTTCAAGAACAGACATTGAACTGAGTCCCGGGGGTTCAGGGTGGGGGGCAATTTTAGCCCCCAAGAAGGGGTGGTTTGGGAGTAAAAGATAATTTATTTCTAGAGCGGGAGTGCAACCCAGCTTCAACGCGTCCACTTTTGGATCAATGGATGTGCGCTTGGATGCTGGCGAGGAAACAACTCACCAAAGTCAAGGATTTCCAAATTGGTTGCAGGTGGGTACTTATAGGCATAATTTACATCCTTTATGGATGTTAATGAGGCTTTTTTTAAAATAGCTTTTAATTTGGATCCAAATTTAACACACGCAACATGGGTTTCGCAGGATTCGGAAAAGTGACCAAGAAAACTGAGGCAAGTTTGAGCAGCACTTCAGGTAATTATTTAAACTTGTCATTGTTCTGTCTGAGTTAAACTTCTTATTGCAGCCGCTATAGCCGTTTCATCTGACAGTTGTCGGGCAGACAGGACTTAAATGTTCAGCTGAGGATTGCAAATTGACAAAATCAGAATGGGAGGAGCCCTGGATGACAGCAAAACAGACGATGAAGACCATCACCATCCACAGCAGCGAGAATGTGCTGTGGTGGGATCAGTATGTGCATGATGAGCATGGATGAGAATATATAGGAGGATGAAGATAGCAAATCAGCCACCGGGTACCAGGGGTGGCTTAATATTGCAAAGGTTCACCGAGTGTGAAACATAACAAATGAAATGCTGCAGATTGCTCCCACCAACAGCACAAACCTCCTGCTCCCACCCACCCCTCCCTTTGCACTATTCAGTCTTTCAACTATTCATCCACCCACTCAGCCATCAGGGCCTGAAGCAGCATTTTGGATACTGGCTGAGGTGGAAGAAGTGGGAGAACTTTGAGTGGAACTCCCCACTTCCATCTCCCCTTTCTCCATCACCCTATCCTGGGCTAGTGCTACATCAATCCTACAGGTCTGATGCAGGCCAGATCAGTGAAGATCAGTGACACTTTGCAATTCCACAGGTAAGGTACCTGTCATCCTGTTTAAGGTGGCAAACAAGTTGCCATCTAAATTCTGCACGGCTGGGGTCACGTCCTGTATTGGCACATTTGAGAGCTTTGCTTGAAGCTTTGTGAAGGTGGCAGTCTCTTCATGGCAGATAGTCTCACAATACCCTGTGCTGCCAATATACTAGTGATTAAATTGGACTCCTCCATCCTCTCTGCTATTGTGGAGACAGTATGTAGCATGTCTGTCCATACCCAGCTAAGTTGCTGAGCAAGCTCCTACTCAATAAAAAGCCCCCTGGATTCAACATCTGTGTCAGCTGAGTAGAGCTTGGAGAGGATGTCGCCTTCCTAACGTGGACTCTCCACAGTTGTGCCTGCCACCACTGTCTGCTCACGTTCACTTGTGAGGTTTGAATAACTAACAGTCTAAGTGGACCCTCTGAAGTGTGAGTAACTGCAGTGATGCATGGCTATAGGCTATGTGATGGTGCACCCTCAGAAAGAATGAGATCCTCTCAGAAATTGACCTCATGGGTGTTATTTGCCATTTGCTGTACATCGGAAGACCCTGAAAGACAAAAGAAAGGGATATGGTTTAGTTGTGTCAAAATCACAATCTTCATATTCGCCATATTTGGTCTTCTCATAGTTCAGTCATTGATGAAATGAAGTCAGCATATGTGTGTCAGAGATATTTGTAATTCTTTCACTAGCTGTCTGCAAGCTCCCTGTCTCTCCACGATGCAGATGTCCCAATTATTTCCAGGGCATCTTCCTCTGTGAGTTACCCACCTGCAGTTCTGTCCCTCTCCTCTGCATTTGCGCTCTCTTCTACTACAAGGAGCAAAGCTTGTGAGACCTGCGAACAAGTGAAGGTTGAGTATCACCCAATCAATTCAGTGCATTTGATGAGAGCAACTTGAGAAATGTGAATCACATTGCTTAAGACTTGGTGTGTGTCAACATTGGATAGATAAATGAGGAGGTGAAGAAGTGTAGGTTTCTTCCTCCCATTGCAGAGGAAAAGAGTGTCCCTCCTCCTCCTGACTGCACACAGCAGTAATTCCAGCAAGACATCATTGAAATAAAGTGCCACCCTTGCTGTATCAACCATCCATCCTGGACACCGCCAATATACATCTGTGGACTGTGCCTTTAAATAAAGTTGCATTCTCATCATGCGATGCGTATCACACCCGCTGCATAGCTTACAGACACAAAAATCACAGAATTACAGAATTGTTGCAGTGCAGAAAGAGGCCATTCAGCCCATCGTGTCCACACGGGCTCTCCTACAGAGCAATTCACTCAGTTCCATTCCCCCGCCTTCTCCCCGTAACCCTGCACATTCTTCCTTTTCATATAACAGTCTAATTCCCTTTTCAATGCTTCAGTTGAACCTGTTTCAACCACACTCTCAGGCAGTGCATTCCAGACCTTAACCAGTGGCTGTGTGAAAAAGATTTTCCTACGTCACTTTTGCTTCTCTTACCAAATACTTTACTCCTGTGCCCTCTCATTCTCGATCCTTTCACAAACAGTTACTCTCTATCTACTCTGTCCAGACCTGTCATAATTTTGAATACCTCTATCAAATCTCCTCTCGGCCTTCTCTTCTCCAAGGAAAACAGCCCTAAGTTCTTCAATCTATCTTCATGACTGAAGTTCCTCATCCCTGGGACCATTCTCGTGAATCTTTTCTGTACTCTCTCCAATGCGCTCACGTCTTTCCTAAAGTGCGGCGCCCAGAACTGGACACAATACTCCAGCTGAGGCCGAACTAGTGACTTATACAAGTTCAACATAACCTCCTTGCTCTTGTACTCTATGCCTCTATTAATAAAGCCCAGGATACTGTATGCTTTATTAACCACTCTCTCAATCTGTCCTGCCATCTTCAATGACTTATGCACATAAACACCCAGGTCCCTCTGCTCCTGCACCCCCTTTAGAATTGTACCCTTTATTTTATACTGTCTCTGCATGTTCTTCCTACCAAAATGAATCACTTCACATTTCTCAGCATTGAACTGCATCTGCCACCTGAGTGCTTGTTTCACCAACTTGTCTATCTCCTTTTGAAGTTCTACACTATCCTCCTCACAGTTCACAATGCTTCCAAGTTTTGTATTATCTGCAAACTTTGAAATTGTACCCTGTACACCAAGGTCTAGGTCATTAATATATATCAGGAAAAGCAAGGGTCCCAACACTAATCCCTGGGGAACTCCACTACAAACCTTCCTCCAGCCTGAAAAACATCCATTGGCCACTACTCTTTGTTTCCTGTCACTCAGCCAATTCCATATCCATATTGCTACCGTCCCTTTTATTCCATGAGCTATAAGTTTGCTCACAAGTCTGTTGTGTGTCACTGTATCAAATGCCTTCTGAAAGTCCATGTACAACACATCAACAGCATTTCCCTCATCAACCCTCTCTGTTATCTCCTCAAAAAACTCCAGCAAGTTCGTTAAACATGATTTTTCCTTAACAAATCCATGCTGGCTTTCCTTAATTAACCCGCATTTGTCCATGTGGCTATTAATTTTGTCCCGAATTATATTTTCCAGAAGTTTCCCCACCACTGAAGTTAAACTGACTGGCCTGTAGTTTTTGGGCTTATCTTTACAGACTTTTTTGTACAAAGGTGTAACATTTGCAATTCTCCAGTCCTCTGGCACCATCCCCTAGTCTAAGGAAGACTGAAAAATTATGGCCAGTACCTCCACAATTTCCGCTCTCACTTCCCTAAGTATCCTTGGATTCATCTCATCCGGTCCTGTTGCTTGATCCACTTTAAGTACAGACAGCCTATCTAATACATCCTCTTGATCAATTTTAAACCCTTACAGTGACTTTTTTCACCATTGCCTGGGCTGCATCTTCTTCCTTGGTAAAGACAGATGCCAAGTAAGGTGCTACATAAAGGATTATTGCACAAGATAGGAGCTCACGGTATTGGGGGTAATGTATTAACATGGATTGAGGATTGGTTAACTCACAGAAGACAGAGAGTCGGGATTAATGGGTCTTTTTCAGGTTGGAAAGACGTAACTAGTGGAGTGCCACAAGGATCAGTCCTAGGGCCTCAATTATTTACTATTAATATTAATGACTTGGAGGAGGGGGCAGAGTGTAATATATCCAAATTTGCTGATGATACAAAAATTGGTAGGAGGGCATGTTGTGATGAGGGCATAAGGAATCTGCAAGGGGATATAGATAGGTTGAGTGAGTGGGCAAAAACTTGGCAGATGGAGTTTAATGTAGGAAAGTGTGAGGTCATGCACTTTGGTAGGAAGAATCAAAAGGCAGACTATTATTTAAATGGAGAGAAACTCCAAAAAAGTGCAGCAATGAGGGATCTGGGTGTTCTTGTGCATGAAACACAAAAAAGTTAGCACGCAGGTGCAGCAAGTAATTAAGAAAACAAATGGAATTTTGGCCTTTATTGCTAGAGGGTTGGAGTTTAAAAATAGGGAAGTATTGTTACAACTGTACAGGGTGTTGGCGAGGCCGCACCTGGAGTACTGTGTACAGTTTTGGTCCCCGTATTTAAGAAAGGATATACTGGCATTGGAGGCAGTTCGAAAGAGATTCACTAGGCTGATTCCTGGGATGAAGGGGTTGACTTATCAAGAACGGCTAAACAGATTAGGCCTTTATTCATTGGAGTTTAGAAGAATGAGGGGTGATCTGACTGAAATGTACAAGATTCTGAGAGGGCTTGACAGGGTGGATGTTGAGAAGATGTTTCCATCAGTGGGGGAATCTCGAACTGGGGGAGAGTCACAGAATAAGGGGACACTTATTTAAAACTGAGATGTGAATGTATTTCTTCTCTGAGAGGTTAGTGAATGTCTGGAACTCTCTACCCCAGAGAGTTGTGGAGGCTAGATCACTGAAAGTATTTAAGGAGGAGGTAGATAGATTTTTGAAATACTGGGGAGTTGAGAGCTGTGAGGAGCTGGCACGAAAGAGGAGTTGAGGTCTGGGACTGATCAGCCATCATCTTATTGAATGGCGGGGCAGGCTTGAGGGGCCGAATGGCCTACTCCTGCTTCTATTTCTTATGTTCTTAATACCTCAGCTATGCCCTCTGCCTCCATGTGTAAATCTCATTTATGGTCCCTAATAGGCCCAAGTCCTGCTTTTACTACCCTTTTACTATTTATAGAGAAAAATTTGGGATTCCTTTTAATGATAGCTGCCAGTGTCTTTTCATGTTCTCTCTTTGCTTCTCTTATTTACTTTTGCACTTCCCCTCCGGACCTTCTATATTCAGCCTGGTTCTCAATAGTATTTTTGACCTGGCATCTGTCATAAACACACTTTTTCTTCTTAATCTCAATCTCGACCTCTTTTTTCATCCATGGAGCTCTGGATTTGTTTGCCCTACCTTTCCTCTTCAAGGGAACATACCTTGACTATGCCCGAACTATCTCTTCTTTGAAGGTGGCCCATTGTTCAACTATCGGCTTTCCTGTCAACTTTTGACTCCCATTTATTTGCCACAGCTCCATTCTTACACCATTGCATTTGGCTTTCCCCCAGTTAATTATTCTTACTCTGGATTGTTCTTTGTCCTTTTCCATGGTCAGCCTAAACCTTATGATACAATGATCACTGTTCTCTAAATGCTGTCCTACTGATGCTTGATCCACTTGGCCCACCTCCTTTCTCGTTGGACTAGCAACATACCGCTGTAGAAAATTTTCCTGAACACACTCTAGGAACTCTTGCCCCGCACTGCCCTTTATACCACTATTATCCCAGTCTATGTTTGGATAATTAAAGTCCCCCATTATAACTACCCGATAATTTTTGCACCTCCCTTTCCTTGCAAATTTGTTCCTTCACGTCCTTCCCCCTTGCTGGTGGCCTACAGATAAGACCGAGCAATGTAACTGCACCTTTTTTGATCCTTAACTCTAGCCAAATTGATTCTGTCCTCGACCTCACTGGGACATGCATTTTGTCCAGAACTGCAATGCTCTTCTTAAGCAATACCCCCACCCTCCGCCTTTTTTCCCTTTCCTATCTCTCCTGAATAACTTGTATCCAGGAATATTTAACACCCAGTCCGGCCCTTCTTTGAGTCAGGTCTCTGTTATAGCCACAACATCATATTTCCACAGGGCAATCTGTGCCTGTACCTCACCAATCTTATCAACCACACTCTGTCCATTCACATACATGCACAGTAACCCTGATTTAGACTTTATTACTTTTTCCCTGACTCCGACCACACCTAATAACTTACTATTCCCTACTCTAGTGTTATCTATCTCTCCCGGTATTCTGTGCCCTTTGAAGTGAAAATCGATTGGTACAATTAAATTGAGATGGAAGATTCTGACTCTCTCAGCTGACATCCAGGTTTCCCCCACACAATTCTATCCCCCTCCAGCTGCAGTTACCCACCACCACCCCACCTCTACCCCCCAATCCATCCCCTGCAAGGAAGCTGCCCTCAGATTAATGTTGGAGCCTCAGTCTTCTTACTCATGTGAGTGTAAAAGATTTCTTGATACAACTCAAAGAAGATCAAGGTGTTCTTTCCATGTCCTGACCAACATCTCTCCCTCAACCAACACCATCAAAAACAGATTTAACTAGTCATTCATTCATTTACTGTCATGAGACCTTGCTGTGCGCATTTCTGTCTGTAAAAACAACAGTGATACAACTTCTGAAGCAATCCATTAGTTGAAAGGTACTTTGAGGTGCCCTTAGGATGTGAAGACAATATATAAATGCAATATATAAATGTAAGCAACAGTAAGAATTCATGAAATATTACAAAGCACTGTGAAGCAGTCCTGAGCTCTGAACCACCTGGGCTTCACTCTCAATTATATGAACAAAACACAACAAAACCTATTACTTTTATATCTGCTGGGATCATGTTGAACACCTTGTGAATATAATATGCAATACGAACAGCAAGTAATTTGGTACAAAAATATTGGTTGAATCATTTTTCATCTTTAAGATTAGTTGAACTAAAATTTCAACTGAACTAAAAAAGCATTATGTATACTGAAAACAGATAAAAACTTCTATTACATCAGACTAGAAAATATTCCCATTAGAATCAGTATGGTTAGGCATTCAGAGTACTATACAATAACAGTTCAATTCACAGTCTGTATTAAAAAGCACAGCAACTAACTGACTGATCGAACCTTTAAAATGGATGGTAATTACATCACAATAACCAGACATTGGGATATTGAAATTGCCAGAGGACATGAGTTCTGATCCAACATCATCCATGACTTGCATGAATACTATTCCACACACGTTCAGTGACAGAAGAAGTACACATTGAAAAACTCCAGGCAATATACTGAGTGCATAAGACAAATACAAAGATAAATGTAAAACATTATCTCCAGGGTGATGTCCATGGTCACAGATAAATACAGCGTGAAAAGTAAATTACTGTTGTTATGAAAATGTTTCCATTTTTAATAGTTTTTGAGTACTCGTGTAAATTGTAGAAATTGATTCACTTGAAAAACTGAAGGGATTCCATAGATGCTGGACTTTGGTTTCTTTTTTAAAAAGGTAATTGGAAGGACTTAGGACTTGGTTTAAAAAACAAACCCTGACTGAAGGTCACATGTCTTAAGCTAAGTAAACAGCAGGAGCCTTGGTGACAAGGGAGTTGTTTACAGAGAAGTGACATGTCAAAATTTATGGTGGTCAAGAGTTGGTTTCGTTTTTGGATAAAGAAACCTGATTGATGGATTTTATTCTGAAACTAAAATAAAGCAGATAATTGGCCATATCGGTAACTCTTTTAAATATATGTTGTGACCCGTGGAGAAGTTGAAATAGAGGCAGATGGTACACTCCTCCAGCCTCGGTCATAACATATAATTGGGGGCTCGTTGAGGATAATCCAAAGATGATGAAGTGCAATTGTAATAATTGAAAAGGAGAAAAGGGACGAGTAGAAGTGGAAGAAGACAAGGTAGCACTAGCACAGATTCAGATGGACAGGAAGAAGTTAGAGTTGGAATTTCAGGCGAGGGAAAGGAAAATGATAGAATATTTCGAAGGCAACAAGCAGAGCGGAAGGAGAGAGAAAAGGAAAAAGACAGAGCATTTCAAAGGGAGCAAACAGAGTGGCAGGAGCGAAAAAGGGCAAGAGAAAGAGAGGAAAAGGAGAGAGAAAGGGAACACCAGTTTAGAAGGCTGGAACTAGAAAAAAAAGGATGCCCTTGACACCAATGAAAATTCAAGTGGGAAAGACCTGACTCCAACGCAGGACCCAGTGGAGAGCTATTTAAATTTGTGCAAGCCCTCCCGAAGTTTGAGGAAAGGAACGTAGAGGCATTTTTCATTTCTTTTGAAAAGAAAGAAGGGACAGCTGGGAACGCCCTGGGATCTCCTCCTCAGGCCGGAAGGCAAGATGCTGAAGGTGGAAGTGAGATCCAAAAGTCTAAGTGTTTCCATTGCCACAGGGTGGGACACCTTTGTGCAGAATGCTGGAAGTTGCGAGGTAAATCCCATGGGACCTTTTGGGGTACACAAAGCCAATGCAGAGAAAGGGGCCCTGACTGAGAGTATGACAGATCGGGATGTAGCTCTGACTGCAGCCATAAGGCCAAGTACAAAACCTGGAGTGAGTGCGGGGGGTGTGAACAAGATACCTGAGAGTTATAGGGAATTCTTGTCAAAAGGAAAAGCAACACCTTATCCCTCAAGTGAGGCAGGTAAAACTATAGTTATACTTAGGGATATAGGATTCACCCAAATTCTTTTATAGAGTCATAGAGTCATACAGCACAGAAGCAGGCCCTTCGGCCCATCATGTCTGTGCTGGCCATCAAGCACCTACCTATTCTAATCCCATTTTCCAGCACTTGGCCCATAGCCTTGTATGCTATGGTGCTTCAAGTGCTCATCTAAATACTTCTTAAATGTTGTGAGGGTTCCTGCCTCTACCACCCCTTCAGGCTGATTCCAACCACCCTCTGGGTGAAATTTTTTTTCCTCAAATTCCCTCCAAACCTCCTGCCCCATACCTTAAATCTATGCCCCCTGGTTACTGACCCCTCCGCTAAGGGAAAAAGTTTCTTCCTATCTAACCTATCAATGCCCCTCATAATTTTGTATACCTCAATCATGTCCCCCCTCAGCCTTCTCTGCTCTAAGGAAAGCAACCCTAGCCTTTTCAGTCTCTCTTCATAGCTGAAATGCTCCAGCCCAGGCAACATCCCGGTGAATCTCCTCTGCACCCTCTCCAGTACAATCACATCCTTCCTGTAGTGTACTGACCAGAACTGTGTACAAAACTCCAGCTGTGGCCTAACTAGTGTTTTATACAGCTCCATAATAACCTCCTTGCTCTTATATTCTGTGCCTCGGCTAATAAAGGCGAGTATCCCATATGCCTTCCTAACCACCTTATCTACCTGTGCTGCTGCCTTCAGTGATCTGTGGACAAGTACACCAAGGTCTCTCTGACCCACTGTACTTCATAGGGTCCTACCATCCATTGTATATTCCCTTGTCTTGTTAGTCCTCCCAAAGTGAATCACCTCACACTTCTCAGGATTAAATTCCATCTTCCACTGCTCTGCCCATCCACCGATCCCTGCAGTACACCACTGGTCACGGGCTTCCACTCGCCGAGACAACCCACGACCCTCACCCTCTGCCTCTTGCCACTAAGCCAATTTGGGATCCAATTAGCCAAATTTCCCTGGATCCCATGGGCTCTTAACTTCTTAACCAATCTCCTATGCGGGACCTTATCAAAAGCTGGGGAAAGGCATAACTTTTCCACCTGAGAGCACATTGAATGCCAAGGTTTTAGTGAATAGTATAGGTGGGGAATTTATACCCGTACTTTTTTATCAGGTGTGCCTGGAGTGTGACCTAATGTCTGGAATGGTAACTGCAGGAGTTGTCCATAGATTGCCTGGGGAATGATTGGCCAGAGCAATAGTAGTAGCTTCTCCAGTAGTCACGGAAAGACCAAGTGAAGTAATTTTTTTTATTCATTCAAGGGGTGTGGGCATCGCTGGCTAGGCCAGCATTTATTCCCCATCCCTATTTGTCTTTGTCAAAGAGACAGAACAGTTGCGGGAAAAGATTCCAGGAATTTTTCCTTCATGTGTAGTGACCCAAGCAATGGCTAAACAAGTTCTATTGTCGGAGGTCAAACTGGCATCACAGACAGATAGCCGAATATCTGAAACTTTCTTTGGGGATTTGGATAATCCAAAGGAAATGTTTAATAAGTCTTCACTGATCAAGGCTCAGCAAGCCCCGATCCAGTGTTAAGTAAAGTGGCATAATCAGCCATAACTGAAGTTGAAGCAAAGGGTGTTCCGGAACACTACTATATTAAAAATGGGATTCTGATGATGAAGTGGAGACCTCTTCACAGATCTGCGGACAAAGAATGGACAATAGTTCACCAGACAGTGGTACCGCCCAAGTATCACGGGGAAATATTAAGGATAGCCCATTAAATTCCAAAGGCGGAACATATGGGGATCCGGAAGACTCAATCATGTAGAAGTCGACATTTTTACTGGCCAGGTCTTTACAAGGACGTGTTGCAATTTTGTAAAACGTGCCAGATTGTGGGAAAACCGCAACCTACCATAAAACCGGCGCCTCTAATTCCCACACCAGTTTTTGGGCAACCGTTTAAGTAGGCTGTTGGTAGACTGTGTGGGACCTTTACCAAAAACAAAAGCGGGACATCAGTATATACTCACTATTATGGATAAGGCTACTCAGTTCCCAGAGGCCAGTCCCTTGAGAACAATTTGTGCTAAAGTAGTGTTAGAGAAATTAATCCAGTTCTTCACTATTTATGGATTACTGATTGAGATCCAGTTGAATCAAGGTTCCAATTTTATGTCTAAAATTTTTCAGGAAGTTATGAGTAATCTGGGTATAACACAATTAAAGTCGTCAGTATACCACCCACAGACACAAAGGGCTTTAGAATGGTACCTTAAGACTCTCAAAACGATGATCAGGGCATATTGTCATGAATATCCCCATGATTGGGAGAAGGAGCTGGAATTGCTTTTGCTTGCCACTAGGGAGTCACCTAATCAGTCGACCAGTTTTAGTCCTGTTGAATTAGTTTATGGACTTGCGGTAAGAGGTCCTCTAAAACTAATCAAAGAGGGACAAATCTTCCAGGTTAGATTATGTATCCGTGTTCCAGGAGTGGCTCATGAGAGCCTACAAAGTGGCTCAGGAATACCTAAAATTTTCCCAAACAACCATGAAAAAATGGGCAGACAAGCATGTCAAGACCCGAACATTTCAACCAGGGGATGATGTGTTGGTATTACTGCCTTTACAGGGCAAGCCACTGAAAGCATGGTGCAATGGGCCAGTTAGAGTAGTCAAAAGGATTGGTAAAGTAAATTAGTTGATTGACATCCCAGATCGCCAGAAAAAGAATTGGCTGTATCAGATAAATATGTTGAAACAATATCATCATAAGGAGGAGGATAAGCAAGCACAGGTATGTCAGGTAGTAGTGGCAGTGAAGGATGAAAGGGATAGTGAGGATAAGGCAGAAGGAGGCCTAGACAATTCTCAAATTGAACCTCCTACTAGCCAGTTAGCCAATACTGAATTATTAGGGAGATTAGACACTATGCTTTCAAATTTAGATGCAGAATAACAATAAGACCTAACAAGGCTACTCACAACATTTAAAGGACAAACCAGGCTGTACAACCTTAGCCATATATGATGTGGATGTTAGAGAATCCTCTCCTATAAAACAGCATCCTTATGGCTTAAGTCCAGAGAAACAAGCCCAGGTGAAAGCGGAAATCCAATACATGATGGAAAACCACCTAACTGAACCCAGTCAAAGCAGCTAGAATTCCCCAGTGGTGTTAACACCTAAGCCTGATGGTTCAACTAGATTTTGCATAGACTATAGAAAGGTTAATGCAGTAACAAAGGCAGACTCCTACCCAATTCCTTGCTTGGAAGACTGTATTGACAGAGTTGGCAGTGCCATGTTCCTTACAAAAATAGATTTGTTAAAGCGATACTGGCAAGTTCCTTTAACAACCCGAGCTAAAGAAATATCTGCCTTTGTCACACAGTTTTTTCCAATTCCAAGTGATGCAATTCAGGCTAAAAGAAATGCCCCAGCAACTTTCCAGAGATAATGAACCATGTGATAGCTGGTGTTCCTAACTGTGATTTACCTTGACGATGTGCTGGTCCACTTGGAACAACTAAAAGCTCTATTTACAAAATTACAGTCGGCTGATTTGGTGATAAACCTTGCCAAAAGTGAATTTGCAAAGGAGTGGGTAACCTACCTAGGGCATATATAGTAGGGCAAGGACAAGTGTTGCCAAGAAGAACAAAAGTACAAGCGTTGATGGAGTCCCTGCCCCTAAAACTAAACAGGAAATCATGAGGTTTTTGGGGATGTGTGATTTCTACTGCAAGTTTGTACCAAATATCAGCACTATAGCTGCTCCACTGATGGATTTGTTATTTAAAAAAAAGAAAGCCAAGGTAGTGTGGTCAGGGGAGTGTCAAGCATCTTTTGAGAAGCTGAAAGCCATTTTTATCAATGAACCAGTGTTGGCTGCCCCAAATGTCACTAAGTCCGTCAAGGTAGCAATCGATGCTTGTGACCTGGGGGTTAGTGCAGTCCTGTTACAAGAAGATGAATCAGGCATAGAAAGGCCAGTGGGATGCTTTTCCAAAAAGCTAAATCGACACCAAAAGAGATAATCTACTGTGGAAAAAGAAACCCTGGGCTTACTCCTAGCTGTTAAACATTTTGAAGTATATGTCTGCCACAAATACAGAAAGACACTGGTATATACTGATCATAAACTAGCCTTTGTGGAAAAATTCAAAAATCAGAATGCCAGGCTTTTTCAGTGGAACTGATTATTGCAGCCCTATCACTTAAAGATTATCCATATTGCGTGGAAAAACAATGTAATTGCTGATGTTTTGTCTAGAATTTAACCTTGCTTTGAGTTATCTGAATACAAAGATGGTACAGGGCATAACTGTATTAGTTACAGGTAAAGAGTGAATGAGAATGAGTGTGTAAATGTGTTTTAATATTTGTTTCATCTTTTTTACTCTTTGTAATAAAACACATTTAAAAATGGCAATTCATTCCTCCGAGGATGGAGGTGTTATGAAAGTGCCTACATTTTTTAATACTTTTGAGGACTCGTTTAAAAATTGTGGAAATTGATTCCATAGATGCTGGACTTTTTTAAAAAAAGGTCACAGGAAGGACTTAGGACTTGGGACTTGGTTTAAAAACAAACCCTTATTAGAAGTCACATGTCTTAAGCTAAGTAAACAGCAGGAGCCTTGGTGACTGGGGGAAGTTGTTTATGGAGAAGTGACATGTCAAGATTTATGGTAGTCAAGAGTTGGTCTTGTTTTTGGATATTGTTTTGAGTCAGTTGGGGTTAAGCCTGCTAAGAGAGAAGCCACCAGCTCATCCTTTTCCACCTCTTTGAGAAAACCTGAGAATCCAGTGTGATAGCTGAAACCACTGATGCAGTGATTCTCTAGGAAAGTCTACCAGACTAATTCTCGGCATCGCCTGAAAAGGACTGCTCCTAAAATATCCCAATGACAGCTGTCTATACACATTTGGATGCCAGAAGAAAGGATCAGCTAGGACATACCATATCTTAACCTTTTGCTTCAAGAATTAACAAGTATTTGGCCAAAGTATTTTTTTTTGTCTTTTTTGTAAAGAAATCTCTGCAGAGAAAGCTTTTTTTTTTCTTTAACCAGTGTGTGTGTGTGTTGGGTGAATTTAGAAGGGAACTTTCATCGTTCAACCTATGTGTTAATAATCTTTGCATCTTTATTGAATAAATCTTGTTTTATAATGAATAAATAATGTTATTGTTTATTAAAGAAACCTAATTGGTTGATTTTATTCTGAAATTAAAATAGATGAAGGGCTGGATTCTATAGGCCCACAGCCGAAATAGACAGCGGGCAAGAAACATGGCGGCTCACACACACAGACCACACGCCATGGAGCCGCCACGATTCCAAACGCGGCAGCTCATTAGCATGGCCTGGGCGGCCGCTCACCCCCGCTAATGTGGAGGGGGCTGGCAAGCCTCCCATTGTAATGGCATCTGGCCATTTTTAAAGGGCTTAGAGCCCCAACTGACCATTTCAATTCTTAAAGGAACATTGCATTTTACAGTAATAAAAGTAATTTAAAAAAAAATTCTATCCCCCTCCCAACCCCCAATAGCCTTACATTTAATTCCTTGCCCGCTCAACCCCCAAAATACTTACCTTGATGACGTGACCTTTCACCCCAGAAGTTCTTAAACTTTAACCTTCAGTTAAACATAGAAAAAAAATACAGCACAGAACAGGCCCTTCGGCCCACGATGTTGTGCCGATCCTTTGTCCTCTGTCAAGGACAATTTAATCTATACCCCATCATTCTCCTTTATCCATATACCTATCTAAAAGCCGTTTGAAAGTCCCTAAAGTTTCTGACTCAACAACTTCCCCAGGCAAGGCATTCCATGCCCCGACCACTCTCTGGGTAAAGAACCTTCCCCTGACATCCCCCTTATATCTCCCACCCTTCACCTTAAATTTATGACCCCTTGTAACGCTTTGCTCCACCCGGGGAAAAAGTTTCTGACTGTCTACCCTATCTATTCCCCTGATCATCTTATAAACCTCTATCATGTCACCCCTCATCCTTCTCCGTTCTAATGAGAAGAGGCCTAGAATGTTCAGCCTTTCCTCGTAAGACTTATTCTCCATTCCAGGCAACATCCTGGTAAATCTCCTCTGCACCCTCTCCAAGGCTTCCACATCCTTCCTAAAATGAGGCGACCAGAACTGCACACAGTACTCCAAATGAGGCCTTACCAAGGTCCTGTACAGCTGCATCACCACCTCACGGCTCTTAAATTCAATCCCTCTGCTAATGAACGCTAACACCCCATATGCCTTCTTCACAGCCCTATCCACTTGAGTTGCAACTTTCAACGATCTTGTATGTTTCAATGAGATCATCTCTCATTCTTCTAAAACCCGGAGGGTATAAGTCCAATTTACTCACTCACTCACAAGACGACCCCCTCATCCCAGAAACTAATCTAGTGAACCTTCGATGTACTGTCTCCAGAGCAAGTGCATCCTTGCTTAGATATGGAGACCAAAACTGCGCACAGTAATCCAGGTGTGGTCTCACCAAAGCCCTGTACAACTGTAGCAAGATTTTCTTATTCTTGTACTCCAATCCCCTTGCAATAAAGGTCAACATGTCATTTGCCTTCCTAATTAGTTTAGTTTAGTTTAGAGATACAGCACTGAAACAGGCCCTTTGGCCCACCGAGTCTGTGCCGACCATCAACCACCCATTTATACTAATCCTATACTAATTCCATATTCCTACCACATCCCCACCTGTCCCTATATTTCCCTACCACCTATCTATACTAGGGGCAATTGCTAATGGCCAATTTACCTATCAACCTGCAAGTCTTTGGCATGTGGGAGGAAACCGGAGGAAACCCACGCAGACACAGGGAGAACTTGCAAACTCCACACAGGCAGTACCCAGAATTGAACCCGGGTCGCTGGAGCTGTGAGGCTGCAGTGCTAACCACTGCGCCGCTATATTTCTGTGTCACACTGAACACCGACATTTAGAAATTTCACGCCTTTTAAAAAATATTCTGCTTTTCTATTCCTATTAGCAAAGTGAATAATCTCACACTTCCCCACATTATACTCCATCTGTCACCTTGTACCCCGCTCACTTAACCAGTTTATATCTCTTTGCAGCCTCTTTGTGTTCTCGTCACAGCTTACATTACCACTTAGCTTTGTATCATCAGCAAACTTAGATATATTACTCTCGGTCTCTTTGTCTAAGTCAATAATATAGATTACAAATAGCTAAGGCCCCAGCACTGATCCTTGTGGCGCTCAACTAGTTACAGCCTGCCTTGAAAATGCCCCGTTTATCTCTATTATTTGCTCCTGTCCATTAACCAATCCTCCATCCTTGCCAATATATTACCCCCAACTCCATGTGCCCTTATCTTGCGTATTAACCTTATTGAATGCCTTTTGGAAATCCAAGTATACTACATCTACCGGTTCCCCTTTATTTACCCGACTAGATACATCCTCAAAAAACTCAATAAATTTGTCATACAATTTCCCTTTCATAAAACCATGTTGACTTTGGCTCATCATACTATAATTTTCTAAGTGCACTGTTACAACTTCCTCAATAGATTGCTGATAGATTTCCTGACAACTAGCCTGTAGATCGCTGTTTTTTCTCTCCCTCCTTTCTTGAATAGCAAAGAGTAAAGATTTGTAGTTGCACAAGGGTATGCACATGGGTGTGCTATACATTGTTAGATTGCTAAGTTTCCATTGTATATGTAAGCCACATAAATATTATTCTTTTGCACCATTTAAAAGTTTGACCCCGCTCCCCACACCCCCTCCCCACCCCCACACTGAGAAAGGTACCTCCTCCCCGCCTCCCCACAGGATCCGTGCCTTGTTTTCCCAGACGGGTATCCGAAGGCGCGGCATTGCCAACCGCCAGAATGAAGACTGAGGCAACAAATCAGGAGGCGGGACCTTCATTAATTCAGGTAGGTTAACTTATTTAAATATGGAAATTGTGGTCCGGTCACTGAGCCGGCGGGAGCCGCCACGAAGCCTCTTCGCCTCCGTTGAGATCGGGCCAGGCCCTGCCGGTGTCGGGGTCGGTGTCGGGCCTCATCCACAGCGATAGCCTTTCCCCGCCCCCCCCACCACCATTCCCGACGTTGAGGGCTCTATAAAATTCAGCCCAAAGTACATAATTGGCCGTAGCAGTAACTGGGTAAAACAATTAAACATATGTTGCGTCTGATGGAGAAGTGGAACTAGAGACAGACAGTGCACTCCTCCAGCCTCAGTCGTAACACTGGGCTGGATTTTATGTTGCCGCCGCTGAGTACGGCGGTGGCCGTAAAAGGTGGCGGCCCGCACACGTGGGTCTTACTCCGCGGAGTCGCCACAATCTCATACGTGGCGGCTCATTAACACGGCCTGAGCGGGACCCCCCCCCCCACCCCACAATGACATGGAGGGGGCAGGCGAGCCGTCCCCAGCACCATTTTTAAAGGACTTCCAGCCCTAACATATAATTGAAATGTTTAAAGCGACCGTTTAATAAAACTAATTTTTAAAAATTACAAACATGTTTCCAGCCCCTCTCCCACCCTCCACATTAACGATAGACTCATTCCTTGCCCTCTCCCCCACAAAAATACTTACCTTGTGTACCTGACCTTCCCCTTTCAAAGTTCACAAACTTTTAACTTTACCCCTTCCCACCATCCCCTCCACCAATCAGAATAGTTTGACCCCGCTCCCCACCTCCCCACGCTGAGAAACATACCTCCTCACCCCTCCCCACAAGTGTTATGCCTCGTTTCCCCGGATGGGGATCTGAAGGCGTGTCTGTGCTGGCCTCTGGGATGAAGATCGCGGAGACACTTCAGGAGGCGACAGGAACATCATTAACTAAGGTTTGTCAATGATATTGAACCTTTAAATTACAGCCCCGTTGCCAAGTGCTGGGGGTGCTGCCACGAAGCCTTGCCGCAGCTGGCAAGATCAGACGGATCCTTCTGGCGTCAAGGTCCATGTCGGGCCTCATCCGGAGCAATTTTCATGCCACCCCCTGCCATGGATCCTGAAGTCGAGGCCCATATAAAATACAGCCCACTGTCACTGTTTTGCAACATGGCTGTAATCACACTTGTGACATCCATAGAATAAAGGATATTCAATCCCTTTTTTGCAAGCGTGACATGAAGGCCCTAAATGTCGACCATCGCGCCTGGAGTCACTAGCTGGTTAAAGAGGGAAATGGCGGCACATCCATGGTGTGCACTACCACAACAACTAATTGCTACAGCTGCATGGCAACAGGTGCCAATGTCAAAAACAACAACTCAGCGTCACTTGGCAGCTTCAGGTGCGGCACTTGCGGCAGAACCTGCCTCTCAAGGATTGGCTTTCACAGCCATCAACAAAGGTGCATCAAGAGAAAGACACCCCACCTAAATAGATTGTTTGCTGCATATCCACCATCTTTCATAGATGGAAGGATACCAATCAAGCAGATTCAACCCTTTTCCCATAGATATTGGCTATGACTTTTCAGACACATCAGCCTAGAAATTCAGGAGTGCACATTCTTGAGCATTTGGGGGGCATCAAATAAATGCCCTTCGGTAGAACAGTGAGGACCAAGGTGTCCCTGATGTTGGGCCTCAGGCCTCATTGTCACTGGTTAATTGCAGAGGACCGGTAAGAGATCGGGCCTCTGCAAGTATCACAATGACCATCAGGTAAGTGGGTCTGGGGTCTGCTCAGGGATGGGGCAGGAGGCAAGAGGAGGCAGGGCATGGGTTGGGAGTCTGGAGGCCAGAAGGAGGGTGATCTAGCTTCAGACATCCTGTGGTCACGCACTATGAGATCGAAGATCAGGGATCTTGGGGCCGGAGCACTAGTGATCAGGATGGTCCAGGTAAGTTACTTTCCTTTTTTGTTACAGGCAATCCCTAGGTCTGCTTTCCCCGAGCGATGGTTGTGGTTGCCTCAGGGTAAGCCGATGTTGGTGGGGGACCTGAAGCAGGTGCTAGCCTCTTTATTTATATATGCAAAGGGACTAGTGCCTGCTTCAGAAGTGGATAAAGGATGCCTTTTGTTTGTTCTAGCAAAGAAAATGAAGACTTGGTATGCACCCACTTCCTGCCCACCATTTTGGGGTCTTTAATTTCTAGGCCAGTGACATTCTTACTTTCTTCCTGTATACAGTAATGTCATTTGTTAGATATAGGAATTTCAAGGTATTTAACGAAAGGATGAATGGCTGCTATAGAGTTAACAAACTTAATCTTTAGTATTTTGGTACCATAAGTAGTAATAAGGTTAGCTCTGGCCAAAAGGTCACAATTCTTATTTCCAAGACTTCCTGACATGTTAATTTATCCTCCTTGACAAATGTCTTATGCAAGTATCTAGACCAGGCTCCTTTAAGTCAGTCTTCTGCTAACAGGTGTGAAACAACATTGTTTCAGGTGGGAGGTCAGTGGCCTATATCATTCCAATCTTCTCGTTCTTGGGGGGTGGTGGGATGGGAAGCATAAGAGATTGCAAAATAGGAAATAATGATTTAAAACATGTCAAATTCAGGGAAGTCATGAAGGTGCTGAAGTTAATTGTTGAAATCATGAACCACGAGGGGAAGAGAAACAGGGTTCCCTGTCCAGATTGCTATGAAATCACCCTTGTTGAAAACTGCTCATGTGGCTTTGAGCAAGGATGGGAGAAAGATTGGCAATCAATGCATTGCAGTGTTCAACAACCAGCCAACAACCACAGTCTAACTCAAAACCAATGCACGTTGACAAATCCAACTCAACAAGCACTCAGAATAGGAATGCTACCCAGCTGACAGAAAAGATAAAAGAAGTGACAGGATTCCACTTCAACACACAATTCAATACACTCAACACAATGGCCACAAATCAGTAATGGATAAAGCCACAAAAGGGTATCTTTGGCTTCCCGCTTATCCTCTCAGCCAGAATGTCCGAGGCCAAAATAAAGATAAATTACACGAATAACATCCAGACATTTTGCTTAGTATTTTCCTACTGAGATTTAATCTCTTTTTTTAAAAATTGAGAAACCCAGTTAAGGAGCCAAAGCCTGTCATGCAGACATTGAAAAGAGTAGAGAAGTAGGCAAAGTAGATCAGTTAGTCACTAGGTGATAGCACATTTGGCTTTTAAAAGCCTGGAGGTTATAGCAGGAGGTTAAGAAGTTCCAACGTTCTCAGATGCAAGGGAAGACTGGGTTAAAGTAAAAGACAACAGGAGAGATTTTCTGCCAAAAGGTCACAAATCTGCGATGTTGGCTGGGATTACGCTGGCCCAATGGAGTCGGGCTGGGAGGCAGGAGTCGCAGGAAAATGGTGGTAAAAGGTGTCAGGACGGGAGCCCGACATGTTTGCGCTGCCAGGGGAACCTCCCAGAAGCAGGAACAGCAGCAGCTTGACTGCAGACTGGAGGCAGGTGGCCAATATAAATAATTAAAATGCCAACTGACAGCATTTTCCCAGGATGACGGCCCCCCCCCATCCCCCGCTATGTGGGGAGGTCGTCAGCTGCACGGAGGCAGCCTCCCAGCAGCTTCCCAGGGGTGCCATTGTTTCCGAAGAAGGGGTGGCAGTGGCCGCCCCTGCAGCCCCCAAGCTGCTACTGGAGGGGTTGCCCTCTGATCGTTGGTGTCTGCCTGCCTGGACCCAGCACAAAAATACATTTTTCACCTTGCCTGCGAGGGCACCTCCATATTGAGGCCTCTTGCAGCCTCAACAGCGGCTACCTCTAATGGTGACTGCCAAGGCTGCAGAGCTGCTGGCTCTCTGATTGGACCAGCAGCTCGGAGAGCCCTCTTAATAGGCTACCGCTGGGAAGATTGCTACTGCAGTCCTGCAGCCCTCCTAGGTGGGCTCGGGACCCAGGTCCCAACATCGGGACTTACCTTGTGGCAACAAAATCCCAGCCATTAGCTCTGGTTTCTCTCTCCAGGGATTCTGCCTGCTTAAAAATCTCCCAATTTATATTACTATTACCATTAATTTCAAAGGAATTAAATTCCATGACATGCAGCTGCTTCAGAACACTACTTGTTTGCCCAGGTGGCTAGTTGAAAATCTACCTCAATGAATCTCGACTTCAACCTAGGGAGGATGTAAAGAGGAGGAAAAATGCATAGGATTGAGTATTTGGAGTTTAGGAATGACAAGAGAGAAATGTTCACAGCAGCAACAGCCATAGTAAAATTGTAAGTGACAGAGAGGCAGGAAGGGTTACAATGGATTGAGAGAGATGTTGACAACCAGAAGTGAGAGAAGGATTGCTTGTTAGAAAGCAAGGTTGCATAAAATAGAATAAAAGTGCCCCTACATTTGAAACCTTCTTAAATATTACAATGTCTGTACATCAATAGGCATATGGTTTTCAAGCTGTCACCCAGATTCACAGTAATTAAGTGCCTTTGTCAAAAGATTATGATGCACTGTGAGCCTCTTCAACTTTAATATAACATCAAGATATCATGCACATCAGTGTGAGAGTCCAAAATAACTTGTACACAGACAATATAATTAAAGCATTTTGTTGATGCCTGGATTTCAAATTTCTTATTCCCTGAGGAGATGAAGAGTATTAAAATACCGTTTTTTAGGAAAGAAATAGGAATGTATGTTTTGACATTGGCAACCTGTCTGTCTTCACCTATCCACATTCCCAATTCCAAACTGTACCTGATCTTCTTTCATCAGCTGTCTCCTGAACTAGTTTTGAACTCAGGGCATGGGGGGAGTCAGAGAGAAATTTCCCAGATTTTTGTTCCCCAAAATGGCCTGGATTTTTATCTGCTTTTCTGCTAATCCCAGGAGATCATATGGTTTAGGGTGGCGTAGGGAGTGTATATATTGTAATACACAAGGTATCGCCATTCTGTGGGTCAGGCTGCATGGACCAGAGAGTCTTTACATGTCCATTATTGTTTATATGTCTGTATACATCTCTATAAATCTATTAAAATGACCATAGCTGTGCTGCTGAAGTGGCTCATTTAGTAAGTGCACTGCTTGGGGTGGTTCTCAGCTGTATAGGCCAAAGACGTTCCAAATTAATTTTGTTATTTGTGCTGAGTTAGCTCAAGTCAGCTTAGTTGCTAGCAGTGGGGGTTAAACTGGCCTGAATGTTCTGAGGCTATTTGGGAAGGGCAAATCAGCCAGGGCTCCCTCCCTCTCCTGACGACTATCCAACGATTTCTTCGAAAGCCCACGGTGCAGAACTTGATGTTGAACAATAGTGTGAGTCAACACCCCATTCTACATCTCTCCTGATTTTATATTGAAGTCAATGGCAATAAAAATGGGAAGAGATGGAAAACGGGCTGCTGACTCACAATCACTCATTTTACAGTCTTGCACAAAATCAAGATCTACCCCAGTGTGCGTGTGTGGATAGAAGACAAAGACAGGATTGAACTTAGTCTTTTTAACTCAACACTATTTTTTAATCTTCTTGCCTGTGTTGCCTCTTGTGGTCAAGCCTATGTTCACTCATACATGTAGAATGGCTATATGGGTCAGTCATGGAGAGCAGTTGGCATAAACTGTGCCCAAGTGTGAGTTAGAGTTTTCAGGAGGGCGAGGGAAGAAAACTGGGGAAAAATATCAAGGTTTGTGGCAGTGTTGGAAGCAGTCTCTTGATAGAAGATGCTATGTACATGTGGGCAGAAACAAACCACTGAATAATCTGGATATCTTCATTGTAGTCATGGGACATATTATGGTACCAGCTAAGTTACACATTGCTGGATCTATTACACTTAATCAGCAGCAAAGTTTGAGAGATTGGTGTTGAATTTTAAACAGGTTGGTAATGAGGGCCAATGACAGCAAGTGAAATAGGATGATTTCCAACTAGTCCTTTAGGACTTCATTATTTTCTGTTACAGACAGGATGATTTAAAGATGAATGTGCAGTAAGATTTCAGAACTGACACTTTGATTATTGGTTGTTTCATTACATTTTTGTTGCTTGGAATACATTGCCATCCAAAGACATCACCTACATTTAGGCCCCTTATATCTTCTTTAGAAAGTTATCCTTGGATCATGTATCTCTATGGTCGAGTACTGTCCAAGACCGCACTGTTCATGACACTCTTGGGCAGCTCAAGGAAGAACAGGGCAGTGCAGCTTAATGATAGAATCATAGAATGGTTACAGCACAGAAGTAATACCCATGCTGACTCTCTGTAAGAGCAACTCACCTAATCCCACTTCCTCGCCTTTTCCCCTGAAAATTTTTCTCTTCAGATAATGAATCAATTCTCCTTTGAAGGCCTTGATTGAATCTGTCTCCACCGCACTCTCAGGCAGTGCATTCCAGATCCTAACCACTCGCTGTGCAAAAAAGTTTTTCCTCATGTCACTGTTGCTTCTTTTGCCAATCACCTTAAATTGGTGTCCTCTGGTTCTGGATCCTTCTGCCAATGAGAACAGTTTCTCTCTATCTACTCTATCCAGATGACTCATGATTTTGAACACCTCTATCAAATCTCCTCTTAATCTTCTCTTCTCCAAGGAGAACAGCTCCAGCTTCTCCAGCCTATCCACATAACTGAAGTTCCTCATCCCTGGAACCATTTTCATGAATCTTTTCTGCACACTCTCTAATGCCTTCACATCCTTCCTAAAGTTTGGTGCCCAGAACTGGACACAATACTCCAGTTGAGGCTGAACCAGTGTTTTATACAGGTTGATCATAACTTCCTTGCTTTTGTACTCTATGCCCCTATTTAAAAGCCAAGGATCCTGTATGTTTTATTAACCGCTATCTCAACCTGCCCTGCCACCTTTAATAATTTGTGCACATATACCCCCAGGTCCCTCTGCTCCTGCATCTGCTTTCGAATTGTACCCTTTATTTTATATTGCCTCTCCTTGTTCTTCCTTCCAAAATGAATCACTTCATACTTCACTGCATTAAATTTCATCTGCCACTTGTCTGCTCATTCCATTAGCCTGTCTATGTCCTCTTGAAGTTTATCACTATCCTCCTCACAGTTCACAATATTTCCAAGTTTTGTGTCATCTGCCCTGTATACACAAGTCTAGGTCATTAATTTATATCAAGAAAAGCAGGAGTCCTAACACCGACCCCTGGGGAACCCCACTATATAACTTCCTCCAGTCTGAAAAAACAACCGTTCACAACTACTCTGTTTCCTGTCACTCAGCCAATTTCATATCCATGCTGCTACTGTCCCTTTTATTCCATGGGCTCTAACGTTGTGACAAGCCTGTTATGTGACACTTTATCAAATGCCTTTAGGAAGTCCATGTACACCACATCAACCGCATTACCCTCATCAACTCTCCCTGTTACCTCATCAAAAAACTCAGGCAAGTTAGTTAAACATGATTTATCCTTAACAAATCCATGCGGGCTTTCCTTAATTAATTGACATTTGTCCAAGTGACTTTTAATGTTGTCCCGAATTATCGTTTCTAAATGCTTTCCCACCACTGAGGTTAAACACACTTTTTTGAACAAGGCTGTAAAATTTGCTCTTCTTCAGTCCTCTGGCACAACCTCTGTATCTAAGGAGGGCTGGAAGATTATGGCCAGTGTCTCCGCAATTTCCTCTTTTACTTCCCTCAGTATCCTTGGATGCATCTTATCCTGTCCTGGTGGCTTATCAACTTTTAAGTACAGCCAACTGATCTAATACCTCCACTTTACCAGTTTTTAGCCCATCCAGTGTCTCAACTACCTCTTCTTTCACTATGACTTGGGAAACATCTTCTTCCTTGCTAAAGACAGATGCAAAGTATTCATTTAGTACCTCAGCCATGCCCCACCTCCATGTGTAAATCTTCTTTTTGATCCCTAATCAGCCCCACTCCTCCTCTTGCCACTCTTTTATTATTTATATGCCGATAGAAAACTTTTGGATTCCCTCTTATGTTTGCTGCCAGTCTCTATACTCTCTCTTTGTTTCTCTTATCTGTTTTTCCACTTCCCCACTGAACCTTCTATATTCAGCCTGGTTCTCAATTGTATTAGCCACCAGACATCTGTCATATGGACCCTTCTTCTGCTTCATCTTACTCTCTATCTCTTAGGTCATCCAGGATTGAATGCAGTGGCTATATTGTACACAACAATTGATGGTGTTGGTTGAGGCAGGAGTGTTGTCTAGGGATTTAACAGTGACTACACTTCAAAAGTCCTTCATTGGCTGTAAAGTGTGTTGGGACATCTGGTAGTCATGAAAGTTGCGATATAAATGCAAGTCTCTTTTTAATAATGAAATTCTTTACAGTGTATTCAAATTATTTATTAGATTGTTATTGGAGCATTTGAAAAATGAAAGTCAGACCTTTTATTAGAGTCATGCATACAGTATCCACACTTCATGCAGCTATCCAAAAGGTGATGATATTTTTTCAACTTATAATAGGGATAGATATTAATGCTGGGGAGTTAAATATTTTCTATTGTAGGCACCCTCTATCCGTGTCAAGCACTGTTCAGTTAGGAATAGCAGGGTTAGGTGCAGAGTAAAGCTCTCTCCACTTTGCTCCACCATTATGCCTGATTCTCAAGTTCAGAGATGCAACTCTTCCTGTATCAGAGTGACACTCTTTCCATTCCCCATATCAGCATTTCTCTGACCAATTGTGGGTGTATTGTACTATGAGTTCATCCTGAGTACAAACTAGATCAAGTTTATCCAAGCTCATTCTGGGTGGAATCCAAACAGCTAACATACACAACATAACCTGGGCTGGATTTAAACCCGTGATTTAGAGGTGAAAAGCTGGTTGTTTCTGAGGACAACAACAGCAAATGTCGAACTTACCATGTCACCCAGTGCCTCTGGTAATGATTATGATAAACAGCTAAATTCAGTCTTCTCCAGAAAAGTGAAGACCAAAGGTGATCTGATGAAGGGCTTTAAGATTATGAAAAGGTTTGATAGAATAGATATAAAGATGTGTCCACTTGTAAGTGAAACCAAAACTAGGGGCCATAATTATAAGATAGTCACTAACAAATGCAATAGAGAATTCAGGAGAAACTTCTTAACCCAGAGAGTGGTTAGAATGTGGAACTCATTACCAGATGGAGTAGTTGAGGTAAATAGCATAGATGCATTTAAGGGAAAACTATATAAGAACATGAAGAAGAAAGGAATAGAAGGTTATGCTGATAGGATTAGATGAAGAAGGGTGGGAGGAGGCTCTTGTTGAACATAAACACTGGCATGGACCTGTTGGGTGAGTGACTAGTATCTGTGCAATAAATACTTTGTAATACTCTGTAAATACTAAAATTAATTTTAATAGTGTAGCACAGTGCTTGGTGAATAATCCAAAGCACTGTGCAGTGAAAGTGGATGTATGTTTGCATCTGCAGACTCCACATGACATTTCAAACTTAGATATAGCATCAGGCTAAGGTGTTGAAGCAGGTCTCTGAGTACACAGAAGGAGTCACCTGAAGCTACTCTTGTATACCCTCAAATGAATGGCAGGAGCAGCATTGGCAGAGATCTAGGTCAGAACCTCTGTCTACACCTCCCAGCCAAGAAGTGGCATGTAGTAAGTGGTAACCTGAAATAAATGCAAGAAAAACTAACAAAAATGTATAGGGTATGGTAAAAATTATTTTAATGCGTGTTTAGGCTGAACTGGACAAATAAATTGGAACACTATGGTCGGTATTACTATCCCGGCATTAAGTGCAAGAGGAACCATCTCATGCAGCTGCAGTTTCAATTTAAAGGGATGTGGTCCATTAAAGAGAAGTCACAGGTGTCCCCCAATCCAGTCCTCAAAACCCATTGTACTTGTGTTTATATTTCTTATTCTCTGGTTTGTCCTGATTGAATTTTGTAGGCTTGATGTTTGGGAAGACCACATCCTTAGCCTTTCTGGCACAATGGTGAACAAATCCCGAATCTGAACACTAAAATCTGTCTGTATCACCAACCTGGAATACACAGAAATCATTAGGAACATGGATTTAAACTTTAAGGCCCTGAACTTTCATAGGCGTTCTCCGGATCATGCCATATATTTGGCAAAAGATTGGCAGAACCGGGAGAAACAGCATAAAAAGTCATGGGATCGTCTGGATCTGCTGCCAAAACTGTAGTGGAATATCAGCAGGAATCCTGGAGAAACTGCATAAACAGCTGTTTAGCTGTTTACTCCATTTCCCCAGGGGTTCCACTCATCTTGCAGTAAGGTTGTGGCGAGAGATCAGAAGAAGAACTAAGGAAATTCTAGGCATATTTGTTGCACCAAAGACTCAATGGTATATAACCCATGAAGACAAAAAAAAATCTATGCTTCTCTGCTGTAAATAGAAGTACAGAGCAACACCAAGCTAAGCTGGTCCAATGTAGAAGATGGTATGGCTCCCTAAAATGGACATATATTATTTTATGGGCCGTTGAGTAATTCCCTCAAACTGGACAGTGCAGAGACGTTGTGGAGGACACACTGAACTTTGTTGCATTTGCTGGATCACAGCATGGTGTCTGAAGAACAGCGAGGCAAGGTTGACTAGCGAAAAGATGGGAAAATTAACGTCCTGAAATGTTGTTTTCTTACCTTTGGAGCCAGAGAGTTTTCATACTACACCTTTCCAGGAGAGATTGAATGAATGGAGTGAAGTTCTGTATGTGATGAGTGGTATAGAAATGCAAATTGTTGCAGACACAGTACTGATCTATAAAAAATGAGCTTGATGTACCAAGAGCCTGGCTCACTTCAATTCAAAAGAAATGTAAGCAGCGGAATGCATTTTAGAAGGTTGGATCCTTAACATTTAGTAGACAAGTAATCATAGTTTCAACCAATGAAGAATGTCATCAGTCCTGGAGTTCTGATGGGGGGGTCATCAACCTGAAATGTTAACTATTTCTCTCTCCATACCTGCTGAGTATTTACAGCATTTTTTGTTTGTATACTGGAGTTGGAACTATTGGGTGATCGTCAACATGGCAAGCTAATAAAGTAGAATGTAGAAAAAACCTCCCTTTACATAACATCTTTAACATCCTCAGAATATCCCACAGTGTTTCAAGCCCAATAAAATTTACATTGGAAATGTAGTGACTGTTGTTACAAAGGCAACATGATAGTCAGTTTTTGCATAGTGAGGTTTCACAAACAGCAACTGAATGAATGACCAAGGTGTTGCATTAGGGAACAATGTTGGGCAGGACAACTCACTCCTCATTAAATAGGTCCATGGAATCTTTTACAACAATCTGAACAGGAAAACAGGGCTTCAGTTTAAAGTCTCATCCAAAGGATAGCATCTCTGACAATGCAGTACTTATTTCAATGTAAACCAAAATTATGAGCTTAAGCCCTGGAGTAGAGCTCAATGAACCCCAACTTTCTGGCTGAGAAATGAGGGTGCTGCTAATTGAGTTAAGCTTTCACAGAGAAAGGCTTAATGATAGTACCTTAGTGGATTAAAGTTCCCCCAGAAGTTCTTTAGCACATGGCTTAAAAAAAATTTTACATGTGAATTAGTCATAGCACTCAACTGGAAAGTAAAGGAAAACTACAATTAGTTGATTCAGTGATCAGCATTGAGAGGGAAAGGGAAAGTATAATGTAGAACATATGAGTGGCCAGTCTTTCATAAGGTTTTGGTTTGACCCTCAGAGAGAAATATAGTTAAATACTGAAATCAGGTACGAGCCAAAAATAATTTGAGGAGAGGCACAAGTAGATGGTTAGGGTGCCTCCCACTAATAACTGAGAATCAATAATTTCTGGAAAACCTAGGAATCATTTCAAAATAGTGGCACAGAATTTTCTGAAAGAATAATGGCGAGTGAATTGCACGTGCCATGAAACATATACAAATTGACCAGCAACTTGTTGTGAATTGCAAATTGCCACAAGTTGCTGTCTGATTTGTAATGCTCTGCCATTAGCTTTGTGAAAAGGGCATCGCACTGTGAGCTCCATGTGCTTTTCATGAAGTTGCTGCATTTGCATATTAATTGTCCATTAAATTCACAACAGAAAGTTAAGTCTAGCAATTAACCATGTAAATAACCTTTTAACAATGTGATAATTGTTAATGACTGCCAATCAACCTCTCTTGCTCAGAAAGTGAAAAGTTAAAGTGTGATGTCTCATTCCTTCAAGTTGTGAATTGTTGTTGGAGATTTTTTAAATGCCAAATTTTAAATGTTTACATTTTTTCTTACTTTTCCTTTCTGCTCTTCTTTCTCTCTTTTTATCTCTAAATCCAATGTTTCTTTTCCCCGCTTTATTACTCTTTCAGTACCTGATTTGACTTGAATTCACCCACTCTAATTCACCCTCCTTCTCAGTCATTCCTCTGTTTATTTCTCAATCATTTAATCTCTTTGCTTCCTGGCCTGTACTACAATTGGAAAAGATGAGGGAAGGCTACTGGTTATGTGGAACCATACCACAGTACATGTCATTTGGAGGGGAAAGGGAGGATAAATGGTGGAGTAACAAACCAGAAGAGACAGGAAATGATAAAATGAATCACTGAGTTTTCTATGGCTATACATACAAACTAGCTGTACAATATTTATAGTAAGGGCTGTAAATGAGGGCCAAAGGGAACAATGTCCCAAAAGTGTGTAGAGTGCAGCTCAATTTTTCTCTACTTGGTTTTAATTACAGGTCTTTGAATAATGTGATTCTAATTCAGATTAATCAATTTGTGAAAAATGTGCTCTGTTGCACTTCTATCCCACCACCTCCACACCCAAACCCTGCTCTTTTTAACTCATTTCCCCTCTCACCCTTCAACCAACTCAGGCAAAATAAGTTAGTTATTGTATTGTCTGTTTGTGGGATATTGTTGGTTTGACACATTTTCTGGTTACATAATAGTCATTTCATTTAATGATAAATCATTGTATGTGATGCATTTTGAGATGCTTCTGAGATGAGCGCTCCCCACTCCCTGCATTGGTTCAATGAGTAAATACAATGCATGGTATGACGCTGAGCCATACAGACCAGGATCGATCACTGGTCAGTGCTAATTTAGTTGCTCATGGCTAAGGTAGCATTAGAGATACTTCAATTTGTCAAGGTGCCCCTGAGCTAGGAAGAAGGAAAAAGTTCAGCCAGAGTTCCTGCTTCTGATTGCTATTTGTAATTCCAACTGTAAAGTACACATGTCTGGATGTCAGGTGAAGACATCATAGGGGTCCGTTCTGATGATTTCTATGATAGAATAGCTTCCACGCATTCATTGACATGGAAGATGAATGATCACTTTCATGAAATACTGGAGTCTGTTGGCTCTATGGAACCATAATCCAACAAAAGTCAGTTATTTCTGATGCGGTAGAAAGAAAAGAGGAAAATATAACCTTTGAAACCATAATTACTGCAACATTAAACTTTGGATGTATAAGGTGAGCTTTTCTGAGGGCTCCATCCATGATAAGGTGCACCTCCTGCCACCAGTAAGTACATGTCTGTGATTTCCTGATGCATGCAGGCAGTGGGCAAGGCATCTTCCTGTGTGTGAAGACTCTGAAAATCTACTAAATTTCAACATTTTTGTTTTTAACACAGTCTACTCCAATTAAATTCGTCGAAGGGGAAGCAAATTATGAGACTGTTACTTTAAAATGGTTGAAAAACCATGCAAAGCACACTAATATGCAATTGCAGTTGAAAAGACTTTTCACTGTGAGTTCAAAGTCAGAAAATTAATTCTATTACCATCTTTGGATGTATCTTAACTCCTTCACTTTTTAAAATTCATTCATGGGATGTGGCCAGCATTTGTTGCCTATCCCGAATTGCCCTTGAGAAGGTGGTTGCATTCCATGTGGGGTAGGTTACACCCACAGTGCTGTTAGGAAGGGAGTTCCAGGATTTTGACCCAGCGACAGTGAAGGAACGGCGATACAGTTCCAAGTCAGGATGGTGTGTGACTTGGAAGGGAACTTGCAGGTGGTGGTGTTCCCATGCATTTGCTGCCCTTGTCCTTCTAGGTGGTAGAAGTCGCGGGTTTGGAAGGTGCCTTGATGTTTTGCTGCAGTGCATCTTGTAGATGGTACACACTGCTGCCACTGTGCGTCGGTGGTGGAGGGAGTGAATGTTCGTGGATGGGTGCCAATCAAGTGGGCTGCTTTGTCCTGGATGGTGTCGAGCTTCTTGAGTGCTGTTGGAGCTGCATCCATCCAGGCAAGTGGAGAGTATTCCATCACTCTCCTGACTTGTGCCTTGTAGGTGGTGGACAGGTTTTGGGCAGTCAGGAGTTGAGTTACTCGCTGCAGGATTCCTAGCCTTTGACCTGCTCTTGTAGCCATAGTATTTATATGGTTACTCCAGTTCAGTTTCTTGTCAATGGTAACCCTTAGGATGTTGATAGTGGGAGAATTCAGCGATTGTAATGCCATTGAATGTCAAGGGGAGATGGTTAGATTCTCTCTTGTTGGAGATGGTCATTGCCTAGCACTTGTGTGGTGCAAATGTGACTTGCCACTTATCCGCCCAAGCCTGGATATTGTCCAGATCTTGCTGCATTTCTACACGGACCGCTTCAGTATCTGAGGAGTCGTGAATGGTGCTGAACATTGTGCAACTATCAGCGAACATCCCCACTTCTGACCTTATGATTGAAGGAAGGTCATTGATGAAGCAGCTGAAGATGGTTGGGCCTAGGACACTATCCTGAGGAACTCCTGCAGTGATGTCCTGGAGCTGAGATGATTGACCTCTAACAACCACAACCATCTTCCTTTGCGCTAGGTATGATTCCAACCAGTGGAGAGTTTTCCCCTGATTCCCATTGACTTCAGTTTTGCTAGGGCACCTTGATAGCATACTCAGTCAAATGCTGCCATGATGTCAAGGACAGTCACTCTCACCTCACCTCTTGAGTTCGGCTCTTTTGTCCATGTTTGAACCAAGGCTGTAATGTAGTCAGCAGCTGAGTGGCCCTGGCAGAACCCAAACTGAGCGTCACTGAGCAGGTTATTGCTAAGCAAGTGCCGCTTGATGGCACTGTCGATGACACATTCCATCATTTTACTGATGATTGAGAGTAGACTGATGGGACGGTAATTGGCCAGGTTGGACTTGTCCTGCTTTTTGTGTATAGGACATAGCTGGGCAATTTTCCACATTGCCGGGTAGATGCCAGCATTGTAACTGTACTGCAAAAGCTTGGCAAGGGGCATGGCAAGTTCTGGAGCACAGGTCTTCAGTATATTGTCAGGGCCCATAGCCTTTGCAGTATCCAGTGCCTTCAGTGGTTTCTTGATATCATGCAGCGTGAATCGAATTGGCTGAAGTCTGGCATCTGTGATGCTGGGGACTTCAGGAGGAGGCCGAGGTGAATTATCAACTCGGCACTTCTGGCTGAAGATTGTTGCAAATGCTTCAGCCTTATCTTTCGCACTGATGTGCTGGGCTCCCCCATCATTGAGGATGGAGATATTTGTGGAGCCACCTCTTTCAGTTAGTTGTTTAATTGCCCACCACCATTCACGGCTGGATGTGGCAGGACTGCAGAGCTTAGATCTGATCCATTGGTTATGGGATCGCTTAGCTCTGTCTATCGCGTGCTGCTTTCACAGTTTGGCATGCAAGTAGTCCTGTGTTGTAGCTTCACCAGGTTGACACCTCATTTTGAGCTCTGCCTGGTGCCGCCCTTGGCATGCCCTTCTGATTGAACCAGGGTTGGTCTCCTGGCTTGATGGTATCAGTAGAGTGGAGAATATGCCGGGCCATAATGTTATAGATTGCGGTTGGAACAATTCTGCTGCTGCTGATGGTCCACAGTGCCTCATGGATGCCCAGTTTTGCATTGTTAGATCTGTTCGAAATCTATCCCATTTAGCACAATGGTAGTGCCACACAACATGATGGAGGATATCTTCAACGTGAGAGCAGGACTTCGGCTCCACAAGGACTGTGCGGCGGTCACTCCTACCAATACTGTCATGCACAGATGCATCTGCGGTGAGGACAAGGTCAAGTGCATTTTTCCATCTTGTCAGTTTCCTCACCAACTGCCGCAGACCCAGTCTAGCAGCTATGTTCTTTAGGACTCGTCCAGTTGTGGTGCTACTGAACCACTCTTGGTGATGGACATTGAAGTCCCCCACCCAGAGTACATGCTGTGCCCTTGCCACCCTCAGTGCTTCCTCCAAGTGGTGATCAACATGGAGGAATACTGACTCATCAGCTGAGGGAGGGTGGTAGATGGTAATAAGCAGGAGGTTTCCTTGCCCATGTTTGACCTGATGCCACGAGACTTCATGGGGTCTGGAGTCGATGTTGAGGACTCCCAGGGCAACTCCCTCCCAACTGTATATCACTGTGCCTTCACCTCTGCTGGTTCTGTCCTGCTGTTGGGACAGGACACACCTAGGGATGGTGATGGCAGTGTCTGGGACATTGTCTGTAAGGTATGATTCTGTGACTGGTCTGTGGGACAGCTCTCCCAACTTTGGCACAAGCCTCCAGATGTTAGTAAGGAGGACTTTGCAGGGTCAACAGGGCTGGGTTTGCCATTGTCATTTCCCGTGCCTAGGTCGATGCCGAGTGGTCCATCCGGTTTCATTGACTTTGTAGCCGTTAGATACAACTGTGTGGCTTGCTAGGCCATTTCAGAGTCAACCACATTGCTGTGGGTCTGGAGTCACACGTAGGCCAGACCGGGCAAGGACAGCAGATTTCCTTCCCTAAAGGGCATTAGTAAACCAGATGGGTTTTTACAACAATCAACAATGGTTTCATGGCCATCATTAGACTAGCTCCAGATTTATTAATTGAATTCAAATTCCACCTTCTGCTGTGTGGGATTCGAACCCATGACCCTAGAGAAATATCCTGGGTCTTTGGGTTACTAGTCCAGTGACAATACCACTACGCCCCATATATTCTGCTGTTGTAAATTGTACTTATTACATTGAGGGAAAAAAGCTAACTCTCCAGCATCCACCATATCACCATGTAGAGCAGAAATTAAGATGTAAATAATGGACACCAGAACTAGTCTACCTTATATATGTCATGCTTAAACTGGATCTCCACTGATCTGCAAGTTAATGAGCCAGGAAGGCACCAAATGTCACCACCTGTCTTTTCACGGTTAGGTGATGTCAGCTGGAATGGTGTTCAAAGCCTCAGCACCCCATGGTAAGGAGGGGTGAAAAAAAAGCCAGGCTTCCTACTCCTGATCAGCATCCAGCAACGTGTATATGAGTACGTGTACTTGTGTACGTTTGCGTGTGTGCGTATATTGTGCTGGATGTAATACCTCTTCCAAATGTGAATCATTTTAGTCTATAAGTTTTAATATCAATGAACCATTAGGAAACATAAATGTCACTTAACATTATGCCACTGCAGTGATGGTATTTAGCTTGTAGAGGCATGAATCCAAATTAGCATCAAATCCATCTGCATCTTTAACTGCACACCATTTAGAAAGCATTGGCTGGAAGGGGATCCTTTGGAAGTCTAGTAACAACAATGGAAGGGAGCTCACATTTTGCAGAAAACATCATTAAGTTTCTCTGTGATCTTACTGTAGTTCTTACATTTAGGTAGCACTACGCAAAGACACCGTCCTTCAGTCAATGGAACAGAATGGAGACTTTTTATCAGTCTCAGCAATCTGTGCATGCACAAACTACCACTGTTTTCTAGAAGAGACTATGAATAGAAACAAGGCTACTGGATGGCTCAGTTGCTAAGTGCATCACCTGGTGTGGTACTGAGTAGTATAGAGCAAGAAGTTGTCAGGTTTATTCTGTGTTAGCTGATTGCAACTGGGATGACTGTGGGGTGCTACAATTGGCCTCAGCTTCCCTCGACTCAGGAGAAAGTGTGAAATTTCCCAAGGTTCCCTTTCCTGATCACCATCTAGTGAGTTCTGGCTGGGAAGTGCAGATGTTTGAGGAGGGACGGGATAGCAATTAGCAATATCCCTCCAGGGTTGAGTTCAGACACATGCTGTCTAGGCTCATGCTTAAAGAATGGCTGCTCAGGCAAGGTGTAGCTCCTATTGTAGGCTTGCTATACAGGCTTGAGTCAGAGCCTTCAGAAGAAGGCAGAAAATTGGAGAAGAAAATTTTATAACAGGTTCTTTGGTCCTTTAATGATGCCGTTGAATCCTAGTCTTCTCCCATATCTTAGCAGAGTTAACAGGGATGATGTCTCCACTAAAAGGCAAAGGGAGGAATTTGAGATGGAAATGTTAAAGCTTTTTAGCCTGGCCTCCCAAAGTTGCATTTCAGGACCTTTGTTTTTCCCCTGTCAGGCAAAGTGGAAAGTATATTCTGTCTGTAACTGAAAACTGTTGATAGTTCCAGGCCAACTCTACTGGAATGTGAATAATTTTGATCAGATGTCAAGACATGTTTTCAGTTGCCTTCTCCTTGACTGTTTTGTGGAAAACAATACTTGCATACATCTGCTAAAATGCCATGTTCTCTGTGACAGTGGGAAAATGTGTTAAGTCAGATACCAGAACAGTGATGGAGGCAGAGAAAAAAACACTTAATATTACATTGAATTACTAAGAATACACAGCACAGAAACAGGTTTATAGTCATGTTTATGCTCCACTTGAGCCTCCTCACATCTTTCCTTATCTAACTCTATCAACATAACCCTCTTTCTCCTTCTCACTTCTATACTTATTTCAAACAAAATCCTTCCCCAGATGTTGCAAAAGTTGCAAGACAACAATAATGACTGATGGCTTACTAACAGATGTTTATTCTCAGCAAAATATATCTTCATACAAGAACATCCCCAACCTTCCTCACAGAATGTAATCTTGATAAACCTTTTATAGTCATAAGAATAACATGAAAATGTCACAAAAACTGAATGTTAATATTCAAAAATAAAAAAATTCTCAAATACAAAAGAAAATTCAGTATCTGAAAGAGAAATAAGAAGTGCTTCAGACAAGATATTAAACTGTCAGCCTTTTAGGTGGTTCATGTAAATGCTAAAATTCCATGGCATGATTTGAAGAAGAGCAGGGAGTTCTCCCACTATCCTGCCTTGGATGAAGGAATTGTCGATCAAAATTTGCAGATGATACTAAATTAGGAGGCACAGTATATTGTGTAGATGGGGAGCAGGCAGTTACAAAGGGACATAGTGGGTGGGCAAAACAATGGCAGATGGAATTCAATTTGGGAAAGTGCGAATTCATCCACTGTGAAAACACTTTGCTCCTCATCACGTAGTTAGCCTCTGTTTAAGGTCTTATCTAAAGAATAAATGCCTTCAGCAATGCAGCACACTCAGTACTTCACTGCAGAGTCATCTTAGGTTATGTTATTGTGCTCTAGAGTGAGGATGCAGTGCATTATCTGACTGAAATAAAAGGATTAAGAAACAAGTAAATATCAACTCAGTAAATGAACTTAGTATTTTTAAAATCTTATTTTCTTTTGTAAACGTTCCCAATGGCTGAGCGAGTAATCGTAGGGAGTGATGTGACACTGAGCTACAGAGATCAGAAATATTCTAGCCTCAGTCCCTGCGCTAGAGTTAATTTATCATCAGCTTAGTGTATAAAATTGTGGGTAACTTTGTTCTGTGGGCAGATGGAATGACTCTGTTCAATCAGAACTATTGCAGTAAACACAAAGAGATTTTGTTCCTTCTACTTTAGCTGGATTCAAACCCAAAAGGGTGAATGAATACTGTTTTAATCAAATAGGCCACCTAGATTAGAATTCTTAAATTTAGACATACTAAGTATGTGGGTGGTTTGCCTTTAACTAAATGTTATGCTGTTCTTTGTGGCTTCTAATATTTGATGAACTACCCATTAGTCAGCCGATCTCTACCAACAGAAAAGATACTTAACTGTTCCATTATTAAATGAAGAGGCTATACAGAATTCATGTTGTGGACAGCACATCCCATCCAATGCTAAAGATGAGGAAGATAAGAACTGGGTCAATCAATTTTCATTACTTTTTTATAGTCTCAGAACTTATTACTTGACATCCTTAATTAGCCACCAGAGCGTGTTTATCGTGGGTGGAAGCAAAGGCATTAACTGCTGCATATTTATTACGAAATCCAACTGTTCTTTTCCCGTCACATTATTTTTAAAAGGGCAGTGTATTCATGAAAAAGTAATAGGCAAACCATCTTTAGTTAGAAATCCATTATGCAAAGACAGAAATCATGTCAACACATTGTCGCATCACTTTGTGTGCAACGTATATGACAAAAATGGCAAAAGGTTCTTCCAACTCTTCTTCCTCCCAGTAAAGATTTGCCAGAGGAAGACAGTTCCCCTTTTAATCACTGTTCCTGAATCACAATTGAAATGCTTCAATCCAACTGACTTGCTACATTTTTGTATGAGTTGGGGTCACCATTTGAAAATGAAAGAGAACCAGATAATCACATAATTTCTATGGTTTTATTAGGAGTCAAAACATCACATTCACTCAGTAGTCCACACAATCATAAAATTAATTAGGTAATTAATTTTTAAAAGGAAGTTGCCCAACTGATTACTTTAAAATGCCAATGGACCAAATACAACATAACCTGCACTCAGATAACTGGGTCATTTTCCGTTTTCTTTGCAATATTTTCTCATCCAATCCCCAGGTTTAAATTCCCTAACAATTGAGGAACTCTACAACATTATAATGACTTTCTCTAACCATCAACTTATTTTTCTATCAACCATCTTCTTAATGCCTGCTCTCCCCTTCCTGTCCACTCTCAACTCCAAGATCAAGTACAAGAAAGAACAATGGGAGGTGGTGGCATAGTGATATTGTCACTGGACTAGTGATGTAGGGAATTGTTCTGGGGCCATGGGTTCAAATCCCACTATAGCAAAAGGTGGCATTTAAATTCAATTAATAAATCTGGAATTTAAAAAAAAAAGTCAATTGATGGTCATGAAACCATTGTCAATTGCCCCTCTCGTTCACTAATACCCTTTAGGAAAGAAAATGTGCTGTCCTTACCTGGTCAGGCCTACATATGACTCCAAACCAACAGCAATGTTGTTGACTCTTAAATGCCACTTAGCTGTATCAAACCACTATGAAAAAAATAAACCAGATGGACAACCCGGCATTGACCTAGGCACCACAAACCCAACCCTGCAAAGCCCTCCTTGTGCCAAAGTTGGGAGAGCTGTCCCACAAGCTAGTCAAGCAACAGCCTGACATAATCATACTTATGGAACCATACTTTACAGACAATGTCCCAAACATTGCCATTACCACCCACGGGCAGGACAAGACCCAGCAGCGGTGGCGGAACAGTGGGGAGGGAGTTGCCCTGGGGGTCCTCAACATTGACTCTGGATGCCATGAGATCTCACAGCATCAGCCAAACATAGGCAAGGAAACCTCCTGCTGGTTACCAACCCTCAGCTGATGAATCAATATTCCTCCATGTTGAACAGCACTGAGGGTGGGCAAGGGGGCAGAATGTATTCTGGGTGGGGGAGTTCAATCACCATCACCAAGAATGGCTTAGTACCACTCCTACTGGCCGGGTCCTAAAGGACATAGCTGCTAGACTGTGTCTGCGGCAGGTGGTGAGGGAAAAATGTACTCGACCTCGTCCTCACCAATCCGCCTGCCATAGATGCATCTGTCCATGACAGTAGTGGTAAGAGCGAACACTGCACAGTCTTTGTGGAGACAAAGTCCCATCTTCATATTGAGGATACACTCCATCGTGTTGTGTGGCACTACCACTGTGCTAAATGGGATAGATTTCGAACAGATCTAGCAGTCCGAAACTGGGCATCCATGAGGCACTGTGGGCAATCAGCAACAGAATTGTACTCAACCACAATCTGTAACCTCATGGCTAGGCATATCCCCTGCTCTACCATTACCATCAAGCCAGGGGACCAACCCTGGTTCAAACAGGAGGGCATGCCAGGAGCAGCACCAAGCATACCTGGTCAACCTGGTGAAGCTACAACACAGGACTACTTGCATGCAAAACAGCGTCAGTAACATGCGATAGACAGAGCTAAGCAATCCCATAACCAATGGATCAGATCTAAACTCTGCAGGCCTGCCACATCCAGTCGTGAATGGTGATGGACAATTAAACAACTAACTGGAGGAGGTGGCTCCACAAATATCCCCATCCTCAATGATGGGGGAGCCCAGCACATCAGTGCGAAAGATAAGGCTGAAGCATTTGCAACAATCTTCAGCCAGAAGTACCGATCCATCTCGGCCTCCTCCTGAAGTCCCCAGCATCACAGATGCCAGACTACAGCCAATTCGATTCACGCTGCGTGATATCAAGAAACGACTGAAGGCACTGGATACTGCAAAGGCTGTGGGCCCTGACAACATTCTGGCAATAATACTGAAGACTTGTGCTCCAGAGCTTGCTGCACCCCTAGCCAAGCTGTTCCAGTACACCCACAACGCTGGCATCTACCCAGCCATGTGAAAAGTTGCCCAGGTATGTCCCATCCACAAAAAGCAGGACTTGTCCAAACTGGCCAATTACCGTCCCATCAGTCTACACTCGATCATCAGTAAAATGATGGAAGGTGTTGTTGATAGCGCTATCAAGCGGCACTTGCTTAGCAATAACCTGCTCAGTTTGGGCTCCGTCGGGGACCACTCAGCTCCTGACTTCATTACAGTCTTGGTTCAAGCATGGACAAAAGAGGTGAGGTGAGAGTGACTGCCCTTGACATCAAGGTGCCCCAACAAAATGGAAGTCAATGGGACTGGGAATCAGGGGAAAACTCTCTGCTGGTTGGAGTCGTATCCAGTGCAAAGGAAGATGGTTGTGGATGTTGGAGGTCAATCATTTCAGCTCCAGGTCAACACTGCAGGAGTTCCTCAAGGTAATATCCTAGGCCCAACCATCTTCAGCTGCTTCATCAATGATCTTCCTTCAATCATAAGGTCAGAAGTGGGGACGTTCACTTATGATTGCACAATGTTCAGCACCATTCGCGACTCCTCAGATACTGAAGCAGTCTGTGTAGAAATGCAGCAAGACCTGGACAATATCCAGGTTTGGGCTGATAAGTGGCAAGTAACATTTGCGCCACACAAATGCCAGGCAATGACCATCTCCAACAAGAGAGAATCTAACCATCACCCCTTGACATTCAATGGCATTACCATCGCTAAATCCCCCACTATCAACATCCTGGTGGTTACCATTGACCAGAAACTGAACTGGAGTAGCCATATAAATACCATGGCTGCAATAGCAGGTCAGAGGCGAGGAATCCTGCGGTGAGTAACTCACCTCCTGACTCCCCAATGCCTGTCCACCATCTACAAGGCACAAGTCAGGAGTGTGATGGAATACTCTCCACTTGCCTGGATGGGTGCAGCTCCAACAACACTCAAGAAGTTCAACACCATCCATGTTGGAAATGAGAACAGCAAACCTAGTCGTGTCAACCCTGCAAAGTCCTCCTTACTAACATCTGGGGGCTTTTCCAAAAATTGGGATAGCTGTCCCCCAGAGTAGTCAAGCAACAGTCTGACATAGTGATACTCACCAAATCATACCTTGCAGACAATATCCCAGACACCACCATCACCATCCCTGGGTATGTCCTGTCCCACCATCAGGACAGACCCACCAGAGGTGGCGGCACAGTGTATATAGTCGGGAGTCCGCAACATTGACTCAAGACCCCATGATGTCTCATGGCATCAGGTTAAAGATGCACAAGGAAACCTCCTGCTGATTACCACCTATCGCGCCCCTCTAAAGGGGCTGGATCTGCAGCAGGTGGTGAGGGAACCAACAAGAGTGAAAAACCTGCTTGACCTCGTCCTCACTAATCTACCTGTCGCAGATGCATCTGTCCATGACAGTATTGGTAGGAGTGACCACCGCACAGTCCTTGTGAAAACAAAGTCCTGTCTTCACACTGAGGGTACATACCATTCTGTTGTGTGGCACTACCACCATACAAAATGGGGTAGGTCTCAAACAGGTCTAGCAACGCAAAACTGGGCATCCATGAGGCACTGTGGGACATCAGCAGCAGCAAAATTGTATTCAACCACAATCTGTAACATCATGGCCCGGCACATCCCCCATTTTATCATTTCCATCAAGCCGGGGGACCAACTCTGGTTCAATGAGAAGTGTAGGAGGGCATGCCAGGAGCAGCACCAGGCATAGCTATAAAATGAGGTATCAGGTGGTGAAGCTACAATACAGGACTACTTGCATGCCAAAAAGCAGAAGCAGCATGCAATAGACACGGCTAAGCGATCCTACAACCAACTGATCAGATCCAAGCTCTTCAGTCCTGCCACATCCAGTCGTGAATAGTGGTGGACAATTAAACAACTGACAGGAGGAGGAGGCTCCACAAACATCCCAATCCTCAATGATGTTGGAGCCCAGCACATCAGTGCAAAAGATAAGGTTGAAGTATTTGCATCCATCTTCAGCCAAAAGTGCCGGGTGGATGATCCATCTTGGCCTCCTCCTGAGGCCCCCAGAATCACAGATGCCAGTCTTCAGCCAATCTGATTCATTCCACGTGATATCAGGAAACAGCTGAACTGGACCAGCCACAAGTACTGTGGCTATAAGAGTAGGTCAGAGGCTGGGAATTCTGCAACGAGTAACTCACCTCCTGACTCCCCAATGCCTGTCCACCATCTACAAGGCACAAGTCAGGAGTGTGATGGAATACTCTCCACTTGCCTGGATGGGTGCAGCTCCAACAACACTCAAGAAGCTCAACACCATCCAGGACAAAGCAGCCCACTTTATTGGCACCCCATCTACCACCTTCAACATTCACTCCCTCCACCACTGACGCACAGTGGCAGCAGTGTGTACCATCTCCAAATGCACTGCAGCAATGCACCAAGGGTCCTTAGACAGCACCTTCCAAATCTGCGACCTCTACCACCTAGAAGGACAAGGGCAGCAGATGCATGGGAACACCACCACCTGCAAGTTCCCCTCCAAGCCACACACCATCCTAACTTGGAACAATTATGCATTTCCTTCGGTCAAAATCCTGGAACTCCCTTCCTCACAGCACTGTTGGTGTACCAACAACCCAAGGACGGCAGCGGTTCAAGAAGGCAGCTAACCACCACCTTCTCAAGGGCAATTAGGGATGGGCAATAAATTCTGGCATAGCCATCAATGCCCACATCCTCCAAATGAATGAAAAAAAAGTTTCTCAATTGAAAAATAAATGATTAGTCTGGATCAGATTTTGGATAATGTTGTATGATTTCAGTGGAACATGGAAACGATTCAGTTGCTATAAACATGTGTTTATCTTGAGGAACTCATGCCAGCCTGTCAACCTTCCCCTTCCAAAACTTGAAAACCAGAGTTTTCTGCCATGAATTTTAAGTGCGTATTCTAACTTCAGTCATAAAAATGTTTTCAAGCTGAACGGTGAATAAGTCTTATCATAAATAAAGTAACTCAGTAGTTGTTGTCCAGGCTTTGACATACTCACAAATATGAACTCAATGACATGTGGTTCATAATTAAGAGCACGTTGACAAGGAGAATTAATCTACATGCAAATACCATACTTGCTTCATGAATAATGCAAATATCTGCCTTCATATTGTCTTCTGTGATTTGTTTTCTTTCTCTATTAATCTTGCAGTATATTAGCAATAACTCACATTTATTTAAAATGCATGTGTGTTGCTTTGCTTATGTCTTGAATAAATCAATGCACTTTGGGTTGTAATGCTGATCAGAACTCCAGTAGATTAACTATTCAGCCTCTGACATTCATTAAATTACTTGCTTCCATCTGAAGATTTGCACCTACCTTCCCCAGTTATCCAGTTGCAAAAGGCATCTTCAGATGCAGCACCAAGGCTTTCTGACCATAAGGGACCTGGTTAAATCTCTGAATTGTGTTGAATTGCTTAATCTCAGCTGGGACATTATATTTGGCCTCCTGGGCTAGGGGCAGATGTAAATAGACTGAACCTGGTATGTAAATATATATATTAAAATTTTAAAGCAAGTGTGGTATTGACCCTTGGAAACCAGAAAGATCCCAGATTCAATCACTTGCCTGTGCTGAGTTAAATGAAGTCAAGCAGGAACAGTAAGGGAACTACAATTGTCCTCAGAGGCGAGGCCAAAATCAGCCAGGGTTCTCATGCCAGATTACACAATTGAGGAGCTCCTGTTGCAAAGTGCATATATGCAGATATCCATTGAGGGTAGGATCAGGCTCAGATGTGTTGGTCCATAAGGTTGAGTAGCTCAGCTGTGGTGAAATTTTTCGAGGAGGTGACTAGATGTGTCGATGAGGGTAAAGCAGTAGATGTGCTTCAGTGGATTTCAGTAAGGCTTTTGATAAGGTCCCACGTGGGAGACTGGGTAAGAAGGGAAGAGCCCATGGGATCCAGGGCAATTTGGCAAATTGGATCCAAAATTGGCTTCGTGGCAGGAGGCAGAGGGTAATGGTCGAGGGCTGTTTTTGCAATTGGAAGCCTGTGACCAGCGGTGTACCACAGGGATCGGTGCTGGGACCCTTGCTGTTTGTCGTGTACATTAATGATTTAGACGTGAATATAGGAGGTATGATAAGTAAGTTCGCAGATGACACGAAAATTGGTGATGTTGTAAATAGTGAGGAGGAAAGCCTTAGATTACAGGGAGCTATAGATAGGCTGGTAAGATGGGCGGAGCAGTGGCAAATGGAATTTAATCCTGAGAAGTGTGAGGTGATGCATTTTGGGAGGACTAACAGGGCAAGGGAATATACAATGGATGGTAGGACCCTAGGAAGTACAGAAGGTCAGAAGGATCTTGGTATACTTGTCCATAGATCTCTGAAGGCACAGGTAGATAAGGTGGTTAGGAAGGCATATGGGATACTTGCCTTTATTAGCCGAGACATAGAAAAAAGAGCAGGGAGGTTATGATGGAGCTATATAAAACGCTAGTTAGGCCACAGCTGGAGTACTGTGTACAGTTCTGGTCACCACACTATAGAAAGGATGTGATTGCACTGGAGAGGGTGCAGAGGAGATGCACCAGGATGTTGCCTGGGCTGGAGCATTCAGCTATGAAGAGAGACTGAAAAGGTTAGGGTTGTTTTCCTTGGAGCAGAGAAGGCTGAGGAGGGACATGATTGAGGTATACAAAATTATGAGGGGCATTGATAGGTTAGACAGGAAGAAACTTTTTTCCTTAGCGGAGGGGTCAAGAACCAGGGGGCATAGAGTTAGGGTAAGGGGCAGGAGGTTTAGAGGGGATTTGAGGAAACATTTTTTCACCCAGAGGGTGGTTGGAATCTGGAACGCACTGCCTGAAGAGGTAGTGGAGGCAGAAACCCTCATAACGTTTAAAAAGTATTTAGATGAGCACTTGAAACACCATAGCATACAAGGCTACGGGCCAAGTGCAGGAATATGGGATTAGAATAGTTGGGTGCTGGATGGCCAGCACAGACACGATGGGCCGAAGGGCCTGCTTCTGTGCTGTATGACTCTATGACTCTATGACCCATGGGGCCAAACAGCTGTGGCTCACACATGAAGAATGGTGACTTGAGCAATATACTGTGAGGTGCAGCGTACCCGACATGCACATATGGACATGTTTTCAGCATGTATCATTGAACAGTAAGCAGGAACCCCAGCTGATTGATTTTGTTTTATCCTTCCCATGGTGATTATAACCTCACCTCCCTGAGTTCAGCTACTCGGCACTGACTGCAAATGGTTGAAGCATGGACTTTCCTTTTCTGAAATGTATTACCACAGTACATTTATCAAATGAGCCATCAGGGTGCTCAGGATGTAACCACAATTAGAGTTATTAAATCAAGAATTTCAGGTGAAGGAATAAGGGCTCATAGTACAAGATATCAAGGATAAGGTGTCAGCCATGGCTCAGTTTTAGCACTCTCGCCTCTGTGTCAGAAGGTCGTGTGTTTAAGCCCACTCTGGAGACTTAAGCCCAATATGTGGTTGACACTCCAGTGCTGCCAGTACTGTCAGAGGTTCAGGCTGAAGCATTAAGCTGAGGCCCTCTATTGGCTCTCAGGTGCACATTAAATATTGCATTGCACTACTTGAAGAGCAGGGGAGTTCTCCCTGGTGTCCTGGCCAATATTTATCCCACAATCAACATGACTAAACAGATTATTATCACAATGCTGTTTGTGAGGCCTTGTTGTGCACAAATTGGGTGTCACATTTCTTACATTACAACAGTGACTACACTTTAAAAAGTACTTCATTGGTTGTAATGTGCTTTGGGACATCCTGAGGGAATGAAAGGCACTATATCAATGTAAAATGCTTTTACAATTATATTAGAAGAAAAATGGTAATCAAGAGCAATGTTTGCCCTTTAAAACAGATGTGGATAATATTGCAAATAATAAGGAAGTGGCCGAGTTGTTGAATTATTATGTTGTGTCAGTCTTCAGGGTAGAGGAAGTGGGTAACTGAACTGACATTCTAGGGAAATTAATAATGAATCAAGGACTGAAACTCACTAAAGTTAACATAAACAAGAAAACATTATTAGAAAGAATAATTACACTAAAGATTGACAAATCCCCTGGACCTGATGGTTTCCACGCAAGGACGTAGGTGACAAAATTGCAGATGCTTCAGCTATAATTTTCCAAAGCTCTCTCGAATCACAAATCGTCCCTTTAGTTTGGAAAATTGCAAACTTAGCTCCTTTATTTAAGAAAGGTGAGAGCGAAACGAGGAAATTACAGATCTATTCATCTAATCTCTGTTGTTGGGAAGATATTGGAATCAATAATTTAGGACAAAGTGACTGAGTACTTAGAGAAATTTGAGCTGATTAACGAGAGACAACAAGGATTTGTAAATGGTAGGACATACCTAAAGAGATTGAGACCTTATTTTATTAAAAAACTGTAGGGGAGGGGTTGAGGTAAATCACCAAGTAATGGTTGGGTAATGGCTTATTGAATGGATGAAGAAGTGAATTAAAATGTAATGTATGATAGATAGTGTTCTTTTCAAGCTTCATGAGTGCAAGGAATGACGTTCAAAAACATTTCATGGACGTTCTGACACAAAAAAGCAGCTGGGAGACAATTCATCACTTCACCCAAATGTCAACTGTCACGGCAGTGGAAAAAGAAAAAGTTCAAAGTCATAAAACATGAAATTTGCTTCTTTTTAATTTGACATTTTTATTATGTTACCAAGAGTATTTAAAGGAGCAGATTATCAGACAGGACTGATGCATCATTGAAGAGAACCCAGCTTTCAATATGCTTAGAAACACTATGACATCTTTTGGGAATAGTTTAGAATAATTCAGAAATCTTAATGTAATAAAGGACCAAAACTTTTAAATACTTAAGTTTTCTCAAACTTCAGTCTAAACTAGGTTATTCTTACTTTTTTTTTTGCAAAAGAGAGTAGCAAGCCTAAGGATTGGAAGTGTTGTAGAAACCAGCAAAGGGCCACCAAAAAGTTGATTAAAAAAAGGAAAAAATAGAATGAGAGTGAACTAGCCAGTAATATAAAAAGAGATTGTAAGGGCTTTTATAGGTATTTGAAAAGGAAGAGAGTAGCTAAAGTAAACGTTGGTCCCTTAGTAGCAGAGACAGAAATTATCATGGGGAATGAGGAAATAGCTGAGGCATTGAACAAATATTCTGTGTCTGTCTTCACAGTAGAAGACACAAGTTTCATACCTGAAATAGACGTAATCTAGGGGCTTAAAAGAGTGAGGAAATTAATATCAGCAGAGAAAAGGTATTGAAGAAACATAAGGGACTAAATTCTGACAAATCCCCAGGACCTGATGGCCTACACCCTAGGGTTCTATAAGAGTCATAGAAACTGGTCCTTCGGCCCATCGTGTCCATGCTGGTTATCAATCACCTATCTAATCTAATCCCATTTTCCAGCACTTGGCCCATAGCCTTGTATGCTATGGCGTTTCAAGTGCTCATCTAAATACTTCTTAAATGTTGTGAGGGTCCCTGCCTCCACCACCTCTTCAGGCAGTGTGTTCCAGATTCCAAACACCCTCTGGGTGAAAAAATGTTTCCTCACATCCCCTCTAAGCCACCTGCCCCTTACCTTAAATCTATGCCCCCCTGGTTATTGACCCCTCTGCTAAGAGAAAAAGTTTCTTCCTATCTACCCTATCTATGCCCCTCATAATTTTGTATACTTCAATCATGTCCCCCCTCAGCCTTCTCTGCTCCAAGGAAAACAACCCTAGCCTATAGCTGAAATGCTCCAGCGCAGGCAACATTCTGGTGAATCTCCTCTGCACCAGTCCAGTGCAATCACATCCTTTCTATAGTGTGGTGACCAGAACTGTACACAGTACTCCAGCTGTGGCCTAACTAGCATTTTATATAGTTTCATCATAATCTCCCTGCTCTTTTTTCTATGTCTCAGCTAATAAAGGCAAGTATCCCATATGCCTTCCGAACCACCTTATTTACCTGTGCTGCTGCCTTCAGTGATCTATGGACAAGTACACCAAGGTCCCTCTGACCCTCTGTACTTCCTAGGGTCCTACCATCCATTGTCTATTCCCTTGCCTTGTTAGTCCTCCCAAAATGCATCACCTCACACTTCTCAGGATTAAATTCCATTTGCCACTGCTCTTCCCATCTTACTGGCCCATCTACATCGTCCTGTAATCTAAGGCTTTCCTCCTCACTATTTATGCAATTTTCATGTCATCTGCGAACTTACTGATCATACCTCCTATATTCACGTCTAAATCATTAATGTACTCTACAAACAGCAAGGGTCCCAGCACTGATCCCTGCAGTACACCACTGGTCACAGGCTTCCACTTGCAAAAGCAACCCTCGACCATCACCCTCTGCTTCCTGCCACTAAGCCAATTTTGGATCCAATTTGCCAAATTGCCCTGGATCCCATGGGCTCTTCCCTTCTTGGCCAATCTCCCATGTGGGACCTTATCAAAAGCCTTACTGAAGTCCATGTAGACTACATCAACTGCTTTACCCTCATCTACACACCTAGTCACCTCCTCGAATTATTCAATCAGATTTGTTAGACATGATCTCTCCATGACAAAGCCATGCTGACTACCCTTGAGTAATCCCTGCCTCTCCAAGTGGAGGTTAATCCTGTCCCTCAGAATTTTTTCCAATAGTTTCCCAACCACTGGCCAGTAATTACCTGGTTTATCCCTTCTACTCTTCTTGAATAATGGTACTACATTTGCTGTCCTCCAATCCTCTGGCACTTCTCCTGTGGCCAGAGAGGATTTGAAAATTTGTGTCAGAGCCCCTGCAATCTCCTCCCTTGCCTCACATAGCAGCCTGGGATACATCTCATCTGGGCCTGGGGATTTATCCACTTTTAAGCCCCCTAAAATCACTAATACTTCCTCCCTTTCAATGATAATTTGTTTCAGTATATCACAATCCCCCTCCCTGAGCTCTACACCTACATTGTCCTTTTCCATAGTGAACACAGGTGAAAAATAATCATTTAAAACCTCACCTACGTGTCCGGCTCCTCTCACAGATTTCCACTTTGGTCCCTAATGGGCCCTACTCGTTCCCTGGTTATCCCCTTGCCTTTAATATACTTATAAAACACCTTGGGATTTTCCTTTATCTTGACCGCCAGTGGTTTTTCATGCCCCCTCTTTGCTCTCCTAATTACTTTTTAAGTACCCCCCTACACTTTCTATACTCCTCTAGGGCCTCCGCTATTTTCAGCCCTCTGAATCTGCCATAAGCCTCCATTTTTTTCCTTATCTAATCCTCTATATCCCTTGACATTCAGGGTTCACCTTAACGGGAACATGTTGGTCCTGAACTCTCACTATTTCCTTTTTGAATGACTCCCACTGGCCTGATGTAGATTTTCCCAGTCCACTTTGGCCAGATCCTGTTTTATCATATTGAAATCGGCCTTCCTCCAATTCAGTACTTTTATTTCCGGTCCCTCTTCGTCCTTTTCCATAACTATCTTAAATCTTCCAGAGTTATGATCACTATCCCCGAAATGCCCCCCCACTGACACGTCTACCACTTGTCCAGCTTCATTCCCCAAGATTAGGCCCCTTCTCTTGCAAGGCTTTCCAAGTGCTGGCTCAAAAAGCTCTCCTGGATGCACTTTAAGAATTCTGCCCCCTTTAAGCCTTTTGCACTAAGACTATCCCAGTTGATATTGGGGAAGTTGAAATCCCCTATTATTACCCTATAATTTTTACACCTCTCTGAGATTTGCCTATATATCTGCTCCTCTAATAATCCCTGACTGTTTGAAAGCCTATAGTACACTCCCAGCAAAGTGATTTCCCCCTTTTAGTTTTTAAGTTCTACCCATATGGTCTCATTTGAAGAACCTTCTAAAATATCATCCCTCATTACTGCAGTAATTGACTCCTTGATCAATGGTGCCATGCCACATCCTCTCACCCCTCACGATGGGTTAGCAGTCGCGAGAATGCAAAAGTGAGTGGTATCCTGACCATGGGACAGAGGTGTGCACAACATCATTGATAATCCGTAAGCATAGTTCATTGTCTGAGTGCGATTGGACAGTACACTATGGGGAAGTCTGCAATACCATAGGCGAGTGAAAAGCTGCAAGTGACAAGGGAGAGAGGCATTGTCCTAACGGCATCTTTCTTCACCTTGCAGGTCAAATGGACAAACAATGCCAGGGAGAGCGAGAGGGCATGCTTGGATGGTCAGGTCCGCAGCTTGCGTCACTGACGCATTTCGAGGAGCTGGACATTGAAGTGCATATCACTTCAGAGTAGGAGAATACAGGGGAAACATATAAGATCCTGAGGGGAATTGACAGGGTGCATGTTGAAAGGTTGTTTCCCATTGTGGGAGAGGCTAGAACTAGGGGACACAGTTTAAAAATAAGGGATCACTCATTTAAGACAGAGATGAGGAGAAATGCTTTCTCTCAGAGGGTTATGGGTCTTTGGAACTCTCTTCCCCAGACAGCGGTGGAGGCAGGGTCATTGAATATTTTTAAGTCAGAGTAGATAAATTCTTGACAAACAAGGGAGTCAATAAGTATTGGGAGTAGGCAGGAAAGTGGAGTTGAGGCCACAATCAGATCAGCCATGATCTTATTAAATGGCAGAGCAGGCTCAAAGGGGCTAAATGGCCTACTCCTGCTCCTAATTCGTATCTCAGTGCATTGAGCACTTGAGCTGCTCCATTGAGAGAAAGGAGGCTGCATCGTGAGCAGCGATGCAGTGATTACAATATACTAAATTGACGGATGTACATGTAAATCACTGTTTCACCTGGAAGGAGTGTATGGAGCCCTGAACAGTGAGAAAGGAGGCGGTAAAAGGCCTTGCATGGGAATGTGCCATGGGAATTGCTTCCAGTGGAAATGGTTCTGCAATATATCTGATACAGAGAAGGCACAGATTTCGGATGTGGCCCTTTACCAGAACTGACATAGCCATACCAGGGAAAACAAATGCAATGTCAATATTTCAACCACTTTCTTGCATTTGCTTTTGTCTATCCCAAAAAAAGGATCTTCTCCTAGATTCTGGCAACTCTGGAATTAGATACATCCAAAACATTAATCAGTATTTTATCTTTCAATGCTGCATTTTCGATTGGTGTTTTTAGATTTCTACTACTTGTGATTTTTTTCAATGTATCTATTTACTTTAATCGTTCATTTCTAACATTTGATATGCCATATATTTTTTAAGATCGTTTGGCATTTGTCTGTGGTGAAAATAATTGATGTCGTGAATGATCTGATATAAAGCCATGCTGCTTTTTATCTTCATAATAATGTCAGCTTTTAATATAGAGGCATTCCCTTTTGCTTCAGATCACTGCTCAAAATAACTCGCTTTTCAACTCGCCTGCAGCCCCTTCGTTTTACTATGCTGTTTGAAATAGTGTCCATTCAGGTGAGCATCTCAGTACCATGACATTTAAAGGGTTAACGTTATCCCCAGAGCTTTCAACATTGAGCTAACGGTAGATGTGAGATTTTTCATCATCAGCCAGGCTCCACAGTCTTTACCCTGTGTGGAAAATATTATCAAGGTTAAATGCAACAAGTTGCATGCAGCACATCATCCACAGAAAATGGCCAAGTGGCACTGATGCATTCTTGTTTCATCTTTCCAATTCTTTTACTTGTCTTTCTCGCTTTCTTTTGGGCTGTGCAGCTGGCCTGGCTGTAGAATTTAAGAATATTCTCCATTTCTTTGCCTGCTGCAAAGTGGAAGAAAGCAAAAAGTAATAGAAATCTGGAACTCTCTCCCCAAAAAGCTGTTATGGCTAGAACGACAGACAATTTCAAGAGTGAGATAGATAGATTTTTGTTTGGCAAAGGTTTTAAGGGTTATGGAACTGTTATGACCTCAGTGAGACCATTAACGTTAAAACACGAGAGCCGGAATTTGTCGCTTGTCGGATGGGAACCGTCTACCTGCCGAAAGGTCGGTAGTGATGCTGCCTCCACCGGAGCTGGGAATCCAGACCAAATGTTACGCTCCCCAGGTCCATAATTGGCCTCAGGCGGGGCTTCCACCTCATTGAGGCAGAAGGTCCCGACTAATGGAGCGGCTGGCCAACCAGTGGGCAGCAGCTCTTAATCCCAGTAGCACCATCGGGAGTGGTGACCATTGCTGGGACTACACCCAGCTTCAAGATGAAGGACAGCCCGGAAAAGAGGTAGGTTTTTGGGGCCTTGCGGGGGTGATTAGTCGGGCCCTGGAATGGCAAGGGGAGTCGATTGAGGGGCGTGTTGGGCATTATGGGTGGTTGGGGCATTGGGGGCGGCCCGCTCTAGAGGCCCCCTCCCCAGGCCAGCAGAAGGCAGCCGGCTTACTTTTGTCAGGCAGCTGTTCTCGGGCGTGGGCCGCCAGGGATTGTGGGTGTCGCTGTCTAGGCCAGCATTTTTTGCCCATCCCTAATTGCCCTTGAAGTGAGTGGCTTGTTTGGCCATTTTAGAGGACATTTAAGAGTCAACCACATTCCTGTGGGCCTGGAGTCACATGGTAAGGGCAGCAGTTTTCCTTCCCTAAAGGACATTAGTAAACCAGATGGGTTTTTATAACAATCGACAATGGTTTCATGGTCACCATTAGACTAGCTTTTTTAATTGCTGATTTATTAATTCAATTCAAATTTCACCATCTGAAGTGGTGGGATTTGAATCTTTGTCCCCAGAGCATTAGCCTAGGCTCTGGAATACTAGTCCAGTGACATTACCACTAGGCCACTGCCTGCCCTTGATTGCCCTGGGGAGAGCGGGTCATTTCCCACCGCCACCAGCCCGCTCTTGGGGGGTCGTAAAATTCCGGCTGAGATATGAAGTTCATGGACCAACTTAAAGAATTACACAGCAAGATTTCATATATTAAGACTTTTATTAAAAAAACTAAACTAAAAATCACCATTAACTAAATAGGACTTTGTAAATAGCTAATACTCCAAATTACGGAGAAAGGTATTTTCTTCACTAATTGAAACATTTGAAAACTTCACAGCACATCAGCACATTTATACGTTACACAATCCTCCTTGAAGTGAAATCTTTGCAGCTGAAAGACCCAAACTCCTCCCAGTTGCAATGGGTTGGATCTCGCAGACCTTCTGAAATTCAATGTCCTCTTTGTTCACTTCATCCGAGCAATTTTGACCTGGATTTCTGATGATTCTGTTGGTCTTTTCCTTCTCCGCAAACCTCAACTTTCAAATCAGGTTCAAGTCTTCACAACCTTTCGCTGTATCTGTGTTCGGAGAGCAGGTATTCCCTCTCTTTCTCCCTCCTGAGGCTGCTATCGCTGGTTGTTGTCTTCCGGTCTTCCTTACCACCTACATATTTCTCAAAGTCTGTAGAATTTATCCAGAAACAGAAGGTTACCAGTCTTTTTTTTTTCAATTATGCAGAGCCCACAAGTCTGGCTACAGCAGAGCCACCTGGGTTTTCCTTTGATTCCAGGTGTTAACAATTGCAACTCGCATTTACATTTTCAGAGCCATTGGCTCCTTGTTTATGATCTAAGCGTCTGGGAAAGCGAAACCCGTTGTCTGTCAGGTATTATAAACTTGCATTCTCTGCTTTTCGAAAGGGTGGTTGATCTGGGCTCGTTGTTGTTCTAGTTACCAAGATTCCTATCTTGTCTTTAAGCAGAGGTGATGTGAGGTCACATTACATCTCTGACTCCATCTTACACTACATTAAAAATCACAATTTTTAAAACATAAATATGCTACAAAGTCCAGTATTCATAACAGAACCCCAAGGCGGGTAGGTGGAGTTGAGATACAAATCAACCTACTCCTATTCCTATATTCCTAGGATGCTATATGGGTGGGGCTATCCCAGAATCCTCAGTGGTATGGAGTTCCCTCTACTAAAACTATAAGACCTATAGTATTAATAATGAATTTCTACTACAATTTCAGGATGAGAAGGAAAAGTGAAACAAACTTGAATTGCCAACACAGGAAAGGTGCTAATGTTTCTGCAATGGTCATGGGTAGGTAAAAGCTTTCAGTCTCAATTGTGAGCCTACTATGGAATAATGAAGATAATTGTTAAGACAAATATGTGTTTATGCCTAGATGTAGTTAAGTGGCATTTTTTAATTAGTTTAATGGATATCTTTCACAGGGCTCCTCGCTGGATCTTTGTAAGTCATCCATTTTGGATGCAAGCCAACTGTCAATTTATAAAACTGAACTTGGAGTGGGCTTTAACTCCCTCCCCCACCCGGTAGGCACAGTGCCGGTGTGAGGGGTGGGGTTTGGGTGCTGCAGCATGTTCACACTTCCCATCATCATACTTACCTTAATTCAGGCACAGAGCAGACAAGGGCCTACTTTACATCGAAAAGTTGCAGGACTGTATTTTATTTTGGTGACAGGGGTTCCAGCGGCAGGCTGGAAGGTGGGGGCGGAGACCCTGCATTAGCCATCCATCAGACCCACAAAGCCATTTGATGGTGGGGCAAACAATTAACTGCCTGCTGCTGGGGATGCTGTCCCTTTGAGGGACGAGCTTCTGCCTCCAGAGCTACTGGCCAGTCGGAAGACCGGCAGCTCTGCAATACCAGCAGTGCCACTGGGAGCAGTGGCCACTGCTAGTACTGCAGGAGGCCCTGCAGCATCGAAGAGGTAGAGGACCCCGGGACAAGGTGAGTGGGGGTCAGGGTTGCTGGGGCCAGTCAGTCAGGCCCTGGTGATGAGGTGGGGGGGAGGATTGGCGAAGTTTGGGGGGTCTTCCCGGTGGTGTGGTGATCACTGCCAGTGAGATAGCCATCCGAGGGCCCTAGATTGCCCCAAAATGAGGGACCCACTGACCCCGCCAGAGGCCACCAGACTTTTCCTGGTGGCATCTCTACATGACGGTGGGCCCCGCCGCCTTCTAATAAATTGAGGTGGAGGCGGGAAGAGGCCCTTAAAGTGGTCACTTAAGGGTCTCAATTGGCCTGGGATGGGAAGGCTTGCCTCGGCCTTCCCTGCCCCAGATAAATGACTGGGGGCCCAGGCAACATCGGGAACGGCGCCCCGTCATTCTTTTTTCCTACCTTTCCCCCTGCATACTTGCCCGCCTCCAAAGGCAGAATAAAATTCCGCCCGCAGCCTTATGAAGTTATCTGTGCCAAGGTAGCATTTTGACTTCTGGATTTGGGAGGCCCAAATGGCCCACACAGGTGTCACAGAGAACCTAGGTCAGTCTATGGTATAAAAAAATCAATTTTCTTGTGGGTCAGAAGGAGTAAGAGTGATTCCCAGGGCTCCACAAGGAATCCTTGGGTCTTTTCAGCCTCCCAGTATCGGCATCAGCTTCCAAACCTTTCTGCCAGAACACATTTTACATTTTTATACAGTTTCCAACTTGTTAACTTATGACACACTGCCACAAAAAATCAGAATATTTAAAACTGCATCAAAAAGTTGAAATGACAAAGGGTGAACAATATCTCTAATCATAAATTGCTTCATAGCTTTACTGCGTCCTTCAGCAAAACAAATTATTCTTTGAAATTGGAAGAGTAAGAAGAAATTGTAGCTTTAAAAACATAAGCAGATAGTGTCAGAAGTGACTAAAGTCGAGATAGATTCCAACGAGAGGTCATGGATTACAATAGTAAATGGGAAAAATAGGAACTGCCGTGTCCAGAAAATTAATGGGATGAAACGTGAGTCAGATGGTTTAGAAAAGGACAATAAAGAATGAACTACAATGAAAGAGGTACAAGAAATATACAATAATCTGGGGCAAAAATAACTACTGGAGGGTTGAAGAGGACCTTTTGCAACAGATTGACAGACTTTCTGGGGCCCATTGGACAGGATTTTGCCTCGGGTTGGGAAATTGACCTCGGGGTGGTTTCAGGGTCCTGTCCCCACCCCGGTTGGGGGTGGTGGGAGTTAGTCACAGGCTACGATTTTTGCAGAGTCAGCCTGCTAATTGGCTGGAGGGCGGTTTGGGCAGTCAATTAGCTGCCGCAGTAGCAGAGTGGAGGCGGGACTGCTGAAGTGCAGGCCCAATTTAAAGGCATCACAACAGCTAATACTGTGTGAGCCATTTGAAAAATGAAATGTAAGAGTCAGGGAGATAGGAGGAGAGGCAGAGGCCTGGCACCCAGGGCAGGGCTGCCCCTCGCTTCTCAGATGCTGACCTCGAGGTCCTCCTGCAAGCTGTAAGGGAGAGGAGGGTGGTCCTCTTTACGGAGGATAGAAGTAGAAGGCCACTCAGCCAAACAAAATAGGCATGGCTGGAGGTGGCTGAAACAGTCAGCAGCAGAGGTGTAATCCGGAGAAACTGGGCGCAGTGCTATAAAACGTTCAATGACCTTCTTCGCTCTGGCAAGGTGAGTGCAACATAAGACCCTGATGACAAGCCTCTAGGTATTGAACCTCCAGCAGACCCAACAGCTGAGGAGCCCAAGGGCGCAGGCTGCTCCTGAACACAGGAGTAATACTCACCCCCCAGCAAGACTCAAAGATCTAGCGCTGTTGAGGACTAGCCAGCACTGAAACATGCAGCTTTTTATGTATATGAGCCCCTGGCATTGGTCAGAAAGGCCAGTAAGGCCTTATCTCTCTCTCTCTCTCTTACGTCCTTGCAGGAGAAAAGGACACGTAATGCCAGGGAGAGTGCACACACTGGAGGAGGAGTGCTCCAGCTCGCCATCATCAGTGCCATGGAAGAGGGAGTCATGGAAAGTGCCAGGGTGACCCAGTAGGACCAAGTCAGGGAAGGAGAGATGGGCATACCTGGAGGAGAGGATGCAAAGATATTGCTCTCTGTAGATGAAGAGATGGAGTGCACGCCTCCCGTGTGACAGCATGCCAAAGACTCAGGTACATTGGGAAGACACAGCACTGCAGGTAACTCCGTCTTCGGCTATAGATCCTATGCTGAAGGTATGGCCTTCAGTGTCAGCCTGCCCACCTCATGCCCAGGGCTCTTGCCTCTGATGCTGAGGATGTTTATCCTCATCGCCACTCGACCCAACATCTGAGAATTGTAATCCCATTACCAGCTGTTGCTTTACTTGTGCTCAGTTGTGCGCAATAATTTCTGGAACCCTAACCCCTTCTTCTTATGACCCTGCAATACCAGGAGGTTCACGACCCCCTGTGCTGCCTGTGCATATACAAACCACTCTTTCTGAAACCTCTACACACCTGATGGCACCTGTCTGCCAATGGCTGAGAGCCCCTCTAAGTTGATGGCGAGGCCATGACTGGCTCCCTGCTGTGTTACTGCCTCTATCTACCTGGACTGTCCCTGATTCAGCATGCAACCATTGTGCCCCCACCAAAATCCCAAACGCGAGACTATCAGAGATCTTCCTGCCGGGTACAGTACAGGTCTGGTCAGGGTGAATCACCAACTCCAGAGCAGACTTGACCCAACTGGCGATGTTTTGGACAGAATTTTTTAGTCAACATTGAGCAGTGTGATGGGCCGCCAATTTGTGATTTCTGCCCTCTCCCCCTTCCGCTTGTAAATGAGGGTGATGATGCCTCTCCTCATGGATTCTGACATGCTGCCGGCGAGAAGCATACTCTCGTATGCTTCCAGTAGTTCTGGGCCAATCCAGTCCCACAGGGCCGAATACAACTCAACTGGTAGGCTGTCGCTTCCGGGAGTTTTCATCATCTCGAAGGACCTGACGGCGTTTGTCAGCTCATCCAGAGTTAGCGGTTTGTCCAGTTTCTCCTGCATGCTGTCATCTAAGACCTTTATGATAGATGACAGGAAGGACTGGGAGGCCGTGCTGTCAGTGGCTTCACGTCGTACAGCCCAGCATAAAATGATTTGCTGATCCTTAGTATGTCAGACTGCAAAGATGTTACCGAGCCATCTGCTTCCTTCAGGTTGCTGATCACACAGCTTTCTTTGTGTACCTTTTGGAAGAAGAAACGCGAGCACATCTCATCCTGCTCAATGGAGCAGACTCTGGACCAGAAGATGATCTTGGAGGCCTCCATGGCAAAGACCGAAGCCTACTGGCTCTTCACCTCTTGGAGATCCTCCTTGACCTCGACCCCCATCGACTGCAGCCGGAACAGATTTTGCATTCTTTTCTGGAGTCAGGACATTTCCCTCTGTCTCTCTCTCTCTCGCCCTCTGAACACCTTTGGAGATAAAGAACCTCTTGATGTTCTGTTTGATCACTTCCCACCAGTGGACTCAAAGAGGGGTTTCATGGTTCTCCAACCTTTGTAATCCCTTTTGAGTTCCTCAACGTTCTCTGGGGTTAGCAGTGTAGCATTGAGCTTCCATGTCCCCCTGCCAACCCGCTGGTCGTCCTGTAAGTGACAGTCAGCCAGTAAGAGGCAATGGTCAGAGAAGAACACCGGCTTGGCGTCGGTGGATCTGACCGTGACAGCAAACAGTGACACAAACAGGAAGTCAATCCAGGAACAGGCAGACCCGTCCGATCTTGACTAGGTATATCTACACTGCACTGTGTCTGCAGGTTTGCTGAAGACGTCGTGCAGCTTGGCATCTTTTACTGTTTCCAGTAGGAATCTGGACGTAGTGTCCAGTTTGCTGTCGTCACTGCCAGGTCGTCCAGCTGCATTAATGATGCAGCTGAAGTCACCACTTAGAATGACCGGCCTGGATGTTGCCAGCAGCAGTGGGAGATGCTGGAAGACGGTCAATCGCTCGCTGCATTGAACCGGGGTGTACATGTTGATCAACTGGAGCGGAGCATTGTTGTACATTACATCTGCTACGAGGCGGCGACCACCCACCACCTCCTTAACTTCGGAGATGGTGACGTTGCCTCCCCGCAGCAGAATACCCAGGCCGGAGGAACGGCAATCATTACCCCCTGACCAGATCGATGGCCCGTGGGACCACCATCGCAATGATTACCTGTAGGTGGTGAGGTGTGGTATTCCACACTCCTGCAGAAACAGCAGGTTGGCTTTGACCTTGGCAAGGTAGTCCAAGGTCGAAACACATCGCGTAGTGGATTTAACACTATGCATGGTAATCGAAGCAATCTTTATACCCATTTTAAAGTTGGGTGTTGCTTCCCACACCAGGAGTCCTTGCTAGTCCCAGTCCATGGGTATGTTCCTGCATAGCCATCGTGTACACAAGCTGTTTCACATTCGGTAGGCTCAGAACCCCCTCCTGGTTACTTATGGGGGTTTTGTTCTGCTGGGCTGACATCGGGGGGTTCTTGTAGGCAGCAAGGCTTGGGCTGTCCTCTGCTGTTGGTGTCTTTCCCTTCTGTTTCTCCTCGAAGACATCACTGCTCCCAGCTTCCTGGAGCTGGAGTGCGCCAGACTCTTCGTTGCTCTCGGTGTCCTGGAGCTGGGGTGTGCTGGGCATCTCGCTGGGTTTGGCGCTTTGGGTTTGGGGTGCGCTGGGCCCATCATAGCTTCCAGTGCCCTGGAGTTGGGGGGCTTTATCTTCCAGCTCTCTTGAGTTCTGCCGCTTATTTTGCAGGTGCCGTCATTCCAGCCCTTCCTCATCCAATGAGGAGGAGCTGCCGTAGTCTGTCTCAGACGGTAGCCTCCTCTTGCCATTGGTTTGGGTAGTGGCCTGTTCCTGTTTTGGAGGTTTCTTCTTTGAGGTTTTCCTTTGTACTACTTACTACTGACTGGTTTGTCCATTTGTTGCCTCCTCCTCTATTGATTCTGTCTGCAGAGGAGGGGTTTCCCGGACACTGGGTAGGTGTTGGGTCGCTGGTTGCAGCTGCCTTTCCTTTCTTCTCCTTCTCAGGTAGACTTTTCTCACTGCGGAGAGGGTTGCTTGTCTCCTTCCCAGCACCAGACACATTCACTGTTCCTTCTCCCGGCCTTTCCTTGGACCTTGTCGCCTGAGCATAATTGAGGCAATGTTTGGGGCAGGTTTTGTAGAGGTGGCCTGCCGCACCGCACAGGTTGCAGCACTTACTCTGCTTACAGTCTTTGGTCTGATGGCCTTCCTTCTTGCAGTTCTTGCAGACGACTGTGCTGCAGCTAGCTGCCACGTGACCAGATTTGCCACAGGTGCGACAAACTCTGGGCTGCCCCACATAGACCAAGAAGCCTCAACTTCCCCCGATAACGAAGCTGGAGGGAGGATGGATGATGGCTCCATTGAAGTCGACCTTCAAGGTCACCTTGACCTGTCGCTTGCTGGTCCAAATCCCAAATGGGTCCTTAACATCAGTACTGCTGCCGGCCACCTCGACCTACCTGGCGAGGAAGGTGACTACATCCACCACCGGAACATGGGGGTTATAGAGGTGAATTGTCACCACCTGGTCACATTGTGACGGCATCATGAAGAGCGGCTGCACTGTGAGGATCGACAGCGACGTCTGGTTTCCCTTCTCCTTGAACACTTTCAGGAACTTGATGCATCCCGCCACGTTCTTGACTGTCACATCGAAATATCCACTGCTGGGGAAGTCCTGCAGGCAGAAGATGTCTTGCAGCTTGGAATCCACAGCAATCAATAAGGATTTTCTTAATGAAGAAGGTTCGGTCCACAGGAGCACCTCCTTCATTATCCTTCACCACCACCCGAACAGTGTTTCGCACACCCTGTCCTGAAGCTCTAGAATTGGTTACAGCCATTTTACTGAAAACCTGGTTGGAACAGGATCAAAGGCCACTGATCATGGTTTCTTCCCCTGCCAGGTAAGTATGCATCCAGTGAAGCTTTTGTTTTAATTTTTAATTTCCAAAATATACTTTATTCATAGAAAACTGTAAAAATACATAACAAAACAGTTCCAAAAAGCACAAAGTCAAATAATACAAAGAGTACCAAAGAGATCAGTTTCCTTCAATACAGGAGTGAGTTGCCTCACAACCCTTCCATTTCATTTTACATGCTATGTATATTTTACAACAAAACAAATATTTTCTGGCTACAGTTCGAGGGGTTTTCCATGGATTCAGCCCCTCAGTTCACCTTGGTGGGGGGGACCTTACACAGTGGTCTTTCCCCATTGAGCCTTTGCTGTGGCTGCCCCAAGCTTTAGTGCGTCCCTCAGCACGTAGTCCTGGACCTTGGAATGTGCCAGTCTGCAACATTCAGTCGTGGACAACTCTTTTTTTTAATTTCCAAAATATACTTTATTCATAAAAATCTGTAAAAAATACATTACAAAACATGCACAGTGCAGCATCCAAGAAGCTGTGCACCCTCTCAGTCCCTGAACTGTGTTGAAACCTGCTGCTGTGTGTTAGCCAGCGCACACCACATCTTGGTCGGGATTTTTATTTAGATTAGAGGGCGGGAACAGGGGTGGGCAGTCCTTAAGCCCACCCCTCGGGTAAGGGTGATGGTTTCCTGAGCTGAAACCAGCAGGCTCAAAGTTCAAAAGGCTCTGCTGGGAGCTAGAAGAGGCAACCCGTCTGAGATCACTTAATGATCAGTTAAACCTATTCACAAGTTTATTGTTAGCTCATTAGGGGCCAGTTTTGAGTTTTCTTTGTAAGGCACGGGATTCATGCAGGATCTAAACCATGACGGGGAGGAGGAGGCACGAACACCAAGTTGAGCATGTTAAACTGGCGGGACAGCAGCAAGAGTGTCATTAAAGACGGAAGCTTCAGAAAAGGTCGCCATTCACAAGCGGCCAGTTGTACAGAGTCAGGAGAATTGTCTATCATATCTCCTCAGTCTTGACAAGGGCATTTTTGGGTGGCGTGGCAGTGGACAGGTCCCTTGGTTTACGGACCTCATGGGCTCATGAGAGAGGGGTTCGGGAAGACTGCATATTCCAATAGAAAGGAAGGAACAACATAACAGGAAATGGGATCAAGCTACTCCAAGATAGGATCGACAAGTGATGAGGAGCAGCATCTGCAGAGGCAGACCCCTGACGCACAGGGGTGAGGAGGGGCAGGAAGGCAATGAAGATGATACCCTCCACCAAAGGAGAAGCTCCCTGGACATGTCAGAGCTTCGGGGCTGCAGAAGGCTGTGCCTGTCCGGGCTGATGGTTGCTTACTTGTGTGCCCTCATTGAGGGTCATCTGAGGATTTGCAGGAACCATTGCCATGGCCTTCCCGTATCTGTAAAAGTTACAGTAGCCTTGCACCTTTTTGCAACTGGGTCCTGCGAAGGATTGGCAGCAGACATTGGTGGCATCTCGCAGTCGGCAGCACATCATTGCATCACGGGCATGACAGATGCTCTGTTCAAGAGGGAAGGGGATTATATTGAATTCAAGGTGGATATGGCACTCAAGCTCAAAGGGCAGTTGGATTGGCCTCTATTGCCAGATGCCCTGAGGTGCAGAGGATCATTGATTGCACCCATGTGGCCATCAAGGCACCAACTGACCAGCCAGGGAGATTCCTCAACAGGAAGGGATTCCACTCTCTAACGTCTAGCTGATCTATGACCACAGCAAGTGCTTTATGCACGTGTGTACATGATATCCTGGAAGCTGCCATGACGCCTTCATCCTTTGGCAATCGCAGGTGCCGCAGCTTTTCATGGAGCTATCGGAAATCTGTGGATGGTTGTTAGCGTTTAAGGCTTACCCATGAAGAGATGGCTGATGAATCGGGTGTGTTACCCCATCATGGAGGCTGAGAGACACCGCGATAGATGCCACCTGAGCACAAGTGTCATCATTGAGCAGGCTATCAGCCTGCTGAAGATGAGGTTCAGGTGCCTTGACTGGTCAGGTGGCACCCTCCAGTACCCTCCCTCAAGGGTCTCGCTATTGGTGGTCTGCTGCGCACTGTATAACATGGCCCTCCAGAGAGGTGTGGACCTTGAAGAGGGAGAAGCGCTGGAACAGCACAGCTCCTCGGAGAAGGAAGAGGAAGAGGAGGAGGAAGACGAGGACAAAGAGGATGCTGAAGGAGAACAGGAGAATAGTCCCTATGCTTTGCAGGGATATTGCCGCAGTAGACTCAGGATGTCAGGGACGCTAGGGCCACTCTGATGCAGTCATGTTTCACCTGAGTGATACTCAGTCTGCACGACATTTGGAGAGGAGATTCTCCTTCATCTGAATGACAGTAAAAGAACAAAAGTCAGCAACCTTCCAATGGCACAAACGCTGCAAGGCTCCAGAGTCTCTATCTGACAAACTCTTCCCCAATGCACTCTCTTGCATTGCCAGAACTTATTTTCCATCCTCCTGCCTTTCGCCATGCAGAAATGAAAACACAAGTCTGCCTTAGTGCAACAACATGCCCAGTGTTTTATCCAATAGCTGTCTGATGTCATGTATTTTATCTTATCTTTGGCCTCCTTGTCTCGAGAGACAATGGGTAAGCGCTTGGAGGTGGTCAGTGATTTGTGAAGCAATGCCTGGAGTGGCTATAAAGGCCAATTCTAGAATGACAGACTCTTCTACAGGTGCTGCAGATAAAATTGGTTGTCGGGGCTGTTACACAGCTGGCTCTCCCCTTGCGCTTCTGTCTTTTTTCCTGCCAACTGCTAAGTCTCTTCGACTCGCCACGCTTTAGCCCCACCTTTATGGTTGCCCACCAGCTCTGGCGATCGCTGGCAACTGACTCCCACGACTTGTGATCAATGTCACAGGACTTCATGTCGCGTTTGCAAACGTCTTTAAAGCGGAGACAAGGACGGCCGGTGGGTCTGATACCAGTGACGAGCTCGCTGTACAATGTGTCCTTGGGGATCCTGCCATCTTCCATGCGGCTCACATGGCCAAGCCATCTCAGGCGCCACTGGCTTATTAGGGTGTATATGCTGGGGATCTTGGCTGCCTCGAGGACTTCTGTGTTGGAGATATGGTCCTGCCACCTGATGCCAAGGATTCTCCAGAGGCAGCAAAGATGGAATGAATTGAGACGTCGCTCTTGGCTGACGTACATTGTCCAGGCCTCGCTGCCGTAGAGCAAGGTACTGAGGACACAGGCTTGATACACTTGGACTTTTGTGTTCTGTGTCAGTGCGACATTTTCCCACACTCTCTTGGCCAGTCTGGACATAGCAGAGGAAGCCTTTCCCATGCGCTTGTTGATTTCTGCATCGAGAGACAGGTTACTGGTGATAGTTGAGCCTAGGTAGGTGAACTCTTGAACCACTTCCAGAGCGTGGTCGCCGATATTGATGGATGGGGCATTTCTGACGTCCTGTCCCATGATGGTTAGGCCAAATTCGGTGCAGGCAGCCGCAATCCTGTCGATGAGTCTCTGCGGACACTCTTCAGTGTGAGATGTTAATGCAGCATCGTCAGCAAAGAGGAGTTCCCTGATGATGTCATGTACAACCTAATCATCCAAGTGACCCCAACATGATATTAGCGATGTGGTGGTCTGCATTCGTGGCCACTCCTACAAGGTGCTCCCCCTATGCTGAGGATGAGGTGGAGGCAGTCTGCTCACTAGTGCCTGGCTGGGCCTGAGATTCCCATGACACTCAACCTCATTGTGGAGCTGCCCATGGGGGACACCTCCAAAGGCTGCTGCACTGACATCACTGCAGGGGCAGCCTCTGTCACAGGGCATAACTCTACAGGTACTTCATCCATTGCAGGGGCCATGGAGGTAGATGATGATGCCAAAGCCTCATGAGGAATGGCGCCCCATCACCATCTGTTACCACCCCAGCCCTTTCATGGCACCCTTGATCACAAGAGGGAACCACCAGCTGGGGTGCAGCTGGCATCCGCTCCATGCTTCTTTGTTCCATTTGTGGCACTGACTAGTCAATGCTACAACTTCAGCATGCATTCTGTGAAGGTCAATGTGCTGTTCCCACATCCATTCTGAGTGAAGCCGCATATGGCGCTCCACGAGGTAGGCCATTTCCTCAATGGAGGAGCTCATGCCCTCAAAGCACTGACACATTGTGCAGTACACGAGATGAATGGACTCCTCCATTCTCATCCCAAGACTGCACAGTGCCTCAGGTAACTCTGACACGTGGGCACACATATGTCACTGGTTCTCCAGGTAGAGCTGCCTGTTTCGTGGCCCACTAGGCTCTGCATCTCTGCCCTGCTGAGCTCCACGGTTCTCCATCTCCGAGGGGGACTGGACACAGCCAATTCTGCCTTCCCATTTCCTTCTGCTCTGAAGTGATTTGCCACCATCTCTAATAACGTGCAAGGACCCACCAAAGTGTGAGTATTTGCGCTGGTGGAGGTTGCACAAGAAAGATGTGACAGTACAGCCTCCAAGGTGTCTTCCTCCTCTGACTCCTCCAGAACAGGTTGGCAGTGTTTTAACTCCTCCCCCTCTGCAACAGGTCCTGTGGGAGACATAAGAGAAGGTGGTCATGAGAAATCAGCACAATCAACAGAAGCTTTAACTTTTTGTGGACAGCACATACCTGGGGAATTTTCCACATTATCAGGCAGATGCCTGTGTTACAGCTGTACTGGCTTAGGGTGAGGCTTGTTCTGGATTACAATTCTTCAGTACTCCTGCTGAGATGTTGTCAGGACCCATAGCCTTTGCTGTATCCAGTGCCTTCAGCCATCTATTCATATCACATGGAGTGAATTGAATTGTCTGAAGACTGGCATCTATGATGCTGGGGACCTCAGGAGAAGGCGGAGATGAATCATCCACTCGGCACTTCTGGCTGAAGATAGTTACAAACGCTTCAGCCTTGTCTTTTTCGCATGCTGGGCTCCCCCATCACTGAGGATGGGGATATTTGTGGAGCCACCTCCTCCAGTTAGTTGTTTAATTGTCCACCGCCATTCATGACTGGATGTGGCAGGACTGCAGAGCTTTGATCTGATCTGTTGGTTGTGGCTCACTTAGCTCTTTCTATAGCATGCTATTTCATTGTTTAGCATGAATGTAGACTTGTGCTGTAGGTGTGTTGAAATTCTACAAACTGTACGAATGTAGAATACACATTTGTGATTATTGTAAGGTAAAAGTATCCAGTTTACAAGGCTTTTGAGGCTTATGTTCAAAAGCTTACTTGGGACATTATAATTTTACCCTTTTCAGCAAAAAATAGCAGGCAAGATTTTCTTGAAGCATCTGTTTAAGTGATCAAAATGGTTCACCTATCAATCCAGATAGTAACGGTTGACAGAGCAAACAGTGAATAAGAAATGTTGGCAAAGGCAGTACCTGCTGATGCATCCTACAAACAGCTTAACTGGTGGGTAACAGAGGCAGTCTTGGTTACTCACTAAATCTGATTCACCAAATGATCTGAAACACATATCCTGAGTTCCAAATGAAATAAGTCTTTAAAGGATTTGTGAGGTTCCTGAGAAAACAAGATATAAACAAACTACTTCACTTCATTGGGTTCTACTGGTGCTTATCATCTCCCCCGCACTGCTTCAGCTAGCATATAGAGTCATAGAGTCGTACAGCACAGAAACAGGCCCTTCGGCCCACCGCGTCCATGCCGACCATAATGCCTATCTATACTAATCCCACCTGCCTGCATTAATTCCATATCCCTCTATGCCTTGCTCATTCAAGTACCTGTCCAGATGCCTCTTAAATGTCGCTACTATTCCTGCCTCCATCACCTCCTCAGGCAGCTCATTCCAGATACTCACTATTCTTTGTGTGAAAAATTTACCCCTTTGATCCCCTTTAAACCTCCTCCCTCTCACCCTAAATCTATGCCCTCTAGTTTTAGTCACCCCTACCATGGGAAACAAACTCTGGCTATCTACCCTATCTATGCCTCTCATAATTTTATATACCTCTATCATGTCCCCTCTCAGCCTCCTTCGCTCCAAGGAAAACAAACCAGCCTATCCAATCTCTCTTTATAATTCAAGCCCTCCAAACCAGGCAACATTCTTGTGAATCTTTTCTGCACCCTCTCTAGCTTAATCACATCTTTCCTGTAGTGCGGCGACCAGAACTGCACACAGTACTCCAAATGTGGCCTAACCAATGTTATGTACACCTGTAACATGATGTCCCAACTCTTGTACTCAGTGCCTTGGCTGATGAAGGCAAGCATGCCATACGCCTTCTTCACCACCCTGTCTACCTGTGTTGCCACTTTCAGGGAACTATGTACTTGCACCCCAAGGTCTCTCTGCTCAACAACACTCCCCAGATCCCTGCCATTCACTGTATCTGTCCTGCCCTGGTTTAACTTCCCAAAATGCATCACTTCACACTTGTCTGCGTTAAATTCCATTTGCCACTCCCTTGCCCACTTTCCCAGTTGATCTACATCCTGTTGTAACCTTAGACAACCTTCCTCACTGTCCACTATACCACCAATTTTGGTGTCATCTGCAAACTTACTAATCATGCCCCTTACATTCACATCCAAGTCATTAATATATATGAGAAACAACAGAGGGCCCAGCACAGATCCCTGTGGCACACCACTGGTCACCGGCCTCCAATCTGAAAAACAACCCTCCACTACCACCCTCTGCCTCTCATCACCAAGCCAATTTTTTATCCAATTTGCTAGCTCACCCTGGATCCCATGTGTTTGAACCTTCTGGACCAGCCTACCATGCGGGACCTTGTCAAAGGCCTTGCTAAAGTCCATGTAGACAACGTCCATCGCCCTGCCCTCGTCAATCCTCTTGGCCACCTCCTCGAAAAACTCAAATCAAATTCGTGAAACATGATTTCCCATGCACAAAGCCATGCTGACTATCCCTAATCAGACCATGCCTTTCCAGATGCATATAAATCCTGTCTCTCAGAATCCCTTCCAATAACTTTCCCACCACTGATGTAAGGCTCACCGGTCTGTAGTTCCCTGGCTTATCCCTGCTGCCCTTCTTAAATAAAGGCACAACATTAGCTATCCTCCAGTCTTCCGGTACCTCAACCGTGGCTAACGGTGATACAAAAATCTCTGCCAGGGCCCCAGCAATCTCCTCCCTTGCTTCCCATAGCATCCTAGGATACACCTGGTCAGGCCCTGGGGATCTATCCACCTTAATGTGCTTCAAAACCTCCAACACTTCCTCCTTTGTAATGTTGATATGCTCCAGGATATCAGTGTTCCCTCCCTTGAACTCACTAGCTTCTATGACCTTCTCCATGGTACATACGGACAAGAAATATTGGTTTAAAACCTCGCTCATTTCCCGTGGTTCCACAGATAGATTACCACACTGATCCTTAAGGGGACCTACTCTCTCCCTAGCTACCCTTTTACTCTAAATATACTTAGAGAATCTTTTAGGATTCTCCTTTATCTTATTGGCCAGGGAAATCTCATGGCCCCTTTTCGCCCTCTTAATTTCCTTCTTAAGTGTAGTCCTACATCCCCTATACTCCTCGAGGGACTCACTTGATCCCAGCTGCCTATACCTGACAAATGCCTCCTTCTTTGTCCTGACTAGACCCTCAATATCCCTCTTCAACCAAGGTTCCCTAAACTTACCAGCCTTGCCCTTCCATCTAACAGGAACATGCCGGCCCTGAACTCTTCCTATCTCATTTTTAAAAGCCTCCCACTTGCTAGACGTCCCTTTACCTGTAAACAGCCTCTCCCATTCAACTTTTGAGAGTTCCTGTCTGATGCCATCGAAATTAGCCTTCCCCCAATTTAGGACTTCAACTTGAGGACCAGTCCTATCTTCTTCCATAACTATCTTGAAGCTAATAGAGTTATGGTCACTGGTCCCAAAGTGCTCCCCCACTGACACATCAACCACCTGCCCATCCTCATTTCCTAAGAGGAGGTCGAGTGTAGCCCCTTCTCTTGTAGTGCCATCCACATACTGCTTCAGAAAACTATCCTGGACACACTTAACAAATTATTCCCCATCTGATCCCTTAGCACTAAGGCAGTCCCAGTCAATATTAGGGAAGTTAAAATCACCTACTATTACAACCCTATAATTCCTATACCTATCTGTGATATATCCTGTCTATAATACTGTATTTGGAATCAATGCAAAAATCCTACTGTGAGTATGCTTACAGGCTATGTTGATAAATGTTGTACCTGGTGTGGTTCTCAGGACATCCTGGACTTAATCCCCAGCCTTTGCTTAATTAGCTGATTTCAGCCATGGTTCTCCAGTTTGCTACAGAGGAAACATACCAGCTTGCATTCTTATCCCTGATTGTTGTCCACTGATCCCTACTTGAACATGCTTGTGTGTGAGTGTAGGAGATGACAGGACAGAATCAAGCTCAACAGTGATAGCTCTGCACAGTCAAAGATCCTGCCAACACTCATCGACTGGGCTTGTGTGGCCATTTGGGTGAGATACAAAAAGATTGCTGGTGACTATGGACGAGCTTAACATGAGGAGGAGATTAAAGGAGGGAAACTGGTGAGAAAAATCTACAATAATTTACAAAGCAGCAGAAAATTTCAGCATTTTCCAAAGGAATCTTAATATGGAGATAATCTCACTCGAGATAAAATTCCATTAAATTATTGGGATGCCTAAAAAGGTTGAATTTGGAAGGAAGGTCATTATGTCAGCTGTGCCCGTATTTTTGCTGCGTTTTCTATGCTTTTGTGAAGATCATGAATCACTTATTGTAAAAAAATCTCTAATGCCTACTTCCTGCCTAAAGGAATGGGGTAGTTCTTTACAAGTCCTTGAGCTGGGCAGGAAGTTCTCAGAGTTGAAGAGGCCCAAAGAAACCAGGTGATGGCTCAATGACAGCAGGGCGAAAGGATCACCCAGTGAGTTTTACCATTCAGCAGCTGAGCCTTACAAACCAGGATTATCCCAGTTTCTAGCTTCGTTCACCTCAGCAGGACCATTGCAATTGGCTTCACTCCCTCTGCATTGCTGAGGGGCAAATCAGCCAAGGTCCCTCCTCCTAATCGCTATTCAGTCATTGCTGCTTGTCGAGCCCGTGCATAGGCTAAAGATGTGATGCCTGTGAGGGTCAGATAGGCTGCTAACATTCATTGCTGAGACTCGCACTTGCATAATGGTTGCTTGGATGAGGCATCAGAGAGCACCAGTGTCTATGAAACTGTATCCAGCCAGATGCCACACATTCAGAAGAGAAAGAAATTTGGGAAGAGATTCTTTGAATTACAGTAATGGAGCCTGCAACATAAAGTGTCAGGAATTAAGAATGGTAGTTCAACTGAAGGACTTAACATGGAGGGCTTAGCCTTACACAGATATCTATATTGCAGTTTTATAGTGAATATCTGCACTTAGTTTTTAAAGCCTTTTCTGGATTTGATTTGAATAATGAATACTAGTTTGGACAAATTTCATAAATGAATATTGTTTCAATATTGTAAGTTTTTTTGCTTGTAAATTTATGCATGTTTTCACATTTATACTGAGCTGGCTTTGTCATTGAGTCCATCCTTAACTCTTCCTAAAATAGAGGAATGGGTGACACGATGGATTAGGTACAAGCCTTTCACCTCTTGGAATCTGGATTGACTCCAGCTCTAACCAATGGGATGAAAGTCTCCTCAATCCGTTGACCATAAGGAACAATGTGAATTAACTTTGGGAAGTATTAACCTAGTTCCTTATGGATGTAAGGTCATAGTGTCAAATTGTCCCTGAATTGTTGGTGTAAATAATGTTTGGATTGCCTTTTGGAAACAGGTGAAAGACTTGAACTCAAATACCCTGGATTTCTCAACAACAGGAGATCTCACAAGATGTCTCTGAATCAGAGGTGATTGGAAGCTGCATGCAGTCTGTCTCAGCTATTTTAACCTTCTCGTACACTGTACTTTATCATGAGTAGAAGCAGTACATCGAGATTTCATGGGTCGTAGGGAGCCCCACATATAGCGGTGGACATTGTAGTCCCACCACTAAGAGCGGCGGTGGGTGAGCAAAATGTCGGCTGTCCCACACGTGACCCTTGCGGTCGTGCTACCGCAATTACATGGTGGGCGGTTACTTACTATAATGACAGTGGCCGCCACCTCCCTCCCCCAATCACGTGGCGGTCACTATGGCAGTGTCCGATGTTGCAACATGTTCTGCAGGTCAACAAGGCAAAACTTACCTACCCTTTGCTGGCACCGAGGACTCTCACCTCAGTGGCGCCACCTTTTCAAGGACGGGAAAGTGAAGGCACATGAATGCCACACGCCAAGCCGAAGATTGCAAACAGCTGGTAGGATCGTGGAAAATTGCATTCTAATTTATGCAAAAAGGTAATTAACATATTTAAAGTACGGTCCCGTCACAGAGCATCAGAAGTGCCGCCATGGAACGTAGTCACCTCAAGGAAAATCGGAACCTGGAATTACAACATCAGGTTCCATGGCGGGCAATTCTGCTCTGATTCTCTGGCTCCCCCCCGCCACAAAACCTGACTTCGACTGAGCACAAGATCCAGCCCAGGCCCTGCCACTGGGGGAAAACAGTCACTGGTTGGGATTTTGACCTGTTTGCCCCCTTAATTGGCTTAGAGACAAGTTCCCAGTCCAATTAAGGTTCGTGGGTAGGTCTTGAAGCTAGAGAGCCAATCAGACTCCTTCCAGCGTTACAGGAGCACCAGGCTGCAGTAAAAGGTAAGTTACTGGGAGCATGCTTCAATAGGAATGTTCCGTCTCAGCTACTTTTAAAAAAAAAATAGAAAAAGCAGCCAAGCCACCAGTGGAGGGTGGGGTGCACAAATCCCTCTACAGGGCAGCCACTGGCTGCACCCCCATCCAGGCAGGCAGGGAGGGCCTGTAAGGCCTGCCTGGAGCATTGGCACCCCAGCCTGCCACTGGGTGCCCACCTCTAGACAGTTAAACTGCTCCCCATAGCATTGGGAAACTGGAGACCAATAAGAAAATGCTAATCAACCCCCTAACTTTACTTTTAACAAGGTTCTTAATGAGCCTAATTGGCTGCTCATCTCATGGGGCTGGGTATCCCTCCAGGCCCCAAACCTGCCTTGGTCAAAATGGCCAACTCTAGGAACAGGACACAGGCCATTTTCGGGCCCAATCCGCCTCCCTTCTTGGCCTTGGTGGGGCATGAAACTCCTGCCCAGAGCTTTTATTCTAAGACCTTCCAAATGCCAGAAGATTGTGAGGAGGCTTGTAAGATGTCTATGAGGTAAATGCAGTGACAAGGATCTCTGTCAATCCCTTATTGGTCTCCATACAGATAAACTTCAGTTTGTAAGTAACATGGGCCCACAGATGGGAAAGACATTTAGCACTGAGCAACAACAACCTTTAACATAATAAAACATTTCAAGGCACTTCACAGGAGCATTGTAAAGCACAAGGAAAATATTTGAGTCTCACACAAGTAATATTCATCAGTGCTTGTTAACCCATGGAGTTGAATTTGCATGGTCAGAATGGACAGAATGTAAATCTGCTACAAGGTCACCAAGTTGGTCTCCCTGCATGCACAGTATTGTACCTCAGAGTGTATCTCAGAGTATACACTAAAAGATGAGTATTGTACCCATTTGTGATACAAACTATGGGCGGCACAGTGGCGCAGTGGTTAGCACTGCAGCCTCACAGCTCCAGCGACCCGGGTTCAATTCTGGGTACTGCCTGTGTGGAGTTTGCAAGTTCTCCCTGTGTCTGCGTGGGTTTCCTCCGGGTGCTCCGGTTTCCTCCCACATGCCAAAGTCTTGCAGGTTGATAGGTTAATTGGCCATTATAAATTGCCCCTAGTATAGGTAGGTGGTAGGGAAATATAGGGACAGGTGGGGATGTGGTAGGAATATGGAATTAGTGTAGGATTAGTATAAATGGGTGGTTGATGGTCGGCACAGACTCGGTGGGCCGAAGGGCCTGTTTCAGTGCTGTATCTCTAAACTAACAAACTTTGGAGCTTAATGAGCTGTAAACCAATCAAAGGAATTAAAGAGAACTAGATGTAGTTTAAAATAAGTGTAGTGTCTAAGGATCCACTGGAGGTGAACATAACTGGTCCTCTTTGTGGTACTGGGTGCAGCTGCAGAGTGCCAGTTCTTCTAGATGAGCATTCAACCAACTCACACGGACCAGTGGTGTGACTTTTGCTGATTTGTGTGCACTTTCCACCAAGATCAGGACATTTGTGACCAGAAATGTGAAATTGTAAACAACGTTCTTGGAATGTGGCAGGTTTTAGGGGTGATTTGATCGATGTTTTCAAGATATTAAAGGGAACAGATGGAGTCGATAGACAGAAACTATTTCTGCTGGCTGGGGAGGATCGGACTAGGGAGTATAGTTTCAGAATTAGAGCCATATCTTTCAGGAGTGAAATTAGGAAACACTTCTACATGTAAAGGGTGGTAGAAGTTTGGAACTCTCTTGCAGAAACAGCAATTGACGCTAATCAATTCCTAATTTTAAATCTGAAATTGATAGTTTTTTTGTCAGCCAAAGCTATTAAGGGATATGGGGCAAAGGAAGTTATATGGAGTTAGAACACAGATCAGCCATGATCTCACTGAGAGATCAGGTTTCACTTAAGCTCAAGGAGTTAAATGGCCTACTCCTATGTGCCTAAGACTTTTGGAAACTGCACAGATATAACAGTTTTAGTGCTCTGATCCTCCCAATCTTGGTTCTCCTACACTTGCAGTAGTGTGTGAAGTTTTGGTCTCCAAACTACAATAAGGATATTGAAGCACTGAAAAAAGGATGAAAAAGATTTGAAAAGAATTGAGAGGATGCATCTAGCAGGAGTGGCTGAGCCCCTTTCCCTGCAAAAGAGTTAAACTAAAGAGGAGACCAGATAGACTTCTTAAAAATTATGAAGGGGTTTGTTAGGATGGATGAAGAAATTGTTTCCATTATGGGTGAATCCAGAACAATGACCATAGATATCAGATAGCCATTTACAGATCAAATGAAGAATTTAGGAGGAAATTATTTCACACAGAGTGGTGAGAATGTGGAACTCTCTGTCACATTGAGTGGTTGAAGCAGATAACACTATTGCATTTAAGGAGAGGCTTGATGCATACATGAGAGATGGTAATAGAAGGATTATGAGAGCTGGCGGGAAGAGGTAATTAAAATGGGAGGAGATTCGTGGAGTATAAAGACCAGTTGGGTCAAATGGCCTAATTCTGTGCTGTAGATTCCATGTAATTATATTAAATAAGTCTGCTTATAATTTAAACAGAATGAATCCAGTGTAACTGTTGTACATACCACTGAAAGCAGTTCCACAAAAGAAACCTGCCATAAACTAGTTTAAAAAAGTGAGAGGGACATGTTGTGGATGGATACAATATTGGAGCTATTGATATAAATTTCATTAATAACATGACCACTTACATCTAAAAGGAGGTTGAAAGAGCTTGGATGTATTTGCATGTTAACGATCATACCACCAAGAGAGGCCCAGGAGAGGAGCAGGACAGAGAAGCCCGGGAGAGGGGCAGCAAAAAAAGAGAGGCCCATGAGAGGAATTGCACATAAAGAGAGGTCCAGGATAGGAACAGCACAAAAGTAAAGGCCCAGAAGAGGCACAGCATATAAAAAGAGAAGCTCAGGTACAGAGCACTCTGAGGTGGGAGGGTGAACAGCCAACAGTCGTGGTCCACATTGGTACCAGCGATATAGTTAGGAAGAGGGATGTGGTTTGCAGAAAGAGTTTAGTGAGCTGGGTAAGAAATTAGAAAGCAGGACCTCAAAAGTAGTAATCTCTGGATTACTCCCAGTATCATGTGCAACTGAATATAGAAATAGGAGGATAGTGCAGATGAATGTGTGGCTGGAAAGATGGCGCAGGAGGGAGGGTTTTAGATTCCTGTGACACTGGGACCAGTTCTGGAGAAGGTGGGACCTATACAGGCCGGACAGGTTGCACCTGAACAGAGCTGGGACAAATTTGCTTGCGGGGTAATATGCTAGTGCTACTGGGGAGGGATTAAGCTAACTTGGCAGAGTTGTGGGAACCAAGAGGAAATGTGAGAGAGGAATACCAAGGTGCACAGAATACTGGGAGAGATAACTAGTACTAAAGTAGAGAATAGTAAGTTATTAGGTGGGTCAGAGTAAGGGAGAAAGTAATAAAGTGTAAATCAGGGTTAATGTGCATGGATGTGAATACAGGGAGTGTTGTTAATAACATTGGTGAGATACAGGTACAGATTGGCATGTGGAAATATGATGTGGCTATAACAGAGACATGGTTCAAAGAAGGTCATGACTGGATATTGAATATTCCTTGATACAAGGTGTTCAGGAAAAATAGGAAAGAGAAAAAAAGGGGGAGGTGCCGGTATTGATTAAGAGCATTGCAGTACTGGAGAAAAAGGATGTCCCAGAGGGGTTGAGGACAGAATCAATTTGGCTGGAGTTAAGGAACAAAAAAAGTGCAGTTACATTGCTCGATGTTGTCTATAGGCCACCAGCTAGTGGGAAGGGCGTGGAAGAACAAATTTGCAAAGTAATTACAGAGAGGTGCAAAAATTATAGGGTAGTTATAATGGGAGACTTTAATTATCCAAACATAGACTGGGATAATAGTAGTGTAGAGGGCAGTAACGGGCAAGAGTTCCTAGAGTATGTCCAGGAGAATTTTCTACAGCAGTATGTTTCTAGTCCAATGAGAAAGGAGGGTCTGCTAGACCTGGTTCTTGGGAATGAGGTGAGCCAAGAGAATCAAGTATCAGTGGGAGATTATTAAGGGGACAGTGATCATTGTATCATAAGGTTTAAGCTGACTATGGAAAAGGACAAACAATCCAGAGTAAGAATAATTAACTGGGGGAAGGCCAACTTCGACGGGATAAGAACGGAGCTGGGGCGAATAAATTGAAGTCAAAAGTTGGCAGGGAAAATGGTAGATGAACAATGGATTACCTTCAAAGAAGAGATAGTTCAGGAACAGGTATGTTCCCTTGAAGGGGAAAGGTAAGGCAAACAAATCCAGAGCTTCCTGGATGACAAAAGAGGTATAGATTAAGATAAAGAAGAAAAAGTCTGCTTATGACAGATGCCAGGAAGAAAATACTATTGAGAACCAAGCTGAATATAGAAGGTCCAGAGGGGAAGTGAAAAAGCAAATAAGAGAAGCAAAGAGAGAGCATGCAAAGAGAGTGGCAGCTAACACTAAATGGAATCCCAACGTTTTCTATAGGCATATAAATAGTAAAAGGGAGAGTAGGGCCGATTAGGGACCATGAAGGAAATTGATGCATGGAGGCAGAAGGCATAGCTGAGGTATTAAATGAATACTTTGCATCTGTCTTTACCAAAGAAGAAGATACAACCCAGGCAATGGTGAAAGAAGAGGTAATTCAGACACAGAAGGGTTTAAAATTGATAAGGAGGATGCATTAGATAGGCTGTCTGTACTTAAAGTGGATAAAGCACCAGGACAGGATAAGATGCATCCAAGGATACTGAGAGAAATGAAGGTGGAAATCATGGAGGCACTGGCCATAATTTTTTAGTCTTCCTTAGACTCGGGGGTGGTGCCAGAGGACTGGAACCTTGCAAACGTTACACCCTTGTTCAGAAAAGGGTGTAAAGGTAAGCCCAGCAACTACAGGCCAGACAGTTTAGCTTCGGTGGTGGGGAAACTTCTAGAGAGAATAATTAGGGACAAAATTGATAGTTACATGGACAAATGCGAGTTAATTAAAAAAAAGCCAACATAGATTTCTTAAGGGAAAATCATGTTTAACCAACTTGCTAGAGTTTTGAAGAGATAACAGAGAGGGTTGATGAGGACAATGCAGTTGATGTGGTGTACATGGACTTTCAAAAGGCATTTGATACAGTGCCACATATCAGACTTGTGAGCAAAATTGTATCTCATGGAATAAATGGGACAGTAACAACATGGATACATAACTGGCTGAGTGACAGGAAACAAAGAGTAGTGGTTAATGGATGTTTTTCAGGCTGGAGGAAGGTTTTTAGTAGAGTTCCCCAGGGGACAGTGTTGGGACCCCTTACTTTTCCTGATATATATTAATGACCTAGACCTTGGTGTACAGAGTACAATTTCAAAGTTTGTGGATAATACAAAAATTGGAAGCATTGTGAACTGTGAGGAGGATAGTGTAGAACTTCAAAAGGACATAGACAAGTTGGTGGAATGCACAGACAGGTGGCAGATGCAGTTCAATGCAGAGAAATGTGAAGTGATTCATTTTGGTAGGAAGAACATGGAGAGACAATATAGAATAAAAGGCACAATTCTAAAGAGGGTGCAGGAGCAGAGAGACCTGGGTATATATATGCATACATCAATGAAGGTGGCAGGACAGGTTGAGAGAGCGGTCAATAAAGCATACAGTATCCTGAGCTTTATTAATAGGGGCATAGAGTACAAAAGCAAGGAAGTTATGTTGAACTTATATAAGACACTAGTTTGGCCTCAGCTGGAGTATTGTGTCCAGTTCTGGGCGCCGCACTTGAGGAAAGATATGAAGACATTGGAGAGAGTATAAAAAAGATTCACGAGAATGGTTCCAAGGATGAGGGATTTCAATTCTGAACATAGATTGGAGCAGTTGGGACTGTTTTCCTTGGAGAAGAGAAGGCTGAGAGGTGATTTGATAGAGATATTCAAAATCATGAGGGGTCTGGAGAGAATAGTTCGGGAGAAGCTGTTCCCACTCATAAAAGGATCAAAAACGAGAGGGCACAGATTTAGAGTATTTGGTAAGAGAAGCAAAAGGCACATGAGGAAAATCTTTTCACGCAGCGAATGGTTAAGGTCTGGAATGTGCTGCCTGAGAGTGTGGTGGAGGCAGGTTCAATTGAAGCATTCTAAAGGGAATTAGACTGTTATATGAAAAGGAAAAATGTGCAGGGTTATGGGGAGAAGGCAGGGGAATGGGAGTGAGGGAATTGCTCTTTCAGAGACCGGTGTGGACACGATGGGCCGAATGGCCTCTTTCTGCGCTGTAACAATTCTGTGATTCTGTGTTTCTGGGAGAGGAGCAGCACAAAAGTAAAGGCCCAGCGAGTAGCAGCATATAAAAAGAGACCTGGGGAGAGGAGAAGAACATAACGAGAGACCTGGAAGAGGAGAGGCAATGTAATCAGACTGTCAGTCTGAACCAGGCAGGGAAAATACATTGCTAAGTGACATCACAGGACAAAAAGTCATGTGGGGTGGGTACGCTGGTAAGATTTTAATTTAATTTAAATTAATCATCTATAAAGTAAAACCAGATTAATTAATTAATATAAAAATGTAAAGCCATTTTGTTAATGTAACATATAATTACAATCAGTGTTCAATTAATTAATCAGATCGAGGGGATACAGTTAAAATTAAATAGCAAGGATAGTAACACTAAAGGCTTCTGAGTTTTTCAGTAAATTAAAATCTGAGGTATATAGATAATAAAGGTAAAGTATAACATTAAAGCTAACTCTCTATAAAATAAAGCGACATTAGCACAAGGGAAGCAGCTGATTGGTGAGTAGCTGGTGAGTGTTTATTTATTTAAACCTTAAGTTTATTTCTATTAAGCCTGTTAATAGTCTACTAAATTAAGGCATGGCAGGGCATCTTAGACCTGTGGAGTGCACATCCTGTTCCATGTGGGAACTCCAGGCTGCTTCTTGTGTCCTGGACAACCACATATGCAGGAAATGTCATCAGCTGAAACAGCTCGAGCTCCAGGTTTCAGAGCTTGAGTAGTAGCTGGTGTCACCATGGCGCATCCGCAAAGCTGAGAGTTCATGAATAGCATGTTTCTTTATGTGGCCATCGCTGCTTAAGGGTATGCAGGTAGAGAGGGAATGGGTGACAGCCAGACAGTCGAGGAGGAGCAGGCACGTAATGCACAGATCCTCTGAGTGAATCACACTCTCCAACCAGTATTTAGTTCTAAGTACTGGTGAGAGTGATAGTTCCATCAGGAAGTGCAGCCACAGCCAAGTCCATGGCACCACGGCTGGCTCAGCTGTACAGGGGCCAGGAGGAAAATTGGGAAAGCAATAGTGATAGGGGATTTTATAGTTAGGGGAACAGGAAGGCATTTCTATGGCCGCAGATGTGAATCTAAGATGTTATGTTGCCTTCCTGGTGCTCAGGATGTCACTGCGCAGCAGCAGAGCACTCTGAGCAGGGAGGGTGAACAGCCAGCAGCCGTAGTCCATATTGGTACCAATGATATAGGTAGAAAGAGTGATGAGATCCTGCAGGGAGATTTTAGGGAGTGAGGAAAGAAACTAGCAAACAGTACCTCAAAGGTAATAATCTCCAGATTGCTTTCAGTGCCACCCCATAATAAGTATAGAAATAGAAAGGTAGAGTAGATGAATGCATGGCTGGAGAGATAGTGCAGGATGGAGGGCTTTAGATTGTGGGTACATTGGAATCAGTTCTGGGGGTGATGGAACTTGTAAAGGCTGGACGGGTTACACATGAACAGCATTGGGACCAATGTCTTTGCGAGGCAGTTTGCTAGTGCTAATGGGGAGGGTTTAAACTAACTTGGCTGGGGGATGAGAAATAGGAGGTAATATAAGAGAGGAAAAACAAGGTGCACAAAGAATGTGGAGAGGCAGATAGCATTATAGTCAGAAATAATAAGGTATTAGTTAGGACCATAGTAAGAGGAAATGCAATAAGGCCTATTATTTTTGATTCATTCTTGGCATGTGAGCATTACTGGCAAGGCCAGCATTTATTGCTCATTCCTAATTGCCCTTGAAAAGGTGGTGATGAGCCAACTTCTTGAACCACAGAAGTCTGTGTGGTGTAGGTACATCCACAATCCTATTTAGGAAGGAGTTCCAGGATTTTGACCCTGCAACCGTGAAAGAACAGCAATATAGTTCCAAGTCAGGATGGTGTGTGACTTGGAAAGGAACTTGCAGGTGCTGGTGTCTCCATGCATCTGCTGCCCTTGTCCTGCAGATGGTAGAAGTTGCAGGTTTGGAAGGTGCTTTCAAAGGGCCCATGGTGAGTTGCTGCAGTGCATTTTGGATGGTATACACCGCTGCTACTATGCGCCGGTATGAAGGGAGTAAATGTTTAAGGTGGTGGATATGGTGTCAATCAAGCGGGCTGCTTTGTCCTGAATGGTGTTGAACATCCTAGTGTTGTTGGAACTGCACTCATCCAGGCAAGTGGAGAGTATTCCATCACATTCCTGACTTGTGCCTTGTAGATAATAGACAGGCTCTGGGGAGTCAGGAGGTGAGTTACTCACCACAGAATTCCCAGCCTCTGACCTGTTCATGTAGCTACAGTATTTATTTAATTGGGTTTACTGTGCATGTATGTGAATGCATCAAGTGTAGTAAATAAGGTTGGTGAGCTGCAGGTGCATGTATCCGCATGGGAAACTGATGTTGTGGCAATAATGGAGATCTGGCTTTAAAAAGGACAGGATTGTGTATTAAATATCCCTGGATACAAGATGTTCAGGAAAGATAGGGAAGGAAAGAAAGGAGGAGGGGTGGGAGTATTGATTTAGGATAATATTACAGTGATGGAGAGAGAGGATGTCCTAGAGGGGCCAAGGACAGAATCTATTTGGTTACAGCTAAGAAACAATAGAGGTACCAATTGCACCACTGGGTGTATTCCATAGACCGTCAACTAGTAGGAAAGATATAGAACAAGTTTGCAAGGAAGTTACAGAGAGGTGCAAAAACTATAGAATGGTTTTATAGGGGGATTTTAATTATCCAAACATAAGGATGCATTGCTGGATTTGGTTCTAGGGAATGAGGTGGGACAAGTGGATCAGGTGCCAGTAGGGGAACATGTAGGGGACATACATCATAGTATCACAAGGTTTAGGTTAGCAATGTTAAAAAACATGGAGCGATCTAGAGTAAAAATAATTAATTGGGGAAGGGCCAATTTAAGAGGGATGAGAACAGATCAGGCCTAGGGAGTGCAGGAGCAGAGGGACCTGAGGGTATACATGCACAAATCGTTGTAGGTGTCAGGGCAGGTTGAGAAAGCAGTTAATAAGGCAAAGGGGAGCCAGGGCTTTATAAATAGAGACATAGAGTACAAAAGCAAGGAGGCTATGGCAAAATTTTATAAAACACTGATTCCATCTCAACTGCAGTATTGTGTCCAATTCTGGGTACCACACCTCAGGAATGAGGTGAAGGCATTGTAGAGGGTGCGGAAAAGATTTAGGGGAATGGTTCTGGGAATGAGAGACTTCAGTTATGAGGATTGTTATGATCCTGTAGTTTTTTTTTCCAGGAAGAATGTGGTGTGTCTTTAAGGCTGGAAAAGGAGCAGTACTGCTTTAAGGCAACAAGCTCCAGAGACTGAGTCAAAGAATGCATTCACATTGCCCTGGGATACAACCACTCAGAGATTGGTGATTGAGAGATACATTGTTGCTGATTGACATTTGAAACTAGTTGAAAAACTGGCTTTTGAGACACAGTTAACAGACAGACAGCTGGACCAGCATATATTGAAGGAAATTAGAGCTGTCTCTAAGTTTATTTAAACTCTATTTATTATACTGCCAGAATTCTGATGTCAAGCCAGATTAATTTCTTAAAAGAAATAACCAAATTCCTTTAACTACTAAACTGTAATTGTTGAAATTCATCGCTGGAAAAGAAGAGCATCAATTGAACTGCTGAATTAGACTATGGTCTGTTCTACTGTTGAAGAACTTTTTTTATCCCCATTGGATGGCTGTGAGGACTTCAAGCAACCTTGGACTATTCCACATTGGAAGATTTCACTTTGGCAGGAGCGTAAATATGCAAGGACACTAATTATTTTCTATTTTGAATGTTGTTTATATCTTAGTAGTGTTTAAGAGTTTAGTTTTTCTAATTAAACAGTTAATTTATTAATCTAAAGACACCTGGGTTGGTTAGCCTCATTCAGGGGTTAATATATGGTACAATTTAGCTGGGTCTTTAATTTGGAAAGTTTAAAATGATATGTTAGGCGATCTGTGGAGGGACAGAACTGAATCAATGATGCATTTCTCCCACCACAATCAGACTTATATTTTGATTGGGGGCTTTGACTTGAGCGGTCAGATTGTCGAATAGATTGTCGAAGCTGGGGTGGTTCTCCTTAAAAAAGAGAAGGTTGAGAGGAGATTTTGATTGGGGCATTCAAAATCATGAGGGGTCTGGACAGAGTAGATAGGGAGAGTATGTTCCCATTGGTGGAAGGGTAGAGAACCAGAGGTCACCAATATTTGCCAAAGAACCAGAGGCGACATGAGGAAAAACATTTTTACGCAGTGAGTGGTTAGGATCTAGAATACATTGCCTGAGAGTGTGGTGAAGGCAAATACAGTCGGGGCTTTCAAATAGGAATCGGATAATTATCTGAAGAGAAAAGATTTACAGGGCTACAGGGAAAAGGCAGGGGAGTGGAACATTGCTCTTGCAGCATGGGCACGATGAACCAAATGGCCTTCTCTGTGTTTTAACCATTCTATGAATGTATGATGATTTATGATAATTTGATGCGATACATTTTCTAGGTTAAAGGACATGGCATGTGATGTATAATTATGTAAAATGGAATTAACCAACATAGAATTAAACAACATGGAATTAAATAGGGGTGACTAGTATGTAATTTAATGTCCTGGAACTAAACAGAAGATTGTGATAATAAATGGAATGAAGGCTTGCCAATTTCTATATAATCTGTAACACTTTACTAGGCACATACATTTGCAGGACACACTGGGCATGGCACAAAGAGAGGAATCTTACCAATATTGTGCACATTTCAAATAAATAAGGATAAATAGATATCAATTGAAAATGACACGACTTGAACGTTGCCAGAATCATGCAACTCAGTGGGAACAAAGCAGCAATTTTCTTTTCTTAAATGAATAAATACCCATCAGTGAGATAGGTTTCCACTAAAAACAAAAGACTGCATATGATTCTTTACTCTGCAGATGAACTTTTATCTGGTAGCATTTAATAAATTGGAGAGACAGCTGAAAGATCAGTGAGATGTAAATAGAAAGGAAATTAAAATGTATAAGAGTCAGTGCTTTGACATTCTTAGAGCACAGACTACATTAAGCATGTTCTCAAATTCCGGGCTTGTCTTTTCCATTTAATACTCTTGAAGTTTTACAAAACTAACATAGGGTGCTTTTAGGGACTGGCTTTACTTAAATGAGAAATGTAATGAAATAAAACAGAGAGACATCTCCCTAAATTACCCTGTCCAAAGAAAAACAACTGTTTACCTAATGGAACTGCAGCACAAAACTTTCTCAAATTTGGCAGAAATAAGCAATGTCCCTGAAAGGGCTATAGAATGGCTAGTGAAGAACTGAGAATTCCTATGGGGATTTTTGCATTTGGCTACCATAACCGAGGTGAAGAATCACCAGGAACCCCAGATAGACACATAAACCGATTTCCACTGATCTTCCATCAAAGTTACTGTGGCCAATCGAGAGAACCTTCAAGGCAATTCTTCACAATTATATTTTAACATCCTAGGAGCCAGGAGGCAACAAATGTGTTGGCGGCAGGGTTGTCAGCCTCTATGAAAATATATATGAGAAAGAATAATTGTGTACTTATGTCCATGAGCATTTTTTAATAGAATATTTCACAAAGTGTTTCAAGGGAATATTTTAAAATGCTTTACTGTCAATGGGAAATGAACTAGTGTGTATTACATCTATACATTAACTTCATTAAAGTATCAAATCAAGGATACTAATAGATATTATTTGCAAACATGATTTCGTAAAATGATTAACCTTTCCATGGATAATCAAGAAAGCGGAGGATTATCACCAGCATGAAGAAGATGTTATTAGACCAAGGAATGATTTACCACAGGTGGCAATTGAGGCATAGATTATAATGTAATTGAAAAGGGAATTGGATAAGCATTTGAAAGGGAAAAATATAACAAGCGCAGGGAAAACCTTTTAGAGTAGATAGCTCTGGTTGAAAACTAGCACTGATACAGGTACAATGAGCTGAGTGGTCTCCATCTGTGCTACAGTTTCAAAGATCATATGAATTTATCAATAGAGAATACATTCTTTCTGCTAAAAGGGGCAATATATAATTATTATGAATGTCATTAGTTTGCATATGTTGATTATCTTGATTCTCCAAAAGGCTTTCAGGCAGCAAATATCTTGCTGCAAAGTTTCACTGTGAGTTACATGCTACTGAAACATTTTATTGTTAATTCCTGTACATTGCCACTTTTTTGTACAATAGTTTTGGGTACGTCTATGCATCATTGTCATGTTCCTGTCACTCCAGGCAGTTATAAACACTCACTGCGTCTTCTAAATGGGCAAATAATGTAATCTCCACAAAAATTGCATTGGTGGTTATTGCTCAAAACGTCTTACTTTAAAATGATGTTACTCAAAGATCCTTCATCCTGAATGCTTCTCTGACTAAAGCATCCGCTTACTGTTGTAAAATCCTGTGATTCAATGGGGTGAGTTTCCATGCCAGGAATGGGGGAGGGGGGGGGGGGGGGGGGGGGATGTGGGGACAATCGTTTATTAGCAAGGAAACCCAGAGAAACAGTGTAAATGCCAGTGAACACTGTGTCTTGGGGGTTTGTTTTCAACTGACCAGCAATACATAACTTTTCCAAATTGAAGGAACAGGCTCCCTTATATCCTCTAAAATAAAAGCAAAATACTGCGGATACTGGAAATCTGAAACAAAAACAAGAAATGCTGGAATCACTCAGCAGGTCTGGCAGCATCTGTGGAAAGAGAAGCAGAGTTAACGTTTCGGGTCAGTTCCGAAGAAGGGTCACTGACCCGAAACGTTAACTCTGCTTCTCTTTCCACAGATGCTGCCAGACTTGCTGAGTGATTCCAGCATTTCTTGTTTTTGTGCCCCTTATATCCTCATTTTTCTTTAAACTTTCCATGAAGGACTCACCCTGCAAATATTGACTTTGCTCCTGGTGACCTCCTGCTGTGACCTCTGGAAGACCATGTCACATATAGCCTTAAGCAAACCAGATCAGAAGACCCTTGAATCGATTCCCAGCCTGTGCTGTATTAGCTGGTTTCAACCAGTAGGAATTGGCTGCATATTCTATGAGTTATGATGCCCTCCATATTTGAATAGCCTGCTGACAATCACTATCAGGGCTCAGATTGAAAAAGGTAACACCAGTGATGTACTGAAGAGCTACCAGTGCCCACAGAACTGTACCCCAGTTCTTCCAGTAGAGAAGGAGAGAAAGCCCCAGCTGCAAGAAGATACAGCCAAGAGCCTCTATAATGAAAGGCAATAATTGAAAATGTCTGTTTGCATTAATTAATGCTTTCTGCTAAACCCCGAGGGAGATTAATCTGATGGTAGTACACTTGGTCTTTGATATCATTGGGAGTGTGAAACAGGGGGCTTTTTTCATCCCCAACAGAAGACTTGCTAATTAGGCCACACATTTTTGTTTAGCTGCTTGACGGATGCTGAATTTGGGAATAGTAGAATCAGCCGTCTTAAACTAAATAGTAAAATTAAATGAGAAAAGTCATGCTTTAACGACAAGCTTCACACAAAGAGACTGCCAACTTGGGTGAGATAGCAGAGGTTATCTGGTGACTATGGAAACCGTACCCCAGCAACAGTCAGAGAGGAGGGTAGAAAACTGGAATCAGAGACAAGATTAAGAATGAAATATTTAACATAGAACATATTTAAACATAAAACTCATAGGGTTCGCTGTGTAATTGAGACTTAAGTAAAGAAAAATGTGCCCCTGATGGAATAACTCCTCCTTGTCTTTTGAAAGAGTGCTCAGGGGAATTGTATCACATCTGTGCCAAGTGACATTTATATTCTCTACATTCATCGCAGCTCTCTCTCTACTTTGTTTTATGAACACATTTACTTGAAACGAGACTGACACCGTCAGAACGCTTATCATCTTTGACCTCGTAACAACTTCACTTTGACTCCCCAAGGAGCTGAACAATAAGAGAAGTATTTACCAATGCTCTGCGTGGTTGTGTTTGCTGCCTTGGTGCAGCCTGATGGATTGTTCTGTTATGACAATAATATGCAGAACTGCTTCTGACATTTTACAGCTCTTTATTAATGAAGTGTGCCGTAAATGGAATCCAGTGAGTTAGAGAAAGGCTATAATAAAGCATCGCATCAGATATGCTTATATCCTACAAAATGAGGAATAAATGTCTCACTCCTGATTTTAATACTATCCTAAATTAAATGGCCACACCTGTAAAAATATTTAAAGCCTATGTTCAGGAAGGTTGGCCAGACAAGATTGTCGATTCAGCATCAGTTGGTACCTTTTGAAAGGGAGCTGGATTTATATCAGTTGAGAAGGTGTTTTGAGGGTTATATGGGTATTAACAACGTGGCTCAAGTATTCTTCAGGAGAGGTTGTGAAAATAAGTTCAGAAATAACTGGGTATTACCAGCTGACAAATGTTTAATGTTTATATGGCAATACCTGTCTGCTATTTTAATGGGTATTAATAGTGGGCATAGAAATATCATATCATTATGTTAAGTGTCCACTAATATCGCCAACAGTATTTCCAGTCCTTAACACTCCTTAAAGTAGTAAATTACAGAGTGGTTGGGGAGGGAGAGGGGATCCAGAATATTCATACTTGGGCTCCGGATAGAGTGGCTTGATAGGTTGAATCACATTTTTTCACTCTGGATTTTTGATGCTGGATTCTCTGCATCAAAACACCCTTTTAAGAATCAAATCTTTACCAAAAACTGTTCATCAAGATAAGGAATATAAGGATGCTACCGATTAGAACACTTGTCCATTTCAATCTCATCCTCAAATAGTGTGCTGCTCTCTCTGCACTCTCGAACTGATCAATGAGCTGCTCTCCCTCTGTCCCTATCTCTCGGTTTCTCTGGGCAGAAATTCCTGGAAACTGATGTCAGGTCGGGATCCTGTGATCCCGGCCTCTTCCAGCTTTCCCGAGGTGGCACTGAAGGTGAGTGAGGACCCCCCTCCTGGATCTGTTGGGTAAGTAATTAAGAAGTTGTTGAGGTTGTTAAGAAGCCAGTTATGAGCTGCTTTAGTCCTGAATCCTGGATTTTCCAGCCATGAAACCTGTTTTTTGACCAGTCAGCAATGTGCCAGGGTTACCAAGGCGAGTACACAGTGGGAAGATCTTTTTTAGTGAAACTGTCAAGCTGTGAAGGCTTTGAGCAGTTACACTGAAGAGCTCTAGCCATAGCCATTGTGGGTCTGCACTCTCTCAGAGAGTGCTTTCATGGCCAACTTCTTGAAAGGCACTTAACCTGTCTAGCATCTCATTCATCTTCAGCTGCACATCCCTGATGCCAGCCACCACAGTATGGAAGCAGCTTATGCAGCTCCGCCTTCTACCTCTGCTGAGGGTCAAGAGCAGAAGCCACACCACCACCAACTGCTTCAGCAGCAGCAGAAGCAACACCAACAATAGCATCAGCTGCCTTCTCCTCAGCCACTACTCCTCCACAGGGCAGATGGGATGGACACCGAGATCCAGCTGGAAGGAGGTGAGACCCCCAACAACGGGTCTAAAGGCAGAGGATCAGCTCCCTCGACATATTGGAGCACCAGTACCTCAGGAGGCTCAGGTTCTCAAGGCAGGTCACTACTGACACCTGCAGCCTCCTGGAACAAGATCTTCTTCACAGTGGAGCAAGTAGGCACGCATTGCCAATGGCCAGCAAGGTGCCTATCACAGGAGGGTAACCCCCCCACCCCATGTCTCCATCTCTCACCAAGTTGTGTGTTCTCCTCTTCTGCAAGCAGAGAAAGTAGAGAGGTGTGAGTGGTCATAATGGCTTATGTGGTGAGGAGGAACGGACATCATTTGTGGAGGGTGACTTTGAGGCATGGGTGCGAGAGAGCAATGGACTGAGGGTGAGCGTGAGTGTTGGCTGTTTGGATGGAGATGTGAGGTGCCTGCAGGGAGAGGAATGAGTGGAGCTGCAAGGTATGTTACCTTGAGGGGTTCTATGCAGGGGAATGCTGAGAAAGTCAGAGTGTGGGGTTTGTCACCTGAAAGTGTTATGCTGCTCACCTGTCATGTCCTCCTGAGGTCCTAGATCTGCTGGTGCACTGTCTCCAGGGTGGAAGGACCACAATCTTGCTGCTACCTTCCTTGGCCACTTCCATCAATGCCTGCTTTGTTGGAAAGGTTGTCCTCTTCCTCCTGTCCTCGGTAGAGCTCACTTCATTGCAGCCCCTCAGATCCTGTGGCAGGACCTCCAGGTAAGAGTGAGAGACCTGGTGGGTGTTGAGGGGGTGGGAGAGGTGGGCAGCCTTCCAAGGTCTCCTCTCCATTCCTGTAGTTGCTGCAGCCTGAAAAATCCATGTGCTGGTGAGCTTTTCTTACCCAGGCCATAGTCCCTTTAATTAGAAATCCTTCCTTTGACAAAAAGGACATGTTATCCTGCCCACCCTGCCTAATTGGTCGGGGAACCCGGAAGTGGGATGGCAATTGATTTGCTCCAGTAAAGAGCAACTGCTGGACACACTGTGCAGAGAGTCGGGTTCCAGATCCGAAAATGGTCCCGCCATTCAGTAAGGTGGTAAGACTCCGCCGACTTTGTCTGCACCCCCAATTGATCAGTGTGCTGCTCTCTCTCTCTCTGCCCTGTAACTGATCAGTCTGAGGCTCTCCCTCTCTCTCTTTGTACCCTCTAACTGATCAGCCTATAGCTCTCCCTCCCTCTCTCTCTCTCTATGTGCCTTACAAAGTAAACACTGAAGTTCTAACTCCTGCAAAAACTGTAGCCAAGTGAGAATGCAAGCAGTGAGAGTACAGAAAATCTGGATTGCTCCACACTTATAACTGATCCAGTTTGTCTGATTCATTGAGTAAAACAGATGTATTAAAAGTAACACATGTCTGATTGGTTACAGTGGGATATTGTTTTTTTCAGACAGTTCTTTATTTAAGCTGATGCTGTAATGAGTTCTTTATGTTGGCTGATGCAACATAATTGAGATGTGTGGAGTCCAGTTGGTCGAAGATATCAAACAGGTTCCTTACAGCTAAACTATTGTATACATTACAGAGCTAACTATTTACAGAACATTACTCTGAGTGTTACAGTTGCAGAGTGACGCTGGCTTGTAGTCACATGACTACGTCCTGGTAGCCCATTAGCGTATTAAGATCTTAAAGGGCATCACTCAAGGCAATCATACAACAGCTGCAACTGCAGAAAATGTGAGCAGATTAGCCCTAATTTGATTCAGTCTGGAATTATTTCACTCTCAGTGCTGCTAATGATATGAAGCATTTTACTTTTTTTTTTAAGAGATACAGCACTGAAACAGGCCCTTCGGCCCACTGAGTCTGTGCCGACCATCAACCACCCATTTATACTAATCCTACACTAATCCCATATTCCTACCACATCCCCACCTGTCCCTATATTTCCCTATCACCTACCTATACTAGGGGCAATTTATAATGGCCAATTAACCTATCAACCAGCAAGTCTTTGGCATGTGGGAGGAAACCGGAGCACCCGGAGGAAACCCACGCAGACACAGGGAGAACTTGCAAACTCCACACAGGCAGTACCCGGAATCGAACCCGGGTCCCTGGAGCTGTGAGGCTGCGGTGCTAACCACTGCGCCACTGTGCCGCCTTTTTTGAAAATTTGAAGTCTTAACCTGAGGCTGCAGGCAGTAATTTGTGGGATTATCCTACTCACAGTTTAAAAATAAATATTCTAGCAGGCAGTTATTTAGCTGACTAATCAAAAGAAAGCTAATGAACTTCCAAATGGTGCTTTAATAGTTCAGAATAGCTATTGATAAGCAGCCGCAAACCATTCCTTCCCCAGTTGGAACAGAAAGTGATTAAACTGGACAATTTAGGTCATCACAACTCTCTGTGCTGTATAGCTCCTGCACAGAAGGAAAGGACAAAGAATAAGTCATTCAGTTATTTCATTTTTAACATCATCATCAGAAAGTTATTGGACAGATTTTGGAGGCAATATAATTTACAGAATGTTTTTATGTCTCTGGAATAGAATTACATCAGTGAATGCAGACTAGTAAGTGGTTTATAAGGATACAAACTCACATTTGATGCCCAGTTATATTTAAATTGGAACACTTTTGCAGCATGACTTTTTGTACCAAGTTCACCCTGTTTACTCTATGTGGTGGATTTAATGGAGCACCTGGGCCTATGCAAACCATCGGGTATGGAGGTGCAGTGATTATGTTAATGGACTAGGAATCCAGAGATCTAGACTAATAATTGAGAGAGTTACAGTTCAAATCCTACCATGTCAGTTTGAGAATTTGAATTTAGTTTAAAAAAATAAAAGTGACCGTGTCACATTGTTGTAAAAACCCAACTGGTTCACTCATGTCTTTTAGGGAAGGAAATCTGTTGTCCTTACCCAGTCTGGCATATATGTGACTGCAGTCCCATACCAATATGGTTGACTCTTAACTGCTCTCTGGAATGAGCTAACAAGCCACTCAGTTATATCTAGGGCAACCAGGAATGGTCAGTAAATGCTGACTATGCCAGTGATGTTCACACCCTGAGAATGAACAAAGAAAGCTCTGTGCAGCTAGGCACAATTGCGCTAATGTTATAAGCACAACATTACCAATTCCAGCAACTGACCTTCCCAGGTGTTGGAAAAATGTTGGCATCTGGTAGCAATGCCAGGCTTGCATCTCAGTGTGGTGTCGGCAATGAGAGCTCAGCCAAATGGCAGGTGAAATTTAATGCAGAGAAGTATGAAGCAATTCATTTTGGAAGGAAGAATTGGGAGAGGCAGTATAAACTAAATGATATGTTTTTTAAGAATATATAAACATAAGAAATAGGAGAAGGAGTGGACCATATGGCCCCTCGAGCTTGCTCTGCCATTTTATACATTCATGGCTGATCTAAAGCCTCAACTCCATCTTCCCACCTGCTCCTCATATCCCTCGCTTCCCTGAGAGATCAAAAATCTATCTATCCCAGCCTTGAATATATTTAATGATGGAATATCCATAATCGTCTGAGAAGCGGAATTTTAAAGGTTCACAACATCCCTTTAAAGGCGGTGCAGGAACAGGGAGATCTGGGGTGTGTGTACACATATCTTTGAAAGTGGCAAGACAAGTTGAGAAGACAGTCAAAAAGGCATATAGATAATAGGCTTTATAAATTGAGGCATAGAGTTTAAAAGAAGGAAATTATGCTAAATCTTTATTAAATACTAATTAGGCCCCAGCTGAGGTATCGTGGCCAATTCTGGGCACCATACATGTGATTAATGTCATGGCCTTCGAGAAGATAGGGAGGCGATTTGCTAGAATGGTACCAGAAATGACAGACATCAGTTAAAACTAGAGAAGTTGGGATTGCTCTCCTTAGAGCAGTGAAAGTTACGACGAGATTTGATAGAGGTGTTCAAAATCTTGAAGGGCTTTGAAAGCATAAATAAAGAAGAAACTGTTTCCAGTGGCAAAAAAATCAGTAATCAGAGGGCACAGATTTAAAGTGATTATCAAAAGAACAAAAGGTGACATGAGGGGAAGAAAATTACACAAAACATTGTTGTGATCTGGAATGCACAGCCTGAAAATGTGGTGGAAGCAGATTTAATCATAACTTTCAAAAGGGAATTGGGTAAATACTTGCAAAGGAAACAATTACAAGGGAGTGAGACTAATTAGAGCTCTTCCAAAGAGCCAACACAGTTACATTGTGCTGAATGGGCTGTGTCTGTGCTGTATCATTCTATGATTTATGAAAGTGGTAGGCCTGGTACCCATGGTGTGCGTGGATGTTGTGCACCTTTGCAATTGGAAATACCCCTTGATATTCTCTCTTGCAGTAGTGGTGCTAAGACATTTACACAACAAGATTGCATCTAAAGCATAATGACAAAATAATGAAAGGGAATCTGTACAATAACGCTTAAAGAGATGCCACTGAGATCGGTATTGTCATATAGAAAAGAGCATGCACTTATATAGCGTCTTTCATGACATCACGACGTACCAAATTGCTTTACAGTCAATGAAGTTTATTTGAAGTGTAGTCACTTTTGTAATGCGGGAAACATAGGAGCCAATTTGCATACAGCAAGATTCCACAAACAGTAATGTGATAATGAGCAGATAATTTGTTTTTCAGTGATGTCAGTTGAGGGATAAATATTGGCCAGAACACAAGGAAGAATTCCCCTGTTTTTTCCAAAACAGTGCTATAGGATATTTTACATCCACCTGAAAGGGCAGATGGGTTTAATGGCACATTTGAAAGACCACAGCTCTGGCAGTGAAGTATTCCCTCAAATGTCAGCCTAAATTTTGTTCTTTAGTTCCTGGAGTGGGATTTGAACCCACAACCTTCTAAGTCAAAGGCAAAAATGCTATCGGTCAACCACAGTTGACACTTGACAAGAGCATGTACAAAATGATAAAAAGGAGGTATTTGAGAGGCTGGCAGTACCTAAAGCTGATAATTTACCAGGACCAGATGGCATGCATCCGAGGATACGGAAGGAAGTTATGGAGGAAATTGTAGAGGCACTGTCATAATCTTCCAATCCTCCTAGATATAAGGATGGTGCCAGAGAACTGTAAATGTTATACCCTTGTTCAAAAAAGTGTGTAAGGATAAACTCAGCAACTACAGGCTGGTTTCACCTCAATGGTGGGAAAGCTTTTAGAAATGATAATTCAGAATAAAATTAACAGTCACTTGGACAAGTGTGGATTAATTAAGTAAAGCCAACATGAATCGTGTTTAACTAACTTGATTGAGATTTTTGATGAGATAACATAGAAATGGTTGATGAGAGTAATGTGGTTGATGTGGTGTACGTGGATTTCCAAAAAGCATTTGGTAAAGCGTCACAAAATAGGCTTGTCAGCAAAGTTGAAGCCAATGGAATAAAAGGGATTGCGGCAGTATGGATATCAAGTTGGCTGAATGACAGGAAACAGAGAATAGTGGTGAATTGCTGTTTTTTGGACTGGAGGAAGGTATTCAGTGGGGTTCCCAGAGGTCAGTACTAGGACTTTTTCTTGATCTATATTAAGGACCTAGACTTGGGTGTACAGGGCACAATTTTGAAATTTACAGATGATACAAAACTTGGAAGGAATGTGAACCATGAGGAGGATAGTGATAGACAGACTGGTGGAATGGACGGATACGTGGCAGGTGAAACTTAATGCAGTGAAGTGTGAAGTGATACATTTTGGTAGAAAGAATGAGAAGAAGCATTAAAAAATAAAGGGTGCAATTTTAAAGGGGGTGCAGGCACAGACAGACCTGGGGATATATGTGCACAAATCACTGAAGGTGGTGGGGCATGTTGAGAAAGCAGTTCAAGACATACAGGATCCTGGGCTTTATGAATACAGGCATAGAGTACAAAAGCAGAGAAGTTATGATGATCCTTTATAAAACATTATTTCAGCCTCAACTGGAGTATTGTGTCCAATTCTGGGCACCACACGTTAGGAAGAATGTAAAGCCTTAGAGAGGTTGTAGTAAAGGTTTATGAGAATGGTTCCAAGAATGAGGGACTTCAGTTATGTGGCTAGATTGGAGAAGCTGTGGTTGTTCTCCTTAGAGAAGAGTGGGTTGAGAGGACACTTGATAGAGGTGTTCAAAATCATGAGGGGTCTGGACAGAGTAGATAGGGAGAAACTGTTCCCATTAGCAGAAGGGTCGAGAATCAGAGGACACCAATATAATGTAAACGGTGAAAGAACCAACTGTGGCATGGAAAACACTTTTTATGCAGCAAGTGGTTAGGATCCGTAATGCACTGCCTGAGAGTGCAGTGGCGGGGGGAGGGTGGGGGGGTAGAATCAATCATGGTTTTCAAAAGGGAATTGGAGAAGCACCTGAAGAGAAAAACTTTGCAGAGCTACAGGGAAAGGGCTGGGGAGTGAGACTGATTAATTTGCTCTTGCAAAGAGCTGGCATGGAAACGATGGGCTGAATGGCCTCCTCCTGTGCTGTAACCATTCTATGAGTCCAAGCCAAGCTCCCCAATCATCTAGTTAACTGCTAATATCATTTGTTGGGACATGCTTTTTAAAATTAAAAAAGGGAAATTCCATTTTGGTAATAACATTTAAAATTCTCAGTTTTCAAAACCAGATTATAATTTTGAGCCAGCTGGCAGGCTGAAGGAAAATCCTGTCTCCCTGGGTCAAGTGGTGTTGTTTGTTTTCAACTGAAGTACTGTGAGACTAAAATAAACCCTAAGGCAATAAGGCTGCACAAATACCAGGGATGTGTTATTACAATAATACTGACCTGAAATTACTAAGTCAATCACCTAAAATACAAATGTACTTGGATTGAAAATACTTTGCCAGAATTCAGCTGCACTGCTGAAAAAGGGTTAATAAAGGATCCTGTTGCCATCAGAATTTTGAAAGTAAGTTTGTGGCTTATCATTGAGTGCCCTTATATCTCGTCAATCTTGAATTTCAGTGTTTGACACCTTTAAATAGATGTATACACATACATTTTCTTCAGCTGTCTTAACTGCTGTTTTTTGCAGAAGTTATATCCAGTGAATAAGTTCAAGAGAAAAATTGCTTGTCAAATAAAGGATTTTTTTTTTTGCTGCAGCATCAGCATTATTAGGAAATCCATCACACTGACAGTTCTTGTTATCTCAGTAATATAATACCCCCCTTTCCATTTTTTGACAAGGGTGAATGCATCTGTAATCACGGTTGCAGTTTATGTACTATGTAGGATTATGTAGTGCGCTGGTATAAATACATAGGGATGGAAATACCGCAAGCTCTTTATGTCTCAGTTCCCTTTCTGAGTTTTGTTAACCCTTCTGGTGACTCACTCAATTGGCCTACTCTTCGAGTGAGTTTAGACTCTGAATGCCTGGATTTGTTGCAGCTCAGCCTGATCCTGTCTTCACCTGATAGTCACACATGTGCACTCTGCAGCTGGAATGGAAACTGTGACTGTATTTGCTTGTTTCTGCTTGCTAAGCCTGGGACTCAAATGCAAATTGTAGGAAACCCCAGCTGAGATCTGAAAAGGCTGGGAATGCAGCCTCGGAGTTCCTGACATGCACTTTACCAGCCAAGGGCATTTAACCATGGCAGGAATGTCTTTGGCAACTCTTTTATGCATCTCTTTTTACTTGCTGAGTCTTTTCTATTTGAAAGTGTTTTTTCTTTTAAAAAGAGGTTTCTAATTCGGAAGATTTCAACCTGTTTCTCCGGAGTAGCTCAAACTCACTCAGTTTCATGTATTCTACCCTGCATCCATCTTTGATTAAGCAAGAAGCTAACTGTTACATCAATTGTGTCCATTTACTTTTGCTCTGGCAGATGGTGCTATTCAGCTTGAAATGAGTTTTACAAAACTTGTCATTCTTTTCATGTTAGATCTGTGTTTATTTGGCAACAGTTCTAATCCAACAGGCATGCTGATTTTCTGTAATGAAAACATTGGGCGACACAGTGGCGCAGTGGTTAGCACCGCAGCCTCACAGCTCCAGGGACCCGGGTTCGATTCCGGGTACTGCCTGTGTGGAGTTTGCAAGTTCTCCCTGTGTCTGCGTGGGTTTTCTCCGGGTGCTCCGGTTTCCTCCCACAAGCCAAAAGACTTGCAGGTTGATAGGTAAATTGGCCATTATAAATTGTCACTAGTATAGGTAGGTGGTAGGGAAATATAGAGACAGGTGGGGCTGTTTGGTAGGAATATGGGATTAGTGTAGGATTAGTATAAATGGGTGGTTGATGTTCGGCACAGACTCGGTGGGCCGAAGGGCCTGTTTCAGTGCTGTATCTCTAATCTAATATAGAAAAAAATGTAGAAAACATGGACCATGTTCTGAAGGACTAATTCAATCACCTGTCGCAATGCTTACAAAGTTGCTCCCACCATCCGCGTGGAAATAAGCAGAACTACAATTTCAATTAAAACCCCGCATTCTTCATCATTCATCTTGTGTTGGCTTTTTCCAATATGACACAAACTTCGAACCACCTCAGTGAAAAAGTTAATAACCTGTTATTGAAAAATCTTGAGATTCTTCAATTGTGAGCAACAGGTGCCCTTTAATAAGGACAGCACCTTGTTTCGCTTTTTAAAGATTATACATAGTCAATTCTTCAGTATGATTTTCAATTGACACATATTATTATGCAGTATCTGTTGTGATAGTACGTTGGTTAGTATGTTAAGATAATGGGATGGATTCTATGAGCTCACTGCGGATCTCGGTGGCAAGCTCAAAAAATGGCGGCCTGTCTGCCAAAGAGCCACCACAGTCCTGTGCGCAGGCGCTGATACCATGTTTAAAGGACAGTCAGCCCTGCCGGGATATTTAAATATTTAAAGAACCATACACCAAAATTAAATAAATACATTTTGTTTGCCACTTTCCCACCCCGCCAAGAACAATTACGATGACTATTTGCCCTCTTCCCAAAAACACTTAACTTTTACATCTGATCTTCTCCGCCCCTCACCCGCCCACCCCCCCCCCCCTCCCGAAACTGCACAACGTTTAAGGTTCAACCCTTCCCACCATCCCTTGCACCCATGATGTTTATTTGACCCCGTTTCACCACCGCCCCCCCCCCCCACACTGATAAACTTACCTCCTCCCCCCTCCCCACCAGTGTCACACCTCATTTTCCCGGACGGGGAGCTGAAGGTGCGGGAGTGCTGGCCGCTGTACCGAAGATCACGGCGGGCCCTCACGATCTGAGGTAAGTACATGTTAATGTATTCATTTTATTAATTTGAATGTGTTAATTGTGGTTCCGTCGCCCAGCGGCTGGAGGGTGGCCACCACGGAGCTTCGCTGCCGACGGAAGTATCGGGCCGGGCCCTGCCGGCGCGAGGTCCATGTTAGGCCTCATCCGGAGCCATCTTCAGGTCCCCCAGCAGGATCTCGACATCAAGGGATGCTTAAAATCCAGCCCAATATGTTTGATAGAATAAGTATAGTCATCTGAATATCTATGTTTATGCATATATATATATATATATATATATACACACATCACATAATGTGATGTACTATCACGTGTTGCAGCCTTTTGCTCAGTCAGTAGCACATGTGAGCAGAAGCAAGAAGAAGCCTCCCAATATGGCTCTGTGTTCAACATCTATGCCAGCCTTTCGACTGTGTTTGTATTGGTCTAAAGCCCCAGATAATACAATATGGTGGCAGCAATGGTGAATCAGCAGCATTAACCAGCAGCTGAATCTACAGTTGGAATTGGATGCCATGCCAGAAGCGGTGCGACTTGACCATCGCTCCCACAATGAGTAGCGAGATTCGGATTCAGGTCTGCCTCAACCTGGCAAAGCAAAATTAGTCACAGTTTAAGCCGGAGAGACAGGGCAGTGTCGTGCTTGGGCATGGATTTCTTCCCACCGCCAACATATTTTTGCATCAAGCCCCTCCCACTTGCAAGCTCAAAGCCCAAGCTGCCACAACACGGCTCAGGGCATGACACCGACTCAGCTCCATAGACATCATGGTTAGCTGCAGCTCCCATGCTGAGACTTGCTCCTTAGGGGAAAAAGTGATAGAAGGCTAAGGTCATGGCAACCAGATTCCCCAAAATGAACTGGAAAGTATCCAATGTCCCGGGTGAGTTCAGATTATTTAAACTCCTTCAACAGCACGTTCCAAAGCCTCGACCTCTACCACCTAAAAGGACAAGAACAACAGACGCATGGGAACACCCCCAATTGCGAGTTCCCCTCCAAGCGACACACCATCCTCACTTGTAACTATATCACCATTCCTCCACTGTTGCTGGGTCAAAATCCTGGAATTCCTTAACAGCACTGTGGCTATACCTACACCACATGGACTGCAATGGCTTAAGAAGGTAACTCACCACTGCCTTCTCAGGAGCCACTGCGGATGGACAATAAATGCCGGCCTAGCCAGTGATGCTCACATCCCGTGAAAGAATTTTTAAAAAAAGAGGATGGAGTTATGCTTCCTGGATCATGAAGGTGTGATGCTGAAAAGCAAGCCATAAAAATCAGGATTGCAGTAGGAAAGGAAGGGCTATGCAGAATAAATACCTCTGGTTTGTCAGATGCTGAACAGAAGGATCCTGAAAAGTTATGCTCAACACGGCATAGTGGCACATGACAGAAAGGTCTTGCTGCATGTCTTCTTCAAACGGAAACCTGTTGCGTTTGGATCAAAAACCCTATCGCCTACACAAGTAAATTACACTAATGTTGAATGGGAAACCCATGCGCTTGTCTTTGGGATCACCAGGTTCCACATATACTTATTCAGGAAGGAGTTCACAGTTGAGACAAACCGCAAACCCTTGGAAATGATCTGGAGAAAACCGCTTACTGGTGCACCACCTCGACTCTAAAGATTACGCATTAAGATACAAACCCAGTAGTCAAATGGTCCTATCGGACACTCTAAACAGACTGCCTAACCCTGGAAAGGCACGAGACATACCACTTGACTGGCAGGTTGAACGAAGTGTGTGCAAGCCTCGGGAATGTCTACAACATCGACCTGATGTGCTTTTGTCATCACAAGCGAGAGGAGCTCCGGAGAGAGACTTCTCAAGACCCTCTATTCAGAGCCCTGTGGTAAATCATTGCAGATGGGGGGCCCTGAAACTATCCAGAAGACTCCCATGGATCTGAGAACATATTGACCATGGGGGGTCGAGATGGTTATTTCAAAAGGAGTGCTCTTCAAAGCACATCAAGTCCTAGTTCCAGCATCACTTCTGTCTGACATGCATGATCAGCTCCACCAGGGCCACATGGGAATAGAGAAGACAAGACGACTTGCTCATGAGTCAGTATCCTGGCCTGACATTAGCAAGGACAATGACCAGGCACTGAGGGCTTGTGAGGTGTGTCAGGTGCACCAAGCCAGTTAGCCCAAAGAGCCGCTCCAACCACATGACATCCCGTCCTCACCATGGACCAAGCTAGCAACAGACCTATTCACCGTGGGCAAGGAAGACTATTTACTAGTGACTGGCTATAACATGAAATTCAAAATTGTTCAAAACAATTCAGGACATGTCGAGTGCAGCACTGGCCATCACTGATAGTGCCATCTTCAGTATCTTTGGTGCCCCAATGGAAGTGGTATCAGACAACAGTCCACATTACAGTGGGAAACCATTTCAGCACACGTGTGAAAAATGGGCTATTAATGTCATCATCCTTGTTCCAATGGAATGGCTGAACGCATGGTCAGAACAGTCAAGTCGCTGGTCAAAAAGTACACAAACTGTTCAAGTCATCCAGGTTGTGTTGCTACATCTTCGTGCAACTCCATTAGACTCTGGATTATCATCACCAGTGGAGATTCTGTTTAGTCAACCAGTGAGAGCCACTTTACCAAGCTATCACCTCACTAAGTTGTCCAAAATCACAAAGCAGATACATCAGAAACAAAACAGGATGAAAGGCATGTATGATGTATGTGCAGGTGCTGCATTACAGCCACTTTACATTGGCCAAAAGGTGAGGGTCCTACATCCACAAGAACAGACGTGGATTCCAGCAGAAGTGTCAAGGGTATGCAAAGAACCATGAGCTTATGAGATGACGCCAAATGGTGCAATACTCAGAGGCAATCAGTCTCACTTCAATGGACTCTCTGCCAGCCACAAACAGGGCAACCAACCAGCATCGCCTATGCACATACATGTTCATTTTTTTGATGGGGCGGCAACAAGCAACACACCGAGCACACCAACAACTAAGGACAGTAAGTCCGAACTAGGGGTCAGCAGCATGTCCAAACAGGGACACCAGGGTCCATGGTAAAAGATGTTGAGGTCCATGACTGGTAATTTCAAGGATGAGAAATTTCCCATTGGCTTCTTCTTTCCGACCAGAGCGGCTTAAAAAAAAATTGCACTGTCAGTTTCACAGTTGACAGCTGACCGGTGCTGGGAGTAGGAACGGTGCTTCCGAACTTCAAACAGATTCTGGGTTTTCTGCCAGGTTAGGATTTTTTTTTTTAAAAGCCCCCGGAAAACTACAAAGCTCCAAAGTTTGGAAACCGCTGTTCCCACTCTCAGCAATAGTCAGAGAGAGAGGGGGCAAGTGAGTGAGAGAGAAAAAGAGAGAGTGTAGGGGAAGCAAACAGAGAGGGGAGAGGAGGAGAGAGACAGAGAGAGGGACAGAGAGAGACAGGAGGGAGAGAGGGGGGAGGGAGAGGGAGAGAGGGGGCAGAGGGGACAGAAAGAGGTGGGACAGAGAGAGAGAGAGAGAGAGAGAGGGGGGAAGAGGAGAGAGAGGGGTAGGGGTGACAGAGAGGGGTGGACGGGGTGGGACAGAGAGTGCGGGAATGATGCAGAGAGGAGAGGGAATGACACAGGGAGTGTAGGGAACGACACAGGGAGGGTAGGGAATGACATAGGGAGGGTAGGGAATGACACAGAGAGTGGGAACATAGAAAGGGGAAGAAAGAGAGATGCATAGCGAGAGAGAGGAGGGAAAGAGCATGATCAAGATCACTCCTGACAGATGAACATCTATCCAGAATACTACAAGTATGCAGACAGACATTGACTACTTGTGCAAGCAAAAAGGAATGCTAGGTATCTCATTAAATCCGTGTCCAACATAGTGATAAGAAAGTAAGTAATATTAAGATACATTTTTAATGCCTTTATCTTTCTGAAATTGTCTCACCAGCCCCCTATGTTAAGATAAAAACTCTAATGTCCCCCCCCCCCCACCATGTGCAAAGGTTGGACACCCTCTTATTTCTCTGTCCCCTCTCTCTCTCTCTCTGCCCCTCTCTCTCTTCCCCTCTCTGTGCCTTCCTCTCTCTCTGTCTCTCTCCCCCACTCCCTAGCAGCTGGGTTATTTTACAACACAAATTTAAAGGCTTGTGTTATGTAAACTCATTTTACAATGGCAAAAGTCACTTAGAGAATGTCTCAATTTCTACGACATGCATTACTTTCACTTAGGACACAAATTCAGTGACACGTTGAAAGTTGCTGGACTTTTACTTCTACATAAATGTCTTAATTCTGCTGCCATCCATTTGGAATCACATTGTTCCAGAACTTGTATTGAGGAGAAAATGGGCACGAAAATCCAAGGAATCTCCAGAATTCAGAACTGTAATTTACTAATGAATACAACAGTACCTTGTAAGGGGGCTGAGTGATATTGGCAAAAACAGGATACTGCTGACCTGTATACAATAGTTAGTAAATACAATGTAACATAGATTAAGGTTTATTAAAGCTATGGTAAACGGTCTACAATTTCTTAACAAAATCCATGCTGCATTTGTAAAAACTGTTGGAAAGACATTGTAAAAAATTATTGTGTTTCAATGACCATGTTAGAAACAGTCATTAACTGATTTTGTTTTGTTGCGAATTGTATTAACGGTCAAGTTTTACAAGTATGTCAAAAAATTAGTAACTGCAATATGCATCATTTACTATCCAATTTGAGGGTAGATAATATAAGTGGTAAATGTCATTTGAACGTTATCTGTATCATATAATTACATTATGTTAAAAGTGCACCTTTGCTAACAGGTAAGAGATTTGGCTTAGACATAAATTGGATAGTCTGGAGTACAATCTTACAGATCATGACTAAACATTTTATAACTGAATAATACATGCAGTAACAACTGTTCAACCTTTTGCAGAAAAGCTTTTTGTTAGTAATTATCTTGTCAGAGCTGAATCAGAATCAACAGTGATAGCCTGAGATATAGACAAAAGTGAATTTAAGAGAATCGTGTTATTGAAGGCACTTAAGGGCGGTCTTTATTTGTAATTATGTTTATCTAATTTTGCCACTAGCTTTGGTATTTTTGTCTGAGAGATTCTGTTGTTTCTGTATTTTCAAATCCAGGAGCTAGTTTCACAGTCTGCCAAGATGAGTAAATAGTCATGGCTACCTACCATTAATCTCTTTCTCCCTTCCTGTCCCACTCTGCCTTTTCTGTACATGACTCTTCTGAAGTACTATTTGCTCCATCCTATAAAGTTCTCATGATTTGGACATCACTGCCCTTTTGTTGGATGCCCTGTCTTCAGACACATATTACAAGCAGGTGGAGAAGTTGCACAAACATTGACCATTATGGGTTAAATTGTCTTGTGACAACAACAGTGTGAGAAATAGTCCATCTTCCTATTGCTGATTTTTTTTACTGCCTCACTTCATTAACCACAATAACAATCCTCTCCTTGAGTTTCATGGTTTTTTGGATGAATTTGCACTGCTGACACAGTATGAGTCCACAGAGGTCATCCGATAAGGTTCATCTACCACCCCGTGATATGGTGTAGACTAGCCCCATTCTGTCAACAAAAGTAATTTGCATTGGCATTGCATACTATATTTCTTGCTTGCTAGCTAATACAGTTTTCCTGCTCTCCATTGATATTTGTATGCTTAGCTACTTTATTTATAGGGAGAAATTAGTTTTAAATCAGACTGTGATTTGATGGCAATAGATTGGCTATACAATTTATGTACAGATTAATTGCTCCCATGTCCATGGCTGAGTCAATAATTTTGTCAAATGCCCATGGTGCAACATGTCAGTGCCTATTCCTGCTTCAGGATGATAAAACAGACAATGTAAAAATCACACCCTCATGTAGTTGTTACAAGGTCTGGTCGAATCAGCTGATAACCAGTATGTTTCCAAACGTAGACAATAACTTGTGGATTTGCATTCCAAATGTTCACGTTGCAGTTGAATATTCCATGTAGTGTTTATTGTAATTTTTTTTCTATTCCACAAGGGCTACTTATCCATGTAAATATTAGAGTTGAACTATAAGGATCTTCTTATTCTTAAAGGAAGGGGGACGTTGTGATAGTACATTGATTAATATGTTATGATAATAAGTTTGATCGAATAAGTGTAGTCATTTGAATATATGCTCATGCAAATATATATATCACAGGTAGTGATATAATATCACGTATTACAGGCATATTGCTCAGTTACTAGCAGAAGCAAGAAGAAGCCTCCCATTAAAGCTCTGCGTTTAACCTCTACACCAGCCTTTCAACTGTGTTTGTATCAGTCTAAAGCCCAGATAATACAACAATATCCAATACATTTGCCCAAAGTTACTGACGCCTGGGAACAATGTGCGAGGTGGCTGGTAGCCAGTCTGTCAAAGAGAGAAAAAAATAGATTTCAAAGACAATGAGAGAGAAGCGAGAGCAACAATGAAAATTCCAAAGACAGAGAGAGTTAGAGACAGGAGGAAAACCTCTCTCAAGACAAGTGAGAAAAAGAAGAAAGCAAAATAAAGATGATTCTGGAGATAAAGAGAATGATGAAGAGAGATTACTTACCTGCACTTTCTGTAAAATCCTATTATATCTATAATCACTAGTTTTTTCTTGCATCTCTCTTTTTTATGAAGCTTTTTAATAAATAAACGCAGTGAGGGCCAATTTCACGTTAATGATTGAGAGAACTGCCTTAACCATTCACTGTGTCTCTGTAATTAGAGCTGTTGTTATCTATATCATATACCAACCCAGAGAGGTGTCTTTATGCCATTTTAACCCTATCCACCTTGTGGAAATCAGGTGAGTGGGCTGTTAAAATTGGCCAAGCCATTTACCCACCCTGAAATCACTGGGAGCTGACCTTCTGCAATTTTTACCTGCTCAACTGAGGCGGCAAGGACACCCACCCAAAGCCAGAGGGATCCTTCTTAACATGTGCAAGTCAGGTCCCAATGACATCAGGTGCTGAATGCAGTTTTTACTAGGCATCTGAGTGGGAAGCAGCAGCGTTTCCCACCAGAACAGGCCAGCGGGGTAAAGATTGGGGCCAAAAGAGACCCAAAAAGGTGAGTTTAGGCTTTTTTTTTTGCCTCTGTTATGGGGCAGGGGGGAATGCTCCTTTGGGCTTCACAAGGAAAGCTCAGGCCTCCCCTTTCCTTTTCAAACAGACTGCAGTGAAATGGACTGACAATCAATCCCGCCACGTATCTTCTGTCAGCAAGTAGCATGATTTTCTGCTGCAACCCACCAGAAACAAGAGTGAAGTTGGCCGTCGGGATTTAAATGAGGCCTAGGAGTTAAAATAAATCAGGTCTCATAATTGGAGCACCGAAAACTGGCCTGCTATTAAAAGTGGGAACATGTTATAAAGGGGCTACTTTCTTCATGGAAATAAATTATTAGCAAACTTTTGGGGTTGTGGTTTGAGGAGGGGAAGAAAAGCTAAAGGATCATCTGCAAAGTTTGCCATGATTGTATCCACCTGATAAAGCCACATGACTCAAATGTGTCATTATGGAAAACTCAGCAGATGATAAAGCAGTTTGTCAAATATTCTTTCATGACCAGAAGTCCAACATTCCTTTGGTTCAGTCAGGCCAGTACACCAAGTGAGTTGAGTTCAGAAGGGCCTCACTGACAGAAATTGCCTGGACCTTTATAGGATTATATTTTGCAAATGCTTTTCAAGATTTGTCTCCTTATCACCAACACCAAATCCAGGGTTGTGGGAAGACCTGGTCAAACATTTGCCTCAAGGGCAAGTGCCAGAGCTTACACCCACCAGGAGCCCAAAGTGGGATTTTTTTTTTTTATTTGTTCGTGGGATGTGGGCACGTTTGGATAGACCAGCATTTATTACCCATCCCGAATTGCTCTTGAACTGAGTGGCTTGCTAGGCCATTTCAGAAGGCATTTAAGAGTCAACCACATTGCTGTGGGTCTGGAGTCACATGTAGGCCAGACCCGGTAAGGATGGCAGATTTCTTTCCCTAAAGGACAATAGTGGACCAGATGTTTTTTTTTTAAGAACAGTTGACAAAGGCTTCATGGTCACCATGAGATGAGCTTTTAATTCCAATTTTTTTATGTACTGAATTCAAATTTCACCATCTGCCATGGTAGGATTTGAACCCATGTCCCCAGAGCATTAGCCAGTGCCTCTTGAATACTAGTCCAATTACATCACCACGACGGCACCGCCTCCCCAAACTCCTCCTTATCACACAAACTCCAGCAGGATTAGTGCTGGAAGGCGCTAACTGGGTTTATGACCCTAACATTCTCCATTGAATGGCAATAAGTTTATTTTTTTTTCTATTTTCCGTTCTAGTTTTCTACCTTTCTGAGCTAAAGATGTTTGTTTCTTGCTGGGGTATGTTACCACAGGTGCCAGTTGCCCTCCAGTACCTTGCCTAAGTGGTCATTCTCCACATGTGAGCCATTGGGGCATCAAAATAAACTGATCCAGTCCTCATTCAACATCCAAACCTGCACGCTGGGTAGAGATCAGGAATGGTAACCCAAATAAATTTTGCTGCCTTTATCTGAATTAAAGAGTGGAAATCAGCCATACATTAAACTTTGCGGCACAGCATTGAGTTCAGTTGTGATGACTCCCTCATTTGCAGATTCAATAGAGACTTGGGCAAGATACTGGAAACCAGGCTTTCTAACGAAGTGTACCCAAGCACAAATTATTGCCATCAGGATAAAATATTGACCAGTCGCGATATCTAACTACACAGTTTCTTCAAGTAGCTCATATTGAAATATCTAAAGGGTGGGAAGTGGTGATAATTAAAGAGGAAACTCAATGCTGAAGCCAAAAAATTATTCCAGAGGTCACTGAAACAATTGCAGCAACTTCAGAGTAAAATGGAAAGCGTTTGAAATATAAAATGTATCCTTTTTTCATTCCGACATACAAAGCCAATTCTATACTTGATTACTGAGTGTCAATCACAGCATATAATGAGAGGCATAATGTTGACCAGTGAGTGGCAGTCAATTGAATAAGGCCCAATGCTGTGATGTTCCCCTGACACAGATGCCAATCAACATGATTTCCCTCAGAGCCTCTTGCAGAAGAGTCCAGGAGCTAGTGTCAGCTGAGTGGCATCCTGTCAGGTGTGAAGACCCCAAAATGGCAGTTGTCTACAGGAGAGAGAAAAATAATTGAAAATATCCAGCTTCCCCTAATAAGGTAAGTGAGTTTTAACACCGGGTGTTAGGAAATCAATAGAAATGTTCAGAATGTATTTGAAAGTGAAACCCTCACTATGACTTTCTCCGTTATCTTTCAGCACTTTTAGCAGATTAAGGTTCAATGCATTTACATATCATTCCTATGTTCACTATTTCTAAGACAATACTGGATAGAGAAACTGATCATCCAGTAATATCGGCAGCAGTAGCTTCTAGGGTCATAGCTGTAGTGAGGCTACTGCAACCTGACTCCCAAATAGTTTTCATGGGCTGATACAGCACAGGAGGCAGTCATTTGTCCCATTGTGACTGCGCCAACGTTTTCATGTTCCATTTTATGATCTGGTTGGGAACCATTTACGGCAGCAAAAAAAAATTTACGAACAAAATCTAGGCTGTCAATCCTAGTGCAGTACTGAGGGAAAGCTGCAATGTTGGGAGGTCCCGTCTTTCGGATAAGACGTGGAACTACAGACCAGTCTGCCCTCTCAAGTGGATGTAAAAGATTCCACAGCATTATTTCAAAGAAGAACATGGAGTTCTCCCCTGTCTCCTGGCCAATATTTATCTCTCAACCAATAGCATTAAAAAGGTTATCTTGCCAATATAACACTGCTGTTCATGGGACTTTTCTGTGCACAAATTGGTTGTTGCATTTCCAACATTACAACAGTGACTAAGTTTCAAAAGTACCTCATCGTCTGTGAAGCACTTTGGGATGTCCTGAGGTCATGAAAGATGCGATATAAATACATGCCTATCTATCAGTTTCCCTTTCTTTCTTTCCGTCACAAGATATATATTCCTTTAGGAGTATTCATATGATAAGCCATACTGTTGCAAGCTCCCAGCCCTAATGAATGATTGATTATCCAATCGTCACACAATACAGAATTGTTTTCTTGCTAAATGCTTTGCAAAAAAATTATTATCTGAACAGCAACTGTCAGCCCAACTGATGAGAATACATTTTAATCTTCTTTTACCTGTCATGCAGTATATGCAGCTATGTGTCATGGATTCATGGCGAGTTAAGGAGGTTGGACACTTAAGATAGTGGTAGATCGCCAAGGCTTAAAAGGACTGGCATATCACTGGCATTCTGTCTGATATTTTCAGACACTTACAAATGGTAATGAATTGTTCAGTAATATTATGTCTTTACTTCAATTTCCTACCCTTTGCCTGTGGCATAATTGGCTGGGACTGGTAACCCGGGCAGGGGCTACCTGGTACATACCACAAGTTGCCATTCTTCATATGTGACTATGAGCCTAGACAATAAGATCTAGAATTGGTCTGCAAGGCGCCCATCTTTCGGAAGCTACTCGGACTACTAAGACCCTGATATGGCAGGCAGGAAGCGAGTGCACATTTCCAGCCAGAACTGCACCTCCTGCCATATAGGTAAGGATAAAAACCATGGGTTCAATTTTACCAGCCCTCTGGAGATGGGCCAGCAGACAACAGGGATCATAAAATGGTGGCGGCCGACGGCGGGAGGGAAGCCCAATGTTGTTTTGGGGTATTTTGAGAAGTGGGAATGGCAGCAGGACTGCGCCCATCGATAGAAGGTAGGTGGCCAATTAATTCAATTAAGTGGCCAATTAATAGCCACTTTACGCTCCTGCCGGCATCTTACTGGCATCAAGATGGGCTCTGCCGCATGGGGAAACCACTGATGGGGAGGGGGGTGGGCCATCCTTTTTGGGAACTTCATGGCCCATGGTGTGGCCCCCGGCAGCCGTGGATGCCCCAGCGCCTCCGACACCACTCCGATCAGCGGGCCTGTGTGCCTAGCCCTGGCACATTCAAAAAAATCCTTATCCACCCTTCGAGGGCATCTGAACATGGAGGTGCTCTCTTCTCCCTGCAGCAATGCCGAGCTGCCGACCCTCTGATTGAGACGGCAGCTTTGAGAGGCACACTGCCATCTTTAATTGGATGGTGGTCTCTTAATTGGCCACTGCCAGTAAAATCGGCCCCGGGGTCCCGCCGACCACCCATGCGGGCTCAGAATACGCTTTCAGTCCCAGCAGTGGGACTTCACTCTTGCCAGTAAATGTCCAGTCCATATGTCCTTTACCCACACCTGAAACAGACATTTGGTCTTCAGCATATGCAAATGCGAGGTTTATGCCTTTTGAGGTCCCGTTTCCTAGACTGGTTCGGCCTTATTTTCAGATCCCTGATCGCCACCACCATGATCCCTTGATACCCTGCACCCCAGTCTTGTGATAGCCAACCAAATTACCTGATTTTTCACTACTCTTCGGCAGTGGGCTGTTGTGCCTCACCATTCCTAATACTTTCAAAGCCCAAGGCCCAGTATCTGGAGAGCCTCAGGTCACCATTCAAGCCTGGATGCTGGCCTACTATAATGATAGAAGGCCTCACTGTCGAGTCTGAGGACCACACACTTTCCACTGCAGTTGCTGAATAACAGTCAGGAGTAGGGACCATAGATGAATTTTCAGCAGCTCACCTCCCTCCCTAGCTTGTGGTTGCTGGTGTCAAATGCAGTGCCCCTATCATCATCACAGCTGTGATCATCTAACTCAACACAGACCAGGGTTCAAAGCAGGGATTTTGCTTGTCTTTGTAGATTCCTTGCTCACTCAACAGTGTCTATACCAACTGAAAGCAATAAGGAACCTCATGAATAAGAAGCAAAAACAAAAACTACAAATTTAAAAATTGCAAAAAAATTAAAATGTAAATTGGTGCTTGTCCATAATTTCCCAGAATACAATAACAATACTCTGAAATTTGCCAGGTTAGGGCACATGCTTGTTATTGTAATCACAACTAAAACATTTAAAACCAATACTTGCAGAGTAATTTACTTGTAAAAAAAAAATGTTTTTCCTTAACATCAATATGTCTTTAACAAAAATATCATCATTGACAAAAAGAAATGAAAGAAACAAGTTATTTCTCCTTCCTTCCTACATACTTTCAATTAACCTATCTGGTTTCTTTCTCTTTCTGTCTGGATATCTTCTTCCCATTTTCATTAGCTTGACTCTGCTCTCCCAACATCTCAGACTGTGTTGATGCTGAACTTTGACTACCAATCCCACTTCATGGTTGGGACTGTGAAATTGATTGATTAGTCTCAATCAAAGACCCTGATTCACTTTGCTCGACCAGTGGATTCTGTGATAATGGCAAACATTCATTTTCTTTGTGACTGTCACTTTCTTTTTGACTTTCACTTGGGACTGTAGGCACTTAGACTATAAGAGGTTTCTCATGTTCTCCCTTTGTCAGATTTCCTCTTTCAAGTCAATGATTGACATGACACTGACAGTCTCTCCTCAACCTTCACTAGATATGTGAATGCACCTAGTCTTTATACAACAACAACAAGCACATACTTCTACTTATCACCTCAGTGTTTTTCAGAATTACCTTCTGACCTACACTGAACTCTCTAAGTTTCATGCCTTGAGTATCATGACTCATCTTTGCTCTGTGTTGCTTTTCTCTTAACTTGCTATTGATGTCTGGCTTAAGAAAACTAAACCTTGTCCTAGGAGTGTGTTTAAACCTATTGTAGACTGTGGGATTAAACAAAAAATTGGCTAGCCTGTGTCAAAGAGAGACATAGACATTGTCATGAAGGCCTATTTGTCATATAAACATCAATTTTAAACTGTTGCTAGAGTGAAGAGATGACTTGTTTGAAGAGACCAGCAGTGGCTGGAAGAATATTTGCATATTAAAAGACAGTGATTGAAGAGACAAAAGAATTACGCACTGATTAAATTAACAAAGATTGGGCTGGGCAGTGGTGATCCACATCTAGTCGCGATGGGAGACAGCACTACACCCCCTCTCCTCCCCCACCGAGAGCTTTGGAATCCACAAAAGACGCAGGATAGTTTGTTGAAATAAACAGTCACATGACTAACCTGCTGGCCATCTTGGAGTTTTGAACTGTGCTCACAGGACAGTTTGCAACTGAACCTGGAACAAGACAGCTCTCTCTCCTGGCTGGTTCTCTCTCACTTTCTCCCAAACTTTTGGACCCACTGAAGACAGGTAAACCTCAAGAGAGAAAAGACCCCTACATCCAAACAAGTTAAAGCGTGCTTATAACCTGTGACTTTTCTAATATTTGTCTGTTCCAAAGAAGGGTCACTGACCCAAAACGTTAACTCTGCTTCTCTTTTCACAGATGCTGCCAGACCTGCTGAGTGGTTCCAGCATTTCTTGTTTTTATTTCTCATTTAGCAACTGCTTCCTTCCACAAAACTTGCAACACAATTTCATTCTTAGTTGAGGCATAATATGATTCCAGAATCTCATTGATCTCAGAATAGTCCAAAGTATTGGGGTCTTGTGGACAGCATTGGTTAAACACCACTTTAAATGCATCCAGCCCCATCATGGTGAAGAAAACATTCACCTTGTCCACATCTCCGATTGTTAGATTTAAGCCAAATGTGTAACCGTCGTTCATAATTAAACCTGTCCTATTTGTTAGGGTTGAATTCCCCCTTCATCCCAAGATATATCCTCAGTGCCATATTTTTTTAAATTATGCACCCACTGAGTTGTAGCTGAACATGAACTGCAGACACATGAAGCAATCTTTCAAATCGCTCAAACTTCCTCAAAATCGACTTCGGGAGTTCAAAAATGTGTGTCAGAATGCTCGTTAGACTGTAACCTCTCAAATGAGTTGTAAATAAAAATCAATCCTATCCTTTTGTCACCATGTTTCCATTGTGTAGAAAAGTGCAAAACTATTCTGGTCTTAATTGGGAGCAGCCATGTTGGAAACTTTATTTACAAACAGCAATGAAGTAGAACCATAGAATCATAGAATAGTTACAGCACAGAAGGCAGCCATTCAACCCATCAAGTGCATGCCAGCTCTCTGAAAGAGCAACTCAGCTAGTCCCACTTCCTCACCTTCTCCCTGCAGCCTGGCAAATTTGTTTCTCTTCCGATAATTATCCAATACCCTTTTGAAAGCTACAATTGAATCTGCCTCTACCAGACTCTCAGGCAGTGCATTCCAGATCCAAATAACCTGCTGCGCAAAAATGTTTTTCCTCATGTTGCCTTTGGTTCTTTTGCCCTTCACCTTAAATCGGTATTCTCTGGTTCTCGACCCTTCCACCAGTGGGAACAATTTCTCCCTATTTAACCTGTCCAGACCCCTGATGATTTTGAACATCTCTATCAAATTGCCTCTCAACCTTCTCTTCTCTAAGGAGAACAGCCACAGCCGCTCCAATCTATCCTTGTAACTGAAGTCTTTCATCTCTCAAACCATTCTTGTAAATCTTTTCTGCACCCCCTGCAATGCCATAATAATGGTATCCTTTATATTCTGTTGCTTTTCCTCATCCTTCCTAAACAAAATGTATCACTGCACACCTCTTTTTCCATGAAATTTCATCTGCCATGTTTCCACCCATTCCACAATTCTGAGCATGTCCTCTTGAAGGCCATACCTGGGTGACTGATCAGGATGAGAAAGAGTAAGAAATTGAAACACAGAAGTCCTGCAGGTCAGGTATTAAAGTATACAGCTCTGATTTTATTTGTTTCTTTCAAGGGTGCTGCTCAGTTAAAGAGCTGCTGGCCTCTGATTAGCCAGCAGCTTTTGAGAGGACGGGACTTCCATCGGCGGGGCTATTGATCCTGTGGACGGCCCACCTCAGTCCAGTTATATGCCTAATTGGTACTTGATTCGGCGGGCCTCCCACAGAAGGGGTGACGTGGGGTTCTCAGCAGCACTTTTGCTGCAGCCCGGGACCCCTGTGCCCCAGATAAAATCACGGCTCTGGATTTATGACACTGACAGGATGACATTATTAGCAAGGCACAGTGGTATCCGGATTCCATTTACCAAGATGCTAGAAGATTTACTTCCTCACTATTAATCATTGTACGACAACACAGATGTTGTAATATTGAATGAGGTAAAGGAAAGTTCCAGGGATGGTTTGATGAAATCATGTTTGAGCACTTGACATCATTACCTTGCAGTCTGTTAGATTAAAAGTTAGCCATGTTTGATACTTCATTTTTTAATCTCTCAATGCTGATTCATGTATCGAGGTGATTGAACACCTGCTCTTTTTCCCATTTTCTCCCCTCCTCTCCTAAAAATGTTTACTCTTTCATTGTGACACAGTTCCATGATAAGGCAATCACTCTCTGGTACTTCTTCCAAATGGCCTCAATGACAATTGCTGGTACACAATTTAACTGTGGAGGACATGACAGCTGAGCCTAAGCCTGTCCTGACCCCAGTGCCAGCATGCACCCACCTTCCAATGGGAACCACAATATGATAATTAGGAACAGGAGTCCTGACCAATATTCCTTCCCTAAAACACAAGCACTATGACCAGTTGTGATGTCGTGAAAAAAAAAAGCCAACAGTGATGTCACAGGAAAGCTGGAAGGTGATTAATTGGTAAGTCACTGCTGTTAGGGAATAGCTCTAAATCGATGGCTTAGGAACTAAGGTAAGAAAGGTCGACAGTTTATTTTCATATATAGTAAGTAGTGTTTCTTTAGGGAGTTCTGTAGTAACGAGGACCAGGGAAGAAGGACCCCAGAGTAATTGATATTATTTGGTATTAAGATCTTCTAAAAGGTTTAATTTAAAGGGTTAAGTCATGGCAGGAGAGCTCAAAGCCGTGGTGTGCTCCTCATGCTCTATGTGGGAAGCCGGGAACAATTCCAGTGCCCGGGACCAGCATGTGTGCAGGAAGTGTCTCCAGCTGCCGCTCCTGAAAGCCCAGGTTTCAGAGCTGGAGCGGCAGCTGGGGACACTGTGGAGCATCCACGAGGTGGAGAGTATCGTGGATAGCACGTATAGAGAGGTGGTCACACCGCAGGCTCAGACCCCACAGGCAGGAAGGGAATGGGTGACCACCAAGCAGAGCAAGAGGACTAGACAGGCAGTGCAGGAATCTCCTGTGGCTATTCCTCTGCAAAACAGATATACTGCTTTGGATACTGTTGGGGGGAATGGCCTCTCAGGGGAAAGCAGCAACAGCCCAATTCGTTGCACCACGGTTGGCTCTGCTGCACAGGGGAGGAGTAAAAAGTGTGGGAATGCAAGCGTTATAGGGGATTCAATTGTAAGGGAAATAGATAGGCATTTCTGTGGCTGCAAACGAGACTCCAGGATGGTATGTTGCCTTCCTGGTGTTAGTGTCAAGGATGTCTCAGAGTAGTTACAGGACATTCTGAAGGGGGAGGGTGAACAGCCAATGGTCATGTTACACATTGGTACAAATGACGTAGGTTAAAAAAAGGATGAGGTCCTAAAAGCAGAATATAGGGAGTTAGGAAGTAAGTTGAAAAGTAGGACCTCAAAGGTAGTGATCTCAGGATTACTTGCCACGTACTAGTCAGAGTAGAAACAGCAGGATATATCGGATGAATAGGTGGCTGCGGAGATGGTGTGAGGGGGAGGGTTTTAGATTCCTGGGACATTGGGACTGGTTCTGGGGGAAATGGGACCAATACAAACTAGATTGGTTACACCTGGGAAGGACTAGGACTGATGTCCTAGGGGCAGTATTTGCTAGAATGGTTGGGGAGGGTTTAAACTCAAATGGCAGGGGGATGGGAACCTTTGCAAGGAGTCAGAGGAGGGGGGATCAAAAACAAGAGCAAAAGACAATAGGAAAAGTGATAAGCAGAGAAATCAAAGGCCAGAATCAAACAGGGCCACAGTGAAAAATAGTGGGAAGGGGCCAATTAATGTTAAAAAGACATGCCTTAAGGCTTTGTGTCTTAATGCGCAGAGCATTCTCAATAAAGTGGATGAATTAATCGCGCAAATAGATGTAAACGGGTATGATATAATCGGGATTACGGAGACATGGCTGCAAGGTGACCAGGGATGGGAAATGAACATCCAGGGGTATTCAGCATTTAGTAAGGACAGAAAAAAAGCAAAAGGTGGTGGAGTTGCATTGCTGGTTAAAGGGGAAATTAACACAATAGTGAGGTAAGATATTAGCTGTGACGATGTGGAATCTGTATGAGCTGAGAAACACTAAGGGGCAAAAAATGTTAGTGGAGGTTGTATATAAACCCCCAAATTGTAGTGGTGATGTTGAGAATGGCATTTAACAGGAAATTAGAGACACATGTGATAGAGAAACATCTATCATTATAGGTGATGTTAATCTTCATATAGATTGGGCAAATCAAATTAGTCACAATACCGCTGAGGAGGAAGTCTTGGAGTGTACAAGGGATGGTTTTCTGGACCAATATGTTGAGGAACCAACTAGAGAACAGGCCGTCCTAGACTGGGTATTGTGTAATGAGAGAGGAATAATTGACAATCTAATTGTGCGAGACCCCTTGGGGATAAGTGACCATAATATGATAGAATTCTTCATCAAGATGGAGAATGATGTAGTTGATTCTGAGACTAGGGCCTTGAATCTTAGTAAAGGAAACTATGAAGGTATGAGGCGCGGGTTGGCTATGATGGATTGGGAAATGTTACTTAAAGGGATGACGGTGGAAAGGCAATGGCAGACATTCAAAGAGCGCAAGGATGAACTGCAACAATTGTTTATTCCTGTCTGGTGCAAAAGTAAAACAGGAAAGGTAGCCAAACCATGGCTTACAAGGGAAATTAGAGATAGCATTAGATCCAAGGAAGAGGCATATACATTTGCCAGGAAAAACAACAGACCTGAAGATTGGGAGCAGTTTAGAATTCAGCAAAGGAGGACCAAGGGATTGATTAAGAAGGGGAAAATAGAGTACGAGAGCAAGCTTGCAGGGAACATAATTCTATGTATGTATGTGAAGAGAAAAAGATTAGTGAAGACAAATGTAGGTCCCTTACAATCAGAAACAGGGGAATTTATTATGGGGAACAAAGAAATGGCTGACCAACTAAATACATACTTTGGTTCTGTCTTCACAAAGGAGGACACAAATATCATACCAGAAATGTTGGGGAACACAGGGTTTAGTGAGAGAGAGGAACTGAAGGAAATCAATGAGTAGAGAAATGGTGTTGGGGAAATTGATGGGATTGAAGGCCGATAAAACCCCAGGGCCTGATGGTCTGCATCCCAGAGTACTTAAGGAAGTGGCCCTGGAAATAGTGGATGCATTGGTGGTCATCTTCCAAGATTCAATAGTCTCTGGAACAGTTCCTACAGATTGCAGGGTAGCGAATGTAACCCCACTACTTAAAAAGGGAGGGAGAGAGAAAGCAGGGAATTATAGACCACTCAGCCTGACGTCAGTAGTGGGGAAAATTGTAGAATCCATTATCAAAGATTTTATAGCAGAGCACTTGGAAAACAATGGTAGAATCGGACAGAGTCAGCATGGATTTACGAAAGGGAAATCATGCTTGACAAATCTACTAGAATTCTTCGAGGATGTAACTGGTAGAGTTGATGAGAGGGAGCCAGTGGATGTGGTTTATTTGGACTTTCAGAAGGCTTTCGACAAAGTCCCACATAAGAGATTAGCGTGTAAAATTAAAGCCCATGGGATTGGGGGTAGTGTATTGCGATGGATAGAAAATTGGTTGATAGACAGGTAACAAAGAGTAGGGATAAATGGGTCTTTTTCCAAATGGCAAGCAGTGACTAGTGGTGCACTGCAGGGATCGATGCTAAGACCCCAGCTATTCACAATATATATTAATGATTTAGATGAGGGAACTAAATGTAATTTATTAATCCAAATTTGCAGATGACACAAAACTCGGCTGGGAGGGTGAGTTGTGAGGAGGATGCAGAGAGGCTTCAGGGTAATATGGACAAGTTGAGTGAGTGGGCAAATGCATGGGAGATGCAGTATAATGTGGATAAATGTGAGGTTATCCACTTTGGTAGCAAAAACAGGAAGGCAGATTATTATCTGAACGGTTATAAACTGAGAGAGGGGAATATGCAACGAGACCTGGGTGTTCTTGTACACCAGTTGCTGCAGGTAAACATGCAGGTCCAACAGGCGGTAAAAAAGGCAAATGGAATGTTGGCCTTCATTGCAAGAGGATTCGCGTACAGGAGCAGGGATATCTTGCTGCAATTATACAGGGCCTTGGTGAGGCCACTCCTGGAATATTGTGTGCAGTTTTGGTCTCCATATCTGAGGAAGGATGTTCTTGCTATACAGGGAGTGCAGCGAAGGTTTACCAGACTGATTCCTGGGATGGCGAGACTGACATATGAGGAGAGATTGAGTCGGTTAGGATTATATTCGCTGGAGTTCAGAAGAGTGAGGGGGGGATCACATAGAAACCTATAAAATTCTAACAGCAGGAAGGATGTTCCCTATGGTGGGGGAGTCCAGAACCAGGGGTCATAGTCTAATGTTGCGGGGTAAACCATTCAGGACTGAGATGAGGAGAAATTTCTTCACCCAGAGAGTGGTGAACCTGTGGAATTCGCTACCACAGAAAACAGTTGAGGTCAAAACATTGTATGTTTTCAAAAAGGAGTTAGATTTGGTCTTGGGTTTAAAGGGATCAAAGGATATGGAGCGAAAGCAGGGGAACAGGTTACTGATTTGGATGATCAGCCATGATCATAATGAATGACGGAGCAGGCTTGAAGGGCCGAATGGCCTACTCCTATTTTCTATGTTTCTATGTGTCACTGTTCTGGCTGAGTGCAGCTAACTCAGCACAGACCATTGACTTTTCTGGTCGCTTATGGTTCAGAAACTGCCATCAGGACAAATTCTCAGCCATTATATTTATTGGATGGGCATTTTTTTTTGTTTGGTCTGTTATTCCCTTTTTTCCTGAAGCCACCGATTTATGCTGGGACATGGTTCTAAGGGTATTTAAACTGCGGGTCAGCAGGTTATTTTACCCCAGGGGCATCACAGCCCAACCATGTCCTCAGACTTACATATACACACACATTCCAACAGGAGTCACTTGATACCACCCAGAAGTTGAAGTACTGATTGTGATTTCCCTCCATAGCCCAATTGTAACAGCCATACTGCTGTTATGGTTGAGATGATCTAACCCAGCACAAACCAAGAATCAATCTGGAGGCTTTCTGGTTAGTACAGCACAGTCCCACACCAGCTGGTGCAATTGCCTGCAAAGCCATCAAGGGTCCTTCTTGCTTTCCATTTACACTCGATGAGAAGACCTGCACCGATCCTGAACACTTATGTAAAATGCATTGCATATATTCACAAATTGAAGATATCAGACTTACTATGATTACATTTTATACTGCTGTTGCTGACATACCAACTGCTGAAAATGAGTATAATGAAATATTTATAACTTGTCATATTATAACTCCCAAGAAACCTATGTGACTGTCAGTGGATGTTACATTAGACTATGAAGACAAGTAGACCATCTCTGATATTCAGGAGGGTTGACTAACACTGAATTAAATTGATCAGATGCAATAAAGACTGAATTACAGCAACTGCTTTGTACTCTATTAAATTTAAATGACTGCCTGATAATTGTTAAACTTGTAAGCCAAACCAAAACAATGGGAAGACAAAGTGGCATTGCATACTAAGCCTTTAATTCGATGCATTGGCTTGACATGCCTGTTCTTCTCAAATGATTTTCATTACCCATATTGCAATGATCATGTCAAATTGATTGTTTCTTGAATTTATATCTTCCAAACCTGTTTAACGGTCAGTGTCTCTAGAGAGGATGAGCCAGGTGGCATTGTTAGGTCAGTTAGAATGCACAGTTTGGGACGTTGCAAAATGGTACCTGTAAAATAATGGTTAGCTATGTTTGGACCAGCAGTGCAAACTTTGGTAGAAGTGGAAATTGAAAAGATAATAATTTTGAAAAAAAAATTGAAGGGGGTTGGCGAAGGAAAGAACAAGAAAAAAAGTTAACTAGAGGACTACACTGGGTTAAATATTGACCTGGATTTAAATCTACTCCGGATAGATGAGTTCCTCTCTGCTCTCTAAATTGAATTTGGGCAGTCTCAATCCAATTTCTGGTGGATGCGGACCTATAACACAAAACATTAAATTGGCTGCCTTGCTCAAAGGCCACAGGATAGCTGTAAAAGTGACTGAAATTTCTTTTCCTTAGTTCAGGGATAGTGAGGTCAATAGTAGCACCTCTGTTACTGCCTTGGCTGAGGCCAGCTCACTGAGCACAGACCTGGGAATAAAGCTGGGACACTTGCGATCTATGTGGCTCAGTTTCACACTAGCCATGGGGATGAAATTTTGCTTTGGGGGGGGGTGGGAAACAGGAGCTGCGACTGTTTCTGGGTCCCAATCCCATCTCCGGAGAGAAACAGTTTGGGATTTTGACCAGGGCGCCCCCTTAACTGGCATGGAGACAGGTGCCCTATCCAATTAAGGGCGCAGCCAGGCTCTCGAAGCTAGAGGGCCAAACAGAGGCCTTCCAGCTTTAGAGCAGCCAGCTACATTGACTGGTAAGTAGCTAACAAGGAAGGGCACTCTCACCAACCTTTTTAAAAGTTTAAATAAAAAACAGAGAAAGCAGCCACTACTATGGTGGGATTGTTGGGGGGGGCGGGAGGATTCCCTCTGCAAAGCAGCATTTGGCTGCACCCGCGCCCAGGCAAGCATGGAGGGCCTGTAGGCCTGCCTGGGAAAGCTGGCACCCCGGCCTGACACTGGGTACCCGTCACAACGGCAAACTGGAGGCCGACTGGAAAATCCCAGTCGGTCTCCCTTAACAGCCCTTAATGTGGGAGCAACAGCCCTTAATATTGGAGCGGGCAGCCTTGCTGGGCCCCGAACCTGCCTCAGCTGAGAATGGGGTCGGGAAAGCAGCACATCGGCTAGTGCCGTATTTGCGGGCCCTGTCCACCTCTGTTCCTGACTGTGGAAAGGCCTGAAAATCCTGCCCATGATGTCTACCAACTGAGCCATGAAGAAAAGAAAGTTTGTTTTTGCAGCACCAGTTCTGATCAACAATCTGATGATATCATATTGGCAATCACTTTACTGTACTAACACAGAAAATGCTGGAAATTGTCAGCAGGTCTGGCAGCATCAGGAACGGAGGTGGAGGGGAGGGGCCCAGAAATACCAGTACCTGCCCAGAATGTTAGTTTCAGGATGCCATTCCCAGTGCCGGAAATGTTTACCAGAATGGGACAGGGATCCCGCTTTCCTCCCTATTGAGGCCAATTAAATTAGTTAAAAAGCTCATTAACTACTTGTATGAGGAACAGGGGAATGATTAAAGGAACACACTGGTTTCAGGAGCTGTTACTTTCTCAGCAGCTGAAGGTAGAGAGAGCTGAAGGCAGAGTAGGGAGCCAGTCAAGGCTGCCCTAGGGCTTCATCCTGGTCCCATAAAAGTGACAATGGGACAAAGGGGAACTCGGAATTTGGTAAGGAGATGCCCTGGGCACTGCATAGGTGGTGGCATTGAAGGGGGTCGCCAGCTCCTTCTGGCATCATGGGGGCAGCAGAGCAGGGGTTAAGGCTGTCAAGGACAATTGGGCAGCCATTTGTCCAGATGGAAGGCTGCAGCTGCAATGGGGGCTCGACTGTCAGATTTTGGGCCCACTGTCAATGAGGGACAACACCCTCTACAGGAAAAGCACAGCCCTGAGTAGCAGGAGGGCACAGGAGACGAAAGAGGGGCAGGAAGTCAATGGAGGCCATAACCTCAACACAGGATCTCCCGCCGATGATGGAGCAACCTGGAGATGACCGAGACCCAGCGTCGCAGGAGACTGAGACTCTCCAGGCAGATGGTCACAGACAACTGTGACCTCATCGACAAAGACCTCACACCTTGCAGGATTGGTTACCATGCCCTGCTAGTGGCTGTCAAAGTCACTGTGGCCTTGAACTTCTTCACTTCTGGCTCCTTTCAAGGGTCAGCTGAGGACCTTAGTGACATCACGCAAATGGCAGCACTTCACTATATCTCGCAAGTCACTCATGCCCTCTTTGCCAGAGTTGGGCAGTAGATTCATTTCACGACAGATGTGGCCTTGCAGGAATAGAAGGCATTGGGTTTCACTACCATTGCTGGATTCCCCAGGTACATGGCATCATCAATTGGATGCTTTTGGCCAACAAGGCACTCAGTGACTGCCTACTCAGATTCATCTGCAGAAAATGCTCCCATTCTCCCATTGTCCAATTGGTTTGTGACCACAACAAGAGCTTCCTCCATGTGTGCACTCGCTTTCCTGGCAGCTGCCATAACTCTTTCATCCTCCACCAGTCCAGGCTGCCTAAGATCTTCACTCCAACCCCCAAGGTGTGTGGATGGATCTTCAGGGACAAGGAATATCACTTGAAGAGATGGCTATTTACCCCTCTGTGGAAGACCCAGACAGAGGCAAAGAGATGATACAACCAATGCCACATGCTCAGTAGGACAACCAAGGAACAGGTCACCGGGCTTCTGAAGATGCGATTCCAGTGCCTTAACAGGTTGAGTGGTGCCCACCTTCTGCAAAGGTCAGTCATTGTGGTGGGTCTGCTGTGCTTTTCCTAAGTTTGGCCCTTGAGAGGTGTGGACCTAGAGGACAGTGTGGCTGTGGATGGAGACAGCTCATCCAGGGGGGAGCAGAGCAGGAGGTGAGAGAGTAGAAGGAAGAGGAGGCGGCGGGAGATGACACTGAACAGAGTGGTGCCCCTGTTGTCCAACAAGGCGGCCTCCTCCTGCCACCCTCTGAGAACAGGACCTCCCCTTCTCTCCCTCGCAGCCTCCAACGTGAATTCCAGGTGAGCACTGATGAAGCGAGGGGCAACCCTGTCCCAAATGCCAGACCTCCGGCTATCCTGTGACATCTCGCTTCCCTCTGGTGCTGTGGAAAGTTTTGGCACAAACAGCAGATTTCTCCCTTAGGACAACCAGCAGTCTAGGTGTTGGCTGTCATGGGGAGTTGAAATCAGTCTCCCACGTCATCTGATCAGACTCCATTCCTGCCCTCACTGGCTCGAATTGGACAGGAAACCTGACACCATACCAATTAAGGGCTTCCCCACGTGAAAATCTTAACTTTAATCAGTTTCTCACCAGAATTGGGTTTCTGACTTGAAAACAAACCCGGCTCCTGTTTCCTGCCTCTGTGGCAAGCATTTAGCCCAATGTTTCAGGTCTCATCAGAACTGGGAGAAGTTAGAGATGTAATCGGTTTTAAGCAAGTCTTCCACATTGTTTTACCCTATCACAGACCCGCCCTTTTGTTCTTTTGCCCACCTTCACCACTTTCACTTGCAGCAGGATGGAAGCCCGCCATCTTTACGTTGCAACCCAATATTCCGAAGGGAGGTCGGCATGGTGGAAGGACCTCACGCTTGCACACGGCAGGCAGGTAATTAAGCCTGATAAACAGGCAATTAACAGGGCTTTCTGATAGGAACTACACAGCTTCAGAGTCTCACAAGGTATATGGAGGCAGTGAGCTAGCGAGAGATCAGTTCTGGCTCCAGACGGTAGCCATTAAGAATCCTAGCATGGCTTGGTCGGGAGGGTGGAACAGCGCAGGCATTGGCACTGTCTGTCGGGAAAAGGGGAAAAGTTACGGGAACCGTGGGGCACATCAACCGAGTGCCATCTCGGGGCTGGCACTTATGGGGGTAAAACAGTGATGGTAAGATGCCCTGGAGATGGAACAAATCTACATGCCATGGGCCTCGTTCACTCGGGTTTCAATTCCTCCAGTGAGGAGAAGCATCAGAGAGGGAGAGAGCTGCAGCCACAGGCAGGAGGGCAGAAGCAAACAGAGGGGTAGCAGGAGCACCAGCCTCAGGGGGTGGGGGAGGTGCAACGGAGAAGGGCGCAGACGGGTACGCACCTAGCCTCCTGTGCAAAGAAGAGGTTACCTGCCACACAGGTCTATTGCCTGCAGCTCAGCTACCTTCAAATGTCGGAGCAGCAGTGTCGTCGATGATTGCACCTCTCCAGGGAGGCCGTCACTGAGCTGTGTGTCATGATGGAGGACGAGCAGAGCCCAATGAGAAGTTGTGTCCACCCAATGCCTGTGGGCTGAAGATCTCCATGGCACTGAATTTCTACACCTCAGGATCACTCCAGGGATCCACTGGAGATATGTGTGGGATCTCCCAGTCTGCAACTCATTACTACATCAAGATGGTCATCAATGCTATCTTCAAGAGGGCCAGCCAATATGTTAAAGGCCGGCTCGGGTCTGCAAATGAAACCCGACCCAAGCCCAACAGAACCACACCCGAACCTGAGCCCAACCTGGCCCGAGTCCTTCCATTTTTTCCCGCGCCCAACCCGACCCGACCCGACCATCAGTTAACCTACCTTCCATTTTCACTTTGTTGCTGATCTGCACAAGCTTAAAAAAACTGTAACAATACCACCTTTCTAGTCCACAAATTACATTAACATTGGAGCCACTTACCTGAGGTTGTGATAGAGCGTGTCCTACCCGGCCTGACTCAACCCGAGCCCAAATGCCAGACCTGGAAGTGTGACCCGACCCGAACCCGGCACGTCGTCAGGTCCCGTCGGGTTCGGGTCAGGTAGCTGGCCTTTACAATGCGTATGCTTTCGTACTGACCTGGAAAGTCAAACAGAGAGGGCCACCGGATTTGGGTCATTGCTGGATTCCCCCAGGTGCAGGGTGTCATCAACTGCACACATGTTGCCATGAAGGCTCCCACAGACCAGGCAGCAGCCTTCATCAACAGTAAGGGCTTCCACTCACTCAAAATACAACTGATTTGCCACCATCGTAAACAGGTCCTTCAGGTGTGTGCACGGTTCCTGCTGAAGCAGCCGCAACGCCGACATACTAAGGCAGTTCCAGGTGCCAGACCTATTCAGTCCCTCTCACACCTTCAAGGATGAATACTGGGTGATAAGGGCTACCCACGCGAAGACATGGCTACTGATGCATGTGCGGACCCCAAACACTGATGCAGAGGAGAGGTACAACACCTGTCACTGGACAACTCGAGCTAACAAGGAGCTGACCATAGGCTTTCTGAAGATGAGGTTCAGATGCCTAGATCGATCTAGTGCAGCCCTTCAATATGCCCCAGCAGCGGTCTCATGCATCGTTGTGGTGTGCTGTTCTCTGCACAACCTGGCTCTACAGAGGGGAGAGCAATTGAACAGTGAAGATATCATGGAGCGCAATGCCTCCTACGATGATGAGGAGATGGAGGAAGATGATGACCAATGCTGAAAAACCCCAGGGACCACAGGCAAGACGCTATGAGATACATGCGAGGGAAGTACAGGACGTGTGAATACAGGCATCTTTCACATGAAACTTAATGACAGATCCACATAATTCAATAAAACTTCAGAACTCTGCAGCCCTGTTGCCGCCTCCTTCATTGATCTTGCCATTTTCCTGCACCCGGTAGTCATTACACTCTGGTATCAAGAATGCCTTGATTTCATGTGGTGTGGTCCCACCCATCACACCCGTTGATGGAGGCAGGGTTCTCCTGAAGTCCCAGTGGCCCACAAGAAATATAAGGTAACCTCATGCTTTGCCACAACACACTTTTATTGGCAAACAAAAAAATTGTGACTCAAAAAAAACAACCTGTGACTCCTGAGTGCAGCTAGGTGCTCTTCTTAAATCTCTTATGTGTGCTTCTATGTTGTGCTGCCGCTGCGCAGTCAGCTGAGGTGGAGACAGTTTGCTGACCATGCTGCCCAGTGGCTTGGGAGGACCTTCGCCATTGTCCTCTGGCTACCTGAGGCCTGGAGGGCCCTGGCATATTGAGGGCCTCCTGCACAATTGTAGGAGCCCCCTCTGTCATTGTGGCTAAGTGAGGCACTGGGTGTCGTTGACAGAGGGGCAGAGTGGCCGCTGTCCACATTAGAAGTGCCCTGAGAGAAGCCTCCAGATGCATCAGACAGCTGCTTAGCTTCCCTTTCAAGGCACACCTGTACCTCCCTGCTCACCTGAAGAGTCCAAGGATTTACTGGAGAATCCAGGCGCCTAGCGCCCCTCTCGCCCAGCCATTTCTGCACAAAACTCATGGAGTTGCTGTTGGCATGCAGGTCCATGCACATCTCCGGCACCCACTGGGTAGTTTTCTGGATATAGCTCTCCATGAGAGTCATCAATCTCTCAATGGAGGAAGACTAGTGTGCACAGCCCGGGTACATGCTGGCACTCATGGCTTGGATGGGCTCCTCCATCATCCGTGCCATGGTGCACGTAGCCTCTGGGAAGCTCTGCCAGATGTCCCCTCGCCTCACGCTGTATCTCCAGCATCTGCTGACTTGCTGACAACTTCAGAGGCACGTCATCGGTCTGAGGCTCAGCATCGCTGGGCCCTACCACAGTCCTCCGAGTGTTGGTTGTCTCGGCTGTCACAACCTCTGCCAGCTGCTCAGACACGTCTGTGTTGCTCTCACTGGATTGTGATCCCAGATCTACCCACAAACAATACCCACCAATGTGAGTATATTCGCTGGTGGAGGGTACAGGGAATGCTGTGATGGTGCATCCTCTGAGGCTCCCTCCTCCTCCTCAGAGGTGGATGGCTGTCCACAGGTATTAGGAGTTATGTACTGTTGCCTTTGACCTGCGTGAAAAGATTAATTAGAGGGTGATGCGTAGTTCATCACACACTTCAGACTATTCCTAGTGTGGAGCTCCATGTGACCCGTGGTGGACACGAGGGCACGCTGCCTCATGTTCACCAAAGGCACTTTTGTGCCCATCCATGCTCTCCCTTGTCTCCACTCTGGTCTCATCATCAGTGATGGAACAGCCCCAATGCTGTTCAGGTTTTAGCACCTTCTCCTACATGGGGGTCAGGATTGTGAGGAACAGGATGCCCTTTCCATGGCATTGTGGGCTGTCTTCTCCTGCAAGCACAAAGGCGAGCATTGTTAGTTGCCCAACAAAGACATGCACAATGCCTATGCTGGTGGCTGCCTGACTGTTCACGATGGTGCCAATGGAATGACTTCTGCATACAGCCACTCAGAAGCAGCAATGCAGAAGTCAAGTCTGATGGACTGGGGCCATTCACAGAGATGCTGCCATGCCTACAACAGGCAATGCTGCTGCCTGGCCAACTGCCAATGACTGAGCTGTCATTCCTTTTCTCGCAAACTCACCCTCATGCATAGCCACATGTCAGCCCCTGAAGAAAGCAATATATGGTGCACTCACCTTGGCAGATTACATGAGGTCATTCCTCCGCTTGTGGTACTGCAGCCAGATTCCAGAGATGATCCCACAGCTGCTGACCTCTTCTGCAGTCTCCGTCTAGGCTTGATTGGTCTGTTGGGCAGGTCTTCGCCTCACATCCCGGGCAAAGAGGATCTTATCCAAGCAGCCCGGAGGTGAACTTGCAGTGAGGCATTGTTAAACTGTGGGACCACCCAGGATCTTGCCTCTGCCATTCTTTGATAGGCCTTCTTTCACAGGTCTTCCATTCAGGCTTCCTTATGTTTCATTCAATTGAAAAGAGCAGCCGTTTAAAAGGGCAGCCCTTTAAATATGGTGGCAGCACCTCCAGTGGTGTGACCTCACACCACCTTTGACACCTTACTGAGCGCCTCCTCACCATAAAATCACAGAAATTTTAAGGTATGGAAAGAGGCCACTTGGCCCATCGTTTCTGTGCCAGCTGAAAAACGATCCACCTATTCTAATCACACCTTCCAGCATTTGGTCCGTAGCCCTGCAGCTTAAGGCACTTGAGGTGCATATCCAGACTCCTTTTGAATGAGTTGAGGGTTTTTGTGAGGTAGTGAGTTCCAGACCATCACCACCCTCTGGATGAATAAATTTTTCCTCATCTCCCCTCTACTTTTTCAACCAGTTTAAATCTATGCCGCTTCGTCACTGACCTCTCTGCTAAGGTGAATAGACCCTTCACCTCCACTCTATCCAGGCACCTAAAAATTTTGTACATTTCAATCAGCCTTCTCTGTTCCAAGGAGAACAATCACAGCCGATCCAATCTTTCCTCATAGCTGCATTTTTCCAGTCCTGGCAACATCCTCATAAATCTTCTCTGTACCCTCTCTAGTGCAGTTACATCCTTTCTGTAATAAGGTGACCAGAACTGCACACAGTACTCAAGTTGTGGCCTAACCAATCAGTTATACAGTTCCAGCATAACCTCACTGCTCTTATATTCTATACCTCAGCTAATAAAGGAAAGGATTCCATATGCCTTCTTAACCACCTTATCGACCTGTCCTGCTACCTTCAGAGATCTGTGGACATTCACTCCAAGGTCCCTCACTTCCTCTGCACTTCTCAGTATTTTCCCATTAATCATGTATTCCTTTGCCTTGTTTGAACTCCCCAAATGCATCACCTCACACTTCTCCAAGTTGAATTCCATTTGCCACTTTTCTGCCCACCTGACCAGATCATCAATATCTTCCTGCAGCCTACAGCTATCCTCCTCGCTATCTACCACACGGCCAATCTCTGTAGCTTCCGCAAACTTCTTGATCATGTCCCCTACATTTACATCCAAATCGTTAATGCCACTGGAAACAGCCCTCCAGTCACAAAAATTACTCTTTGTTTCCTGCCACGGAGCCAATTTTGTATCCACCGTGCTGCATTTCCTTGGATCCCATGGGATTTTATGTTTTTAACCAGTCTGCCATGTGGGACCTTGTCAAAAGCCTTGCTAAAATCCCTGTGGACCACATCAACTGTACCACCCTCATCTATCTTACTTGTTACTTCTTCAAAAAATTCGATCAAGTTGGTCAAAAAAGATCTTCCCTTGACAAATCCATGCTGACTACTCTTGATTAACCTGTGCCTTTCTAAGTGACAGCTTATCCTGTCTCTCAGAATAGATTCCAATAATTTGACCACTACTGAGGTTAGACTGAATGGCCTGTAATTATTCGGTCTATCCTTCACTCCCTTTTTAAACAGAAGTACAACATTAGCAATTCTCCAATCATCCAGCACCACACCTGTATCCAGTGAGGACTGGAAAATGATGGCTAGACCCTCTGCTATTTCCTCTCTTGCTTCTTTTAACATCCTTGGGTACATTTCATCTGGCCCTGGTGATTTATCAACTTTCAAGGATGCTAATCCCATTAATACTTCCTCTCTCTCAATGTTTATCACATCCAATACTTCACACTCTTCCTCCTCAACTACAATATCTGCATCGTCCCCCACTTTTGTGAAGATAGACCAGGTGGCAGTTAATTGGCCAGCCAGCACAGAATACTGGTCGCCAGCCCAGCCTCTGCCTAAGCGGTAGCAACTCCCACTTCTAATCCCGGCAGCATGACCTCGAACCTTGCTGAAAAATTTGTTCTGTTAACTCCGTTTTTCTCTTTCCACAGATGCTGCCAGACCTGCTGAGTATTTCCAGCATTTTCAGTTTTTATTTTAGATTTTGAGCATCCACATTATTTTGCTTTTGTATTCGTGTTTAATTCACTGTCACTTCTCTTCCAGGAATGCCCACCTTGAAGAAGTTCTGCTCTTTTCTCTGATGCGATTCCCATTTGTCTCTTCCACCTTGTTCCACCCCATCACAAACCTTCCCTTTTGTTCTTTTTCCCCACACTACCCTCTTTCATCAGCTTACAACCTTTTACAGCTCTAACTTTTCCCAGCTCTGATGAAAGGTCATTGAACTGAAATGCTTGTTAACTCTTTTGTCGCTCCATTGATGCTGCCTGACTGGTTTCCAGCATTTTTTGTTTTTATTTGTCCAGATTCCTCAGTATTTTCCTTTTACATCGCTTTACTCTCGCTTCTTGAAAACTATATGCACCTTCTGCTCCTCACTGATTCCACTCCACTATTTCATGCCACTCCACCCTTTGTCGAATCTTTCTACCTTGCCATCTCGCTCCTCACTTTATAATGCCTCCTACAGAACTCCCTCTTCGACTGTGCTTTTAACCACCCTGCCCAACTTTCTGGTTCTGGGTTATTTACAATACTTTAAAATATCTCAACACTTACAAGATCTCAGTACAAGGCCTTTCTCAGTACAGTCTCTGTTTCTCTAGAACATTCCAGCCTGTCCCTTTTTAGTTTCAGTTTTAAACTAGGCTTAAATAATCAAACGCAGGGAACACTGATCAGTGGACAGACTAATCCAATCAACCCCAGATCAATCAAGCACTACAGACAGCTCACTGGGGCAAATAACATGGAGTCTCAATATTTGATTGGATGATTCAAAGTGATATTTCAAATTCAAATCCAAGCCAACTGGGAGCAAAATGGCTAGACTTGAGACGATCCAAGGATCATTCTGGGGACATGTTTGGCCAGCACTTAATGCCATTGGACGCTCTTCCTTGTTTTACAATGTTGTCCTTGACTGTTGTTTTTCATTATTGCTGGTAAAGTCAATTTTGAGGAGAAACTCAATCATGATAGCATTTCTGATAATCTGTGCTTTACCAAGTTTGTCTAAATCACTTGGCTTTGTGATGTTGAAATCCTGTTTAATCTATAATCTCATTCTTTATTTGGAGATTTTCATGTTTCCTATTTTTAACTCACGTCTGTTTTCCTCTTACTCGGGACAAGTGAAGTATTGTGGCATAGACAGCGATCAGTTAACCTCTCAAAGGCCAGGAACTCAACCTAGGACCTTCCTGCTCCATATGGATTAGGATCACACTGGACAGTCCATGTAAAGACTGAGCTTAGAAATGGGGAGTTGGTTACAGGTGTCAAGGTAATGTTGTTTTCCCTATTGTGCCGATGAGAAGATGATGAATCCAGTGATGTCTGCACATATAAAATTACACATGTGTCCCTATAGCAAGCATCATGACCCCCAAAAATTTACAATGTTTTGGGAGAGGTAGGAAGTTGTGTTTCCACTCAGAACAGTACTCAGATTTAATTGAAATTGGGCAAGTGTTTCTGCATCAGTGCTCTTCAAATGCACACAGAGTTGACAGACAGGTCAGTTGCTGGACTTCCCAACAATGACACCTGCAATACCACCCAACATATGAGAGATTCTGTGAGGCGGTGCTTTCTTGAAGATGAAAGTGGGGCCCAAGTGTTGTTACAGACTGTTTTTCTTATAACTGTTGGAAAAAAGGGTCAATCTGCAGTTTTTCCTTTTTTTCTGCCAGACCATCTGGGTTGGCACCCCAGCAGCTTAGCAAATCCTCTACTTCCAGTGCCACCCCTCCCAGCTGTGCCAATACCTGGTATGGATACCTGCGCACTCCATGTAAATAGCCCTTCCTGGGAATGGGGATCAGGTCAAGCACATAACTGTGCAGCCTTGCAGAAGTCTGGCTGCACCATTGTTACAGTGGTGAACCAGAATCATGGGCTGCCCGAAACTTGCTGGTCGTCCAGTGCAAAGAGCTTTGCCAACCAAGTGTTGCAGACTGGCACATCCAAAGGTCCAGAACTACATGCTGAGGGGCACACAAAGCTTGGGGCAGCTGTCACAAAGGTTCAATGGGGAAAGGACACTATCTAAGGCGCTCCCACCATAGAATACCGAGGGACTGCAAACTGTCTCAAACCCCTCAGGCAGTATGCAGCAGAGAATGTTTGATATGAAAGTAAATATTCATTGTAAATATAACCTGTAATGGCAAGTGTGGTAAGGCACCTCATGTATTGTATTGAAAGAAACTGATCTGTAGTGCGCTTTATGTAATATCACATTTGATCTGTTACGTAATGTACTTTACAAATGTTATGAATAAAGTATGTTTTTGGGGAAAAAAAGGTACACCAGGATCATGTTTGTTGTTCTATTTTCTTGGATTGATTGATTTGATGCGTTTTATTGACAGGACCATCAACCAATGAAACATGAGATGCATCACAATCCAACCACCTATCAGCTAAGACAGGGATGGCCAAGTTTTTCATCCTTGTAAAGGGACAGACCATGGAGCCTCAGGAAGTGCCTATAAATTTGAAATCAATGTTCCTACCATTTGCATATATCTCAGATTGCTGATATTAAGACTTGCTGTCTGTGATTTAGGTTGTGCTTTTATCCCTTTCTAAACCTTTGAAATGACAAGATTGATTGGATCTTGCTGAGGGCCAGCAGTTTGGGTAACTTTGAGCTAAGACAATGCTGGCCAAGACAGGGCAGCTACCAAAAAAATGTCTAGAGTCACTGTACTACGTGCAGTTTCGACATTATTGAAGTGCTTTCCTTCCCAAGTCCCTGTACTCCACCTACAGACCCAAGCATAAAGTTACCAGTTCTATGTGGTTGACTTTGTTAATATTCGAACTACTGCTTCCAAATTAAAAACTCTCAGGTGAAACAATTCTCTGGCTTTATTTATTTCATCACGACTCTAACCTGAAAGAACAGCACAGACCCAGGGCTGAGTGCAGAGACAGAAATACATGGAACAATGTGACTCGGAGCATATAAGGGTGACAAGCACCAGCCTTTTTGACTGGTGGCAAATGGTGGACAGAAAGGGAGCCTGTTTAGAGGGGCAATGGAAACTCCCACTCTGCCAAGACACTGAAGGATGGCTGTCATTGAGGCTGGGCTCACATTATAATAAAGTGTATATTCAGATTCACTATTAGCAATGTCAAGGGAACAGTAAAACAAAAAAAAGGTGCATCACATCTGCAAGGACTAAATGATGTACCATGCCTAAAATGTGCATACGTGCCACTCTTGCCTGTCTATGGGGGGCAGAAGCTTTTAGCTGCCTTTCCTTTTTGCTCTGCTGACTTCTGCCTATATTATAGGCTGATCCTGAGTTTGCTAATACTGTTATTTCTGTTCTTACTCTATTGTCAAGATTCTTAGAAATTACAAACCAGAATTCAGCACATATTTTCACCGGTGTATGCAAACAGATCATGATTTAATGTTTTAGGTTTGAAAAATTGATTTATTTTTAAATACTCGGAAATGTTTGCCAAGAGATGAAAGTAAAGTAAGCAAACTTGTCTTTGGGCACTATTTATGAACAGAAAGCAGTTTGTACCCTGTCCAGGAATGCGAGGGAGATGCTCGGGGAGCTTCCCCATATACGGGGACAATATTTTAGCTTTAGAGTGGAATTCAGTTTTATAAATGGTAGGAATTTATTGCTTAGCATGGAAGATGAACCATATCTTCTGAGATTAGGATAAAGCAGAAGAAGCTTTGCCCTGTGTCTAAGCACACAATGCCTGATATGATAAGGCTTGATGCCATCACTTTGTGGATGAAGCACAGTAAAGTAGCACTAAAGTTCCCCACTTTGAGTAGCACAGAACTCACGCAGTAAGAAAAAGGGGTTGCACCCATACCAAAATTTAACATTAACTTTGCTGGCACTTGTCCAATTGCTTGTTTGCAATGTACTGTGGAAACTTCAGATGGATGCAAAACTAACAGTAAGGTACTCAGCGCAGGATTAGTTGAAGGTCCTTCTTTAGAACTGCCTTTTGAAGAATGATGTTCCATTTACCTTGAACTGCACAGCTGAGTTCTGCCTTCTGTCTGTGCCCGTATGAATGTGTTCGTCCATCGAGTTAATATGGCAGAAACTAATCAAGAAAGCGTACAGCCAATGAACTGCCTGGCTGTGGCCCCAGCTCAGACAGACGAGTGCATTCAGTGCAGATGAGGCAGGTGTTTTTCTTTTCAGCTTCAGCGAGCATTTTCCAGCGTCAGGCAATGATTCAGGTTTACAAAGGGCTTCAGCGCCACCCTTGGAGAGAAGGTACAATCATTTCTAATCATTCAGCCGCACAAATTCAAAATCTGCTCACTCACAGGAGAACAGAATCATGTTTTCAATGTCTCAAATGGAAAAGTAGTAAAGTCCAGTACAGGAAAAAAAAACTCACCATCCTACTTATGTTATTTGAAATTTATCTTTCTCCAATATTTCATTTCTTTGGACTGTGGTTTATATTTATAATAATGTTTAGCAGCCAACATTAAAGACATTTGACTCAACTGTCGAGAATTTCAAGTATTTCAAGCTGAAACTTTGAACAATAGGACAGAATCTGTGGTAGTCAAATGCACACTTAAGATTTCCCTTTTATCCTTCCAACTATCTCCCCCCCACCTCCCCTCCTCCTGAGGGCCCTAACGAATGCTGAAGTAAGGTTCCTTGAGTGTTGGTTGCCCACCAGTAACTTGCTCGAGGTAGTGAAGAGGGTGAAACTCCCTTTTCAATAAATGCCTACTGTTATCCTCAGCTAATGAAATCGCGTGAGTGGAACATAAGAACAAGAAAACACAAGAAATAGGAGCAGGAGTAGACCATATGGCCCATCGAGCCTGCTCCGCCATTCAATACAATCATGGCTGATCTTAGGCTTCAACTGCACTTTTCCTCCCACTCACCATATCCCCTGATCCCTGTTTACTCGCAGCTCATTAATTATGGAGAAAGCAAGCATTCTCTTGCTTTTTATTAAAAAGAAATTTTACTGTCTTGTAAAATCCAAGGGTCTAGTTGACTTTAGTGACATCACACCCTATACCGTCCATAGTCCACATAGGTGGAGTTTCTAGCAAGAGTCACTGGCTAGTGATTAGGAATACAAATCATGGTTAATTGTTTCCCCTCTCTAGAACATTACAACCAAATACAAAACCATCTTAACTGAGATTAGCTGATGCAGCACAGGTAATGAATGAACCTGGAGCCCCCTGTATTTGTAATGCTTAGTTTCACACTGTATGGTGCATTTACCCACTAAATGATTATATTTATACTACACAACAAGCTTTATTGCCTGTAAGTATTATGATATCAATAATTGTAACTTAATTATTACCTGTGCTGTTGCTGTTTCAGGGAGTCCATTGTCATTTGTTCATTTTGAAAGTGTATGACTGGTTTTACCATAATGTCTTAAATCTAATGTCAAAATTGAAGTGTGCAGCAAATCAGGATGATGTGGTATACAGTTCTCTGGGAAGAAAGAGTAACAGCTTCTCTCAGTTCATATCAGTCACACCTTTGAGACTGACAGTTATGGGTTTGATCCTTATCTCAAGGTTTGAGTTCCTTATCTAGGTTAACACTGTGACGCAGTACTGAGGTCGTGTCGTATTATTAGCGATGCTGTCATTCAGAGGTTCATATGCCCATTCTGTCAGGTTCAAATGCACATTAAAGATCCATGGCATTTTTTAAAGAAGAACAGTAAGTTCTCCTGACGTTCTGGGCAACATTGCTCCCTCAGCCAACATCACCAGGAACAGACTCATTAGTAATTCATCTCATTACTGTTTGTAGGACATTACTGGTGCAAAGTGGCAGTCATATTTACCCACATTAAATACTGTCACTGCACTTTAGAAAGTATTTTTTTGTGGAGCACTTTGGACCCATATTGGCATAAAGCATTGTATTACTGGAAATATGATCTTATACTTTAATTTGTTATTTCCCACACAAGTTAAATAGGCTTGATACATGTTTGAAAAACAAACTCACAACCTGTGCAACAATTTGTGCTGCAGCTAACTACACTCTCTAGAGTTTAAAAAAAAATATAAAGTTTAAAATTAATACGGTCTGGTTCAGAGGATCATACAGTGAAGTAGGAGGCCATTTGACCCATTGTGTCAATGTCGGCTCACTGAAAGAGATATTCAATTAGTCCTACTCCCCTACTCTTTCCCCATATCCCTGCAATTTTCTCCTTTCAAATATATATCAATTCTCGTTTGAAAGTTACTATCTGCATTTACCATTCTTTCAGGCAGTGCATTCCAGATTGTAACAACTCGCTGCATAAAAACACTTCTCCTTATTTTTGTCCTGGATTTTTTTGACAATTATCTTAAACCTGTGACATCTGGTTACCAATCCTCCTTCCATTGGAAACAATTTTTCCTTATTTACTCTATCAAAAGCCCTCATAATTGTGAAAACCTTGATTAAATCTCTTTGTTATAACAGGTGAGAAAGGTATCGAGGGGTCCCTTTCAGCCTTCACCTGGTCTTACTGTAACAGGGTTTAAATTTTAAACACATGTTTTCAGCTCCCCCTTATTGAATCCTTGTTCACTGCTTTCCAATTATAAGGCAAAGAACAGGTTTTCTCAGGTTTAAAGAAGAAAAGTGAAATTTATTAAACTTGAACTTAAACTCTAATTCGGTTGACGCCTAGGGATACATGACGCGCCCACACTAGCATGCATACGCAATACACACATGCAGATAGGGACAGAAAAGAGAAGAAAAAAATAAAGTGGAAAAGTTTGAGGCAATCGCTAAGGAGGGTTTTTTGTTACTGTGCTTCAAGCTCGCTGTAGAGTCCTGGATTGTAGGTAGATCTTGCTTTTCATTGGGGCCCAGTATTCTTCATAAACCTTGTTCACTGTAGGTGACCTTTCTCTCTTGGGGTTCATGCGTCTTCGGTGGGTTTTGGAGTTCTGTGAGAAAGAGATGGGAGCAGATAGGAGAGGCTGTGGAGAGCCAGCCAGGAGAGGTCTTTTCATTCCAGGAGCAAAACAGCTCTTTGCAGCCTTTAGTTCAAACACTATAATTCAGAAACCCCCAGGTTGCCAAGCAGGTTAGTCATGTGACTAACTGGTCTGACCATGTCTTGGCTCTGTTTATTGTATGTCAGCGAATTGTCCTTTGTCCTTTCCAAGTGCTGTCTCTTAATATACAAATGTCTTTTTTTCCAGCCAAGGTTTGGCAGTCCTTGTAACAGGCTTTCTCTTCTTCCCAGCAACAATTTGAAATTTAATGTCCATGTGGCAAAATTAATGTGCCTCATTCTTGGCAGGTGGGGGCCTGCATGACACTCCTCATAATTTTCTCTGCTGTAAATCCCAATTTCTCTAGTTTCTCCACATACCAGAAGTCTCTCATCCATTATGGTAGATCTCCTGCACACGCACTCCAAGACATCCTTCCTAACGTGTGGTGCCCAGAATTGGGCACAATACTCCAGCTGAGGCCTGACCAGTGATTTATAAAAGTTCACCATAACGTCCTTGCTTCTATTAGCAAAGCTAAGGATCACATTTGCTTTTTCATAGCTTTATCAACTTGTCCTTCCACCTTCAAAGATTTGTGTACGTAGACCCCCAGGTCCCTCTGTTGTTCCGCTCCCTTTAAACTTGTACCATTTAGTTTAGATTATTTCTTCTCAATTTTCCTTTCAAACGGCATCACTAGTTTGTGGGACCTTGCTGTGCACAAATTAGCGACCTAATTTCTTACATTACACCAGTCACTACACTTCAAAGGCACTTCATTGGCTTTAAAGCACTTTGCGACATCCTGCGGTCGTGAAAAGTGCTATAAAAATGCAATTCTTTACTTTTTAACCAGTAGCTAACAAACAAGCTGGCATAATTCAAAAGAATTTCTCCAGTGGTTGTTCTCCAGTTAAGCTAATGTCAAATGTACATGAGACTTGGATTTTCCAAGCACTTCGAGAGATTGGTCAGGTTGTCATTAAAAACGCTAAGGGCACCAAATGTACTGCTCTCACTGATGGAAGTTGTTATGTCCATTTTAATGTATTTTGTAAACAATAAAAATCAGGCATGCACAGTCTGCTGACATCCCCAAGTGTATTCATGTAAAAGGCTCTTGTTCAGCAATCGAGATAATGTCATCCAGAAATGTACAACTACACCCTACTTTAGTGCAACAATTCAGGACATCAGCAAATCTACTGAGCTAAAACAAAATTGCATTTTGTTCTTGTACAATTGTCAGACCTTATTGGAGGGGCTCTGTCGATATTGGATACAATACTAGTGTTCAATAATGCCAATGAACTTACATTTGTTGGTTATCTAGTCTCTGTCCATTCAGTAACCATTCGTCGTGTCTGTTGCAAAAGTGTGATGACCTCAGCAGTGCTTTTCCTGGCTTTCTGGGAAATAGTCAACCAAATCCCAATCATACTGAGAGTGCAGCTGCAATTTTAGTGCAGGAGGAACTGTCAACATCATCTGCTGCAGACACTGTAGAGAAAAAGCAGAAATAAATTATTAAAGCAATTCAAAATGAAAAAAGCTACTGATTTTTAATTTAATAGGTATCAGTGAGGAAGGATGTCAATGCATTGGAGGTGGTTCAGAGGAGGTTTACTAGATTGATACCTGGAATGAGCAGGTTGTCCTATGAGGAAAGGTTGGACAGACTGGGCTTGTTTTCACTGGAGTTTAGAAGAGTGAGGGGAGACTTGATTGAAGTTTATAAGATCCTGAACGGTCTTGACAAGGTGGATGTGGAAAGGATGTTTCCTCTTGTGGGTGAGTCCAGAACTAGGGGGCACTGTTTGAAAATTAGGGGTCACCCTTTTAGGACAGAAACAAGAAGAAATCTTCGGGTTGTGCGACTTTGGAATTCTCTGCCTCAGAAGGTGGTGGAGGCGGGGTCATTGAATATTTTTAAGGCGGAGGTAAATAGATTCTTGTTAGGCAAGGGAATCAAAGATTATCAGGGGTAGATGGGAGTGTGGAATTCGAGACAGAAATAGATCAGCCATGGTCTTATGAAATGGCAGATCAAGCTTGACGGGCTGAATGGCCTACTTCTGCTCCTAATTCATACAGCCGTATGGTCATATGTATCAGTTATTTCTTCTTTTGGTCTTCTCTCGAATGAGAAGTCTCAGCGCTGTGATTCTATCCTCATATGACTTAAGGCCTGATCATTCTAGTAGCTCTGCACACCTTCTCTGACTCTGCTAAATCCTTCCTGTAGTGGGGGTTCCAGAGTGTAAATAATTGTCCAGGTGCAGTCTGACCAATATTTTATACAGCAGCAGGATTAGCTGCTTTGAACTGCATTCCATCCCTCTTTCCATACAACACAACATCCTATTTGCTTTCTTGACAGCAGCCAGCCACTGTTGGCCCAAGGGATTTATTTATTGTAACTCTGAGGTTCTTTTTTCTCCTGATTTGTTTTTGTCCTGTCAGTATCTTTCCATTAATCCTATAGCTCAAGATATAAGCCTAACAAGCACCACAAGTGCTAAAACACTGGTCCAAGTCATTTTTAACCCTTAATATTGAAATAAGAGGGGGGGAAAATCATTCAATTTCTATTGGCATGAATAGAGTATCCGAGCATGTCACAGGATTAATTGGTAGGTGATGCCATTCTTCTGGGAAATCATAGTTCCGTCAAGTTGTCAGTCTAAATTAGCTGTGAACAGATGCCCAGACACCAATGAAGCAGTCAGTTTGCCAAGATGCGCAGGTGATGAAGTGGACTGAAAGTGGACCCCAGGATTTATTATCAGTTCCAATGCTAAAGAGGAATATGGATATGATGCTTCTAGCTTCATGCAAAATCCCAGTTGTCTGCAGCCTACTGCAGGGAGCCACAAGATCTAATTTTCAATTCTGATAATAATTATTGAAAGCCATATCTTTAATTGTTGAGAAACCACAGTGAAGGGCCAAGGTGGTATATCCAAGGTTAAAAAGAGTACAAGACAAATAAAAACAAAGTCTATCAGGAAGTCATGATCAAGTGATGCTAAGCTTGGGCTTTCAATGATTGTAGAAAGAAGGGAAGCGTATAGGGAAGTAAGGAATTCCACAGTTTGAGTTCTTGGCAAAGAAGTAAGAGATTGTGAGAATTCAGGGAGGGAGGAAGAGCATTCAGGAGAATAAACTGATGTTCCCAATTCAGACACTGTAAAATGTAACAATAGTTTTCAAAAGCAAAAAGAAAATTGCAGTGTCTATCAACTGTTGTTCTTTGTTGAAAGCTTTCGCAAAATTCAGCTACACTGCGCCATAATAACTAATTGTAATTGTATCAGTGTCTAAACAAATGAACATGTGACAGTCAAGTAATTATTCTGCTTTTATATAGAAGTTACAATGAGGTTCTTTTCAGTACTAAATTAATGTTTCTATTGAACATTTCACATCAATAACTACATTATGGTTTGTCAAATAACACATATTTATTCAGTGTCCAATCAAAATGTCTCAAAGTACTTCATGCAATCAGTTACTGTTGAAATTCTGTGACTATTATTAATATAGTTAAATGCAGCAGCCATTCTCCCACTACAAGCAGCAGTGAGCTATATGATCAGCCAATCCGTTTTTGGTTGTAAAGATTGTTTGAAGAAGAATTTTTTGTTAGGCAAGGGTATTAAGAACCAAGGTTAGCAGATGGAGTCTAGATACAGCCATGATCTAAATGAATAGCAGAACCAACTCAAGGGGCAGGGAGGCAGTGGCGTAGTAGTAGTGTCACTGGACTAGTAACCCAGAGACCCCGGGTATTGCTCTGTGGACATGCGTTCGAATCCCACCACAGCAGAATTTTAATTCAATCAATAAATCTGGAATTAAAAGCCATGAAACCACTGTCTATTGTCGTAAAAACCCATCCGGTTCACTAATATCCTTTAGGGAAGGAAATCTGACCTAGCCTACATGTGACTCCAGACCCACAGCAATATGGTTGACTCTGAAATGGCCAAACAAGCCACTCAGTTGTATCTAACCACTACCAAATTGATAAGGAATGAAACCGGACGGGCCACCAGACATCGACCTAGGCACCGGAAATAACGGCGCCAATTCCAGCCCTGTCGACCCTGCAAAGTCCAATTCACTAACATCTGGGGGCTTGTGACAAGTTGGGAAAGCTGTCCCACAGACTAGTCAAGCAGCAGCCTGACATTGTCTGTAAGGTATGATTCAGTGAGTATGACTATGTCCCAGACACCACTATCACCATCCCCGGGTATGTCCTGTCCCACCGGCAGGACAGACCCAACAGAGTTGGTGGCACAGTGGTATACTGTCAGGAGGGAGTTGCCCTAGGAGTCCTCAACATCGACTCCAGACCCCATGAGGTCTCATGGCATCAGGTCAAACATGGGCAAGGTAACCTCCTACAGATTACCACCTACCGCCCCACTCTACCCCCCACCCCACTCAGCTGATGAGTCAGTACTCCTCCATGTTGAATACCACGGAGGAAGCACTGAGAGTAGCAAGGGCACAAATCTACTCTGGGTGGGAGACTTCAATGTCCATCACCAAGTGTGGCTCAGTAGCACCACTACTAACCGAGCTGGCCGAGTCCTAAAGGACATATCTGCTAGACTGGATCTGCAGCATGTGATGAGGGAACCAACAGAGTGAAAAACATACTTGACCTCGACCTCAACAATCTGCCTGCCGCAGATGCATCTGTCAATGACAGCATTGGTGGGTGTGACCACCGCACAGTCCTTGTGGAGACAAAGTCCCGTCTTCACATTGAGGATACCCTCCATCGTGTTGTGTGGCACTACCATTGTGCTAAATGGGATAGATTTCGAACAGATCTAACAATGAAAACTGGGTATCCATGAGGCACTGTGGGCCATCAGCAGCAGCAGAATTGTACTCAACCACAATCTGAAACCTCATGGGATATCCCCCACTCTACCATTACTATCAAGCTGGGGGATCAACCCTGGTTCAAAGAAGAGTGCAGGAGGGTATGCCAGCAGCAGCACCCAGGCATACCTCAAAATGAGGTGTCAACCTGGTGAAGCTACAACCCAGGACTACTTGCATGCCAAACTGCATAAGCAGAATGCGATAGACAGAGCTAAGCCACCCCACAACCAATGGATCAGATCTAAGCTCTGCAGTCCTGCCACATCCAGTCATGAATGGTAGCAAACACTTAAACAACTGACTGGAGGAGAAGGCTCGACAAATATCCCCATCCTCAACAATGGGGGAGCCCAGCACATCAGTGCAAAAGATAAGGCTGAAGCATTTTCAATAATCTTCAGCCAGAAGTGCCGATTTGATGATCCATCTCGGCCTCCTCCTGAAGCCCCCAGCATCACAGATACCAGTCTTCAGCCAATTTGATTCACTCCACGCAATATCAAGAAATGACTGCAGGCACTGGATACTGCGAAGGCTATGGGCCCTGACAAAATTCTGACAATAGTACTGAAAACCTGTGCTCCAGAACTTGCCGCGCCCCTAGCCAAGCTGTTCCAGTATAGCTACAAAAAAATTACCGTTCCATCAGTCTACTCTTTATCATCAGTAAAGTGATGGAAGATGTCGTTGATAGTGCTATACAGCAGCACCTGCTTAGCAATAGCCTGCTTGCTGATGCTCAGTTTGGGTTCCGCCAGGCCCACTCAAATCTTGACCTCATTACAGCCTTGGTTCAAACATGGACAAAAGAGCTGAACTCCAGAGGCGAGGTGAGAGTGATTGTCCTGGATATCAAGGCAACATCTGACCAAGTATGGCATCAAGGAGCCCTAGCAAAACTGGAGTCAATGGGAATCAGGGGGAAAACTCTCCATTAGTTGGAGTGATACCTAGCACAAAGGAAGATGGTTGTGGTTGTTGAAGGGCAATCATCTCAGCTTCAGGACATCACTGCAGGAGTTCCTCAGGGTAGTGTCTTAGGCCCAACCATCTTCAGCTGCTTCATCAATGACCTTCTTTCAATCATAAGGTCAGAAGTGGGGATGTTCACTGATGACTGCACAATGTTCAGCACCATTTGTGACTCCTCAGATACTGAAGCAGTCTGTGTAGAAATGCAGCAAGACCTGGACAATATCCATGCTAGGGCTGAAAAGTGGCAAGTAACATTCATGCCACACAAGTGCCAAGCAATGACCATCGCCAACAAGAGAGAATCTAAACAGCTCCCCTTGACATTCAATGGCATTACCATCACTGAATCCCCAAATATCAACATCCTGGGGGTTACCATTGACCAGAAACTGAACTGGAATAGCCATATAAATACAGTGGCTATAAGAGCAGGTCAGAGGCTAGGAATCCTGAGGCAAGTAACTCATCTCCTGACTCCCCAAAGCCTGTCCACCATCTACAAGGCACAAGTCAGGAGTGTGATGGAATACTCTCCACTTGCCCTGATGGGTGAAGCTCAACACCATCCAGGACAAAGCAGCCCGCTTGATAGGCACCCTATCCATCACCTTCAACATTTACTCGCTCCACCACCGACAAACAGTGGCAGCAGTGTGTACATCCACAAGATGCACTGCAGCAATGCAAAAAGGCTCCTTAGACAACAGCTTCCAGACCCACGGCCTCGACCAACTGAAGGACAAGGGCACTAGATGCATGGGAACACCACTACCTGCAAGTTCCCCTCCAAGTCACACACCATCCTGACTTGGAACTATATCGTCCTTCCTGCACTGTTGCTGGGTCAAAATCCTGGAACTCCCTTCCTAACAGCATTGTGGGTGTACCTACCCCACATGGACTGCAGCGGTTCAAGAAGGCAGCTCACCACCACCTTCTCAAGGGCAATTGGGATAGGCAATAAATGCTGGCCTGGCCAGCAACGCCCACATCCCATGAACAAGTAAAAAAAGGTTTCTGTTCCTATGTTCCTATTTTCCCAGAGAGCAGGGTAATGCGGGATGTTCTTTAAATGATGCTATTGCATCTTTACTATCTATCTAAAGCACCAAAACAGACAGGAAAAACCTTTTTTTTTAATTTTCATTCATAGGACAGCACCTTTGACAACATAGCACTCCCTCAGTACTGCATTGGAGATTGAGCTTCCACTATAGCTTGGACTCACATGCAGAGCTTGAACCCGCCATCTCTCCAGTTCTACAAAAGCCAATCTGATGCATTCTCCAAAATAAATATAAACTATATATTGCTGGAGAGAATCTCAATGGCTTAACAATGTGATCCTGTGGTAAGTGGAATATTCGGGAAATTGAAATAACAGAAAATGTAGGAAATACGTAGCATATATATCTGCGATTGACAGAGAAAGATAGCTCACTATTTCAACATGAATGCCAACCCAGAGGACTCACAGAAAAATTGACCAACTGATTCAGGAAAGCTGAGACTTTCCTAAAAAAAACTGACAACTGAAAAATGACCCTGTATTTAGACCTTTGACATGTGAAAGAAAGTAATCACATTAAAAGTTGCGTGGGATATAAGCTTATAAATTAACACCCAACGTTAATGCATATTGGAAGCAAAAATAAAATCTAATCCAGACTTTGCAAGAAGGGTCAAAAACGGGCAGACCTGACCTGCACAATTGACACACCTCTAGTGTGAGGTGGTGCTATGCTGAATATTGTGACACTGATGCAACAGCAAGAGAAGAATTGGGAAACAGTGACCACAACATTGTTGGCTCCAATGTGAAAACAGACAAAAGATAATGAGGACTCAAAGGTAAATGTACTTGACCAGAAAGAGCAATAAACCAAGAGATAACAGCATTGTTAGCTAAAACAGAAGTAAATTGTGCTAATTTTTTTTAAAAAGCACTCTTTTAATTGTTTGGAAAGTCACTATTTTTCTTTATACTTTTAAACATTTTTTGTCCAATGGCAGACTTTGCAGCATTGACGAGGCCAAGGCAGGAGGGGGAACAGTAACAAAACCAAACAAGGGAGAAGCCTCTAAAAGACTGAAAATAGAGAGAAAATGGAAAATGAAAATAAATAAAGGAAAAAAGTCATACAGCAGAAAAAGGAAAAGAAAAGTGGAGGAGTGGGCACTATAAAAATAGACACAGGCACATGAATTCACTCTGATGAATGTATTTCAGCAAACTTACATCAAACAAGGACAAGACAGGTCGATGCTAAGCAGAGAGGAAGAAGCTTCATGAAAAAAGACAAACCCAGTTTCGAGGCAGGAAGAAAGGACTGGAACAAAACCCTATTATGGGGGTTATTTGAATGAAAAAAAGGCAGAATAAGACCCCTGCTCCCCTTGGGATGGGGAAGAAAGAGAGAGAGGGAGAGGGAGAGAAGCCATATTTGGTCGTGGACAAGTGCGAGACAACTTTTTGAGTGGAAATGAAGAAAGGACAAAAACCCCATCGTGTGGGGAATCAAGTGAGACTCTCGAGTGAGCTTACTACATATTGCACTACAGCAGTGGGAATGAAACTTCCAGCAGCTGCGGGTTTAACAGCTTAAATAGAGATCCCAGTCTACAGTGTAAACAACTCTTCTGTATTTTGAGTACAAAAATGCACAGTTCTATGGGGATATCCCTAAATCATCATTACGTTGTGTCATCAGAATGTCAAAAGTAGGATTGGATTTGGAAGAGCCACCGTAAATTGGCTTGCCTACCCCGCAGCAAACGGGAGAGTGATTCACTCCCAATTAACTTTGCGAAGTGTAAGTGCACCCTAAAAAGGCTAGAATGGTTTAAGATACTGAAAAACATCATATCAAAACAATGAATTAACAGCACTTCACATCATACTGAAAGAGGAGAATCATTTGGGTTATCCAAGTGACAGCTTAGCTCAATTGCTTGTACTGTCATCTCCAGATTAGAAGATTCATGTGTTTGAGCCCCACACTAGACATGATCTGAGCTGCAGCTTTAGAGCAGTCGTCAGGGAGTGTTGGATCATCACAGGTGCCAATCTTCAATTACTTGGTACTCCAAGGTTCTGCTATTGAGCCCATGTGAATATTAAAGATCCCACTGCATTATCTTATAACATTTCTTAACCCAATACGCGTTTCTGTTTTCTGTTGAACATGACTGGTGCAGTATAGTTGCCATGGCTGCTATGTTTGCCTACAGTCATTGCACTTCAAAAAGTAATTCATTGTGTGTGGCTCTTTGAGATATTTCCACAAGGTGTTATATAAATATTAGTATTATTATTTAATAAGTATCCCAGCTCTTCATTTTTACTTCACCCGGAACAGGCGCCTTGCTTGCCCAGTATAACTGAAGCTGCCCTGTAGCTAACTTTCTTTCAATTGAAAAAATTGCTTGAAATGTGCAAACTATTGCCTATCTCATCAGTTATTTGCTAATGACAGATATTTCCATGCAATCAGACGCCACTGAGCAGAGCTCCATGCATCATATGCAAATTCAGGCTCACAGCTCTGTTTGTACACAATGGGGCTATTTATTCGCATCCATATTGTCCCTGAAAGTTATCGAATCTGGATTTGACTGCCCTGTTAATTCTAGGGATGAACTAACTCTCCCTGACATGGTGCTCTAAATTTTACGCATTCATTTCCCAGTGTTGTTAATGCTTGGGCTTCACTGGCAAGACCCACAATTTGTGTTTTTTTAACCTTATGATTTACACAGCACTTCAAGTGGATATGCTTCATGCCAGAGCCTAGATGGTTCGAGTCAATAGGCAATTTAACCACAGGGAGATCCTAGCCAAATCCAATCTTATTCGCACTCAACATCCAAACAGGGACAGTTTCCAACAGTAACAGGAGAAGGTATCCTAACTAATTTCATATCTCCCCTGGGCCAGACCCATTGAGACCACAAGCCTACTTACAGAATCAAATTGCATAATTAAGTTGATGCTGTGCAGCACGATTTAAACAGTGAAATTAAGATTTAATCCACTGTATGTAACAAAAGAAAACCAAATCCTACGCATATTGTAAAACACTGTAATTCAGAGATTATTACTGATGCTATTAATGAACAAATGCTTAACATGCTGATGGAACTTGTTGGTTGAATCAGGATGTTATCTCTCTTAAAATTAACTTCTGCTGAAATAGCAAAGGAATATCATATCCCTAAGAGCACTTTCAAGGCTTGCATGTGTCATACACATCACCGTCGCTATAATGGTGATTTCATCATGTGACATTTGATCACATGCCATTTAATCATGACATTGCTCATGCAATGCTTAATCACATGACTGTTGATCACATAACATTTGTTCACTGCAAATTTTATTGCATTTACCTTATTTTGTTGTCTTATCACTGTCATTACTCTCAATACTTTTCCTTTATTACAAGTTAATAATAATTCTGCCTCTGTCCATCTTAATTTCATAGCTTTAGCTGTTAACAAAATCATTATATTATGTGGAGTATTATAGGATAGTCACTGCAACATTAACCTCAACAAAAAATACAAAACACACACCTCTAATAATTGCCTTTTCTTCACTTAGTTTTTCTCTCCTATTTTATTAAATATTATTAAATATTCATGGTTTGGCTCACTTATTCACTGGTCAGTGGCCCTATCACCTGAGTCATCAGAGACACAGAGTTGCTTCTTGATGAAGGTGTAGAGTACTGCTTCATGCTGAAAGTTCACTGGAATGAAGTTTGTGCTGTTGGACAGGCTTCCATGTTATGTGCCAGGGTGTCACATGGACCTGTTGCTAAACGAGCAACAAAACCAGACGGCAACAGGTTTATCAACAAGAATGTGGCAGTGACACAGTTGGCGGTGCAGATTTGAACAGCGTGGCCATTAGTTTCCCCACCCCCTCCCCAAACAAATTTACTGATTGCTGGTGCATTGGGAAATATAAAAAGACAGATGTAAAAATAAAAACATTAATTCAATACAGTTCACCAGGGACTGAATTGAGTGAAAGCTACACTAACAGTCAGCTCTACAAATGTATAGCTTTGGTAACTGCAGAGGGAAATGGAAGGTGTACAATAAAATGAACTATAAATATTTTATAGCTGAGTTCCATGAACCGGTTGCCTTCCATTGCAAGTTTACTTCACAGTAAATATTCTTGCCTGAATGGCAATTATTTGCGGTAACAAGAAAAGGGTTTAAAATGGATGAAAAGGAATTGTAATGCATAGATATAGTACAAAAGGTAATATTTAATGCATGTGGAACAGGAAATGTTTTGCTGTGATTATATCCCTGGTCCAGGGCAGGTGTTTTCTCCATTTTGTTACCAAGATTGAATGAAGAATTGGACAGTGATGCAGCCCAAAACAATTTGCACATCTAATGGCTTATTGGGTGCGTGCACTGCTAAGTATGCTCCTGACCCATACAGACCAGAAATATGCCCTATTCTTTCCTTTATCTAGGCTGAATTAGGTTCAGTCAGAGCAATGGTGGAGATGCTATGATAGACTACAATCATGCTTTGGCTAAAGAGGGGAGGATCTGCCAGAGTTCTTACTTCCGAGTGCTAGTCCTGCTGGAAAGTGCATCTGCACGCTCAGTAGGTGCACCATAGGACTTGGCTGTGGTGCTCTATGGTCCAATAGCCTTCTAAGGTTCATCGATGAATGGATAGTTAAGTGAAGTATCAAAGAATGGGTGAGGCTGCATGTGTGGAAGCAAAACCAGCATAGTCCAAAAGAGGGGTATACACTGAAAAATGCAACCATCGACGACAACAAAAACAATGAATTGATGCCTGAGAGGAGTAGGTGCCACTTAGTTCTGCCCTAATTTAATGCCATATTGATGAGTTAGGTATATCATACTGGTCAAATTTGAGTAACACCCATAACTGGACTTGCTTAGCAGGTGCCACTCTGCCTACAGTTTAAGCAAGGTAAGTTGGATCACATAAGCACTTTCTGTTCATACATAGTGGACTGGATTCTGTGATCCTGCTTGGCAGAGAATGCTGAAATATTCGGTTGGGGAGCGGACGGGGGGAATGTATTGTGGGGTGGTAGGGATCTCATCACCCGACTTGATCTTCTTCACATCCATCCCTGTTACGCCTACATCCCGGGGCTGCCATGCACCTGGGTGGAGGCATTACAAAGGTTGGAGGACCGTGAAACCCCTCTGAGTCTCCAGTTCACTGGTGGGAAGCGATCAAGGAGAACATCAAGAGGTTCTTCATCCACAAAGGTGTTCAGAGGGCGAGAGAGAGACAGAGGGAAATGTACCGACTCCAGAAAAGTATGCAAAATCTGCTCCGGTTGCAGTCGATGGGGGTCGAGGTCAAGGAGGACCTCCAACAGGTGAAGAGCCAGCAGGCCTCGCTCTTTGCCACGGAGGCCTCCAAGATCATCTTCTGGTCCAGAGTCCACTCCATCGAGCAGGATGAGACGTGCTCGCGTTACTTCTTCCAAAAGGTACACAGAGAGAGCTCTGTTATCAGCAGCCTGAAGGAAAAGGATGGCTCGGTAACGTCTTCGCACTCCGACATACTAAGGATCAGCAAATCATTTTATGCTGGGCTGTATGACACGAAGCTCACAGACAGCAAAGCCTCCCAGTCCTTCCTGTCATCTATCAGAGGTCTTAGATGACAACAGGAGGGAGAGACTGGACAAGCCGCTAACTCTGGACGAGCTGACAAAGGCCGTCAAGTCCTTCGAGACGAGTAAAACTCCCGGAAGCGACGGCTTACCGGTCGAATTGTACTCGGCCCTGTGGGACTGGGTCGGCCCGGACCTGCTGGGAGTATACGAGAGTATGCTCCTGGCCGGCAGTATGTCAGAATCCATGAGGAAAGGCATCATCACCCTCATTTACAAGTGGAATGGGGAGAGGGCAGAAATCAGAAATTGGCGGCCCATCTCACTGCTTAATGTTGACTACAAGATTCTGTCCAAAGTCATAGCCAGTCGAGTCAAGTCTGCTCTGGAGTTGGTGATCCACCACGATCAGACCTGTACTGTACCCGGCAGGAAGATCTCTGATAGTCTCGCGCTACTCAGGGATACGATCACCTATGTGCGGGACAGGAGGGTGGACACCTGCCTCATCAGCCTGGACCAGGAGAAGGCTTTTGACAGGATATCGCACACCTACATGATGGACGTGCTTTCCAAAATGGGGTTTGGGGAGGGAATCTGCAATTGGATCAAACTGCTCTACACAAAGATCAGTAGCGCAGTCTCAATCAATGGGTGGGAATCGGAAAGTTTCCCGATCCAATCTGGAGTCAGACAGGGCTGTCCTCTCTCCCCGGTCTTGTTTGTTTGCTGTATTGAACCCTTTGCTGAGTCTATTAGGAAGGATGTGAGCATAAGAGGGGTGACAATCCCAGGCAGAGGAGGCACTCAGGTTAAAACCTCCCTGTACATGGATGACGTCACCGTCTTCTGTTCGGATCCGCTGTCTGTGCGCAGACGGATGAGCATCTGCGACCAGTTCGAACTGGCCTCGGGAGCCAAAGTTAACCACGGCAAGAGCAAGGCCATGTTCTTTGGGAACTGGGCTGACCGATCCTTTGTCCCCTTCACCGTCAGGTCAGACTACCTGAAGGTGCTGGGGATATGGTTCGGAAGGGCCGGGGCGTGCACCAAAACCTGGGAGGAGCGAGTAGCCAAGGTACAACAAAAGTTGAGCATGTGGAGGCAGCGATCTCTCTCCATTGTGGGTAAGAACCTGGTCATCAGGTGCGAGGCGCTCACGTTGTTGCTGTACGTGGCGCAGGTCTGGCCCATACCCCACTCCTGCGCTGTGGCGGTCACCCAAGCCATTTTCCGCTTCATCTGGGGATCTAAAATGGACCGGGTCCGGAGGGACACGATGTTCAAACCTCTGGATAAGAGGGGGAAAATGTACCCAACGTGGCCCTCATCCTGATGACCACCTTCGTGTGCGGCTGCATCAAGCTGTGTGTAGACCTCCAGTACGCAAACTCCAAGTGTCACTACGTGCTGAGGTTCTATCTGTCCCCGGTGTTGCGAAGGATGGGCCTGGTCACATTGCCACGGAACACTCCATACAGTTGGTCCGTGCCACCTATCCTTCGTGGAGCAGTTTCTGCGGGAAGACACCTTTGTCCATCAGGCAGTGGTCTGCACAGAATGTCCTCAAGGCCCTACGGGAAAAGGAGATGGTGGATCCTGTCGGATGGTTCCCCGAGCAGACCGTCAAAGTCATTTGGCGGAATGCCTCATCACCAGAACTTTCAAACAAGCACCAAGATGTAGCTTGGCTGGTGGTGAGAAGAGCCCTCCCCGTCAGATCCTTCCTGCACGCCCGAAGTCTCGCCCCCTCCGCCCAATGCCCCCGCGGTGGCTGTGGTGGGGACGAGACGGTTGCCCACCTCCTCCTGGAATGTGTCTTTGCAAAGCAGGTGTGGAAAGAGATGCAGTGGTTTTTGTCGAGGTTTATCCCAAGCAGCTCTGTAACACAGGAGTCTGTGCTCTACGGGCTGTTCCCAGGGACACACACCGAGACAAACATCAACTGCTGCTGGAGGACTATCAATTTGGTGAAAGATGCCCTTTGGTCTGCCCGAAACCTGCTGGTCTTCCAGCGCAAAGAGTTGTCCACCACCGAATGTTGCAGACTGGCACATTCCAAGGTCCAGGACTACGTGCTGAGGGACGCACTAAAGCTTGGGGCAGCCGCAGCAAAGGCTCAATGGGGAAAGACCACAGTGTAAGGTCCCCCCACCAAGCTGAACTGAGGGGCTGGATCCATGGGAAACCCCTCGAACTGTATCGGGAAAATTGTCATTTGCTGTAAAATGTAAAAATGTAATTTGCATGACAAATGTGAAATGGAAGGGTTGTGAGGCAACTCATGATTGTAATGAAGAAACAGACCTCCTTTGCACTGTTTGTATTTTTTGACTTGGTGCTGTTTGAAAGTGGTAATGTAATTTTTACAAATTTTTATGAATAAAGTATATTTTGGAAATAAAAAAATAAAAAAACCTGGGTGAAGGCATTAACCGCACTGAGTAGCTCCGTTAGAGGACAAGCATGTTAAGGCAGGGTCATTTTCCTCCATTTCACTCCCAGCCCTGACTGAGACCTCAAGTGGGACATTACTTCCAATTTTCAAGGCACTTCTGTCCCTTCAACACTGCTGTTCCTAGTACTGTGATGGTGCCTGTATAATCTCCAGATTTTGCAGAGATGTGCTCTTTCTTGGTGGCAGGAAGGCTGCTAGGGGGGCCTGCCCCGCATATGAAATGACCCCTGACCTGAGAAAATAGAATAGGGTTATGGTGGGGTCATAATGGAGGGAAGGGGTGCTGCCTCACTGCAACACTATCAGCAGGAGGAGAATCTTGGCCAGCATTATTGGCAGCATCACTACCTGGGGCAGCATATTCCAGAGGGTGAAACTTGAAAAAAAGACTGTGACCCTCAACAAAAAGCACATGAAGAGCAATAAGCTAAGGCAGCATCAACTTCAAAAATGGAAAGCAATAGGCCCTGAGTCCAGAGTCAACAACACACTACAAATAGGGGTTTACAACTGGCCTCTGAATGTGGCATAATTAGATGTTTATTCTGTAGGCTGTTTGAAAATGAAAGTTCAAGACTCAATTTACGTGTGAATTGGGCTTGATTCAATTCTGTTAAGCAATAAAAAGGCATTTTTCTGCATTCTTACCATCTAATCACTTTGTTTATATGTCTACTGCTGATTGTCTCCCAGCAATGAGTGTGTCATTAGTAGAAAGCCAAGCTTCACAAAATAACATTCCTCGTCTGTCAGCCTGCCAATTCTCTTCACTAAAAAGAGCCTAAAATCAATAGAACACCATGCAGAAAGACTCCCCTGTCTGTTTGTAATTAAAACTTTCCCTTGTTGGACCAACAACAACAAGATCAACAAAAATTGTAGGCACTATTGTAGCAGCAAAAATGAAGAGGTCACACGATAATTTAGGAGGATGAAATTATCCCAGAGATTTTTTGGAAAAGTATCAGTCACAGGTTGACCATTCTGCAGTTAACCTTCTCAGTCTAACAGCCCCAGTGGTTTGCTGGGTAAATTTATGGTGCAGTGTCTACACTAAGACATACAGTCCAGGAGATCCCAGATTTGGTCCACAGGTCTGTGATGGGCTAACTGACCTCAACTGCAGTAGCATGATTTTGCAATTTGACTCAGTGCCCTGGATTTTGGGGAGGAAAAATCAGTTGCTGCTCCTAATGGCTATCTTGTAACCCCCATGCTGGAAATGCATCTGTGAATATCTGGACCGGAATTTTACGCTGGGCGGAAGGCCCAGCCCACTGGCCAAAAAGTCCAGGACAAGACTGCCTCCGCCAGGCCTGTGTGCCATGCCAGGATTTTACGTGGCCCAGACCGTTAATAGGCCGTGGGCGGGACTTTCACTCCTCTGAAGCAGAAAATCCCAGCTCCAAGAGCTGCCAGCCAATCAGTGGTCTGGACCCTCCCACCAGCCCACAAGGAGGCTGCCAGGTTTGACTTGACGACCTCCTGGGGGACCTCAGCCGCCCGCTGGTCGCTGTTAAAATACCAGCGGCGGCAGGAGGAGGCCCTTAAGTGCCAGTTAATTGGCCATTTAAGGGGCTTGATTGGCCTGGGGCGGGTGGGCCATTTATTACTGCCGCCCCCCCCTCCTTGTAAATTTGCAGTGGGGCCAGAAAGGCATCAACAATGGCACCCCTGCCTCCCACTCAATTTTACGACCCCCCCCCCCCATTCCTGTCAGGGGGGGGCTGTAAAATTCCGGCCCTGGTGGGAATAAGTGAATAAGTGAAATTTGATTGTGATGCTCGGATTGAAACGCCTGATGACAAACGCTGTCGAGGCTCGCAGATGAAGAAAGACTTTTTGGATATGAGTCAACTGCTGGCACTTGGCATTTACCCATAGGCCCTTCAGGTGTGAGGAGGGGAGAAAGTTGGGTGCAAAAACATCATGTAATTTCAGCTATGTGTCTGAATGACAGCTTAAAACACAAGACTCAATGAAGAAGATGAAACACAGAGAAGGAACTTACTCCTAGGCTAGCAGTTAAGCTACTAAACATTTAAGAGCCAGAAGTGCAGTTGGTTACCCATTTTTAGCCTTTGCTATTTCTGTCAATCTGAAATATATATGGGGGCCCATTTTAACCCTCAGCAGATTTCAGGCGGGTGTGGGGACTCCTGAGACTCAACGGCATCCTGCCAGTCAGCTGACCTTTCCAAATGGGCAAAAAGCAGCATCTAGTTAGTGGGTAGGAGAGGACGTTCGGGCGATTGGCAGCCACAGGACAACAACCAAGGAAGGCTCGCAGGTGAACAGCAAAATGGTGTGGGAAATGTTTCAGAGGGTCTTACGGGAATTCGGGGAGCCTGAGGCAGGGGAGGCCACAACTTTCCATGTGGGGCAACTGCTTCCCCGCTTAGGACTGGATTAAAATGTAGGCCACTGATGTAGTAGGACCCCCATTGCATTAATTCATGAGTTCCTGCCTACTTCCATTGAGCACTTTAGCCACCTAACTGCAGTGAGCAGGTGAAATGTACGCCAGCACGATTCCAGTAGGAGCAGGTCAGTCGGCAGAATGTTTCTTTTAAATAGTACCCCGCTCCCCCACCACTGCCCCAAACTTGTCAAATGGGGTAGGTTAAAATCAACCCCAATATTGTGAAACTATCCACGGACCTGCAGCGGATTGCTGTTGATCAGTGATAAAATGTGAATTGTCATATCATAAATAGGGCATTTTATTCTTTCAAAGTATGATGGCTCCAGAACGACAAACAGGAATTACAGTCAATTTTGTATGCCTCATTACTCAGTGATGTTGGCATTACAGCTAATTCTCTTTCATCCTTTGTTTTGTTGCATTTTCTAGTCATCGAGGTAAGGGATTTCAGCACTGAGAAACATACATTTTTTTGGAGATTCAGCAGCAACTTGGAGCAATCCCAGCTTGATTATGACATAATTAGATGTACAGTGACGCTCCCTCTTCATCAGTTCCAAGCCCACAAAAGCAGCTGCACTAGGAAAGAACAAAACTTATATTTCTTTCGAATCTTGTTAAATCTATGGGATGTCCCAAAGTACTTCGCATCCAATTAATTATTTTTGATATATAGATTTTACGTAGGCAGTCATGGCAACCAGATTGCACATAGCAGGATGACAAAACAGCAAGCGTGACGAGCAGCCAGGTAATTTATTTTTCAGGAACATTGACTGGAATGAAATGTTTACTAACACACCATAAGAACTCCCTAATCTTCTTCAAATACTATCATAAAATCTTTTAATATGCACCCACACACAGAACACAGGGATGCACAGGTTAGCATCCCAACCAAGTGACAGTGCCTCCAATATCACTATATTGCCTCAGTACTGCAATGGAAAGTCAGCCTAAATTAGGCTAGGACTAAGCCTAAGTCCCTAAGTCGGGTCTACCAAAATCTTCTGATTCAGTGGGGGGAATGCTACCAACTGAGTCAACTTGGCATTGGTGAGACATCTTCATATTGCAACTTTCAACTTGCAGCTTTCCAGGAGAAATGGGGCATGACGTATGCCAGTCCCCCTTTCTACAGGTATTGAGAGACCAAACCTTCTTAAAGGGGCCACCAAAGACCTCTCCTAAAAGCTAAAGTTTTTCATTTGTTTATCTTAAGATTTTTAGGACCTGGGTGGAGCAGGAATGCTCCAAAAATCATCTGGCCCATTACCTCCCCACTCTCATGCCTCCCCAGCAACCCCTGCCCCAAATGGGATTTACCAACTGGTCGGCTGTGTGTAGCATTTGGCTTATATTGCTCCTGAACTGTAATGGGGGGGCTTGTTTGATGCCCCAGGTCACTGAAAAAATGTTAATGAGGACTGAATCTGAAAGTGGAAATGCTAAGTTGTAAAATTTATCGCTTTGCTAAAATAGTGCAGACATGATTTTGATGTGAACAGTTTAACTGTAAAAATGGTTTACAGGGGAATTTAAAACACCTGGTTAATGACACTTTTACCTTATGTTTATGGTGCAGGCTGAGGATGTAGAATGACAAGGAATAAGTAAAGTCTATTCGTCTCTGGATTGCTACATTAATTGCATTATTAATATCCATTTGCTCTTTTTTCCTGGAATTAATTATGACTGATCCTTGTTTTAGTTGGACCTTTGTAGGGAACGGAGCGACAACTCTGGAAATCAGTTTAGAATCTAATTGATAAATTAAATTGGCGGGCAGAATATGTCAAACAATATCGAATACCAAATTTTAATAATTGCCAAATTACAGACATCTTCTTCCCTTATTTAACATCACAATACAGTTGAGTCAGGCATTGCTCTAGGAAAGGATGGCACTTGATAGAAACATAGCTGAACACTCACTTGCAAGAGTTTTTTCAATGAATACCAATAAGCCTAGATATAAAATCAGATCTGTGGCAATGAATGATTGAACTATATCTGAAAAGGATGCCTCACTTAAGATGGAAAGTAAATGGACCAAGTCACTGGAGGTGACTTGCATAAATTGGCATTAAATTAGACATTGGCCAGTCATATAGAGTTGGGGTCTCCCTAACCAGAGAGAGATTGCAAAAAATATTAGTAGATGTTCAAAAATAGAATTCACTTTGGGGATTGGGGGATGAAACACCTCCCTTCATTCAAGCCTGTAAACACACTAACTGTGCATCTGTGTGCACTAATTTAGTGCATTAGCATTAACAGGGAATTTGCTAATCTTTATCCTTGCTCCCAGAATTCTTCAAGGAATTATCCAATTTAATGTGTGTAACAGGTGCTAAACATTTCTTGGCTTGTTAAAGACTAATTATAGATGAAATACAAATATATTCATGCTTGCTTTCCAATCCACACAAGAATACTGAGACCTGTTGAAGTTGGAAGGAAAACAGCAAAGTTGGCTGGAGTTCAAATGAAAATCATTGGCCTCGAAGCCTCAATACTAATCCCCCAATAATAGGTGGGAGTTAGTTTGCAAATTTTAAAATGGGGAATGTGCTCAGTGTATGCGCTTGCAGCCATTTTAATGGAGGTGAGTTTTGTGTTGTGCAAGTTCCGCCATGGAGAGGCAGGACATCTTATTCATGTATTTAAATATCATGTTAAGATGATTAAAGTAGAAATCATAGCCCACTATTTCTTCGCTTTGTTTGGAGGTATTGGACTTCAGTCTAGCTTTGTTAGTATCTGCACCTGTATGTCAGGGACTAAAAGACCTGACATGATAATGCACTTTTCAAAATTTAGAGAGTATATAATGAGCTGCAATATGAGTTGAAGAGATTAACTATTGCTCACCTATGTTTATAACTGATGCCTATAAACATGGTAATGTATTTTTTTTTGTGATAATGTAAAGATTTTAAGATAAAGATATCCTCCTGGAAGCAGCACAACAAGAGGGATGCATTTTTAACTGCCAGAAGTGTAACATCAATGTAAAACAGATTAATTTCTTCAGGTTCATCGACTCAGATGCAGGTATCTCCTGACTCTGCCAAGCTGGAGGACAGCACTGCAGTGACAAAACCCGAAAGACAAGCTAGATCTGCAACGTTGCCTGGGCTTATTCAACTGCTATCGCCATATATTCCAAATGTCACTCAAAAATCTTCATCTCCTCGAGATCTCCTGAAGAAGGAAGTTCTGTTTGAATGGCATGAGAATCATCAGCACATATTCGATGATCTCAAGAGATCACTGACCAAGGGACCATCAACACTCCAATTCTATGACCCATCAGAGAAGACCATGTTAGAAGTCGATGCATCTCAAAAGGGCCTTGCAGTGTGCGTTCTTCAGAAAGGAAAGCCAGTTGCATCAGTGTCCAGGAGACTTTTGAATGCCCAAATTATTCCAACATTGAATGGGAAACTTTAGCCCTAGACTTTGGGATTCAGCATTTCCATACATGTCTCTTTGGGAAAAGATTCATCCTCTAGACAGATCACAAGCCTCTTCAGATGATCTGGCAGAAACTGCTGACAAGCGCACCAACTCGACTGCAACGTCCATTTGTTAAAAGTTCACAGTTACGACTGTGACATTCGCTACTAGCCAGGGAGTACCATGATCACGTCTTATACGTTGAGTCGGTTACCCAACCCGTCCACAACTGGTGACATTTCATTGGATCTTCAGGACGACCTCAATAGCTCTGAAATCAAAGATGTACTACAAGTTGATCCTATGAGTTTTGGCACGTACAAATGTTAACAACTTCAATGAGAAATGCCCAACGACCCTACTTTGCAACAGCTCTAGCAGACCCTGATAGATGGCTGGCCAGAGTCTTGCCAGGACATCCCAGAGGCTATGCGACCATTTTGGCCATTCAGAGATGAACGTGGAATATCACAGGAATATTTTTAAAGGCAACCAATTACATGTTCCAAAATCTCTCACACAGGACATCTTGCAACAGCTGCAAAAGCACACATGGGTATAGACCGCACAAGATGGTTGGCCAGAGAAACAGTTTATTGGCCAGGGATACACCATGACTTTGAAACAGCCATGAAGAAATGTCAATCATGCCCAGTCTTCGGACAGAACCTCTTTTACCCCATGAAGTTCCTGCACATACATGGACCAGAATTACAACTGATCTCTTCACTGTCCATGGAGAGGATTTCATAGTTGTGACAGATTATTTCTCCAAATTCCCATTCGTCCGTTGCTTAGCACATCAAGCATGACCATTGCGGACACTTTAAGCTCAATTTTCAGTCTTTTGGGCACCACAGGAACTCATCTCCAACAACAGACCCCACTACACAGGGAAACCAGTTAACATCATGTGCAACAAATGGGGCGTCTGCCATACCACTTCATCACCACATTATCCTCGCTCTAATGACATGGCTGAGCATATGGTTCACACCATGAAATCATTGATCACGACATACCAACAGAACAATCATGATCTACATGTTGCTATGTTACATCTCTGAGCGACACCGCTGAGAGCAACAATCCCATCTCCAGCCGAGTTGTCGTTTGGTAGGCCGGTACGTATGTACCTGCTATCGACACTTCAAGAAGTGAGGGAAGAATTGCTCGAAAAGCAAGAAAATGTGAAAAACTCTCATGATCGTCATTCAGGCAAAGAATTGCCCTGTCTCAGTATTGGGCAAAATGTTTCTGTGCAACACCTGACTGTTGGAACATGGAATCCAGTGGAAGTTGTCAGTACTGGTCCAGAACCAGGGTCATACCAGGTCTGAATGCCCAACACCATGATGTCGTGTAGGAACCGCTGTTAAATTCGGGAAGTTCCAGACCAAGAAGCGGTGAGCAATCAGATTGCCAACAGGACACATTCGACGACAAGACCCAAAGCCAACATTCTCACTGACAGTCAAGACTGTGAGACTGCACAGTGACCATAAACTGAACCTACAGTGACCAGCTCAGGCCTATCATTCAACCGCCAATGTTTTATAGACTTGTAAATTTTTTTACTGCATATTTTCTAAACATTTAATACCTTTTCATTCACTGTATTATAAATAGCCCCAACTATATTATAAAACATTTTTAATTTAGAATAAAGGGGCATGTTGTTGTATTGCTTTAAAGAGGCATATCTGAAATGGCTGTCCATCATTAGACAGACTCGTGTGATCTCTATGCAGTTGTTGGAAGCTGCTACAGAGTGTATCCTAGCTTCCCAGTATTGCTGTATATAACTTAGTATCTTCAATAAAGGAACCCACCCTTTAGATTTGCCAGTCTTTTCTGTGTGATTAGTGTGTTTGCATCAAGAACGATGAAACACAAGAGGAACCCCAGCTTCTAAAAACCTAACCTTGTAACTAAAATCCCCCACCCCTGGAACCATTCTGGTAAAACTCCTCTGCACCCTCACATCCTTTCTAAAGTGTGGTGACCAGAACTGAATGCAATACTGTAGTTGGGTCCTAACCAGAGCTTTATAAAGGTTCAGCATAACTTCCCTGCTTTTGTACTCAAAGCCTCTATTTATGAAGCCCAAGATCCCATATGCTTAGCTAATTATTCTCTCAATATGTCCTGCCACCTTCAAAGATTGATGCACATACACTCCCAGATCCTTATGTTCCTGCACAAGGCAAAATAAAAAGCAGCCACAGTTGCCAGACCATCCTTGTTGCGGGGACATTCCTCCATAGGGTGGCCTGTAGTCCTATGGCAAGTGCGGCTGTGAGGTGGAGGAAGGGCTAAATTCTACGATGGATCGCAACCGAGAAATTTAAATAGATCAACATTGAAAGAGAGTACGAAATGGTCTTTCTCAAAACTGGCAGTCAGCTTGCTGCAATCAATCGCATTGCCACAGTGGCAGGACCAGAAAATGTACTCTTGTACATGCTGTAGGACCACAGTACAAACTTCTGAAAATTCCAGTCAGCGTCGGGAGTGCGGCCTTAATAGGCTCTTTAATTGGCTCAAATGGCTACACGCCACTTGCAGGCAGCTAGCCATCAACCCCCATCCCCCAACCCCCATAACAACCTGTTTCAATCAAGTTAGATCATCAATTCAAATATTTTAAGGAGAAATTTGGAAGCTGTGGTTAAGATTGAAAGTGAAGGTTCAGGGAAATGATTGAATGAATCAGGACAGTGCAACTCTTTTACAAATGAATAATCTTGTTTACTTAAACAATTTTCAGAAGGTAGATTAAAGGAAGTTTCCTTCAAAACAATTTGCTAAACCCTTATTTTATTGAACAAGACCCACCTCTTGCAAAAATGGAAGAAAAGATAAACAAGTGATCCAATTTATTTCTTTTTCTTTCTTTCCTGCCCCAGCTGCTGTAAATTATGTCACTCCTCATGTTTTGGCATCCGCTTTTATAAATTCATTTCACACCAGAAGTTTGTGTGGTGGTCACACAGCATATACAAGAGTACATTTTCTGGTCCTGCCACTGTGGCAGTACAACTGATTGCAGCACACTGATTGCCAGTTTGAGCAAGGTCATTTCATACTCTCTTTCAATGTCGATCTATTTAAATTTTTCTGTTGAGTTCTCGGCTTGAACATTGCATTGGAAACTTGTAGATTGGGAGGCAGAGTTACCCATGCCGCAGCAGCAGCAACAGCTAGTTAAGACTAGCTTAAGTATCCAATATAGCACACACATATAGTGGCTGAAGTGCGCTGCCTGATATATTGGTAAAGGGTCCTATAAAGATATCTGGGGCCTGCTCCTGAAACAGACTTTAAGCCCTTTGCATATGCAAAAAAAAAAACTAATTTTAAAGGTCACAGTTTCCAAATTTATTAACAATTGATTGCACTCTGCACCATGTGGTCAGCATTCTCAGGCACTTGACAGCCAAACCTGTTGTCCATAAAGGGACTGCTGGAGACTGCCTCTCGAAAGATAATTTTTTTTTTTCAACAGGAATGCTCCTACTGGCTCCATGTTAAATGTATGGTTCACTACCAGCTGCTGCTTACACATTGACAGTACGCAATTGGTGGCAACAGCCATGACTACAGACAGGTCAATTTTCGCAGAAATTAAATAAAATATAAAACCTGATTGCTCCTCCTCGACTAACAAAAATAAAAGTTAAAGACCTCTTCAATCATTTTCTGAGAAGCCCCTTTCAATGCCACTGGTTAGGTCACTCAACGTCAGTTCAAATGGTCAGAATATTGGTAGCACATGAACCACACTTCCATACTCTAAAATTGCTTTCAGCATCCTTTGTACATTCTAGGACCTTAATTTGATTATTACAATTGGCTCCTCTTCTCATGCCAAGGTGGCCATGGCTGGAATACCAGTATAGTTGAGGCGGCATGAAATCCAACATAATTTTCAAGCCACTAAGTCTTACTTAGGCATTTAAAATTGGCCCCAGTTTGTTTTCCAATTTGTATATTTTGGTAAGTTCTTGTATTTGGGTCACTGTAGATACCCAGCATTAATACTTGGACCCTCCAAGGACACACATAGCAAAGCTAGCTGCAGCGTAAAATTACTGCTACATTACCACAACACTGGGCCAGATTTTAGTCCAGCGATGGGGGTCCCAGCGGCAGGCCAGAAGGCAGGGGAAGACGCCACCTCAGCTCTCTGTCGGACCTCTGTTGCTATTTCACGGCAGGCAGGCAATAAACTGCCCGTTGTTGGGGATGCCATCACTTTAAGAGCCAAGCTCCCGCGTCCAGAGCTGCCAGCCAATCAGAGGGCTGGGTGCTTTGCAGGACCAGCAGCACCACCTGGAGCGGTGGCCACTGCCAGTACTGCATGAGGCCCTGCAGTATGAAGACTGGAGAAGCCCCTGGGAGAGGAAAGTGGGGTCAAGGTTATTCAGGAAGACCCTGGTGATGGGGTGGGAGAGTTGTTAATGAGGGTGGAGTGGGTCTTCTGGTGGGGGGGCCTCTGGGGGCCATGGATTGCCCTCAAAGGAGGGACCTCCCTGACCCCGCTTAGAGGCTGCCAGGCTTTACCTGGCACTGTCTCCCCATGGCGGTGGGCCCCATTGCCTTCAACAAAATGGAGGTGGAGATGGGAAGAGGCCCTTCAGCAGCCATCAATTAAGGGCCTCAATTTGCCTGGGGCAGGAAGGCCATCCTTGGTCTTCCCCGTCCCAGACAAAATGGCAGGGGGTCTGGTTGACATTGGGAATGGCGCCCCCTGCCATTTTGTTTTCCCCCTGCCTCCATGCCCTCCTCCAAGGGCAGAACAAAATCCTGCCGACTATGCCTTAGTCCTCAACTTCAAGAACAATCCTAGTTCACTGCACCAGATATTGCTGTTGTTGTTGCTTTGATTGAGATTACCAATTAAAGCTGAATTGGTGCTAGTTCCATGCTGGAAAATAAATAGATCAGGGCAGCTAAATTCATCTGGCATAGAATGCTTCCAGCCAGGAGGAATTAAAAGGGAAAGAGCTTGTATTTATATCCCTACTCTTCTTTGAAATGCACCATAGAATCTTTTATATGCAGGACCTCAATTTAATGTCTCCTCAGAGAGACGAATGTTTAGTGACTGCAATGATACTAATTCACTTTCTTTGCTCTTCAGCAGTTTGTTCTAACTGGTTGTAAATGATGTTATAAGCATAATGAATGGTGAATGGCTATCCTTTGGACTGGAGGGAGGTACACAGACGTTTTCCCCAGGGTTCAGTACTAGGGCCACTCCTATTTCTGATGCACATTAATGACTTGGATTTAAAGTACAGGGTACAATTTTGAAATTGGTAGATGACACAAAACTTGGACCCAGTGAGAAAGAAAATGAAAGGCAGAGTTCGGACAAGAACACAGTGGCTCTAATTCTCAAATTCACACTACTTGGAAAACAGGTTCTTACTGAGAGTATGGAGTGCAGAACCCACCCCTTTGTTTTATTTTAAATAGGGAATACATAGGAAACCTCCGATTTATGATTTAGACATTGTTTGAAGCCTGAGTTTAGCAAACAGTTGATAAATTTGTGCATTATCAGGCAGAACTTTCAGGTTTATACAATAACGCACTGTTTAACACTTGATCCAAAATCTTTACCCAGTTGCAGGTTAATTTTATACTTTGCACATTTCCATTAAATAGCAACTTGTACTTTCTTTATGTAATTCCCACAAAAAAGGTTTTGTACAGCAGAGTTATGCATCAGTATAATAAAGCTGCATAAATTCAGAAACAATTACTTACTTGCTGCCAGCACCGCTCTGTACATTACTGCAGTAATACATTTAGTGAAACAAGGGGAGCATGAAATGGATGTGCAGGAGCCGAGCAGGGTTTTTTTTATTCTTTCATGGGATGTGGGCATTGCTGGCAAGGCCAGCATTTCTTACCCATCCCTAATTGCCCTTGAGAAGGTGGTGAGCCACCTTCTTGAACCGTTACAGTCCATCTGGTGCAGGTGCACACACAGTGCTGTGAGGCAGGGAGTTCCAAGGTTTTGACCCAGCGATAGTGAAGGAATGGTGATATATTTGCAAGTCAGGATGGTGTGTGAATTGGAAGGGAACTTGCAGGAAATGGTGTTTCCATGGGTCCTTGTTATTCTAGGTGGAAGTGGTCGCGGGTTTGGAAGGTGCTGTCAAAGGAGATGTGGTGCGTTGCTGCAGTGTACCTTGTATATGGTACACACTGCTGCCACTGTGCATCGGTGGTGGAGGGAGTGAATATTGAAGGTGGTGGGTGGGGTGCCGATCAAGAGGGATGCTTTGTCCAGAATGATAACAAGCTTCTTGAATATTGTTGGAGCTGCACTCATCCAGGCAAGTAGAGAGTATTCCATCACATTCCTGATTTGTGCCTTGTAGATGGTGGACAGGCTTTGAAGAGTCAGGAGGTGGGTTACGCGCCGCAGAATTCCCAGCCTCTGACCTGCTCTTGTAGCCATAGTATTTATGCAGCTGCTGCAGTTCAGTTTCTGGTCAACGGTAACCACTGGGATGTTGATAGTCAGGCATTCAGTGATGGTAATCATAGAATCATAAAAATTTTAAGGTACAGAAAGAGGCCACTTGGCCCATTGTGTCTGTGCCAGCTGAAAAAACAAGCCACCCAGCCTAATCACACTTTCCAGCATTTAGTCTGTAGCACTGCAGGCTACAACACTTCAGGTGCACATCCAGGCACCTTTTAAATGAGATGAGGTTTTCTGCCTCTATCACCCTTACAGGCAGCGAGTTCCAAACCCCCACCACCCTCTAGGTGAAAAACATTTTCCCCAATTCCTCTCTAATCCTTCTACCAATCACTTTAAATCTATGCCCCTAGTCACTGATCGCCCTAAGATAAATAGGCCCTTCCCATCCACTGTATCCAGGCCCCTCACAATTTTGTACATCTCAATCAAATCTCCTCTCAGCCTTCTCTATTCCAAGGAAAACAACCCCAGCCTATCCAATCTTTCCTCATCGGTGCAATTTTCCAGTCCTGGCAACATACTTTTAAATTTCCTCTGTACCCTCTCTAGTGCAATTACATCCTTTCTGAAATGAGATGACCAGAACTGCACACAGTACTCAAGTTGTGGCCTAACCAATGAGTTATACAGTTCCAGCATAACCTCCATGCTCTCTTATATATTCTATACCTCGGCTGATAAAGGAAAGGATTTGTGGATATTCACTCCAAGGTCCCTCACTTCCTCTACACCTCTCAGTATTTTCCAATTTATTGTGTATTCCTTTGCCTTGTTTGCCCTCCCAAAATTCATCACCTCACACTTCTCTAGGTTGAAGTGCATTTGTCACTTTTCTGCCCACCTGATCAGTCCACAGCTATCCTCCTCACTATCAACCACACAACTTTTGTGTCATCTGCAAACTTCTTGATCACTGCCCCCTACATACCAGAAAAAGCAGGGGACTTAACAATGAGCCTTGTGGAACCCCACTGGAAACAGCCTTCCAGTCGCAAAAACACCCGTCACAAATTACCCTTTGTTTCCTGCCACTGAGCCAATTTTGTATCCAGCTTGTTACATTCCCCTGGATCCCATGGGACTTTTCATTATAACCAGTCTGCCATGTGGGACCTTGTCAAAAGCCTTGCTAAAATCCATGTAGACCACATCAACCGCACTACCCTCATCAATCCTCTGTGTTACTTCCTCAAAAAATTAAATCAAGTTAGTCAGACATGACCTTCCCTTAACAAATCCATGCTGACTGCCCTTGATTAATCCGTGCCTTTCTAAGCGACAGTTTATCCTGTCTCTCAGAATTGATAGCAATAATTTGCCCACTATCGAGGTTAGACTGACTGGCCTGCAGTTATTCAGTCTATCACTTGCTTCCTTTTTCAACAAAGGTACAATTTTAGTAGACCTCCAATCCTCTGGCACCACACCAGTATCCAGTGAGGATTGGAAAATGATGGACAAACCCTCCGCTATTTCCTCCCTGGCTTCTTTAAACAGCCTGGGGTATATTTCATCCGGCCCTGGTTATTTATCCACTTTCAAGGATGCTAATCTCCTTAATACTTCCTCTTTCCCCATGTTTATCATATCAGATACTTCACACTCCTCCTCCTTAACTACAATGTCTGTATTATCCCCATCTTTTGTGAAGGCAAACCCGAGGTTTCATTAAGAACCATAAAAGGAGCTTAGTGTCAATTGTTGTATAGCAGATGTTATTCTGATCAGTTTACAAGTCAGTTATCTCACCAGGCAGCCAATTAAAGAAAGCAAAATCGAATTCACTGCAAGCAGGATTTGAACCTGCACAAGAAATACCACTAGATTTGAAGTCCAACCCTTTAACCATTCAGCCATCACAGCACATGCTATTTATTGCTGTTGAATATCAAGGAGAGATGGTTAGATTCCCTGTTATTGGAGTTCATCATTGCCTAGCACTTGTGTGGCGCAAATGTTACTAACCACTTATCAGCCCAAGCTTAAATGTTGCCCGGGTCTTTTGCATACGGACAGGGACTGCTTCAGTATCTGAGCAGCTGCGAATGGTACTGAACGTCATACAATCATCAGCGAACATCCCCACTTATGACCTTATGATGAAGGGCAGGTCACTGATAAAACAGCTGAAGATGGTTGGGTCTAGGACACTACCCTGAGGAACTCCTGCAGCAATGTCCTGGGGTTAAGATGATTGGCCTCCAACAACCACAAACATCTTCCTTTGTGCTAGGTATGACTCCAATCAGTGGAGGGTTTTTCCCTCGATTCTCACTGACTTCAGTTTGCCGAGGGCATCTTGATGCCACACTCAGTCAAATGCTGCCTTGATATCCAGGGCAATCACTCCCACCTCACCTCTTGAGTTCAGCTCTTTTGTCCATGCTTGGACCAATACTTAATGAGGTCATTAAGTGGCCCTGGCAGAACCCAAATTGAGCATCGGTGAGCAGGTTATTGCTGTTTAAGTGGCGCTTGATAGCAGTGTCGACAACACCTTCCATCACTTTGCTGATGATCGAGAGTAGACTGATGAGGCGGTGATTGGCCCGATTGGATTTGGGTCCTGCTTTTTGTGAATAGGACATACCTGGGCAATTTTCCACATGTCGGGAAGATGCCAGTGTTGTAGCTATCTTTTGGTCCAGTGATATGCCATGCATCATCAGCACCAGTAGCAGATACATGAACCTCATAAAACTGCAGTGCTTTGAGAGATTTGGGTGTTGAAATTGTTGGGTGATGTTATTGTACAAATGTTTAATACTCCCATACCAAAGTTGAAGGAGATGAAAAGGTTAGTGCTGTCATTACACCAGTGGAAAGTAGAATTTGATACAAGCCTGTTATCACATCGTGCACAGTAATTTCCAGGCTTCAGTATCAGCTAGCAGGAACTTACAGAACCCTACTATCTGCTTCAACCAAACTTGGAACACATTTTCACATCGCCACTGCTCTCTCAGAGGCTGTTAAAATTACAGTGCACTTGAACTTCTATGGCACTGGGTCATTATAGAATTTGCCAGGAGACTTCCCAGGCATCCACTGCAGTATCAGATGCCCTTCTGTGATTGTAGCACCAACATTAAATGCCTTTTAGTAACAGCAACAAGAAAAACACACTTCCTGCAGCATGGGGCATAAGTGACAATGCTTACGTACCAGTCAAGATCATCAAATGGTTCATAGGTTCATGGCATACATTAACATAAAGTGATTTTATTTAATGGAAGTACTGATGTTATGTAACCATTATAAAACTATGCATGTGAGTATAAGGTTCCCTAAGAATACAATTATCCCCTTCACCAAGGAGAGAAGTGGCTAAATAGTTTTCTACTGGGAGGCTTACATAATTCCCCAATGATCCTGCTAACAGTATCCACCATCACCCCGCACCCCTGCACCCACAAATCCTAACAAAAACCTACATATAAATATCTACACGTCCAAACAATGTTCAAGCATCAGCTTGGCTCAGTTGGTCGCTCTCCCACCTCTAAGTCAGAAGGTTGTGTGTCCAAGTCTCATTCTGCAGCTTTATCTAAGCTGACACTTCAGTACAGTACTAAGGGAGTGCTGCATTGTCAGAGATGATGGCTTTCAGACAACAAGATGTTGTTGGTCAACATCTGTCCCTCAACTGGTACCACCAAATAGCAAACTAATTGATCACATCTCATTTGCTATTTGTGGAACCTTAACGTGCATAAATTGGCACAATGACGATATATCTAAAGTAATCTCATTGGCTTTGGTGCACTTTGCAGTGTTCTGAGAGGCACTATATAAATGCAAGTTTTTCTTCAGTTATTCAGCATGCTGAGGCTATTCTCTAAATGCATAGATTGACTGGGGAGGATTGCAATAGGTCCCAGAAAGGGTCTCAAACATAAATGTGGTGTGCTTCTCATTAATACAGATAAAAGCTTTGCAATATGCTAAAATTCTGTCCAAGCCTTGGCAAAGGAGGAGGAAGAGGTTGCTGTCAAGGAACCACCAGTAGCAGAGATCCTAATGCAGCATGAAGCTTTAATAGGAAAAATTAACATAGAAAAAAATAGGAGCAGGAGTAGGCCATTCGGCCCTTCGAGCCTGCACCGCCATTTAATACGATCATGGCTGATCATCCAAACCCAGTACCCTGTTCCTGCTTTCTCCCCGTATCCCATGATCCCTTTAGCCCTAAGAACTATATCTAACTCTTTCTTGAATATATTTAATGATTTGGCCTCAACTGCTTTCCATGGTAGAAAATTCCACAGGTTCACCATGCTCTGGGTGAAGAAATCCCTCCTCATCTCACTCCTAAATGGCTTACCTCTTATCCTTAGACAGTGACCCCTAGTCCTGGACTCTCCCACCATCGGGAACATCCTTCCTGCATCTACTCTATCCAGTCTTGTTAGAATTTTGTAGGTTTCTATGAGATCCCCTCTCATTCTTCTAAACTCTAGCGAATACAAGCCTAATTGACCCAATCTCTCTTCATACTTCAGTCCTGCCATCCCAGGAATCAGTCTGGTGAACCTTCGCTGCACTCCCTCCATTGCAAGAACACCCTTCCTCAGATAGATAAGGAGACCAAAACTGCACACAATACTCCAGATGTGGTCTCACCAAGGCCTTGTATAATTGCAGCAAGACATCCTTGCTCCTGCACTCGAATCCTCTTGCTATGAAGGCCAACATACCATTTGCCTTCTTAATTGCCTGCTGTACCTGCATGCTTACTTTCAGTGACTGGTGTACGAGGACACCCATTCAGCTTTTAACAGCTCATGCTGTTTATTGCCATCGAATATCAAGGGGTTTCGCTGCATCTCCCCCCTTTCCCAATCTATCACCGTTCAGATAATAATCTGCCTTTCTGTTTTTGCAACCAAAGTGGATAACCTCACATTTATCCACATTATACTGCACCTGCCATGCGTTTGCCCACTCACTCAACTTGTCCAAATCACACTGGAACTTCTCTGCATCCTCCTCACAGCTCACACTCCCACCCATCTTTGTGTCGTCTACAAACTTGGATATATTACATTTAATTCCCTCATCTATATCATTAATATATGTTGTGAATAGCTGGGGTCCTAGCACTGATCCCTGCCGGTCCCCACTAGTCACTGCCTGCCACTGGGAAAAAGACCCATTTATTCCTACTCTTTGTTTCCTGTCTGCCAACCAGTGTTCTATCCATGTCAGTACCTTACCCCCAATCCCATGTGCTTTAATTTTGCATGCTAATTTCTTATGTGGGACCTTATCGAAAGCTTTCTGAAAAGTCCAAATACACCACATCCACTGGTTCTCCCTTATCTATTCTACTAGTTACATCCTCAAAAAATGCCAGCAGATTTGTCAAGCATGATTTCCCTTTCGTAAATCCATGTTGACTTTGTCCGATCTTGTCATTGTTTTCCAAGTGCTCTGCTATTACATTCTTTTATAATGGACTCTAGCATTTTCCCCCTACTGATATCAGGCTAACAGGTCTATAATTCCCTGCTTTTTCTCTACCTCCTTTTTTAAATAGTGGGGTTACATTAGCTATCCTCCAATCCGTTGAAACTGTTCCAGAGTCTGTAGAAGTTTGAAAAATGACCAGCAATGCATCTACTATTTCTAGGGCCACTTCCTTAAATACTCTGGGATGTAGATTATCAGACCCTGGGGATTTATCGGCCTTCAATCCCATCAATTTCCCTAACACCATTTCCCTACTAATACTGATTTCATACAGTTCCTCCTTCTCACTAGACCCTATGTTCCCTAACATTTCTGGGAAGTAATTTGTGTCCTCCTTTGTGACGACAGAACCAAAGTATGTATTTAATTGGCCTGCCATTTCTTTGTTCCCCATTATAAATTCCCCTGTTTCTGACTGTAAAGGACCCATATTTGTCTTCACTAATCTTTTTCTCTTCACATATCTATAGAAGCTTTTACAATCAGTTTTTACAATCAGTTTTTATGTTCTCTGTAAGCTTACTCTCATACTGTATTTTCCCCTTCTTAATCAATCCCTTTGTCCTCCTTTGCTGAATTCTAAACTGCTCCCAATCTTCAGGTTTGCTGCTTGTTCTGGTCATTTTATATTTCTGCTCCTTGGATCTAATACTATCCCAAATTTCTTTTGTAAGCTTTAATACATTTGAGCCACCCTTCCTGTTTTATTTTTGAGCCAGACAGGAATGAACAATTGTTGTAATTCATCCTAGTGCTCTTTAAATGCTAGCCATTGCTTATCCACTGTCAACCCTTTAAGTAACATTCCCCAATCTATCATAACCAATTTGCACCTCATACCTTCATAGTTTCCTTTTGGCAATAATTGGCAATACTCACAGCGTTAGCATAACAGATGCTCCTTTAGGTGTTAGCATACTATTGATAAATGTTTGATCACTGTCATGGTGACTGATGACCAAAAGAACATAAGGAATTATTCAAAGGATAATATTTGTTTGTGTAGATTTGTGTAGAGCAGGCACTTTAAAAGAGTGGCGGCAGAGAGAGCGAGAGCTAGTCAGTCCAGCCCAGTCCAGAATGAGAGGTGAGCTCATTGAAACATATAAGAACATAGAGTTTATTTCTGCTGGTCGGGGAATCTAAAACACAGGGGCACAGTGTCAGGATAACAGGCCGATCATTTCAGACTGAGAGGAGGAGAAATTACTTCACTCAAAGGGTTGTGAATCTTCGGAATTCTCTATCCCAGAGGGTTGTGGATGCTCCATCACTGAATACAGTTCAGGCTGAGCCAGATTTTTGGTCTCTCAGGGAATCAAGGGATATGGCGAGCGGGCTGGAAAGTGGGGTTGAATCCCAAGATCAGCCATGATCGTTTTGAATGGCAGAGCAGGCTCGAAGGGCCATATGGTCTACTTTTGCTCCTATTTCTTGTGTTCTTATGTAATAGCGCACATAGTCACAGTAACTCACCCTGTTCTGCCTCTGCTATATCAACATTGTGATCCTCCAAATTGTGTGCATGTGAGCACGTTACATAAGAGGGGATTCTGATTGTAAATGAAACAGATTCCAGTTCGCAAGGGATCCAGTCTGCCAAGGGAACTTGCCATAAGCAATAGACAAAGGCAGAAGTGTTGAGGAAAAATACATGATTTGTAAGAGAATCACAGAGAGGACATGCTTATGATCGGTGTAGAACCAATATAAATATATTCATGAAGATTTCTCCCAGCTGGTATTTCTAGTAATGCACTTCTAATGTCAGCAAACATAACAGACCACAACAATTCTTCCCTAAGTTTCCCATTGCTTTGGGCATTTACTGGGCTGGATTTTATCATGCCAGTGGGGCTCCCGGCATTGGCCAAAAAGGCAAGGGGAACCTCACCTCGGCATTTCAGAGCCCCTCCCGGCACTATTTAACGGAGCTCAGGCACCAAGTGCCTGGCGCCAGGATGCTTGTCCCATTAAAGATGGGGATCCCGCCTCCAAGAGCTGCAGCCAATCAGAGGACCAGCAGCTCAGTAGTATCAGCAACGCCACTGGCAGTGGTGACCACTGCTGGTACAACAAGAGGCCTTGGACTAGGCCCAGCACTGCAGCCCAGACACAAGGTAAGTGAGGAGGGGTTGCCAGGGCCGGACTGGCCTGGTCGAGGGCAGGGGTGTGGAGGTTAGAGTGTGGACGTTTAGTGCAGGGAGAGGTGGGTTAACATAGGTGGCGTGTTCCCCAACGGGGCCCTCCATGGGTCACAGATTGCACATGGAGGAGGGCCCCACTCACATGCTCACAGGGAGGTCGCCTTATTTTGTTGGGTGACCTCACACCCGTGGCGGAGGAGCCCACCTCCCCTGGTTAAATCCCAGCAGCAGCAGGAAGAGGCCCTTAAGCAGCTGGTAATAGTAGCCTCAATTGGCCTCTACGTGGGAAGGCCGCCATCGGCCTATCCCATCCCAGACTAAATTTCTGTGCTACGGGAAGACGACGGGTCCTCCGACCACCCCCCACCTCCAATCGCAATTCTATGGGCCTCCCCTTTTCCAAAGCCCCGTCTCTGTGGGGGCCCATAAACTCAGTGTGTTGAGGTACAATATTACATTTGATACAGGTTAATCCTGATTAAATCTATTCCAGTTATGTTCCTGTTCTCATATTGATAATTTATTCATTCGGTCATGGCTCTTCCCCTAAAACTTTCCTAAGGACCTCCTCATATGCATTATAGTGATTATGAAGTATACTTACAATTTCATAATTGATTTGTTGTTTATATTTAAAATGGGAATTCAGCTCCAGGTCAGATGGGTAGTATTTTTCTCTTTTTAATAAGACTCTACCGAACTCACTGAAACATAGAAATCATGGAGGATGTTAAATCTTACCTATCCGGTGGAAACTGGGCAGTTGGAGAGTTAAAATTGCTCAGGTTATTTACCCACCCTAGAGCCACAGGGAACTAGCCAGTTGGGATTTTCACTGACCCACCTGGACAGGCAGTAAAAACACCTGCTCAAAGCCAGCAGGCTTCTTTTTAATACAGGTCAACCAGACCGACTGCCATTTTATCTCTGCAGACTGAGCAGTAAGTGACAGTCAGTTTCCCTTCAGGCCAACTGAGTGAGAAGAGGATCATCTCACCTGCCAAAGACTCGCCCAATTGTGAGACTCCCGTGGGATGGTCCCAACAGCCAATCCTGATACTTACTTGGTCTCGGTGAGTGGCCGCTGAGCCACATGAGTTTCCGCCGCTTCCCACTGATTTTCAGCCTGGATCAGGCAGAAAGTCGGCCGAGGGATTTAAATTAATCCAGGGAGTTAAAATACTGCAGGTCTCATTTCTAGAGGACTGGGTGCGTTTTGTACTCACATAGCTTCTCACCTGCTGAAAATTAGCTCAAGAGTTAAAATGAGGGCCCATGTTTGATTGGAAATATATTACTGAGGAGTTTATCCACTCTAGTTGATAACAGTTTTCTAATTCCTTCATGGGAATCAGGATTTGGATGTACACTCTGCGAGGAGCAGTGGAAAATCCAAATTAAATCATCTGGGTTGCAGTTTTGAGGCAATTTTCCCCCGTCTCATTTTTTTATCCCCCATTGTAGGATGTGCTGACTTTTCTTCGGGCACCACAGGTGCCAGCTACCCACAGGTACTTTAGCATAGTGAGCATTCTTCCTGTATGAGTCTAGACAGCACAGCAGGCTATTCAATCAAGGTGAGGTTCAACTTAGCCAAGCCTGATCCAGTCTCAACCTGCAACTGAGGATTCACCAGGTACCATTCAAAAGTAGGGAGCTTGGCTGATATTTCCTCTCCAACCCAGAAAAGCTGAGGCCTATTGTAGTCCCTACCACTATCCTGGATGACATTAGCTAATAAGACATAGACTGGGGATCAAAGCTGGGACCTGCCTGGTCATTTTTGAATTCATTGTACACAGGGCAGTACATCAGTCAATTAAGCCTTTGAGATCACTTCTTACCAGATTCTAAACCCAATGACCATCATCACTGCTTCTCAGTTCCAGGGAAAGAAACCATTGAAATGAATAGGCAATTGTAAGGACGTAATAAAATGATCCAATATATGCACTGACAGCGGTGATGTTTTATTCAAACTAATTACAGCTTCAGTATCTCTTCGTCTGGTGAATAATATATTAAGTTATAAGTCTGTTTTGTAACTGATAATCTGTGTAATTTGACATATGAAACCCATTCTCTAAAACAAATTGTACAATTCATTGGATTTATCTTTAACAAACTGGTAGCTAGCCCTGGTTGCCATGGTTTTGAGATAGTCTATGAAATAGTAAACAGCCAACAAAGCAGAATTTAATTATTGCTGTTATGGTCAGCAGCATCAGTGGGCTACTAGTGGTTTCCTGAGCTATGATCCTAAAGATATATTTTATTTGACAGGCCTATGTGGAACTAGGTGCAAAATAGATGCATTTTTAATGGGCCCATCTAAAAGCACATCTAACAACAACTGCTGACAGAAAGAGGACATCTGGGACCTGGGTGAACAGCACAACCAACTGGGTATCTCCTTAATTAATGAGATTTAACGGTTGGGAAATAAACCGAGGAATGAGAGAATTAAATAGGGTGAATTAAAGTCAAATTGGGTACCGAAAGAGAAATAAAGAGCAGGAAAGAAAGTTTGAATTGGGAGAGAAAAAGAGACAGAAAGGAAAAGTAAGAATGAGACCCAATGCTTGTTATAGTTAGGTTTTGGTGATAGAGAAGTTGATTGGCAGCCATTAACACTTACCACATCAATAAAAATGGTACTTAGGCTTGTAATACCAAGATTTAACTCACTGTGGCAAGTTTAATGGACAACTAATGGGCAAATAAAGCAAGTTGCTAAATAAAATGGAGCGTCGTTTTTCCGTAGCTAACATCAGAGTGGTTCAACTTGGACAGCAACTTTTGGATATTAGCATTTAACTACACATCTGTTTTTCACCGGATGTTGCTGTACCATAAATAACTGCGAATGCCATTAGCCTCGTCATTATTTTGACAGAAAATTCTGCCCCAATATCTTTTAGGGACTGAGAATATATATACATAGTAAAAGCAGTTCATTCCATATTGATGAACTGCTTTATAAACCAATGGACAAGTGACTGGGTGGTGCAGTGAGTTATCATATATTCCATTCACATCAGAAACCTTGTCCAACCCAGATTAATAACGTTAAGTTTCCTCTCTATGTCGGCTGTAGAATCAATGGATAAATCAGCAGCTGGGAATACTCAATTTCCCAATATGAACTCCCAAAACATCCCAAGAGGCACAACTGAACGTGATTTATTGCTAAACTGGCATCCTCACTTAGAAGTGGCATTTGCAGGAAAGAGAAAATGTGATAATAGGGTAGAGCCATACTGGAATTTAACGCCCCCCCACCCCGGGAGCAGGCTGGGGGCGGGGGAGGTGTGCTGCTGTGCCCATCGCCTACCCACCCCCACTATTTTACCAGCAGCAAGGTAGGTGGCAAATGGTCAACCTGCACTTAGGTCAACTGAGGCCCTTAAGTGGCTAATTAATTGCCATTTAAAGGGCCTCTACCCGCCGCGACTGGTATTTTACCAGCAGTGGAGGGGCACTTCAGCACCTGAGGAGGCAAACCTAGTAATACCTGGCAGCCACCTTGTGGACTGGGAGGGGCTGTCCTGATTGGGCACCCTGTGCCCCACAGCAGCACAGGACACTCCACCCCAACACTACCCTCCGCCCTAGACTCGAGCCAACACCACCCCGCCCCTTGCCGGGGCCTAGCCAATTGTCCCCGGTGAGGCCCAAACCCCACAACCTTTCCAGGGCCTCCTCCATTGTTGCTGGCCCTGGCTGGGTGCAGTCCCAGCAGTGGCTACCTTGTCCAACCCAGATTAATAAGGTTAAGTTTCCTCTCTATGTCGGCTGTAGAATCAATGGATAAATCAGCAGCTGGGAATACTCAATTTCCCAATATGAACTCCCAATGGTGCTGCTGGGACTGAAGAGCAGCTGGCCTCTGATTGGCTGGCAGCTCTGGAGGAAGGACTTCCTGTCTCAAAAGCCCAATTGAAGCCATTTAAGGGCCTGAGCCATGCAAAATAGCAGCGTGGCTTTCAGGCCCGACAGAGGTGGGCTCACCATTGGCTTTCCAATCGATGGATGGGGCCACCATCTCCCCATTATATTCCAGCCATACAGTCATTAAGGCACAAAAAGGAGGCCATTTGGCCCATCCAGTCTATGCCGGCTTTTTGTAGAGCAATCCAATCAGTCCCATTCTCCTGCTTCAACCCCATAGCCCTGCAAGTTTATTTCCATCATGTGCCCAATTTTCCTTTTGAAATCGTTCACTGTCTCCACTTCCACCACCCTCATATGCAGTGAGTTCCAGGTCATTGCCACTCGCTGCAGAAAATGTTCTTCCTCACATCCCCCCTACATCTCTTGCACAAAACCTTAAATCTGTGTCCCCATCCTTGTATGATAAGCTAATAGGAACAGCTTTTCTTTTCTACCTTATCTAAACCTGTCATAATTTTGTACACCACAATTAAATCTCCCTCAATCTCCTTTGCGCCAAGGAGAACACCCCAGCTTCTCCAAGTTAACCTTGTAGCTAAAACCCCTCATCCATGGAAATGTGGCTCTGCACCCTCTCAAGGGCCCTCACATACTTCCTAACGTGTGGTGACCAGAACTAGATACAAACTCCAGCTGTGACCTAACCAGAGTTTTATAAAGGTTCAGCATAACTTCCTTGCTTTTGTAAAAAAGCAAAATACTGTGGTACTTGAAATCTGAAACAAAATGACAGATGAAAGGACACAAGCCTAAAACATTAATGCTGTTTTTCTCTCCACAGATGCTGCCTGATCTCCTGAGTATTTCCAGTATTTTCTGTTCCCTGCTTTTGTAATCAATACCTCTATTTATGGAGCCTAAGATCCCACATGCTTTGCTAATTACTCTCAATATGTCCTGCCACCTTCAAAGATCGATACACATGAATGCCCAGGTCCCTCTGTCCCCCCGCCACCAAGATACACTCTTTAGAACAGTGTCAAGTCTATATTGCCTTTCCTGCAGCATCGACATTGATGACTGGGAGGAGCTTGCTACCAATCATTCAAAATAGCGACAACTTGTCCATCAAGCTGCATCATGCTTTGAGTCCAAACGCCTTAATGAAGAGGCAGGGCAGGAAAGAAAAAGCAGCAAATCCTGCACTCTGGATCCCACGACTTCGTGGGATGTCCTGCCCCATGTGCCCAAAGATCTGCGGGTCGAGAATCGGCCTGTTCGGTCACCTGAAGACCCACGGCAGGAACTAGTAGCCTTGAGTAAACGTCATCCGCGAATCGAGCGACAGCCGACGATGACAATTGCCTCTCCCTAGCACTTCTGCAAAAATGCATCACCTCACATTTCTCTGGATTGATTTCCATCTGCCATGTGTCTGCCCATTCTGTTAGCCTATCTGTCCTATTGCAGTCGATTGGAATCATCCTATTTGCCACTCCAAGTTTGGTACCATCAGCAAAATTTTTAAATTTTACTCTGTATTCCAATATCCAAGTCATTTGTATATATCAAAAAAAGGCAGTGGTCCGAGCACTGCACCTTGGTGAACATTCATTGTCTACCATCCTCCCGTCTGAAAAACAACCATTAAACATAACTCACTGTTTTCTGTCCTTAAGCCAATTTTTTTAACCAAGTTGACACTGACCCTCCTATTCCATGAGCCTCAATTTTGCTAACCAGCCTTTTATGCAGCACTTTGTCAAATGCTTTCTTAAAATCCATATAGACAACATCCCTTGATCAACCTTCTCAGTTTTATCAAAAAATTCAATTCGTCGAACATAATCTGCTTTTTACAAATCCATGCTGGTTATACTTAATTAACTCAAACCTCTACAAGTGCCTGTTGATTTTTTCCCTGATTATTGTTTCTAAATTCTTACCCACCACTGATGTTAAACTGATCAGCCTGCAGTTACAAAGAACTGAATTTCCTACAGTAGGAAACTGATTAAAATTATGATTTTCATTTTGGGAAGCTATTAATTGGTATGGAGACTGGTTTCCTGTTCACTTATAGCCAGTGGGAATGGGAACAGAGGCAAGTCAAATGAAGAGTGGGACTGATTTAGATTCCTCATTGGCAGCCATCATTGAGGCTGCTGGTTGTCCTGAGGGAGAGATCTGCGGTTTGTGCCAAAGAGGGAAGCGAGATGTCAGAGGGCAGCCGGATGCCTGGCAGCTGGGGCAGGGCAGACCCTTGCTTCATTGATGCTGAACTGGAACAAATGCTGGAGACTGAGGGAGAGGAGGGATGTCCTCTTCGCAGAGGGTGGCAGGAGGAAGCCACCCCACTGTGCAGCAGAAGCACCTCTTTATTCAGTGTCATCTCCCTCCGCCTTCTCTTCGTCCTTCTCTCGCAACTCCTGCTCTGCTCCCCCACCCATGAGCTGTCTCCGCGCAGGCCCTCATCATCATCAAGCTTCACAAATATCTGGAGGGCCATGGAATGGACAGGGCAGCAGACGATCACAATAATTGAGACCCTTGCGGGAGTGTATTGAAGGGCGTCACCCAACCGGTCCATGCGACTGAATTGCTGCTTCAGAAGCCCGATGGCCTGGTCAATGGCTGTCCCACTGAGCAGGTTGCATTGCCTCTGCGTCTCAGGCCCCCATAGAGGAATTGGTAGCTATCTCTTCAAGGGATATCCCTTGTCCCCTAGGATCCATCCCACACTTTGGGTGTTGGAGTGAAGATCTGACGGAGCCAGGACTGGCGGAGGATGAAGGCGTCATGGCAGCTACCAGGAAAGTGAGCGCACACATGGAGGAAGCTCTTGTTCTGGTCATAGACCAGTTGGACGTTGAAGGAGTGGAAGCCCTTCCTGTTGATGGATCTGAATGGCCAGTCGCTGAGCGCCTTGATGGCCACTTGGGTGCAATTAATGATGCCATGCATCTGGAGAAATCCAGCGATGGAGGTGAAACCCGATGCCCTCTGTCCCCGAGAGGCCATGTCTGTCGTAAAATGAATGTCCTTCCAGCTCTAGCAAATAGGACATCAGTGACCTGCAAGATGCAGTGCTGTGTAGTCATTTGAGATGTCCACAAAGCTCCGCAACTGATCCTTGGAAGCAGCCAGAAACGAAGAAGTTCAAGGCCAATGTGACTTTGACAGCCATTGGCAGGGCATGGCAAATCAGTACTGCCAGGTGCAAGGTCTTTGGCAATGAGGGCACAAATGTCTGTTACGGTATGTGTGTTGAACATAATTTGTTTTGCTGTGCTGTACCTTTCGGACCCTGAATGTGACTTGATGTGAGTCTCCCTCTAGTGGTTGGGGCCACACAGGAACAGAATAAAAGATGGATGCTTACAGAGAGAAGCACATGTTAGAATGCTGAATTGTATGCTGTCTTTCTTGGTGACAACCAAACTAAACCAAACCAAAAATCCATGACCATCTATCTGGAGAGTCGCAGTCTCCTGCAGCACTTGGTCTTGGTCAACTCCAGGTTGTTCCATCTTTGCAGGCAGATCCTATGTTGAGGGTATGGCCTCCATGGCCTTTCCACCCCTCTTTCCCTCCTGTGCTCTCCTGATGCCCGGGGTTCTGCCCTTCCTGCAAAGGGTGTTGCCCCTCATCGTCGCTGCGCCCAAATTCTGACAGTCATGCATCCATTGCCAGCTTCAGGCTTCCTTTGGAACAGATGGCTGTCAAATTGTCCTTGGCTGCCTTGCCCCCCCTGCTCTTCTGTCCTTGCGATGCCAGGGGAGGTGACGACCCCATTCAACGTCCAAGCACTAAACATCCACTCTCCCCACCACCTGCAGAGTGACAAAGGGCACCTCTTTACCAAATTCCAAATCCCCCACTGACCCTCTTAAGGAGCCAGTGTGATGCCCTAGGGCACCCTGAACCAGTTCCCCACTCTGTACCTGCCTGCATTCAGCTGTTCAGAAATTAACAGCTCCTTAAACCCTTATGCCCCTTTAAATATTCCACCCTCCCCCTCCAACAAGCTCTTAACGAGTTTTTTAACTAATTTAATTGGCCACAATAGGAAGGTCAGCGGGATTCCTGTCCCGCCCTGGTTAACATTGCCAGCGCCGAGATGTTCTGTAACTGACACGCTGGCCAGTGCCGGTATTTTTGGGGTCCCGCCTCCTCGATTCCCACTTTCTGGGGCCCCTGAAATTCAGCCCCAGCAATCTCCTTATACAAAAACAAGAAATGCTGGATTCACTCAGCAGGTCTGGCAGCATCTGTGGAAAGAGAAGCAGAGTTAACGTTTCGGGTCAGTGACCCTTCTTCGGAACTTATACTTAACTTAATCTCCTTATACCCTTTTTTAATAAGGGTGTCACATTTGTCACTCTGCAATCTTCTGGCACCTCCGCCGTATCTAAGGAAAATTGGAAGATTATGGCAAGCCCTTCCCCGATCTCTACCCTTAGCAACCTGGGATGCAAGCGATCCAGACCAGGCGACTTATCCACTCGAAGCATAGCCAACCTTTCCACTACATCCTGCCTATCAATTTTCACACCATCTGTTATCTCTGTCATTTCCACTTCTACCAATATTTTGTAAGCATCATTGTAAGTACCATTAAAAAGTGTGCATTAAGTATTCTAGCCTTTGCACTGTGCCTCTAGGCATAAATCACCCTCTTTGTCCCTTATAGGACCCACCCTTGCTCTTACTAACCGTTAACAATTTGCATGCCGGTCGAAGATTTTTGGATTCCCTTTTATGTTAATTTTTATGTGGTGAATCATCTCCACCTTGAAGATCACCTATTGTTCCATTTCAGTTTTTCCTGTCAGTCTTTGGTTCCATTTTACCCTAGTTAGATATCCTCTCATCTCATTGAAGTTAGTCCTCTTCCAATTTACTTTAGATTTTTCCTTGCTCTTCTCCATTACGAATCTAAACCTTATGATACAATGATCACTCTTTCCCAAGTGTTGGTTCCCCGAGCAGACTGCCAAAGTCATTTGGCTGAATGCCTCATCACCAGAACTTTCAAACAAGCACCTAGATGTAGCTTGGCAGGTGGTGAGAAGAGCCCTCCCCGTCAGATCCTTCCTGCACGCCCGAAGTCTCGCCCCCTCCGCACAATGCCCCCGTGGTGGCTGTGGTGGGGAAGAGACGGTTGCCCACCTCCTCCTGGAATGTGTCTTTGCAAAGCAGGTGTGGAAAGAGATGCAATAGTTTTTGTCGAGGTTCATCCCAAACAGCTCTGTAACACAGGAGTCTGTGCTCTACGGGCTGTTCCCAGGAACACACACTGAGACAAACATCAACTGCTGCTGGAGGACTATCAATTCGGTGAAAGACACCCTTTGGTCTGCCCAAAACTTGCTGGTCTTCCAGCGCAAAGAGTTGTCCACGACCGAATGTTGCAGACTGGCACATTCCAGGGTCCAGGACTACGTGCTGAGGGACGCACTAAAGCTTGGGGCAGCCGCAGCAAAGGCTCAATGGGGAAAGACCACAGTGTAAGGTCCCCCCACCAAGCTGAACTGAGGGGCTGGATCCATGGAAAACCCCTCGAACTGCATTGGGAAATTTTTCGTTTGCTGTAAAATGTAAAAATGCATCTGGCACGACAATGAAATGGAAGGGTTGTGAGGCAACTCATGATTGTATAGAAAGAAACGGACCGCCTTTGCACTGTTTGTATTTTTTGACTTTGTGCTGTTTGAAACGGTTTGGTAATGTATTTTTTTTTTTACAGATTTTTCTGAATAAAGTATATTTTGGAAATAAAAAAAAACTCTTACCCAAGTGTTCACCCACCGACACTTGGCCCACCTCATTTCCCAGCACCAGATCCAGCGATGCCTTCTTCTTAGTTGGACCAAGAACAAACTGGTCAAGGAGGTTCTCCTGAACACATTTCAGAAATTCCTCCTCCTCCTTGCCCTTTACTCTAACATTATCCCAATCAATATTTGGGTAAATAAAGTCCCCCAATATCACCACTCTATAGTTCTTGCACATCTATGTGGTTTCCCTGCTAAGTGTTCCCCTATCTCTCTCACTATGTGGCTGTCTATAGAATAACCCCAGTAGCATAAACATATCTTTCTTGCTTCTCAACTCTAACAAAATGAATTCTATCCTTGAGGAGGCAAGGATACCTTCTCTTTCCAACACTACAATCTCTTCTCTAATCTGTAGTGCCGCCCCACCTCCCTTTATTCCTTTCTAATCTTTTCTGAACATGTTGTGTCCGTCATTGCTACAACATCATATTCCCACATGACTATTTGTGCTTGTAGCTCACCAACTTTATTCACTACACTTTGTGCATTTACATATATGCATTCTAAACCATTCCTTGCAGTCCTTCTTAGTCTCCTCCTATCCAATATGGTTCTACTTTTTCTAGTACTATCCAACACTCACTTTATGCACCTTATTCCTTTTTTCTACTTCTATATGCTGGTGCCAATCCCCCTATTAATTTAGTTTAAACACTCCCCAATCACATCAGTAAACCTCCTTGTGAAGACATTGAAGGTAGAAGGGGGTGCTTTTCTGAGCTTGATGCAAAGTCATGTTTTTGAGGCAGAGGGAGCAATTTTCGGTTTAGGCAGGCAGTGGGCAGAGTGTACAATAAAGGCAGGTTTGGCATTGCTGGGGCCAATGTTTGAGGGTCAGGAGGAGCATATAAATCTTTTTTTAAAACCTTTAAATTACCTTCTCCTGATTATTCTGCAGCCTCTGCCGAAGCCTCTGCTTAGGCTGCACAACACAAGTATCAATTAAGTTAGGAATGCACAGTGGTACCTGCAGTTGTATTGGAGTCCCATTAACATTGCGCTCATGGGCTAGTAAAACACCTGCCTCTTTTCAATAGGTTCCTGTGTCACCAATATTACGATCCCATCAATTGTTACCATTTTGAACAATTAAAGAAAGACTTGCATTTATATAGCACTTTTCACGGCCATTGGATGCCTCAAAGTGTTTCACAGCCAATTAAGTACTTTTATTTTGTAATGTAGGAAACGCAGCAGCCAATTTCACATAGCACACTCCTACAAGCCCAGTGAGGTGGTGGCGTAGTGGTATTTTCACTGGACTAGTAACCCAGAGACCCAGGGTATTGTTCGGGGGACATGGGTTCAAATCCCACCACGCAGAAGGTGGAATTTGAATTCAATTAATAAATCTGGAATTAAAAAGCTCATCTAATTATGGCCATGAAAGCATTGTCGATTGTGTTAAAAACCCATCTAGTTCACTAATGTCCTTTCGGGAAGGAAACCTGCTGTCCTTACCTGGTCTGGCCTACATGTGACTCCAGACCCACAGCAATGATGTTGACTCTTACATGCCCTCTGAAATGGTCGAGCAAGCCACTCAGTTGTATCTAACGACTACGAAGTCAATAAAAAGGAATGAAAGCGGACGGACCACCCGGCATCGACCTAGGCACCAGAAACGACAACGGAAAACCCAGCCCTGTCGACCCGGCAAAGTCCTCCTTACCAACATCTGGGGGCTTGTGCCAAAGTTGGGAGAGCTGTTCTACAGACTAGTCAAGCAACAGCCTGACATAGTCATACTCACTGACAGACAATGTGCCAGACACTACCATCACCATCCCCGGGTATGTCCTGTCCCACCGGCAGGACAGACCCACCAGAGGGGGGAGCTGCCCTGAAGGTCCTCAACATCGACTCTGGACCCCATGAAGTCTCATGGCCTCAGGTCAAACATGGACAAGGAAACCTCCTGCTGAATACCACCTACCGCCCTCCCTCAGCTGATGAGTCAGTACGCCTCCATGTTGAACAGCACTTGGAGGCAGCACTGAGGGTGGCAAGGGCACAGAATGGGCTCTGGGTGGGGGACTTCAATGTCCATCATCAAGAGTGGTTCAGTAGCACCACTACTGATCAGCTGGTAGAGTCCTAAGGACATTGCTGCTAGACTGGGACTGTAGCAGTTGGTAAGGGAACCAACAAGAGGGAAAAACATACTTGACCTCATCCTCACCAATCTGCCTGACCAAGATGCATCTGTCCATGACAGTATTCGTAGGAGTGACCTCCGCACAGTACTTGTGGAGACGAAGTCCCGTCTTCACATTGAGGATACCCTCCTTTGTGAGGTGTGGCACTACCACCGTGCTAAATGGGAGATTTCGAACAGATCTAGCAATGCAAAACTGGGCATCTATGAGGTGCTGTGGGTCATCAGCAGCAGCAGAATTACACTCAACCACAATCTGTAACCTCATGGCCCAGCATATCCCCCACTCTACCATTACCATCAAGCCAGGGGACCAACAGTGGTTCAATGAAGAGTGCAGGAGGGCATGCCAGGAGCAGCACCAGGCACCAGGCATACCTCAAAATGAGGTGTCAACCTGGTGAAGCTACAACACAGGACTATCTGCGTGCCAAACTGTGTAAGCAGCATGTGATAGACAGAGCTAAGCGATCCCATAACCAACAGATCAGATCTAAGCTCTGCAGTCCTGCCACATCCAGCCGTGAATGGTGCTGGACAATTAAACAACTAACTGGAGGAGGTGGCTCCACAAATATCCCCATCCTCAATGATGGGGGAGCCCAGCACATCAGTGCGAAAGATAAGGCTGAAGCATTTGCAACAATCTTCAGCCAGAAGTGCTGAGCTGATGATCCATCTTGGCCTTTTCCTGAAGTCCCCACCATCACAGATGCCATACTTCAGCCAATTTGATTCACTCCGCGTGATATCAAGAAATGACTGAAGGCACTGAATATGGCAAAGGCTATGGGCCCTGACAATATTCCGGCAGTAGTACTGAAGACCTGTGCTCCAGAACTTGCCCTGCCCCTAGCCAAGCTGTTCCAGTACAGCGACAACACCGGCATCTACCCTGCAGTGTGGAAAATTGATCGGGTATATCCTGTACACAAAAAGCAGGACAAGTCCAACCCAGCCAATTACCACCCCATCAGCCTACCCTCAATCAGTAAAGTGATGGAAGGTGTCATCAACAGTGCCATCAAGTGGCACTTGCTTCGCAATAACCTGCTCAGTGACGCTCAGTTTGGGTTCCGCCAGGGCCACTCAGTTCCTGACCTCATTACAGCCTTGGTTCAAACATGAACAAAAGAGCTGAACTCCAGAGGTGAGGTGAGAGTGACTGCCCTTGACATCAAGGCAGCATTTGACCAAGTATAGCATCAAGGAGCCCGAGCAAAACTAAGCTCAATGGGAATCAGGGGGAAAACCCTCCGCTGGCTGGAGTCATACCTAGCGCAAAAGATGGTTGTGGTTGTTGGAGGTCTATCATCTGAGCTCCAGGACATCATTGCAGGAGTTCCTAAGGGTAGTGTCCTAGGCCCAACCATCTTCAGCTGCTTTATCAATGACCTTCCCTCAATCATAAGGTCAGAAGTGAGGATATTCGCTGATGATTGCACAATGTTCAGCACCATTCGTGACTCCTCAGATACTGAAGCAGTCTGTGTAGAAATGCAGCAAGACTTGGACAATATCCAGGCTTGGGCTGATAAGTGGCAAGTAACATTCGCACCACACAAGTGCCAGGCAATGACCATCTCCAACATGAGAGAATCTAACTATCTCCCCTTGACATTCAATGGCATTACCATCGCTGAATCCCCCACTATCAACATCCTAGGGGCTACCATTGACCAGAAACTGAACTGGAGTAGCCATATAAATACTGTGGCTACAACAGCATGTCAGAGGCTTGGAATCCTGCTGTGAGTAACTCACCTCCTGACTCCCCAAAGCCTGTCCACCATCTACAAGGCACAAGTCAGGAGTGTGATGGCATACTCTCCACTTGCCTGGATGGGTGCAGCTCCAACAACACTCAAGAACCTCGACATCATCCAGGAAAAAGCAGCCCACTTGATTGGCACCCCATCCACAATATACACTCCCTTCACCACAGATGCACAGTGGCAGCAGTGTGTACCATCTACAAGATGCACTGCATCAACTCACCAAGGCTCCTTAGACAGCACCTTCCAAACCCATGACCTCTACCAACTAGAAGGACAAAGGCAGCAAATGCATGGGAACATCACCACCTGCAAGTTCCCCTCCAAGTCACACACCATCCTGACTTGGAACTCTAATCGCCGTTCCTTCACTGTCGCTGGGTCAAAATCCTGGAACTCCCTTCCTAACAGCACTGTGTGTGTACCTACCCCAAATGGACTGCAGCAGTTCAAGAAGACAGCTCACCACCACCCTCTCAAGGGCAATTAGGGATAGGCAATAAATGCTGGCTTGGCCTGCGACGCCCACCTCCCAAGAAAGAAAATTGGCAACAGTGATTTCTGCCCTGTATTCATTCAAATTCATTCCATTAACAAGAGTCAATATGCTGAGTCTAAATACAAATTCTGTGGGCTTCTCAGTTTCTATTCATATTCCTTCAGCAGTTATGAACTAAATGGAACCATTTATTTCAGTAATGCTTTTCCACTGCCCTAATTACATGTTCCAAAAAAGCACCCAATATTACCTCTTTCAAACAAAGCTAGTATTGAGGGCACTTTTAGCCCTTATGAGGTTAGTCAGAGGGCCCTGTAACCTGTAAACTAAATGGGAAGAGAAAGGTCATTGAACTGAAGTTGGTTAAATCCCAACTTGGCTTCAATGCTTTTTCTTTCCTTTTCACTACGGTTAACATAGGTTATTGAACCCAAAATAAATGTCACCATCCATCATCATATACAGATAGAAATGAAATGCCACTAATTTTAGCTCAGTGGCTGATGTGCTCAACTAAAACTCCAATCTGCAATATTTGAACAAAGCTTACTTTAGATGACCAGAATGTAACCAAAATTAACACCAGGTGCACTCCAGGAGAGCGCAAATCCACCTTTGAGTTAGTGAACAGACAATGAGCAAGTGAATATATGACAACTTACATTATTATAGTAATTAATTGTTGCAAACTCCGCTTAATAGAAAATAATGAACAGTTTCATAATCGTGAGATTGGCACAGATTTGCAATCTATTAACATTACCATTCTTCTTCCCCCTTCTCATCAAGGATGAAGGTTTAAGTTGAACTTTAGGATTTATAATCTGGGTTGATACTTAGGGTGCTGCATTATCTGAGATGCCTGTGAGAGAATGAAGCAATTTTGTCTCAGTTGTAATTTTGGTATTGCTTCATTTAACTCATAGTACAGGAGTTCAAAACCAGCTTCACTCCCAGATGTCATGACCCAATGACTAGTTGGTTGTTATCAGGCAGATTAGTTGAAAGAGGAGTGAGGCCACACAATTCAAACACAAACACTTGCGTGACTTGTTCAGACAACCTCTAAGTTTATCAGTTATTTAAATTCATGGATCCCTAGCATTCATCAACATGCACATTTCAAAGCATTGACTTTCATATGGAAAGAATATTAGTCAGAGTAGATAACTGTTAAGACGGAAGAAGAATGGCAATGTTAATAGATTGCAAGTCTATGCCAATCTCACGATCATGAAACTGTTCATTATTTTCTATTATAAGCAGAGTTCACAACAATTAACTTCTATAATATAGGTTGTTATACATTCACTTGCTCATTGTCTGTTCAATAAACTTGCAATTAAAGCCCAAAACACAGTATAATATAGATTCTGTCATTAGTTGATGAATGGAATCGAACCTGTAGATAAATCAATCTAATGATAGTTTTCTGTATGTTTTCATGCGCAAGATAATCAAACTTATCTACATATCATGGCAAGTTTAAATATTCCTGAGAACTCCTCGATGAGTGCAGTCTGAGGCATAGAAGCCAAAATATTTTGAGTAAAAAGGGTAACAAGACCCAAAATGAGCAAGAACAAAAATAGTGCAGTCTTTCTGAGATGTGAAACTAAGGCCACATCTGTCTGCCTCAGGTGAATGTTAAAGACACAATTTCATTTTTTTTTAAAGCCAGGAGTCATCCAGGTATTCTGGACAAATTTCCTCACCTTGAAAACATCACCAAAACAGATTGCTCGGGGTAGAAATTGGATTACATAGGATATACAGTACAGAAAGAAGCCATTCGGTCCAACCAGTCCATGCAGGTGTTTATGGTTCTCTCAATCCTCCTCCCATCTTTCCTCATCTAAATCTATCATCGTAACCCTCTGTTCCCTTCTCCTTCAAATGCTTAGAGTCATAGAGTCATACAGCACAGAAACAGGCCCTTCAGCCCATCGTGTCTGTGCCGGCCATCAAGCACCTATCTATTCGAATCCATTTTCCAGCACTTGGCCCATAGCCTTGTATGCTATGGCATTTCAAGTGCTCATCTAAATACTTCTTAAATGTTATGAGGGTTCCTGCCTCTATCACCCCTTCAGGTAGTTGCAGATTCCAACTACCCTCTGGGTGAAAAATTGTTTCCTCAAATCCCCTCTAAACATCCTGCCCCTTACCTTAAGTCTATTCCCCCTGGTTATTGACACCTCTGCTAAGGGAAAAAGTTTCTTCCTTTCTACCCTATCTATGCCCCTCATAATTTTGTATACCTCAAACAGGTCCCCCTGCAGCCTTCTCTGCTCTAAGGAAAACAACCCTAGCCTATCCAGTCTCTCTTCATAGCTGAAATGCTCCAGCCCAGGCAACATCCTGGTGAATCCCCTCTGCACCCTCTCCAGAGCAATCACATCCTTCCTATAGTGCGGTGACCAGAACTGTGCACAGTACTCCATCTGTGACCTTCCCATTGGAAGTAAAGTCTATTGCTAGGTTTGCTTTTTTTTTATGGCCTTGCTAACCTGTGGCGCAACGTTTAGCGACTAGTGTATTGGTACTCCAAGATCCCCATGTTCCTGTACCCCACCTAGACTCACATCAGAAAGAATTTTTAAAAGTACTTCCAAGTGACCTTCCTATTCTTCCTACCAAAATGTCCGACCTCACATTTGCCCGTGTTGAACTTCAGTTGTCAATTATTTGCCCATTCTGCAAATTTATTAATGTTCAAATGTAATTTGTTGCAGTCCTCCTCAGTATTGACTATACCCCCAATTTGGTGTCATCTGCAAAATTAGAAATTGTATTTTGATTCCAAAGTCCAAATCATTAATGTAAATTGTGAACAGCAGTGGTCCCCACACTGATCCTTGTGGAACACCACTTCCTGTCTTCTTCCACTCTGAATAACTACTCTTTACACCCACTCTCTGTTGTCTGTCTTGAAGCCAGCTAGCAATCCTTCTGCCACTTGTCCCCTTACTCCGCATTCTCTGAATGTATTCATTAGTCTGTTATGGGGCGCCTTATCCATGGCCTTTCGAAAATACAAATAAATTACATCCAGTGCAATGCCATTGTCTACTCTATGTTACTTCTTCAAAAAATTCATTAAGGTTGGTCTGCTCTGGTTTATTCCCCATTACTAGATCCAATAGCAAATCTTCCCTTGTTGGGCTTTTCACATACTGGGTTCGAAAGGAGTCCTGTACACATTGTAGGAACTCCATTCCCTTATCCCATTTACCCATCTCTTCTTTTCAGTTAATCATCATGGTAGTTGAACCCTCCCACGCCCCCATCAATCTACGTCTTTTACTCAATTCCCTAACTGGTCTGCATATTTCTTCCTCCACATCCCTTCCACTATTAGGTGATCTATAGACTACACCTATTAATGTGATTGATCCTTTATTATCTTTTAGCTCTATCTGTATAGATTCTATTTTTATCTTGATAATAGCTGTGTCCCTTTTTTTCTACTGCCATTATGTTATCCCTAATAAGTACAGCTACTCCGCCTCCCTTTTTATGCTTTCTGCCTTTTCTAAACATATGTTATACCTTGCAATATTTAATTCCTAGACCTGATTTTTCTGTAACCATAACCGGAATTTTACACACCCCACCCCGCTACCCACAGGAGCGGGCTGGTGGCAGGGAGGCCGTAAAATTGAGTGGGAGGCATGGGATGCCATTCCCGATGCCTTCCCGCCCCCGCTGCAATTTTACGAGGGACGGTGACAGTAAGAGATAGCCCGCCTGCCCCAGGCCAATCAAGGACCATAAGTGGCCAATTAACTGCCACTTAAGGGTTTACTCCCACCACCGCTGGTATTTTACTGGCTCGGGCCCCCAGAAGGCTGCCAGGTAAAATCTAGCAGCCTCCTTGCAGGCTGAGGTGGGTGCCCCCCTTGATCGGGCACCCTGCGCCCCATGGAGGCCCCTGCTGTGAAACTCCAACCGCTCCCACCGAAATAAAATTTCCACCCCCCCACCGCTTGCCTTGCCAGGGCCTGGCTGATTGCCCCCAGAAAGGCCCCAAAAACTTACCTTGTTTCCGGGGCCATCGTCCCTCTTGCTGCTGCAGCTGGATGCAGTCCCAGCAGTGGCCACCACTCCCAGTGGCGCTGCTGAGACTGAGAACTGCAGCTCCATTAGGTGGGACTTCCACCTCTCTGAGGCAGAAAGTCTGGCCAAGGCCAATTAAGAGCCTTGGGAGCATAAAATCCCAGCGTGGCTACCCAGGCCCACCAGGTCAGGCTCGTCACTGAATCTTTTGACCGGTGCGTCCTGCCGAACATAAAATTCTGGGCCATGTCTCAGTAATCCCTACTATGACTGTTTCCTCACAACACATGATTGCCTCCAGCTCCCCTGTTTCATTATGGACACTGTGCATTGCTGTACAGACACTTTAACTCATTTTAACAGGATTTCCTCACTTTATGTTGAACCATTTTTTGTTTTTAAAGACTCCTGTTCTATAACTCTATTCTCTTGCCATCAATATCCTCCCTTACTTTATTCTTTCTTATACTCTCCTTTCCTGTTTTTCTTACTCTTGTAGATTCCTCCCCCCATCTTACTGGTTTAGTCTTTTCCACCTCCCCTGTTTACCCGTTCAGATAGGACACAGGTCCCATCCTGGTTCAGGTAGAGCCCATCCCATTAGTGCAGCTCCTTCCTGACCCAGAACTGGTGCCTGTGTCTCATGAAATGGAACCCCTCTTTCCCCCAGCAGCCCTTTAGCCATGTTAATTCTCTTGATCTGTCTGTTGCTATACCTGTTTGCACTTGGATCAGGCAATAATCTAGAGATGATTACCCTCGAGGTTCTGCTTTCTAATTTAGAGCCTAACCCCTGAAACTCTTTCAGCAGGACCTCCACCTTGTTCCTACCTATTTCATTTTTTCCAACATAAACCACGACAATTGGATTTAAGCCCACCTCCACACTTTTCCAAGTTCCTCTGCAGCCGGTGTGAGGTAACTCATCCTAACACTGGATAGGCAGCACGCCTTTTAGGGTCCTTATTCTTGGCTGCCAATGATGCCATCTATCCCCCTAATTATAAAGTCCTCTATTATTACCACATTTCTATTCTGCTCTTCCCAACCTTGGACAATCTTCTGAGCCATGGTGTCTTGGTCTGCTTTGTGTCTATCCTCCCTGCAGTCATTTTCCTTCTCCTCACAGGTAGCGAGCACATTGAAACCTTTTGGACAGGACCAGCGTATGGAGGACCTCCTTCTCAACTTCTCCTAAATCCCTGCAACCCAGCTCCCTAACAGTCACACCATCCTTTTCCTGAACCTGCATTTTCCTCTGGGGTGTGACTGTGTTCTGGATAAAATTGTCCAGAAATTCCTCCTCCTTTGCTATATGTCAGAGTTTCTCCAACTCAATGACTCTGAACCGAAGTGATTCAAGATGGAGAGATCTCCTGCAGACGTGTTTGCTCAGGACTATTTCACCATCCACAAAACACCCACATTCCGCAGTCCAGACAAACAACCTACTCTGCCATATCTTAGACTATCCGTATTTTATTTATTTAATTGGTTAAATCTTTATTCAATGATTATTTGTAGTTATATTAAGTAGTTTAACTAGTTAAGCTATAGCTTTAATATAGTACTTATAGTTTCCCAGTCCTAGCTTAAACTACTGCCCTAATTTAGAGAACAAAAAACCTTAAAACTCACCAAGCAATCACATCTGCTCAACTAACTAATCCCTCTGGACTTTAGCTCTCAGGTCTCGCTGTTCTCCCGTTCCATCTCTCAGACCTCTCCCTGTTTTGGAAAATACCACAACAGCACTTCTTCCCTCTCTGTGCCGAATTCCCTCACTCACCAAATTCCCCAAGTATTCTGTAGAAGCTGGACTTCATGCTACTTATTGGACCTCAAATGTAAAATGGACTCAATGAGGACCACTTTCTGAAACCAATATCCTGCACTCCAACAACACCTGAAAGAAATCCAATCTTAAATTGGATTGGATGGTCTTTCAGATGCAGCTGTTAGACAAATGTTAGACCCTTTACCTATTTAAGTGAGAGCCCCAACACCTGTTTTAGGACAATGCTGCCTAATTGGGCAACTTGGAGTGAAGCTTGCACCAGGCCTACTCCACTGAGGATTCAACAGCAACTGCCACAGAAAGGTCCATTTTTTTAATGTAAAAATGCATTTCTATGGAGCCAGGAGCACAGCCCCAATGCAACAGTATCTCTTGGGAACCCTCCATTGCTGCTCCAACCCTTCCTCTTAGGACATTCCTTCAGGCCACTGCCTATGAAACAGGTGATCTGAATTTCTTCTATTTAAAATGTGACAGCTGACTGTGGAGGGTTGAGAGCTGCTGGGAACTTTCCCAAATACTGTTAATGAGGCTCGAGGCCTAATCTTGGGCCACCTGGTTGGGATTGTGTACAGTGTGTATCACCCATTTCAGGCTGGAAAATGGACTGAAAGTCATTTTCCCCCCTTTTTAGGAAGAACATAGGAACAGGTGTAGGTCATACAAGCCCTTGTGCCTGTTCTGCCATTTGTGTCCTTGTCCAACAAAAATCTATCCATGTCAGTTTTGAAACCTTGACCTTATTGATGTTTATGATATCTTGCCTTTTGCAAGTTGGCTGTTGCCTTTGTCTACGTCACAGTAATTCATTATATGTGACATGCTTGGACTCAATTCTTACAGGCACGATGAAGTGCAAGTTTTTCTTTTCTTTTCTCAAAACTGATCTTTCTCAGGCTCAAGCTTTGGCATTTCCTCATCCTCCCACCCCTCCCAACCCTGGATAGTACACTAGGAAAGCCTGGAACTGAGCAGCCCAGTGGTGACACATTAGCCTTTAAAATAAGCAATTTAAAATTGGAGTAGTTATAAAGGTTTTAGTATCAATTGGCAATGTGAGAAGGTAAATTACCCCATATAGCTATGAACTCACACTATGCCGTTGCTTTATCAATGATAGAGGTGCTGGCAAATCACTAGAGAAACCTGAGGAAAGTCAAGCTGAGATGGAGGAACTGTTTATTGAAAATCTGAACGGATGACTGACAATAAGCAGTTAACTGCAGCAGAAGCAGGAGAGCATGATGGTAATGTCTTCTGGTTGCTATTAGCTATCATGCCTGACTGATAAATACTGCAGTGCAGTATTCAATGTTGCATTCAGAGTTTAAAATAAACGTATTATCCAGTAGAGACTGAAAATGAGCCTGTATCCAACCACTGTTTTCTTCTTTATGGTAAATCTACTTGAGCACAATTGGCCAAAATTATCATTTATCTTTCATGCAGATTCCAACCAAAAAAACTGAAAATAATTTGTAGTTGTATACAAGATGTGCCATTAGGCACTGTGCCTCCCCAGAACAAGACATTTGATTGATTTTAATGTGAACTGACTGTTCTACAAAGCATTGTTTGAGAAAGCAAGCAGAAGACTAGGCAATGGAGAGATATGAGCAGGACACTAGGAGCCTGGTAGATGTGAATGAGAGACCTGAAGCCTGACAGATGGGATGAGGGGAGCACGAGCTGTTAAGGGGAAGCAGAAAACCTGAAGCATGACTGAGAGCAGTGAGAGACCAGGAGCTAAGATTCAGGGTGACAGCAAATAAAACACTGGATAACTGCCTCAAGATAGATATACGTTTCACCACAAAACACTGGGACTTGAATTTTCAGTGAATTTTAAGCTGAAACTGGTTTTCAGCAGGAGGTCGCTTTGTGGAATTCATTCCTTGCCTGTCAGAGCTGGCAGGAAGCTATGCCCTTTTTAAATTTAAATTTTAGATTTAAATTCTGCCGGTTGACTTACTGCCCAGAACACAATGGGAAGAGAATCCAGAGCAGCTGCCAACAGGGGAAGCTCCAGTGATTCTTGGTCACTTGTTCGCTTCCAGGTAAACAGTGTGGAGGGGGTTTCAGGGTGGTCTCACAGGAGGGAAGGATGGAAATCCACAACTTTCCTTGTGGAGACCAGAAAAGCACTCTTGCTCCTCCTGGTTCCACCAAGGAACGTTTTAGAGTTATTTGAAGGGCATCTTTTGTCTTCATACCAGCTGCAGACCTGCTTCAGTTTAGTAGGACACCTGCAGCCGCTCAGACTCAGTGAAAACTGCACTGAGGCTCCAGTGGCCCGATTGGACCCCAATTTGCATGAACTCATAACTCTCCTATTTTTAGGCTGGTGCCTCGTCCACTTACAAAACTCTGCTGATTAGTATATGAGCCAGCGGTAAAGAGTCAAGTAAAGTACCCAGCTAGTTTTTAATTGTCCAACTGCCTAGTTTCCACCGGGTGGGTGGGTTTACGATTGACTCCACCATGTTTGATGTGTGCTTTGGGAATGCTTTGTTAGGGGTTTCTATTTCTTATCCAACAGGTTGTGTAGTTTCTATTGTGAGCGACATTTATTTGCTCTCACTCTGTCTTTCCCACAACTTTTTCTTGCATGCACACATCTGGCTCTCCCTTGACGCCGGTGAAAACCACATCATTGGGGTTGGAAGGGTAAGTGCATCATCCTCATTAATAGCAATGGGCAAAGTTCTGATGGAGCTTGAAGCTCTTCTTCATATAGTGTCACTGAATCTTTACATGCACCTGAGCAAGCAGGCAGAGTTTTAATACAGCATCTGATCTGAGAAGCAGAGACCTTGACATTTCTCTTTTGTCCAGGCTAATCGCAGCTGAAATACATTACCTGTGTTTAAGCCTCAGAACATCCAAAATTAGTGGGCTGGATTATTATTCTGAGCTGGTTGCATACCTAGTGCAGACCCATCCCTTGATAGGGCCTTGGGATGGAGGTAGGAACAGTTGCAGTGCTGAAAATCTATTGGGAGGAGTTGGTACTTACGTATCCATCCCGCCTTTCCTTGGCACCTGGCCCCTTAGACTCTGACCACAGGTGATCCCAGGCACAAAGAACACTTCCAATTGTTTTGGCTGCAAACAAACAGGGTCTCCTTTAGCTGCAGAGAGAAAAGTGAGGTGGGAGGACATGGAAATGCCCCTTCCCTCCTCATTTCCATGGCTGTAGTAGACCTGCATCTGTTGCAGGTTCAAGGCCAGGCCAGTCTGTTGGGGAAGCCATGGAAATCCTTTGTATTGAAAAGGGAAGTCCACTACCTCGGGTCTCCACTTCCATATCCCTCTTTGCAGCATATGGGAAATGAGTGCTCCTGAGGTACTGCGGAGGGGAACATAAAGGTCAGCATCTCCAAGAATGCAGCACTCTTTCAGCACTGCACTGGTGTCACCCCAGATAATATGCTCAGATTCTGAGTGAACCCAGCATCTTCTGGCTCAAGAGTGGAAGTGATGCTGACTGAAACAAATTGGCACTTGTTCATAAACCCTTTGCATCAATTGGCATTTATTGCACAACCTGCAAAATGTTGTTAGATTGTACCTATTTGGGAGGAGGTAATACTTACCTGCCTATGTTCTCTTTCCTTGCTCCAATCAAAGAACATCCAAGCACAAGGCTCATTGCCACCTTCTGCCAACACATGCTAATGTATTTGCTTACATCACCTACACTGAGATTCCTGACCCTGGCAAGACCCCAGGGAGATATTAATATCAGGATTATGATCAGATAGTATGTAGTTATAGCCCACTGGATAGTTATTATGCTGGTCCTGCCTGATTTTACAGAGCAAACGTTATTTGCATAATATAGCAGAGCTCCTGGCCAAATTGGGAGATCACCAGAGGAGAACAGGAAATGGTGTGTAATCAGCCCTTAGGAGATAAGATGCTGCAAAGAGGATTTGTCCTGCTTGCCACTCCCTGGCATCTACCCCACAGGACAACATTGCAGCAGAATATAACAAAGGAGACAGAGGCAGGGTTTGCGGGTACAGCTTACTGTTCCAGCCCTGAGATGCATGTTAACTATAGGTGTCCTTGCAGCAGATAGCATAGCTGTACATCTATATGTGTGCTGATCTGGAAGCTGTGTAGCCAGTTGCATGTGGTAATTATCAGGTAGATATACGTCTGCCTGTAAGTGTGGAGGGGAGGGTACAGCCAAGTTTGCCTCGGAGGAATCCTGATCTGTCCAATATCCCTCCAATCCCCCTCCAGTTCTTCACCAAAAAGCATAAGTAAAGAAAGATCTGCACTGAGACACCCATTATCCCAAACTTTTGAATACACCAAAAATTGGCAGTGCCAAAACAGTTAGTACAAAGCCTCCTGACCAACTAAGTAGAAAAACATTCAGGGATGCCTCAAAATGCTGCTTCAAATCTCACAATAGGGCTCCTTAAATACAATTGACTAGCAGCACCTTTTAGCATCTCTGAATGCTTATTTGATTTGGTTGGGTAGATGACTGATAGCTTCATGGATGTAAACACCAGGAAATTGTGTGACTATCCAAAGAACACCATGAAATGTCAGTCTTTTTTTCGCTTCTAGATAGCACCTTTCACAACCACAGGATGCCGCAAAGTGCTTTACAGCCAATGAAATAATTTTGAAGTGTAGTCGCTGTTATAATGTAGGAAATACAGCAGCCAATTTGTGCACAGCAAGCTCACAGAAACAGCAATGGGATAAGGACCAGATAATCTGTTTTTAAGATGTTGATAAATCTTGGCCAGGACACTGCAACTCCCCTGTTCTTTTTCAAAATAATGCCTTGGGATCTTTTATATCCATCTGAGATAACGCCTCAGTTTAAGGTATCATCCGAAAGACAGCAACTCCGAGATTGAAGCACTCCCTCAGCTTTGAATTTTAATATAATTAACCACAAACTGATGGTGCTGTAAAACATAACTAGAAGATTGGATGAGAAGCTCAATGAGTGGAAATCTGATCTGGTACAACCACTATACATCTGTAATTTAAGCAGAATCAATTTGGAAAGTCTATCCTTAACAGTCCTATTTTAGAATCGTACACATAAAGATTTCATTATTAGCATGCTATCTAAATTTTTGATTAACGTCTTTGCAGCACCGTATGTTTCTGTTGTGTTTGATTTCAGCTGTGAGTCACGACTGGACCTCAGCACATAGCAGCTGACAAAGACAGAATGACATTAATGTATTGCACTTAATCTCTGGGTTGATAATGGAGCCTCGCTCTGGTCAACAATTCTATAAATTTCCAACTTCCTTACTTGCTAAGGTTTAAGAGTTCTAAGTGCTGCTAAGGTAATTAATAGATATGTCATGCTGATATTCCTGGCATCATACTCTATCTGCGCATTAATATAATGGAGCTCTATCCTTTTAAAACAGTCATGTGCATTCTTGGCAAATGCACAAGAGGCTAGTGGGAGCAGCTGAAGGAACCAACACCATTAACAACACTTGCAATTGTAAATCTTTATGATTCACCTGGGAAATTTTACAGCATGTAGAAAATTAGCACATCAAATTTCCACCTGGACCTGACTACAATTTCCTGATAATTTAAAATTGTTTACAGCGATAAAAAAATAAACTGGCAAATAAGTTGCATTAAGTAGTGTAAATAATAGTGAAATCTAAGTTAAGGCTGCATTTTAAAAAATCTTCAATAAACTGGGGGGGGTTTGCAAGTGTGTGTTGCTACAAGCAGGTAAAAAAGGTGTCTAGGGGTCCCTCTCAGCCTTCACCTGGTCTTACTGTAACAGGGTTTAATTTTTAACAGTGTTTTTAGCTCCACCTTGGTGAATCCTTGTTCACGAATTTCCAATTATAAGGCAAAGAAACCAGCACAAACAGGCATTGTTAGGTTTAAAGAAGAAAGATTGAAATTTCTTAAACTTAAACTCTAATTCGGTTAACGCCTACGCATACACGACGCACCCACACTGGCATGCACATGGGATACACACATGCAGATAGAGAGAGAAAGAAAACAGAAGAAATAAAGTGGAAAAGTTTGAGGCAATATCTGAGGAAGTTTTTTGTGTTATGGTTCTTCGAGCTCACTGTAGTGTCCTTTATGGTAGGTAGATCTTGCTTTTCGTTGGGGCCCGGTAGTCGTCTTAAACCTTGTTCGCTGTTGGACACTTTTCCCTCTTGGGGTTCATGTGTCTTCAGTGGATTTGGAGTTCTGTGAGAAATAGATGGGAGCAGGCAGACAGGAGAGAGCTTCTCAGTCCAGGAGCATTCTGCTTTCTGCCCAAACTGTTTGTACAAATTCAAAAAACTCAGGTTGCCCAGCAGGTTAGTCATGTGACTAGCTGGTTTGACCATGTCCGTTTGTGTATTTGGCCATCTTAGCAGTCAACCTGGGGTGCGAGCTCCCCCAGCTTCAATGTCTGGCGATCAAAGGTCCATTGTGGGTTCAATGTGTTAGGGAATGGTCCTTTGTCCTTTTCAAGTATTGTCAGTTAATATGCAAATGTCTTTCCGGCCAAGATCTGGCAATTTTGAAGAAGAGCAGGGGAGTTATCCCTTGTATCCTGGCCAATATTTATCCATCAATCAACATCACAAAAACAGATCATCTGGTCATTATCATATTGCTGTTTGCGGGAGTTTGCTGTGCACAAATTGGCTGCTACATTTCCTACATTACGACAGTGATAACACTTCAAAAAGTACGTCATTTGTTGTAAAGCACTTTGCGACATTCGGTGGTCATGAAACACAAAAACACAAGAAATAGGAGCAGGAGTAGACCATAGGGCTCATTGAGCCTGCTCCACCATTCAATACAATCATGGCTGATCTTAGGATTCAACTCCACTTTCCTGCCCGCTCGCCATATCCCTTGATTCCCTGAGAGACCAAAAATCTGTCTATTGCAGCCTTAAATATATTCAACGATGGAGCATCCACAACCCTCTGGGGTAGAGAATTCCAACGATTCACAACCCTCTGAGTGAAGTAATTTCTCCTCATCTCAGTCCTAAATGATTGGCCTCTTATCCTGAGACAGTGCCCTCGTATTTTAGATTCCGTGACCAGTGGAAATAATCTCTGTGTCTACTCTATCAGGCTCCTTTAGAATCTTATATGTTTCAATGAGATCACCTCTTATTCTTCTAAACTATGGAGAATATCAGCCCAATTTACCTAGTCTCTCATCATTGGTCATCCCCCTCATCCCAGGGACCAATCTGGTGAATCTTCGCTGCATTGCCTCCACTGCAAGTTTATCCTTTCTTAAATGTAGAGACCAAAACTACACATAGTATTCCAGATGTTGTCTCACCAATACAACTGTAGCAAGATTTCCTTATTCCTGTACTCCAATCCCCTTGCAATAAAGGCCGACATGCTGTACCTGTATGTTAACTTCCTGCATTCCTTGTATAAGCAGACCCAAGCCTCTTTGAACATCTACACAAGTTTCACATCTTTTAAAAAATATTATGACCAAAGTGCATAACTTCACATTTCCCGAATGCTAAAAAGTGCTATATAGGTGCAAATCTTTATCTCTTTCTTGAAATCAAGCACAAGGCTTGCAGTTCTACTCTCAGTAGGGCCAATGGTAGACCCTCCCAAATACTGAGCTGGCTAAAATCACCTAATGCTTCACAGACCTGAAACCTCCTTCATTGTATGGCTCAGTACCACATCAGGTGGTGCACTTACCACAAAGCAATTGCAATATAACTATGAGTTGCATTGTAATTCTTTGATTATGAACAAGATACATATTCACTGCATGTTGCTTTGCAATGAACCTTGCAACTGGCAGCTACAGTTCTTCTGACAGTATGTCTAAATAATGTTGGAATGAGTCACAATATGCCAACCATTGCAATGAAATGTGATGAAACGTTAAGAAAAAAAAAATCTTCAATTTTATTCTACTGGTAGTCGGAACAAGATATTATAATCCATCTATTTCTGCTACTAAACATTTTTCCAAATCTGTGTTCAATAACATAAAGGATGTCAGCATTATAGAATGTAACATTCTCCCACCTTTTGCCTGAAAGGGGCAAGGTAGTTTACAGCATAGAACAGCTATGGAATAAATATTCCTTCTAATCTGACCCAACTATGTGCCTAAACCCCAGCTTCATAAGAGCATTCTCAACTGCACCAACTGTACATTCCCCACACCAGACATGGTTAAGTGAAGTTACTAATTTAATATCGTTTGGTGCATAACTTGGATAGTTTCATGTTGTATTCACTGAACCCAGCTTGAGACTGGCCCAATGCCAGGTGTGCACCAGATGACTGGAAAGTGGTCAATGTAATATCCATTTCTAACAAGGAGACAGAGTTCATTGCGTAAACCAGAAATGCAAATACACAGAAAGACAGCTTGATAAAAGTGTTTACAAATATGCAAGGATGGGACAGGATAGCTAGAAGCAGACTGTTATCAGTAATTTAGGGGTCCAGAGTGAGAGGCCATAGATGGAAGATTAAATGAAACCTTCTTTATACAGAGAATTGTAAGAATATTGAATTTACTTCCATTAGTGGTTGAGGCAAAAACTATGTCAACATTCCAGATTAGATTGAAGAGGTAGATGAAAGAAGAGGAGAAAAAAAGGATATGGAAACAGGGTGGGCAAAATGTAATGAGAACTATTTGCTTATTTGAAGTAAATACCAATATGGAGTGATTGCGCTGAATGGCCGATTTCATTGTTGTAATTGCTACGTAATTTTTATGCAAGCTGAATGTAGAGATGTTATCACAATGTTTGAGTGTGTTGGGGAGCCCTGCTCCAGTACATTTAGCATTTGTTTATCAACACAAATGTTCTAAGTTAGTACTATAGATTTACCCGCGTGTGGGACAAGCGATCAGAGTTGTGCAATTCCTTGTTGCTATTGTCATAGTATGATTGCAAGACAGGATGAACGGTTCCTGAGACCAACCAGTTTGCTTTTCCTCCTGAATAAGAATGTACAGCTCCACAGTGGTAACGTGCTTTGTTTAGTTATCCAGTTGAGGATAAATGAAACAATTTACTTGTGAGGAATTGAACTTAAATGAGAGTTTACACAAGAAAGTGCGGAACAAGTAACAGCTGTTCAGTCCTTCCTTTTGTCTTTAAACTACCTAAAATAGGAGGCAGCAATCTACCACCGGAATGGCTGTGTCTGTATACTTTTGAATCTTGATGCCTTTGAAGGCATCTCTTTGGGAAAGAATTTCCACAGCGCCAGCTCCAATAAACTGTACCATACACTGTCAAGAATGCGAGCTTCAAACTACAGTAATTAATGTATTCTTCCTTGGGTAGATTTGTAACAACAATTACCCCAGTAGCTTTGAAGTACAGACTTCTAAAGGAGCTAAATTCTTTGCCTAAGGCAATTCAAGCAAAATGATTTAATGTGCTCTGCACAGGTATCCCTCCCATGCCACCAACTCGATCTATTTGTTTGTCAGTTTCCGGACCATCTGTTTGATGCCCATGTTTCATGGCTGGGTAGTACCATAATGGTGCCTGGGGAGATTTTAAACGGTATGTATGTACTGACTTCTTTCCAATTCCATGGAAGTATTCCAGGTGATTTGTTTCATAGAGCTGTTTGATAACTGTGCTTTGAGAGATAGATATCAAGAGATGGTAGATAAAATACAAAAACAAAGTGGCCCTTTATTTTCAATCATATTGATGTGCTTTCTTCATCAGAGAAAACTCATAGGAATAAGTTGCTCGCATAATTAAATATAGGTCTTTTCCCCCAAAATAGGAGGGATGCGAGTTTTCAAAATGTCCAGTATTTACTCAAAAGTGTTCAGATATTTAATCAGCTATTTCTTAAAATAGAATTCATCAGTTTTGTTAACTTCTACAAAGAAGAGGTTGTTTCAAATAGGATGTCTTAAGTAGATAGCTTTAAAATAAGATGTCCAAATATTCCACGGGACACAATGGGATTTTATCGTGTTACAGGGTGTAAAAGTGCTGTTGTGGATCGGTTGCCTACTATAAAAATCATTTGCTAATGATTCCAATGGTAATGTAAATTGGATATTTACTATAAATGGCAGACGATGCACAACATCAGCTTTATGACCAGACAACAAATTAAAAATCAACCTGGACTAGTTTTGATCACCTAAGTGGGTTGAAAAGGAAATTCCTAGTATTTTTCCCCCAAACCTGGCTTGGGATTTTATCTATTTTTACACTTCTCCTAGGTGAGCACATGGCTTTCGGGTGGGGTAGGATACAGTGGGGAGGGTATAAATTGTGATGCACAAGTTCTGTGGAACAGGCTGGATGGAATAAAGGGTCTTTTCCTGTATGTAATTGTCCATATGTTCATACTCCAATGATTCCTCATCTGCTGCAGTTAAAGGAGGAAAAATCTTGTTTTTGGATAGAGAGAGATACAGCACTGAAACAGGCCCGTCAGCCCATCGAGTCTGTGCCCACCAACAACCACCCATTTGTAATAATCCTACATTAATCCCATATTCCCTACCACATCCCCACCATTCTCCTACCTACACCAGGGGCAAATTACAATGGCCAATTTAGCTATCAACCTGCAAGTCTTTGGCTGTGGGAGGAAACCAGAGCACCCAGCAGAAACCCACACAGTCACAGGGAGAACTTGCAAATTCTGCACAGGCAGTACCCAGAACTTAACCCTGGTTGCTGGAGCTGTGAGGCTGCAGTGCTAACCGCTGCGCCACTGTGGATAGATTATGATTTTGCGGGATGGATCAACATTCTGAAGTTTTGTATGATTGTGTTCAGCGATCGAGGAGTATTTAAGCAAAACTTTACAGTCAGGAGATTTAATGGATTGGACAAAGTCTATTGTCATGCAGGCCTCCACCTGGCCAGAATGAGGCATATTAATTTCACCACATGGACATTAAATTTCAAATTGTTGCTGGGAAGAGGAGAAAGCCTGATACAAGGGGTTGCCAAACCCCTGGCTGGAAAGATATTTTTGCATATTAACAGACAGTATTTCTCAACAAAGGACCATTCCCTGACCCACCCAATACACAAAGCCAGAAGTGGTTAGGCCAGTCACATGACTTCCCTGCTGGCCAACTTGGGGAGTTTTAAATTGTAGAGACTGTATTTGAACTGGCAGAAAGCAGAATGCTCCCGGACTGAAGAACACCTCCTGTCTATCTGTCTGCTCCCATCTTTTTCTTACGGAACTGAAACCCACTGAAGACACATGAACCTCAAGAGAGAAAAGTCTCCTACAGTGAACAAGGTTTAAGAAGAATACTGGGCCCCAACGAAAAGCAAGATCAACCTACAAAAGGGCTCTACAGTGAGCTCGAAGAACCGTAACAAACACTTCAGATATTGCCTCAAACCTTTCCACTTTATCTTTCTTCTGCTCTTTTCTGTCTCTATTTGCACATGCATATCGCGTATGCATGCTAGCATGGGCGTGTCGTGTATCTGTAGGCACCAACCAAATTAGAGTTTAAGTTTAATAAAATTTCACCTTTTTTTTAAACCTAAGAAAGCCTGTTTGTGCTCGTTTCTTTACCTTATAATTGGAAAGCGGTGAACAAGGATTCACCAAGGGGGAGCTAAAAACAATGTGTTTAAAAATAAAATCCTGTTACAGTAAGACCAGGTGAAGGCTGAAAGGGACCCCTAGATCGCTTTCTCACCTGGTCGTAACACCATGGAAGGGTAAATTGTTCATGATCTGAGGAAAGAATGTGTTTGATGGGAGGTGTTACTTATTCATGTACAGATTTTGCATTGCGAATAACTGAGGCTATCAGCATTCACCATTATTATGGAATAAATCAGACAGCAACTTCCAGAATCTTCACATGTGCAGTTTAACATAGAAACCTAAAGTTGCTAACTGAGTTATCCTGCTCCACCACAGGCTGTGCTATACCAGTCCCTCACTGATCGATGTTGAAATTCATGTAACAATGTGAAGTTGTGGTACTTACCCAGTGTTACCCACTAAACACGGCCACAAAATTTATGTTTGGTACATTCAGATGTAAGTGAAGCTTTAATAGTGTGATGAATCATACCTACTACCAAACAACCTTTCTGGCAATGAATATTTAATTTTACAAGTGTGCAATCTCATTCCTTTAGAATTTAATTATTGTTGGAGATTTTATGATTTTTTTTAACCGTTTCTTTCTGTCTCTCTTCTTTCTCTCTCTCTCTTAATTTGATCTTTCTTTCCCTCTCTTTAATTTCATTTTCAATACATGATTTAAATCTAATTTATATTTCCTAGTTTAGACTCACATGACTCAGTGAAGATTCTTCAATCCAATTGGTTGAAAAGCCATACTGTTGCTTTCCATGCTCAGGTCCCATGCCACAGGTCACCTATAGAGGGTGCCATGCTGTATCTGATACCCAGTGAGAGTAGGTTGCTGCTTAAAAGCTCATGAAAAATATATGGGTAAATGTCAATATAGTGAGCAGTTCCTTCACTACTGACCACAAAATCCTGGCCATCCATTCTTTCACAAGAAATTAATTAAGTGACAACATAGGAGGTCTCTTTGATTTATTCTAATTAACAAGTAGAAATGAATTTAACTGTTAGAGGTGAGTGTGGTGCAAGTGATTGGGAATTGCTAAAAATATTATCTGCATAAAAAATGATCTAATCTAATCCAGCAATGAGAGAGGACATGACCCAGGCTTTTAAAATGCTGGAAGTCATGGATTTTCTGGAAGTAGCCTTTTTTTTGTTAACTTAAAGTCATTTAATAGGTCGGGGGGCATTAATACAAAATGGGCTAGCTACAAATGAGATCATCGATTAGCAGAATTTCTCTTTCCCCCTTCCCCGTGCACCCAACACATATGCAATAAAATCCCTTCAAAAGCAATGAATTATCTGCTGACTAATTAACTTAAAAACTGTAGGCAAATATACATTTAAATAAATGATTGAAGCTTATATGAATTATTACTGCAAAAGATACTCATTAATATACTGGAACACAATAGTTCCAATTTTTGAGATGCAATGGAAATTGAATGGCTCCCTGGGTCAGATACATAAAGTCAAAGCATATACAGGCCATTTGGCCAAACAGGTCCATGCTACTGTTTATGTTCCACAAGGGCCTCCTCCCTCCCTAATTCACCTAACCCTATCAGAACATCTATTTCTTTCTCCCTCAGGTACCTATCTAGCTTCCCTTTGAATGCAACTGTGCCAGTGGTTCTCAAACGTTTTTGGTTGAAGGATCCATTTTCAAATGGATTACTAATCATGAATCCCACATTTAAATTATAATACTACATAATGCTCATAATATGAAAGTGCTGCATGTAAAGAGTGTTTTAAAAATTCTTACTTACAGCTATCAGTGACTGCTGCTGACTGCAGTCTCTGTCTATCCTTGGTGTGACCTCCAAATGTGACCTGGGTGAACGAGTATTTTGGTGCCCTTTCTTTAAGTTTGTGGTACTTAATTTTTTTTTAAATTCCCTTCTCTTGAACAAGGCTGAACTCGCCTGGCACCCACCATCAGCTTTGATAATTGTCTCCCTGGTGATCTTCGTCCTGCTCTCAGCACTCCTCAATGCACGCCCCTCTTCTAGGTGAGACAGCCAACCGACTTTGCGCTACACACATGGTGGTCACACTTCGCTCCCACCTCCCGGCTCACATCAAGCCCACCTCCAGCTGCTGTTCATTTTCTTACTCTTGATCATGGCATCACCTCGCCCCAACCACCCATGATGCCTTGGGTAGTTGTCCACCTGTCAGGCTGGCTCTGCTCAGTAAACAATTTCACATTATATTGCAGAGTCCCTGGAAAGTCTCTACAGACCTCCAGGCATCTGCAGACCCCAATTTGAGAGCAATTGATCTATGCTATCCATCTCAACTCCTCCATGTGGTAGCAAGTTTCACATTCTAACCACTCTCTGGGGAACAAAGTTTCTCCTAGATTCATATTGGATTTATTATCCTGTATTTCTGATCCTTTGTTTTGGACTCACCCACAAGTGGAAACATCTTCTCTACGTCTACCTTATCAAATGCTATTAGCCTGGCTGGACTTGAACCCAGTCCCAAAGATGAAGCAGTTTCCAACACATCAGTCTGTTTTTTTTTTTGTACAGAAACCCAGAGTTATACAAATCTCTCATGCATTGTGATTAGGTCTAATCTAAAATGAGTTTGGGGTAGTCTTAATCCACTTCCTAGTGGAATAGGCCCCACAGTGCCAACCAACCTCCAATTCAGCATTAATTGGCAACGTCACAGGATGATTAGTGTGGAAAATGCAGAAATTACACATTGGTGCACAGAGGGACAGAGGCACATAGTTAGGGCAGAGCAAACCGAGCTTTACTTGTTACCTAACTCAGATATGTGATCTGGAAGTGCTTTAAGGCAACATTGGTTGCTGGACATGGAAGGTGTTTCATTCCTCAGCACTTTGAAGACAACGTTTAAAGTAAAAATGGATCCACAGGAAAGAAAAAGTACTGATGCATGATCAAAGCTTTTATTTATCACAGCGTTAGCCTTGCTTGCCTGTGCAGTTGAAGGAATGAGTAGGACCTGTGTGTCCAGGAAATGATATTGTACCAGAAATTTCAATGGAATACATTTCAACAAAGTGAACCTTTAGCTGAAGAACATGAAAGGTAAATGGATTTCAGAAAGTCAATTTAATTTGCTAAGCAATTTTTGTGGTCTGAGTTGTAATTAATTTAACTTAATTATGCTTTAAACTATTTAACAGATGCACTAAAATCAGTTTTAAAACTAACCTTAATGTAATTGGGTTTTATTTATTTTAAAATTTATAGTACAGCTTGGAGTGACATCTCTCATATAACCACTGGGAGCCTAAACAATAAGCAAAATTTATTTCATTTATTTAGAGATACAGCACTGAAACAGGCCCTTCAGCCCACCAAGTCTGTGCTGACCATCAACCACCCATTTATACTAATCCTACACTAATTCCATATTCCTACCACATCCCCACCTATTCCTATATTCCCCTACCTATACTAGGGGCAATTTATAATGGCCAATTTACCTATCAACCCGCAAGTCTTTGGCTGTGGGAGGAAACCAGAGCACCCGGCGAAAACCCATGCAAACACAGGAAGAACTTGCAAACTCCACACAGGCAGTACCCAGAATTGAACCCGGGTCGCTGGAGCTGTGAGGCTGCGATGCTAACCACTGCGCCACTGTGCCGCCCAAAATTCACAAATCCTTCTTAATAAGCAACTATACTGTTGGCAAATGAGCTATCAGGAAAAAAATAGAGGAATCAGCCTTGGCTCCGAGGCAGGTCATGTGTTCGAGGAAGAGCCAATCAAGGGCTGGTAGGTGAGGAGCTGTCCAATAAAGGGTGGTGGGTGGCAGTCACTGGAAATCCTTTGTTTGGATATTTGTTCTCAGTATCTGGAGGCAGGAGATGTGTTTTACCACCAAGCATTCCACCAGCATCCCAGACGTTTAGGATTATCAGTAATGGTTAAAATGATCACTCGTAATTGTTAAAGCATTTGTCCCGATCACGGATATGCTGGATGCATGCATATCAAAAGATTTACAGGATGGGTCCCATTATGAATTCTTGTAACAGCCAGAGGAGAGTCTTGTCCTATTGTGTAAGTGTCAGCCTGGGTAAGGGACCCTTAGCATGAGGCATGATATCACATCAGACCAGTCACAGAGCCAATCATGCAGGGGGGAAACCAATCATTGATCGGCACAATGTCTGAGCACGAGGACAGCTGTGCACAGAAGGGAAGAAAATGGCCTTATCCCTTTGTTTCACTGCTGTGTAGACGGACTGTTGGCCAACGCGCCAAGCAGCAATTCCTTCCCCAGGCGTCGGATCAGTGTGTAGAGCAGGAATCGGAACAAAGATTAAAAGGCCCGAGCTGAACTGGATAAGAGAAAAGCTTGTGGAATCATACCAGGAAACTGGGTGGGAAAACCTTTTTGTGTCTGTAGTTTAACCAGTAGATAGAGAGTTGGGTGAGAGATTGAGACCAGTTTTTTGTGGTTGAGTTACAGTAAGGGCATGGACTGGACAAAAAGGTCAGTTTTGTGATGTAATAAAGTAAAAACATGGACTGGGTGAGGCAGATTAGTCTGTATCATTGATAATTTCTGTGCAGTGATATTCGCCTGTTCTTCGGCTATCTGTGCTTTCCTTATCCTTGTGGTTTTGGAGCATAGTTCAATAAAGTTAGCCCAAGAATTTTCCAATACTATACATTTTGTTGGTATCGTCATTTATTCTAGTCAAGTCCAAATAGGAGTAGCGGTTAAATGTGTTAGTGTTGACACTGTAGGAGGAGGGCGAGGCAGATGTAGAAGCAATGGAGTGTGAGTAAAGCGACGGTTGTGTCCATCATTTCCTCAAGCATGTGTGAGCTGTGGCACCTGTGTGGGCCTTTAACACCACTAGAAGCTCCTAATCAAGGGGAGGCACCAGGGTTGGTTGAAGGAGCAGCTGTTACACTTAAATCATGTCCCTCCAGCAGGTACAGCAGCAGATGAAGAGAGGAGAGCTCCTGCTATGCTGGAAAGCTCAGAGGATGCACTGTCATCTCAAGACACTGTGTCACTTCATTCCAGCACACCCTCCACCAGCGGAGATACACACACACACACACACATGCACACACACGTGCTTTGTTGCACGTATAGAACAGGTGGCACAATCCTTTTTCGCACTGGACAGACACGCAGGAGGAGGAAGTGGAGGCAGTGACAGCTGCAGCCATTTCCCCTCGGCGGAGTGAGGAGAGGTCCAGCGATGCTCAGCTTCATGCAGGTGATGAGCCTCAGATGTCATCAATAAATCAGCAGATGCTTCAGCAGCAGCGTGAAATGTGTGAACATCTATTGGAGTTTCCAAAGGCATTGCACTCCCATGCAAGCAATGGAGGAGTCCATACGTACCTTGAGAGGTGCTATTTCTCTGGCATGTGAGCAGATGGCATCCTCCATTGAGAGTGTGGCAACCCTCATGGACACATGGACCATATCACAGAATGGATGCAGGGGATGCACACAGACCTCCATAGCATGGACTCATCCAAGAGATGTGTGGAATGATGGATGGGTGAGATGGACCAGCCACACACATCCATGTTGCCAGTGTCAAGAAAAATGATTTTCTAAATGAGGAATTTTAATTCATTGGTTGGAAACTTACATTAAACTTTTAATGGGAAAAACCCTGTAGTTAACTTTAAAAAAAAAACTGGCAGCCAAGATGGCTACCGCACTTTCCATCTGAAACACCTTTTCACATTCCAAGGCCTCCAACAAGAGACACATGTCTGATGAGCCTGGACTCAAAACAATGGACTGCTTTTAGTGGTTGAATTACCTAAAATTGCTTCATTAGTACAACATTCAAGGCCATCCTGGCACATTGATTTTGAAAGAGCAAATCCTCCAAGTGTAAATATTGGCATTCTAGGCCTGCGACAATTGACATTCCTAACCTTAAATCTCATTAGAAGGCTCGAAAGAATACACTGAGGCAGTCATGTGACTGTCCATCTCTGTGAAAGCTGGGAGTTTCCTTGAACAAAGTAAGACAAGCAGTAACTCCAACTGTGTGCCTCCCTCGCTCTCTCTATCCAGATAACATCAAGTTTGAAAACCATCTGCGACTATGGACCCTCCAAGCCTACAGATTGCTACAGACAGAGATACCAGGGGAAGAGAGCCACCTACAAGTCTACCTCCAAGAAAACCCTGAGCCAGGCGGGCCAGCCACAAAGTGCACTTTGGTCTGATGACTGAGGCCCTGCACAAATACAGGTGGCCCCGAATATGCTGGGCCCCCAGTAGGGCTCAGGCACCCAGTGGACGGCAGCTATAGCCATCTCGTGCACTGGAGCAAGAAAGCAGCAGATTGTCCCACATTAAGTCCAGGCGCAGGGTAAGTACCCCATAGAAGTAGCTGTACGCAAGCGTGTAAATGCACGGACTAGCACATGGGGTTTCACTGGGTGATAAATAATTGTTAAATGCAGAAGCCTTTAATGTTTTACGAGAGGTCTTGACATGCAATGTATAATGACTCTTGTATTTATTTTCGTGCACCAGTTGACAGTAACCAGATGTGGAATCAACCATATGGATAGTCTGTAAAAGGTGAGCACCTCATGAGCACTCATGACAGAAGGCCATGCATATGGTGCTGAGAGGTACAGGAAGATGGTAAATGCCTCTTAAGAAAGGTCAGTAAGGTCACCTCCGGGAGAGAACATCTTTGTTCAGTGGCCCCTTGCACCACCTCATGTGAAGCATCTGCTGATCAGAGAGTCGTGAGTCTTCCTGTCATGTGTGTCACTGCCCGGTGAGCTGGGCCCCACGGCACCAGCTTCATCTGTTGAAGCACCTCATGCTCATCCACCTCCTCACTCAGTATCTTCCTCTGGCTTCAGCACTACTCCCCTCTGGAGCGGCAGGTTGTGCAATGTGCAGCAGATAACAATAATGTGGGATACCCTTGAGGGTGCGTATTGCAGGGCTCCCCCAGATCGATTGATGCCTCTAAACCTCATCTTCAAAATGCCAATGGCCTGCTTGATGGTGGCCCTTTGAATCATATGGCAGCAGTTCGGGTGTCCTGAAGAGCTAAGGCAATTGGGACTGTCTAAGGATGTAGGAGTCATGCAGCTTCCCAAAAACACGCACACACCTGCATGATCCACTTCCACCAGTCGCAGACAACCTGAACATTCAGGGAGTGGAACCCTTCCTGTTCACAAAGGTGCCTGGCTGCTCTGAGGGAGCCTTGATGGCTACATGAGTACAGTCAATGTCCCCAGCACCTAAGGAAATCCAGCCATGGCCCCAAATCCGACTGCCCTCGTGGCTTGACTGACCTGATCCATTGTGAACTTGATATATTGACCAGCCCATAGGTACATGGCATCCATGACCTCCCTTATGCAAAAATGGGCTGCTGATTGAGAGATGTCACATAGATCTCCAGACAACCGCTGGAACAAATGACAGGTGAAAATGTTGAGTGTCAACGTCACCATTAATGCTGCAGACATTGGGTGCCTGCCACTTCCCAATGGCACAAACTCCTGCTCCAGCATACCGCACAGCTCCATCTCTCAATCATTGTAGGCATTGGTGCTCGGACAGCTCCCTGAATCTGAGCCTCTAAAGATATACCCTATGAGCTGGGTAGCACTTTCTGTGACCATGAGGCTGCCCTCTTGCCACCATGCACCCTCCTCGTCCACACCTATTGGCTTCCTCAACTGCCTGATGCTCCCCTGGCTGCTGCACACCTGCTCCATGTGACTGCATCCCCATCTCTGTGCCACTCTCTTCCTCACTATGGGAGTCAAAGTCTGAAAGCATTGACCCGATAGTGAAATGAAGCCTCCACTGCGATGAGCCTCTCAAGAATCTTGTCCTCCCTCCAGTGTGGACCTGGAAGACACACTTCCATTAGCAGCACTTTCCTTTGGCCCCATCCTCTGCGGTGCCTCCAAACTTGATAGCGTCACTTCTTCAAGACACAGCCTGCAGACAGCTTCAAAGTATGGCTGTTAGTTCCGTACACAGCTCAGCTGGCAGAGACACTTTAAGCCTCCGTGCATCCCATGTACTGTTTGTAAAATCAGGAAAAGGTAAGAAAATACCTGACAATTGGATGTTTAACTACCTTAATTGCCTGCCCGCCACCATTGTGTCTGCCACTGATCCGTCCTGCAATCCGCATCTCATAAAATTGCTCAGCGGTGGAACGATGTGCGGGAGCCGGCCCAATTCTGGCCCACGTCATCTAACCACACCTCTATTCCTGCCACCACGGGCTGGTAAAATTCTGCCCAATCTAGGTCAATGAATCACTGCAGTGCTGAAGCCTGTCTGCTCTCTATAGTGAGTGTAAAAGCTCCCCTGCCATTATTTGAAGAGAACTAAGAACGTTTTCATGCTCATTATTGATCCCACAACTAACAGCAGTAAAACAACGTACCTGGACATCTATCTTATTTTTGTTTGCGTGACCTTGCAGAGCACAATTGGCTGCCACATTTCCTTGCATTACAGTTGTGAGTAAACTACAAAAAGTAATTTATTGCTTGTGAAGTATTTTGAGACATCCTGAGGGGTGAAACATGATAAATAAATAAAAATTCTTCCCTTATGCTTTTACATCCAGAACTAAAGGGAATTAAGGGTGGATTCACTGAAGTATATAAAATAGTTAATGGTATTTGATAAAGATAAAGGAAGATGGTTGTGGTTGTTGGAGGTCAATCATCTCACTTCCAGGACATCACTGCAGAAGTTTCTCAGGATATTGTACTAGGCCCAACCATCTTCAGCTGCTTCATCAATGACCTTCCTTCAATCATAAGGTCAGAAGTGGGGATATTAACTAATGATTGCACAATGTTCACGACTCCTCAGATTCTGAAGCTCCGTGTCCATATGCAGCCAGACCTGGACAACATTCAGGCTTGGGCAGATAAGTGGCAAGTAACATTCGCGCAACATGAGTGCCAGGCAATGGCGATCTCAAACAAGAAAGAATCTAACTATCTCCCCCTGACTTTCAATGGCAGTACCATTGCTGAATCCCTGACTATCAATATCCTGGGGTCACTATTGACCAGAAACTGAACTGGACCAGCCACAGAAATACTGTGGCTACAAGAGCAGGTCAGAGGCTGGGAATTCTGCAACGAGTAACTCATCTCCTGTCTCCCCAATGCCTGTCCACCATCTACAAGGCACAAGTCAGGAGTGTGATGGAATACTGTCAACTTGCCTGGATGGGTGCAGCTCCAACAACACTCAAGAAGCTCGACACCATCCAGGCCAAAGCAGCCCGCTTGATTGACATCCCCATTCACCACCTTCAACATTCACTCCCTTCACCAACGACGCACAGTGGCAACAGTGTGTGCCATTTCCAAGATGCACTGTAGCAACTCACCAAGGCTCCTCCGACAGCACCTTCCAAACCCTAGACCTCTACCACGTAGAAGGACAAGGGCAGCAGATGCATGGGAACACCACCACCTGCAAGTTCCCCTCCAAGCCACACACCATCCTGACTTGGAGCTATATCGCCGTTCCTTCCCTGTCGCCGGGTCAATTCCTGGAACTTCCTTCCGAACAGCACTGTGGGTGTACCTACACTCCAAGGACTGCAGCAGTTCAAGAAGGCAGCTCACCACCACCTTCTCAAGGGCAATTAATGATGGGCAATAAATGCTGGCCTAGTCAGCGATGCCCACATCCCTTGAATGAATTTTTTAAAAAGCCAAACCTGAGCATATGAATGGAACTTAATGAAACAGTAGATTAAAACAGGTTGTCAAGACTTCCTTAATGCTTGTTATGCTCTGCCAAGTAAGGGAGTAGAGGCAAAAACATTGGAGCAGTGCAAGATTCAGTTCAATGCTGAGAGGATGGAGTTAGGATCGTAGAGGGATGAACTTTAAGGGGCTGAGTGGCTTTTTCCTCTCCCTGACTTTTCTTATGTTGCACCTATTAATCTTAAAACATAAGCTTGTATTAAATATAATAAATTCTGAATCATCATTGACTGCCTCAGCTCACTATCCCATTACCCTTGCTGGAAAGTGTACACATTGAGACACTACTGGGTTTGGCTGTGATACATAGACAAACATCGACTATCCCTCATTGTCTAGCCTTACACTGTGAGAATATCCACCTTGTTCCAACAAAAATACCCAAAGGGTAGGAGAATAAACTGGAAACAACAAAAAGGTGAAAAGAAATTCTCTAACAATTGGGACTGAATTGTTTTTATCTCCCAACGCAGTAGAAACTTACAGAATTTTGAGTGGAATGTGTGTTCACACTTTTGAATTTGTGGAGAAGACTTCCGAGCTATGTGTTAGAAATGTTGTGAACATAGCAGTGACATTGATTTGTCAGGACACTTTTAGAAATTTGCTTGAAGTTGCAAATGTAAGAAACCTTCCTACATGTTCACAGTGAGACTGGCAAAGAGCAACCAGAGGAAACATTCCCACTATGTTTGCAGTGTTGCTAACATAGAATAAAGAGGATCTTGCTCAAAGAACAACTTTGGAGATCTCTAAGGATCGTTACTTCATTGCAGGTTTTACAAAGTTTTACAAAAAACTAGATGCAAGTGATCAAGCCAAGATGACTAGTAGACCAGAATCACGGGCACTGCATATCAAAAAAGCCAACCAATTTTCACTTCCGTTGAAAATTCGCTGGTTTCTATAAGAGGCAGCCAATTTGCAATGTCAGTTGTACAAAGCAACACTTTGGGCTGTGGCAGCAAGTTAAAAATCTACCCCCTCAATTTTTAAACTCAATCATTGGAATTTCTGTCAAATTGCATCAGGTTCGAGGATCTGGCTAATAATTAAATTCTGAGCTCAGGTTTAGATCTGGAGTTACTTATAAAAAGGAAGAACAAGATTTTCAAATATCAGCATGAAAAGCACTTGAAATGTAATAGTAATTGTAATATACCACTGCCCATTAACAACACTCTGATCTTTCGGAGGCATTTAATTTTATTCTGATTAAGCATGCTTTGTAGCTTTTGTATGGATATAACAAAACCATCGGAAAACTTCAGAGCTCGTTCACTCCCATGCTGTGCCATGATTCACTGTTTCCAAGTCAGATTCATTTCCTACACAACTGCCAGCACCTGCTCCAGCCACGAGGGATGTCCCCTTTAATCAGTGCAGGCTGGCTTTAAGTGCTGCTCACCACTCACGATTTTGGTCCCTTAATGACGTGTCCAGCCAATGAACAGCCTGGTTAGTGCCATTAGCAAGCAGAAATCATTCAAATGAGAAGGCAGTATGAAGTTGGTGTGCTACCTGCATTACACTGAAAGCGTTGCAGGTTAATAGCACATTGTGATCCCAGCGCCGGTTTTCGGAGGCTCTCCAATTTAGCTCCCCTCGTGTCAGCAGGTGGTGCCCTGGCAGATACAGCAAATAATAAATATGCTGTAACGCAAATAACAGAGGAGGGAAGAGGACACTTACTGGATAGGTAAATAGTATTAGAAATAAATAGGCTGGATTTAAGAGCCTGCCGCCGAATTTGGTGGCAAGCTCAAAAAATGGCGGCCTGCAACTGTGGGCCGCACACCAAAGAGCCGCCGTGATCTCACACGCAGAGGCTCTTTTAAATGGCCAGCCCCCCTCCCCCCCAATCTCATGGAGGAGGCGGGCTGTCTGTCCCCGGAATTGGCGGTGCTGCCTGTGCACAGGCACTGGCACCACTTTTAAAGGGCAATCAGCCCCGCTGGTCAATTTGAATTTTTAAAGATACAACACCCCCCCCCCCAATATTTATTATATACATTTCTAATACCCCTTTCCCACCCACCAATAACAATTACATTAACTATTTTCCCTTCCCCCCCCCCACAAAACACCTTTTAGATCGGACTTCCGCACCCCCCCACAAGAATGCACAAAGTTTAAAGTTCACCCCTTCCCACCATCCCCTACGCCCATTGGGCTGGATTTTACTGTAGGCGGACGGGACTTCGCCAACAACGTAAAAGTCGGTGGCGAACCCGCTTCCGCCTAGCCCGGGGATCCGACCCATGTTTTCCAGGTCCCTAGGCTTTAATTGTCTCGAGGTGGGACTTCCATCCGCTTGAGGGAGGAGGTCCTGCCTCAGTGAGCTGCCGGCTAATCAGCTGGCTGGCTGCTCTTAGTCCCAGCAGCATCACCGGGAGTGGGGACTGCAGGTATGTTGGGCTTGCCGCGGCGGGGGTGGAGGGGTGATCGGTCATGTTGGCAAGGCAAAGGTAATCATTTGGGGGCAGAGAGGGCGCCTTGGGTCCCGGGGGTAGGTTGAGAGGTGGGGGTGGCCCTCAATCGGGCACCCTGTGCCTGACTGTCATGGCACCCCCACCCCCCCCTCCACAGAGCATAGAAAAGCAGGCAGCTATCACTGGACAGCCTTTCACATCCACAGCACGCCCACTTGCCACAGGTAAAATACCCGTGGAGGCAGGCGAGGGGCCTTAAGTGGCCACTTAAGGGCCTTGATTGCCTTGGACAGGCGGGCCGTTCCCCTCCACCACCACCCGACCACCATAAGGTTGGCCGGAGGCGTCCTGGAGCCTCCCGCTCAATTTTACGCCGCCTCCAATCCACCATGCGACCCGTTTGGGCAGCATAAAATATGTTTATTTGACCCCCCCCCCCCACACACTGAAAATCTTAACTCCTCCCCCCTCCCCACCAGTGTCACGCTTACTTTCCCTAGACGGAGAATTGAAGGCACGGGAGCACCGTCCACCACGCTACATATTGTGTCACGCCCAGAAGATTGAAGGTAAGTTCATTTAAATTTATGCATGTCATTAATTTAATATTGAAACCCAGGTCCCATCGCCCAGCGGCAAGGGGGCCGCCACGGAGCCTCACCACCATCAAGAGGATCGGGCCGGGCGCTCCCGGCATCGGCCTCCGTGGTGGACCGCTGCTGGCCCCATCTTTTGCTCCCCCCCTCAGCACAGAGCCTGACATCAAGGGCTTGGTAAAATCCAGCCCAATATGTGGTGGGAGCAATCTCTATCAGTACCAGCAATATGTGTAATGTGTTACTTCATATCACTAATATAATATAGTGCTTTGCTGTATTTCAGTGATGGACAAATATCTTTAAGACCACAGCAAACCTCAGAAACTGTACTGCAGGATCCAACCTATCCACGTGCGACACCATGGAAAATCCATAAATCCACGTTAATTATTAGCCTGGAATTAAATAGACACTTTGGAGTGTGCTTCAGGGCTTCTCATAGGATTGGAGCGATTCATAATCACAACAGCTTTGTACACATTTGGATGAACCTATTTGAGTGTATTTTTCAGATTGGTTTTCAACCATGTCCTGAAGGACTGCTACTCGAATTTAAAGGTAGAACCAATGGTTTAATTTTAAATAATGTGATCTTCCCTTCCTGTCAAGGTTTGTTTTCTTAATGAGCCACAATATCCATGCTCTAACCAGCTTCTCTGCAAGAGGCAGATAAAGAGAAGAGGTTGCTTGCTCAACCACACCTTACTCAGGATGACTCTCAAGGGTGTCAGGGAGCATACTGTCTTGTAACACTCACAATACCAGTGTGAGTTTTTCAAATAAGATATGATGCTGAAGCAGCAAAAATTGTGTTTACGAACATACCATATGACCATATGAATTAGGAGCAGAAGTAGGCCATTCGGCCCATCGAGCCTGCTCCACCATTCAATAAGATCATGGCTGATCTGTTTTTGTCTCGAATTCCACACTCCCATCTACCCCCGATAATCTTTGATTCCCTTGCATAACAAGAATCTATCTACCTCCACTTTAAAAATATTCAATGACCCCGCCTCCACCACCTTCTGAGGCAGAGAATTCCAAAGTTGCACAACACTTTGAGAGAAAAAAAATTCTCCTCGTCTCTGTCCAAAAAGAGTGACTCCTAATTTTCAAACAGTGCCCTCTAGTTCTGGGCTTACCCACAAGAGGAAACATCCCCTCCACATTCACCCTGTTAATACCATTCAGAATCTTATATACTTCAATCAAGTCTCCCCTCACTCTTCTAAACTCCAGTGAAAACAAGCCCAGTCTGTCCAACCTTTCCTCATAAGACAACCCGCTCATTCCAGGTATCAATTAAGTAAACCTCTGAACCATCGCCAATGCATTCACATCCTTCCTTAAATAAGGAGACCAAAACTGCACACAGTATTCGAGATGTGGTCTCACCAATGCCCTGTATAACTTTTATTTTCAATTCCTCTTGTAATAAAGGATAGCATTCCATTAGCCTTCTTTATTACTTGCTGTACCTGTATACTAACCTTTTGTGACTCATGCACTAGAACACCTAGATCCCTCTGCACCTCGGAATTCTGCAGTCATTCCCTGTTTAAGAAATACTCTACTTTTTTATTCTTCCTGCCAAAGTGAACAACTCCACATTTTCCCACATTATACTCCATCTGCCATATTTTTGCCCACTCACTCAACCTATATAATTTGGTCAGCAACTTCCTTATGTCCTCTTCACAACGTACTTTCCTACATATCTTTGTGCCATTTGCAAATTTAGCTACCATGCAATCGCTTGCCTCATCTAAGTCATTGATATAAACTGTAAAAAGTTGAGGCCCCAGCACAGACCCCTGCGGGACTCCACTCATCACATCCTGCCAATTTATGCATACTCTCTGTTTTCTGCCAGCCAGCCAATCTTGTATCCATGCTAAATATGTTACCCCCTACACCATGAGCTCCTACTTTGTACAATAACCTTTTATGTGGCACCTTGTCAGATGCCTTCTGGAAATCCAAATACAGTACGTCAACGGGCTCCCCTTTATCCACAGCGCATGTTACTCCTTCAAAGAACTCCAATAAATCGGTTAAACATGATTTCCCTTTCACAAAACCATGCTGACTATTCCCAATTACCTTGAGTGTTTCTAAGTGCCCAGCTATAGCCTCCTTTATGATCGATTCTAACACCTTCCCCACAACAGATGTCAAGCTAACTGGCCTATCGTTACCTGTTTTCTACCTCCCCGCCCTTCTTGAATAGAGAGGTTATATTTGCTACTTTCCAGTCTGATGGAACCTTTCCAGAATCTAGCGAATTGTGAAAAATTAACACCAACGCATCTACCCTTCATTAGCCACCTCTTTTAAGACCCAAGGATGAAGCCCATCAGGTTCCGGGAACTTGTCAGCCCGCAGCTCCATCAGTTTGGTCAGTACCGCTTCTCTGCTGACTGTAATTTCACCAAGTTCCACTCTTCCTTCCTGATTTATAGGTATTACTGGAATATTTTCAGTATCCTCTATAGTGAAGACAGAAGCAAAATATTTGTTCATTTCATCTGCCATTTCCTTATTATCTACTTTTGACTCCCTAGTCTCACTCTTTAGAGGACCAACACTCACTTTACTTACTCTTTTCCTTTTTAAATATCTGTCGAAACTCTTGCTATCTGTTTTTACATTTCTAGCGAGCTTCCTCTCATACTCTAATTTCTTTCTCCTGATTAACCTTTTAGTCATTCCCTGCTGTTCTTGATATTCTGACCAATCATCTGACCTGCCACTCACCTTTGCACTGTTATGTGCTTTTTCCTTAAGTTTGATGCTTTCTTTAACCTCTTTAGTTAACCACAGATGGTGGGTCCTCCTCTTAGAATTTTTCTTTATAGTAGGAATAAAGTTCTTCTGAGTTTTCTGAAATAGCCCCTTAAATGTCTGCCACTGTTGCTCTATTGATCTATCTCCTAGCCTAGTAAGCCAGTTCACTTCAGCTAGCTCAGCTTTCATGCCCACTTAGTTGCCCTTATTTAAGTTTAAAATACTAGTCTTAGACCCACTCCTCTCTCTTTCAAACTGGATGTAAAATTCAATCATCTTGTGGTTGCTGCTACCTAGAGGTGCCTTTACTCTGAGGTCATTCGTTAATCTTGCCACGTCACACAATATAACCTGTAATATAACCTGCTCTCTGGTTGGTTCCAGACGAGCTGCTCTAAGAAACTATCTCGAAAGTATTCTATGAACTCCTCATCCAGGCTACTATTGCCAATTGGATTTTTCCAGTTTAGATGTAGATTAAAGTCACCTATGATTATTGCAACCAACAGCCAACTTCCACAATCACAAACAGTGCTGGAAATACTCAGCAGGTCTGGCAGCATCTGCGGAGAGAGCAACAGAGGTCACAGACCTGAAACGTTAACTCTGTCTCTCCGTAGCGGCTGCCTGACCTGCTGAGTATTTCCAGCACTTTCTGTTTTTATTTCAGATATCCAGCATCTGTAGTATTTTGCTTTTATTTATCCCACATTCACAGACAGGGTTTTTAAAGAAATTTAAATTTAATTCTTGGAATTTTGAAATTTGCAGATGACATGAAACTTGGAAGTGGAGTAAACAGTGAGGAAGATAGTACTAGACTTTAAGAGAACATAGGCTGGTGGAATGTGCAAACACATGGCAGATGAAATTCAACAGAGAAAAGTGTGAGGTGATACATTTCGATAGGAAGAATGAGGAGACAGAATACAGGCTGCAATTTTAAACAAGTTGCGAGTACGAAGAGACCTGGGGGTGTCTCAGTACAAATGTTTGAAGTGGCAGGATAGGTTAACAAAGCAGCTAATAAAGTATATGGGATCCTGGCTTCATAAATAGAGGCACAGAGTACAAAAGTCAGGAAGTCATGCTCAGCCTATATAAAAGAGAGTTTCGACCCCAGCTGGAGTATTTGTGTCCAATTCTGGGCATCACACTTCAAGATGGACAAGAAGGCTTCGGAGAGGGTATAGAAGAGATTTGCTAAAATGGTTCCAGGGATGAGGGATTAGTTATGTAGATAAGCTGGAAAAGCTGGGGTTGTTCTCCTTAGAGCAGAGAAGCCTAAGAGATTTGATAGAGGTGTTTAAAATCATGAAGGATTTAGATAGAATCAATAAAGAAAAACTGTTTCCATTGTTTGAAGGGTCAATAACCAGAGGGCACAGATTTAAGGTGTTGGCAACAGAACCAGAAGCAATATGAGGAAAATCTTTTGTTCGCAACAAATGGTTAGGATTTGGAATGCAATAGGTTAGTGGAAACAGATTTAATAGTCGCCTTCAAAAAGGAATTGTGCAAACACTTGCAGGAGAAAAATCATGAAATTGAAAAAATTGAAGGAATATGGGGAAAGAGCAGGGGAGTGGGACTAACTGGATTGCTCTTCGTTGCATTTATAAAAGAGCGCTCATTTAAGCCAAACCCTGTATATAGCCCTGGGGTATCTATATAAAGACTTATGATAACAATTATATATTTCAGAAGATTTGTTACCAATATTGGATGCATGATCTTGTCAATGACTGAGTTTGCTCTATGATAGTGTGCATAATTCATGGAGCTGGAAAGGCAAGAAGTGAGCGAAGAATTATTATTATAATGAAATCACATGTATTAGAAATAGTGTAAAATCAATAAATCACAAATGATTTACAGTCCACACCATTAATTGTGTGATTGACCTGCTATAATGTCTTGATCGAACTGTGCATCCTTAAATCACTTTGGAAGCTCGCTGCTGCTATGGTTGTTATTTTCTGAAGCTCAAATGGTTGCTTGATAAAAGGAGATTACATTTCATTTATTTTCCTTTGTAGAAAATGCCAAGAAACTGAAGTTCTGAAATATTGAAGGACGAGGAATATTAACTTTGGCACTAAACCACCCATTTGTGTCAAAATAATCAAATGAGATGGAATACAAAATAAAATTTTACCCCTTACACAACACATTATAAGGAATGTTCAAATGCCTCGACTTTTGAAAGGCAAAATCGTTTTGATGTTCCTGCTAATTTCCAATATCTCAAGTTGCACTGGGAATAGCAGGAGATGAATAGAGTAAAAAAAAAGCACAAACTCAAAATTGAGTCAACATTAATTGCACTTCTGTAAATTGTTAGATTGTAATCTTCAGCTGGCCACAAACAGATAACTGTTATATTTGTGGTACTTTTATATTTCACCCATTTTTTCCATTTTGAAGAATTGAAAATAACAAGGTAATCATCTGAGCTAATGGTGAACATACCTGGTATCCACTGCATTTGGAGATCCCACATTCAGTCCAGTGTTTTAATAGCAGTCTGTGTCTGACCCAGGATGATGTCTAAACCAAACCGAGGAAAAACACAACAGTGGTATCATGCCTGTAGCTGCTCTGTGTACATTGTCAAACATTGCTTTCTCATCAACATTTCATTTCTTTTTGTTTTTTCTCCCCCAGATTTAGGACTGGAGAAATTTTGCATCGTTCATAACCCTCCTTCCCAATCGGAGCCTGATGTCTCTGCATTTTCCGACACAATCAAACCTTTGAGCTGCAAGTTTATTCTGGCCCAGTATTTTTGAATAGACTACATTCAGTTCCAAAGACTCAATTCATGCTAAACACTTAGTAACTATTTGAAGAATAATGTTCTGTTAGAGAAGGCTAACGACTTATAGGAATACTTCCTAGCTCTGTAGCCTGTATTGATGGCACCAAATGTTTTATATAAATACAGTTTCTTAATTGAAATTGAAAATTTTGATTAAGTTTCATTCACTAAATTTTAATTCAAGTGTATGTAGTTAATTACAAACAGAACTCACGCCAAATTGCAATGATAATATTGTACTATAAAAACAACTCGGAATGGAATTATTAACGAAAGCAATGTAATTCACTGGGCTGAATCTTACAGACGCCCCGACATCAGGGGTCTTGACAGGGGGGTGGTGGCTGGAAAATGCCCCCGGGAGAGGCTTGCCTACGGGCCTCGATGCCGGGAAGGCCCGGCCCCATATTGCCGGCGGCAGTGAGGCCTCATAGCGGCCCCCTGCCACTCGGCGATGGGAACCCAATTTCAATATGTTAATTAATATAAATAACAGAATTAATGACTGTCCTGCTCCCGCCATCCGTCCTGGAGTGATATTGGTGCCGGTGTCCGGCACTCCCGCACCTTCACTGGGGATCCGAGGTGGAACACTGATGGGAAGGCAGGAGCAGGTAAGTTTTCCAGTGCGGGAGTGGGGGGAATAGGGTCAACCTCATCTCATTGGTGTAGGGGTTGCTGGGAAGGGTTACAGTGCGCAGTTTATGTACATTAGTGGGGGGGTGGGAGGTAAGGTGGGCAGGGGAAGTGTTTTGGGGGGCAAGAAGGCGATTAGTGAATTTTATGTTTATTCGTGGGGTGGGAGAGAAGCAATTTAAATGAATTAAAATTTTACATTAAACTTACCTTTAGATATCGAAATTGAAAGTTAGGGCTTGAAGCCCTTTAAAAAATGGTGACAGTGCCTGTGCAAAGGCAGCTGACGCCATTCCGGGACAGTGCACCCACCCCCTCCACGTCATCGGGGGAGGGGAATGGTGGGAGTGGTCCGCCCCAGCCATTTAAAAGAGTCGCCGCGTTTAATATTGCAGTGGCTCCACAACGTGCAGCCCGCACGGGCGGACCGTCATTGTTTACGTCTGCCACCGCCCATCAATTTCAGCCCATTGACTTTTTGTCAAGGACCCCAATATCAAGCAATGTCTCAGCTGAGCATCACTTTCAAGAAATATTGGACTTGCTGCAGTATAGGACAATGGCCTGGACTCATAACATCCCATGCTCTGAACTTCTAATTTTCAATGCAGGTCAGGCATTTTTCAAAAAGCAGTAAAAAGAATCAAAAAGATTGATAGTTCTTGGCCCTATAGTTTTAATAGAGACTTCTCATTTGCTGTATGGATGCCTTTACATAGAAAGCATCCAAAGCATGTCACCGAGGAGAAATGGGCATTAAAATTAGTAGTCAACAACTAAGGAGGGACAAATGAAAGATGAGTGCAAGATGTCAAAGACTGTAGCCATATGAGCACAAGGGATGTTCACATCAACTCAGCTCAAAACCCCTTCACTTTGTCACCTCTTTCCCTGTTTCTAAAACATCCTTAAAATCTATCTAGCCAATCATTCTTTTGTTCATCTTGTAGTCAAAGGAGCCACCTTGCACTTGTTGGAACTCTACCACCTGATGAGCCCCTCTGCATTCTGCTAAGCTGATGCCTCCTTTCCACAGCATTTATTATGTTTTGATTATTGTGTGCACTACAGGCAGCCTGATGTGACAGGCGGTCAAGGAGCATCTGACCACAGAACCATCATTCTGCTCAGCAATAGCAGTTCCAGGAGACAGACATGATAGTTTCCTTATTTAACAGGTCACAGTGAATGGGGGGTTTGGGGTGGGGGGCGGTGGGGTGGTGGCTCTTAAGAGATCAAAGCTAAATTCTGCATCTCTGGTTGCTGCCTTCACTAAGAAACCACACCCCACCCCAACCTCAAGAGTACAGGAGCACCTAGGGTTACAAGACTGAGCATCTGTTAGTTGCTCCTCAGCTGCTTTCTCCACTGACAAGAAAAATATGCCATCCAGCTTTGGCACAATGAAAGTGTGCAAAAGATCAATAGTGGAATACAGTGCTTAAAATATCAGGAGTTCCTAACTTCAGCTTGTGATATGGTTAGTGCATTCCACATGCAATGTGTTCACGGGTGAAAGGCACACTTAACTACACCATTCTCCTCATAGAAGCAAACCTCTCCCTCACTCACAGCCAAGAGTGTGGGATCTGGGTAACTGCATTGGTGTGTTTCATGAATTCCCACCATGCAGCTTACCATCTGTGCCTTTACTAGAGGGAGGCCATTATCCCCGTATAGGGTCATCTTCCTTTAGCACATTTCCCACAGTCCAATCCTTCAGCATCACAGGCAGCATTGTTGCCCTCAACTCTGCCCTGATTCTGCCATGAACAATTAAGCCAAATTTCTGCCACCACTACAATTCTCTCTTTAGTAGAGAGCTGCAGCTATTTAAGAGCTACTACCTCTTGGACGTAATACTGCTGCTATAGACCAAGCTTTCTGGGCAATCTTTCAACGTGCTAGTCGGACTACTCAAGCAAAATTCAATGTGATCAACTCCTGAGCCAGCATACCCCCATTGTTGCTCGATTGACAAATTTTAGAATCAGTAACTATTTGATTGGTGAAGGTATCACAGCCAAGGCAAATGCTGTCCTTACCGGACATTCGAACAAAAGTACTTTCCAGCAGTGATCACTGTACAGCAATCAATCATTTACAACTGTAAGTGCATTCCTTTCCCTAGTCCAGGGACACTCTAACCAACTGTGGTGGCCCAATTGTTTCCTCCATGGAGCAAGGCTAACTCTACCACAGAATAAGAATGACTCCTGAGTTCTTCTGGGTTGTGTGGCTTAGTATGAAACTTTAACCACCAGACCATCAGGGGAGCTATATGCTTGAACATTCTAATGAGATCTGGTCTAGTGAGACACAAACACCTGTCACAACCAATATAATAGCTTAAAGATGAAGTCCTAATTGTAAGTTGTAAAGAGCAGCCACACGGAACGTAGGTTCCAGTTAATGCAATGACTTTTTCTTCTTGTCAGATGCTTCTTTGTCTGGTGAGTAGTTCAAATGGCTTATTGAGAATTACAGCAATTGCAAGTTTCCATTCTTCTGACTAGACTTAATTAAGGGAGCCAGGTTATCCAGTCATGTTTCAATTGCGACTCTTATTCTTAATGATAAGCAATTTTATCTTCTTTATTGAGCTATAGAAGACAGTACTAAGTCATTAAAAAATCACAACGTATTAGATGATTACGCCCATCGTTGCTCTGATACTCTGCAATAGTTTGGCGACATTTATTACAGATTGGACAATGTATAAGGCATAAGCACACAAGTTTCTTTTTGAGAGGGAAAACATTTGAAATGTGGGTTTTTGTGAAACAAGGGGAATATGGCTGTTTTTAGTTACTGAGTTTAATGATAAAATATCGTCTATCCTGTGACTGTGAATTGCTCAAACTCTCCTCAAAACTCCTTTCTAGCACACTTAACCCCGTCCTCAAAATTAGAACTTAGTAAAACCCTCCAGGGGATAAAAGTATTGGTGTCTTCATATTAAAAGTCTAAAACAGAAGCTTTTAGTTCTGGTTCAACAGAACAAATGGATGTGCAATCATATAGCAAAGTGAAGATAGCAGATTGATGGATGAACCCAGCCTCCAATTTTGTCCTTCAGTGAGATGCTACATCTCAAATTACAAGCTGCTGTGTTCTGTCCATCCATTATTTCTTTGTTATACTTGGGCATGATAATAAAACTCAGTTGTCCTCAATTGGCTAGACTTGTCATACTTCAGAAAAGCACATCATTTAGGACTTTAACAATCTGTGGAACTGTTATGTGCATTCATTAAAGGAAACAATATCTGGAGTTGTCCATGTGATTTGGAATTGGTTATCACAATGGCAGGCTGGATCAAGGTGCTTTATTCTTAAGCAAAGTGTTATGTGAAGATAATGGTTTCACTGTTCATATAGACAGCAGAACTGCTTGATGGACACCTTGCGGAAATTAGCTTTTTGAAATGACAGGTTAAATTTAGACGACTATGCCTTTGACATTCCATTTTCTTAACATCCAAACAAGATGTCTAAAATCTACAGACTTATAAAACTCACATTGAATGTCACCCATGCTCATTAAAAGAAGCTGAGGAAGAGATAGCAGAGGCACTATTACATATACATAAAAATTCACCAGAAAGGTGAATAGTGCCAGAGGTTTGGCAGACAGCTAATGTGATTCTTATAGAAAAAGGGGGAGATAGAACAAACCCGGTGAAATGTAGACCAATTAGCTTAATGCCAGTGGTAGGAAAGATAATGGAATCTTTAATCAAAGATGTAATAGAAAAACATCTAGGAACTGAAATATAATAGAGTAATTTGCAGGGATTCCAAAAGGAAAGGTCATGTTTGACCAAGCTTAATAAATTCTTTGCAGAAGTAACAGAAAAAGTAGATAAGTATAATTTAGTAGATGTAATATATTTGGATTTTCAAAAAGCCTTTGATAAGGTACCACATAATAGACTCTGACTAAGGTCAGAATATGTGAAGTCAGAGGAGAAGCAGTAGAATGGATAGCAAGCTGGCTACAAAACAGAAAATTGGGGTTAAAGGCAATTACTCAGATTGGCAATTGGTAGGAAGTCATGGTTCACAAGGATCTGTGGCAAGACTGCTATTGTTCCCCATTTTACATAGAATTACATAGAACAGAACAATTACACAGAAACAGACATTTGGCCCAACTAGTCCAAGCCAGCATTTATGCTCCACTAGAGCCTCCACCCCTCCTTTCTCATCTAACTCTCTCAGCATAACCCTCTATTCCCTTCTCCCTCGTAAGCTTATCTAGTTTTCCCTTAAATGGATGTATACTTTTTTTCCTCAATGACTCCCTGTGGTAGCTGTTGTGGGATGACCTTAAGAAGGGACTACCTTAAGTGCAGATCACCTTAAGAACTGTAAGTAAAGGTCACTGGAGGAAGTGATGTCATGTCAAATGTGATAGTTAGTTGCGGGTGGAGCCCAACAGAGCAAGACATGTTTAGATGTAGCTCGTGCAATAGCTGTATGTATATATATGTTCTAGTTAAATTATAATAAAACTCACATTTTCTTTGGATGTTACTTGTAGTCCTGTGAGTCTTACCATAGATCACACACCAAAGGATCAAGTAATATTACAGTAGCAAGTACCACTTTCTCACCACTCTCTGGGTGACGTTTCTTCCGAATTCCCTATTTGATTTCTTGGTGACCAAGTAATATAGATGTCCTCTAGTTTTGTTCTTCCCACAAGTGGAAGCACTTTTTCTGTGTCTACTCTATCAAAATGGTTCATAATTTTAAAGAACTCATATTAGTCAACCTCAGCCTTCTCTTTTGATAGCCTGTTCGACCTGCCCTCATAGATCCCTGTAAATCTTTTTTGAACCCTCTCCAGTGCCTCTATATGCTTTTTATAATATGGTGACCAGAACGGTACGCAGTACTCCCAAGTCAGATCTGACCATGGTTCGATACAAGTTTAACATAACTTCTCTACTCTTCAATTCTATCCCTTTAAAAATAAATCCTAGTGCTTGGTTTGCTTTTGTTATGGTCTTATTAACTGTGTCACAACTTTTAGTGATTTGTGTATTTGTACTCCTAGATCCTTTGCTTCACTATTTCATTGGGATTCCAATTTTCCAAGTAATATGTAGCCTCCTTTTTTCTTGCCAAAATGTATTACCTCACAGTTAACCATGTTGAAATTCATTTGCCAATTATATGCCCATAGAACATCTTGAAATTTGTTGTACTTCTCTGCGGCATTGACGATCCTCCCTAATTCAGTGTCATCTTCAAATGTTGAAATTCTGTTTTTAATTCCAAAGTCTAAATCATTAATATAAATTGTGAACAATAGTGGTCCCAACACTGATCCTTGTGGGGCTCCACTTTTCATCTTTTGCCACTGGCGATTGGCAAAAGAAGCAATGGTGACATGAGGAAAACCTTTTTTATGCAGCGAGTGGTTAAGATCTGGAATGCACAACCTGAGAGTGTGGTGGAGGCAGATTCAACTGAGGCCTTCAACAGAGAATTGGATAATTATCGGAAGAGAAAAAATTTGCAGCTCTACGGGGAAAAGGCACGTGCGTGGGACTAGGTCAGTTGTTCTTGCAAAAAGCTGGCACAGATACAGTAGGCTGAATGGCCTCCTTCTGTGCTGTAACCACACCCAGTGTTATTCCGATGGTTAATATGCTGAATGAGATGACATGTACCAGCCTCCACTTGACTAAAAGTGGCCTGGACCCTCAAAATAGGTTGCATTTGTTTTATTTTTTTAAAAAGCCCACATTTTGCTGTCAGTGGTGTATGGGCAAGCGGCTTTGCTGCAGTCAGAGGAGAGGGTAAGTAGGTGGTGGAGATGCACCATTAGTGAAATTTGCAGCCACCTGTCTCAAGCCAATGAGATGTCCTCCCACGGATCCCGCAAACTCTGACAGCATCAGCTCTCAATCTGTAACAATCAGGATCATGTCTCTCGGATTATCAAGGCTCTGGACTTATAGTTTCCTCCTTGGGTGCAACCCAGATGTTAAACCCAAAAATGCACTCAATATGGCCCACATTTTGCTGATGTCAAGTTACACTCAGGCATCCTCCGAATCTCATTAAAATATTCCCGACCTCATTAAAATGGGCATAAATGAGCCTAAATCAGCATAAAGAGTCAGGGCAGAAGGAAACGCCGAACTTGCACCAGTAAATTTCTTCTTGTGTGTCTTATAATTTTTTTATATATAACAAGAGGTTAGGATTTGGAAAGCACTCCCTGATAGGGTGTTGGATACAGATTCAATAATAGCCTTCAAAAGGGGAATTGTATAAATACTTAAAGGAGAAAATTTTACAGGGATGTGGGGAAAAAGCAGGCACAGCATGTTTAAGAACCTGCAATTAGGAAAGCTTTTCCCTTTCTAATGTGACTTATAATTCTGCCATAAAATTACATTCAAATAAATAGAAAATACAGAGCAGGTCTTAGTACAGATTGCAATTAAAAGACTGGTGTGTCAGAAAATCTGCTTGCTATGTTGAGTAACTCTGGAACAAGTGCAGTTGGAGTATACTCGAATTTGAGGCGTGGCCAGTTTTGTGGGAGGAGATTCGATTGGACAAAGGATGGACATAAGAAGACTTGGCCATATTGTAGTTACATGGATAACTCATGCCCAAAATTCCTCAATATTTTAAGCCATGTAATTGGTTTGCACCCATATTATGGGGTATCTAGGTACAAATAGGGAGGAAACTCCAGGCCCTGATGCCCAGTCAGGGAGTCACTAGATGATGATGTGGATCAGGAACCAGATCGGATTTTCCCCTCATTATCTTAAAGCTGCTGATACTAATCACAGTGCTTCTACTTGGAGATTGAAATCAGTCGACTCAGCATAGGCCAGGGATGGAACGTAGGGATCTTCTTGTGTATGGCTCAGGTTCTCAATTGAAAAGCCCACTGAGTCAGCAAGGCAGCCCAAGTACTTTAACTCCTGTAAAATGTATAGCAATCAAATACAATCATAGAATTGTACAGCACAGAAGGAGGCTGTTCGGCCAATGAAGTTTGTGCCAACTCGTTCAAAAAGAAATCCAGTTAGCCCCACTCCCCTGCTCTTTCCCCACATCCCTGTAACTTTTTCTCCTTCAAGTATTTATCCTATTCCCTTTTTGAAGGCTATTATCAAATCTGTATCCACCACCCTATCAGGGAGTGCTTTCCAAATCCTAATCTCTTGTTATGTAAAATAAAAGTCCTCATGTTGCCTCTGGTTCATTTGCTACTCATCTCAAATCTGCGCTCACTAGTTTCTGACCATTTAGCCATTGAAAACAGTTCCTCTGTATTTACTCTATCTAAACCCTTCACAATTTTAAACGCCTCTATCTAATCTCCTCTTGGTCATCTCTGCCCTAACAAGAACAATCCCAGAATAATATCAGCAGCTGTAAACTGAAGTAATGCCAGGTCCATACGGACAGGTTCCCAGATAACATTTAAAATGCAGAAACAGAAACAAATTAGACTGGTTGATTCCAAACTAAAGTGTCACACAGGCCCCCACCTGGCAAGAATGAGACACATTAATATCGCCACATGGACATTAAATTTCAAATTGTTACTGGGAAGAAGAGAAGGCCTGTTACAAGGGGTTGCCAGGCCCCTGGCTGGAAAGACATTTTTGCATATTAACAGACAGTGCTTGTAGACAAAGGAGTTACTCCCTGCTCCAATTCAATCCACAAATAGACGTGGTCAGACCAGTTAGTCACATGGCTAACTGGCTGTTGCAGAGTTTGAACTGAGTTTTAAATTGGGAGAGACAGTGTTTGAACTGGAGAAAGCTCTTTGCCAGATTGTCTGCTCCCATCTCTTCCTCATGGAACTGTAAAAACCGACTGAAGACACATGAACCCCAAGAGAGAAAAAAGTCTCCTGCAGTGAACAAGGTTTAAGAAGAATACTGCGCCCCAACGAAAAGCAAGATCCACCTACAAACAAGGAATCTACAGTAAGCTCGAAGACCCGTAACAAAAACTCTTCAGATATTGCCTCAAACCATTCCACTTTATTTCTTCTGCTCTTTTCTGTCCCTCTTTGCATGTGTATATCGCCTATGCATGCTAGTGTGGGTGCGTTGTGTATCCATAGGCGTCAACCGAATGAGAGTTTAAGTTTTAATAAATTTCACCTTTCTTCTTTAAACCTAAGAAAGCTTGTTTGTGCTCATTTCTTTGCCTTATAATTGGAAAGTGGTGAAAAAGGATTCACCAAAGGGGAGCTAAAAACAGTGTGTATAAAATTAAAACCCTGTTACAGTAAGACCAGGTGAAGGCTAGAAAGGGAACCCTAGACCTCTTTCTCACCTGGTCGTAACAGAAATTTGGGTGCTAGTGTCTGGGATTTTACCCACAGACAAACGAGAGAAATTAGAAGTGAGAAGCCAAATTGTTCCCATCAAAAAAGTGCAAGTTTTCAATATAGGTTTTCTTGTGATTGTGTGTGATTGAGTACTAACATGTCTGCAACTGGAGAGCTAGTCGCTCTCCAAGCCAGGGTGAAGTAACTTGGGATAAGTTAAAAGCACTGTCTCTGGAGGAGTTGAGGAAAATGGCTGAGCAGTGTGGGATCACTGTACATGGCAAGGTTAGGAAGTCTGAACTCTTAAGGCTAGTGCCAAGCATTTTTCCCTTGAATCTGAAGTAGAAACAGGGTGAGAAGCAGACTCCAACAGGGTATTGTTAGCAAAGATACAATTGGAGCAAAGGAAACTTGAATTTTAGGAGAGCGGGAGAACGAGCCTTCCAGATGGAACGTGAAGAAAATGAAAGGCAGGAGAGAGAGTGAGAAAGAATATTCCAGAAAGAATGTGAAGAAAGAGAGTTGAAGCGGCTTGAGTTCACTAGGGGGCGACAGAGTAACCCCAGTGAAAGCATGGCCAAAATAGATAAGCATAATTCAGGGCTGGGTACAAAATGGCTAAAACTCACTCAACTAATTCCAAAATTCAATGAGGAAGATGTGGAGGTATCTTTGTGTCTTATAAACAACTGGCAAGGCAGCTAAAATGGCCAGCTGAGACCTGGCCTCTTATACTGCAAAGCAAGCTAACTGGAAAAGCCCATGAGGTTTATTCCCTGTTACCAGATGAGAGTTCATCAAATTATAAACTGACCAAAAATGCTATCCTCAGGGCATATGAATTAGTACCCAAAGCCTATCGCCAAGAGTTTAGAACCCTCAAGAAGCAAACTAATCAAACTTATCTGCAGTTTGAAAGAAGTAAGCAGCTGGCTTTTGACTGGTGGTTGAGGGCTCTTAAAGTACAGCTCAGCTATGAGAATCTCAGGGAAGTAGTTCTGTTAGAGGAATTTAAACACTCTCTCCCACTCTCCATAAAGACCCATGTAGAGGATCAGCGGATCCAGAGAACCCGGCAAGCGGCCATTCTGGCCGATGAGCTTGCTTTAATTTATAAGTCGGTTTCCCGGGGAGAAGCATTCCTAATCACCCTCAACAAATCCGAAAAGGACAAAGGGTGGGAAGGTGATATGCGCCCAGGCATTCCTGGGAGAGAAAGGAAAGCAGGAGACATAGGGGGCCTCCCTCCAGCCAAAAAGGAAGATGCTGTGAGCAAGACTGAGACCCAGAGACCTGTGTGCTTCCATTGTAATAAAGCAGGGCATTTAAAAGCTGACTGCTGGAAGCTAAAGGGAAAACCTGTAGGGTTAATCAGGGCACAACCGCTCAGCAAAGACCGGACCTTGATGGAAAGCACAGAACAAGCTGTGGCTTTAACTGCAGTAGGAGTGAGACCCAGGAAGCTTACGGTTGCAAGTGCAGGAAAATTTAATAGGATTCCTGAGGGTTATCAGGGTTTTGTGTTTGAAGGGAAAGTAACCCCATACCCATTGAGTGGGGCAAGCAAGTCCATAGTAATTTTCAGAGACACAGGGGCCACTAGATCCCTTTTAGTGGGAAAAGGCCTGACCTTTCTCCCAGAGAGTGCAGTGAACACCAGAATGGTGGTGAATGGTATTGGAGGGCAGTGAATGCCTGTACCGGTACACCGGGTGCACCTGGAGTGCCACCTAGTTTCGGGACCAGTGACCGTAGAGATTGTTCCTAGATTGCCTGTGGACGGGTTTGACCTGCTCCCAGGTAATGATCTGGCAGGGGTGAAGCTGATAGCCCCCCAGTTGTGAAAGAAAAACCGCAGGAGGTCAGAGAGACAGGGCAGTGATGGGAGACAGACCCCTGCAGTTTCCCTGAATGTGTAGTGGATCAGGCCATGATCAAACCAGCTCCCCCAGAGGAGACTGCATTGACACGGTAGGCAGATGACCTTGAGGTCTGCCTGTCTGAGACTTTCTTTGGAAAGTTAGAGGACCCAGGGAACGAATTAAATGGATCTTCCCTAGCTGAGGCTCAGCGAGCCGGCCCAGTACTGAGTGAGTTAGCACAGGCTACCCAGTCTGAAAGTGAAGAGGGAGTCCCTGATTGCTACTATTTAAAGAATGAAGTACTGATGAGGAAATGGAGTCCTCCTCACAGACATGAGAGCAAGGAGTGGACAGTAGTTTACCAGTTAGTGGTGCCACAGAGGTACCGGAGAGAAATATTAAGAATGGCCCACGAGACTACAGTGATTGTACATGCTGGTATACGAAAGACCAAAGCCCACAGAACAGTTTGACCGGTCAAAACTCCACAAAGATGTGGTGGAGTACTGCAGGAGTTGCCACATGTGCCAGGTTGAGGGGAAACGCCAATCTACAGTGAAACCTGCATCCTAAATCCTGTACCAGTGTTAGGAGGACCCTCCATCAGAGGGCTGGTGAACTGTAAGGGACCCCTGCGGAGAACAAAAGGGGACAGGCAGGCACAAGGCTTGCAAAAGGTTAGATACAGAAGGGGAAAAGTGACCAGGAGGGCAGGTTAAAGGAAGTCCGGGAGGAATTCCGGATGAAAACCCCTACTGTCTGGTCAGCCAATACTGGAAAATTTGGAAAGTTAGACCCCACATCCTCCTATGTAAATGCAGACACTAGAAGCATCCCACCAGAGTTGCTGACAGCATTTACAGGAACCTGCAGAGACAATGAAAGACCTCTCGGGGGCAGAGAAACCATGAGGCTGATGCCTCACCTAGTCGAAGTGCCACAGGGGAATGCAGCAGAATCTGCACAAATACCTGCAGGCAGGAGTGTCCCAGAGAACAAAGGGGAGACTAACAAAGAATCCTCCCCCACAGTCAGAAGAAAAGGGAACCAACCATCCCCTGAAGTCAAAAGCCTTTGTATGACTCAGCAAAGCACTGGAAGAGAGTTCATGATAGACCCGCCCATGAATGACTCTCTTGCAAAAAACTCCAACTTAGGGCTAATTAAATCTAACTTCCCCACCCCCCCCCCACCCCACCCACTTGGCCGACTTCAACAGGAACAAAGACCCTAGGCAGTCATGGCACTGGGCAAACTGAAGAAAAACTTCCCCAAAGAACCACATGGTTACTGGAATGCCAAAAAGGGGAAATTAAAGTAGCACTGGCACCAAGAAAAGACAGTCTTAATAAGCTTTAGAATTTATTAATGAATGAGAGAAATCCATGGTTTTCTGTTCTTATATTTTCTCTCAACCCTTTTAATGAAATGCGCCTTTCCTTAAATCGCATTTCATTCACTTGGATGTGGAGGTGTCATGCAGGCCCCCACCTGGCAAGAATGCGGCACATTAATTTCGCAACATGGATATTAAATATCAAAATGTTGCTGGGAAGAAGAGAAGGCCTGTTACAAGGTGTTTCCAGGCCGCTGGCTGGAAAGACATTTTTGCATATTAACAGACAGTGCTTGTAGACAAAGGAGCTACTCCCTGCTCCAATTCAATCCACAAACAGACGTGGTCAGACCAGTTAGTCACATGGTTAACTGGTTGTTGCAGAGTTTGAACTGAGAGTTTTAAATTGGAGAGACGGTGTCTGAACTGGAGAAAGCAGAATGCTCCAGGACTGAAGCAGAGCTCCTCACCTGCCTGCCTGTCTGCTCTCATCTCTTCCTCATGGAACTCCAAAAGCCAACTGAAGACACATGAACCGCTAGAGAGAAAAATCTCCTACAGTGAACAAGTTTTAAGAAGAATACTGGGCTCCAACGAAAAGCAAGCTCCACCAACAAACAAGGACTCTACAGTGAACTCAAAGACCCGTAACAAAAACTCTTCAGATATTGCCTCAAAACATTCCACTTTATTTCTTCTGCTCTTTTCTGTCTCTGTTTGCATCTGTGTATCGCGTATGCATGCTTGCGTGGGTGTGTCATGTACCTTAGGCATAAACCGAATTAGAGTTTAAGTTTTAATAAATTTCAATTTTTCTTCTTTAAACCTAAGAAAACCTGTGTGTTTGTGCTGGTTTCTTTGCCTTATCATTGGAAAGCGGGGAACAAGGATTTACCAAGGGGAAGCTATAAACTTGGTGTGTTTAAAAATTAAAACCCTGTTACAGTAAGACCAGGTGAAGACTGAAAGGGAACCCTAGATATCTTTCTTGCCAGGTCGTAACAAAAGTCATGAAGAATAAGGCCAGCAAAAGCCCATGTGTCTTTCAAAACGGGGCATGGTTATCAGAATAACCCTGTGCCAAGGCATAAACAAATTAAAAACATGATTGAACTTGCTGAAAAAGAGGCAAAAAAATGAACCACGGTCAAAAAGGTACTGACCGGGATTGTATGTTGGGCAGGAAGCCCCACCCACTAGCCAATTAGTCGGGGGCAAGCCCGACTCCACTGGGGCTGGGGAACTACGCTAGGATTTTATGCTCCCCAGGCCCTTAATTGGCCAGGAGGAGGACTTCCACCCCTCTGAGGCAGAAAGTCCCGCCTAATGGAGCTGCCAGCCAATCATCGGGCCGGCAGCTCTCAGTCCCAGCAGCGCCATTGGGAGTGGTGGCCACTGCTGGGACTGCAACGCAGCCAACAGAAGCAAGAGGGATGACGGCCAGGAAACAAGGTAAGTTTTTGAGGCCTCATTGAGGACAATTGGACGGGCCCTGGTGAGGCAAGGAGGGGTCGGTAGGGGGTTGGGGGTGTGGGAAGTGTTGTGCAGTGAGGGTAGTTGGGCTATGGGGAGGGCTCTCTGTGGGGCACAGGGTGCCCGATCAGGAGGTCCCCCTCACCCCAGTCCGCAAGAAGGCTGAAGGATGCCAGTATTTACCTGCCGGTATTCTAGGGGCCTGAGCCGCAAAGCCACTGCAGGAAGAGGCCCTGAAGTGGCTTCTTGAAGGTAAATCAGTGTCAGAGCAGTGGGAGGCATTCAAAGGGGAGATTCAAGGGGTTCAGAGTAAACATGTTCCCACAAAGAAAAAAGGTGGGACGGCCAAATCTGGAGTCCTACGGATGTCAAGGAGCTTACAGGATAAGATAAGGCAGAAAAGGAAACCTTATGCCTGACACAGAGACTTCAATACTACAGAAAGCCGAGGGGAGTATAGAAAGTGGAGGGGTGAAATCAAAAAGGAGATTAGGAAAGCAAAGCGAGGGCATGAAAGAATATTGGCAAGCAAAATCAGGGTGAACCCAAAGATGTTTTATCAATACATTAAGAGTAAGAGGATAACTAAGGAAAGAGGAGGACCCATAAAAGACCAAATAGGTAACCTATGCGTAGGGGCAGAAGATGTTGCTTTGTTTTTAATGAATACTTCGTGTCTGTCTTCAAAAAAGAGGGGGATAAAGCAGATATTGTAGTTAAGGAAGAGGGGTGTGAAGTATTGGATGTGATAAACATAGGAAGAGAGGAAGTATTAATGGGATTAGCATCCTTAAAAGTTGATAAATCACCAAGACCGGAGGAAATGTACCCCCGGCTGTTAAAAAAAGCAAGAGAGGAAATAGCGGAAGGTCTGACCATCATTTTCCAGTCCTCACTCGATACAGGTGTGGCGCCAGAGGATTGGAGGACTGCTAACATTGTACCTCTGTTTAAAAAGGGAGCAAAGGATAGACCGAATAATTACAAGCCAGTTGGTCTAACCTCAATTGTCAGCAAATTATTGGAATCAATTCTGAGAGTCGGGATAAACTGTCACTTGAAAGGCTCACATTAGTCAAGGATAAGCAGCATGGATTTGTTCAGGAAATATCTTGTTTGACCAACTTGACCAAATGTTTTGAAAAAGTAAGAAGGAAGATAGATGAGGGTAGTGCAGTTGATGTGGTCTACATGGATTTTAGCAAGGCTTTTGACAAGGTCTCACATGGCAGACTGGTTAAAAAAAAAATAGACCATGGGATTCAGGGAAATGCAGCAAGGTGGATACAAAATTGGTTCAATGGCAAGAAGCAAAGGTTAATTGTTGACAGGTATTTTAGCAACTGGAGGATTGTTTCCAGTGGCGTTCCACAGGCCTCAATACTGGGTCCCCTGCTTTTGGTGGTATATATTAATGATTTGGACGTATGGGGGACATGATCAAGACATTTGCAGATGCCACAAAGATTGTGCCAGATAACGAGGAGGATAGCTGTAGGCTGCAGGAAGATATTGATGGTCTGGTCAAATGGGCAGAAAAGTGGCAACTGGAATTCAACCTGGAGAAGTGTGAGGTGCTGCATTTGGGGAGGTCAGACAAGGCAAAGGAATACACAATTAATGGGAAAATACTGAGAAGTGTAGAGGAAGTGAGGGACCTTGGAGTGAATGTCCACAGATCCCAGAAGGTAGCAGGACCGTTCGATAAGCTGGTTAAGAAGGCAGATGGAATCCTTTCCTTTTTTAGCCGAGATATACAATATAAGGGCAGGGAGGTTATGCTGGAGCTGTATAAATCATTGGTTAAGCCACAACTTGAGTACTGTGTGCAGTTCTGGTCACCTCATTACAGAAAGGATGTAATTGCATTAGAGAGGGTACAGAAGAGATTTATGAGAATGTTGCCAAGTTTGGAAAAATGCAGTTATGAAGAAAGATTGGATAGGCTGGGGTTGTTCCACTTGGAACAGGGAAGGCTGAGGGGAGATCTGATTGAAATGTACAAAATTTTGAGAGACCTGGATAGAGTGGAGGTGAAGGGGCTATTCACCATAGCAGAGAGATCAGTGACGAGGGGGCATAGATTTAAAGTGATTGGTAGAAAGATTAGAGGGGAGATGAGGAAAGGTTTTTTTACCCAGAGGGTGGTGGGGGTCTGGAACTCCTTTTGAATGAGTTGAGGGTTTCTGCCTCAACTACCCTTTCGGGTCGTGAGTTCCAGCCCATCCAGTTAAAGAAGTCTGGATATGCACCTCAGGTGCCGTAATCTGCAGGGCTACGGACTAAATGCTGGAAGGTGGGATTAGAATGGGTGGAATGTTTTTCGGCTGGCACAGATACAATGGCCCAAGTGGCTTCTTTCTGTGCCGTAAACTTTCTACGAGTCTATGATTGTATGATTGGCCTGGGGCAGGCAGGCTGTTTCCAGCTGCTGCCGCCCTGTGTAAAATTGCAGCGGGGGTAGGAAGGTGTCGGGATAGGCACCCCCCAACTCCCTCTCAATTTCACACCCCCCGCCCCCCACCAAGGCTCCCGCCACCAGCCACCCCTGTGGGGGACAGTAAAATTCCAGCCTCTAATACAAACTTGATTCTCTGCAAAGAACCCAATATATTCAGAGATTCAAAAGCACTGGAGTCACCACAAACACCATAGACCCCTCGGCCTTTAGACTGCAGGAGAATGAACCAGAGCCACTATTTCACCGCCCAGTGTCCTTTCAGTTTATGACAAGTATCCGCACCAGATATTACTGAAAGAATTGGGGTTGGAACACTATAAATCCAATGCCATCTCATGGAGACCAATTCTTTACTGTCATAGACAACAAGGAGAGATGTCCAAAGAATCAAAGGGGGTGTGTGGGAATTAATGAGCCACCAATATCATGCTGACGAGAAGTACAGTGATGAAAATGCAAAAATAAACTGGAGTTATAAAAAAAGCAATTTAAAAAAGACCTGTATATTTTTGCCTTCAACAAGAAGGAGGACAGTCACATGACAAATACCATCTCCTGCACTTAAATACACATCCACGTCTACAAAGAACTAAAACTCATTTATCCTGTCAGCAATTGAAATGAGACAACTCATCATACATGGATGTGAGCTATTCACAAAATGAGCTGAAACAAAGACACTCACAGACTCTACGTCTCCAGCTAAACTTACTACAATAAAGTGTGAAAATCCCACATCTTATCGAAATGGGCTGAGATCAGAAGCCATTGTAAAGCCCCTCAGGAACAAAAAGCCTAAAGTCACATGGGTGAAACTAACACTTTATGATATTACCTTTAAAGGTGACCTTTTTGGAAAACAAAGGAGGTCATCAGTCATTAAGTCATCAGAACATCAAGATCATCAGTCTGGGATCTCCTGCCACAGGGAGAACATTGAAAGTACAGCTGCAAGAGAGATCAATTCCAGATAAGACATTTGAACCCTGCTGAGAGGAGTTGGCAACCGACTGCAGCAGAGAAGTGAGAGAGTGCCTTTTGAACAACTCCTCCATCTGTGAATAACTGAACTCAGAGATACCAGCAGCATCTTCAAACTGAAGTGTTGTCTTCCAGAAGACTTTAGCAACCCAGCAAGGGCAATATGACCAGCAAACAGGTCTGCAACTTGAAAACTTACCTTCTAAAAGGATCCCACAGGTTTTTCCTGAAAATAGCAGACTTTTACACCTTGAACTCTTAATGTCTCTTACCTTTTACCTTCCATCTATTTTTCCTTAAGTGCGCATAAGAGAGTGAATGCATGGCTGGGTGCTGTTGCGAACACTTTGGGTGCTTATCATTTAATTAATATTTAATCTTCTGTTTAAACTCACAAGAAAACTTGTCACTGTTTATTTGGCCAACAAAACGCAGGGGCTGAAACACTAATTTAAACAAAAACACGACCTGTGGTCAATTGGGAGGTGACCAGTGAAAACCAGCCACACTTTTTCCCACCAACAATAGTTTTAATTTGATTTTTAATCACATATAAAAACAAGCAAGGATGGTGTTCTCACAGGGAAGGGAAACTGCTAATTAAAGCAGTTTAATGGCAAACTCTGGGCTGAATCTTGTTGGTCTGCCGCCAGGAGTGGCAGCCGACAAAAAAAAATGCCAGCTGGTATGCATGGGCCGCGCGTCGCCACACTGCTGCTATCTTGCATCCAGCAGCTCATTAACATTAGCATGGCAGCTGCCCACCCATCATGTAGCGAGGGCAAACTCGGCGACGCTGTGAACAGCCTCACCTGAGACGGGAGCGGGATCTGGCACCATTTTTAAAAGGCTGCCAGCCCTGCAGACAGTTCCAAAGATGTAGAGTTTTCCCCTACCCCTTCCCTGATGCAAAACATGCAGAGTTGACCCCTTCCACCAACGCCCCCTTGCAGATAGAGCAGTGCAGAGTTCGCCCCTTCCACCCACCTTGCCAATACACGATTGACAGATGCAGAGTTCCAAATCACCCTAATTTCTGGCGACTTAAATTGAATGCAGATGTCAGAGTTTGCTGCAAACATGAGTAAGGGCAGAGTATTACCTACCACCCTTCACAGGCACTCAGAGCTTTTGCCTCGGTTGCTCCAGCTTTTCAAGGATGGGAACATGAAGGCACATGAGTGCCGCGTGTCAAGCTGAAGATTGGAAACGGCTGGTAGGATTGTGGCAAATTCCATTAAAATGTATACAAAAACAGGTAATTTCAATATTTAAAGCATGATCCCGCCACGGAGCGGCAGAGGTGCCGCCAAGGAGCTTCCCCACCTCCGGGAAGATCAGACCTGGCAATCCCAGCGTCGGGCTCCATGACAGGCCTCTGCCGCTCCGATCTCCCGGCCCTCTCCCATCCTCGCCACAGAACCCAACGCCAGGCTGGGAACAAAATTCAGCCCTCTGTATCTAACTCCTACTAGCCTCTTAACACAGTGTGGGCTGGATTTTAAGAGTCCACCGTCGCTCCTGGCGGCAGGCGAAATAAAAGACAGCCTGCTTCGCGTGGCGGCTCATTTAAATAGCCGGGTCGGCCTGCGCCCAATCACTTGGAGGGGGCGAGCTGTCTGACGCCCGCAGGCACAGGCGCCCTTTTTAAAGGGCAGCCAGCCCTGCCAGCAAATAAACATTTTTAAAGAGACACCCACCCAAAATGTACCAAATAAAATTCTAATGCCCCTTTCCTACCCCGCCAATGCCAATTACATTAAGTATTTGCCCTTTCTCCCCAAAAACACTTACCTTCGAAATATGACCTCCCTCCAGACTGTACAAAATTTAAAGTTCAACTCTTCCCACCATCCCCTACACTCATTACGATTATTTGACCCCGTTCCCCACCCGCCCCCACGCTAAAAACCTTAACTCCCCCCACTCCCCACCAGTGTCATGCCTGCTTTCCCCAGACGGGGAAGTGAATGTGCGGGGGCGCCGGCCACCGCACTGAAGGTCACAGCGGGCTCGGAAGGTGGAAAGTAAGTTTATTTAAATGTACTCATTTTATTGATATAAATATTGAAATTTGGGAGTGGGGAGGGGTGGGGGGGGGGGGGGGCCACCACAGAGCCGCACCACCACTGGGGAGGGGATCAGGCTGGGCCTTCCTGGCGTCGGGCTCTGTGGCGGCGGGGTGCTGGAAGATGGTTCCGGCAGAGGCCCAGTAAAATCCAGCCCTGTATATCAGATCTCTGATGTGTGTGGTACTGGATATATATTCTTAGATGCGTAGTAACAAAATATTGGTGGGTAAGTATGCATCTAGGTGCCTGGCAGAATCATCAGGAATCCCTTACCAATAGCAGTTCCGAGAGATCCCTAGCCTACATTAGGGTTGCTTAATGCCTCTGTAGCCAAAATCCCAAAACAGTTGAATGCTCACTTCTGGAGACATGATTTGTGTATGTCCCTCTCTCATGGATTGCAAATACTCTTACGGATAAATCAGTATCTACCCATCTGGGAAGTGCAGACAAATGATTTACCATCCACACACTTATTTGCTTTCAAACACTGACTCCTCTATTTGAGTGGGTTTATGGTTTAGCCAGTTTACCGTATACTTGTCCAGGAGATATATGTGATTCATGAGAAATTCAGCTGTCAGCCTTTCAATCAGATTTTACCCTGAGGCTGAGTTGAACATAGTTATGAGCTCTATAAAATCAGCCAACGAGCCACAAAACTATAGACTAATCATCCCTTTTCAATTAAACCTGCCAAATGTAGCTCAATGAGTATGTTGGACTAGAAGCCACAGAAAAAAGTATTTTTTATATTTATTTAAATATTTTACTTGTATCATTGTCTTACATCATTGTAATCTTTCTATCAGCTGGAGTCTCTCAGTGGCTCAGCTTTAAGCAGGTAGGAAAACACAAGTCAAAATCCCTCATCTTTATTTTATCTCAACTTGCTGTGGTTTTTCATTAATAATTTGAGACAATAAATAGTTTGACAGAGGAACAAAATTACATCTACTAGACCCTAGATGCATCTAATATTTTGTTTAGACAAAGGGCAGGGATACTAGAGCTTAGAAATTTGGCAGGTCTGAATTTTGGGTCCCTCAACCGGAAAGTGCTCACGGCCCGTTCTCAAATGAGGAGGTCCGAGGAGCACAGGATTTTGGGCCTTGGACCTCATTATCATGCAAAATGCAGAAGCAGTCAGAGTCGACACAGGTTCCTTTGCTAATCTACAGGTACGATGGCGGGGTCTGAAATATTGTTGGGTGGGGGGGGAGCATCGGGTGTGCTGTCAGTGAGGAGGGGTGAAGAGGCCAGGGAAGAAGATCGCAGCAGTCTGCAGTATCGATGACGGTGTCAGAATGCTTCTAAGGGGGCCTAGGAGGTCAGGACCAGGGCTGGGGCAGATAAGGGGGCTGGAGCTTGGAGTCAGGAGTGAGGTCAGAGATCTAGGGACCAGCAGCAATGGCAGTGATTAAGGTGAGTATTAACATTTTTTCTGTGCTGCTTGGGTGCTGTGGAGCCAAATATTTAGCTCTATATGTTCATGCTAGAAAATAGAATGTTCTCCACTCTACAAACATACAAAACTGATGGGTAACAAAAGATCAGTTGCTCCAACAAGCCTGCCCCACATGAACATCATGGCTAGACAGTTTTTCCCATCACCTAACCCTCCCCCACCCTCCAAACATCCCCACAGTTAAGTAATATCCTGGGAGAGGGAAAAACACAGTGAAAAACGCAGAGGGAATAAGAGAAAAAAATACTCTGGGAAATTCCTCTCCAAACCCCTTAAGCAATCAAAATCAAACAATCACTATTAAGGATACAAGTAAAAAGAATTAGCTGTCAGTCAGGAAATGGAAGGGAGGGAGGAACTCATGAAAATTACAATCATCGGGGAAGTGGTACTGAACAAATTGTTGGAGCTGCGGGCTGACAAGTCCCCGGACTTTGTCCGAGGTTGTTATAAGAAGTGGCTAGTGAGTCAGTTGATGCGTTACTTTTAATTTTCCAAAATTCCCTAGATTCGGGGAAGCTTCCATTAGATTGGAAAATAGCAAATGTAACTCCTTTATTCAAACAGGGAGGGAGGCAGAAAGCAGGAAACTACAGGCCAGTTAGCTTAACATCTATCTTAGGTAAAATGTTAGAAGCTATTATTAAAAACGGTATAGCAGGGCATTTAGAAGGATGTAAATACGTTGGAGGCAGTACAGAGAAGGTTTCCTAGACTAATACCTGGAATAGTTGGACTGTCTCACAAGGAAAGATTGGACAGGCTAGGCTTGTATCCGGCGGAATTTAGAAGAGTAAGAGGTGACTTGATTGTAACATCCTGAGGGATCTTGACAGGGTGGATGTGGAAAGGATGTTTCCCCTTGTGGGAGAATCTAGAACTAGGGGTCACTATTTAAAAATAAGGGGTTGCCCATTTAAGACAGAGATGAGGAGAACTTTTTTCTCTCAGAGGGTCATGAGTCTTTGGAATTCTCTTCCTCAAAAGGCGGTGGAAGCAGAGTCTTTGAATATTTTTAAGGAAGAGATAGATAGATTCTTGATAAGCAAGTGGGTGCAAGGTTATCGGGGGTAGGTGGAAATGTGGAGTAATCAGTTCAGCCATGAACTTATTGAATGGCGGAGCAGGCTCAAAGATGTGGTCTACTCCTGCTCTTAATTCATATGTAACAGGAGATCACATGGACCAAGTGTTATTGATAAAGCCTTCTAATATCTTCAGTCCACCTCCCTCTTGAAGACATACAGAAAATCTGCATGCGTCACATCAGTTGGCAATGCATTCCAGATACTCACTACTCTCTGGGAAAAGAGGAACCACCTAACATCTAGTCTATTCCTACTCTTACACAGTTTAAGCTAATGTCCCTGGTCCTCCCCAGTCTATTAAATTGGAATAATCTATCAACAGGATGCTATCCAGCTGTTTAATTATTTTACAGACCTCTATCAGATCACCTCTAAGTCTACGCTGCTTTGAGATAAATAGACTAAGGTCCCTGAACCTAGTAGCTGATGACTAGCAGCCAATATTGAACAATCCAAGATCAGGCATAGCACATCCAAATGTAAAATACTCCCTTTGTTCAATGCAATTGACCTGCTTTAATCCCAAACTTAGAAGACCATCAATGTCAAGGTTTCTATTTCCCACTCCAGCCATCCGTATGCTCTCTCTCTAACCCAAAATGTGCAGTAGGGCATTGATTGAGAACAGCCACAATCATTTCATGCTTCACAATTATTGTTGTCAGGTGGAGGAAGCTTTATTTCGATTAGTCTGAGCTGAATTCAAAACCCAGTTCTAAATGAAAAGACCATCGTGTTAACCTGCTGCACAAACCAGATCTCACTGGCATATATTCCTCAAATGTGATAGATCGCTTAACGTCAGATGAAAGTGTGAAAGTGTTTTAAGGTAGATCAAACAACCTTTTAAAATGCAGCAGACAGTTTTCCAGAATGGAGCTACAGTTATATTCTGTTCACTAATGACACACACATTCTTCAAAGAAAAACAGGAGTTAAAAAAAATAGAAAATGACAGAAATCAACTAACTCAGCACAGATCTCGGATCAAAGCTCGCATCCTCATCTTATAGTTCACATCTTCTCTGCTTTTCCACTGAACCAACCTACTTACTTGTGTAGCAATTGAGTAATCAGATTAGCTCAGCAGAAAGGCTCTTTTAACAGTACAAACTGCAATTGGGAACCATTCAAGGAAATGTCAAATTACTTCAAAAAATTGATATGAACAATTCAACGAGATTAAAATAAATAATGAAATTTGCCTGAAAATTATTTCCCATGATCTATATTGATCCTTGTCTTCATTTAGGAGAGACTGAGCAACTTAGTTATGTACATATGTTTAATAAAAATGCTATCACACTGTTTCAGAGACAGTCTCCCCAGTGAATATTCATTTTATTAAAATAAGTAAAACCTGTGCTGCACTTCCATAAAGCATTACAGTGCCAAAGTGTTACACCCCACAGTGCTGCTATCTTGAGCAGAGGCCAAGAATTCTCGGAGAGACGAACTGTGAATGCTGAAAATTTAAAATTAAAGCAGAGTGCACGCACAAAGTCAGTCAACATCTGAACTAGAAAAGATAACTTTTCAGGTGAGGTTCTTCAAGGTATTGACCAAGATTGTTTATCTTCAGCCCGGTGTCTGACATGCACAGAAACCCATCAGTCTGCTTGAAGTGTCTCCTATCAAAGCAATGAGATTCCTAATGCTGCTTTATACAATACTTATATATATATATAAATAAGGAGTGCACACTCTCTTTCTATGGTATTTAACATAGTCAACAGATGAGATGGATTCCTGATCTAGAAGAAACCCAGCCAGACCAGAAAGGAGCTTGGAAATGGATTTAAACAACGTAGACAACTGAATCCATGCTATTTTGCAGGAGAGAGCACTAGTAAGCTTCTTGCTACTTTTTCCAGCAGGACTATATCACCCATTTCTGTAATAGCCAAATAGGAAGAATCCAAGACCCCAGTAACATTTCCAGCCTTCTAAACTATTCAGTCTTACAAAAAATAAAATGTATGTGAGTGGGTTTCCCCATAAGACATGCTGGCATTCTTTGTGGGAGTAAAATTCAACCTGTTTCTAATTACCACAGACCTCCAGAATATCTAATACACACGCCACAACAATCCATGAACCATGTAACAGCCACTAAACTCAGTGAGATACTTTAATAGTTTTCAGGTTCATTAGGATGTTCCTTCTTGTGGATTGAAACCATAAGAAGGATTTAGGCCACATTAAAATCGCCCGTGGGACCTATCACAATTTTTCTATACGTTCAGATTTTAATCTGCTCTTCTGAGTGGATGAGAAGGACAACCGTCGAAAACTGTCAGGGTCCTTCTTTAAATATACTGATCAGGCTCCAATGACATCATCAGGGCCTGACTGCTATTTTACTCAAGAGGCTTGCATGGTGACACAGTTGTGGCTTTCTCACCAGGCCAACCAAGCTGGAAGAAAAGCCAGGCCCAGAGGAGCCCAATAAGGTAAGTCATTTAACCTTATTTTTTTAAACTTTCCTTGTGGAGACAAGCACAGCTATGGATCACGTCCAAACGTCCAAACCCATCATGACAACCAGAGCAACTAGTGATGTAAAGTTAAAATTACAATACTGTTAATTATAAAGCACAGAAATTGATATATTTGGAACTTTGGCCATGACCACTTTGGAGGAATTCATAAAGAAAATTGGTCTTAATTTTGGCAAAATATTACTTCAACAACTTTGAATTATAGATTAAAAGTTTGTTGCCAAAAATTGTTCAAAATATGGCTGGATAATTTTTACTGTACTCTGGGCAAATGCTCCAGATAATGAACTATTGATTTTCTGTTCCAAAGTGGAGCAATACTTAACTCACAAGTGGCTTAACCTATCCAGTATAGGTATTGCACGTAAAAATGATTAATACCCTGTAACAAGCGAATAAAAATTGATTGTGGACTGGTAGTCATATGTACATTGTACGTGCACCTTACAATTGTCCAAATGACCTTATCAGTGGAACAGAAAAGCAGACGGTGTGTAAAATAAGCTACTGATTTGCTATTGCCTAATTTGTTCGACTGCCAAGATGCACTACCCCCAATCATCCACCCCACCAACGTCCACATCCTTTCCCATACCCCCCATCAAGCTGCCCCCCACCCCTGCTGCCACCACTCACTGTGGCGTACCTTTCCAACTCCTTTATACTTCAACAAATTATTTGAGGGTGATACATTTCCTTATCTGTGACCTGCCTCTGAACATTGGGCACTGCATCGATCCTTCATGTCCGCCCCTCCTGTGCAGTGCAAATGGCTTTCCTGTGGGAAAGAGTATTCCTCTGGCCCACTTCTTGAAGGAACAACTCCAATAGTGTTCTTCATGGGCAATGTGACATTGTTTTCCAGTGATTGGCTTGTTGTCTGTGATTTTCTTAGTACGCCATAAAGAAAGACCTTTCCTTGAGTGGAAGATAAACCCATTAAGAGAGTGAGCTGGGTTAGATTTCCCACCCAACTCTGCTGAGTGACTTATTGCTGGCAGACCCAATAAGGAAGCAGTTCTCATCATGGGCAGAATGTTTGGGCCCTGCCAAGGTCAGGAATGGAGGCGGACGGGGCCCGAAAATACTGCTGCTGGCCAGCGTGCAGGTTTCCTAACTTCATTTGCAGAGCTCACCATTTTGTCCAAGGCAGGCTTGGGGCTGTGCAGGGCTACCCGCCCCCACTAGGCGGGTAGCCAATTAGGCTCACTAAGAGCCTTGTTAAGGGAAATGAAAGGAGGCCGACTGGGATTTTCCTATCAGCCTCCAGTTTTCTGATGTGACAGGAGTCAGTTTAATTGCCTGGAGGCGGGCATCCAGCAGCAGGCCAGTGTACTAGCACTTCAGGCAGACCAACAAGCCCTCCCTGCCTGTCTGGGTGTGGGTGCAGTGAAAGGGCACCCTGAAGAGGGATTCTGCTTTTTATTTATATTTTTTTTTAAAGTTGGTGAGAAAGCACATCCATGTTGAGGTGCCCTCTCAGTTACTTACCATTCATTGTAGGCGGCTGCTCCTCTCAAACTGGGAGGCCTCTGATTGGCCCTTCAACTTTGAGAGCCCCCCTGCTCTCTTTAATTGGACAGGGAGCCCGTCTCCATGGCAGTTAAGGGGGCGTCTCCATGAAAATCCCAGGTCAGTGACTGTTTCTCCCCGGGGATAGGTTCAGGACCCGGAAACAGTCCCGACTCCTGTTTCTTGCCCCCAAAGCAAATATTTAGCCCGATGTCTTTAATTAGGCCAGTCCAAGCCTCGAGCAGTTGGCCATTCCTAATTAATTACAGCTTGAGTAGCAAGACTCAGAAATCTACCCTGTCTTTTTGCATTCAATTGTCAGGAGTATTGTGATCACTCTTCCTGCCAATAAATTATTCTGACAATTTCATTAAGGTTTTAAAGTAGAAAATTGTATAAGCAAACATAAATCCAGAGCAATACTTCAGGTCAAATCAAGACAGGAAGAGAAAGGGGAACAAGTTCAAAAGGGCAAAGAGGCATTTAGAACTCATGTTAAAGTCCTTCGTACAAGGCATTATCAAGACTTGGTACGGCAAAAACCTGGGTATCTAAGAAAGTTGGATATCGTTAATCGGGCAAATGTAGCTTCTTTCTGGATAGATGGCTTAGGATGGGCCTGATGGCCTTTCTATCCCTGTCCATCTCATGATCTCGTGAACTCGTGATAACGTCCTTTAGAAATGTACAGAATTTTTTTTTTTAAAAAGAGCAGCATCATTTTGCCAATAATCTTGAAGCTGTTTCTCCAGAAAGTACAGTTCACAGAATTAAAATGCCTGCTGTCAGTTTATGAATTGTTTTAATGCCAATCTTGAAAATAGTCTTGCTCATATTTCTTTTTTGTATATCATACACTGCATGACAAGCAAATAATTCAATTGGAATGAATTGCTTTGAATTAGTTGTTAAAGTACTTTACAAGATCACCACAAGCTGTGATATACTTGTGTCCTGGGTATATAAATCAAAGAATGTAATTATTGGCCAGGAATTTGCTTGAAAACTAACAGCGGGTTTAATGCGCTCACCACTATTAGTGTATAAATCGTCCAGCAGTTTCTGGGGAGGAAGAGATGCCCTGTGAATTGCCATCAATTGCTGGACAATTTGGGCCACTTTGCCATTACCCTCTTGAAAATAACAATTTACCCTCAACCACTCCATGAGTGTCAAGAAGTTGTTGCATTTGCGCTATTAAAACAAACTAAACTCACCACAAAAAATTACAGCTGGTATTTAACAAAGTAAGGAGCCTTTTAATGATAAAATTTATGTTCCAACAAAGCCAATCAACCTCTCCAGACCAGACAGGAACAACTGAGACTGTAGAGTCTCATTCCTGCAGGTGGTAAGTTGTTCTTACAAGTTTTTCATTTTTTTTCCTATTTTCCTTTCTGTATCTTTTCTTTCCTCTCTTTTCATCCACTCTTTACTTCTCTTTCTGTTCCTAATTTGACTCGAATGCACCCTATTTCCTTCCCTGTTGTTCCGCTGTTTCTTTCTTCACCCTTTATACAGGAGGAATGGTAGCAGAGTTGTTATGCTCCTGGTGGTGTAGTGGTAATGTCACGAGGCTAATAGCCCAGAGGCCCAGGCTAATGTTCTGGGGGCACAAGTTCAAATCCCACCATAGCAGCTGGTGGAATTTAAATTCAATTAATTAATAAATACAATTTCGCAGTCAGAGGTAGGGGCCCTGAAAATACTGGCACTGCCTGGCATCTCAGTTACAGGACACTGTTCCCAAGTACAATTGGGCAGCCACCTGTTGAAAAGGAAGGTTGCAGCTGGCAATGGGGGCATGATTGTCAGATTTTGGGCCCACTGGCGATGAGGGGGCAACACCCTCCACAGGGACAGCAAAACCCAGGGTATCAGGAGGGCACAGGTAAGGAAAGAGGGGCAAGAATGGAGCCCTTGTCACAGAAGACCTCACAGCACTGGTCATCATGCCCTGCCAGTGGCCTTCAAAGTCACTGTGGGCTTGAATTTCTTCACTTCTGGCTCCGTCCAAAGATCACCTGCAGACCTTAGTAGAATCGCAAACAGCTGTTTATAGAGAGATACAGCACTGAAACAGGCCCTTCAGCCCAATGAGTCTGTGCTGATCATCAACCACCCATTTATACTAACCCTACATTAATCCCATATTCCCTAACACATCCCCACTTTCCCCCTACCTACACTAGGGGCAATTTACAATGGCTAATTTAGCTATCAACCTGCAAGTCTTTGGCTGTGGGAGGAAGCCAGAGCACCCAGTGGAAACCCACATGGTTGCAGGGAGAACTTGCAAACTCCACACAGGCAGTACCCAGAACCGAAACCGGGTCACTGGAGCAGTGAGGCTGCAGTGCTAACCACTGCGCCACTGTGCCGCCCTGTGTTTAGCACTGCATCTCAATGGCCACTGATGTCCTTTTTACCGAGGTTGGATAGTACATTCAGTTCACGACAGACACAGCCTGGCAGGGACAGACAGCAATGCATTTTGCCTCCGTCGCTGGATTCTCCCAGGTTCAGGACATCAACAATTGCACCCAAGTGGCCAACAAGGCATCCTGTGACTGGCCACTCAGATTCATCAACAGGAAGTGCTCGCAATGTGCAACTGGTCTGAAACCACAACAAGAGCTTCCTCCATATGTTTGCCCACTTTCCTGGCAGTTGCTATGACTCATTCATGCTCCGCCAGTACACGCTGCCTCTGATTTTCACGCCAACTCCCAAAGTATGTGGATGGATCTGAGGGAACAAGGGATATCCCTTAAAGTGATTGCTACTCTCCCGTCTAAAGGAGCCCCAAAAAGAGACACAGAGGTGATCCAACCAATGCCAGCTGCTCAGTGGGACAACCATTGAGCAGGCCATCAGACTTCTGAAGATGCGATTCCAGTGCCTGGACTAGTCAGGTGGCACCCTGCAATACTGTCCTGCAAAGGTCTCAGTCATTGTGGTGGTCTTCTGCGGTCTCCATTACATGGCCTTCCAGAAAGGTGTGGACCTTGGGGACAATGATACCCTGGAAGGAAACAGCTCATCAGGGGAAGAACAAGAAAAAGGAGGTGAGAGAGGAGGAGGAGGAAGAGGAGGTGGAGGGAGATGACACTGAAAAGAGAGGTGCCCTTGCTGCACAATGAGCTGGCTTCTTCCTGCCACCCTCCAGGATGAGGACCTCCCTCCTCTCCCTCAAGGCCTCCAGCATTCGATCCAGGTCGGCATCAATGAAGTGATGGGCAAATCTGCCCTGGATGACAGGCCTCTGATTCATCTGTGAATATCTCGCTTCCCTCTGGCACAGTGGAAGGCTGTGCATGAAGCACAGATCACTCTCTCAGGACAACCAGCAGCCTCAGTGATTCCCTTTTGAAAGCCACAATTGAATCTGCCTCCACCACACTCTCAGACAGTGTATTCCAGATCATGATCACTCACTGCGTAAAAAGGTTTTTCCTCATCTCATCTTTGACTCTTTTGCCAATCATTTTAAATCTGTGTCCTCTGGTTCTCGATCCTTCAGCCAATGGGAACAGCTTCTCTCTATCTATTCTATCTATATCCTCCCTGATTTTGAACACCACTAACAAATCTCCTATCAATTTCCTCCTCTGTAAGGAGAACAGCCCCATCTTAAGGGTGGCACAGTGGCGCAGTGGTTAGTACCGCAGCCTCACAGCTCCAGCGACCCGGGTTCAATTCTGGGTACTGCCTGTGTGGAGTTTGTAAGTTCTCCCTGTGTCTGCGTGGGTTTCCTCCGGGTGCTCCGGTTTCCTCCCACATGCCAAAGACTTGCAGGTTGATAGGTTAATTGGCCCTAGTATGGGTAGGTGGTAGGGAAATATAGGGACAGGTGGGGATGTGGTAGGAATATGGAATTAATGTAGGATGAGTATAAATGGGTGGTTGATGGTCGGCACAGACTCGGTGGGCCGAAAGGCCTGTTTCAGTGCTGTATCTCTAAACTAAACTAAACTTCACCAATCTATCCACATAACTGAAGCCCCTCATCCCAGGAATCATTCTCATAAATCTTTTCTGCAACCTCTCCAAAGCCTTCACATCCTTCCTAAAGCCCAGAATTGGACTCAATACTCCAGATGAGGTCAAACCAGTGTTTTATGAACCATTTATAAATTTTCAAAATTAAGCCTCAAATCCATCCTTTGAAGAATACACTTTATCCCCTGGCTGGCAGTTTTATATTTCTCACAGAAGTCATGTTATGAGCTCTCAATGTGATTGTCAGTTTAATGCTGCATGCAGTTTGGGGCAATGTTATTCTGTGGAACAGATCTTGGTTTGAGATTATCCCAGATCATTTCGCAAAGGGTCCTTACAGTTACCAGATGGAGAAGGCTTTTAGTCCACCAATCAGAGATCTGTGAGGTGAAAGGCCAAAGTCTAACCCATTGTATCATCCAGTCCCCAACCTGCATTTTTAAGACATAATTCTTCGAAGATGTAACAAGTAAAGTGGATAATGGGGATCCTGTAGATGTAGTATATCCGGACTTCCAGAAGGCATTTGATAAGGTACCGCACTAAAGGTTAATACACAAGATAAGATCGCATGGGGTTAGGGGAAATTTATTAGCTTGAATAGAGGATCGGCTAACAACAGAAAATAGAGTCAGGATAAATGGATCCTTTTCTGGTTGGCAAGATGTAACTAGTGGGGTGCCACAGGGTTCAGTCCTCGGGCCCCAACTATTTGCAATCTGTATTAATCACTTGGATGCAGGGATAGAAGGTACTATAGCCAAATTTTCAGATGACACTAAAATAGGTGGGATAGTAAGTTGCAATAAAGAAATACGAAATTTACAAATGGATATGGATAAGTTAGGTGAATGGGCCAAAATTTGGCAGATGGAGTTTAACGTGGATAAATGTGAGGTTATCCATTTTGGCTGGAAGAATAGAATTATCTAAATGGAGAGAAACTTCAGAGTGCTTTGGTGCAGAGGGATCTGGGTGTCCTTGTTCATGAATCGCAGAAAACTAGTATGCAGGTGCAGCAGGTGATAAGGAAGGCAAATGGAATTTTGGCATTTATTGCTAAAGGAACATAGTATAAAAATAGGGAAGTGTTGCTGCAACTGTACAAGGCATTAGTGAGACTGAGTAAAGTTTTGGTCCTCTTACTTGAGGAGGGATGTAGTTGCATTGGAGGCAGCGCAGAGGAGGTTCACTAGATTGATTCCAGAGATGAAGGGTTTGTCTTATGAAGAGAGATTGAGCAGTTTAGGCCTTTACTCTCTGGAGTTTAGAAGAATGAGAGGAGATCTAATTGAGGTGTATAAGATGATTAAGGAGATTGACAAAGTTAACGTAGAGAGGATGTTTCCTCTTGTGGGGCAATCTAGAACAAGAGGTCATAGTTTTAGGATAAGGGGTAGCAGATTTAAAACAGAGATGAGGAGAAATTACTTCTCTCAAAGGGTCGTGAGACTGTGGAATTCACTACTCCAGAGTACGGTAGATGCCGGGACATTGAGTAAATTTAAGGAGGAGATAGCTAGATAGTAATGGGTTGAACGGTTATGGAGAACGGGCAGGAAAATTGAGTTGAGGCCGAGATGAGATCAGCCATTATCATATTGAATGGCGGAGCAGGCTCAAGGGGCTGAATTGCCTACTCCTCCTCCTAGTTCTTATTTTCTCATTTGCTTTTTCTCTCTGCCTCTCTTTCTCGCCTTTTTTTGGCCACCAATCGTGGTTCAGGTGTAAGGTTTGATTTCCCAGTTACTGCATCCACAAGTTCTATATTTGCTTCCAAATTGAACAATCATTTTTTTCTGAAAAATCTTCACCTTATTAAGAAAGCCAAAATTGGCTCTGTGATTTGGGTATCATCTTTGGGAATTAGATTGACACAATCCCTTCAACCATTGCTCTGCTGACCTTCTATACATCTCCTTCCCTCTGCTCCACTATTGGCAGCCATGCCTTTGTATGTCTCCGCGCTTCTCTCTGGAACTCCCTCTCTAAACCCATCCAGCTCACTAGCTTGCACCATCTTTAAATTCCTTCTCAAGGCTTGTCTCTTCATCCCAGCTTTCAGTCACGTCTCCTATCTCTTCCACAAAGGCTTGACCTTTGCACCTTTTCCTTCTCTCTTAACTACTTTGGGACATTTTTTCACATTGAAGGTGGTGTATAAATATAAGTTGTTGCAGTTGTTTCCAGGTATCTCTGGGTAGGCTTCCCATTAGAAAGCAGCACAGAGTTTCTTTGACTTCAGGCAACAGACATGTCCTTGTGTAGAGTGTCACAGAACTTTTTTTTCTCCTCTGTTTAAAACTGTGTGTCTTTAAGATGCTGTTAAAACAGTGTACCTTTAAGACAGAGTGAGAAGACTCTTTGAGAACAGTGCCACAGCAGGTCTGTTCCCTAGGCAACAGTAGGAGGTCACATGGTATATTGTAACTTTTGACTGTGTGTAAAAAGCAGCTTCAACTGGTTTGAACTAGAGAGACACCAGCGAAGCATGTTTGCCTTGAAGGTAAAGAATTCTCTCAGCAGAAATTTTACAATGAGCTACAGGCTGTGTTAATTGCCTAAGGGGGAAAAAACCCTTTGAAGAGAACATTTGTATTGCCTGAAGTAGCAAAATTCCTTTTATTTACTTCCAATCTAGGAAGCATTTGCTTCAAGATTGACTCTCTCTTAATTGATTGTGTTTTCTGGAATTTGCAGTAAAGTTTTGACTGAAAGACTACCGATTTTAAAATCAAAACATAGACCTGTCGTTATACCCCGTGTTGAAAGAACTGTATGACGCCTGCTGCAGCCAAACTGCTTTAAATGCCCTTCAAGTAAAGACTGGTCATCAAACCTGTGTGGAGACCTCAGGTGGAATTTGTTTATTTTTAACACTAGGATACCTCACCCATCAGGAATGTAACTCACAAAGACTTACAACTCAGTTATTTATTTATTCCTAAGAAACAGCTAATTTTTAAAAACATAATTTTTTAAAAACGGTTAACCTTTAGTTTTTGAATGTATGTATATGAGTATGAGGATTAGGTTAAATATGTTATGAGGTCTTTAGACATAAATTTATCTTAATAATGCTAAGATTTAGTTTATTAATAAATAGTTAATTTGTTGCTGTCTACACCTGGTTTGGTGTATTTTTTCTACTCTGGGGGTGAATAAAGTGTTTCATTTGGCTGTTTTCCAGTTAGGTGGGAAAACTTTAATAATATGCTGTGACCAGTGGAGTGATGGGACTGAATTGACAGTGCATTGCTCCCACCTTGGTCGTACCAATAGTACTGGCTGAATTCCCAATGCTTTAAGTAGCAGTATAGTTCAAAAATGTGCAAGAAATGACTTGTCTGTTCTGATCTGATTGCTCATATACCTACATTTCAGATGTAAATTTCTTCCGTGCTCTACCTGTTGCAAACATTGATGAGGTTGCTTTAGTGAATAAGAGTGAATCACTGAAAAGGTTGTTGGCTTGTGATAAAAAGATGTTATGGCAAAACCCCCACTACAAACACGTGGCTTAAGCATCTATGGAACATATGGCAATGAGAATGATTGATGTTCAGCTTACAACAGAGCTAGAGAAATACCAAACAAAATGGACCTTCTATTTGAAGAAATTTACAGCAAGACCCTGTTTTCATCAACTCCACAGAACATTTCCACAGAGGGAAGAATTAGTTGATATAAGACAAGATAATCAGGTACCCTAATCCTTCCCAAGCACCTCAAAAACAGTAACTCTTAGTTGAAATAGAATATATCCCATGTACTCCTGTCTAGATACCATTTCACTAACCCTCCATGGCTACTACAAACCAAATATCCTGATTCCAGTGTCCAACATTTATACCAAATATGCCAACAGACATAGGAACAAAAGGAGGCCATTCGGCCTCTCAAGCTGGTTCCACTATTCAATTAAACAATGCCTGACATGTATCCCAACTTATGGTTCCCTATCCCTTAACATCCTTACCAACCAAAATCTATCAATTTCGGTTTATAAATTTTCAATTGACCCTCAGTCTCAACAGTTTTTTGGTAGAGACAGCTCCAGATTTCCATTACCCTTTGTGTGAGAAGTGTTTCCTGACATTACCCTTGAATGGCCTAGCTCCACAAGTACCTTGCGGGGGGATTTTCAGTCAGCTGTGGGATCGAGATCTAAGGCAGGTGGGCCTGAAATCTTGCGCCGCAAGCCATTGTGCCAGTTCGGTACCATGATCCCAACCCTGAGCCATTTTTAGAGAAGCCAAGTTAGGGTCGGAATGGCTACCTGCCCACAAGTGGTGGGTGACTAATTGAGGACAATTAGGGGGCCGATTAAAGCCCATTTCCCACATTGACTGGCATTTCCGGTCAGCATGAGGGCTTTGCACATCAGGCTGAAATATGGCCAGTGCATCAAGGCAGCCTCACTGTGAGAAAGGGGGTGGGGGGGTGGCCATGATTAATCCCATGAGGTACTCCCCCTCACGCACCTGTCATGGCCTCCGGGCCACAGCTGCGGCCACTGGCCATCCGGTGGAGGGGTTGCCCCTCCACGATCACGACCAGGCAGCTGTGGTCATTTTATATTATAAAAAACTGACCTTTTCTTCAGAAGACGCGTCCATGTTGAGGTGCCTTCTCTCTCTCTATCACGAATCGGCAACTCCCATCTCGGCCAGTGGGGCTGCAATATGTCTGTGCTGGAGGGCCTCCCATTGGCCCTCTAACTTCAGGAGCCCACCTGCCATACTAAATTGGACAGCGAGCCCAGTCCCTGGCCATTAATTGGCTGACAGTTTAAAAATTGAGGTAGGCGTGTCAGGAACACACCGTGCGAGGTCGGGACCCAGAGCTGTCCTGACCCTGGAATGGAAATCCTACCCAATGTCAGTAAGACATACAACAACTGTGTTGTGGGACAACTCAACCATCACACGAGGAGACTCAGGTACAGGTTCAATCGATTTATTCAAGCATACGCAGGGAGAGACACCACCTCGGGTATTCCGAGGTAATACTCTAACTTTACATTCAGGAGCACCGTTCTTATCGTACAATGTGTTCAAACAACGGATGATTGATATGATTGAACAATGGTGATTGATTGCACATTCCAATGAACACACGTACTCAGCCGTATCAATATACGTACCAGAAGGCTCCATCCTGAGCTTGTTATCTCTTTGTTTCCCATTTCACCAACCTTCCATGGAAATAGTGGCCTCGAGTTCTCGGCTCCAACCTTCGCTCCCTAAAAGCTGCATGTTTGTTTCTTTTATCAACCTGACTGTTAAATTCTGCTGAGATGCTTTTCTAAAACTCAACTTGTTTCTATTAACTTTAAGCATTGCAATGGCATGAGGTAAAAAATATAATCTGTCAAGCATCAGTTGGATTTTCCTTCTGTATGGATCAACTAAGGTGGTTGAGTGGCCCCGCTTGCTTTCATTTATCTTGTGACTAAGCAGAAAGTGCCCAAAAGCAGTTGAACACTTACAAATGAATGTTTAACTTTGTTGCTGAGGATCTAGTCACAGACAAGCACTGGTATGAGATAGAATTTTATGGGAGAACTTGGCACACATTTACAGAAGGACAATTTGGTGGCATCTATTGCATTTCGTTTATATGAGGTTCTGACTTTAATTGGTCCAGATTTAAGCCAGCTTTGGTCTTCTGTTTTTGTCCCCCTGTTTCTGCAGGTCATGCAACAACTTTGGTTAAGAGGAAAGGGGAGCAGGCAGCCTGCTTCAAAATCTAAGCCAATTCCACACTCAAATAGCCACTAGCAGGATGTAAGGAATTTGAGGGGCAATGTTCCCTCCAATTTCCCTCTATGCTTGTGGGAAATGGTCAATTTCCTCTTCGCACTTCTCTGCAATCTGATCTAGCACAGTACTAACTAGGCTGATAGATTTTTTCGACATTTGTGATAAGCTATTTTCTCAAAATTATTCTACGTTTGATGTGTCGAAGCTTTTTTTAACCTTCACAGGCCCTCTAAGTGAATACAGTGGAGCCTTCAGGCAGGGTCATGTGCAAAATCTAAATTCATCTTGCCCTGAACTTGCATATATCTAATATTGCAAATACTAATAGACCTTGATTTTCTGATTTTAGATTTACCGACTAATGAGGCAATGTGCCAAGAACAGCTGCTTCTAGATTACCAAATTTAAACAAGATAAATTGGAGAATAAGAAATAAGGACAAAAGGGGCTGAGTTAAATGAGCTCAAAGGCTGGAATAGCAGGGCTCTGGGCCAATTGTTGGGATAACCTTAAAATAAAAGCAAAATACTGCGGATGCTGGAAATCTGAAATAAAAACAAGAAATGCTGGAACCACTCAGCAGGTCTGGCAGCATCTGTGAAAAGAGAAGCAGAGTTAACGTTTTGGGTCAGTGACCCTTCTTGTTGGGATAACCTTGTTCTGTGTGTTACATTTACGCCCCAGGGAAGGCTACATTGCCAATGAGTTTGACTCTGGAATAAATGTAACACATAGAGGAATTTATAGGTAAGTGTGTCTCTAGTTTACCTTTCTAAATGATAACAATGCAGCAACGGTATCTTTCTAAGTTTATACAGGAGTTACTTAGCAAAGTCCAAAGTACGGAAAGTCCTCATCAGGGAACTCCTCTTTGCTGACGATGCTGCTTTAACATCTCACACTGAAGAGTGCCTGCAGAGTCTCATCGACAGGTTTGTGGCTGCCTGCAATGAATTTGGCCTAACCATCAGCCTAAAGAAAATGAACATCATGGGGCAGGACGTCAGAAATGCTCCATCCATCAATATTGGCGACCATGCTCTGGAAGTGGTTCAAGAGTTCACCTACCTAGACTCAACTATCACCAGTAACCTGTCTCTAGATACAGAAATCAACAAGCGCATGGGAAAGGCTTCCACTGCTATGTCCAGACTGGCCAAGAGAGCGTGGGAAAATGGCGCACCGACACGGAACACAAAGGTCCGAATGTATCAAGTCTGTGTCCTCAGTACCTTGCACTATGGCAGCGAGGCCTGGACAACGTATGTCAGCCAAGAGCGACGTCTCAATTCATTCCATCTTCGCTGCCTCCGGAGAATACTTGGCATCAGGCGGCAGGACCGTATCTCCAACACAGAAGTCCTCGAGGCGGCCAACATCCCCAGCTTATACACACTACTGAGTCAGTGGCGCTTGAGTTGGCTTGGCCATGTGAGCCACATGGAAGATGGCAGGATCCCCAAAGATACATTGTACAGCGTGCTTGCCACTGGTATCAGACCCACCGGCCGTCCATGTCTCCGCTTCAAAGACGTCTGCAAACGCGACATGAAGTCCTGTGACATTGATCACAAGTCGTGGGAGTCAGTTGCCAGCGTTCGCCAGAGCTGGCGGGCAGTCATTAAGGCGGGGCTAAAGTGTGGCGAGTCGAAGAGACTTAGCAGTTGGCAGGAAAAAAGACAAAAGTGCAAGGGGAGAGCCAACTGTGTAACAGCCCCGACAATCAAATTTTTCTGCAGCACCTGTGGAAGAGCCTGTCACTCTAGAATTGGCCTTTATAGCCACTCCAGGCGCTGCTCCACAAACCACTGACCACCTCCAGGCGCTTACCCATTGTCTCCCGAGACAAGGAGGCCAAAGAAGGACTTACTGTATATTGAGTCTTTGACTGTGGTTGTATAAGTTGTTCTAGGCCACACTGAAACAGAGAAAATGAAAGGATAATAAAAATGTAAAACAACAAACGTATAGCTACACAACTAAATTTGCTCATCAATGCTTAGAATTCACCAACTTCACTACATCGTACTTTTAACTGCCATGTAACAGTCATGTTGTGCAATGTTACTTCAGTTCTTTGTGAAAAGCACAGAGAATCTATTGCAGTAAATTCTACCACTAAAAGTGCTTTATTATTAATTTAAAGAGTGATGCTAACTCCTGCTGTGTGTATTGTATTTCTGTAAAAAGCTGCTGCTACCACTGACATCTCTTAAAAGTCAAACAGTTATATAAAAAGAATTCTTTCATTTGTGTGTTTCAGTACTTTTTTGATGTTCCTTGCTTAAGCAGTCGGAGTCATTTTATGAGTTTGCACTACTGGTGATGAATCTTGCCTGCTCACAGCATGTTCGTGATTTTCTGACATGCGTAGCTGGTGGCCTCCCCACAATAATGTGAACTCAGAAAATTACCTCCAGTAAGTATTGTGAAATTGTCCCGATTTAGTTAGCGAAGAATTGTTCTGGGATGCTTTGTGTAACATTGTAAATGGCTTTATGAAGATTTCCTCTGGTCAATATTTCTTCAAATGGAAAGAGTTTATAATATTGCCAGAATCTTCATGGCCGCATATATGACATTGCAGCAGAAAGCAACTAAGGCACATCCCTCCTGATAACAAAAATGTATTGCACCCAAGTATCTCATTGTAAAGAGATTTGAGGCATTTTTGAGTCAAATCTAATAAGGTGCCACTTCTGTGTCATATTTCTTTTGCTGATAGTGTGAAGGAAATTGAATTAACACTGACCAAAATATCTGTATTAATAATTGAATATCTACTGATGTAAGTTCAGCTCCCTCATATGGTCTGGCTCAGTAACTCTTTCAGAGCAGTAAGTGTAGCTATGAGTTCAAAGGAATCTTGACAATATCATTTTTTAAAGTTTATTTTAAGATAAAATACTTATTTTCTGGAGCCATTGTATATTTTGTTTAACAGCGCTCTTGAAAAGAAGGAACTGGTACATTAGATTTGTTAGCACGGTTGAGAATCTACCAGGACAGCATGTATTTAACAATTGAAAGTTGGAGGACAAATTGGCAAAGCTGTGAAAAAAAATGAGATCCTAGATTTTACAAATAGAGGCTGTGACAGACAGGTGGGAAATGATAGGGGTGGTTTCCCTTTTTCACCTCTCAATTGACTGAAGACAGCGTTTTTATTAGAAATGTGTTTTAACTCATGAGCATTTTAATGGCCAACAAACAGACAAATGACAGGTTTTCTCGTAGGTTTAAAGAAAGATAAATGTTTATGAAACAACACCTGAAAATATTCAGAAATTCACCCATGCTGACATGCACACAGAGAAGAAAAGATAAAAAGGTAGCATGCGTTTAGGTCTGGCTGGTTTTAAAAGAATTCACTGCAATCTTTGGATTCTTCCTCAGGGGTGAAGATTTAAAAAATGATATAGGCCTGTTTTCCTGGTTCACTGAAGACAAAACTTGGAGGATTAAGAAGGGCGAAACTTGCTGCAGACATTGTTTTATTGTATCTTAGTCACAGTTCAATGTCAAAAACCTGGTACAATTTCTCAGGTATGGAGTTCAAAGCCACTTCCAGTCACTGTCCACATAGTTTAAAATTGTGTTCTTAAGCCGGGTCTTTCTTCTTCCACTGAAACAGATGGAATCGCTCTCTCTCTCTCTGGCTCTGTTTTTGTTTGCCCAGCGTATCATTTTATTAAGCTTCTGATCAGACCCCTGGTTTCTGTCATGTGACCATGGTCTCTCTTTACCATTGTCCTCATAAAGGGTTTCTGATGGTGGGGCCATTGTTACACAATGAGGTCTGGGTGTCACTCATCTTCATTCCGTTTTGATAAAGTGAGGCTTTTTCACAACCATTCTTTTGAGTTTGAATTTGAAGACACCATGGTCTGGATTTTGTGGAGGAGGCAGGGCTCCTGGTGCTGGGCAGGAAATGTAGGGGGGGAACCCCACCGCGGCCAATCACAGGGCCAGCAGCTCAGCAGTATCAGCAGCGCCACTAGGAGCAGTAGTCACTGCCGGTATTGCAGAGGCCTTGGACCCAACTGCAGCTCTGGAACCCTGGACCTCAGGTAAATAAGGTGGGGTCGCTGGGCCAGTCCAAAAGGCCCTGGCGAGAGGGCTTTGGGGGGTAGTTGGAAAGCCCAGAATGGGGGGGGGGGGGGAGCGGGGAGTCCTGGGAGATACATTATTTCTTGGCTGGGGCCCTCTGTGGGCCACAGAGGAGGGAGTGTACCCCGAAGCCTGCACGGAGGGCACCTCGTTTAGCAAGATGCCCTCCCCACATGGTGGAGGCACCGCACCACCCGCCGCTGGTTAGATCCCAGCGGCAGTGGGAAGAGACACTTAAGGGCTACAATTGGCCTCTGGCCAGGAAGGCCATCGTTGGTCTTGCCTGCCCCCAGCAAGATCGCTTGGCGATGGGGTGGCGACAGGCCCTCCGCCTCCACCACCCACAATGATTCTATGGGCCCCTCCACCTCCGACCCTGCCTCAGGGGCCCATAAAATCCAGCCCCATATCTGCCATGCCATTGTTAGCCCAATTTGTAGGAAAGAGGTAGCCATTAACACAGCTACATTTCAATGTCTTCTCCAAGGCGGGTCCAGACATGAAGATTGACTCATGATTCTTGTAGTTTCCATGCGTATTGGCAGTTCAGGATAAGGTCACCTGACCTCTCGACGCCATCTTGCTTTTCAGGAAAAGTGCCCATATTGGGTTTGTTTCATAAGTTCACTATCTAGTTCATAATTTCTCCTTGTTTGAGCGTGACCAGGTGAAGAGTCCAAAAGCAAAGAGGTAATGCTAAATCTATATAAGTCATTGATTAGACTGCAGTCCAGCTTTATGTCCAGTTTGTGATGTCTTACTGTGGGCTGAATTTCAAGGTCATTGGGAGCTTGCAGCAGAGATTCAATCGGATGTTACCAGTGACAAGAAGCTTTAATTATGAAGACCAGAGAAATTGGTGGTTTATTCATTAAAACAATGATTAGGAGGAGATCTCATAAAGATGTTCAATATTATAAAGGGCTTTGATATGGTAAATAGCCAAATATTATTTCCACTGATCATCGCCATAAGAAAAAGAGATTGGAAGAATTATTTTTCCACAGAGGGCTTTTAAGGTAATCAATTAGTTAATTTTCAAGTCACTTTGAAAAGCACATCCTATGATATTTTGGTTTTAGAAGATGTTACTTATTCTTAAGTGTGTCTTCATGGTTAACAGCCCTCCAATTTTCCTACATTTCATATAGACTACTAAGGATATATTTTAGGAATACACTTAGGCAACTCAGCTGTCCGCAGATGTAAGCTCAATTGTAGTAACACAGATACCAAGAGAGCAACTTAAAGTAACTGTGACAAATATATGGATCGAAATGTTCTTGTCGAGTTGTATTAAACTATTCAGTATGTTTTATTTCCGCATTTTCTGTGTATCTTTCCCTTGTGGCATGAATGATCATCAACACCAACACTCAGGATCTACTTGCGAGCCTGATGATCTGCAGAAGTTCATTTCATTTATTTATGCAAGAGATTTACACATGGTAAACCTCACGGCTGCATCTTAAGGGGCCATTAGAGAGAGGAATGGAGCAGGTGGTGGCATAAAATTGAGACAGGAGACTGGTCCGATGTCTTGACATCCCTTGCACAATTTACTCTCGGCAGCCAACATGGAGGGCAGACTTCGCACATCCACGCAGCGGGAAGGCAATTAAGGTACTTAACAACCCAATACGTGGCAATTTTATTCACTGGGTCCGAATTAACTGAAGCCGCACGGGAACCACGGGGTTTCCGAACCTCGCCTGGTTAAAGGAGGCGACAAAGGGGCAGGAGCAGTGCTGGCTTCACTGGGAATCCATTGAGTGAGGCAGCGTGATTTGGAAAGAAGGATGGAGGTAAGGAGGCATCGAGAATCACTGTCAGGAGTGGGGGCCAAGGTGCCAGAACTTCAGGGGAGCCATACCAGGATGCCATCAGGGAAGTGCCAGCTCATCCAAGGTGGTAGTGAGGGAAAGGGGGGAGCCGTTTGCTGTGAAGGTGTTGCATTCAGGGAGAGGCAACCTGTCACAGCCCTCATTCACCCTAGCTTCAAGGCCCCCATTGAGGAGGAGGAGCAGCATCACAGAGGGAAGGGGGTGCAGGCATTAGCAGGGGCACGCCAGCAACTTGGGGGCCCACAGGAGGGCAAGCCTCTGTGTCGGGACACCAGAGAAGGATGCAGAGGGGTAGACCAATAGCCTCCCGAGCACAGAAGAAGCCACCCTCCAAGACTCAACTACTTGCAGATGTCCGAGCGACAGTGTCTCCAAAGACCTCGTCTCTCCAGGGAGGCCGTCACTGATCTGTGTGCCATGATGAAAGATCAGCAGAGCCCCCCGGGACTTGGCGAACACCTAATGCCAGTGTCGCTGAAGATCACAATGGGACTGGACTTCTATGGTAATGGAACATTTCAGGGATCAACTAGAGATATATTTGGGTTCTCGCAGTCTGCATCACATCAATGCAGCAAGGAGGTCACCAATGCCCTTTTCAGGAGGTGACTGTGCGTGCTTCCGCACCAATCCAAACAGTCAAGCTGAGAGGGCCATTGGGACTGGCGCCATCGCTGGGTTCCCCAGTCGCAGGCGGTCATACACTGCATGCATGTGGCCATCGAGGCTTCCGCAGACCAGCCAGTGGCCTTCATCAACAGGAAGGCCTTCCACTCGCTCAATGTACAGCTGGTCTGCGACCACCACGAATGAATCCTGCGGGTGTGTACAAGGTTTTACCTTTCCCCATTTTCGCTCGTGACACAAAAGCTTAACTCTCTTCTTTACAAAGTTGTTAAGTAACCTTTCATCAGAAGTCCTGCCTCGATGAAACCCAGCATCCGCCACTTTTGGATCAGATGCTTCTAGTCTTTGAACAATAGGAGCGATTTTAACCCTAATCTATCAATGGATAGATAAGATCTCCCAGATTAGCTGGCGTCCCAGGAGCTACTAGGAGTTAAACATTTGCCATTTTAACATTCTGAACTGAACAGTGGCAAGGGCACTCACAAATGCAGGAAACCACAGTGAGATTTCCATCAGGTTAATCCAGCAGGGAAGAGGATAGGGCAAGTGGGCTCCTCCAGATCATAAAAGAAATGCTTAGGCCTCCCTCACTGCAATTCATGATGACCCGTGATCAATCACCCTGTGGGATTGCCCCTGGCAGCCATCCCACCACCTACGTGGAATTGGCAAGTGGTCTCCAGGTGCCACGCTTTTCCACCTTCTCCTACAGACCTCCCACCTGGAATAAGTGGAAGGTCAACAGGTGGGATTTAAATGAGGCCTGGGAGCTAAAATACCCTGGGCTTTATTTCTGACACACACTGTTGCTCACCCACTAAAAGCCGGCCCAGAGTTAAAATTGAATGTACCCCCAAATACCTAAACTGCACATCAGAAATCTATTTTTCTTTAAAATACAACTACATTTTTTCCCAATTATTTTAATGCCTTGCAATGTGTAGACATTAATAATTAAAATTTTTAATGAATTTTCATCAGGAAACAAAGCAATAAAATGTAACTATTATCACATCACTTTCTTGTATCCTGTCTGCTGTTCAGTTTTGGACTAGGCAAAAGGTAGAAATCCTTTTATATATATATATATATATATATAAAAATCAGTAAGTGATTTTGTACTAACAGTATTATCAACACCCACAATTTTGTTAATGGCCATGATTCATGGAGGTATACCCCTGGAAGACCTGTATTAAAATAATAGTACAATAAATCGTCTGTAAAATCATAAGTGTCAAGAACACTCTAAGGATGTACCAAATATTCTAATTGGATCTCATTTCCCTGTACAATTTGTTCACTTGGACAGCAGGTCTCCTTGATAATTTAGACACGGTGTGCAGGTTTGTACAGATAATTGAGCTCACTTCTAATGGAGGCTGAGAGGCAGATAGTTGAAAAGTTTCAGCGCTAATGCTTTTCTACAGTAATCAAGGTGAAGGATGAACATGTTGAAAAGAAATATATTTACAGATGTTAGCCCATTATTAGAAGGCACTTAGAGAAGCAAAAAGACTCAGAATAGAAATCAGTTCCAGAAATATTAAATAAAAACAAGAAATGCTGGAAATACTCAGCAGGTCTGGCAGCATCTGTGGAGAGAGAAGCAGAGTTAACGTTTCAGGTCAGTGACCCTTCTTCAGAACCGGCAAATATTATAAATGTAAAAGGTTATAAGCAAGTAAAGCAAACTAACAAATAAAAAAGAAAAAAATAACTAAAATGAAAATTAAAAAGGGGGCACGTCATGCTCAGAAATATTAAACTTTACTTTTAAAAGTATAATTTTGTAAATTATTTATTTTCTACCAAATTTTTAGAAGGTTCAAGTCAAGACGATGGATTGTCTCTGCATAAAGTGTGTCACCTTTCTTGGAGAAGTATGAAAGGGCAGGGGGATCATGGCCTGAGTTCTGATGTTTCCTTTGCTTTAGAATAAAATTTATTCAAAAACCTTACCAATCGATACATCTGACTTTTTTATGTAGGGCAGAGGGAGGGGGTGGCGGGGGTGCTTCTGTAAATTTGCATTATTGAAGTCAGTCATTTCCTTATCTCACATGTTCAATTATGATTAAAAAAAAGGTTCAAATGGAACCACATGAAAATTGGCATACCCTTGGTTTGGATTGGGCTTGTGTTGGACCTAATATTTACCTGTTCTAAAGTTTCCATTATTGGGGTTCTGTAACCAGTTTAATTATGCTGGAAATCTATGCATTTCACTACCATGTAATAGTCATGTGCAGTGTTTGAAGTGTTCAGAAAGCAAGGGGTTTAATTTCTTCTAGTGGTGCACCGTTTAGCATATTTTAATAAAATTCCTATATGCAATATTTTAACCATCTTGTTAACTAACATGCTACTAGCATACAGGCCAAAAGTTCATGTGTCCATGCTCACAAACCAGAATCAGATTGGACCAGGGCACTGTTACTGAACTGTCAATGCTACTGCTCCAATTATTTTTTTTTTAATTTTTCCTTCGTGGGCTTTGGGTGTCACTGGCAAGGCCAGCAGTTATTTCCCATCCTTAAATGCATTTGAGAAGGTGGTATTGAGCCACTTTCTTAAACCATTGCAATCTGTGTGGTGAATATACTCCCACAGTACTGTTAGGTAGGACGTTCTAGGATTTTAAAATCGGTGATGATGGAGGAACAACATATTTCCAAGTCAGGATGGTATGTGACCTGATGAGGAAATTGCAGGTGGTGGTGTTCCCGTGCAATGCTGCCATTGTCCTTCCAAGTGGTAGAGGTCGTGAGTTTGAAAGGTGCTGCCAAAGAAGATTTGGTGAGTTGCTGCTGTGCATCTTGTAGATCGTATACATTTACCACAGTGTACAGGTGATGTAGGGAGTGAAGATTTGAGGTGGTTTATAGTGTGCCAATCAAGTGGGTTGCTTTATCCTGATGAAGCTGAGCTCCTTGAGTATTGTTGGAGCTGCACCCATCCAGGCAAGTGCAAAGTATTCCATCACACTCTTCACTTGTACCTTGTAGATGGTGGAAAGGCTTTAGGGAGTAGAAGCTGAGTTACTCACTGCAGAATTCCTAACCTCTGACCTGCTCTTGTAGCCTCAGTTAAGTTATGGCTAATGGGGACACCCCCCACCCACCCTGCCCATCAGGATGTTGGTGGTGAGGGATTTGTCAATGGTAATGACATTGAAGGTCAAGGGTAGGTGGTTAGACACTTGTTGAAGATGTTCATCACCTGGCAGTTGTGTGGCATGAATATTACTTGATAGCGCTCTATACTCTGGACAAGAATTCTTGCAAAATGTGGAATTCTCAGTCACAGTGCACCACACTATCAATCCTAGCAAAAGCACTAGGAAATAGGTGCTTGGGAATGGTGCTATCAGAAATGGGGAGTGGTGGTCTTGGGGATAGAGGAAAAGGGAAAGGAAATATAAAGTCCAGTGATTTGGAGGATGGAGTGGAGCAATAGAAAATGATGTCCGCAGCAACAGAACATGGTGATGGCACGAGAGAAACTAAAAGCAGCTGAGAGAGGGAGAAAAACACTAGAAGCAGTAAAGAGGATTGACAGGAGAGATAACTCAGAAGCAGTAATGAGGGAGCAGAAACTGAGAAGCCAGAAGCAGTATTTGTTGGGTTGGAAAGCTGGGGGGAGTGCTGGGGTTGGATGCCAGGCAGAGGAATATGGTTTTGAGGCAGGATCAAAAGAAGCTATGTATGACTCCAGCCAATTGAGGGCTTTCCCATGATTCCCAGTGATTTCAATTTTACTAGGGCTCCTTGAGCCGTTCCTTCACTGTCGCTGGGTCAAAATCCTAGAACTCCCTTCCTAACAGCACTGTGGGTATACCTACCCCAAATAGACTGCAGCGGTTCAAGAAGGCAGCTCACCACCACCTTCTCAAGGGCAATTAGGGATGGGCAATAAATGCTGGCCTGGCCAGTGATGCCCACATCCCATGAATGAATAAAAAAAAAAAAATCCTCAAACAATACTTCTCACCCTATGCCTTATTTGGGGAATTTAAGGTAAAAGTTTACTTTAAACTTTGATGGATATTCTAAGATATTTTGCTGTAATATTAGCAAGGTAAACTTTTGGATTCTATGCTAAAAATAAGATTATGTGTTACATCTCTTGGTAATATTTAATATTGTGATATCAAATTAGAAGTATATTTCATGTTAAATTCTTAATAAATATATAAAAGTTAAGAAATTGTCTCATGCAGTATTCTGTATACAACAACAAGAACCTCCTCCCTGTGTCTCTTTGGGTGGAGAGATATGTATTGAAGTGAGTTTCCCAGACACTTATAATATCTGGGATATTTATGACAGCCATAATTATTAAAAATAGGCTAACCGAAAGATAGTAATATTCTCTGTTAGTTTTCTTTGAGGGAAAGCTAGTTCAGTTCTTTGGACACAAGCAAGTGTCGATAAGAATTTGTCTGGTTTGAACTTAATTAAAGGAGATTCATAAAGATGTACCCGTGATTTGGTTTAGTCCCTATAAGGGGTTAAAGTCATAAATCACTTCAGACCCACTGCCATCTCCCAGCTATACTAAAAATGAATAGTGCCAATTAAAAGAGCAACTTGAATTTTGATGTATGTGTTCTTTAACATTGAAAAAAAACTGACAGATTGTGTTGACTGTTTCAACAATTTCCAAGGAATGTGGAATGTATTAGGCAGTGTTCATTAATTTCTGAAGGGCTCTTCAACAATCAAATGGCTGATTGAGGTTTAATTTATTGACGTGGTCAGGTTCTTTTTTATTGAAATAGAAAGTCAATTATCTTACAATTCATAAAGCAAAAATTGTAAGACATATGCATGCATAATCACACCATTACATAAATGCCACACTCCCCTTTCAAGCAAAGAACTAGGAGAGGGACAGCATGGGCTTTAGCAGAAAGAGAAAATCGTCTGCCACATCTTAGAGAATCTGTCAAGGCACAGGGTGGTTGAGGCCTTAGCCATATAGATCAGGAAGATCTAAGATTCAATCTCTGGGTTAGCAATGGGAAAATCAACCAAGATTATGGACCCTGGATGCCATTCAGTGTTGCTCTCCTGGATGTATTGTTGACATTGGGTGAGAACAAGATGGGGCTCAACTGTGATGGTACCTAAAGCCTTCTGATAAACACTATCTAGCCTTGTGCGGCCCCTTGAATGAGACATTGGAGATGTTAGTATCAGATAAAATTGGAGAAACAAATTTGGATAAGAAGAAAATCTAGATAGAAACTCCATGTGGCTTTTAAGGCGAAATCCAACACTGAGGTTTTTTTTTTCTCTTGTAACACACTGCTTAAAGCGTTATAATATCAGGAAAATAATTTTACTTGAACACTCCTTTAGCAATGCAGTACTACAGAAAATGAAACTCCATTGGCACTTACAAAATGAAATTTAGATTGTTCAAAGACATCTTTAATAGAAAAAAATGGTAGTCCCCAAATTGGTCACCATGGAAACTTACTCCCCAAATTGGCACAGTGGAGCTTAACTTGAAAGATGACACAGCTTCCTGAATAATGTCAAGAGCAGTGCTGTGCTGACTTTGTTGGAACTGAAACAAGAATCCCAAGTTTTCCATTGATTTCCTAATTACAAAAATTTATAACCAGACCAGTCAAAGGAAAATAAAATTCAAATGCAACTCTTAATGGTATAGAACCAAACAGGAAAATGCTAATTCAATGCTTTCTCAACAGGATTTTGAATAAATCCAGTCAAAAGTTTGAATATTTCTACAACTGAAGCCTTGTGAAAAATAGCATCACACTGTCTTACATCGTATGACAATCATAAGAACAAATAGCAGTATTTTCAGCCAGAGCCAGATTGGAGGCAGACAGGTGCTAAAAAATGCTCCACCAGCCAGCATGATAATTACACGACTCCGTCCCGCCTCCAGGCAATTTTTGTGGAGGCGGGATCGGTGGGGGAACAGGGGAGGCAGCAGGGCTATCCGCCCACATGTGGCATGCAGCCGATCAGGCTCACGTAAGGCCTATTATAGGAGGCCGCCTGAAATTTGCCAGTCGGCCTTCGGGTTCCTGCAGGCAGTGAGGGCAGGCTCCAGATGGCAGACTGGGGTGAGCAGGAGGTGGCACGTAGCAGTGTTCCAGGCAGGCCTAGAGGGCCTCCCAGCCTGCTTGGGTACAGGAGCAACCACAGGCCGCCCTTTAGAGGGGCTCCCCACACCCCACACTCATGGCCTGGCTGAGAAAAACATTTTTTAAATTTAGATTTGACGAAGTTGGAAAGAGAGTGCCTCCATCTTGAAGCACCCTCTCTCTTACTTACCTTCCATCACAGCCTACTGCTCCCTTCAAGCTGGAAGGCCTATAATTGGCTCTCAAAGTTCGAGAGCCTGCCTGGTGTATTTAATTGTACAGTGAGCCTGTCTCCATGCCAATTAAGGGAAACACCTCGTGAAAATCACAATGAGTTACTGTTTCCCCTCCAGGGAGCAGGTTTAAGTCGTGGAAACAGTTCCGACCAGTTTCCCGCCCCCGGAGGGAAGATCCTGCCCCAATACAAAAAGGGAAAGAAAACCAGTCATTTCTTGCAGGTGGTTCCCAGTCGGGACAGAAATAGGGATTTGCCAGTTGGTACCAATCTACAGAGAAACAATTACACACTAATTGACTTCAGGATGTTCTTATTTAGAGCAATCACACCTCATAGCCTTTAAGGGGTAGGCCAGTTAACACATAATTCCACCTTAACAGAATGATGTTTTGCATGCTACTTGGTCTAATACTCCTGCCTTCATAAAATAAAATATCCTCTGACTTACCATAAGCAATGCTGCAGGAGATCTGCTAATGATTAATTAGAAGGAACACAACCATATTGTGAGACACTTCACTAGTCAGGCTTCAATTAGATGGTGCCAAAGCCACAGCAGGTAATATAATTAATTGTTTATCATGTACGTGCAATGAATTTTTGCACAGTCTCCATCAACAATTAATGAGGCTGATTGTAGAAACATTCTATCTTCATAACTAACATCTTACAAATAAATTTGACAATTGAGTGGACAAATACAAACTTAAAAAACACGGTAATGAATGGAATATATCTAAACTGATTTTAAGATACTAACATAAATGTTACAGTTCAATTCTCTTTTGCTTTCTTGGGGGAGATTGAAACGTAAATTTATTTGCAGACTAAGGCAAATATGAATGAGGAAAGCTATTTGGCTCATTATGATGATGTTCATGTTTGCCCATACATGCCATAAAAGTAGTTTCAGGGAAGGTCAGAACCCAACATCTCTGGGCTCTATCTGTTTCGATTACTCCCGAAAAATCTTTATGATTCATGGACTTCTGTCTATTGCTTGTGCATGTGCTTTGTTGGTAATTGCTCTTCCAGGTAAGGATGTAGCAGTGTTGGATAAGTGCTTGACCAACTGATAAGCTGCCTACATTTAAGATAGACGGCTACCTGCAATTACAAATAACTTGAAAGCACCTGCATTAATACCAGGAATGCCATATGCTGAAGTCACAATGTGTTCATTACTGGCTGTGGTGTCGTGTCAATGGGGTGGCCCAAAATTGCCACGGACATTAATGGCACTTGACTCCTCCTGTGCGTGACACTACTGGAGTCCATCTTGTCACCCCATCCTCCAATCTGTCTCAGCAAGGAACAGCAGGTCTTCATGAGTTCTTTGATCAATTCTCAGATGGTTGGAACAAGCTGAAGCCGCCCTTGACTTGCTTTCTGAATGTTTAACCCCAAAATATCCATAATAGTATTGTTCATGAGGAATCTCCATGCATTTTATCATAAAGTATTCTGTATTGTATCCTGTATCTTTGATGATACAGCCTTTCATTTTCAGCTTAAGACTGATAGGGGATGAGTTTGGTATTGAAGGGAACAGGCATTGCCATTGTGCCCATCCAATCGCAGCTGCAAGAATCCTGAGTCACCTTGGTAGTTGAGTCTCACTTGCATTCAACCAGCAAACTGAGGGTGCTGAATGGGCACTCTGAGACAGTTCACCATTCCGGGAAGTCAGGAAATCAGCTGACTGGTAATACTAGTTGACCAACAGTATGGTCTTGGAGGTCGGGGGCAGCAGGTGTCAGAGGGGGAATGAAGGAAATCCAGGCGAGGCTCCTCCTACCCCTACAAAAATTAAGGGAAAAATTCTTCAGCTCCTAGCACAACTTGGCGCAAAAGATCCCCTCTGAAATTAATAATCTTAGTCCAGTAAAGGATTGAAACTTTTCTAAAAGTTGCAACAGGACTCCTGTCATCTCTCAGCTGGCAAGAGTTCTGTTAATGCCTGGAGGGCACAGCTGGCAGCAATCCTGGGAGTCACCAAGAGCTCCCCTTTCCTAGCCCCTTGATGTAGGAGGGTGGGTAATAGATCTATCCACAGATTCAAACCACATCTATTTGCTTATTCAAAAATGTAGTTCAGCTCTAAGCTATTCATTATATTTGGAGTGCATTTGATCTCTAGGTATTTTACATTTAATTTAGGCCACTCAAATAGGAGGGATCAATAGGCCACTGGAAACTAATTTCCAGATTGAGTGAGAATCTATAACCTATTTCAGTTTCTTTTATATTCTAATCCACTAAATTCATTAATTGGTTTCAATCATGAAAGGAGATCTCAGAGCAATTTACTCACAAATAAGAAAATACCGTCAGTGGAGAGTCTCACTTTGGTTCTTGTGGTTTCTCCAACACCAAGGCTATGAATTCTAAGGTTGCTACAAATAACAAGGATAAGCGTAAACAATAGTGTTCAGAGTTGAATTGTGAGCTTGAGGGTCGGGGGTTGTAGATCTGGGGAAGGTTGCAGAGATGGGAAGAGGTGAGACAATGAAGCAATTTAAATATGAGAATGAGAATTTTAAATTTTACTTGTTGGGGGACATGGAGCCAGTGTAGGTCAGTGAGGATAGGGGTGCTAGTAAAGCAGGACTAGATGCTAGATGAGGAATGGTGGCAGAATTTTGGAGGAACTAAAGTTTAAAGCTATTAATGTCTCCAATTCTACTGTGCTTGAATCATTTGGAATTTTGTGATAAGAATGTTAGAATCCGTTTGTTCTCAGAGAAACATTTCAAAACTGTGCGAATGGCCTCGATATTAACCACCTCCCTTCACCCTCCCAACACAACGGGAGATGGAGAGGCGCGGGTGTGGAGCAATGTTTAAAATGAAAAAATGGGGAACATGTCCCCAACCAGCTTCACAAACGTTGCCATTTTTATGGTGGTGGGTTTCATGGCATTCCCACCGTAGAGAGATTAGACACTTCAATAACATATTTAAATCAGACTCCCACAGCACAATCGGAAGCGTGATTTAAATTTTACAGTTGCTGAGCTGGTTTCCCAGAGGCTCAGGAAACCCACAGTATAAAGGAGAGGCCATCTTATGAGCCGAGGAATAGGAGTGCTCCCCACAGCCCCTCAAGGAAGCCTTCAGCCTTCCCTCTGCCGATCGCGGCCTCTCTCTCCCCACAGCTCTGATTGTCGCCCTCTGTTCAAGCTCCAAAGGCTCTCCCTCCAAGCTGCGTTCACAGGTGACCTCCCTCACCCTTAATTGTCAGGGACCGTCCCCAAGAATTCCTGATTGCGGCATCCTGCCGTTGGATTTCTCGCCCGGCAGCCAGCCAAGCTCTCCATTTGGCCAACTGGAAAAGAACTTCTACAGCAGAACTTCTACATCCCTTTGCAATTTACTTGGCTGTCTCCCGTCTCCCCAGGACCTTCCTCATGAACATCGGGGTTAATGTCTTTCAAGAAATTATTTAGGTCTTTGTCCACTTTCTGACATATGAGGCAGAATTTTAACCCCCCAACTCCCCGCTAAATGGGCAGATTTGGATCAGGTGGGAGGGTAAAGTGTTAAAAATCTGACTTCTGACCCTAACCCACCCATTTCTGGCTTTTGCTGAAGATTGTTAGCCTGGGTTGATCAAGAATAAAGTCAGTCTCATTTGTATTCACCATTTTGAATTTAAGTCTGGATGGCCAGGTTGCCCGAACCTCTGGAAACTCGGCAGCTAATCCCAGGAGGTAAGTGCCTTTCCACCTACTTGCTGGATCCAGTATGCTGCCTGGATGGCCCCCTGGAACTGGTCATCACCCCTGACGTTTCTGATCTCGCCCTGGCATTTGCTATGAGGCCTTTAACATCCCCCAAGCTCTCTGATCCCCCCCCACCAGGCCTCAGACCCTCTCCCCAAGGTCTCCAATCTCCCCCACCACCAGGCCTCTGACCATCCCTTCACCGGACCCCAGGATGCACCCCCCTGCACAACCCTCCTTCATCCTTCCCGAGACCCTGGGATCAGCTCCTCCACCCCACGAGGATGAGTCCGCCACCAGGGGGCAGACCTACCTGGTCCTGCGGCCACCTTTGAACTGCTCCCCTTCTGACTGGAAGCCAGGCCTTTCAGCCAAGCTGGCTTCCGGGCAGGGAACCTGTTGGCGACGTCATTTGAATATTGTGGAGTTAAAGCTCCATAATGTGCGCTGAAACCCTGATTTTCAAGTTCCCCAAACTCTACTGACCCCTGCGCATCCAGCGAGTCAGATGAGTTGAAATACAGCCCATAGCCTTATCTGTTAACAGGGATCCATGACGTGTAAGCTTCAATGTATTTGCCACACAATCAGTCTGCACTTCATTGCCAAATTGGACCCGAACACCTGAAGATTTCTATGCACCACCAATGGTAGCTACTGTATCAGTCACCATGACCATGAGATCTGGGACTCCCTACTTACTTTCAAAAGTCGTCTTTTCTTTTATTTATTTGCCGTATCCCCTAATTTCTTCTCTTTTCTCCCATTCAAAGTCCAGTTTTTTCTTCACACAGTGAAATGAGCTGATGTCTTTACACCATGCAATTCAATACAAATATCTTACTTATACATTATATTGATCTAGGAACATGCATGGTGTAACATCATTATCATCCTGTTATGCCAATTCACAGGGGAGTTAGAAACTAAAATGAGATCTACAAAGAAGTCGATAGGGATTGGGTTGAAAAGGAGTTATCACTTTTTCGCTCTGTGACTACGCACAATGAATCTCTTTTTTCTAATCAATATCACCACTTAAAGATTCTTAGCCTGGGTTGATCGTGAATAACGTATGAGGCTGCATTCTAGTTGCCTTACTACATGTGGTCAACTTCATGATTGAAAGAAGTCAGAGGACACTTGAACGAAGGATAGATCTTCGTTTGTACTTTGGGAGTACACAATTACTAATACAGCTTATTACCCAAATAATATAAACTTGATTGCCTCCACAGCGGTCATCAATGTGTCCTGCTTCCCCTAACACAGTGGTTGCAGGTTTCCCCTCAGTGGAGTGTGTACCCTTCCCACACTACAAAGATTAGAGGGTGTAAATTCCTGTGTATTTCTGCCCAGATACACCTGGTCTAGAATTTGCATTGCGGAGTAGGGAACCTGACACCCAGAACATTGCCGGGTCCTGAACCACTGCCCCAATTTTAAATGCAAAGGGCCTGATTTGCCTGGTGGCGAGTCCGGCACCCAGTTAGAGGTACCGGGAGTGGCCTGGTGGTGGGACCAGGTTACAGTGGGCTGTTTTAAAAAGCAAGCGACAGCCATGACCGAGCTTCCCGTTGCCTTCAGGGTTGAAGCAGCAGGGAGATTGGAGGGCCAGTGTTGGCATGGGCATGTGTCCCCAGGCAGCATCCTGTTTTTCTGATGCCTCCCTGGAGGCACTCATTGAAACAGTTGAGGTGAGGAGAGAGGTGTTCTTTCCGGCTTCAGGAAGGAGAAATCTGCCCAGTGAGACCTAGCGGGCTTGGATGGTGATGGCCACGAGGTCAGCAGCCAGACCCAAGAGAAGGATGTGAGCCCAGTGTAGGAAACGGTTCAATGACCTCTTGCGGTCTGGTAAGGTGAGTGGCCAGTGGCACCTGCCTGACTGGGCAACAACTCTCTAAGCACCAAAAAGCAAGTGAGTTGACCTCACAGAATGTCCATAGTTCTCCTTAACATTGTCAGGTCAAGTGTGCATTCACAACACTGAGACAGCAGCCACCCTCCCATATGGGGCAATGGTCAGATGGGGACATCACTGAGGGGAACATCAACCCACATGTATGTCATGCTGGAAAAGATGAGGGAGGGCAGCATACTGATGACTCATTCTCCTTTCATCCTGCAGGAGAAAAGAGCCCATAACGCTCGAGAGATGGCCAGAATGAGTGGTGGAGTGGCTGAACTCCACACTTGGACCCCAATGGAAGAGACGGCGCTGGAAATCACCAGGGTGTCCTCGAGGCATTCGGTTAGAGATGGCGAGATGGCAGTCTGTGAGCAACAGGGTCATTGGATAGGTCTTTCTTGAGGTGAAAGGCATGGAGGAGACCCCTGTCCAATGAGTGCTATGGATCTTAGACCATTGTCATCTGAGTGGATAGTTGTGCTGGGGCACTTGTTGAAAAGGACGAGTCCTCATTTCCATTGTCTTGTATTTCCCCCAGGTCCAGTTGCAGAGGGAGAGTTGAACCTGTTGAATTGGCGCTGCCATCCTCGGTGGCGGGGAGGACTCCATGAAACCTGCATCGTCACATCAAACCTTGACACCTTCCACCAGTGCAGACACACTCACCATGATTGGGCCCCAGATTAGCGTAGAAAGGGGATCACTGGATGAACCTCCCATCACGCATGAGTTGGTGGAGGAGGGTAAGTTAGAGTCAGCTATGGGCAGTACCCCTCGGAGGACAGAGGACATACACAGCGATGCTGGTGACACAACCAAGGAGGGTCTTCAAGAACCACAGACAGATAAGTTCCTGTTTATTGGATTTTCCTGAAGCCTTGAGGAGCTATGGGCTGGCAATGGAGGAGTCCATGTAGCACATGTGCTCTGTCATGACCAAGGGATTCGATTGCATGAACTCTTCCATTGAGAGATTGGGCAACCATATGCAGCACTACTCTGAGTGAGTGCAGGAGCAACATGCTGATGTGCACACAAAGAGTAAGACTCTGTGCTGCATAGACAGCTCAGTGTTGCTAATGGCATAGAGGTGCTGAGTGGATGCCAGCTGCATACCAGTCAGTGGCCTCAGCAGCCTGCAAGCGCACCAGGAAAGGGCTGAGATGGTCAAAGCGGCAGATGAAGAGGCCACCTCTCAGAATGCACTGGCATCATCCTTCGGCTCCTCGCCCCCTCTGACTCAGGAACTGTCTGTGTGCCAAGGCCCTGTGACTGAGGCAGCCCGTGCAATGATGCAGGCACGGCAGTCTGTGGAAAAGCCCCCAGAGGCACCTCTAAGATGATGACGGAAGCCACGGGCATCTCAGCCAGAGGCGGAGAGCAGGCTGCCTCCACCTCATCCCCTGTCACAGGGGGGAGAACTCCATAGAAGTGTTAGGGGAAGGAAAGCACCACGCCATTGAATTCAGTTAATGGGTTACCTGGGTGCTGTATATTTGTCTGTTCTTTTATTATCATCACAATATAACTTGCTTATGTTATTACTCTGATTATGTGTGTTATTAATGTTTCATCTCAGAAGGGGGACATGTGACTCCAGACCCACAGCAATGTGGTTGATTCTTAAATGCCCTCTGAAATGGCCTAGCAAGCCACTCAGTTGTATCGTAAGCCACCGACTGCAACATACCATCTAGGCCCGCAGCCGATCCCTGAATCAACCCGGTTGCATAGAAATTCAGGGAGACAGTGACCTTGACAGCTGCAGGTAGAGGATTGTGCTATGGGGGTCATGAGGCCTCAGGCCATTGTGCATTAGAGCACAAATGTCCTAGACCATCTGCCTGGATAGGTGTAGCCTCCTATGGCACTGGCGCTCTGTCATTTACAGGTATCTGACTCTTGGGCGGTAGACCCGATAGCTTCGGAACATGGGAGCAGGAGTAGGCCATTCAGCCCATCGAGCCTGCCCTGCCATTCAATACAATCATGGCTGATCTTCCACTTCAATGCCTTTTTCCCACACTATTCCTATCCCCTTATGTCATTTGTATGGGGTAGAGAATTCCAAAGATTCACAACCCTCTGAGTAAAGAAATTTCTCCTCATCTCGGTCCTAAGTGGCATCCCCCTTATTTTGAAATTGTGTCCGCTGGTTCTAGGATCCCCAACTAGGGCAAACATCGTTAGCTACATCTACCCTGTCTATCCCTTTAAGTATTTTGTAGGTTTCAATGAGATCACCTCTCATTCTTCGAAACTCTAGAGAATACAGGCCCAGTTTCCCCAATCTCTCTTCATAGGACAGGCTCGCCATCCCGGGAACAAGTCTGGTGAACCTTTGTTCCACTCCCTCTATGGCAATAATATCCTTCCTAAGGTAAGCGGACCTTTGTATCTGAATGCATGAAGCATTCGGAATAAAATTAATGAGTTAACAGCACAAATAGAGACAAATGGGTATGGTTTAGTGGCGATTACTGAGACGTGGTTGCAGGGAAACCAGCTTTGGGAATTGAATATCCAAGGGTACTCAGTATTTCAGAAGGATAGGCAGGAAGGAAAAGGAGGTGATGTAGCTTTGTTCGTGAAGGAAGAGATCAGTATTGTAGTGAGAAATGATATAGGCACTGGAAATCAAGACGTTGAATCAGTCTGGGTAGAAATAAGAAATAGCAATGCAACGAAGTCCCTGGTGGGAGTAATCTATAGGTCTCCAAACAGTAGTTCAACAGTGGGGCACAGTATAAACCAGGAAATAGTGGGGGCTTGTAAGAAAGGTACGGCAATAATCATGGGTGATTTTAATATGCATATAGACTGAATTAATCATATTGGCAAGGGGAGCCTCGAGGGAGAGTTCATTGAATGTATTAGAGATTGTTTTTTTGGAGCAATATGTTGTGGAACCAACCAGGGAGCAGACTATTCTAGATTTGGTATTGTGTAATGAGGTGGGATTAATTAGTGATCTCATAGTTAAGGATCCTCTAGGGAAGAGTGATCATAGCATGCTAGAATTTCAAATTCAGTTTGAGGGGGAGAGACTGGAGTCCCACACTAGCGTTCTGGAGTTAAACAAAGGTAATTACATAGGCATGAGGACAGATTTGACCCTAGTGGACTGGGCAGGAAGACTAAAAGGTAGGACAGTTGATGAGCAGTGGCAGATGTTTAAGGAGATATTCAAATCCTCCCAACTAAAATATATTCCAGAGAGGAAGAAAGATTGTAAGAGAGGGAAAAACATCCATGGCTAAGCAAGGAAGTTAAGAGTAACAAAGACAAAAGCTAAGGCATACCATATTGCAAAGATCAGTCGCAGACTGGAAGATTGGAAAACTTTTAAAGATCAACAAAGGGTTACTAAAAAAGTAATAGAAAGAGAAAAGGTAAATTATGAAAGAAAACTAGCGCAAAATATAAAAACATAGCAAAATCTTCTATATGTATATAAAAGGGAAGAGAGTAGCTAAAGTGAATGTTGATCCCTTAGAGGATGAGACTGGGGAGTTAATGGTGGGGAACACAGAAATGGTGGAGACACTAAATCAGTATTTTGCCTCAGTTTTCCCAGTGAAGGACACTAGTACCATCCCAATAGTAACAAGTAATGCAAAGGTTATAGGAAGGGAGGAACTTAGAACAATTATCATCACTAGGAAAAAAGTACTGAGCAAACTATTGGGATTGAAGGCAGACAAGTCCCCAGGGCCTAATGGCCTACATCCTAGGGTCTTAAAGGAAGTGGCAGCGGAGATAGTGGATCCATTGGTTATAATATTCCAAAATACCCTGGAAGCGGGAAAGGTTCCAGAGGATTGGAAAAATGCTAATATAACGCCCTTATTCAAAAAAGGAGGGAGGCAGAAAGTAGGAAACTATAGACCAGTTAGTTTAACATCTGTCATTGGGAAATTGTTAGAATCCATTATTAAGGAAGTAATAACAGGACGTTTAGAAAGTCAAAACGCAATCCATCAGAGTCAGCATGGTTTTATGAAGGGTAAATCGTGTTTGACCAATTTGCTAGAGTTCTTTGAAGATGTAACAAGTAAAGTGGATAATGGGGATCCTGTTGATGTAGTGGACTTCCAGAAGGCATTTGATAAGGTGCCGCACTAAAGGTTAATACACAAGGTAAGATCAGATGGGGTTAGGGGTACTTTATTAGCTTGGATAGAGGATTGGCTAACCAACAGAAAACAGAGACTTGGGATAAATGGGCCTTTTTCTGGTTGGCAAGATGTAACTCGTGGGATGCCACAGGGTTTGGTCCTCTGGCCCCAACTATTTACAATCTGTATTAATCACTTGGATGCAGGGATAGAAGGTACTATAGCCAAATTTGCAGATGACACTAAAATAGATGGGATAGTAAGTTGCAATAAAGAAATAAGAAATTTACAAATGGATATGGATAGGTTAGGTGAATGGGCCAAAATTTGGCAGATGGAGTTTAACATGGATAAGTGTGAGGTTATCCATTTTGGTTGGAAGAATAGAAAGGCAAATTATTATCTAAATGGAGAGAAACTTCAGAGTGCTTCGGTGCAGAGGGATCTGGGTGTCCTCGTGCATGAATCACAGAAAACTAGTATGCAGGTGCAGCAGGTAATAAGGAAGGCAAATGGAATGTTGGCATTTATTGCTAAAGGAATAGAGTATAAAAGTCGGGAAGTGTTGCTGCAACTGTACAAGGCATTAGTGAGACTGCACCTGGAATATTGCTTACAGTTTTGGTTCCCTTACTTGAGGAGGGATGTAGTTGCATTGGAGGCAGCGCAGAGGAGGTTCACTAGATTGATTCCAGAGATGAAGGGTTTGTCTTATGAAGAGAGATTGAGCAGTTTAGGCCTTTACTCTCTGGAGTTTAGAAGAATGAGAGGAGATCTAATTGAGGTATACAAGATGATTAAGGGGATTAACAAAGTAGACGTAGAGAGGATGTTTCCTCTGGTGGGGCAATCTAGAACAAGAGGTCATAGTTTTAGGATAAGGGGGAGCAGGTTTAAAACAGAGATGAGGAGAAATTACTTCTCTCGAAGGGTCGTGAATCTGTGGAATTCATGGAGTGCGGTGGATGCTGGGACATTGAGTAACGTTGAGGAAATAGACAGCTTTGTAATTAGTAAAGGGTTGAAGGGTTATGGAGAACGGGCAGGAAAATGGAGTTGAGGCCAAGATGAGATCAGCCATGATTGTATTGAATGATGGAGCAGGCTCGAGGGGCTGAATTGCCTACTCCTGCTCCTATTTCTTTTGTTCTTACAACTGCACACAATACTCCAAGTGCGGTCTAACCAAGGTTCTGTACAATTGAAGCAAGACTTCACTACTCCTGTACTCAAATCCTCTTGCGATGCAGGCTAACATACCAATAGCCTTCTTAATTGCTTGCTGCACCTGCATGTTAGCTTTCAGTGACTCATTGACAAGGACACCCAGTTCCCTATGTACATCTGCACTTTCTAATCTCTTACCATTTAAGAAATACTCAGCACATCTATTCCTCCTACCAAGGTGGATAACCTCACATTTTTCCACATTATATTCCATCTGCCACATTCTTGCCCACTCATTAAGTCTGTCCAAATCCCCTTGAAGCCGCTTTGCATCTTCCTCACAACACACATTCCCACCTAGTTTTGTGTTATCAGCGAACTTGGAAATACTACATTTGGCCCCCACATCCAAATCATTGATATATATTGTGAACAGCTAGGGCCCAAGCACTGATCCCTGTGGTATCCCACTAGTCACAGCCTGTCAACATGAGAATGTCCCTTTTATTCCTAATCTCTGCTTTCTGCCTGTTAACCAATCCTTAATCCATGACAGTATATTACCTCCTATCCCATGTGCTTTAATTTTGCTAACCAACCTCTTGTGGGGGACTTTATCAAAAGCATTCTGGGGTGGCACAGTGATGCAGTGGCTAGCACCGCAGCCTCATAGCTCCAGCAACCTGGGTTCAGTTTTGGGTATTGCCTGTGCGGAGTTTGCAAGTTCTCCCTGTGACTGCGTGGGTTTCCACCGGGTGCGCCGGTTTCCTCCCACAGCCAAGGACTTGCAGGTTGATAAGTAAATTGGCTGTTGTAAATTGCTCCAAGTGTAGGTAGGAGAATAGTGGGGATGTGGTAGAGAATATGGGGTTAAATGTAGGATTAGTATAAATGGGTGGCTGTTGGTTGGCACAGACCTGGTGGGCTGAAGGGCCTGTTTCAGTGCTGTATCTCAAAATATAATCCAAATATACAACATCCACCCACTCTCCTATATCAATTCTGTTAGTAACATCCTCAAAAAACTCCAACAGGTTCATCAAACATGATTTCCCATTCATAAATCCATGTTGACTATGCCCAATCAGATCATTATTATATTTATCACATCCTTTAGAATAGATTCTAGCATTTTCCCAATGACTGATGTAAGGCTAACAGGTCTGTAATTCCCTGTTTTCTCTCTCCCTCTCTTGTTAAATAGTGGGGTGCCATTTGCGACCTTCCAATCTGCAGGAACCGCTCCAGAATCTATAGAATTTTGGAAGATGATCACCAATGCATCTACTATCTCCATAACCACCTCTTTCAAAACACTGGGATGTAGAATATCAGGTCCTGGGGATTTATCAACCTTCAGCCCCATTAATTTCTCCAATACAACCTTCTAATACTAATTTCCTTCAATTCCTCATTCTCCCTAATCCCTTGAATCTCTAATTCTGGGAGATTTCTTGCATCTTCCTCAGTGAAGACAGGCACAAAGTAATCATTTAGCTTCTCTGCCATTTCTCTATTCCCCATTATAAATTGTCCTGACTCTGCCTGTAATGGACCAACATTTGTCTTAGCCAAACGTTTCCTTTTTACGTATCTAGAGAAGATTTTACAGTCCGTTTTTATATTTTCTACTAGTTTACATTCATATTCTATTCTCCCTTTCCTCATCAGTTTCTTCATCCTCCTTTGCTGTATTCTAAAATCCTCCCAATCCTCAGGTTTACTAGTATTTCTGGCAACTTTATAGGCCTTTTCTTTTAATCTTATATAATCCTTAACTTCCTTTGTTATCCACGGTTGACTGCCTTTACTTTTGAGGTTTTTGTACCTTGAAGGAATGTATAGTTGTTGTAAACTATGTAATAATTCTTTAAAGACTATACATTGCCTATGTACTGTCATACCTTTTAATGTATTTTCCCAATCCACCTCAGCCAATTTGCCCCTAAAACCTTCATAATTTCCTTTGTTCAAATTTAACACCCTGGCTTCAGATTGAACTACCTCACATTCCAACATAATGTAAGATTCTATCATATTATGGTCACTCATCCCTAAAAGTTCTTTTACAACAAGATTATTTATTAGCCCTTTCTCATTACGTAATACTAGATCTAAAATAACGTTTCTATAGTCGGCTCCTCAACATACTGCTCTAGAAAACCATCCTTAACACACTGTAGAAACTCATCCTCCACAGCATTGGTGCTCAGGGAGATTGCCCTTAACCCTCGTCTACTTGACATTCTGCATTCTAAGCCTAGTTGATGCTCGCCTTTGTTTCACCTGCCTTCTACTGTCGCTTGCTACTTTTCTACCTCCTGTTACCAGCTTTACTTCCTTCCAATTTGAGCTACCTCTCAGGTTCCCATCCCCTTAACAAGCTACTTTAAACCCTCCCCAACAGCACTAGCAAATCTCCCTGCAAGGATGTTAGTTCTGGTCCTGTTAAGGTGTAGCCCATCCATCTTGTACAGTTTCCACCTGCCCCAGACGGGGTCCTAATGCCTCAGTAATCTGATGCCCTTCCTCCTACACCAATTCTCCAGCCATGTGTTCAATATTTCAATCATCCTATTCCTATGCTCACCAGTACATGGCACTGAGAGTAATCCTGAGATTGCTGCTTTGGAGGTCCTGTATTTTAATTTCCTTCCTAACTCCCTAAAATCTGCTTTCAGGACCTCATCCTTCTTCCTACTATGTCATTGGTACCAATGTGGACCACAACCTCTGGCTGTTCACTCTCCCCCAGAAGGATGTTCTTCAGCCGCTCTGTGACATCCTTGACCCTGGCACCATCCTGGAGCCACGTTTACTGCCGCAGAAACACCTATCTGAACCCCTGATTATCGCATCCCCTATTACTATTGCTCTTCCACTCTTCTTCCTCCCCTCCTGTGCAGCTGAGCCACCCGTGGTGCCATGGACTTTGCTCTGGCTGCACTCCTCTGAAAAGGGCTTTAAAACTCTGGCGCCTAAAATTCGGGCGTAAAGCAAATACTTGGCATAAAAGATTGAGCAGGTTTGAACACGTGTGTTAAACCTGCAATTATGTTGCACCAGGATTTCCTCGATCTTTTACACCCATCTATCAATCATTGCGGCTGCACACATCTTGGCTAAGTAACATGGCACTGCCCCAGGTTTAACAGCTGTACATGTCCTGCAACTACATTGGCTCAAAACAACGTAAACTTAAATCCAGAATTTTAGGTACAGCAGGAAATTAGTCATTTTTGGGGGTTTTTTAAACTGTGATTTATTAAGCAACTATTTAAAATTAATTCTCACTGAGATTTACAAATTATTTTCTCTTTCTTTGAAGGCATTTTAATATATGCAGTAGGATCCCATTAAAAATTGATGCACTTCCACGATTGGATGTTTTTTTAAACATGTTGTGCTTAATGTGCATGAGTGATGGCTATTTGGCCAAAAACTCTAATTTTCACAACTAAAGCAGGAACATATGGTGTAAGGACCATGCTTTTCTTGGGGCACTGATTGTTTACACTGATATTCATTTCTGTTGAATTTTAGATTCTGGTGTATGCTTATGTGATCAGTAGGAAATTCAAGTCTAAATTGAAATTGGCAAAATAGGCTCACTCATGAATGGGGGTATTTTCCTGAGTAACTTTCCAATTGTATCCCTACAGAAAATTTCACCCCACGGTGTAGATGCAATTTGGCTCTAAATTTAATTCCTGAGATGGGGCTGCTGCAAAAGTGAGTGCTGGTGGCCCAGCTATTTGTGGTATTTATATTCTATGATACCATTCTGTGTGTTTTTCCTCCACTGGAAATCTAATTTGATATTTCGACAATATAAGGATCAGCATCTTTGAGACTCAAGACAATTATAGCTCTAAACAAAACACTCTCCTCCTTCACCCTGTTACATAAGCATGGTTCCCTGACCTCATGCACATTATAGTGGCCTGGAGCTGTCAATTGTGAATTTTAAAACTCATAATAAAAGCAAAATTTGTACCACAATATTAGCCTGCAGTAAACTGCAGAGAGTATAACAACAGAAGCTGTTTCCCAGAGGAAATAATGTTCAACCCCAAAACAGTAATATTCCAGCACACAGCAATCACTTTCACAGACTACAACCAGTTCAAACAGTGCTATTTCTGACTTGGTACTTTACCAGAGCACAAATAAAGAGATTATAAAGTGATTATGAAACATCCTCACAAATATTGTTCAATATTGCTAAATTTAATGTTAAGTAATGTCACTTTTCTAAAATCTGTTCACTCTTTAATGTACTTTAGAACATTAACTTGGAAGTTTTTTTTTAGCTGAAAGCTTAATGTGAAAACCAAATTAACAAATGACTGACTTGTGTATCTATAGGAAATGTCAAACTCTGAATGCTTTCCTTACATCATCCTATCACTTATAGAGTAATCGTTTAGTAGTACAGAACTTGAGTATTGCTGAAAATAGAGACATATTGTCGAAGCTTTCGTCTTGCACTCATCAAAACAATATCCTGATGAGTGCAAGACAAAAAGCTTTGACAACATGTCTCTATTTTCAGCAATACTTATAAAGTAGCACATTTTCCTTTGCTGACAATCTGGCTGTAGGACACACAGGTCTAATTCTAACTCAATTTCAAAGCACAGACATCCATTATTCTACAAACTGGAAACCAGTTATTGAACAACAAAAGAAGAAATTATATGCATTTATATAGCACCTTATATTAACCCCAGAGGGTACTAAAGTGCTTTACCACCAATGGATTATTTTTCAAGGGCAAAGTATGGCAGATGCAGGAAACCCAAGATAAAAAAGAGAAAATACTGGAAAACCTCAGCAGGTAAGGCAGCATCCTATGGACAGAAAAACCAAGTTAACATTACAGGTCGCCGACCTTTCATCAGAACTTTTCAGGTGTATTCACTGTTGTTATATACAAGTAAAATTCTCATCCTTGGATTTAAATGGACCAAGATTTTGATTGTCTTTCCTAATATTTCAATGTCCAATTTTACCTTTTACCTCCATGAAGCACCTTGGGACATTTTACTGCTTTAAAAGGTGCTGGTATTATGTAGGCAAATACAGCAAACAATTAGCATATAGCAAAGCCCCACAAGCACTAAAAGAACTCATGCTCTTTTTCAAACAGTGCCATGAGACGTCTTGCAACTACCTGAAGAGGTAGATGGGGTCTTAGTTTAATACCACTTCAACCAATGCAGCATTATTTTAGTACTGCACTGAAGCATCAGCCTAGGTTATAAGACCTGGGAAGACACAAAGGCAGAAGAATCACAAGATTGTTACAGCACAGCAGGAGGCCATTTGGCCCATTGTGTCCACACCGGCCCCCCCAAAAGGTCAACTCACTCACTGCCATTCCCCGCCTTGTCCCCGTAATCCTGCACATTCTTTCTTTCCAGATAACAGTCTAATTCTCTTTTGAATGCTTCAGTTGAATCTACCTCCACACACACGCAGGCAGTGCATTCCAGACACTAACCATTCGCTGTGTGAAAAAGTTTTTTCTCATATCACTTTTGCTTCTCTTACCCTTTACTTTCAATCTGTGCCCTCTCATTCTCGATCCTTTCACGAGTGGAAACAGTTTCTCTCTATTACTCTGTCCACAGAAAATGGAACATTTTAAGAATTCTGGCAAGGTAATAAGAATCAACAGTATCATCTACCAAATAGCTTGGGTGAGATTCTATGCAACAAAATATTGCCTGTAAATTAGTCCACATTTACTGGAATTAGACATGGCTCAATGATAGCACTCTCACCTCTGAGACTGGAAGGTTAAGGATTCAAGACCCACTCCAGCGACTTAAACCTAAAATCTAGGCTGACACTCCAGCGAAGAACTGAGGGAGTACTGTACTGTTGGTGGTGTTGTCTCTTGAATGAGATGTTGAACATGTGGTCCCTTCTGCCCTCTTAGGTGGACATAAAACAAAATCCCATGTCACTGTTTCAAAGAAGAGCAGGGAGTTCACCCCAGTGTTCTAGCCAATAGTTATCCCTCAACCAACATCACTTCAAAAAAAAATTATCTGGTCATGATTGCATTACTGTTTCTGGGAGCTTGCTGTGTGAAAATTGACTGCACGTTTTCTACAACAGTGATGAGACTTCAAAAAATTATTTAATTGGCTGTAAAATACAATGGGATGTCCTGCGGTTCTGAAAGAAGCTATATAAAATGCACTACTTTCTTTTCAGACCTCACACAACCTTACAGTTCTTTCATTAAATGCATTCCCATACCGCAGCAGGCCACAGCTGAAAGGCTGGTCATTTGTCATAGGATTCACACATCAAGCCATTGTAACACAAAAGGGGATCTGATAGTGCTAATACATTTTTCTTCCTGGTGGGGCCAGCACCCCATCCACTGACTTGTTCTTCTGATACAATTTGTGGCCTCAGATGCAGGTTGGTACCAAGATGTGCCCTTAGCACTGCAGATGAACACTGGAATCATGGAAATGGAGTGACCTTCCACTGGCACTGCAAACTCCATTGGAATCAGTGCCAGAGTTAACCAGCAGGTTGACACATGACACTTATGCCAGGATCTGCTCCCCTTGGATATTTGGTCCAATGGTCACTTATTGACCCAAAGGATTAGGCACATGACACCCATCAGCAGCACTATCTCCTTGAGAAAATACACCAAAGCATGACATTGGTCAGCTGTGTTATCCTTATCAGGAGGAAAGCGGGTGAAACACATTAGTTATGTTTCATTCATCTTTGAGCAGCACATTACCGGATATTGTATTGCTAGCTGAAAATGAGTCATACATCTAACTATTGAGGGTATTGGAGACCATACCAACCACTGGAGTTGCTGTCACTATGTTGCAAGTGTGTTGATATAGAGGTGAAGCTTTGCAGTGCTGACCTGAACTGGAGTAGCCATATAAATACCGTGGCTACAAGAGCAGGTCAGAGGCTAGGAAATCCTGAGGCGAGTAACTCACCTGCTGACTCCCCAAAGCCTGTCCACCATCTACAAGGCAGAAGTCAGGAGTGTGATGGAATACTCTCCACTTGCCTGGATGGGTGCAGCTCCAACAACACTCAAGAAGCTCAGCACCATCCAGGACAAAGCAGCCCGCTTGATTGGCACCCCATCTACAAACATTCACTCCCTCCACCACCGACACACAGTGACAGCAGTGTGTACCATCTACAAGATGCACTGCAGCAATGCACCAAGGCTCCTTAGACAGCACCTTCCAGACCCGTGACCTCTACCAATTAGAAGGACAAGGTCAGCAAATACATGGGAACACCACCACCTGCAAGTTCCCCTCCAAGTCACACACCATCCTGACTTGGAACTATATCGCCGTTCCTTCACTGTCGCTAGGTTAAAATCCTGGAACTCCCTTCCTAACAGCACTGTGGGTATACCTACCCCAAATGGACTGCAGCGGTTCAAGAAGGCAGCTCACCACCACCTTCTCAAGGGCAATTAAGGATGGGCAATAAATGCTGGCCTGGCCAGCGTCGCCCACATCCCATGAATGAATAAAGAAAGTTGAAGCAGTGATCTTCAATCATGGCCAATTGGGTATGTCAAGGCCTGTAGATAAGGTGTGAAGATTGCTGGTCTCCTCAGGATAAATTCTTTTTATCTTATACTACCGCAACTATACACTACCATATTTGGGGTACAAAAAAAAACAACCTGGCCTTAAAGGAGTGAAAAAGTCATTAAAAAAAAAACTAATAAAAGTTCCAAAAATATGAAAAAAAAGAAATGCAATACTCGACCAAAAATTTCCATACACAGCAGAACATAAGACACAAAGAATTTAAGATTTCTATCACATTGGAACTTCCCTTGCTCCCATTCCAAATGAACACACAAGGTAAAATGAGTAAATCCAGCACAAAATATGACTAAGCTGTGCTAGGTTTTTATTTAAGTACTTTAGTATCAAGCCTGGAGATTTACTGAGCCTAATGCATGAAATGGCACAAGTAATTTAACACATTAAATGCAGAAGAGTATTGAATTGCAGCTCAGAAAGAAATCAGCACCAGTCCTACTCTCCCAATTCAGCACTCCCTCTGCATCAGTTGTGCACCTGCTTTTCCACTGCACAGCACTACTCATTTGGCCCTTATTTCCAAGCCTGCTGTTAGTTACATCAGCAGAGAAAATCACCTTACTGCACCCTTAGTATATTTGAAGAAGGTAGGGAACTACTGGCCAACATTGCCCCTTCAATCAAAATTATGTCAACTGATCATGCATCCTGTGAGTGGGACAATGCTGCTTATAAATTGGCTGCCACTTTTGCCGACAACAGTCACTCCACTTCAAAATTATTAATTGCAAGTGAAGTGTTTTAGGATGGTACTGAAAGACAAGATAAGATGCTATAAAAGGCATATTGGCCTTTATTGCAAGGGGATTAGATTATAAGAATAAGGAAGTCTTAGTACAATTATACAGGGCTGCAGGCTTTGGTGGAAGGGAATTGGAGTACAAGAATAACAAAGTTTTTCCAGGACTTTGGTGAGACCACACCTGGAGTACTGTATGCAGTTTTGGTCTCCATATTTAAGGAAGGATATATTTGCATTGGAGATGGTACAGTGAAAGTTCACTAGATTAGTTCCTAGGATGAGAGGATTGTCCTATGATGAGAGGCTGAGTAAATTGGGTCTATACTGTCTGGAATTTAGAAGAATGAAAGGTGATCTAATTGAAACGTACAAGATTCTGAAAGGGCTTGATAGGGTAGACACTGGGAGGTTGTTTCCCCTGGCACAGTCTCAGGATAAGGGGACGATCATTTAGGACTGAGATGAGGAGACATTTCTTCACTCAACGGGTTGTGAATCTTTGGAATTCTCTACCCCAGAGAATCGTGGATGCTCCATCATCGAATATATTTAAGGCTGAGATAGACTGATATTTAGTCTCTCAGGGGATTAAGGGATATGGGAGCAGGTGGGAAAGTGGAGTTGAGGCCAAGAATCAGACATGATGTTATTGAATGGCAGAGCAGGCTCAAGGGCCTGTATGGTCAACTCCTGCTCCTATTTCCAATGTTCTTAAATGCAAGGTTTCTTTTAAAGGATTAAGTAACACTAAGATTGGACTTTAAAAAAAACAGGGGTTAGGAAACTTGGCATCAAAAGGGAGGCGGGAGCTGCCAGCTGCACGAGGTATGTGATTTTAAAGCACTCCTTGTGGGCCAGGAGGAGCAGGAGTGCCCACCCAGGCTCCACAAGGAAGCCTTCGGCCTCCCCTCTGCCGATCACGGCCCCTCTCTCCCCAAGCTCCAATGGCTTCTCCCTCCAACCCAAACAACCTCTCTTCCCCGCCCCCCGCTACGATGACCTCTTTCTCCCTCCAGATGGCTAATCTGTTCCCATCACCCCCTCAGCCCCAATCACTGACTTTACAACCCCTCCCAATAGCTGGGGTCCATTCCCAGGGGGTCTCCGCTACAGCCTCTTGCCACTGGTTTTCCTTCCTACCACTGGTGAGCCTGTTAATTTCAGCCTTGTCAGGTATTTTGGGCCACCTCCCCATAAATATTTGGGATATTGATTCAGGAAGAAGGTTTTATTTGCAGTTTCGGCCAGGTTTAGATTAAGCAGCCAGAGATGAAAGAACAATTCTTACATTTTGATGAGTTCTAATAGTGAAAACTATAGGCTATCAGAGCGATATTTCATTTAAAACGAATACTTGTAGAAACTTGAAAAATCTGAACCTTTAATTTTTCGACATGGAAGGTACCAAGGTGCAACCTTCATGGATAATTTGTAACTTGCAGCTCATTCATTTTGGTTGCTAATTATTTTCATGACATCAGTAGAATACATCTTGAGGTAGTTAACAATTTCACATATTATAAAAAAGGTTTTAATTTCACTGTGCAAAGTATCAACACAAGGCATTGTGAAAGTAATGTTAAAAACTGCATGAAAGAGCTATGAGAAGAATAGAGATTTCTAATTAAACAAAATATTATATTAAAACAGCTTGTCTAGCTTCCCCAAAGACCTCCCTTTGCTTCCCAGTCTAAGCAAAGTTAGTTAATTGCATCGACAGCATCAGATAGAATGTTACAATTGGGCTCCTTGACAGGCAGGAGAAAATAATTCAGTGTCCGCTCTCCGGTTTATGATCCAATGACCCCAGTAGGAAGGGTATGAGCAATATTTAACAGTAAGAAATCTGCCATAAACACAAGATACATTAACCTCTTTGACTCCATTTATTCGGACACAGGCATAAGACCGGATTCCAGCAGGATAGAGGATATCCAGTCCATGCCAAGCCCACAAGACAAAGACAACTTGCAAAGATTTCTTAGTTCCTTACATTTCAAATTTCTCCGAGAAATCTTTGATTCTACGGGAACTCCTCAGAAAGGAAACACCATTTCTGTGACATGAGGCCACCAGAAGGTGGTGGAGGCGGCGTCATTGAATATTTTGAAGGTGAAGGTAGATCGATTCTCATTAGGCAAGGAAATCAAAGGTTATCGAGGGTAGATGGGAGTGTGGAATTTGAGATGCAAACAGATCAGCCACAATCTTATTGAATGGTGGAGCAGGCCAGAGGGGCTGAAAGGCCTGCTTCTGCTCCTAATTTGTATCTTCGTATGCTGAAGCAGTCATTATCAATGGATGCATGTTTGCGGTACTACGATCCCAAGAAGGATACTGTTTTCAAAGTAGATGTCTCGCAAAAAGGCCTGGTAGCACGCTTGTTGCAGAATGGACGTCCAAATAGCCTTTAGTTCAAAAAGTTTATCCCCCATACAGGCCAACTATTCCAGTATAGAAAGAGAAACACTTGCACTGGTGTTCAAAATCACAAGGTTTCACACTTAACTCTTTGGGAAACACTTTGTAGTCGAATCATTAGCAATGATCTGGCAAAACCCACTGACTAGCGCACCTCCATGGCTACAAAGGCTGTTGATAAAAGTGTAAGGAAGTCAAGTGACTGTGAAGTCAAGTACAAACCAGGGAATCTCATGACAACCTTAAGCAGATTACCTAATCCAGGAAGTGGGAAGATGTTCCACATCCAAGTTGTCGAGGTTGACATCGAGCTACAGAATATATATTAGATCGATTCGATGCATTTCGAACAGAAGAAGACTGTGGAATTATGGGAAGAAACCTCAAAAGGCTCAGTCTTGAAGATGCTATGGCAATTCAGTATTAAAAGGATGACCTGACAGCATACAAGAGGTTCCTGCCAAGCTCAAAACCTTCTGGCCATACTGGGATGAGTTGGGCATTTCTAACAGTGTTATCTTCAAAGGCAGGCAGATAATAGTTCTGCAGATGCTTCATCTTGACATCCTCTCACAGTTACATAACAGGTGACATTGAGCAAGTGGTAAAGTCATGAATAAAGCAGCACCAACCATGCCAGCATAAAGTGCCAGTCCTCCTCATGAGATCCCATCTTTGGTCAAGGATGGCAATCAATCTCTTCATAATCAAAGGCGACAATTACTTGTTGATGACTGATTACTCCTCTAAATTTCTGGCACTACGTCAATTAAGGGACACTTCGAGAACATCAGTTGCCAATACCATCAGTGCAATTATCAGCTTGTTTGTTCCCCCGGAATTCTCCTCAATACAAGATAGGCTCCTAGCAAAACAAGATAAGGTGAAGACGATGCACAATAAGCAGACAGGTATGGAATTACCACCGTTACAGATAGGGCAGAAAGTCAGGGTAATTAATACACAAGAAAAAGTGTGGTTCCCTGTAGAAGTGTCCAAAGTCTGCAACGAATCAAGATCTTTTGAAAATATCACTCCCAATGGAGCAGTGCTGAGAAGGAATCGCAGTCTGCTAAGAGAGCTAGCTGACAACACTCTACCTGACAATCCATTGCATCAAGAACATGATCACATTCAGATCAACAGAACATAGCAAGAGAAAATGACCAATGTAACCATCGAACACAGGATGACTGTCAGAACACACACAAAAGTCAAGCAAAGAAAGCTGATAAGTCTAGCTCTCCATCAAGCTACACTGTGACAAAATCAGGTTGAGTCACTAGATTGCCTGTGCAGTTCAGAGACACTTAACTAAAGAACATTAGAGTCAATGCATGTGTAAATATTTTTGAAAGTCATTTCATTCCATTATGGACATAGTTATACTTTGTGTATTTCCGTTTGTCGAAAGGGGGAGTTGTGATATCGCTTTAAAAATGTAAATACTCCACACAGTTTCACAGGAAGTGATGTCAGTCAGCATGTGATCAATCAGTTGGAGTTGAGCAAGACACCTAGACATGTGTAAGGAGCTCTCTTGTAAATGTGTTACTATACAAATAAAAAATCCACAGTCTATGGCCACTCAAATCAAGATTGTTTGGTTTCTTATTACTATATAAAAGCAATAATGCAACATGTACCAGAGAATGCTTGACATGAAATGTAAATGTACATTGTAAATATAATGGCAAGTATAGCGAGGCCACGTACTGTATTAAAAAAAACTGATCTGAATTGCACTTTATGGAATATCAAATTTGAACTGTTATGTAATGTACTTCTATGAATTTTATGAATAAAGTATATTTTTGGAAAAAAATTGTAATCTGTAACATATTCTGAAGTTGCATATGTTCAATGAAAGACATTGACTATGCATATACCACAGAGTCAGATGGATAAGTCCTGCGCACCCCTGCTCCACCTGTCCCCGCAATACATCCAAAAATGTACGCACTCAAATTTCCAGGCCCATCTCTCATTTTGGCAGTGCAAAGACTGTGTGTTCTGTAATTAGAGCTGTTGTCATTATTTAACAATCGTTGATAAGTATCAGGATTTAATTTCCTCCTTATACCATTTTTAGCATGCTGGTTCATCATTAAATTCCTGTTAGTGCTATTTTCACTGAACAATTAACCCATTTCTTTTAAACAGGTTAACAGTTGTCTTAAAATAGAACAGACAGAAATTTAATATGAACCAGAGTATTATGCAGTGGTGGCCTAGGGGTGGGGGTGTGGCAATGAGCACAACTCCTTGCTTATATCACTGCTTAAATACTGTCACTACTTGGGAGGATACTGCAAAAACAGCATATAACAAGGGAGCGTGTAGCAACTAGGCAACATATACAAGGAAGATAAGATAAAACCCATTTTCTCTACTGCTTACCAATTCTGAAGCTGTTCTTTCTACATTTGTTTTGAATGTGTGAAAATAGCTTTCCACTGGAACAGCCAGATTGTTATGTTGCAAGTCAATAAATTCCTGTGGGATTGAAGGTAGCCAACACTCCTTGATATACAAAAGACCCTTTAATGTTTTTGACAACTTCTTTCATTGACCACTTGTAAATTCAGATGTTACTTCAGACATATCTGAAAGTGCTTTTAATCTCCTGGTTACCTGGCACACCCTCCGTGAGCTTTAATAATTGCTTAATTGTTACCAATTTATCTTTCATACAGTGATTCATTTTAGACTATTGCCTGCTGCGCTGTTTTCAGGTCTTCCTTGTCTCAGATATTGCACTTGAACTGCATGCAGCTCTCCTTCCAAACATTATGTTCTCCTTTCGCCTGTAAAATGTTTTTTTTAAATAAATCCCCTCTTGATATTCGCATATCATTGATATCATTATACTACAGGTGCGCAGAGGAAAAGAGCAACTATTCACAAGTAAAATGTCTGCAATTGCTTGTGACATTGCATGCAGATTTAAATTTGCATGCAATGTGAGAAACGTTACACTCCAAATACAAGTGATACTAAATAATCACCTTTTCATTTTTCTTCCACTACCACACATTTCCTCTCCTCCAGAAAGCTCTCATTCTTCCTATAGCTCTCTGTTACCTTGCTTAAGTGTCAATTATTTCCTTATAAACCCAGACAGTAAATGTCAGTAGACTATTCAACTGTGGGGGCTTCACAGGCAGAGCCCAATCCTCTCCATGTCGTCACTTTATAGTAGGGGTCACTGCCAAACAATTAGAACTGGAAACCCTGGTTGATGTTTCCCCTCCCTAAGCCAAGAACTTTGAGATTCACTGCCACCCTGGCTGAGGTCAGCTCAATCAGCACAGACCAGGGATTAAATCTGGGAACTACTTATTGTGTTTGGCTAAATAAATCACTGAGTGGGGTACTTACCCACCAAGTATTGGCGTGGCTCTATTTTTCATTTATGCTTCATCAGCTGTTTCATAGCAGCAAGAACATCTTTAACCAAGACTGTCTGACAATTTAAGCCAATCTATTTGAAATAGTCTCGGACCTGAACTATACCTGCCATCTCATAATAGCCCTCAATCTATTCTCATTCGAGAAACATATCGAACTTCCTCTTGAACGCATTTATTCGAATCTCCGTATCCCAGGTCCATGCAAGGATGTGGGATTTGCAACAGTCCTTTTTTGAATGGAGACTAGCTCTCAATCATTTAATTTAAAAGATCGTCAATGTAACAACTTTAAATTAGATCTCATTGGTGCTAATCCAGACTTCTTTTTAATTCCCATTTCTATTCACTCTGAAATCTCCATTCTCAAGTCAGTCAATGATCCATAAACGATCCATCTTTAATTAATAATTACATCAATTTAATACATATAAGCAGGTCACTCCTGGATTTGCTTAAATGAGTTGGAGGATATGGGTCTGCATTTTAAGAGTCCGCTGCCGAAGTCGGCGACAGACGTCAAAAAACATGCCCCGCCCACATGGACACCGCATCACGGAAACATCGCGATTTCAAACGCGGCGGATCATTTGCATGGCCGCTGCTCTTGCCCCTCGCCATCACGTGGAGGGAGCGGGCCAGCCGTCGCAGGCAATGGACATCTCGCCCCAATGCGCAGGCGCCATTTTTAAAGGGCTTACATGCCTTATGGGAGATTTTAAAATTAAAGGGCCAGGTCAGTTCAAAGACCAAAAAAAGAATTAAATTACCATTAAATTCATTCCCACCACCAACCGCCACCCCCGACCCCACCACCCCACTGGCATTTCAAAATATTCCTGCCCTTTTCCCCCTCCGGAATTTGTTTATTAAGAATTTGACCTTCCCCACCCCAAAAGTCCGGCACCTTTGCTTTTTACCCCTTCCCATCACCACCAACCTCCCCCCCCCCCCCCCCCCACCGACCAATCCACAGTGATGTCACCCTACTCGTCCCCTCCTGCACAGCGAAACAATCCTCCTCCCCCCTCCCCACAGGCGTCATGGGGATTCGAAGGCGAAGTATTGTCGGCCACCCGAATGAAGATCAGTGCAGCAATCAAAGAGGTGACGGGACCCTCATTAAATCTGGTATGTAAATTAGTTTACATATTTAAATGGGGGTCTCATTATCGAGCGGCGGGGCAGCCACCACGAGGCCTCGTTGCCCCCACCAAGAACGGCACGGGGCCTGTCGCCTTTGGGGTCATTGGCAGGCCTCTGCCGCACCAATCTTCACTGCCCATCCCACCCACCCCCCCCAGGCCAACATTCCCGACGGCAGTGGGGCTTTAAAATCCAGCCCATGGTATAAGTTTAGTTTATGATATACACTGGAAAAAAGATGAAATGTGGCAAACACAGCTAGAATTTGGAAAGCAGTTTGCAAGAGGTGCTCAGAGATGACAAAATGATACGATGTTTTTCATTTGCTTTCTAGGGAATTTGAAGAAGTCAGAAAACCATAGCAGACATTTTATGTAAAGGCACATATTATAACATGCATTGTATGCAAGTATTTTAATATTTTACTAGCTGATTCCCTGAGTGCAACTGTAACCTAACCCATCTCTCAGGAAATCGGGTACAATATTGGTTTAAGACCCTGCCCAATTTTTCTCTCTATTAAAGTTAACAGAGAATCATATTGGGTGGGGTGTAAAACCAGCATTCCATCCGATCCCATGGGTTTCCCACCCAGTGAGTTAGGTTAAACTTACCCCTCTGCCCCAAGTAATTACTCACAGATAGTTTATGGTCTGAAACATGGTTGTGACACTTAGCTGCTGAGAAGGGGTTGTGCTTAAGAATAGTGTTCAGTTACTCCCTGTGAGAGGTCGTCTATATCTTGTTACGGTCAAGTGAGGAAGGTCAAAGGGCTGCCCTCTTTTCCCTCTCCTTGTTTGACCACAACAGGTTTAATTCTTTCTTAAAGTGGATGTACTGGCCAATGCAGTCGTTGTTTGATTACTTACTTGCTATGATCGTAACAATAACTAATTGAACAGGTTTTCTTGAGTTAACAAAGAAAGAGGTAAACTTTATTGTACCTAAACCAAACTAATAAAATAATAAACAATGCACCAACTTTCACTGTCACACGCACACTAGAGCTTTACACAAACACAAATAGGTTACAGAGTGGGGAAAGGTAGTTAGAGTCCATAAAAATAAAGATATACAGTCTGTGAAGTTTGATGATTTAGCTGACTTCTAGATGAATTCAGTAGTCCTGAGGCTTTTAGTTTGAAGAGGTGGAACTGGTTCAGTTTGAATCTTGGAGACAACGATGTGGATGATTTTCTCCAATGGGGTTTCTGATTGTAGCTGGAGTATGCAAAGGTGGTCAGTCAACAAGCAGGATTTGAAAACTTTCAAACTGGAATGGAGAGGAAGAGAGAGAAAGGGACCCACACTTAGGGTCTGCTCATGTGTGAGTCCAGTTGCTTCTCCTCTGCTGCAGAGGAAAACACCAGCTGAAAACCACAGATGGGGAGGAGCTTGGCACATGACAGTCACTCAGTGATTCAAACATAGCAGTGAGCAGTATTTCTCTGCTTGCTGAAAAGAACAGGTTCCTGGGTCTTGGTTCCTGCTGGGAAATACGCAGATATTTCATCTCCCTCCTCACTGTCCTTTGCAACATAGGATACAATGTAGCAGATCAGGTGATCACCTTAAGCTGCCAGCAAAGGCATCCTTTTAGCTGGTCTTTTTAAATGTGTTTTAAAAGGAATATAAATTGAGATCTCCAGTCAGTGGACCAAAGAAAATTATCATTCAACAAAACACATTGGCGTAACACCTCCCCATCATGCGAAATGAAATGTAACAAAGGAACATTTCATTATGAGGCCAAAATGTTTTTTTTTAAAACTGTACACACACACTCATCAGTCTCACTGTCATCTGGGATTGTGCACAAGCACAGCTGGGGAACTCCAACTACTTTGGACTCAATCAGCTTGTGCCCCAGAATACACTGGATTTCCTTGCGTACTTCTATGATATCTTCGTTTTCCAGTTTCTCTATATCAGTGATCTCAACCCTGAATTCAAAGTTGTTCATGACTTTGTGAAAATCATCCAGTGCTTTTTGTACATTGTTTTTTCTCCGCTCCACCAGGCCATCAGCTTGCTTTGCAGAGCACTTTACAAACCAATTGTCACCAATTAAAACTGTAACTTCAAACAGTTCTGATGAAAGGTCACTGACCTGAAACGTTAACTCTGCTTCTCTCTCCACGGATGCTGCCAGACCTGCTGAGTATTTCCAGCACTTTCTGTTTTTTATTAAAGTTGTAAGCCTGCCTTGAAGTGCTTCATAGTCATTTAACCCAGTGCTGGAATCTTTCCCTTGCAGCTTGAGATCACTTATCAATTTTGTTCTGCATCTCGTCCTGCTGTCCCAGCTCATCCAGCCTGGTCTACAATTCCTCCTCAGGTAGGATAATTGACTTGCAGTCACCACCACCATCACTACCCTCCAATACTGCCACAAAAACCTTTTTGGGCTCAGGATTTTCCTTTGGCTGCTGAGCTTTCCTGTGTCTCCCTTCAGGATTTAAATGTTTAATTTCTAGGTCTTCAGTCTGATTTCCTCCCGAACCTGGGTCATTTTCCTGGGACCTAGGTGATAGGGATTTTGTTTTATGGGAGGGGTCTCTCCCACACCCAGATCGTGTAGGGTTAGGGTATTGCACCCTGGTTTGTCCATGCAGATCACTTTAAATGAGGTGAGCAACCTTGTTAGGTCTCCTCCGTGTTCAGCGCTTAAATAGGAGAGCACGGTGTCTAATTTTCTTAACATTTCAGTGTTAGCTAACTGGATGGCAGAGGGTTCGATTTGGGAATCCTCCAGTCCGCCATCACGCTCATCCTCACTGTCCCTTTCACCCTCCTCTTTCCTGACTACCTAACAGACTTGTTCTTGTTTTTCCCCTTCCCAGCTGTAATACCATTTTAACATGTTGATGTGGCACAGCCTTTGCTTTTTCCAACAATCTGGGTTGTCAATTATATAATTCACCTGACTAATTCACTTTACTACTCTGGACGGGCCACTGAACTGGGATTTCAATGGTTCTCTCTGTATTGGTAATAGCACTAACACATGGTCTCCGGGCTGAAATGTTCTGGCCTTGGCATGTTTATCCGCCTGCCTTTTCATAGTTGTCTGGGAGGTTTTTAGGTGTTCCTGAGCCACCGCACATGCTCTCGTGAGGCGTTCTCGGAATATGGAGATGTGGTCTAACAGGGAAGATGTGTCCCTGGGTCCCAAAAACCTCTCCTTGATTAGTTTTAGAGGACCTCTCACCTCATCCATAAACTAATTCAAAGGGACTAAAGCCAGTGGACTCATTGGGTGAGTCCCTGGTAGCAAACAGAAGAAATCCTAGCCCTTTGTCCCAGTCATGGGGGTACTCATAGCAGTATGCTCTGATCATTGTCTTTAGGGTCTGGTGGTACCGCTCCAAAGCCCCTTGAGACTGTGGGTGGTAGGCTGAGGACTTTAGCTGGGTTGTGCCCAGATTACCCAGGACCTTTTGAAAAAAACTGGACATAAAATATGTGCCCTGATCTGACTGGCTCTCAGTTGGCAGCCCATATCGTGTGAAGAATTGGTTTAGTTCCTCCACCACTACCTTTGCCGAGATAGTTCTTAGAAGGATGGCCTCTGAGAATCAGGTAGCCAGATCCATATTGGTGGGAAGATACAAATAGCCCCCTTCTGTTTTTGGCAGGGGTCCGACACAATCTGCCAGCACTCTGCTGAATGGCTCCCCAACAGCCGTTATGGGAATTAGGGGTGCAGGTTTTATTGCAGGTTGAGACTTCCCCACAACCTGGCACGTGTGGCAAGTCTTGCAGAACTCCACTACATCCTTGTGGAATTTTGGCCAATGAAAATGCTGTCTGATGCAGGCTTGGGTTTTTCTGATACCGACATGTCCAGCCATTGGAATCTCATGGGCTATTCTCAATATTCCCCTATGGTACCTCGACGGCACCACTACCTGGTGAACCACTGTTCTCTCTTTGTCCGCAGGTCTGTGAGGAGGTCTCCACTTCCTCATCAGCACCTCATTCTTTAAATAGTTGCACTCTGGAACTCCCTCTGCTTCAACTTCAGTTTGGCCAGTCTGTGCTAACTTTTTTTAACCCTGGGTTGGCTTGCTAAGCCTTGACCAATGAAGACCTATTTAACCCATCCTTTGGGTCCTCTAACTTCCCAAAGAAGGTTTCAGATAACCAGACAATAGGGTTATCTGTCTGCACTGCGAGCTCAGCCTCCTCTGAGGGAGGTTGTTTGGCCATGGACCAGGTCACACAGAAAGGAAAAATGCCAGGGACGTTTTCCTGTAACTGCTCTGTCTCCCTGACCTCTTTCAGTCTCTCTAAAACCACAGGGGAAGCTGCCACCTTTGCCCCACCAAATCATTACCCAGGAGCAAGTCCACAGATAAACTCGGGACAATCCCCACGGTTACCAGTTCTGAAACAATGTCGCACTCCGGGTGCATCCTGTATAAAGATATGAGCATATAATTTCCTCCAATACTGTTTACTAGCACTCTAGCATTCAATGCACTCTCTGGGGGAAAGGTCATGCCTTTTCCCAGCAGAAGGGATTGAGTGGCCCCGATATCCCGAAGTATGACGATGGGTTTACTCGAGGGGTATGGGGTCACTTTTCCTCTGTACACAAAATCCTGGTAACTCTCAGGGATTTTGTTAAGTTTTCTCACACTCTCTGGAGTGGGTTTACTGGGTTTTACTGCCACAGTTAAAGCCACAGCCTGCTTTCCATCAGAGCCCCTTTTCCTGCACTGGTCTGGTGTACCCTGACTAAAGCTATGGGTTTTCCCCATAACTTCCAGCAGTCAGCTGGAAGGTGACCTTCCTTATTACAATGGAAACATACAGGCTTTCAGGCATCAATCCTGCTCTCAGCACCTTCCTTTTTAGCCTGAGGAGAGTACCCTATGTTTCTAGCTCTCCCTTCTCACTCATGGCTGTTCATTCAAAATAGCAGTGAGCAGTATTTCTCTGCTTGCTGAAAAGAACAGGTAGTTCCTTTAAACTTCCTGGGCCTTCTTTTTTGCTGGGAAATGCACAGGTATTTCATCTCCCTCCTCACAGTCATTTGCAATGTAGGATACAATGTAACAGATTAGGTGATCATCTTAAGCTGCCAGCAAAGGCACCCTTTTAGCTGGTCTTTTTAAATGTTTTTTAAAAATATATAAATTCAGATCTTCAGTCAGTGGACCAAAGAAAATTATCATTCAACAAAACACATTGGCGTTACAATCTGCACATCTTGAAATGAGTGGTTTCTGTAGATTAGCCACTGCTAATAAATCTATGACTCCTGTACTTTCGGGGAGCAAAGGCATGGAAAGACAAGGGTTATGAAAGTCAGAAAAATCAGCAAGAAATAATTGGCTTCCATTCTCCTTTCTATGAATACATTTAGCATGTGAAGTGTGACAAACACACACGTCTCTTCTAATCTCTTGTATGCTCCATATCTATTTAGAAGCAATATCTTAACATTGAAAATAAAAAGGTGGCTATCGCATTCAGAAAGCACGTGCCCCTTCCCAGTTCATTTGTTACATGCAGCTTTTAACTGTAAATAAGAGAATACAGTGATTGATTTGCTGAGAGAGAACCTATTATAAAGATCAATAGAGATCATCCATTTTACCTCCTGAAGTAAATCTTTTACCCTTTTTAATCCAACTCTTAAACTAAATGGATTCCTACTAATCTCAGATAATGAGTCATGCAACTATCCATCAGAATTGGCACTCAGGCATCCTATAGTGGTTTCTTTGTTTGATACTACTGGGTGTCCAGTTATCCATTGGTATTATCTCTCTATATATGATGAAATCTGGCAGAATATAAATGCAACTCCCTTGACTTCTTCATACAAAGGATTGTGTCAATGAGCAATGCCCAGGAGACTATAAATACAAAATCGATTCATTTATTAAAAGGAAGATATTGTTGGCATCCTTCCATCTACGAAAGATGATGGACACGCAGCAAAAAATCCATTTAGGTGGGGTGTCTTCTCTTGGTGCACCTTTGCTGATGTCTGTGAAGACCAATCCTTGAATGGCAGGTTCTGTTGCAAGTGCCAGAGGTGAAGCTGCCAAGTGACGTTGTTGTCACAAGAGCTTTGTTTTTTTTATTGAAAGCTGAGAGTTCTGTGTACTTTTAAAAGACTGAGAAAAAAAAGACTTTCTGTGAACAGTGAATGCTGAGGCTTGATGTTTGAAGACTGCAGACTGCAAGCAACCAAGAAGATTTATGACTATTTTGTGACTTGACTGTTGAAAGTTTAGTTTCATTTTGGGATTAAAAGAGACCAGTGAACTCTATAAGCCGCAGGCTTTGAAATTTTTGTTTTGCCCTTCCTGGGAAGAGAGGAAGACCCAGAAAGTGTTACGACTCTCTGCAAAAGAAGCTTTGCATCTCTTAGAAAGAAATTCCAAATTTAAGTTGTGGTTTTGATCTGCCTGAAGAGAGAGAAAAGGCCCAGAAAAAGAGGAGTTGCTATTCTCTGTGGAGGAACACTGCTTTGCAGAGAGGAAGCCTTGTATTTCGGGTGTGGCAGATTACTGTTGCCTCCAGTCTCTGAAGAATCCCTGCCTCAAGAGTGATTCCTATTGCCTTGTGTGTTTTGGGATATCTTGAAATCTCAAGAAAGCTTCTATTGCTAGACTGATACTTCAAAATCCAAGTACATCTGTTGCTGCAACCCTGATGGAAGACCATGTGTGACGCCTGCTGCAGATGAATTGCCTTGAATACCTACCCATCATAGACTGTTCATTAATCTCGCATGGAGAGATTTCGAGTGGCATCCGACTATTGGACTCTGGTACACCTCACCAATCCAGAAATATCTTACCAGACCGATATAACCAATCATTTTATTATTCCGAAGAAACAGCTGTAATTCAAAACATCCTTTTAAAACCTTTTAACCGTTGAATTTTGAATGTATGTATGTGCATGAGGGTTAGGAAGAATAAAGAATTATAAAATCTTTTCAAATATATAGATTTATCCCATTATTGTTTAATATTTAGTTTATTAATAAGTAGTTAATTTTGTTGTTGTTTAAAGAAACCTAGGTTGGCATGCTTTATTCTGGGGGATAAATAAAGTTTTTAATTTGGCTTTTTTTCGGTAGGTGAGAAACTTTATTAATATGCTGTGACCTGTGGAGTAGTGGGACTGAATTAACAGTGCATTACTCTGGCGGCGCAGTGGTTAGCACCGCAGCCTCACAGCTCCAGCGACCCGGGTTCAATTCTGGGTACTGCCTGTGTGGAGTTTGCAAGTTCTCCCTGTGTCTGCGTGGGTTTCCTCCGGGTGCTCCGGTTTCCTCCCACATGCCAAAAGACTTGCAGGGTGATTGGTTAATTGGCCATTATAAATTGCCCCTAGTATAGGTAGGTGGTAGGGAAATATAGGGACAGGTTGGGATGTGGTAGGAATATGGAATTAGTGTAGGATTAGTATAAATGGGTGGTTGATGGTCGGCAAAGACTCGGTGGGCCGAAGGGCCTGTTTCAGTGCTGTATCTCTAAACTAAACTAAGCTACTCCTGCCTTGGTCGTAACACTGTAAGTTGTTATTTTCACCATTGGCGCCTGTTGCCAAGCTCCTGTAGCCACTGGTCGTCATGGTAATGCACGCCAGACCAAAGTTTGTGTCGCCATTTCCATCTTTTGCCAGCTTGCAAGAATTCTTTAAATGGAGCTTTGGGAGCCCACTGGTTAACTGCCCTGGCTACCTCACATGCAGGAGGTCCTTGGGTATGCGACTGTCTTCCAACCTGTCTGATCCAACGAAGCCACCTCTGTTTGATTAGTGCCACCACACTTGAGCATGCTACCTTTGAGAGAACTGCCACATTTGTGATTTTGTCCTGCCAGGATATACCCATAATGCGCTGCAGACAACGAAGATGGAAATTATTGAGCTTCTTTTCCTGGTAGCTGTAAGTCTCCCAGGTTTCATAGTGATACAGTAAGGTGCTAAGAACCACAGGCCTTATAAACCATAGATTGGTCCTAAGGGTCAGCTTGGTGAGATACAAACCATGAAATGATCTGATAATCATTGTGTGAAAATGGCAGATTTCCATCAAATAGCTTGAGATTTGGGGCAAGCCTCGGCGACGCCAGAGTTCCACCTCTTTTTAACTGCATAGTAAATTCCACTGGAAGTAGGGGTGGATATGAGAAACAGCCTCACCAAACAGCACAATGTGTGGAAATGACAGGATATTGCTTTACTGCTGATAAAATTCATTTGTGAGCCAGGGCTGTCTTTTCAGAGGAATGCTTAAGAATTAGCTACATTATCAAAAAGAAGGAGGCATTAGTGAACATTTAATGAACAGTGTAGGAGTTACAATTTTATGGTGGTTTTGCATTCAATTTCCAATTTTATTCTGTACAATGTATCAGTCTCTATATAATATGGCCTTTTTCTGTGCTGTATATTCTATGTAATTCCATTGAAGGTTACTCTGATATGGCTGAATGAAGAGAGGTGGGAAGAGGCTTGTGTGGAGCATAAACACTGGCACTGACCAGTTGGGTCAAATGGCTTGTTTCTGTGCTCTACACTGTATGTATATAATTATGGACCGAGGTTATTTCCTTCTTTCCTCCTGTGCTGCCACAGTTCCTTTAAGCAGGAGTAGCTTTCTATCATGCTGCTCTACCAGGTCCCACCTCTCTCAATCAATTGTCCTTTCCCCTTTCTCAACCAGCCAAACTGTTTAGATGCTTCTCACCTCTGACTCCCACCTGCCCATGTTTTTAGGCCCCTCCTCCCATGTGACTATGTTCATGTTAGGACTGAATTTATACAACGTACATTCCAATGAATTGGCAATTCTGGCAGAGTCAGCGTTACATCAAAATGGTGCATGGAAGTTATACCCTACTTTTGGCCATATAACAGCGTCACCAGAGTATCGAGATTAGATAGTCATTGAGGAAGTACAGATGTTAAGGGATATGAGAAAGGATGGGAAATTGAGATTCAAATAATAAAGATATTCCACGGTTAAGGAAATGTCAAGCCAGGCTCAGTGAGCTAAATGGCCCACTCTGTTCCTATTTTCCTACAAGATTCAGGTAGAGAGCAGTACCTGGATTAAAAACAGCCAGAGCTGGAGTATCTATTTTGCCCAGTGTTTGGGAACTCATTTAGGTTGTACCAGAATTAGAACTGTCAAGTCTTGAGTTCAATGCTTGACTGGGCTCACTCAATCCCCCCTCCCTCCAATAAAATGCATACTTAGAACATGAAGGTTGAAGTATAGTATTACTTGGCTATTTAGTAACAGGATTCAGCAATGCAGTCAACAGGCTTTTTTGTACTTAATGGGTCCTGATTCCTTGCTTAACATCTTTCTCTTTGCCTTGTCTGCAATGTTAAATATCAGAGGCTAATATATATTGACTCCCACTAATTAAGCATTTATTTGAACTCAGTAAGCTTACAGTTATTGTGCCAGAACCAATTTATCAATGTGGTATTGGTATTCAATAATGTGGAGAAAGCTGTGAGCCAGCATCCATCACAAAATCTGCTATTGGTAAACTATAGAACCAGGTGAAATGGAAAAAACCTCAATATATTGCAAAAAATCATGGGGTTCAATTTCCACAGAGGTTCTTCTGCTCAAATTTGGCAGAAGAGCTGCAGAAACCAGGGAAAGCGATGCAAATGATACTGTTCAGTGGTTTCCACAGCTCTTCCTCTTGCGTAACATTATAAGAGCAGGAGTACTCCTTACTGAAATTCAACTCCAACATTCTGTTCTGCTTTAAAGGCTGCAACACGATGCTGGAGTGAAGCTGAGGCTAGAATCTTGGAGTTCACTGTTCTCTTTAATCTCCAGCTCTCTGCATTGCATTTTTTCCTGTGATATCAGCACTATATAGAAAAAAATAGAAATTATGATGTGGAAATAGGAGGCCATTCGGCCCAACCTGTCCAAGTTGGCATTTACCATCCCTACAAACAAATACTCCTAATCACATTTAATTTCCTGTTTCCATTTGACTTTAATAAAACTCAATTTATGTTAATGTAAAATGTCCATTTCTAACCTTGGTTCTAGTTTTCCAACAAAATTGTCACAACCAACTTTAAGAAAGGATGTAGTTTTGAAGCCCTGCAGTATAGTGGGATCGTAATCAAAGCAATCATCTCTCCATTCACTAAACTCAAAATTGATGCTTTCTGCAAGATTTATTTCAAAGAAATTTGGCATAATTGAAGATAGTTTACTGGGAAAAGAAGGGAGCAGTCAACAGGCAACACACCACTCATGGGGCAAGCCCTTTCATTATGAATGGAACAGCACTTTTGATTTCCATTAAATCAACTATGGCTTTGAATGTCATTATTCAGATTGTAGACATTTAGGCAGATTTGAGTCTAACAAGAAATATGATGAGGTTGAAGAAAATTAACATTATTGTCAGAGCTGCACAGTTTATCAAAGAAGCACTGAAATTGCATATTGATTTCTCTATGAGCTTAAAAAACAGTTTTCCCCTTGATTATACTATCTGTACAAGAGATTTAAGTTCCCTCCTGCGAATTGCTAAGCCAGCAATTCTCTGTTGCCCGCTCTGCTTAATGGTGTCTAAATATATTTCATCTTTTGTCTTTGACAAATTATTTCATCTACCTTTCAAAGATTTTAATTGCCTAAGCAAATTACCTGCCTTAGCAGCTACGATCTTTATTTTCGTTAGATTACCAATATATCAGGTTAAAATTTAAAATATATGCCCTTGCATACAGTCTAGCTCACCAAACATAACATGAAATTAAATGGCATGCTCCCCGTGATTTTCTATTAATTTTGTAAGTTAAATTTGACAAATGCGCATTACTGGCACAAGGCCTTGTCTGCCAGAAAAGCTCTTGGGTAAAATTTACCCTTCAAGGTCTTGCATTTTCATTTCTTGTTATTTTGAAAATTTAATTTATCTTTATATGTTTTTTTTTCCAATCTCTCTCCACAGGGCTGATTTTAAGTTGCTTCGTCCAGTGGGAACGGTGCAGTAAAGGCCTTAAGATCACAGCGCTGCACTTGCTGCCCTGTTCCCACATTAATCCTGCTCACTTGCTGCCATTTTGATCAGGGCCTTCACAAGGGTGGATAAGGAGTGCACCTGCAGCAGATGGAAGCCTCAGTAAAGTATGTAAATATGAAAAATGAACAGCCCTGGCCCAAAGCACAAACAGTGGGCAGGCACATGGTAAGAAAAATAAATGATGAAACGAACTCAAATAAAATAAAATAAAAATCTGTCCATTAGCGCCCTCTCTGCACTAACGCTTTGTCTTTCAACACAGCATTAACATACCGTTTGCCTTTGCTCCATGACCTTCTGGTCAGTTATTCTCTGTGGCCCTGTCCTATCAACACTTCACTTTTGTTATCTCTTGCCCCACCCCCACTTTATTTGCTTAAACTCTATTACATTTCTAACCTTTGCCAGTTCTCATGAAGGGTCACTGACCTGGAACGTTAACTCTCCTTCTGTCTCCACAGATGCTGCCAGACTTGCTGAGTTTTTCCAACATTTCTTGTTTTTATTTCAGATTTCCAGCATCTGCAGTATTTTGCTTTTATTACAAAGGGAAATACATAGATTAAGTGAGTGGGCAAAGACCTGGCAAATGGAGTATAATGTGGGAAAGTGTGAAATTGTCCACTTTGGCAGGAATAGTAAAAGAGAAGCATATTATCTAAATGGTGAGAGATTGCAGAGCTCTGAGATGCAGAGGGATCTGGGTATCCCAGTGCATGAATCGCAAAAGGTTAGTATGCAGGTACAGTACATAATTAGGAAAGTTAATAGAATGTTATTGTTTATCACGAGGGGAATTGAATACAAAAGTAGGGAGGTTATGCTTCAGCTATACAGGGCATTGGTGAGACCACATCTGGAGTACTGTGTACAGTACTGGTCTTCTCATTTAAGGAAGGATGTAAATGCGTTGGAGGCAGTACAGAGAAGGTTTACTAGATTAATACCTGGAATGGGTGGGCTGTCTTACGATGAAAGATTGGATAGGCTAGGCTTGTATCCGCTGGAATTTAGAAGAGTAAGAGGCAACTTGATTGAAGCATATGTTACAACCAGGTGAGAAATGTGTGTTTGGGTCTTCTGCTGTCTTCTCCTGGTCTTATTGTAACAGGGTTTAATTTTAAACACACACTATATTTTGAGCTCCCCTTTGTGAATCCCCATTCACAACTTTCCAATTATAAGGCAAAGAAACCAACACACCAGGTTTTCTCAGGTTTCAAGGAGAAAGATGAAATTTATTAAACCTTAAGCTTAAACTCTAATATGGTTCACGCCTACGGATATACGACGCGCCCATGCAATCACGCACACACAATATGCACACACAATATGCACATGCAGGTAGGGACAGAAAAGAGAAGAGGAAAAGATAAAGTGGAACAGTTTGAGGCAATATCTTGTTACTGTGCTTCGCTCACGGTATAGTGCTTTTGTAGGTAATTCTTGCATTTCGTTGGGGCCCAGTATTCTGCTTAAACCTTGTTCATGTAGGAAACTTTTCTCTCTTTGAGGTTTATGTATCTTCACAAGATTCAGTTCCCTGAGAGATGAACAGGCATATGGGAGAGGCTATAATTCTTGCTTCAGTTCCAGGACTGCACGGTGTTCTGAGTTCAAATCCTCTGTTGGAAGTTCAAATCTCAACACTCAGCTAGTCATGTGACTAAAACTGGTCTGACCACTTCTTCTGTGTATTGGGGAAGCAATGACTGGGTCCCTTTGTTCCAACACTGCTAGTACTATGCAAATGTCCTTCCAGTCGGGGGCTTGCAATTTTAAGTTTTAATGTTCATGTGGCGAAATAATGTGTGCCTCAGTCATGGCAGGTGGGGGGGGGGTTTGCCTGACACCTCCACATCCAGGGGAATGAAATGCGATTTGAAGAAAAATGGCACATTTCATTACAGAGTTTGAGAGAAATATAAGATACAGAAAGAAAATCATGCATTTCTCTCATTTATTTCCATTCATTCACCAGTTTTAGTTTTAGTTTAGTTTTGAGATACAGCACTGAAACAGGCCCTTCAGCCCACCGAGTCTGTGCCGACCATCAACCACCCATTTTATACTAATCCCATATTCCTACCACATCCCCACCTGTCCCTATATTTCCCTACCACCTACCTATACTAGGTGCAATTTATAATAGCCAATTTACCTACCAACCTGCAAGTCTTTTGGCTTGTGGGAGGAAACCGGAGCACCCGGAGGAAACCCACGCAGACACAGGGAGAACTTGCAAACTCCACACAGGCAGTACCCAGAATTGAACCCGGGTCGCTGGAGCTGTGAGGCTGTAGTGCTAACCACTGCGCCACTGTGCCGCAGTGGCTTATTAAAACTGGTCTGTTCTGGGTGCCAGGGCTGCTTTAATTTTCTCTTTTTTTCTCAAGATATTTAATAGGGGGCGGGTCTATCCTGAACTCTGAGTCATGCAAAGAATTTTGGCTTCAGGGGATGGGTTGTTCCCTTTTCCTCTGACTGTGAGGGAGGAGCCTTTGTTACTCACCCCTTTGTTCTCTGGGACACTCCTACCTGCAGGTATTTGTGCAGACTTAACTGCATTCTCCTGTGAAACTTCGACTAGGTGAGGCATCGCCCTTATGGTTTCTGTGCCCTCTAGAGGTCTCTGTTTGTCTCTGCACATTCCTGTAAATGCTGTTAGCAACTATGGTGGGGTGCTTCTAGAGTATGCATTTACATAGGAGGATGTTGGGTCTAACCTTTCACATTTTTCGGGGTAGGTTCGCCAGACAGAAGGGGTTTTCATCCAGGATTTTTCCTGGATTTCCTTGAACCTGCCCTTTTTCCCCTTCTCTTTACTTATTGAATGATGGAGCAGGCTCGAAGGGCGGAGTGGCCTAATCCTGCTCCTAATTCGTATGTTCATATGTAACTGTAAATGCCCTTTAAAGGTACACTTGCCTGCAAGCACTCAGACCATTGGTAGCCATTTGAGTGGGGGATTGGATGGAGGCTGGCCCTCCTCCTCCTCAGGTCCTCTCCCAGTTATTGTGAGAAAGCTTCTGCAGAAAAATGAGAGAGCTATTGAGCAGATGTGGTTAAGGGTTGTATAGATGTATCGATCGAATAGCTTTACCTGATGTGCGTGCTGAGAGGAAGAAGCAGCAAGTTGTAAGCAGGAGGAGGTGGTCATGTGCATGAGTGGCCAATTAAATTAGAGTCAGAGAGAGATAGAGCACCAAAATAGGCCCTTCGGCCCACTGAGTCCATGCTGACAATCAACCACCCATTTATACTAATCCTACATTAATCCCATTTTCCCTCTCACATCCCTTCAGTTCTCCTACCACCTACCTACACTAGGGACAATTTTTACAATGGCCAATTTACCTATCAACCTCAAAGTCTTTGGCATGTGGGAGAGCACCTGGAGGAAACCCACAGAGTCACACAGAGAACTTGCAAACTGCACACAGACAGTACCCAGAACTGAACCTGGGTTAATGGAGCTGTGGGGCTGCGGTGCTAACCACTGCACCACCCTGGTTGATTATCTGTACAGTCAGATATGATATGGTGATTTAGAGGAATATCTGCTCTCCACTCTTCACACCAGTGAGTTGGTAAGGAAAATTTAAAGGAATCAGGAAACTTCAACCATTTTGGGTGTCTCGAAGAGAGCTGGTTCTAATGGCGGATAAAACAAACCAGAATGAATTGACAACATGATTTCTTCATTCAGTCTATGCAGCAATTTAGTTAATGCATCCGAGTAAAGAAGATGTGGAAAAACCAAATTGCAAAGGACTGGTATGCATGGGAAGGCAGCAGGGCACAATGTGCCGAACATGAGATGCACAGTAGCCTGCAGGAGTGTATCCACAAGCTTTGTGTGCAGAGAGCAAGTCCGGGCGGGTATGTAATATTTGTAACTTAGAGCAGATGAGTGTGAAGGGGAAGGCATCCATTCCCCAAGAAGAACTGGCAAGTTTGCTGATTAGGTCATTATGTATTTTGACTTTGTCAGCAGTTTTTAGTGGTTTGTGTATTTTGTGGGTTAATGACAGGCTGAGGATGATGCATAAGTAGGCTGGATGAGCATCAAGTTTGAGGATTTCACCATTTAAAATGATAGTGAGTTCATGAGAGGCACAGGGATTGCACAAGTGAAAGACAAAAGAGACAATCCTTGGTTGTATATACCATTTCAGGGGGTACTTCATTGTAAGTTCATATCATTGGTCAGTGTAATTTCCAGGGTGAAAAAGGCATTAGCAAAGGCACTATCAGCTTAAATTAATTTCTGTGATCTGGTCATAGGCAAGTCATTTACAAGTCAGGAAACTATACACCAGTTTGCTTATTGTCAGTCATCAGGAAAATGCTGGAATCCATTATTAAGGAACTGCTAACAGGGCACTTAGAAAATCATAATATAGTAAATGGTTTTATTAAAGGGCAATTGTGTTTGACAAATCTATTAGATTTTTTTTTGAGGATGTAACTAAGAGGTAGCAAGAGAAATTTTGTTAGCCAACACGTAACAAGCCTAACGAGAGGGGGCGCAATTCTAGATTTAGTCTTAGGAAATGAAGCTGGGCAAGTGGATGAAGTAGCAGTGGGTGACCATTTTGGAGCTAGTGACCATAATACAGTTAGATTTAGCATTAATATGGGAAAGGACAAGGATAGAACAGGAGTAAAAGTTCTAAATTTGGAAAAGGCAAATTTTAGAAACTGAGAGGTGATCTGGCGCAAGTGGACTGGATACAGCTACTTGAAGGAAAATTAGTGGCAAAATAATGGGAGGCATTCAAAAGCGAGATTCTACGGGCACAGCGTAGGCATGTCCCCACAAAGAAAAAGGGTGGGACTACCAAATCTAGAGCCCCCTGGTTATCTAGAAATATACAGGGTAAGATAAAGCAGACAAAGAAAACTTATGACAGTCACAAAAACTTAATACTTTAGAAAGCCTAGAGGAGTATAGAAAGTGCAGGAGTGAAGTAAAAAAGGAAATTAGGAAAGCAAGTGAGGACATGAAAAATATTGGTAGGTAAAATCAAGGAAAACCCAAAGATATTTTTATCAGTACATTAAGAGCAACAGGATAACGAAGGAAAAGGTACAGACTATCAGAGCTATACAAAGGAACTTATGCAGAAGATGTGGGCAGGGTTCTGAATGAGTACTTTGTCTCTGTTGTCACAAAGGAGAGGTATGATGCAGGCATTGTAGTTAAAGAGGAGTGTAAAATATTAGATACGATAAGCATAATGAGAGAGGAAGTACTAGAGGGTCTGACATCCTTGTAAGTGGATAAATCACCAGGTCCGCATGGATTGTATCCCAGGCTGTTAAAGGAAGCCAGGCAGGAAATAGCGGATGCTCTGAGGATCATCTTCAAATCCTCACTTGATACAGGTGAGGTATCAGAGGATTGGAGGTCTGTGAACATTGTACCATTGTTTAAAAAGGGTGTGAGGGATCAACCAAATAATTATAGGCTGGTCAGTCTGACCTCGGTGGTGGGTAAATTATTAGAATTAATTCTGAGAGACAGGATAAACAGTCACACAGAAAGGCACAGATTAATCAGGCATAGTCAGCATGTACTTGTTAAGGGAAGGTCGTGTCTTACTAAGTTAATTGAATTTTTTGAGGAAGTAACAAGGTAGATTGATGAGAGGAATGCAATGGATGTTGTCGACATGTATTTTAGTAAGGCATTGTTCAAGGTCTCACATGGCAGACTGGTCAGAAAGGTGATAGCCCATGGGATACAGGGGAATGTGGCGAGTTGGATCTAAAATTGGCTCACTGACAGGAACCAAAGGGTAACGATCGATGGATGTTTTTGCAAATGGCAGGTGGTTTCCAGTGGCGTTCCACAGGGCTCAGTGTTGAGTCCCTTGCTGTTCGTGGTATATTGTGGTATATATTAATGATTTGGACTAAAATATGGGAGGCATGATTAGGAAATTTGCAGATGACACAAAAATTGGCCATGTTGTTGATAGTGGATAGCTGTAGACTTCAGAATGATATCAATGGTTTGGTTGAGTGGGCGGAAAAGTGGCAAATGGAATTCAATCTGGAGAAGTGTGAGGTAATGCATTTGGGGAGGGCAAACAAAGCAAGGGAATGCACAATAAATGGAAGGATATTGAGAGGGGTAGAGGAAGTGAGAGACCTTGGAGTGCATGTCCACAGGTCCCTGAAGGTGGCAGGACAGGTAGATAAAGTGTTTACGAAGGTGTATGGAATGCTTTCCTTTATTGGCCGAGGTATAGAATATAAAGGCAGGGATGTAATCCTGGAACTGTATAAAAAGCTGGTTAGGCCACAGCTGGAGTATTGCGTAGAGTTCTGATCACCACATTACAGGAAGGACATAATTGCTCTCGAGAGCGTACAGAGGAGATTTACAGGAATGTTGCCAGGGCTTGAAAATTGCGGCTATGAGGAAAGATTGGATAGGCTAGGGTTACTTTCCTTAGAACAGAGGAGGCTGAGGGGTGACTTAATTGAGGTGTACAAAATTATGAGGAGCCTGGATGGAGTAGACAGGAAGGACCTGTTTCCCCTAGCGGAGAGGTCAATTACCAGGGGGCACAGCTTTAAGGTGATTGGTGGAAGGATGAGAGGGAACATGAAGAAAAATAATTTCACCCAGAGGATGCTGGGGTTCTGGAATTCACTGCCCAGAATGGTGGTGGAGGCAGAAACCCTCAACTAATTTAAAAGGCCTGCACCTGAACTGGTGTAATCTACAAGGTTACGGATCAAGTGCTGGAAGGTGGGATTAGATTGGGTGGCTAGTTTTTTCAGCCGACGCAGACACAATGGGCTGAATGGCCTCTTTCTGTGCCGGAACTTTTTTATGGTTCTATGATAAATAAAGTGGAAACAGTAAATGTAGTATATTTAGATTTTCAAAAGGCATGCAATAAGGTGTCACATAAAAGGATGTTACACAAGATAAGGGCTTATGGGGTTGGAGGTAATATATTAGCATGGTAGAGGATTGGGAAAGGACAGAAAACAGAGAGTAGGAGTAAATGAGTCATTTTCAGGTTGGCAGGCTGTTACCAGTGGGATGCCTCAAGGATCAGTGCTGGGGCCTCAGCTATTTCAATCTATATTCATGACTTAGATGAAGGGACTGAGTGTAATGTATCCAGGTTTGCTGATGATACAAAGCTAGGTGGGAAAGTAAGCTGTGAGGAAGGTACAAAAGTCAGTAAAGAAGTATAGATAAGTTATAGTGAGTGAGCAAGAAGGTGAAAGAAGGAGCATAATGTGGGGAAATATGAGGTTATTCGATTTGTTAGGAAGAAAAGATAAACGAGAAGCATTTAAATGTGTTCAGGGAGGTATGGGTGTCATTGCACAGGGAACACAGGAAGTTAATATGTGAATACAGAAAGCAATTAGGAGGCAAATGGGTATGCTGGCCTTTATTGCAAGGGGGTTGGAGTAAGGAAGTCTTGCTGCAATTGTACAGGGCTTTGGTGAGACCAGGCCTGGAGTACTGTGTACAATTTTGGTCTCCATACATAAGGAAGGATATACTTGCCTTAAAGGAGATGCAACAAAGGTTCATTAGATTGATTCCAGGGATGAGAGGGTTGTCCTATGAGGAGAGATTGAGTAGAATGGGTCTATACTCTCTGGAGTTTCAAAGAATTAGAGGTGATCTCATTGAAACATTTAAGATTCTGAGAGGGATTGTCAGGGAAGATGCAGAGAGGCTGTTTCCCCTGGCTGGAGAGTCTAAAACTAGGGGGCATATTCTCAGGATAAGGGGTGTGCCATTTAGGAATGAGATACAGTGAAATTTCCTCACTGAGAGGCTTGTGAACCTTTGGAATTTTCTACCCCAGAGTAAAGCCTGGCTACCTGACCTGAACCCATGTGTCGGGTTCGTGTCGGGTCAGGTCTATATTCCGAGTCCAGTATTATGGCTTGGGTCGGGTCGGGCTGGACAGTGCTTCTTCCGGGAACTCACGGGATCAGGCTCACCCATGATTCCGCACAACTCCATCTGCAGGAATAGCCTACTGCCAGAATGGATGAACAGGATCACAAGTTTCACCATTTGGACAGGTAGAGCACAATAACATGTTTAATATCATTAAATTTATTGCGATATTCAATTCGTGCCGGGTCGGGTCGGGTCGGTTCGGACGCGCAAAAGAATTAAAGGACTCGAGCCCAGGTTGGGTTCAGGTTGCCTGTGGTCGGTTCGGGCCCAGGTCAGGTTTCAATTTTATACCCGAGCTGGCCTTTACCCCAGAGGGCTGTGGGTACTCGGTCACTGAGTATTCAAGGCTGCAATCAATAAATTTTTGGACTCTAAGGGAATCAAGAGATATGGGGATCAGGTGGGAAAATGGAATTGAGGTCGAAGATCAGCCATGATCTTACTGAATGGCAGAGCAGGTTTGAGAGGCCACATGGCCTGCTCCTCTTCCCATTTCTTATATTATGTGCAGATTAAAATAGAGTAATGCTTAATTCAATCCTTAAGACAGGCCACTGACTTGATATCTCCATAAGATGATCAAGCAGTCATGCATACTCTGAAATATTCTGTGGATCAGTTGTGTCAGGATAATTTAGATCTCTTCTGGTGATGGCTGACTAATCAGGCCTCCAGCTGCTCCTCTTCCTCCAGCAATTAGCTCATATAAAGTGGGAGTTCCATTGGGCAACCTCAGATACAGGTGTTGCTTAACCAGGAGTTAATGTAGGGCAATGAGCACATTGCTAGGTGAACAGGACTTGGTGCAAGTTAGGACACAGACAGCAGGGTTTTGGATGACCTTAAGTTTACAGAGAATAGAACATTGAAGGCTGGCTAGGAGTGGATTTGAATTGTCAGGTCTAATGGTAACAAAGGTATGTATGAGCATTTCAGCAGCAGATGAGCTGTGGCAGGGGCTGAGTTGGGTGATGTTATGGAATTGGGAATAGGTGGTTTTAGTGATGGAGTGGATATGTGGTTGGAAGCTCATCTGGGAATCAAATATGATAGGAAGGTTGCAAACAGTCTGATTCAGCCTCAGATAGTTGCCAGGGAGAGGGATGGAGTTGGTGGCTAGAGAGCAGAGTTTGTGGCAGGCTCTGAGGGCACTGGTTTTGGTCTTCATAATATTTTGTTGGAGGAATGTTCTGCTCATCCAGCACTGGATTTTGGACAAGCAGTGACAGTGGAGGTGTTGAGAGAGGTGGTGGTGGTGAGGTTGTCTGTGTACATGTGGAAATGGTGAAAAGCTGAAAATAGTGGAAGTCCAAAGAGACTTGGGAGTTGTTATGCTAGATCAATTGTTAACTTTAGGACTGAGTAGAACCTTTTTAACTAAAGGTATGCAGGTATGGGACAAAGGTAGGCTTAATGAAGTTAGGTTGCAGATCAGCCATGATCTCACTGGCAGAACAGACCCCAGGGGCTAAAATGGCCTATTCCTATGTTCCTAATATCTCCTTAGGACATTAGACTTAATGACTCAGTGTCATTATTGTCTGATAATGCTTCCAAGAAGTGCATGGAACATTTTATTATATTTATATATGATATTGTCACATGCAGTGATATTTCTTTCTCCTCCTCTGAAGGCACGGACTCCTGCTGAAATGTTGCAGGTCAGTTGTCCTCCAATGCCCTCATCCGTGACACCCTTTTACCTGTCAAAATTGGAAGCGAGCATGGAGAAAGTGTGTTGGAAGGCAATTTGACCATGTTGAGTATCAGAACTAATGCCCATCCTGTTCTTATTTGTATCATTAGACTGGGAACTGGAACCTTGGTTGATTTTTTTTTTCTATGAGCTCAATGGTGCTAAGCTCCAAATGTAGTACAACTACAAGTGGGATCAGTGAATTCTCTGGATTTCACCCCCAGAGACTTGAGTGCATAACCTAGGCTTACACTTCAATGCAGTACTGAGAAAGTGCTACACCTTTGGAGGGGCTTTCTTTTGAATGAGACGTTAAACTGAGGCCCAGTCTTTTCTCTGAAGTTGTTGTAAAAGATCCCATGGCATTAGTATGAAGGGCAGTTGAGTTATCCTGGTGTCCTGGCCAATATTTACCCCTCAACCTATATCACATTAAAAAAAAATCTGCCTGATTATTTCGTAGCTGTTTGGAAGACCTTGCTGTGCACAAAATGACTGCTGTGTTTCCCTACATTACAACAATGACTACAATTCAAAAGCATTTAATTGGCTGTGAAGTGCTTTGGGATGTCCTAAGGATGTGATAGGTGCTTTAGAAATGCAAGTTCTTTCTTTCACTGAATAGAAGGGAACAAATGCACAACTTTAGTAATATGGACTGGTCAATCGCATTTTGGGGCAATAAAGTTAACCAGAATATTGAGGAGCCACACAGTAATATTTTCACAGTTTTTGCTGCTGAATGGACACTTGAGCAAGCAGTTGATGATTAGGGACATAAACCTAGCAAGAGTCAATCTCTTCCAGAGAGGAGGGGAAGGAAAATGGATTACTATATGTGTGTATACATAAACTGTTTTGTACTCTGTGTAAGTATTATTCTCTGCACAGTGATATTAGTAATTGAAATTTAAGTTGGTAAAATAGTCAAGCATTAGTCCATCCTGTAGCCTTAATGTTACAATGACAAAGATGTTGCCAACAGAATTCAAGATTCCTGATTTATCAATGATAATGTATATAACAGGTAATTCTCTAACCCCACACTTCCAATAAGGAGTCCTGTTCACAGAAAACACAGGCTGGAGAATCAAGGTTACAGGGTAGTAAGCCTAACTCTGAGCTGTACTGTATTGAGCGCAGTCTCCCCAGTGGAATTATAGAATTGTCATTAAGATTATAACCTGCTTTAAAACTGGGTTTTGACGCTGTTCTTCTTGACTGCAGATGAAGATTGTGTCGGGTTCTGCTTCAGTCCAACCTTAACCAAACATACAAGTGAGACTCTGCTAGCTCTCCCAGCATGACAGCTGGCACACATTTCTCATCGGTTTGATACATAATGCCAGCTGATCTTTCTAAATCTGTTCCAACCTGGGTCTGTCCCCTGCTCGATTATCTGGCTGAGCTCAGCTGGAGCAACAGTAAGTAGATTAAATTGACCTCAGTGCCCTTGGACTGAGAAAATATTTGCCAGCGTTGCTATGCAGTGACCCCTGCTGGAAAGTGTCTGTGAACATTTTTTGAGTAAATGAACACTCTTGGCTGTAATGTTTACAATCGTGTCAGTTTGACTCTAATGGTGGTGGTCTCACTGCTGATTCGGAATATTGAGTTGTTCAAGTCCTACACCAGGATATAAAAACACAATCTATGCTGGTATAGGATTCCTATCATCCCAGTGGTTCTATTGTTCAGATCAGACATTAAACTGAAACCCTGTCTGTTTATAGAATCATAGAATCGCAGAATCATAGAATGGTTACAGCACAGAATGGGGCTCACTTGGAGAGCTGGTGCAGACACGATGGGCCGACTAGCCTCCGTCTGTGCTGTAACAAATCTGTGATTCTGTGTCCATACTGGCTATCTGCAAGAGCAACTCTCCTAGTCCCACTCTCCTGCCTTTTCCCCATAGCCCTGCATTTTTGTTTTTGCTTTAGAAAATTCTTCAACTCTCTTTTGAAAGCCTTGATTAAATCTGCCTCCACCACACTCTCGGGCAGTGCATTCCAGATCCGAACCATTCGCTGCATAAAGATTTTCCTCATGTTGCCTTTGCATCTTTTGCCAATCGCCTGTAATCAGTGTCCACTGTTTCTCGACCTTTCTGCCAACAGGGACAGTTTCTCCCTATCTACTCTGTCTAGACCCCTCATGATTTTGAACACAAAATCCTTAAGAGAATGTAAAAGATCCTATGGCGCTGTTGGTGAGATCTTGCTGTGTTTGGCTGGGTAAGAACGTTGATTTACTTGGCTGTGATGTGCTTTGGGATGTCCTGAGAATGCAAAGACATATATAAATGCAAAATTGCTCATTCTGTTTACTGTGGTCCAGCAACTTGCTGAAGCACGCTGCCTGAACTTAGACGTAACCATTGGCATCCATGGGAAAACAATTCTGGAACACTTCCATCAGAGGAGAAGAAAATGAATGAGGAAAAGAAATTTCACAACCTTGCTCATCCATCATGAACTAGATTAGTCAAATATAGAATAGATAGACTTTTCAACTGTGTACCTCAGAGCTATACCAAATAGCAGCAGGAAGCTGGCACCGGATGACTCCAGTAAGTCTACTGTGCATGCTATCTATGAAGTGGTCCCTAGTAAGTACATGGAGCCTGTATCAAAGAATAAACATCACTGTTCACTGACACCTAACCTACCATTCATCTACCTGGCACCTCATACAGGTATAGTAGGGGTAATTCTAACTTACCCACCTGATAGACTATTCTGCCACATGTTGAATCTGTATCAATTATGTATTTTGGGTAATCGCTTTTGTACTGTCCAAACATGTATCTGATGACTATTAACAGCTGGGAGGTATTGTTGTAAAATCAAATGAATCTGGATTCATTGTAACATGTATTCTTGTATATGTAACTTTTATTATCTTATGATAACTTGTTTGATCACGATTTTCACGAGCCAAAGATTGGTCGATCCCTTATTTTGGCCTGAATGGTTGGAGATTTTTTAAAAAATGGGTCGACTCTTCTTCCTTTGTCTAGAAGGCACGCAATGCCTCATTGTCCACCCCACCCAATGGAAAGACCCCAATAGGGTAAACACCTGTGTCAATATCAACCCTTATACCTGCCATAAAAAGTGGCATAAAAGAGAAGCCAGTTGCAGGATTAGGCTATAGAGACAAGACAGGAGCAAGGCAGACCCTGGAAGAGTACCAGGCAGCAGTGGCCACATGAGAAGACTACCAAGTGAGGATGAACTCTGCCCACACAGCACAGATGATATAATTGTCATTCTATACTGTAAGTTACTGATAAGGTACATATAGATGCTGACCCTTATGTAAAACTTAACAAAATACCATTGTATTATAGTCATGCCAATCATTAAAAAGGTGGCAAAAGACCCTTACAATCTCGGTAGGCAATTGATTGATGCGTCTTTATGACCTATGTTAGACTGTGCAATTTTATTCCCCATTGACTTCAATGGTGAGTAAAATCACAAAAAGTGTAAAATGAGTGGCTGACTGGAGACCAATTTCACCCCTGATGGCTGAAGCAGCTCGTAGAATCATAGAATAGGTACAGCACAGAAGGAGGCCATTCGGCCCGTTATGTCCATGCCAGCTCTCTGCGACCAACTCAGCTAGTCCCACTCCCCCATTGAATCATAGAATGGTTATTGCATTTTTTGTTGCTAGTAAAACTGTGTTGAAAGTTACATGTGGAAAAGAACCTAAGGTGGTGTTTCATTATTGCTGGATACAGTTAGTGTCATCTCATTCAGATTGTGTACTGCCATCAAAATAGTGCATGCTGCCTACTTCACCTCCCAAAGCCACAACCTCCACCATGCGAGGAAGACCAGGCAGAAGGTGCATGAGAACACCACCACCTCCAAGTTCCCTTCCAACTCCACACCATCTTGATTTGGACAGATATCGCTGTTCCTTCATGGCTACTTAGTCTAAATCCTGGAATTCCCTATCCATCAGCAATATTCACCTTCACTACATGGACTGCAACAGTTCAAGAAGAAGGCCCAGCACCACCTCCTCAAGTGCCTGTAGGGGTGGGCAATAAATGCCAGCCTTGCTAGCATAAACCACATCCCAAGAATGAATAATAAGAATAAATGTCAAAAAGATCTGATGTAAATAAACGATCAATTGTTTCAGCTGCATTTAGATTGCTAATGTGAATGATTCTCCAAACCAACCTATTTGCAAGTCAACTAATGTTTTTTGTTTACTTTTTTTAATGCATGGAAAATCATAGCTGCCATTTCCCAAGATGTGATCACCCCCCACTGAGGGCATAACATAGGTGATTGCACTGTTATATTCTTCAGTCTAAACTAGTTAACTTCAGGTTGCATACGAGACAGTGAAGGCATGGGGGTCAAAAAACGGGGGTGGACGCGCTTGCCCAGAAACCCGACATTGTAACGTCAGTTCTGGATTTTTTTCAGTGGCGGGAAAGCTCCCAGCCGCAGCGGCAGCTACCTCCAAATATCTGAGCAGCAGTGCCAGTGACGACTGTGGCTCTCTAGGGAGACGGTCACTAACTTGTGTGCCATGCTATAGGACAAGCTGCGAAACATGGACTTCAGTGGACACCCAATGCCTGTGGCCATGAAGATCACCGTGGCACTCAACTTCTCCATGTCTGGCTCTTTTCAGGGATCCACCGGGGCCATGTGTGTGGTCTCCTAGGCAGTAACACGCTGCTACGTCAAGGTGGTGACCAATGCCTTGTTCAAAAGGGCCGGCGACTATGTGCACTACCAGACGGACCCTGATAGGCAGCGAGAGCCATCAGAATCAGAGCCATCACTGGATTCCCCCAGGTGCAAGGTGTCACTGACTGCACACATGGCCATCAAGGCTCTCATGGAGCAGCCAGTGGCTTTCATCAAATGGAAGGGCTTCCATTCCATCAACATACGACTGGTCTGTATCCTGTAGGTCTGTGCCCGCTTCCCGGGAAGCAGCTATGATGCCCCGAGTGCCACAGCTTACTAGGCCCCCTGCTCACCTTCAGGGATGGATTCTCCTGGACAAGAGTGACCCATTGAAGAGATGGCTACTCACACCTGTGAAGAACCCTTGCACTACAGCAAAGAGGTGGTATAACACCTGCCATGGGCCCTGAAAAGTTAACTCTGCTTCTCTCTCCACAGATGCTGCCTGACCTGAGTATTTCCAGCATTATCTATTTTTATTTCAGATTTCCAGCATTTGCAGTATTTTGCTTTTATTTTAGGTTAGTTGAGAGCCTTGTTAAAGCCAATTAAAGGAAGCCTACTGGAATTTTCCAGTTGGCCTCCTGTTTCCCGCTGTGGTGGGGGCCAGTTCATGTGCCTGGAGACGGGCACCCAGCAGCAGGCTGGGGTCCAGAGCTCCAGGCAGGCCTAGAGGCCCTTCCTGCCTGCCCGGGTGCAGATGCAGCCACTCCCCTCGCCACCGCAATCCCACCATCCTATATCCTGGCTGCTATATCTGTTTTTTACTTGAAGTTTTACAAAAATTGGTAGTGTTCCTCCATGTTTAAGTGTCCTCTCAGTTACTTACCATCCATTGGAGACTGCTGCTCCTTTCAAGCTTGGAGGCCTCTGATTGGCCTTCCAGATTGGAGAGACTGCCCACTGCCCCTAATTAAACAGAGACCTGTCTCTATGCCAATTAAGGGGGCTCCCCAGTCAAAATTCCAATGAGTGGCTGTTTTCCCCCAGGGGCCGATTCAGGACCCAGAAATAGTCCCAACTTCTGTTTCCCACCCCCAGAGGGTAAAATCAGCCTCTTTAGTTTAGTTTAGAGATACAGCACTGAAACAGGCCCTTCGGCCCACCGAGTCTGTGCCGACCATCAACCACCCATTTATACTAACCCTACACTAATCCCATATTCCTACCACATCCCCGCCTGTCCCTATATTTCCCTACCACCTACCTATACTAGGGGCAATTTATAATGGCCAATTAACCTATCAACCTGCAAGTCTTTGGCGTGTGGGAGGAAACCGGAGCACCCGGAGGAAACCCACGCAGACACAGGGAGAACTTGCAAACTCCACACAGGCAGCACCCAGAATTGAACCCGGGTCCCTGGAGCTGTGAGGCTGCGGTGCTAAACACTGCGCCACTGTGCCGCCAACCACTGCGCCACTGTGCCGCCCCTATCTTGTTGCACTGCTGCCAGGTACTCCTGTCCAGACACTGGGAATTCAGTTTCCTGGCCATCTACTCCCAATTCCTTCTCAGTGTGATCATTGAAGCTGTCCTGACCCCCTGTGAAACATCCTCCATCTGTCCACCTCAACCACCAATGGCTCCAGTGCCATATCCATGACTACGGAGCCCCCTCTCTGCACTGATGTTCCATTTTCCTTGTTAAGAATTGCAGCAATAGGATTCAACAACAACCTCCTGTAATTCAGTGTGATTTCCCTTCAAGAGAGACAGAGTTCCTTTAAGAACAAAAGGCTGGATGCACCACACGCTATTAGAACAATGCTACTAAGCCCCCTGCTGAACACAGAGGTAGCCAGAAGAGCACAAAGGCAGCCAGCAGCACAGGAGCTGCTCAACCTTATGCTATGATCATTGAAATGATGTGACAACACCAAATTTGCATGCTGCCCACCTCAACCAGAACCAATGCAGGAAGGTTGCCAATCAAGACCCACATGCTCTATTAATGGAGGGATCCAATTTTTAGCCCAAGATGTTTTGGGAAAGGACCCATCCCCAGTTTTCAGGAAGGATCAATGCCTGAAAAAGTTTGGCGGAGAAATTCGATCGCTGCTGGAAAATGGGTATGAGAGGGCAATTAATGTACTTGTTTGCCTGGTTCCAGCCAGCACGTATTGTGCAGGTTTGCTTCACACCTTTATCCCTTATTATTTATATCTCAAACTACATACTGTTGCTTGACAAACTGAGGCTTCTCTCTCCAACCACTTCTTTCTTTGCTCTCCTTTCACACCATAAAGTAATCCTTGTCCCTCCCTTATCTTTCAGATGCAGAAAATATGGAAGCCCCTGTGCTATGTCAGGAAGAGGAGCCAGGATTCCCAGGATTCATGAAGATACAGCATCACTCAATTTGATACTAGCAAGTGCCAGCTGAGAAACTGACAGCATGCGTAATTTAGAGGCTTGGTTAGAGGAGGGTCTTCACATAGTGGATCACTGGGCACAAGTGAATAGGGGTCTAGGGCAAGGGGACTGAACACCATAGGTGCCAATTTACTACAGGGTGAGATTGCATACAGCTCTGCTGCAGAGGACTTGGATGCTAACCTCGAGAATGCAGGCTACCATAGACAAAGAATGGGCAGGAAATGTTAGGTGCACTGGACAACCTGCCAATGAGCTTGCAAGCAATTGCTCAGAGCATGAAGGAGTCCAACTCCAACTTGTGTTGGGCTTTCACAAAGAGCATTGAAACCTTTCTGCCCAACATGGAGGGAGTGGGTCAGCTCCATGAACAGCACAGTGACACCCCATCATGACAGAGCCTCTGATGACACCTCTGGCAGCTTCCATGGCAGTTCTGGAAGGGGCAGGGGCGGAGGGGGAGCAATGACAACAGGAACTTCCGGAGTGTCGCAATGCCCCCACACTCTTGTCTCACGGTAGAAATGATTCAGAAAATCCGAGGAGAGAGGTTCTGGCTCCATGGACAGTGCATGTTTCCTGCCACCCACTTCACCAGTGCCCTTGTTAGTGTCACACTGGCAGCTGGCCAAACTAACCCAACCCATGCCAAGATGCTCCAGTCTGCAGCTGGACCCTCATGGTCCAGAGCTCCTCGAGGTGTCCTTAATGGAAGCTCAGCAATCTTCTACCTCCCAAGCTGTAGCCACTAATGATACACCTCGTAGAACCACTAGGATAGTTAAATGAGCGCAAAAGACACGCGTTGAGGGGATTCACTAGGGTGATTCTTAATTATTACTGTTAAGTTCTTGACACAGATGGATTTGAGTTGTTGAATGAATTCTTTTCAGATATTGATCGTTCTATACGTAATAAACTGAGGACTACAACGGAAATGATAGTAGTCCAATAATGCTGCACAGAAGGAAAGTAGTATGGACAGTAGTGATAATGATTGCAGGACTGTTGATGTATTTGGGATGGGAATGAAAGTTCACATGAAGTGCGTGCTCTTGGAGGAGCTGCTCTCTGAGAGTTCTGGCAGCTAGGGTCACTGGTGGTTGATCTTGTATATCGAGGGCTTGATATTGTATATTATTGGTAGCGTAATTGTGGGGTTCTTCACAAAGGTCTCAGAGTCTATGGCTGGCTAAACAACAACTCATCATTTACATTACATTCTATTTACACTCTTCATGAGGATCACTAGCTAGCACTTCTAATGGTGCTTCTAGCTCCTTCCAAGTCTACTGCTCATGTGACTATTACCACGTCATCACTACAGTGGAAGAGGTTACTCTCACTGTTTCAACTATTAACCCTTTGAGACCCTTATACTACATCTCCCCCAAAGTCTTTGTCCTTATACATTTTAACATATATATTGGCACAAAAGGGTTTTTTGTTCTAAAATCTTGGACTTCTATGTGTTTCAAAAAAAAGGAAAAAAGTATTTTGCCGTGAAAGACACCTGCAAAAATAAGTGGAATTCCGGCAATATTTTGAAATGAAGTTCAGAACAAGGGTTGAACTTTATGGGTGTTTTGAAAGGAAGTTAAACTTGTAAAAGGACAGGAAGGTCAGCAGTTTCAAGGAAATCACAGGGGTTTGACCTTTCTTCAGAGCAGCTTTTGAACCAGGGGAGACACTGTGATCTTGGCATGTGACCATGTTCAGGAAAGTTCTTTTTCCCTTTAGACCCTTTAAAAGGGCAAGCATTTGAAAATCTTTGCTTGACCTGCAAGGAGCAAAAGATAAAAGACCCAGAAAAGCATTACCTCTCTCTGTAAAGGAGACATGCATCTCTTAAAAAGGAATCCTGCATTTGAAAGGTGGCAGATTCCTGTTGCCTCTGGTCTCTGAAGAATTTCTGCATCCAGTGAGATTCCTGCTGCCTCCTGTGTTCTAAAAAAATACTGAAATCTGAAGAATTCTCCTACTGCTAGACAGCTGCTTCAAAACCCAAGCAGATCTGTTGCTACACCCCTGATGGAAGACACATGTGATGCCTGCTGCAGTTAAATTGCCATGAACACCTACCCATCAGAGTGTTCATCAACCTCGCCTGGAGAACTTCGAGTGGCATCCAATTATTTGACTCTGGGACACCTCAACCGTACCAAAAACGTCCTACCAGAAAGTGAACCTCAATTATTTTTTTTATTATTCCTTCTATTCCTAAGAAACGGCTGTAATGCAAAACACCATTTTGAAACCAGTTAACTGTTTCGCTTTGCATGTATGTGTGGGTGCATGAGGGTTAAGGGTGTTTTCTCATATATATAGATTTATCTCGTTAGTAGTTAAGACCTATTATTTATTTTCTAATAAATAGTTAATGTTGTTATTTAAAGAAATCTGGTTTGATGTGCTTTATTCTGGGGGAAAAATACAGACTTTAATTTGGCTAGTCTTCGGTAGGTGGGAAACTTTATTTTATATGCTATAACCTGTGGAGTAGTGAATTGACAGTGCATTATTCCTACCTTGGTCATAACTATATATATATATATATATATATATATAAAATATACATACATATGCACATTCATTTTGAATTTGCATATGACCCCCATCTCCCCCCGCAAGTCTCTGACATCACAGATTCAAACAGTCAGGAGGCTTCACAATTCTCCCTGAATGCGTTCTTGTCAGTTTGGACAATCAGTAGTCTTTTTTATACGTCTTGCTTGATGACTTGAATGGCCTTTACCAATGTTTGTAGTATCTTGTTGTCTCTGGTTCTCTCTATCATTTTCTGGTTCTTCCAGATATATGACGGTTACATGTTTTTGAGGTATATGGATAAGATTTCTCCTATTTCTGCGTATAGTAGCCTCGGAAGTGTGTACTACGTACGATCTCAGATGAACTTCATCTCTCTGGACAACTCTACCTTCGTGTTCCAGATCTCATATCCATACCTTCTCACCATCTTTTAACCTTGGTAGGTTTCTAGTATGAAATCATTGATTATAATTGCGAGCTTGCTGGTTCCTATAAGACTTCTCTTTGTCTCTGACTTTTTTGCAGTTTTGTACTTCAATCCCGGGAAGTTTTCTGGCCAGAATGGGAAATTGTGTTTTCAGTTTTCTGCCCATCAACAGTTCAGAAGGTGAAAGTCCACATTACAATGGAGTAGATCAATAATTCAATAGTGCAGTTGGAAGATCATCATTCTTCTTCAACACCAATCTAATAGTTGGTACTCCTCTCTCTGCTTCACCGTTCGCTTGAGGGTAACGAGGGGACTTGAGATGTTCAAATCCCCACTTCCTCGTGAATTTTGTGAAGGATTAATTAGCTATCTGGTCCATTGTCTGACACAACCTTGTCAGGGATACGTTGCAAAGATTTCCAATGAAGTTCTAATAGATTCTGCTGTCATTGACTACAATCTTTTCATTTCTATCTGTTGTGAAAAATAATCGATCACTATCATGTAAGATTTTCCATTGTACATAAACAAACCTGTTCCTAGACATTCCTATGGTCTGGGTGGAAATTGTGTAGTTAGCAGAGGTTTTCTCTGTTCTGGTCTGTGTACTGCACATGTCTGACAATTCAAGATCATACTCTCGATGTCTTTTGTTATTTCTGCCACAAAACTGATGATTGAGTGCAGGTTCTACATTTTGTAATTCCCATGTGGCCTAGATGAATTCTTGCCAAGATATCTGATCGAAGTGAACTTGGAATGACTAATCTGTAAATATACACCAACAAATCATTGATGATTGTGAAGTGTCTCCTGAATTCAAAAAAAAATTTCATTACTCCCACTAGGATGTTCCTGTGGCCAACCTTTTTCACAATATTGGCATATCTGTATATATTCCTCATCTTGATTTTGAGCGTGACCAATTTCCCGATGTTTTTGTGTACTTACTGTATATTGTGAATATGATTCTATCTCTTCAACAAAGTTAACATCCTTTGTGCAGTTTTGGTCCCCCGACCTTAGGAAGAATATTATTGCCATAGAGGGAGTGCAATGAAGGTTCACCAGACTTGTTCCCAGGATGGTGGGACTGTCCTATGAAGAGAGATTGGGGAAACTGGGCCTGTATTCTCTAGCGTTTCGAAGAATGAGAGGTGATCCCATTGAAACCTACAAAATACTTAAAGGGATAGAAAGGATAGATGCTGATTGGGGAGTCTAGAACCAGGGGACACAATTTCAAAATAAGGAGGAAGCCACCTAGGACCGAGATGAGGAGAAATTTCTTTACACAGAGGGTTGTGAATCTTTGGAATTCTCTACCCCAGAGGGCTATGGAAGCTCAGTCACTAAGCATGTTTAAAGCAGAGATTGACAGATTTCTAAATACCAATGACAAAAAGGGATATAGGGATAGTGTGGGAAAGAGGCATTGACGTAGATGATCATCCAAGATCATATTGAATGCGGAGCAGACTTGATGGGCTCAATGGCTTACTTTTGTTCCTATGTTCCTGTTCTGTCAGATGGTTAACAGTTGCTCTCAACAGTGTATCTGCAGAAGTTTGCATCTTCCCTTGTAGATATACCATTTCGTAGCTATATCTCATCAACCTTAATCAGACTCTCTGAATTCTCAGCAGCATCCTTGCAATTTCCTTCTCCTCTAGTTAGGAAACCAAGGGCTTGTGGGCTGTCTCAATAAACACTTTCAGGCAAATAATATCATCTGAAAACTTTTCGTAAGCCCACATGACTGCAAATGCTTCTTTTACAATGACCGCATACCTTGTCTCGGTCTTGGATAAAGCTCTAGATGCATAATAGATTAGTCTTAGACATCCATTTGGTTGTTCTTGAAAGAGGACTCCCCAACCCTGTAGATGAGGCATCTGCTGCATTTATAGTCAGAAATGAAGGGTTATATTATGCTAATATCTCTGTTGAAAATAGCATCTCCTTAATTCTTGGAAAAGTTTGCTCTTTATGTGTGTTCCACTTCAAAAGTTTTTTTTAATGTTTCTGTTACCTGCGCCAAATCGGGTAAAAATTTTGCCAACTGATTCACCATTCCCAGGAATGTTTAGAGATGTTGGACCGTAGTTGGGATCGGGAACTTCCGAATAGCTCTTGTCTTTTGCGAGTCTGCCATTATGCCTTTACTACTCACAAAATGACCAAGAATTGAATAGGTGTTTTCAAGAATTCACACTTATCATTAAGTGTCAGCCCTTTTTCTTAAGACGATGTAGAACTGCTTTGACTCTCTGGTCATGTTCTTCGACTGATTCTCTGTGGACCAAGATGTCGTCCATGTGACAAATTACCCCTTTTAAATCTTGAAGAATATTGGACATGGTCCTTTGGAAGATTTCCAGTGTCGATGTTATACTGAATGGTAAGCGATTGAAGAAAAATATTCCGAATGGTTTGATGACTATTATAAGCAATTTTGACTTGTCTAACGGAAGTTGCCAAAAGCCACTATTCACGTCAAGTTTTGTGAACATTATGCTTTTTGATAGCTTTGCCAAGCTTTCATCCATCAAAGACATAGGATAGATTTCCCTCGCCATAGCTTTGTTAAGCTGTGTTAAGTCCACACAGATACGAAGAGTACCATCTGGTTTTGGGACTGTAACCACAACCAAACTACTCTGTTGGCTTCATGACTGGAGAAATTACTCCCATCCTGTTCATCTCTTCCAACTGATGCTGAACTTGGTTCATCAATGGGTGTGGTGTAAAGATACATACCAATCTAGCATCTTCTTTCAATGTTACACTATACTCGGTCTTCAGCCTTCCTAGACCCGAGAACAGATTTGGAAAGGCTGCTTAAAAGTGACTATTGGATCCTGACCATTCAAGTTCTTCTACTCTTTTAAGTAGATAAAGGTCTAAGCTTGCTCTTCTGCTTAATAATGAAAACTCTTTATTTTTCAAAATATACAGGGTTTCCTTGACCTGCCTTCCTTGCAGCTTGCAGCTTTCCTTTGCCTTCAGTTGTATCCCTCCAGGACCTTGTAACTGAGTATCTGCTGCTTGTAAGGATTGTCTTGTCAACCATGGCTCTTTGTCTGACAGAACTGTGACACCTGTGCCCAATTTAAAATTTGTAATATGTCCATTGACATAAATGTCTGCCATCCAGAATGCCTGATTGGTGTCATTAATTTCCCCTAGGAAGTCTCCTTTTTTTTCTTCCATTGGGAAACGGTGCAACTCATTCACAACTTTATGTGGGAAAACTTTTTGTTTGGCACTTTCACGAGAAGAGGTCTTGCTCTGGCACATTTTCCCATAATGGCTGACTTCTTGCACTTGAAACATTCTGCTTTACTAGCAGGACACTGATCATGTCTGTGGGTCTTTTTGGCTTTACAGCACTGACAGGGTTTCCCAATGTCTTGCACCCTCTCACCTGCGTGTCCCTTCTTCTCTACGGTGTTTTTACCTTTCTTGGGCTTGAGGAATTGTACCATCGTCAGATTCTTTCCATTCCAAGCTTCTCCAGCCCTCAGGATGGCTCTATTTTTGTCTTCTGACTTCTGCCTGTTGCACAATTTGAATCGCTTTCTCCAGAGTGAGGTCCTCTTTTGACTGATAAAGACTCGTCAGCTATTCCAACTACTATACGGTCTCTAACCAATTTGAACTTTAGTGCTCTGTATTCACATCCTTCAGCCAATCTGTACAAATCAATAATGAAAGCATCCACTGATTCGCCTAGATTCTGAATCCTTTTATTGATCTTCGCTCATTCTAGGATTTTATAGTTTCTTAATTGAAAATAATTATCAAAAGCTTGCAACACATCCTCAAATTTATCTGAAGCTTCATTGATGCCTTGTTTCACGATCACATCATCAGCTATTTCACGTAGGTTGTACAGTAAAGTGTTTACTTGCTCCGCTTCAGCTTTAGTATATAATTGTGAAGCTACTCTGAATCTTAAAAATGTTTTTCTCCAAATTGTCCAGTTTTGAATATGGTTGGACCCTTCTACATTTTGGAAGCTTTCTGGCATTTTATATTTTGAATCCATCCTGCTTAAACTGTTTTAGGTATTCCCTTGTTTTATTTTTTCCACAATGGAGGTATTCTAGCAGTAGCAGGAGGTTTCCCTCTCTTCTGGATGTTTGCGTGCTTTCTGAGGTTTCCCGTCATTATTGCATTTTTCCTATGCTTTCCCTCCTCGGTGCACTTGAATAATGGCCATCGACTCTAGACTCACCCTCACCAGGGATCGACTGTTTTCATTTTCAAGTCTTCCCTTCTGGCCTGCCCAGTGCATTGTTTTAAATAACATACCTTTCTACAAGGTTTTCTTCCCCGCTCCCTAACCGTCGCTTGGTTCTGTGACTCTCAGCCCAATCGCTGGACACAGTTTGTTCACACAGACCACCACGTTTCTGTGGTGCAGCCTGAATGCCTGTGCAGCTGAGTCACTGATTCTCTGTGCCTTTCATCATCTGGAGCTCTTCGCAGACTGTCCCGAGATCAGCAGTCATTTGGCACTTCTCTTACCAGGTTAGGCTTCTCTTCTGGGCATGTTCACCATTTACCAAGTTTTATAGCACCTGCCACTACTCACCATATTGTATATCAAGTTCATGATATCGTATGTTATTGGTAGCATAGTTGTGGGGTTCTTCACAAAGGTCTTGGAGTCTATGACTGGATAAACAACAACTCTTCACTTACATTACATTATACTTATACTCTCCATGAGAATCACTAGCTAGCACTGCTAATGGTGCTTCTAGCTCCTTCCAAGTCTACTGCTCATGTGACTATTACCACACCATCACTACATTGGGAGGGGTTACTCTCACTGTCTCAAACATTAACACTTCCAGTCCCTTAAACTACAGTTGACACAGTTCATGCTCTTCCACCTCCTTTTCCTTTTCCACTGTGGGTATGGTCTCCTGTACAGTGCCTTCCTCCTACTCCCTCACTTGTGAGTTGCTCCTGCTCTCTCCTGTCTTCCTTGGTACTCTCCATCCTCCTCCAGCCCCAAAACCAGACTGCCCGTGAATGCAGTAAAACTGTTCAGATGACAGTAGAAACAGTCAAGCACCAGCAAAATTTTCTTCTTAACCATGAAATAATTTTTCTGACAGAAAACAGGCTAAAAACAGATGTTAACCAGCAGGCTCAAATAACAAACCAACAACTAACCTCTATGTACTGGATGAGCCCTTCACAGAGCGCTGCTGAAGAGTCCTTCTTGACTTTGTCGCCAGAAGTTGCTGGATGAATTTATCACATGGTAAGTCAGGGCTGGAGCAGACCAATATTACAAAAGGGTCGTACAACAATCGTTGCTTAATTATTTCAATCTGCAATTTAAATAGTACTGGCATGTACCCTGAAAACCTATGGAGCAGTCTGATTTAATTTGGCAGATGGCACACTTCCAGCACTTAATCAGGTGTTATGACTAGGAGTTCCAATTTCCTAGCCTTGGCACGCAAAGTGATCCCACAATGTTAAGTCATATTTCTGAACTCTTCCACAGACAGTGCCTTTAACTTATCCCAAGTTACTTCACTCTGGCTTGGGGAGTTACTGGCTTCGGTCACAGACATGTTAGCATTCTAGCACACACAACTTTTTCTCTTTTTGATTGGGATCAATTTGTCTTCCCACTTCCAATTTTTCATTTGTCTGTGGGTCCAAATTTCTGTTACAACCAGGTGAGGCAGGGGTCTAAGGCTCCCCTCTCAGCCTTTTCCTGGTTTGGCCGTAACAGTGGTTAATTTTTAAAACACTGTTTTTAGCTTCCCCTCAGTGAGTCCTTGTTCACTGCTCTCTGGTTGATTTCTTTGCAATCACAATTAAACAGGTTTTCTCAGATTTAAACAAGAAAGGTGTAAGTTTATTAACCTTAACTCTAATTCGGTTAAAACTACTAAAAATACACGACGTGACCACACTAGCATGCATACACAATAAATACAAATGCAAATAGGGACATAAAAGGAGAAAGAATCAAAGGAAAAGGTTTGAAGCAGTAGAGGGAATTTAGTTACTGGTTCTGGGTTGGATGTAAAGTCTTTGATGAAGTTAAGTCTTGCAGTTCTCGTTGGGGCTCAGTGCACACTTTCAAACATGCTTCGCTGGTCTTCTGTCTTGAGGCTTAAGTTACTTCCTTGGGTCTCTGGAACTTTGCGTGACAGAGAGAGATGCTCTCTTCTTGAAGTTCAGTTGCAGTTTCTTCCCAAACTTGTTCTGTGTCAGGTACAGTTCATAAAAACCTAGGTTGGCCAGCAGGTTAGTCATGTGACTAACTCTTTGTTTGGAGCAGCTTCGCCTGCGAGATTTATGGATTCCTCCAAGCTTACCAGACACACTTCATCACTATTGACAAAAACCATCTGGATAATTGAATCAGGGAGTACTCCCATTGTCTTCTTCATAAAACTGTCTTTTAGAATGCAAATGTGCAACCATGTTTTCAGCCACTGTTGTGGTCTTTTAAACAAGTTATTCTGATGTCCAGTAACAGTTCAAAATAATGTTCCATGTGTCAAAATTAGTATGTCTCATTTTGGCAGGTGTGGTTTCCGTCACACGGGTGATGCTATTGAATTTCTAGACCTTTCATCTTTTCTTTCCATGGATACTGAGTAAGCTATTGAATGCTTTCAGCAGTTTCTAGTTTTGGATCAGATTCCCAGGATTTGCTTAATTCTTATCCTGATATGCCCTGAGAGCATTAAAGGTCAACCATATAATATGAGATTGGAGTCCTATGTAGGGATGGCAGCTTCCTTTCTGTTGAGGGGCTTTAGTGAATTAATGGGGTTTTTATCACAGTCCAAAAGCTTTCATGATTATGTTTTCGATGCTCGCCCACATCAGCGAATGTAACTATTTAACTGAGCACAAATCACAATTTGTCTTAGTGAGATTTAAACTCGCTACCTGTGGGTTGCTCGTCCAGTACACTGACCATTAGGCTACCAAGTATAAAGCAAACCCAGAAGAGATTATCCCTTTCAGGCAAGGAATCCTGCAGTTGGCCAGCTGCCACTTTGTGGGGTTTTTATGTGTGTCTGCATGATTTAGGGATACGAATGCATATCCATCAGTCAATAAACACAGTTTTAGGCATATATCTTCACTGTCCTGGTTGGAAGTCAGATGACTCTGAACTGTTTGGCACTCAATTCATACTTGTAACAAATAGCCTTGTTATATTATTACTTTCAAAATTATAGGAACTTAAGACTCTACAATGCTTTGCAGTGGAATTCAGCTTGTAGGGTATAAAGATTATCACAAAAAGTCTGCGAGGTACTTCAGGCTTAACCTTTGGAAATAATTATCAATCACTTAGTTAACACCAGGAATAGGAATAAGTATTTGCTTCCCAGGACACTTCTGGAAGGCTGCCAAGGAACAAATGTATTGATGGGACCAATAAATAGACACAATGAGATGATTATATAGCCACTACTCGTGGCTCTAAGTGTGTAGAAGCTACATATCATGTTATGGTTTTGCCCTCATATTGTTTGACTATCATCCAACAGCACAGTCTGAGCTGTACGTGTGGATCTCACTCTCTTATCTCGCTCTCTTGTCTTATTTTCTCATATCCTTATTGCTATCTTTCTTCCCTAGCTGTGAAAGTCGCAACAGAATGAACAGTGTCAGCACTTGTAGTGATATACTACTCTATAAAGTAGAGTCTGGCTTGAAAAGACTGCTAAATAAGGAAAAGAATGTTTTTGATTCCAGCAGCTCAAAATATTACTGTGTGTGAAAACTTTGTTCGATTTCAATTGTTTCATCCAACTTGAATATCAAAAAGCTGTATGCAGAACGGAGTTCAATATACTGTTTCATAGTGTGCTGTTTTTCTTGCTCTGCTATATTCAGGAATGGGAAGGGATCAGGCTGTATTCAGGCTATAAGAGCACAGATTTCTGTTACATACTCATTATTGAACTTTCAATGATTAGATTATCCAGACCATCAAGCACTTGAAGCCATAATCATCAAGAGACCAACATAGCTAATGGATTTATCTATATTAATCCATCACAATTAAATCGCTACAACCTCCACTGAGCAAGGAAAACACACAGCTCCCTTTGTGGTCTCTATTACGCCTCAACCTGTGTCAAAATGGAGTCATGTTTTTGTTATTGCCAAGAAAATGCACCAAATGACTTGGTGCTGCTTTGGACATTTTACCTGGCAGCCTCGTTAAAGAGACATCTCCAGGTTCTTAAGAACTGAGCCAAATTTGATTGTTTTTCCCAAGTATTTTTTCCATTTTTTTCCCCAAATTAGATGTATAAGAACAGGAGAAAGCCATTTAGCCCCTCAAGCTTATTTCATCATTCAATGCAATCATGGCTAGTCTGTGAGATAACTCCATATACCCGCCTTTGCCCCATATCCCTTAATACCTTTGGTTTTTTACAGTTTTAATATTAACAATTGACCTAACATCAACTGCCCTTTGCAGAAGAGAGTTCCAAACTTCTACTGCACTTTGCAAGTAGAAGTGTTTCCTAAATTCACTCCTGAAAGGTCTGGTTCTAACTTGTGTTATGTTCCCTAGTCCTAGTATCCCCAATCAGTGAAAATAATTTCTCTCCATCTATCCTGTCTGTTCCCCTTAATATCTTGAAAACTTTAATCATATCACCGCTTAACTTTCTACATTCCAGGAAATACAACCCTTGTTTGTGTAATCTCACCTCATAATTTAACCCTTGAAGTCCAGGTACCATTTTGGTAAATCTACGTTGCACTTCCTCAAAGGCCAATGTAATCCTGTTAGAATTTGCCTGAGACCCAAGGTTAATCACATCTTGATGTGTTAAGAGATTCGTCAGAACTATTCAAGTAGCAACTAGCAGACAGGTTGGCGACATCCCATGTCTAGGTGCGAATGTGGGGTTGTTCAGGTCATCAAAGAACAAAAGAACAAAGAACAGTACAGCGCAGGAACAGGCCATTCGGCCCTCCAAGCCTGTGCCGATCTTGATGCCTGCCTAAACTAACACCTTCTGCACTTCCGGGGCCCATATCCCTCTTTTCCCATCCTATTCATGCACTTGTCAAGATGTCTCTTAAACGTCGCTATCATATCTGCTTCCACCACCTCCCCTGGCAGCAAGTTCCAGGCACTCACCACCCTCTGTGTAAAAAAACTTGCCTCGCACATCCCCTCTAAACTTTGCCCCTCGCACCTTAAACCTATGTTCCCTAGTAACTGACTTTTCCACCCTGGGAAAAAGCTTCTGACTATCCACTCTGTCCATGCCACTCATAACTTTGTAAACCTCTATCATGTCGCCCCTCCACCTCCGTCATTCCAGTGAACACAATCCGAGTTTTTCCAACCTCTCCTCATAGCTAATGCCCTCCAGAATTGCATGCAATATTCTAAGTGTGGCCTAACTAAGGTTCTGTACAGCTGCAACATGACTTGCCAATTTTTATACTCTATGCCCCGACCGATGAAGGCAAGCATGCCGTATGCCTTCTTTACTACCTTATCCACTTTCTTTGCCACTTTCAGTGACCTGTGGACCTGTACGCCCAGATCTCAGATCATCCTGTTCCTTTTGCAATCAAGATGGTCTTTATGCAAGCCCGAAGGTTGGGTGAGTAGGAATTCACTTCAATATACATTCTGAGCATCATGTGATATAACTCACAAACAAGGGTATAAAATATCAGAGACAGGTGAAGGGACAACATCTAAAGAATACAGGACAGTCAGAGGAATAACATCTACTAGTCACATCTTGCCAATTGGAGTACCTGCCCGTTATCCCTACTTTCTGTCTGATGCTCCTCAGCCAATTTCCTAACCAGGTCAATAATTTGCCTTCAATTCCATGAGCTTCAACTTTAGCTAACAGTTTCTATTGAAGGGATCCAGGGTGAGCTAGAAAATGGGATACAAAATTGGCTTGGTGATAGGAGGCAGAGGGTGGTAGTCGAGGGTTGTTTTTCAGATTGGAGGCCGGTGACCCAGTGGTGTGCCGCAGGGATCGGTGCTGGGCCCTCTGTTGTTTGTCATATATATTAATGACTTGGATGTGTATGTAAGGGGCATGATTAGTAAGTTTGCAGATGACACCAATATTGGTGGTATAGTGGACAGTGAAGAAGGTTGTCTAAGGTTACAACAGGATATAGATCAACTGGGAAAGTGAGCAAGGGAGTAGCAAATGGAATTTAATGCAGACAAGTGTGAAGTGATGCATTTTGGGAAGGTAAACCAGGGCAGGACATATACAGTGAATGGCAGGGCCCTGGGGAGTGTTGTTGAGCAGAGAGACCTTGGGGTGCAAGTACATAGTTCCCTGAAAGTGGCAACACAGGTAGACAGGGTGGTGAAGAAGGCGTATAGTATGCTTGCCTTCATTGGCTGAGGCATTGAGTACAAGAGTTGGGACGTCATGTTACAGTTGTACATAATGTTGGTTAGGCCACATTTGGAGTACTGTGTGCAGTTCTGGTCGCCGCACTACAGGAAAGATGTGATTAAGCTAGAGAGGGTGCAGAAAAGATTCACAAGGATGTTGCCTGGTTTGGAGGGCTTGAGTTATAAAGAGAGATTGGATAGGCTGGGTCTGTTTTCCCTGGAGCGAAGGAGGCTGAGAGGGGACATGATAGAGGTATATAAAATTATGAGAGGCATGGATAGGGTAGATAGCCAGAGTCTGTTTCCCATGGTAGGGGTGACTAAAACTAGAAGGCATAGATTTAAGGTGACAGGGAGGAGGTTTAAAGGGGATCAAAGGGGTAAATTTTTCACACAAAGAATAGTGGGTATCTGGAATGAGCTGCCTGAGGAGGTGGTGGAGGCAGGAACAGTAGCAACATTTAAGAGGCATCTGGACAGGTACTTGAATGAGCAAGGCATAGAGGGATATGGAACAACTCTATGACTCTATGACTTTATCAAATGCCTTCTGGAAGTCCATGTAAATAACATTCCCCTGTCTACCACTTTAGTCACCTCTTCAAAAAACTCAATTAGGTTCATCAGGTATGGGCTAATCTTTACAAATCCATGCTTGTTCTCTCTGATCAGCTAAAAATTTTCAAGGTGTTCAGTTTTACTATCCTTAATTATAGACTCTAATAATTTCCCGAGGGATTTAAGAAGGGAATTCCAGAGGACAGTGGCTGAAACCTTGTCTACCAATGTTGGAATGGAGGGGATGGTTGTCTACATGTTTTAGTAAGGCATTTGACAAGGTCCCACATGGCAGACTGGTCAGAAAAGTAAAAGCCCATGGGATACAGGGGAATGTGGCGAGTTGGATCCAAAATTGGTTCAGTGACAGGAAACAAAGGGTAATAGTCGATGGATGTTTTTGCGAATGGAAGACGGTTTCCAGTGGTGTTCCACAGGGCTCAGTGTTGGGTCCCTTGCTATTTGTGGTATATATTAATGATTTGGACTTAAATTTGGGAACCATGATTGGGAAATTTGTAGTGTGCCGGCCTTTATGGATCTGGGGACTGAGTCCCTCATGCGTTCCATCACCACCCACCATAAGCTCACCATGTTGGCCTAGACGTGGTCCAGGTCAATGCGGGCCCTGTAATTAACAATAATTGGCCTCAATTGGCTGCCCGACCCCCAGCCACCCTCATTCAAAATGGCTCAGGGTCGATGTCGTAATATATTGCGCACCTGCCCATCTCCACCCCAGACCCGGAATTGTTTTAAAAATCCGGCACATGGTCATTGTGACCAGTAGGCTGGGATTTTACCAGCAGCAACGAAGACCCAGGGATAGGCACCAACATAAAAGCAAAATACTGCGGATGCTGGAAATCTAACGGTGTAGTCTGTGATACCGGCAAACGTTCAGTTTCTTTGTGACTTCCCACTTTGGACTGTAGGAAGTATTTGGACAATAGGAGGGTTATCATGCTTTCGTTGGACTCCCTCGTTCAAGAAAATGACCTACATGGTACTGACTGAGTCTATCTCCAATCTTCACTAGATAGGTGAATGTACCTAGTCAATTTACAACTCCAAACACATTCTTCTTCTTACCAACTTGTTGGCTTTCACCATGACCATTGTGCAGTGGTTAGCACCGCAGCCTCACAGCTCCAGTGACCCAGGTTCAGTTCTGGGTACTGCCTGTGTGGAGTTTGCAAGTTCTCCCTATGACTGTGTGGGTTTCCGCCAGGTGCTCTGGTTTCCTCCCACAGCCAAAGACTTGCAGGTTGATAGGTAAATTGGCCATTGTAAATTGCCCCTAGTGTAGGTAGGTGGTAGGAGAATGGTGGGGATGTGCTAAGGAATATGGGATTAAGGTAGGATTACTATAAATAGGTGGTTATTGGTTGGCACAGACTTGGTGGGCCAAAGGGCCAGTTTCAGTGCTGTATCTCTCTATGACCTTCTCTCAGCACTGAACTCTCTAAGTTTCATGCTTGGTATATCATGACACTTTATCTTACTTTGTTACTGATGTCAGGCTTAAGCAAACTAAATCTTGGCCTAGCATTGTGTTTAAACACTAACTTGTAAGGTGAGCAACCTGTTGTAGACTGTGGGGTTATTCTGCAAGAGAACAGAAAATTGTTTAGCCTGTGTCAAAGGGAAACATGGGACTTATTGCCTAGCTTATCACCTAACAAATACTCTTGCTAAGACCTCTTCATAATCTGCACATGCCTTGCTTCAGCACCATTCGATGCTGGATGATATGGTGGTACCACAGTGTTCGACTCCATTCGTACTCAGAAATATTCTGAACTCTTCTGATGTAAACTGTGTGCCATTGTCTGACGCCAACACCTCTGGCAACCCATAAATTGCAAACCAACTTCTCAAAACCTCAACAGCTTTGACACTTGTGGTATTGGGCATAAACTCAACATTTATCCACTTGCTATAGCTAACAACCAAAACATAGGGCTCTTTCCCTTCCACTTCAAAGAAATTGACATGTGCTCATTCCCATGGTTTCCTTGTGTTTGACCATGGGATGAAAGGAACTTTGGGTGGATCATTTCTCATTCTGAGACACACTTCACAACTTTTCACATATTCTTCAATACCTCTGTCTAACTTTGGATACCAAAAATAGCTTCTTGCTGTTGCTTTCATACAGACTATCTGTGTGTGCTCTTGATGTAGTTCCTCTCACAATCTCTGTCTAAATCTTGGTGGAATAATGATTCTTAAACCCAAAAGGAGACAGCCTTGATCCACACTCAGTTCATTTCTAATTGTGCAACACTCCTGCATTTTCTCATCACACTGTTTAGGCCAGCCATTCATGACACAATTTCACACTTCACTGAGCACTATATCCCTGCGAGTTTCTTCACTAACTTCTCTGGCAGACGCTGGCATGTCATTTGTGTATGTAAATTAATTCACAAGTAACTCAGTGGCTAAGAATGAATCAGACTTCACGGGAAATCTTGAAAGAATGTCTGCATCAGCATGATCTGCTGATTTACAGTAATTAATATTGTACTGATGGGCCATCAAAATCAACATCCATCTCTGAAGCTGTGCTGCCACTAGGGATGGTATTCCCTTTCTTTGACGCAAATATTATCGTAAGGTTTCAGTGGTCAGTTAACAAAGTGAATTTCCTACCATACAGGTACTTGTGGAACGTTGTAACACCATGTATGATGGCTAATGCCTCTTTCTCAACTTGTGAGTAATTTTGCTCTAACTTTGCTAATATACGTGAAGCATATGCTACAGGCCTCTCCACACCATCTTCCATTATGTGAGATAACACCACACCTAACCCTTGTGGTGAGGCATCACACACTAAATCCAGATGTTTCTTTGAATCATAGTGGGCCAAAGCAGCATCAATAGTCAATACTTCTTTCACTTTTTCAAATGCTTTCGAGCACTCTACAGACCATTCCCAAGCAATTCTGTTTTTGCCCAGTTCATACAGTGGGACGAATGTGTTAGCTAAGTTGGGGATGAACTTAGAAAAATACACAACAATCCCTATGAATGTTCTAAGTTCTTCTTTGTTCTCTGGTTTCTTTGCTTTCAAAATCCCCTCAACCTTCTCCTGTGTTAGGTGGATACTTTCACTATTTATTTGGTGACCCGGGAATGTTAGTCTTGACACCATGAAGCAACACTTGCACTTTCTGCTTTGATGCCATACTCCTGTAGTCGATCTAGGACTTCATTCAGTCTTACAATGTGCTCTTACTGCTAATTAGAATGTCAGCTCAGAAGCAGCACTCTCCCTTCATCCGACTTAGTACCTGAGCTGTGATGCTCTGGAAAACTGCAGGAGCAGCAGACTCCCCAAATGGTAACCTTTTGTATTGGTACATCCCTTTGTGTGTATGAATGGTAAGCAATTCCTTGCTTTTGTCAGTTAATTCTAATTGCAAGCATGCATTTGACTGATCTAGCTTCATGAACATTTTCCTATTGGCTAAATTCGAAAACAAATCTTCTGTGGTAGGCGGTGGGTAAGTATCACTTTCGATTACCTTATTGACTGCTTGCTTGTAAACTCCACAAATCCAAACTTTAGCTACCACAATGGCCCATTCACTGCTCTTCACCTTCTTAATTGCCCCTGATCTGTCTAATCCATCTAACTCTTCACTTACTGCTTCTAACTGAGCATAAGAAACCTGCCTAACTTTGCAAAATTTCAAAAATAAATTTTGAACAGATCGAGCAACTGGGCATCCATGAGGCACTGTTGGCCACCAGCAGCAGCAGAATTGTATTCAACCACAATCTGTAACCTCATGGCCCAGTATATGCCCCACTCTACCATTACCATCAAGCTGGGGGACCAACCCTGGTTCAACGAAGTGTGTAGGAGGGCGTGCCAAGAACAGCACCACGCATACCTAAAAATGAGGTGTCAGCCTGGTGAAGCTACAATATAGGAAAACTTGCATGTCAAACAGCGGAAGCAGCATGTAATAGACAGAGTTAAGCAAACACACAACCAACGGATTAGATCTAAACTCTGCAGTCCTGCCACATCCAGTCGTGAATGGTGGTGGGCAATTAAACAACTGACAGGAGGAGAAGGCTCCACAAGTATCCCCGTCTTCAATGATGGGGAGCCCAGCACATCAGTGAAAAAGACCAGGCTGAAGCATTTGCATCCATCCTCCTCTTGAAGTCCCCAGCATCACAGATACCAGTCTTCAGCCAATCCAATTCACTCCACGTGGTATCAAGAAATGACTGAAGGCAATGGATACTGCAAAGGCTGTGGGCCCTGACAACATTCCAGCAATAGTACTGAAGACCTGTGCTCCAGAACTAGCTGGGCCCCTAGTCAAGCTGTTGCAGTACAGCTACAACACTGGTATCTACCCAGCAATGTGGAAATTGCCCAGTTATGTCCTGTGCACAAAAAGCAGGACAAATCCAATCCAGCCAATTACTGCCCTGTCAGTCTACTCCCAATCATCAGCAAAGTGATAGAAGGTGTCATCGGCAGTGCTATCAAGCGGTACTTGTTCAGCAATAACCTGCTCGCTGATGCTCAGTTTTGGTTCCGGCAGGGCCACTCAGCTCATGACCTCATTACAGCCTTGGTCCAAACATTGACAAAGGAGATGAACTCCAGAGGTGACATGAGAGTGACTGCCCTTGACAGCATTTGACTGAGTATGGCATCAAGGAGCCCCAGCAAAACTGGAGTCAATGGGAATCAGCGGAAAACTCTCTGCTGGTTAGAGTTATACCTAGCACAAAGGAAGATGGTTGTGGTTGTTGGAGGTCAATCATCTCAGTCCCAGGACATCACTGCAGGAGTTCCTCAGGGTAGTGTCCTAGGCCCAACCATCTTCAGCTGCTTCATCAATGACCTTCCTTCCACCATAAGGTCAAAAGTGGGAATGTTCGCTGATGCTTGCACAATGTGCAGCACCCTACACGACTTCTCAGATACTGAAGTAACCCATGTCCATATGCAGCAAGACCTGGACAACATCCAGGTTTTGGCTGATATGTGGCAAGTAATATTCGCACCACACAAGTGCCAGACAATGACCAGCTTAAACAAAAAAGAATCTAATCATCTCCCTTTGACGTCAATAGCATTACCATCGCTGAATTCATAATTGTCAACATCCTGTGGGTCACCTGTTATATATGTATATATTGTTATACTATCTGTAAAGTGTTAGGAACTAATTAGCTAGGAACTAGTTGTTATGTGTAAATGTTCCAGTGGGGGACCAGTGACAGAATGCCAGTTCTTTGGAATGGTGTACACACCTGATGAAGTTAAGCCGAGCCCTGAAAGAATCTCAGCCATCTCGGGAATGGAAGCCCCAGGAGATAAGAGAGAGTTGAGAAGTTTCCTTGGCTTCAGACAATACATGAGCTCCTTTATTCCGCACATGTCGGAACACACGGCAAACCTGCGGGATCTGATGAAAGAAAATATAGAGTACCAGTGGTCAGAGTCACATGACAGGAGTTCCAACAAACTCAAAAAGGTAGTATGCAAGGAGACAAGTCTGTAGTACTATGACAGAAAGAAACCTATTACTCTGCAAGTAGATGCTTCCACAAAAGGACTGGGAGCAGCCCCGTACAAGAGGGACAGCTAATAGCATTTGCATCCAAAGCTCTGACATCAGCTGAGACAAGATATGCCAACATAGAGAGAGAGCTTTTGCCAGTCATGTATGGATGTGAGACGTTCCACACATATCTCTATTGGAGGAAGTTCACAGTGGAGAGTGATCATCGTCCACAGGAGCAGATCTACAAGAAAAATCTATGTAAAGCACCAGCAAGACTGCAGTGGTTACTCTTGAGTCTTCAGAGTTATGATTTCACTCTGAAATATAAGCCAGCAAGAGAAATGGTGCTGGCAGATACTCTATCTCAGTTGTCACCACAGGAGAAACATGAGATAGAAGATCTAGGTATAAAGATTCATCACCTAATGAATGTAACATCACCGAAACTGAGTCAAATTAGAGATGAAACCAGCAAAGATGAGGCATTACAGATGCTATCTCAGCAAGTGATCCAGGGATGGCCTGATAGGACACAGCACACACAGCCAGCAATACGGCAGTACTGGTCTATCAGAGATGACATCTCACTGGAAGATGGTGTTCTGCTGGCCGGATCCAGAATAATCATACCCAAAACAATGCAGGAAGAACCTCTCCAAAAGATACACCAAGGCCATATGGGAATGGAGAAGTGTAAGCTCAGAGCCAAATCAGCTGTGTACTGAATAGGCATGTACAAAGATATCGAAAATATGGTGTCTACATGCAATGTATGCCAGAAGTACAGAAACTCACAACAGAAAGAGGAGATGATAGCTACTGAAGTGGTATACTGTAGGAGTCAGTTTATTCACACATAATCAAGAATGGCATCTCATAGTCGCAGACTACTACTCAAAATTTCCTTTTAACCGGAAGATGAAAGACTTGAAAACCACAACAATAATCTCAGCAGTACGAGTTCTGTTCACTGAGCAAGGGATTCCTGAAAGGTTAATATGTGACAATGGAACCCAACTTACACCCAGAGAATTTAAGTTCAACATCACCTCATCACCACACTACCCAAGGGGACACGGGTTTATAGCAAGACACATCCAGGCAGTCAAAAGAACACTTGTGAAATGCCAAGAGACAAAGGACGACCCTGACCTGGCCTTACTGTCACTCCGATCCACACCTCTCAAGGCTGACATGAAATCACCTGCAGAGCTGTTAAATGGAAGAAAATATAAGACAACTCTGCCAAGCAAAATACATCCTTCAAGTGACCAGGAGGAAGTGAGACAACAACTCACTGAAGCACAAGTAAGAGGAGAGCAACACTTCAACAAAAATGCTAAATCCCTACCCTCACTGTTGAAAGGACAAACTGTACATGTACAGGATCCAATCATGAAAACTTGGAGCCCAACACAAGTTGTTAGTGTGAAGCTGAGACTCCAAGGTCATATATCATTGAGACAGAAACCAGCAACCAAATAAGAAGGAACCAAATCCATATTCGACCTACACCTGAGCTGGAACAACAGAAAAGACCTCAACAACACCAGAAACATCGCTACCCAGCGAGACAACATTAACAACATCACCAGCAAGTGACACGACATCTCCTGTACAGCGTGCCAACTCACTACTGAGATCAACAAATGCCAAGTCTACAAGATGGAGGCACAACATCTTCCCACCCAAGCGATACCATGAATAAGTTTTTAAAAAATACACGCTATAAAAGACTCTAAAAAGGAATTCAGATTATTTCCACAAGTCGGATGATTATCTTTATTTCTATTGACATTTATATTGATATGGGGCATTATGTTTTAAAGAAAGAGGGATGTTATATATGTATATATTGTTATACTATCTGTAAAGTGTTAGGAACTAATTAGCTAGGAACTAGTTGTTATGTGTAAGTGTTCCAGTGGGGGAGCCTCATTCACGACTGCACTGGGGAGTCACGTTATATGTAACACAAGAATCAGGTTCCACAGCACAAAGCACGGTGCTGTAATAAACCAGACTGACTCCAACCTTTTCCAAGATTAAAGTGAGATTCTTTCCAACTTCTGGGAACCAGGAACAACACGAAGATGAAACATCACCATTGACCAGAAACTGAACTGGACCAGCTACATAACTGCTGTGGCTACAAGAGCAGGTTAGAGGCTGAGAATTCTGCAGCACGTAACTCACCTCCTGTCTCCGCAATGCCTGTCCACCATCTACAAGACATAAGTCAGGAGTAAGATGGAATGTTCTCAACTAGCTTGGATGTGTGCAGCTCCAACAACACTCAAGAAGCTTGACACCATCCAGGACAAAGCAGCCGCTTGATTGGCACCCCATCTACAACCCTCAACTTTCACTCCCTTCACCACTGATGCACATTGGCAGCAGTGTGTACCATATACAAGATGCACTGCAACAACTCAGCAAGGCTCCTTTGACAGCACTGTCCAAACCCACAACTTCTACCACCTAGAAGGATAAGGGCAGCAGTTGCATGGGAACACCACCTCGCAAATTCCCCTCCAAGCCACACAGCATCTTGACTTGGAACTATATCGCTGTTCCTTCACTGTCGCTGAGTCAAAATCCTGGAACTCCCTTCCTAACAGCACTGTGAGTGTACCTACACCCCAAGGACTGCAACAGTTCAAGAAGGCAGCTCACCACCACCTTCTCGAGGGCAATTAGGGGTGGGTAATAAATGCTGGTTCAGTCAGCGACGCCCACATCCCACGAACGAATAAAAAAAAATGTCAGCTGTACATAATCCTTTATCTTGACTTCAGCCTTGTGATGCCTAATTTGATCATTTGGCTCTCCTTGCTCAAAAACCACTTTGTGCTCTCTTAGCACTTTCTCAATGTCAGACGTACTCTTACTGATCCCTACTGTAAATAACTCAGCCCAGTTTAACCATATCTTCTTAAGTCAATTCCTTTCCCTCAGGTTGACTTTGTTCCCTTGAACTACTACCAATGGCAAGTAATAGGACACATCATCATATTCCACGTTAACACTAACTTGACCTACCACTGGGATACTGTTATTAGAATAACTAGTCGGGTTCACACCAGTTGGGTGGAAGAGAATGTGACTTAGGGATTTCTTGTACTCTCCTTCTGAGATAACAGACACTACTGCAGCTGGAGCAATGACGAAAGTAAGTTCTATTTTCAGTTCTACTGTGGGCACTGGAATTATATCTTCAGCCCTATTACTGTCATATTCCATGTGTTGTTTTCATCACTCTCTGATGGAGTACAACTCTTTATCTCCCTGCTTGGTCATTTCTGTTTCCATATCTATCATATGCTCATTTGAGGACTTCCATGCTCCCGATCTAGCTTTCTATCTACCCCGACCTCAACCTGATGGTTGACTGCAAACTGACGCTGGGCCCTGAGCTGGTGCTTGAACGTGATCTGATGGTTGACTGCGACTTGGAGCTTAATCACGACCTGTAGCATTACTGTTTCCACTCCTGCATACCATCTGGATACGACTGATTTTCCCACAGGCATAGCACTTTGACTAGAAATGGAGACATTGAGATGGTCTGAGGCTACCTGGGCAACAGTAACATCTGAACTCCTGACTCTTAGACCATGGACTTGTCTGCTATGGCCTGGATCCCACTGAAATCTTGTGGACCTCACCTGTCGGCTTGGAAACAGAACTCCCTTGAAATTTGCAACTATCTCTTTCTGCCATTCCCATGGCCGTGGCCTCATCGTAGGCCTCCCTCCACATCTGCTTATTTCCTTCACTCAACAGCTTGACCTGGATTTTATTGTTGTTCAAACCTCCTATGAAATTGTCTAAGGTTTACATCTAAGTTCACGCCATACCCACAGTGGCAGGAGAGCTTCTTTAACTCAAGAATGTAATTCGCAAATGACTCATTTGGCAACTGTCTCCTTTGATGGAATGCAACTCTCAGTGTAATTTCATTCTTAGTCATGCCACAATATGAGTGCAGAATCTCATTTATTGTGGTGTATCTCATAGTACTGGGGTCTGTCTGCCAATACTGGTTGGACAATACATTAAAGGCATCTGACCCCATCACGGTGAGGAAAACACTAACTTTATCCTCATCACCTATTTTATTTGCTTTCATCCAAATGTTAAGCCTTCATTCATAATTACTCCAATCCTCTGTCAGGGCTGCATTCCCCCATTAACCCTAAATAAGCTTTTTGTGCCAATTTTTCATGCAACTACATACACCATTCAGTCTAAATTTGCATCTGCTCACAGTTCACTTCTCCTGTGGTGCGAAAAATAAATGCGATAGCCTCCACCTTACATACCATATGCTAATTCACTGACCTGTGCGGGAATACGACACTGCACACATAGCAAATTTTCTAAACCACTCAAACATCCTCAAATTAACTTCAGGGCCTCCAATAAGTGTCACAATGTTGGCCATTCCTTGATTATTCCAATGAAACATAAAACAAATCAATCCCTTCCTTGTCACCATCTTTCTGTGGTGTTTGGACTGAAAATGACCACACAGACGTTTACTAGACTAACACCTGGAATGGGCAGGTTGTCTTATGAGGGAGGTTGGACAGACTAGGCTTGTATCTGCTGGAGTTTAGAAGAGTAAGAGGCAACTTGATTGAAATATATAAGATTCTGAGGGGTCTTTACAGGGTGGATGTGGAAAGGATGTTTCCTCTTGTGGGAGAATCTAGAACTCGGGGTCACTATTTAAAAATAAGGGGTTGCCCATTTAAGACAGATGAGGTGAAATTTTTTCTCTCAGAAGGTTGTGAGTCTTTGGAACTCTCTTCCTCAAAAGGCGGTAGAAGCAGAGTCTTTGAAAATTTTAAGGCAGGGGTAGATTGATCCTTGATAAACAAGGGGGTGAATGGTTGTTGGGGGTAGGTGGAAATGTGGAGTTGAGTTTACAATCAGATCAGTCATGATCTTGCTGAGTGGCAGAGCAGACGCGAAGGGCCAAGTGGCCCACTCCTGCTCCTAATTCGTATGTTCATATGCTTGTATGTACTAAATCGGCCATATTGTCTCCCTCTTTTATTCATCACTCCTCTCAACAGAGAGGGAAGTATTACAATATGATCAGCTCTTACCATATGCTACATAGGGTACGTTATGTGCCTCCAATCCTTGGCTGGAGACTTTTGGGTGCAAGATTGTAATTATAATTCGCTGCAGAGAAATGTGGTCACTGAAAGAAAGCAGTTGTGTGGCAGTAGAAGAACTTGGAGGTAGAAAACAAATCAAAAATTGATTCAGTGAGAGTGGAACATAACCTGGATTGATTCATAGAGAATGACAAAGAGCAACTGGTCATCAAGGACATTGAACAGAGGGAAAACAGAGGTACAAAGGTGCAGAGAGGGAAAGCGATTGCCTTGCAGTGGATGTCAGAAAAAAAAGTAAGTGATTTTGTACAGGTTATCTAATAGAAAAATAGAGACTAATTTACAAAGAGTGCCAAAAGGAGAGAGACAGCAAGAGTGATTTACACAGGATATTGGACAGGGAGAAGAAAAGACTAATCCATGGAGGCTGTCATAGCAGCAAGATTGATGTATATAGCTTGCTCAAATAGGAAGAGGTGAGACTAATGTACAGATGATGTCAGGGGAGCCGAATAGATCAAATCACAGTGATAAAGGAAATAGATGAAATCATGTAGGGCTTCAGCGATACAGCTGGATTGATTTACAGAGAATACCAAAGCAGAGAGAAAATGAGGGGTGGACTGTCTTGGATTACATGTCAGAGAGAAGGAGAGACAAACAGAATGATTCCTAAAGGATATTAGTGACTGACTCACAGAGGATATTGGGCAGAGAGACTAAGAAGGATGGACGGGAAGAAAAGTTGCTACACAGAACACAGAGAAGGTGAATGAAGATGAAAGTTGGTGGCTAATATATCAAAAATATCAAGGAGACAGAAAAAAAGGGGACAAGGACTGAATTAGGTATCAGTTGGAAAAGTAACAATAATTTGACTAGAACGTTTTAACAGATCCTAGGAAAGAGTAAAAACCTTCCAAGACCAGCCAAAATAAATCTATATTAGTTCCAGTGGTAGGAATGTTGCATTTATATAACTCTTCCAGAAACAGTTCATCTACAAGAAGTTATTTGTTTTGAGCTTGGATTCAGTTAGTAGCACTTTCATCTCTGAGTCAGCAAACTGTGGGTTCAAGACTCAGTCCTGGAGTTGAGCACATAATCTAAACTGGCACTTCAATGTAGTACTGAAGGAATGCTGCACTGTCAGAGGTGCCATCTTTCAGATGAGACATTAAACAGTGGCCCCAACTATCCAGGTGGATATTCAGATGGATATAAAACATCTAATGGGTATTGGGAGCTTGCTTAGTGTCCTGGTAAACCTGCATCCCTCAATGAGCAGGATCAAAAAAAGATAAAACTGTTCACGTTATCAAGACTAGCCTTCTATTTTATCTGGAGAGTCTGAACTGGAGGCCGCAGCACGATTCTGCCAGGTGAAGAAAATGGGGACGAGGATCGGGGTCAGAAGGGGGCTAAATAGTTACATTTTTATTATTTTCCTCGTGAGACCAGGAGGAGCAGGAATGTCCCTTTGGGGCCCACACAGAAACCTTAAGCTTCCCCAGCTGCTGGCTACCATACCAACATCCCCCATTCCCACCCCACTCCTTACCTGGTGTCAGCAAGTGGCCTCCAGGCCAAGTGGTTTCTCGCTGCTTCCCGCCCAGAATGTATGGGAAGTCAGCCAGCAGGATTAAATAATGTTCAGCCATTAAAATTGTCCTGGTTTCATTCTGATGCGGGTGGGCGGGAAATTAATGAGCCAATGCAGCTTCCGGTTGACGGTTAGAATCCAAGCCAGTGTGACTGTATTACATTTGTCTACCCATTATTTTAACTTAAAATAAAAGCATTAACACATCTACTGAAATATTGGACAGAGGGGCATCAAACAAACATGTTAATCATACAGATGCTAACATCCCAAAGAGTAATTTCTAGAATTTTTCAGAAAACATTAGTTTTGGAATTCTGTGCTGTTTAAGTTGATGGATGATTGTGCTGGTGAATTTTTTAATATGGAGGTGCCATGTTTCACTCAGTGCTAATATTAAGCATTCTTAGGATAGGTACAACAGAGATACTCATACAAAAGTACTTCAGTCCCAATTTGAATGGATATGCTCTTCTGTATCACATTTTCCATGTGGCTTCTCTGAGAGAGATTGACAACTATTTTCCAAATTAGAGGCTTTTTATGCTGTCAGTCCATGCCCATAGAGTCATAGAGACATTACGGCACAGAAGGAGACCATTCAGTTCATCGAGTCCATGCCAGTTCTCTGTAGAGCAATTCAATCAGTCCCTTTCTCCCATGCTCTATCCATGTATACCTGCAAGTTTATTTCCTTCAAGTGCCCATCTAATTTCCTTTTGAAATAATTGATTGTCTCCACTTCCACCACCCTCGGCGGCAGTGAGATCAAGGTCATTACCACTCGCTGTGTAAAAACGTTCTTCCTCCCATCCCCACTGCATCTTTTGCCCTAAACCTTACATCTGTGTCCCCCTAGTCCTTGTACCATCAGCTAATGGGAACAGCTTTTCTTTGTCTACCTTATCTAAACCTGTCATAATCCGATAGATCTCTATCAAATTTCCTTTGCTTCAAGGAGAACAACCCCAACTTCACCAGCCTAACCTTGTAGCTAAAATCCCTCATCCCTGGAACCATTCTGGTAAGTCTTCTTTGCACTCTCTCAAAGACCCTTACATCCTTCCTAAAGTGTGGTGACCAGAACTGGACGCAGTACTCTAGTTATGACCTAAACAGAGCTTTATACAGGTTCTGTATAACTTCCCTGCTTTTGTACTCAATACCTCGATTTATGAAGACCAAGGCCCCATGTGTTTTGCTCACTACTCTCTCAATATGTCCTGCCACCTTCAAAGATCTATGCGTGTGTACCCCCAAGTCCTTCTGCTCCTGCACACTCTTTAGAACTGTGCCATTTGTCTATATTGCCTCTCCCGTTTCCCATCTGCCAAAATACATCACTTCACACGTCTCTGCATTAAATTCCATCTTCCACTTGTCTGCCCATTCTGCTAGCCTACCTATGTCCTGTTGCAGTTGATTTGTATCATCCTCACTGTAAATTTGGTATCATAGGCAAATTTTGAAATTTTACTCTGTATTCCAATATCAAAGTCATTTATATATATCAAAAAAGCAGTGGTCCATACACTAACCCTTAGGGAACACCACTATCTACCAATTTTACACCGCTCCAATGGGTCAGATGGTGGCGTGGGGGCAGATGGGGGTGGCGTAAAATTGAGTGGGAGGCTCTGGGAGGCCTTCCCGCCTCGCGCCTGCCTCCAGCCAACTTAACGGCCACTTAAGGGCATTCGCCCGCCTCCATGGGTATTTTACCCATGACAAGTGGTGTGCTGGGGACGTGAAAGGCCACCCAGCTTCTGGCCTTTCCTCACGCCGGGGGATGGGGGGGTGCCATGGCAGTCGGGCATAGGGTGAGGGCCACCCCCACCTCCCAACCCATCCTCAGGACCCAATACGCACCCCCCCCACCCCCAAACAGCTACCCTTGCCTTGTCACTATGACCAACCACCCCACTAGCGAGGCAAGCCCAACTTACCTGAGGTCCTGGCTGTATGGCGTCGGCTGGGCTGCAGTCCCAGCAGTGGCCACCGCTCCCAGTGGCATTGCTGGGACAAAGGGCTGCTGGCCCGCTGATTGGCCGGCAGCTCACTGAGGCGGGACCTCCTCCCTCAAGCGGGTGGAAGTCCCATCTCAGGACAATTAAAGCCCGGGGACCCGTAAAATGCAAGTTGGATTCCCGGGCTAGGCGGAAGTGGGTTCGCCACCAACTTTTACGTCGGTGGCGAAGTCCCATCCACCTATGGTAAATCCAGGCCCTCCAGTCTGAAAAACAACCATTTACCACGGCTTGCTGTTTTCTGTCCTTAGGCCAATTTTTTTTTTTTATCTGAGCTGACACTGACCCTCCCATTCCATGAGTCTCACTTTTGTTAACCAGTCTTTTATGTGGTACATTGTTGAACACTCTCTTGAAATCCATTTAGACAGCACCCATTGCTTTCCCGTCATCAACCTTGCCCGTTACTTCATCAAAAAATTCAATTAGATTAATAATGCATGATCTGCCTTTTAAAAATCCCTGCTGGCTTTCCTTAATTAACTCAAACCTCTCCAAGTGCCTGTTGCTTATTTCCTGATTATTGTTTCGAAAACCTTACCTACCACTGATGTTAAACTGACTGGCCTGAGTTACTAGAAATGTCCCTATACCCTTTGTTGAATAAGGATGTTGTATTTGCCACTTTCCAATTCTCTGGCACGTCCCCCCGTATCTAGGGAAAATTAGAAGATTATGGCAAGCCCTTCCATTATCTCCACTCCCACTTCCTTTAGCAACCTGGGATGCAAGCCATCCATACCAGTCCTCTTATCCACTCTAAGCAGAGCGAGCCTTTCCAGTACATCTTTCCTATCAATTTTCACACCCATCGATTGCCTGACCATCTCCATTTCTACCGATATTTTGTCAGCATCCTCTTCCTTAGTACTTACCCATACAAAGTACTCATTGCCCCACGCCTCTAAGCATATACCACTCTCTTTGTCATGAATAGGCTCCATCCCACCTCTTACTACCTGCTTACTATTTACAACTATTCACATGACAGTAGAATATTTTTGTGTTCCCTTTTATGTTAACCGTCATTCTATCCTCATACTCCAGATTGGAAGAGGGTTAATCTAGATTGGAAGAGGGCTAATTTCAACACAATGATAAGGGATCTAGCCAGGGTAGAATGGAACCAAAGACTGACAGGAAGAGCTGTATCGGAGCAATGTGTTATTTTTAAGAAAGAGATGCTTCAGGTACAGGCTAGGAACATTCCAACAAGGGTGAAAGGTAGGGGAACCGAGAACAGGACTTCTTGGTTGACGAGGGAGATAGAGATGATGATGAAACAAAAAAAGAGGGAGTCTGATGCATGTCAGGTGAATGGATCAAGTGAGAACCAGGCTATATACAATAGGTTGAGAGGGGAGGTGAAAAGGAAAATAAGTCTGGCAAAGAGAGAATGTGAGAATAGAATGAATCTTCTACTGGTAAATAGTAAGCGAGTAGTAAGAGGAGGAGTGGGGCCTATTAGGGACACCAGAGGGTAATATATACTTAGAGGTGCAGGACAAAGTTAATTTACTTAAATGACTACTTTGTATCAGTGTTCATTAAGGAAATGGAGGCTGACAAAATATTGGTAGAAACAGAAAGAGTAGAGGCAATGGATAGGATAAAAATTGAGAGGGTGGATGTACTAAAAAGGTTTGCTATACTTAGGGTTGATAAGTCACCTGGTCCGGATGGCTTGCATCCCAGGTTGCTTAAGGAAGTGGAGATGGAGATAGCGGAAGGGCTTGCCATAATCTTCCAATCTTCCCTGGATACAGGGAAGGTGCCAGAGGATTGGCGAGTGGCAAATGTGACACCCTTATTCAAGAAAGGGTGAAAGGACAGTCCTAGCAACTACAGGCGAGTTAGTTTAACATCAGTGGTGGGTAAGGTTTTAGAAACAATAATCAGGGAAAATATCAAAGGATACTTAGAGAGGTTCGAATTAATTAAGGCTAGCCAGCAAGGATTTGTAAAAGGCAGATCATGCTTGACTAATCTAATTGAATTCTTTAATGAAATAACAGAGAAGGTTGATAAAGGGAATGCTGTGGATGTTGTTTATATGGATTTTAAGTAAGCATTTGATAAGGTACCACATAAAAGGCTGATTAACAAAATAGAGGCTCATAGAATAGGAGGGTCACTGTCCAATTGAATAAAAAATTGCCTTAAGGACAGAAAACAGCGAGTCATAGTAAATGGTTGTTTTTCAGACTGGAGGATGGTAGACAGTGGTGTTCCCCAAGGGTCAGTGCTGGGACCTCAGTTTTTTTTTTGCTATATATAAATGACTTGGATCTTTGAATACAGAGTAGAATCTCAAAATTTGCTGTTGATACCAAACTTGGAGATGAGGCAAACAGTGAGGATGATATAAACTGCCTGCAACAAGACATAGCTTGGGTAGCAGAATGGGCAGAGGGGTGACAGATGGAATTTAAAACTGACAAGTGTGAGGTGATGCATTTTAGAAGAAGGAATAGGGAGAGGCAATATATACATATGGAACAGTTCTAAAGAGAGTGGAGGAACAGAGGACCTGGGGGTGCATGTTCATCGATCTTTGAAGGTGCCAGGACATACTGAGAAAGTGGTTAGTAAAGTATATGGGAGCTTGAGCTTTATAAATATAGGCAGTGAGTACAAAAGCAAGGAAGTTATGCTGAACCTTTACAAAACTCTGGTTAGTCCCCAAATGGAGTATTATGTCCAATTCTGGTCATCGCACTTCAAGAAGGATGTGCGGGTCCTTGAAAAGGTACAGAGGAGATTTAACAGAATGGATCCAGGGCAGGGGGATTTTAGTTACAAGGTTAGGTTGGAAAAGCTGGAGTTGTTCTCCTTAGAACAGAAGAGATTGAGGGGTGGTTTAATAGAATTGTACAAGAGTTTGACAGGCCTAGATAAGTTAGAAAAAGAAAAACTGTTCCCATTAACAAATGGTACAATGATTAGTGGACACAGATTGAAAGTTTTGGGCAAAAGATGCAGGGGGACTATGAGGAAGCACTTTTTTATGCAGCAGTTGATAATGTCCTAGAACTCGCTGCCCACAAGAGTGGTGGAAGAGACGATCAATGACTTCAAAAGGAAGTTGGATGGCCACCTGAGAGAAATAGACTTGCAGGGCTACAGGGATCGAGCCAGGGAGTGGGACTGACTGCATAGTTCCATGGAGAGCTAGCATGGACTCGATGGGCCAAATGGCCTTCATTTGTGCCCAACATTACTCTATGACTCTATTCTTTCTTTGCCATTCTTATTTTCCTCTTCACTTCCCTTCTCAATTTATTGTATTTGTCTTGGTTCTTGCTTGAAGAATTCACCTGATGTGGATCAATCACACTCATTTTTTGTTTCATCATATTTTCTATCTCCCTCGTCGTCCAAGGAGCCCTGGCTTTGGTTCTCTTACCTTTCAGCCTTGTTGGAATGTACCTAACCTATATCTGAAACATTTCCTCCTTAAAGATCACCCGTTGTTCCATTGCTGTTTTTCCTGTCAATCATTGGTTCCATTTTACCCTGGTTAGATCCCTTCTCATACCCTGTTCCAATATAGAAGTTCTACTTTAGATTGTTCCATGCTCTTCTCCATTACTGATCTAAACCTTATGATACAATGATCACTCTTACCTAAGTGTTTCTCCACAGACACTAGTCCGCTTGGCCCATCTCATTCCCTAGCACCAAATCTAGCAAATCCTTCCTAGTTGGGCTGAGAACTGGTCAAGCAAGTTTTCCTGAACACATTTCAGAAATTCCTTCCCCTCCTTATCCTTTATTCTAACCTCCCCACGAGAACATTGGTCCCAGTCCTGTTTAGGTGCAATCTATCCCTTTTGAATAGGTGCTTCCTGCCCGATAGTTGAGATAGTAGAAACTGGATTGAGACAGCTCAAATTAAGATTCTTTTGATGTTACTAAGAGTGTCGGGTCCATTACAGTTGGCTCAATGCCAGGCCTGATGAAACCATCACAGTTATATATTCTGATAGTATAATTATTGACACATTCTGCCAGAGATTTAACATGCACACTTTATAAACTTGATACAAAAGCAAAATACTGTGGATGCTGTAAAACTTAAACAAAAAGAGAAAATGCTGGAAATACAGAGCAGGCCTGGCAGCATCCGTGGAGAGAAAAACAGAGTTAATGGGCAGGGTTTTCCCACGTTCTTCAGAACCTGACTTTGTGACCAAATAGGGGTCCCAAACCTGCACTTACTAGGAGGGAGACCGGCTCAGTGATCTTCCTGGAGGTGGCCTCCTAATTGGCTGCCTCCTTGCTCACCAGTCTATTAAGCATGGCGGACAGGCTCCCAATGCTGCTGGCCCTCTGATTGGGCCAGCAGCTCTAGAGGCTCGGCAGTCCCATTGAGACAGGTGACTATTGCTGAGGCAGATCGGAGACCGTGAAGGCGCCTCAAAACGGAGACACCGTTAGAGACGAAAATTCTTATCAATATTTCAGAGAGATCAAGCCAATAGGCCCCTGGGAGAGGAGGTGAAAACCCCTCCTGCAGGAGCATTTGGGCTGCAGGTGCAGCCTTTCCTACCAGCAGCCACCTCTTCGGGGCATGGCCTCCCTGGTTCCAATGGCTCCCAGCCTGTTGCATGGTGGCAAAATGCCAGTGGTGCGACAAAATCACACTTTATTGGGGCCTTAAGCATGCAAGCGGGCTGCCTGCTTCCAATCCATTTCCCCAGGCGCCCCTGGGAAACTTCCCCAGTGGGGAGAATGCACTGGGGAGTGGTTCTGATGTGGTTTCCCCCTATTTTCCTGGCTCCCCCACCTCCAAGCCTTCCACCACAAGGCCACGAAAATTCAGCCCATCGTTTCTGGTCAGTGAACTTTCATCAGAAATGATCCAATGAAAAATCACTAACCTGAAACATTAGGCCAGATTTTATTCCTGTGATAGGAGTTCCAGCAGCAGTCCGGAAGGCGGGGGAGAAGATGCCTTGGCCCTCCATTGGTCTCCTGTTGCAATTCCATGGCGTGCAACCAATTAACTGCCCACCATTGGGGATGCCATCCCTTTAAGTGACAAGCTCCCGCCTCCAGACCTGCTGGCTAAACAGAGGGCTGACAACTCAACAGTACCAGCAGCACCACCAGGAGCAGTAGTAGGAGGCCTGCATACCAAGGATGTCTGAGCCCCTGGGACAGGGCCAGTTGGGCAGGCCCCAGTGACGGGGTGGGGGGATGCAGATTAGTGAGGGTAGGGGTGGTGGGGTGGGTCCTTCTGGGGGTGTTGACCATTGTCACCTGAGAGGTCCTCCAAGGGCCATGGATTGCCCCAAAGGAGGGATACCCCCAAACATGCTAGGAGGCTGCCAGGTCTCACCTGGCATCATCTCCGCATGGCAGTGGGCCCCACCGTCCTCCACAAAATTGGAGTGGAGATGGGAAGAGGCACCCTTGTCATTTTGTTTGCACACCTGCCTCCATCCCGTCTCTAAGGGTTGGATAAAATCCTGCCCATTAACTCTATTTCTCTCGCCACAGATGCTGTCTGACCTGCTGAGTATTTCCAGCATTTTCTGTTTTTACTTTACAAATTTAAAAGGCTTGAAATATTACATTTCACACAATATTCTATTAACCTGCAGTGCATCAGAACCAAGAGAGATTCAGGGAGGTGTCCACTGGAGAGGTTGTCCCATAAAATGAGAGACAGGTTAAATCAGAGACTGTATCAAATGCAGGCAATGTAGTGTGAAACCTCATCGTATAACACCCTTTCAGCACAGCAACAGTCATGCAGAAGTGGCTTTCATAGTGGTCTAAATGTGACGTTTCAGTAATTTTTAGGAAAGTGAAGGTCTTGTAGGTAAGTAATCATCATAGCGTGGAGATTTAACTGACCTAGAAATGATTGATGTTCTAATTTGGAAGGTAAGTGGGATCATCACTTTGATTCTAGAATTTGCTAAGTGAAAAAATGGGCTCATATTAACAATAGTTATTTTTGTATGTCCTATTTCCATTTTAGAAATTACTCAAACATGGCATTACTTGAAAACATTAGCAAAAGCAGCAGCCTGCATTGATAAAGTACTTTTCCACAAGGAAGTGTGGCTTTATTGTGGTGAATATTTATCATCTGAATGTTAATCAAATTGCTGGTATATTGGGATTATATCACTTGCTTTTGGTATTTCCCACAAATATCCTGTAAACAAATGTAGCCAAACTGCATTGCTAACTTAGTTTGACCCCCATAATAGTGCTCTGTTCCCAACATGTGGAGAATTGTACCAAGAAGCTCAGTTCTCAGTATTCTCCAGTTAAGGGCCATGTTACAAACTGTACAATGAATGAATGAAAGAATTCATTCACATTATTCAAAAACATTTCAAAGCACTTTACATGCAATAAGTTACTTTAAATGAAGTAAGCAAATGTAGGAGACATTTTACAGACAAATTTCACAAATGGCAATGAGATGAATTAGCAGTAAATCTATGTTTGGTGCTGTTAGTTAGGGGAGGAATGTTGACCGGAATAAGAGAAGTTCCTGGTCATCTTCAAATAGTGCCACAAGATCTTTAACATTTGTGTGAACCAGAAAGGGCCTTGGTTTAATGTATATTCTGAAGGACTTCAGCTCCACAAAGCAGCCTGTCTTCAACACTGCACTGAAATGTCAGGTTAAATTATAGAGTATTATTTTGCATGGTTTCATTCCCAGCATGGAACCTTGCCAAATGAAAGTGGAGGTCTCAGAAATAGCCATATGTTGGTTTAGTTTTATCCCCAATCTATGCTTGTCTGCTGAGGTTCCATGCTGGGAGTGCAGCCTTACAAATATGTGCTCAGGCCCATTTGACTCAGTACCAAGAGCCCGACCATCAGAGCCATAAAACCATAGGAGTTGACAGTGCAGAAGGAGGCCATTGTATCCATTGTGTTAATACTCAAAAAAATCTCTTTTAAAGAAGTTTCTTCTAAACTCTCTCCTCACTGCATTAGTGAGTGTTAAATTGAGGAACCATTCATTACTGAATCACCACCCAGAGGAAAGACCCAGTAATGAGAAACCTTTTATGTTGTGATGCAACATAAATGAGATGTGTGGAGTTCAGCTGATTGAAGATCTCAAACAGGTTTATTAACAGCTAACAAGTATATAGAGTGCAGAGCAAACTATTTATAGGACTTGCCTCTTGGTGTTCCAGTTACAGAGTGCGACTGGCATGTAGTCACATGACCAAATCCTAATACTTATCTCATTAGCATACAAAGAACTTAAAGGGACATCACTCCTAAAGGCAATCACACAACATCGCTTTCTTTCCAAAGATTAGTCCCGTATGCTAAAAGAACATAGAAAATTAGATAACATCAAGATTATTCACACATGAATAAAGATTATAAGCTTTAGAAGTATAGAAGCTCAAAAGTCAATACATCAACTCTTGCTTGGGGAATTCACGTCTCAGCTGTTGCTGTTCTTTCTGAAGTTTCTCCCTCTCTGCATTCATTTTCTGTTGCTTTGCCTTCAGCCTGCTGATATACTCTGTTGCTTTTCTCAAGATGACCGCTTTTGGGGCCTTGTCATTCTTGGAAAGTTCCAGCACCTCATCTCAAAGAGCCAATAGGTAATGCTTCAACTCGTTCCTCCTCTTCCTCTTCAGGGTATTGCATGTCCTTCGCCTCTCCTCATCTTCCACATCTGAAGGCTTGGGGCTCAAGGTTGAGGACTTGTTGGAGGAAGAGTACTTAGTCTCATGGAGATACCTGTCTGTTCTGGCTCGTTATGATGCTTGCGGTTCTCTAGAGAGGAGAAGTGAAGACGTGGCATAATTGTGCTATTGCTGGGTTTCCAGACTGTACCATTTGATGCTGGTCAGAGCCTGCTATCAGGTTCCGGTTCTTGGAGATTTTCCCTTGACAGTGCTCTCATGGATAGTTATGATGTTGAAGTCCTTCCACACTGGTAGTTCTGCCTTTGCTGGTCTGCTCATGTCTACTAGGTAGAATGTTTATGGTTTCCATGTCAACTTGCCATAGCTGCATTGCAATGTTAGTCTGACACTGCAAGGGATGGGTGACCCATTGTATGCAGATAACTTGGCAGTTACGTGTTGTATCATTGATCTCCAACAACTCCAGATATCTTTGAGGATTCGGACTGGTAGGATATTTGCACCACCATCGGTGTCAATCTTGGCAATGAGTGTATGTTTGCTAGCTTTCTTTGGGCACATGATGTTGATAGTGGTGAAAGCTTCCAGTTGTTTGACTTCATCAATGTGATGTGTTAGGTTGACAATGTGGAATGCTTGCTCATCTTCTGACTGAGAATTACTTTTCTCTGGGTCTTGTCTTAGGTCCGTTTCACTGTGGACTTCATGTATCGGCTTGTGTTTATACAGGTCTCTGGCACTTTCCTTGCTGCTGTTGCCCTGTTGTCTGTTTGTTTGTGTCCAACCGTTTCTTCTGGCTGTGCCTTTTGGAGCCAGAATTCCTGCATAGGTGGGCAAAGTGTCCTTTTACACTAAGTGCCTTGCACAGGTCTTGAAATGCAGGGCTATTTCACTGTGAGTGGGACAGACCGTACTTACCACACAGCTTGCTTGCTCTTTTCAACCTGGTTATGGTGCCGATACTGTTGGTTGCACCTAGTGCTTGCAGGTGCTGTTGACCAGCTACAATGGCTTTGTATTTCCTGCCATCTTCCAGCAGTACATCGATGCTGTGACCTTTCCTTTTCTTCATGAGGTCTTTCTGAAATGCTTCAATGGTTGTTGATATAATCACTAATTCGGTCTGACAGCTCAACTTCTAAAAAAAAATCCCATTCGTTGCCCTACTACAGCATCTGCTGATGAACTGGTCTATTGATTCCTGTGGCTGTTGCCTGCAGGACATCAATTCCAGGCAGTGAACTCTAAAATTCACTTTCAATCGGAGCTGATCTTCCAGCACTTTCCATATCTTTGCAGAATCTTTCTGGTCCTTGAGCCTTTAAAAAAAAATCGACTTTGCAAGCACCTCAAAGCCTTTTCCTTAACTGGGGTTCCTGTATTGATGACAAACTGATTCAGCCCCTCACAGTGATTGATTTGCAGCCTGTCATTCAGCTCTGTCCTCGACAGCTGGAGGTGAGTTTTTTTCTTGGTGTTCCAGTTACAGAGTGAGACTGGCATGTAGTCACATGACCACATCCATGTGGTACTTAGCTCATTAGCATACTAAGATCTTAAAGGGATATCACTCTTAAAGGCAATCACACAACATAGCCTTTCCCTATTCACTATCAAACATTTCATAATTTTATAAACTTCCATTAAATCGCATAACCATTCCCTGCTCCAATGGAAATAGTCCCAATACGGTCCGCATATCTATAGTTTCACATCTCTGGCAGCATACCATCCAAACTGACACCTAAAATATATGTATGTACATTCTTAAAAATCCTATAAGAAACAAGTTCATATGTTGTTGTCTCTATTGTGCTCCAATATTGCAACAAAATACTGTTTTGCTCATCATACAAAATCTAATCAACTGCAATTACTATGCAACAAGAGGGAACTCTCAACAATAACAGACTTTGAAAGAAATGGAATTATGTATATTACAGAGCTGTGTAATTATATAAACATCAGAGCAAATAGACCGGTTGATATAATTCAGTAATAAATGTGCAATCAAGCTCCTTTACCACAAGTTTCATCTTTAATTTATTCCTGTTCTGAATTGTTACTCATTGTCATCCCATACAGAGTTGATTTTAACATTTAACAAGTTCTCATTATTAATTTTCAGAACATGCTTCTGCCTAAAGCATCATTAAAAATCTTCACTTAATGGAAATAAAATCCTTCTGCCTGTAAAATTACTTTTTTAATAATATATCAATGGCCTGCTATTTAAGATTCTTTGATACTTTACATGCAGAATCGCAAGTGCCACTTTTTGGGGGCAATTTTAACCCTATCAGTCTGGTGGAAAATAGGTAGTTAAAATCGCCCAGGTTATTCACCTTCCTTGGAGCTACTAGGAGCTGAAGGTTGCCAACTCTACTGAGCAGGTAGCCAGGACATCTGTCCAAAACTGGTGGGGTGCTTTTTTATGTATGTGTGTCAGGGCCCATTGATCTCATCGGAACACAATTGCAATTTTAACTCAGCTGCCTCAGTGGGAAGCAGCAGGTGAAGACAGCAGGGAAGCGGATCCAGGACTGAAGAGGCACAAGCAGATAATAATTTTCTTTTTTTGTGGGAATAGGAACTCTGGGCCCCACAAAGAAAGTTAGGCCTCCAATGATGCAGATTTGTCCCTCCTCTTCCCGATTGCGAGATGCTCACTGGACAGCCTCAGCAACTGATCTTGCTATTGACCTGCTGTCAATGGGACGCAACATTTTCTGACCATTCCTGTCGAATTCCTGCCCAGGATAGGAGAGAATTCGGCCCATGTAATTTAATTAAGGCTCTGGAGTTAAAACAATCCGAGCCTCGTTTCTGGAGCAGTAGGTCAATTTCTAGCTTACACTACTGCCCAGTCACCGAGAACTGGCTTGCAGTTAAAATCGAGCCTTCTATATCAGTGATACCAACATAAAAGTTCAGCATAGTTTTTAAAGGTCTTTTTCAGATGAGAGCAATCTGTAACCATTTTCTTGTATCCCTCACCACCCACATCTCCACTACCCTCCTCCAAACCCTTCTGTGTTCACTGTTGGTAAAACCTGTCCCAAGTCATTTACAACTGCACCTTTAAACTCCCAGCTGCCTAGCCTTCACCCTTTCATTTAGCACAATATTAATGCAGCTGTTGAGTTGCTCAACCACTCCCTACCTTTGATGTTCTTGTCCACAGCAAAAGCTTCACTCTTCATTCTCAGCCGATCGTGCTGCATGTGCCCTTCATTTCCTATTCTTGCTGTGAGAAAAAAATGGAATTAATTACATTCCTATTAAACATTAAAATTAAGAGACAGAAGGTTCAGTGCTTAGGGAATCTGCTAAAGTTGAGTGAAATTCTTCATTCGCTTCGAGCTCATGCTTCAGGTATGCAGCAACACCTGACTGTTACTAACTTGGGGATCAGTGCTTAGAGAGATGTTAAGGAGAGAGAGGAGGGCCTGGAGTTTGAGGGAGTATCAGATGGCAAGACAGCCCCTAAAACTTGTCTTAAGGATTGGATAGAGCTGGAAACCTTGGGATGGGTCTGAGAGGGCAGCAGGGATGGAGGAGAAGGGGGAATGAACAACAGTTGGAGCATTCAGAGTGAACCTGAGAGTGGTCAGAGCAGAATTCTGAGAGCAGGCCAGGATGGGGCAGTAGCTGGGTGGGGTCAGTAAAATACCTGGGGTTGAGTATTAACTGCCACTTAAGGGCCTCCTCCCACCGCCGTTGGTATTTTACCAGCATCAAGCAGGCAGCCCAGGCCCCCAGAAGACTGCCAGGTGAAACCTGGCAGCCTCCTTGCAGCCTGGGGGGAGGGGCCTACCTGATTGGGCATGGCAGCAGCTTATGCAGCTCCACCTTGAACCTCTGATGAAGAACAAGAGGAGCAGGAACAGCAGCAGCAACACTAGAAACAGCACCAGTTGCCTTCTCAGTCACATGTCGCACCACAGGGCATAGGGGATGAACACAGAGATCCAGCTCCAAGGTGGCAAGACACCCAACATAGGGTCTACAGGCAGAGGGTTAGCTCTATTCACATGTGTGAGCACCAGTGCCTCAGGCCTTCATGGCAGGTCATTTGCAGCCTCATGGAACAAGACCTCCTTCCCAGTGGACTAGGTTGGCACACATTGCTCGTGGCCGCTGAGGTGGCTGTCACTGGAGGGCCCCCCCCCACCCCCTCCCCCCACTAGCCCCCACCTACGTCTCTACCTCTCCCTGAAATTGTGTGCTCTCTTTTCCTGCAAGGAGAAAAAGCAAAGTTAAGAGTTTTAGAAATGGCTTGTGTGGAGAGGAGGGAAAGACAATATTTGCGTAGGGTGACTGTGAAGAATGGCTGTGAGAGGGCAATTGGATGAGGATGAGTGTGAGTGTTGTCTACCCCGATGGCGATGTGCCGAGAGAGAGAGAGAGAGAGAGCAATGAGTGCAGCTGCAAGGTGTATTTTTCTGAGGTGTGCTATGCAAGGGAATGCTGGGAAAGGCAAAGTGTGGGGGTTGGCACCTGAAATTGTTCCACTCACCTTTCCCGCCCTCTTGAGGTCCTGGATCTCTTGGTGCATTGTCTCTAGATTGAAGGGACCACACTCCTGCTGTTTGACTTCCTTGGCCTCTTCCATGCAAACCTGCTCAGCTTGATAGACTGGCCTCTTCTACCCGCGCTTGCTAAGATCACCTCACTGCAGCCCCTCAGATCCCACTACTGGATCTCCAGGCAAGAGTCAGAGACTGGGGAGGCAGCCTTCCCAGGTCTCCTCTCCGTTCCTATGGTTGCTGCAGCCTCAGTTAATCCATGTCCAGTTGAGCCTTTCTGACCTTTGCCAGAGTCCCTTTAGTTAGAAATCCTTCCTTTGACAGATTTGGCATGTCATCCCTCCCACCCTCTCTGATCAGTCAGGAAACTCCGAAGCGGCTCGTTCCAGCAGCAATCACATTCCTGACCCATTACATGTCCTGCCATTTTGTCAGCGACTAAGACTTGAAACTTCTGTCATTGAGTCTTTAATAAGGTCTATGTATTTTATTAACAAAGCTCCTACTCTGTCAAAAACAAAGTAGACATCAACAATCACCTCACTTTTCCAAAGTATAAGGAGTTGGTTAGATCCATCTACATTACTGTGTGCACATCTAGTCACTTAATTTAGTCACCTGAAAGGACATCGGGTGCAAAATTGGGATTAGTAGCACCCATTGTTTGGGCGCTACGGGTGCTATTTGGGGATTAAAATGACATTTGACGTTCGATGTTGCACCAGATGCCAGCTTGGTAAAGGACAATGAGAGGCGTCCATTACCCATGTCTGAAGCAGGTGTCAATCCATTTGCAAAGAGGTGGCTTAATGCCTGCCTCTAATCCCATCTACAACTGAGGCAGCCAGAGCCAGTGTTGATTGCCTCCAGGCAAACCAACTCTAAACACCAAGTCGTTAAAAAAAGGTTAGTACTTAGCATAATCATCATAGCTCCCATTCCTGAGATCTCTGATCTCACTCCCAATTACAATTTCCAGGAACCCCCTCCCCCCCAACCCCGCAGATCTCCCGGCCAGGATTTCCTAGCACTGTCCCCCACCCTGTCAGCATTCCCGGCCCCCAAACTGTACTCCAGAAGTCTGCAATCTTCCTACCCGACTCCCTGGCAGTACCCCCCAAGGTCTGTGATCTTCCTATCCAATCCCCGAACAGTACTCCTGAGATCTGCAATCTTCTTACCTGATCCCCCATTGAACCGTGATCCAAGGCCTACCCATTCCTCCTCCAGATCCCCACAATCCAACCCGAACATTTACCTGGAAACTGGAGCACTAACCTGTGCAGGCTTCTACAGCAGGGCCATTGACATTATGATGATCTCTGAAGCCCAAAATACAGGCCTCCTCAGACTTCCCCATTTGAGCATGTGCTGTTTATACTGTGCAGGTAAGGCACACAGAAATGGATGCTTTCAAACTTCCAGGCCATTGTTATGTTGGAGAGTGTGCAAAGACGATAGTTCTTTTTTTACTGATACTCATTTAGTTCAGATTGTGGGGTAGTACAAGAACCGTGATTCTGACACGAGGAGCGAAGAAGGATTTAGAAATGTAATCACAGGGAGCTACTCAAGGACGCTGAACTCCCAGAAATTAACACAGTGGAATCTGAACGAAATGAGTGCTAGAATAAAAATCACCGAAATAATTAACATTATAAGAAATTTAAGTTGTGAGGAAAAGTAAAAAAGGTTTCCTTTCATTTTCTTTGGAAAAAGGGACTTTGATGCAACCTAATTTAAAGTTTTCAAGACGATGAAAGGAATTGTCTAAATTGGTCCAGCCTAAATGTGTGCAGATTTGACACCAGATTAACTCGGTAGTATTTAGTATCATGATCTAATAAAACGTAGGGGGCTTCAACCAAATCTTTACATTGGTGGCTCCTGATACTTACCATGTGGACTTACACTTGAAGGAAAGCCACGTGACTTGAGGTACCAGTGAATTGATAATGTACATGGAGCTGTACCAGAGTATGAGTCAGCACCTACAGGGGAAGAGGGGAGAATAGTTAAGGAAGGAATGGAGTAAGGCTACATTGTGCACTAAAGATTTTATGTTATTTTATGTTTAATATATTACAATAATTCCACACAGTCTCAACATTCAAATCCATTCTTCAAATAATCAAGGTTTTTTAACCTCCGACTTCAAAACACCTCTATTGACAACTTGCCCAGTTTAAAAATAGTTGATCTATTAAATAATTAAATCAAATCATTAACGTTCTGAAATTGCTTCTCACAGAATTTAATATTATCAGCATGATCACCTCATTGTTCAAATAATTATATGTGTAAATTATATTCAAATTACTTAGATTTTTATGAAATGTTCGCTTACTAAACATAAAGTGATGAGGACACTGCCACTAAATTCTTCGAATCTGTGTGGTGCTAAAGTAGGCAGCCCTGAGGCAGTTCTTCATAGGCATAAGCCTAAAACACCAAAAACCTGGCACTAAGCTGTGAAAAATAAGAAAAAATTCTCACTCCTGTGAGTTTGGGGTTGAGGATATTGTTGAGCCAAAGTAAAGCTGAAGCATCTTAATTTTGCTGTAATTTATGTAAGAGCACTTGAGTGCTTTTTAGAGGAGTAAATGGCCTATCATACCTCCACAGCAGTATGTGTTGAGCCCATATTTCAATTGTAAGAGGACAGCGCTGTCCAATTGAGCAGTGGGACAGCCTGTGTCCAATCTGGACAAGAGTTCAGCTCGCTGCTAAACATTGTCAGGCCCAGTTTGTACATGTTAGGCTCCCTGCATATGTTAAATAGGGATAGCAGCTGTTGAAGGACCCATGGGTTCAATTGGGGTGCCCGGAGCAGAACAGGGGCCGGGCCTACTTCATTGAGTTTTCCAGGCATCCATATGTCCAGTGCTTCTGTAGACTCCACAGTCCTCCTGACAGCTGCCGACAGCTGTGATCGGCTTCACTTCCCCCTCCTCTTCCCTCGGGGATTTACCTAAGGGTCACTGCTGGCGAGGCAAGTGACCCCAAATTGAATTCTTCCATTGGACGAGCTGCCTGTGGAGGCATGACAGGCCATTTACTCCTCTAAAAAACGTCTAAAGGAATTTCTAGGCCTAGCTAGCTGAATTAGAGTTCTATTCTGCAGCACTAACATCTCTCTGAATTCCCCTCCAAAAACATTTTAGTGAGTAAGGAAGGAACATTACAGTCACTTGAACATGCCTACGCTGCCAAAATGTGTAACCTAAACTATATTTTACTTTAACTCTGCTTCGTTATTTTCCCTTGGGTGCTCTTTACTCATTAACACAATATGCATAATTTGTGAGCGAGCGGAGACCTCCAGTAATTCAATGGATGAATGTAAGCCCAGTGCGGAACAGAGCCATATAAACCGAGATGGTCCATGTTCAATTTACAGTCTGTGCTGAGCTTGCTGATCTCATCGAGGGTGCTAGATATCACCTGGGCTAAGACTGACACGCTTTGCCTGAAAGATCATGGCCGGAATTTTACAGTGGACGGACGGGAGCCAGACTCCGACGTAAATGTCGGTGCCGAACCCGCTTCTGCCCAGCCTGGGGATTCGTCCCATATTTTGTGGATCCCCCAGGTTTTAATTGGCCCGAGGCGGGACTTCCACCCACTTGAGGGAGGAGGTCCCGCCTCAGTGAGCTGTTCACCAATCAGCGAGGCGGCAGCTCTTAGTCTCAGCAGCACCACCAGGAGCAGTGGCCACTGCTGGGACTGCAGTCCAGCTGACTGAGGAGGATACCAAGGAACCGGGACTGAAGATAAGATTGGGTTGCCTCACCAGGGGAATCGGTCATGCCCTGGTGAGGCTAGGGTGGTCGTTTGGGGAGAGGGGGGCATCTTGGATCCCAGCGTTGGGTTGGGAGGCGGGGGCGGCCCTCAATTGGGCACCCTGTGCCCAATTGCCAGGCCCCCACCCCAGAGTGCGGAAAGGCCGGCAGTTATAGCTGGGCGGCCTTTAATGTCCCCGGCATACCTGCTTGCCACAGGTAAAATACCTGTAGAGGTGGGTGAGGGCCCTTAAGTGGTTGTTAAGTGTCCACTTAAGGGTCTTGATTGGCCTCGGGCGGGCGGGCCGTTTCTCACCCCGCACTTCCCCGCCTGACCTCTGTAAATTTGGTCGGAGGTGGAATTGGGGCGGTTAGGCCTCCCGGAGCCTGCCGCTCAATTTTATACCGCCCCCACACCACCATCCGACCCACTGGGGTGGCGTAAAATTCTGGCTCGTGTGTGCATATAAGGTGAGGACAAGATTAGACTTAGTTGTGGTCAACTGATCTGTTGACATTCACTGTCTAAACTCAGACATGAAGAATGGTCATAAGCCAAAGTACCAAAGGACAGTTGGCACATGTGGAACTGCCCCAATGTGGGTACAGAATGGGAGAAAGAAAACTGGGTGGGGGGGGGGGTGGAGATAGAACGTCCATTGACATGTCTCTAATATGTCTATGTAAATGATTTTTGAGGCATTCTGTTTTTTCATTCCTTTATCCTTTGCCTTGTTGGCCTTTTTGGTGTCTGTTTCATTGCATGATTGTCACTGAGTGTGATAAACTGATACAGCTCAGCTGCAAGAGCAGCTCAACAAATTTGCTTTAATCTGTGACTTGACATAAATGGGTTGTATTACCGCTGAGATAAAATGTACATTGTGCTGCAAACTGTTGAGTTAGTTGTTTGTATAGCATTGTCGGGCATTTTAGAGAAGTTGTAGACTCTGGTAAAGGTTAACTAACTACTCTTTATTATTTATAGTTATTGCTAAGGTCAAGTGAGGAGGGGTTGAAGGGCTTGCCTCTTTTCCCTCTCCTTGTTAAACCACAACAAGTTTAATTCTCTCTGAAAGTGGATGTACCGGCCAATTCAGTAGGTGTTTGATTACTTACTTGCTATGTTCATAACAAGAACCAATTGAACAGGTTTTCTTGAGTTAGCAAAGAAAGTGGTTAACTTTATTGTACCTAAACTGAACTAACAAAATAATAAACATGCGACAACTTTCACTCACACACATACACACTCTAGAAGTTTACACACACATAGGTTACAGAGTGAGGAAAGGTAGATTGGTTGAGTTAGAGTTTGTAGAAAAAAACAGTATATAGTCCATGGTGTTTGGTGATTCACTGGCTTCTAGCTGAAATCAGTTGTCCTGAGGCTTTTAGTTTGAAGAGGTAGATGACTGATTCGGTGACTCCTTTGGAGATAGCGATGTGGATGATTTCCTCCAAACGGGTTTCTGATTGTAGCCGGAGTATGCAAAGGTGGTCAGTCAACAAGCAGGATTTGAAAGATTTCAAGCTTGAATGGAGCGAGAGAGCGGGATCCCCACTTGGGGTCTGCTCATGTGAGAATACGGTTGCTTCTCCTCTGCAGCAGAGAAAAACATCAGCTAAAAACCATAGATGGGGAAGGGGCTTGCCACATGAGTCACTCAGTCATTCAATCACAGCAGTTAGCAGTATTTCTCTGCTTGCTGAGAGAACAGATAGTTCCTTTAAACTTCCTTGCTAGGGACTGAACAGACATTTTGTTTCTCTCCTCACAGTCCTTTCTTTGCATTGTAGGATATAGTGTAGCAAACTAGGTGATCATCTTAAGCTGCCAGCAGTCATTCTTTTAGCTGATCTTTTAAAAATGTCTTTTTTAAAAATATAAATTGAGATCTCCAGTCATTGGACCAAAGGAAATTATCATTCAACAAAACACATTGGCGTAACATTACTATATACACTCAGCAATCTACCTAACCCAGCATCATACATGCTGCTCCTTGCTCTCCTCCAGCCTATTTAATGTGAATGTTACATTATCACTTGTACAATGGGAGGGGTCTCTCTCACTGTCTTTGGTATTAACCCTTTACATCTATCCTATTGCATATACATATTGTTATGACCAAGGTTGGAGGAATGCACTGTATTTCTCTAGTTCCACTACTCCACTGGTCACAACATATATTTCAGTGTTTTACCCAGTTACCGATACGGCCAATTGTATACTTTATCTATATTAGTATCAGAATAAAAATCTGCTAACCAGGTTTCTTTAATAAACAACAAAATTGTTGATTTATTATAAAACAAGACTTATTCAATAAAGATGCAAAGCTTATTAACACACAGTTTGAAATATGATAGGTTATTTTAGAAGGATAGACATTTATGCTAACGCACATGCACACACACAAGTTAAAGAGAAAAATAAAGGAAATTGAAAAAAACTGGCTCTGCAGAGATCAACCTTTTAGAAAAATACTTTGGCCAAGTTGTTGTCAATTCTTGAAGAAAAAGAATAAGATATGGAATGTTCCAGATGGCCTTTGTTCTGGCTTCCGAGTACACGTAGATGGTTATCACTGGATCTTTCTGGAGCAGTTCTGTTCAGGAGACATCGAGGAGTAGTCTTGCAGGCTTTTCGGGTGAATTGCTGCATCAGTGGTTTCAGCTATCACACTGGATTTTCAAAACAGGTGGTAAAGGATGAGTTGGGTGGCTTCTCTCTCAGCAAGCTACACACCACCTGAGCATTCAAACAGTCCATAGCAAATCACAAAGTCAAAAACTCCTGACCACCAGAAACCTAAACATGTGACTTCTCTGTAAACAACTCCAATAGCCAGCAAGGCTCTTTATGTTTATTTTAGCACTTCATTGTCTCTTACAGTAAATTGTATTTAAAAAATCTGGTGTCCTTCCAGTAACCCTTTTTTTTAAAAAAAAGCAAATCCAGGCATCTCCTCCGTCTTTCAAATGAACCAATTTTCACAATCTTTTAAACATGAGTCCTCAAAAAATATTAATAATGGAAGCACCTTCAAGACAATCGTGTAATATTACTCGTGGAATTCAGTCAATATTTTATGATCAAGTCTTTCAAGATGCTGTTGTTGGAAGATTAATAACTCTGGGCGCATGTATTTATCTCAGAGCCTTCCATCTTCCTGTATCCTAAATACGTTGAAGTCAAGACTTATTACTACACTATCTGCTACTCTAACTCATTCTTTTCCAAATCCGCAAAACTGTGGAACTCTTTGCCGCTTTCAGTCCTCCTTTCCTCCCACAATCGACAAGCTTAAAAATCCAAATTTGGCATAATTTGAATATATTTCATGATTGGTCGCTGTTTCTTTCCAGACTTTTTGGCTTTGATGCCCTTCATCTTGGGTTCTTTATAAATAGAAATGATACATCCTCAACTACTACAAAAGTATCTGGCACCTGATAACATCTTAGTGGTTATAGAATGAGCCACAACCAAGAAGCAATCATGCATCATTGACTTGCAAAGTAAGGGAAAAAACCCCAACCATTGTTGCACAAATACTAATCCGGCTCTTATGCTCTTTGAATTGGCTTTTGCATGTGTCTGTATTTATCAATGCATGCATAAAAGAACCTTTTTCTTTCATTAATGAGAAATCAATAGGGTGATAATTTACTTAATCTTCACAACCTTAATGTGAGTTTGAACTTTATACCTAAAGGCAAGTACTGATATTATATAATCCTCATCCCAAATCCTTTCACAATTGCATTGTACTATATCTATGCAGTATTGATTCTGCTTGCTATATTATCTCTCATTGCAAGATTTTTAACATTAACTTCACTCATCTGTCCATATTTTGAACACCTTTCTTTTGACCATGCATTGGGGTCATCTCTCCCACACTTCTCCTGCTGTCTGCCATCTGTTTTGTATCTGCAACACACCTTGAAGTGTTAACTAGGCTAAAACTGTGATATAAATCAAAGTAGTCTTTGATGTTCTCGAGAGGCAGTTATCCAGCTACTACTTCATTATTTCAGCTGACATTGAGGATTGTGATATAATGCAACCAGGCTTAAAGTTGGCTTGTGCTTCAAGTGTAGAGTTTCAGTCACAACTTGCCAACGCCACAAATCTTATTAGTAAAACCTGGAGACTATTGTCACAAAGCTCTAGTAATCTCTTCAAATGATGCTTTCAATGTATGGTTTGTGGCTTGAACCCATTAATTATTATACGGCTGCATTTTTCATCTGCAGTTGCTGAGTATATGCAACTGTATTGTTGCAAAATTGAACATCTAACAAAGGTTTTCTCCTCCAATTTTCTCACTTCCACTCCTGGAGTCACAGCTCATGCTGCAGTTTATTCCATGGACTTCCACTCTTTTGGTACCTCACGCAAGTCATACACGATTCTGCACTGATCTCTGCAGCTGAGACTACCGATAATTTTGTCTTGCTAGCCTCGGAGTATGCCCAAATCACCTTCAATCACTACTCACACCATTGCTATTCTGATGTGAGAGCTTCAGGTGCTTCAGGTAGGGCCTCTGGCTTGAATTGTCGTTTTCAGCTGCTGATCAATTCTGTCAACTCACTACCACTGCCATTGTAATGTATTATCTCTTGTAGACTAATATAAATCAAGCTGACGGGCAGGCATAAAGGCTTGAATGCAGAGCATTAATGGAGACTTGACATTGATTCAGCTTACACGTGTTAACTCCCTGCACAGGAGAACTGAATTATGTGATATTGCATTACTTCCTTGATGACATATATATTAGCATAAACATATATTTAAATGATTGGATTAACATATTAACAAATACACTATCACAACAGTTCCCACTGCTGAATACTTTCTGGTGAGCCGTTCTTAGTGTCTGAGTATGTGGACATTGAATAAGGACAGTATCAGATTGTGATTCTATCACAGTTGAAGTGCCTGCTAACACTCAGTGTCTGGCTCACATGTTAAGAATGGCCAAGGTTGACGGTGTCTGTGGATTCATATCAGTCAACGCCATCAGCAAAGGAGGAGACAAAAAAAGAGTCGCAAGATTCAATTAAACCAGCAATTGCCTCAGAGTGAGGTATTGTGATATAAATCCCTCTATTTCTTTACACAATGAGTTCTTACTAAATAGTCTTTTAAAACATAAATTCCTGGAAATTATTGTTGCCAATATCAGCTGACCAGCATTTGATGCATTTGTATGACTTTCCTCTGTCTTTAATTTAATGGTTTAACATCAGCTGAGCACAGTTATTAGTCCACTGATTAATGTGCTCATCTAAAATTTCAATGTGTGCTATTTAAAATCAATCAGGACCCTGTTTGTTTTAGGTAGGTCAACAACAAAAGACGGCCCTAAAATGAACGCAAAATACTGCGAATGCTGGAAATCTGAAATAAAGACAGAAAATGCTGGAAATACTCAGCAGGTCTGGCAGTATCTGTGGAGAGAGAAACAGAGTTCGCGTTTGAGGTCAGGTCTTTCAGCAGAACTGGGCTGTGCCCAATCAGCCCGTGCTTGCAAAACTCAAAACACAGTGTCCAACATTAGATGTGATTCTGTGACTGGACAACATTTGCTAAATAATCCACAGTGTGCTAAGAATTACGCTGACAACCAATTTAAGATTGTCAGTAGGGCTCGCAGTGGAGTGCTTTTGCACGTACTGCAAGCTACATATATTAATACATGGGGTCCTGTTCTTTGCAGACAGAAAGAGTATGTACAAACATTGCTCCTGTTTCAGCTGAACAAAATAAGTGGCAGCCATTCGCTGGTTCATTCCTCAGTGCAATGCCTTTACCAATCAGAGTCAAGCTGCCTGGTTTAAATTTTAAACAAAGCTTGGCAGTTAACTGTCAGTCACCGTAAATTGGTGCATTCACCATGACAACGCCTCTACCAATCAGAGTTCACTTGCCAAGCAGCATTCTCTTCTCATGCAGTATAAGTTGTTGTTTTCCCTTACATTGGTTATTCTTGCGATTGTCCTGATGAGTGCAAGACAAAAAGCTTCGACAACATGTCTCTATTTTCAGCAATTCTCAAGTTCTGTACTACTAAACGACTATTTATTTCTGGATAAGTGACAGCCAACAAGAAACAAAGTGAAGAAAAAGAATGAGCAGTCATGAGTGTCCATTCCTGAGGTGGGATTATATAATTAAATGGTTTTTAACTTTCTCCAAATTGAATATGGAAACTAACTTCAGAAAAGAACCCTTAACCTTTCTAGATGTTAGTCAATGATTTGACAGTTTGAAAAGTTCAATCAGATTTTAAAATGTACAAAACCATTCAAAACGTTAAGAGCTAATTTGAAGAATGTATGGGGCGTTTCACCTGTCAGGCAGACGGCTCCCCATGAGTTTCCAGCCATTAAAGCAAATAGACATGAAATTGTTGGGAGCATGACTGTGATTTTCTAACACCCACTTCTGTTGGGCAAAGCTCCCTGCCAGTAATGTCATGAAAACAGTCCCTATGGACTCCTATCAAGGTACAGTTCTACAGGAACCAAGTGTGGTCTGGTACCATGCTGTTCTTCATCTGTAAGTCCATACAGTGAATGTTGGCACATTAATAGACTATTACGGATCTTGTTCACAGCCATTATTTGCACATCCACATGTCCAGCAAGTAGTGATCAATAGTGATTGGGAGAGTGAAAGCTGACTAGTTTTTGCCCTCCTTCACCCAAGAACATTGAAGCTTATTGTACTGCCCCCACTGGCATCCCAGCTGTTACCATCTAACTTAGCACAGAAAAGAGATTGAACCTGGGACCTTCCTGCTCTGCATGGCTCAGTTCCACAATACAGCATGCATTTATACACTGAGCCATTGAGAAAGCTTTATATGCATTTTGTCTTAATTCAGAAATGAAATGTGAATTTCAGACTAAAATTATCATCACAGCTGAAAACTTGCATGATCATTCAACAATGATGGAAGAATTAATTTGTGAATATCATTGTTTGATTTTAACAAAATTCCCATGCTGCACCTGCTATGCATTAAACCGTTTTTCTAAGCATAAATGAAGGGTTTGTCCCTAGTATTTGTTTTGCAAGATAATGAGTAGATGTTAAGTTAATGGCAGTGTGTGGGTATAGTGCCAGCTGGGCTTTTTGGCAATGGTGTGCCTACCAGTGGCAAGGAATATTTGTTAGCTTGGCAATGCTGTAAAAGTTTTAATGTTGGCACCCAGCCACACTCTTTTGTGCATCCAGTCAATAAATGTTTCACAATCAGTACTCACGTGAAGTGCATTTCATTACAGAAAGAGAAAAGGAGGATCTGACTGTAAGACATTCCAATTTACAAGAGGGGAAAAAGCAATCAATATTGGTAGCACGTTTAGAAGAATGGAACTTTATTTTTTTAATAGCATTAGATGTCACAATGTTGGATTACCAGTGTTGGCTAAGGTTGTGTGTTGGGAAATCTTCGATAATTCTCACTACACAGAGACCAAACCATCCCAGTGCATCCTTGTACTTTTAATAAATAGACCTGGCATGCTGTCAGTGAGTAAAAACTGAAGTGATCAAATGTGCCTGAGGTTCTTAGTTGATGCTTGAATGTGGTGTTGTTAAATTATAGTAAAACTGTGCCAACTCTGTTAAATGTCTAGTAAATTCAACTTAAAATGGCCAACCGTCTGGGCTCTGGTGCATGGCTGTCAATTATTCTTATATTGATTATTTTGATTAACCATTAAACAGAGACAAACTTTATACTTTCTCCTGAAGCAATTATCACTATGGTATTCCTCCTCCACTAATAATGTGCCACTGTTGTTTTCCATTTACAGAATAATTTTAGACTCAGGAATCAGAAATACAACATCAAAATTTGCAGATGACACTAAATGGGGGTATAGTTAATACAGAGGAGGACTGTGACAAAATAAAGGAAGACATTAATAAACTTGCAAAATAGACATAAAATTGGTCAATGAATTTCAACATGGATAGTTGTGAGGTGGTACATTTTTGTCGGAAGAATAAGGAAGCTATGTACTCTTCCAAAAACAATTATCTAAATGGGATACAGGAAGAGGGATCTGGGGATACAGATACACAAATTACTAAAAGTGGCATTACAGGTTAATAAGGCCATATAAAAGCAAACAAAAAATTGACATTCACTTCCAGAGTAATAGAACTGAAAAGCAAAGAAGTTATGTTAAACGTGAATAGAACCTTGGCTAGACCCCACTAGGCTACTGTGAATAGCTCTGGTCTTCATATTCCTGAAAGGTTATAAAGGCACTGATGAAGATGTAAAATATATTTACTAGGATGATACGAGAACTGAGAGGTTATACTTATCAAGAAAGATTGGACAGCCCCGGGCTTTTTTCTGTAGAAAATAGAAGACTAGGGGATGATTTGATAGAGGTCTTCAAGATTCTGAAGGGTTTCTTGGGGCAGATGTAGAAAGAATGTGCCCATTTCTAGGCAAGACCTGAACTAGGGGCTATAAATGTAAGATAGTCACTAATAAACATAGGGAGTGGTTAGAATGTGGAACTTTCTACCAAGGGAGTAATTGAGGTGGTTAGCATAGATGCACTTAAGGGAAATCTAGATAAATAGTCATTTAGCAGTACAGAACTTGAGTATATCTGAAAGTAGAGACATGCTCTCGAAGATTTTTGTTTTGCACTCATCAGGACTAGAATAACCAATGTAAGGGAAAACAACAACTTATACTACAGGAGAAGAGAGTGTTGATTGGTTGGCAAGTGAACTCTGATTGGTAGAGTTGTTGCCATGGCGAATGCATCGGTTTATGGTGACTAACAGTTAACTGCCAAGCTTTCTTTAAAATTTAAACCAGGTAACTTGACTCTGATTGGTCAAGGCATTGCCCTGAGGAATGAACCAGCGAATGGCTGTTACTTATTTTGTTCAGCTGAAACAGGAGCAATGTTTGTACATATTCTTTCTGTCTGCAAAGAACAGGGCCCTGGGTATTACTATATGTAGCTTCCAGTACGTGCAAATGCACCCCACTGCGAGCCCTACTGACAATATTAAATTGGCTGTCAGGATAATTCTTAGCACACTGTGGATTGTTTAGCAAATGTTGTCCAATCGCAGAATCGCATCTAATGCTGGACACTGTGTTTCAAGTTTTGCAAGCACGGGCTGGTTGGGTACAGTCCATACCGTGGCCATTGCAAACAGCAGAAGGGACATGTTTGAAACGATCTGTTAATTTTTGGGACGTATGGCCTATACATCTAGCATCACACTGGCATTGAAATTCATATATCGCATTACTCATTTGTATGATAGGCAGGACGTCTTTTTGGCTTGACAGCAGCATCCAGTTAGCGGCGAACACCACATGTGATGCTACTGCATAGTAGCAGTGTGAAACAGCTAGCTTTACCTGTTGCTCAAATCTTTGGGATACATTATCCTTCCAGGGTAATTTGAGGTAGACTGGGCACTTTTCAGAGCCGAAAAAGTCAGCCTCAGGCCCATTCAGAAGTTTGCGCGATATAAAGTGAGAAATGATCTGATCAGGGTAGCAATTGTCATGCTGGATGTCTTTGATTCGCCCTATTTCAGCATCAAGCTTGCATGGTGAGCGAATGGCTTGGGCCCTATTTATGAGGTTGCCGATAAGGCCAATCTTATAGCATGTGGAACTGTAAGAATCCCAACGTGTGTATTGACCAGTGAAGATAGGTTTGTGGTAGACCATGGTAGAGAATCCCTTAACAGATTTCTCAACAAATACATCAAGGAAAGGGAGCTCATTTGACTGCTCCATTTCAAAGGTGAATTTGAGTGCAGGATGGAGCCCATTAAAACGTATAAGGAAATTATTACATGCAGCTGCGGATTCAAATATAACAAATGTATCATCTACATATCGTAAATATGCAAAAGGTAGGAGGTTAGGTGTCATTCCATTAAAGACACGTTTTTCATGGAACCCAACAAAGATGTTTGTGAGAGCTGGGCCTAGAGGTGATCCCATGGCAACACCATCTATTTGGGCATACATGGTGTTGTTAAAATTGAACTCAACTGCGCAAGTTGCCGAGTTCATAAGTTCAATGAATACTGATTCACGCAATGGTGCTGGGTCTAGATCGCCATGATATAGTGCTGCAGCACAAATATCTATGGCTGCCTTAAGTAGTACATTGGTGAATAGGCTAGCAATGTCGAATGAGCACATAGACACAGCATTGCTATCAATATGCAAGTCCTGTATGGTCTTCACAAATGTGAAGGAATCCTTCACCGTGTATGTGGAGAACTTGCTCAAAACTAGTTGTAACAATTCGCCCAACCATTTGGCCAATTCATGTTGTGCAGAACCATTCATAGATAAAATTAGGGCGCAGAGGGACATCACTTTTGTGTGTCTTGGGCAGACCATACATACGCAGACGAAGCAAGCCATGAGGACGAACCCTGTCATAAATATCACCCGGCAGCTCATTGCTCTTACACAAGTCCAGCAAGCGTTTTTTTAACTTACTTTCGAGCAAGGTTGCCCGGTCATGTTGATTGGCAGGATACGAATTTGGACCCGTCATTAAGAATGGTGTGCATTTTGTTGATATAGTCACACATGTTAAGGATGACTATTCCTGTCCCTTTGTCAGGTTTACTGATGTGTATGTCTGGGTTGGTCTTAAGGCCTCGCAACGCTGTCAGACATTCATGTTGCATGTGGAAATCAGACATGTCGTTCGGATTCCCGCAATAAGCGTGCGCTAGATCAGCGAGGCGTGCTTTCAAGGATTCAGCATCTTCAGTGGATGCTGGTTTGTGGTAGGAAATTTGGGAGTAGAGGCGTTCAAACTCAGCAAATACCTCTTCCCATTAATTCGGGATAAAGCCACACCAAAATTAAAACCATACGCAAGAACAAACTCCTCACTTTCGGAAAAAGGACAAATCAAAGACATGCTGTGTGACAATGGCTACCCTGATCAGATGACTTCTTACTGTATATCATGCTGGATATCACCAATCTGCTTGCTTCTGAGTGCAGTCTGCAGAGCAGAAACTCTTGCTGCCTGACATTGCCCAGTTGGGTGGCAGAGTCTGCAGCTATTCCCAGACCAGCTAGGAGCACTTTATGCAATTAACCGAATGAGTATCCAACAGTTCATTCTTATTTCATTGGTGAATCAGAATCGTGAAGTGGCTCAGCTAGTCCTTGGCCATTCAGGGCTCCACTTGGCAGCAGTTAACCCTTCTTCAGCTACCAGCTGTGTAGTTTCCTCACCGATTCTATGACTCACTCTTATGTTCCCACCTTAAACTCAATGACAATTTGCATTTCAATACCAGTTTTAACACAGTGAAAAGTTGTAAGAAACTCCTTTAAAGAGGAAGACGTTGAAGAGGAATTGAAAGAAGAGTTAGGGCAGGTGACCAAAAGAAGGTCAGAGTTAGGTTTTGAGGAAGATTTTAATGGAGAAACATATGAAGGTGGAGGGACCCAGGAAGAGAATTCTAGCATACATAAAGACCCTCTGATGTGTCTATGACTTGGCTGCTGCCTGTCGCAGGCGATGTGGATGGTACTACATGCTGAGGTGAGTTTTAAAGCCCTGGATTCCCCTGGACTCCCTGGAATTACAGTAAAAAAAAATGGCATGGGGAGTAATTTTACCAATCCATGCTGTGAGCAGAAAGCCTTGCCCCTAGCAGAAATTAGGAGATATTACCTCTGAATGTATGACCATCTAGTAGCCTGGAGCCCACTGTCTCTGTACTTTACCACATGGCTACCTCAAGGCTGGTTGTAGATCTTACACAGGGGCTGGAGGAAATTCTATCATGGAGAACCCTAGATCTTTCTGATCCATGAAGGAGAGCTGTTTAGACACAAGCGTAACCTGTAATATGATTTTGCTGTCAATGAAAAAGATGATAAAAATCAAAGCATTATTCTCCCTTCTCAACTTGATCTCAAAGAGCTGTGTTGGTCCGCTAATATCAATATGAATCAACAGTTGAGACAGATGTCCATTGTGCTTTCCAATTTATATTTTTGTGGTCCCTGTATAGCTCACTTGGGGCACCCATCGCGATATCACACTCGTTAACCCATTGTTCAAAATGGTGGGGAGACAAACTGGATCAATAGGTGGTTGTGGCAGCAATAAAATATCATCTGCAAAAAGTAGTGCCATAATATTTTCAGAATACCTAGAACTGAGGCTGTACAAAGCCATCCATCAAAAATCAACCAGCAGCAACCAAGTATTTACCGTGTGTCTGAATCCCACAAACTTAGGGAATTGCTTTCAGTACTTATGTAACCATACATTAAATTAAAAAAGCTTGCATTTCTATAGCGTCTTTCACAAACTAATGACTTCCCAAAGTGCATCACAGTCAATGAAGCACTTTTGAAGTGTCACAGTTGGAGGAAACATGACTGCCAATTTGCACACAGCAAGGTCCCACAATCAGCAATGTATAATGAGCAGTTAATCTGTTTTAATGACATTGAATGTCTGAAAACTACAGGGAAATTATGCTTGAGGGAAAACATACCCATATAATTCCTTTGTGTGTTCCTTTAACTCAATTAACCCATTTAGTTAAAATGGGTTAAAACAGCACATGGGATTTTGCCCGACTACATTAATCAACATGCTGCCAGGGACAGTAATTATCCCAGTATAGTAAGAGGGGTGTTTGTGAATCAAAGGGAGGAATATTAACTTGACAGCACACTGGGAACGGGAAACCAGGAAGTAAGTGCAGCACATCTGTCAGTGGCTTTTTAACCCAGCCAATGCATTTGCAACTGAATTCCAGGTTTTCCCAACCAATTAGATTGAGTGGGTGTCATAACGAAACACAAGAGTCAATGTCAACTCCAGTTCTTAAAGAAGCACTGAGTAGCACCACAAAGATTACAGTTGATGGATTGTGGAGGTGGGAGAACAAAAGAAAGAATTGTCAGAATGGAGTTTCAACATTTCAAGTCTGCACCTCGCTTTAGTGATGCCGCCCTGGATGTGATGCTGGAGGCTATAAGAGCCCGCAGGAAGATACTGTTTTCTTATGAGAGAGAAAGGCCTGCCAGTGAAAAGGAGGGACTGGAGGTTGCTCAGGGCATCAGCAGTAGGAGTGTGGTGTCACGCTCCTGGATTCAGTGGTGAAAGCTGTTTAATGACCTAATCAAGGCAGGAAAGATGCGTTCAGTGACACACTCAACTATGCCCTGATGTGCACATTATCGCAGCTCCCTCACTCTACCTTCTCAAGTCTATTCCAGCACATCACTCCTCACACCAACTTACCTTGCAGCTGCAACCATCCCACTTTGTCACTGCACTTCCTCATGTTCCCAAATGTCCATCCACCACTGTCATTCTGAATGCAATGTCATGCCGCTCCCTCCTAGTCACTCAACAAATGTAGTCCATCCAGCCGTTCACCACATTGCATGACTCTCACTCATAGGTCTCTTCCTTCCCTTCTAGCAGAAGAGAGCAAAGAAGGGCAAGGTGAGACAGAGAACTGAAGGCGATCCTCTATCAATCTTGCAATTAACAAGTGTCGAGGAGGAAGTGCTCAAGCTCAGCAGAGTCTCAGCAGGCCTGGTGGTCAGAAATGGGGAGATAGGGGCCCTGCAGCCACCTGGTGACAAATGAAAAATCACACAGCCATATGACATACAACGCTCACTCATGTTAACTTGATGTCAGCAGCCAGTGAAATATGATCAAGTGCATAATGATCAATTCAACAATCTTACCTTGACAGTACTAATTCATATCTTTACTCTCCTACAGAGCCTTCAAGCATCTAGGGAGACAACAATGACTCCTCATTGGATGACACATATTCTGAGGGTGTACCATCACAGGACTCATGCAGTCTTCAGTGGGACAAGAAAGGAAGATATTGAGTTTTCACTGGGTGGCTTACACATCACAAGTGAGCAGAGTCTGCTTTGGAGGGCACAGGGCGCTTTACGTTCTACTCAGTCGGGGAGTGTGGATGAAGAGGATACCTCTAGAGTAGCAAAAAAGAGTATCATATGTACATATGTACTGGTAGGCTTTCCAGCCACAGTGCACGCTTGCAGCGAGATTGGCGGAGTCCATCTTAATTATGAGTGGCCTGATTCACAGACCTTTGCATTGATGTCGTCATCCATGGAAAGAGTGGGCACCTGAACACAGCATTAAATGCAACGATCAAATAAGTTCATCACCCCACTGATCTCTAGCTCTTTTCTAGCAGGGAAGTGCAGGTTGGACATGAGCGGGTTGACATTGAAAGGGAACATGGAAGCAGGGACTCAGCTCAAAGCACTTCAGGTTCTCACTCATTGCACCCAACCCGCCCCACCCCCCCCACCCCCATCAGTATCCCACATGCTACTTCATGTCCCAATGGCTGAGTCTGCCGCACCACATGAACAGGTGGAGCAGTCTTTGCCAGTGTCTTCATGTGCTCTAAAACACAGAGGACGTCAGCCAAGAGCATCTCAGCAGTCAAAGCAGGGATCTGAGCAGGATGCTTCTACCTCTGCTGAAGCGACAGGGGTTGCACTGTGTAGAATTCTAGGAAGAGAAAGAGTAAAGATTTGTAGTTACTCGTGGGTGCCTTACACAATGTTAGATTAAGTTTCTATTTCATTTTTGAGCCACAGAAGTATTATTTACTTCCACTACTTTCCCCTCTTGCCATTTTTGACTTCTTCCTGGCAAGTGGCCTTTTCACGTGTGATGAATGGGAAGACAAGATTTAATGTCTAGCAATGGGTGGCTGTGAAAGGGATGCTTGATTAATTTCAGGACTGCTTTGTGTTGGGGAAAGTTGTGGGGGGGAGGTGGGGAGACGGGGTAGTGGTTTTAGAGTGTGGTTGCCTATTGGGTGCACTCGTGGAACCTAACTGAACTTTGCTATTATGAAAGCATCCCGGGCACCCCAGACAGCAATACTGGTGCACTGGCCGCATCACATTTCTCTTCCTCCTCCTCCTCCAAAGAGGTTCTATGCTCTGTGTTCTCCTCCTGAAAGTCCAAGCCTTGCTGTTTTGTATTGTTGTGCAAAGCACAGCACACCAGGACTATTCTGGAGATCCTGCCTGATATGTACTAAAGGGGCCTCCATATCTGTCAAAGCACCTGACAGATGTCGATAGCTTGCTCAATGACACATCTGGTTTTCAGATGACTTTCTTTTTATTGCTCCTGGGACTCATTGGTTGGGTTCCTCACTGGTGTCATCAGCAAAGTTTTAAGTGGGTATCTCTTGTCTCAGAGCAGCAGCTTCCAGGTGTGATCAAGGAGCTTGGAATGTCATAGAATCTTAGAACCATAGAAAGGTTAAGACATAGAAAGAGGCCATTTGGTCCATTGTATCTGTGCTGGCTGAAAAACGATCCATTTATTCTAATCCCCCCTTCCAGCATTTGGTCCATTGCTCTGCAGATTACGGCACTTGAGGTGCATATCCAGACTCCTTTTAAATGAGTTAGGGTCTCTGCCTCAACTGACCTTTCAGGCAATGAGTTCCAGACCCCCACCACCCTCTGGGTGAAAAAATCTTTCCTCATCTCCCCTCTAATCTTTCTACCAATCATTTTAAATCTATGCCCCCTCGTCACTGACCTCTCTGCTATGGTGAATAGACCCTTCACCTCCACTCTATCCAGGCCCTCAAAATTTTGTACATTTCAATCAGATCTCCCCTCAGCCTTCTCTGTTCCAAGGAGAACAACCCCAGCCTATCCAATCTTTCCTCACATCTACATTTTTTCAGTCCTGGCAACATCCTCGTAAATCTCCTCTGTACCCTCTCTAGTGCAGTTATATCCTTTCTGTAATGAGGTGACCAGAACTGCACACAGTACTCAAGTTGTGGCCTAACCAATGGGTTATACAGTTCCAGCATCAACTCCCTGCTCAGCAAATAAAGAAAAGGATTCCATATGCCTTCTTAACTACTTTATCGACCTGTCCTGCTACCTTCAGGGATCTGTGGACATTCACTCCAAGGTCCCTCACTTCCTCTACACTTCTCAGTATTTTCCCATTAATCATGTATTCCTTTGCCTTGTTTGACCTCCCCAAATGCATCACCTCATACTTCTCTGAGTTTAATTCCATTTGCCACTTTTCTGCCCATCTGACCAGACCATCAATATCTTCCTGCTATCCTCCTCACTATCTACCACACGGCCAATTTTTGAGTTGTCTGCAAACTTCTTGATCATGCCCCCTACATTTACGTCCAAATCTTTAATGTATACCACAGAAAGCAGGGGACCCAGTACTGAACCCTGCGGAACACCACTGGAAACAGCCCTCCAGTCGCTAAAGCACTCGTCAATACTTATTCTTTGTTTTCTGCCACTGAGCCAATTTTGTATCCACCTTGCTGCATTTTCCTGGATCCCATGGTATTTTATTTTTTTAACCAGTCTGCCATATTGGACCTTGTCAAAAGCCTTGCTAAAATCCATGTAAAACTCATCAACTGCACTACCTTCATCTATCTTCCGTGTAACTTCTTCAAAAAATTCGATCAAGTTGGTCAAACAAGATCTTCCCTTAACAAATCCATGCTTACTATCCTGGATTAACCTGTGCCTTTCTAAGTGACAGTTTATCTTGTCTCTCAGAATAGATTCCAATAATTTGCGTACTACTGAGTTTAGACTGAATGGCTTGTAATTATTTGGTCTATCCTGCGCTCCCTTTTTAAACAGACGTACAACGTTAGCAGTTCTCCAATCCTCTGGCACCACACCTATATCCAGTGAGGACTGGAAAATGATGGTTAGACCTTCTGCTATTTCCTCTCTTGCTTCTTTTAACAGCCTAGGATACATTTCATCTGGCCCTGGCGATTTACCAACTTTCAAGGATGCTAATCCCACGAATACTTCCTCTCTCCCTATGTTTATCACATCCAATACTTCACACTCTTGCTCCTTAACTACAATATCTGCATCGTCCCTCTCTTTTGTGAAGACAGATGCAAAGTATTCATTAAGAACCATTCCAACATCTTCCACCCCCACACATAGGTTACTTTTTGTTTTTTTTATGGGCCCTACTCTCTCCTTAGTTATCCTCTTACTCTTAATGGATTGATAAAACATCTTTGGGTTCACTTTGATGTCGCTTGCAAATATTCTTTCATGCCCTCTCTTGGCTTTCCTAATTTCCTTTTTGATTTCACCCCTCCACTTTCTATACTCTTCTCTGCTTTCTGTAGTATTGAGTTCTCAGTGTGGGACATAAGCTTTCCTTTTCTGCCTTATCTTACCCTGTGGGCTCCTTGACATCCATGGGGCTCTAGATTTGGCCATCTCACCCTTTTTCTTTGTGGGAACATGTTTACTCTGAACCCCTTGAATCTCCCCTTTGAATGCCTCCTACAGTTCTGAAACTGATTTACCTTCAAGTAGCTGTTCCCAGTCCACTTTTGCTAAATCACTCCTCAGTTTAGTAAAATTGGCCTTGCCCCAGTAGAGAACTCTAACTCCTGTTCTATTTCTGTATTTTTCCATAATTATGTTAAAACTGACTAAATTATAATCATTACCATCAAAATCCTCTCCCACTGCCACCCCTTCCACTTGCCCATCTTCATTTCCTAAAACTAAGTTTAAAACTGCACCCTCTCTTGTTGGACTTGTTACATACTGGGCAAAAAAGTTCTCCTGAATGCACCTCAAGAATTCTTCTCCCTCAATTCCTTTCACGCTAAAACTATCCCAGTTAATATTGGGGATGTTAAAATTCCCTACTATTACTGCCCTATTGTTCCTGCACCTCTCAGAGATTTGCCTACATATCTGCTCTTCTATCTCCCTCTTTCTGTTTGGGCATCTATAGTACACTCCCAGCAGTGTGATTGCCTTTTTTTTGTTCCTTAGCTCAATCTATATGGCCTCATTTGATGAACCTTCCAACATATCATCCCTCCTCACAGCTGTAATAGTTTCCTTGACCAAAATTGCCACACCCCCTCCTTTCTATGCCCCTCCATTTTGCAGGACAAAAGCACATGGCAGCCGCCCGGGAATCATGTGTATACCTGTACAAAGATCTATTTGTGGTCATACACCAGCTGCACATTGATGGAGTGGAAGCTCTTGCTGTTAACAAACGCTTCCTGGGTGTTGCCATGAACATATTGAATGGCGGAGCAGGCTCGTGGGGTTGAGTGGCCTACTCCTGCTCCTCATTCGTATGTTCATATGTTGCCACATGTCGATGATGCCCTGCACCTCTGGAAAGTCAGCCAGCACTGCAAACCTGAGCACCTGCTCATTCTGACTGGCATAATTGGTGGCAATGTGCACAAAGTTGCCTGCCCTGGCAAGCATGGCATCAGTCACCTGCGTAATGCATTTGTGGGTCACCAATTGCAGATCCTACAAATGTCTCTGGCAGATCCCTGGAAGGAGCCAGAAACAAAGATGTTGATGCTCATGGTGCCTTTGACAGCCACTGGTAAAACATGACCACCGAGTCCACTTGCAGAAGGTCTTGTTCCAGCAGGCTGCAAGTGTCTGTGACCACCTGACATGAGACCCTGCGCCTCCTGAGACACTGGTGTTCTGACATGACCAGGAAGCTAATCCTTTGCCAGTACACCCTATATCCTTGGGTATGGCCTCCTGCGAGCTACACCTCTCTGCTTATCCCCTCTCTTTTGTGGAGTGGCAGGCCTTTGAAGTGAAAGCTGCTGCTTCTCCTGCTGGTGCTGGTGTTACTGCTGGTCATCATGGTCCTCGTCTGAGGTCTGATCAAATACAGCATAAGTGGCACCCATGCTGATCTGATAGAACACAGCTGCAAAGTGGAGATCAGACGCACCAACCTTCAAAGTAGTGAAATTAACCTCTCAGCACAAGTACTGTGATCAAAAGACTTTCAAACAAAAAGGCAAGATATCAGCTGTGAGGTTTCAGTATTTCTGGGAATTTTTGATGGTCATTGCTTCTGCCCTCTCAATTGCCACCGTGTTCTCACTTTGTTTTCACTGGCAAGTTCCAGGAAGCCTAGGAAACCATGCACCCACAATTAAATCTCAAAACCCATGGCAAAATCGATCTTAATGAAATTAACAACCCACATCAGCTGAGGGGGTTGCTCGTACGCAGCCTAACACACTGCAGTGAAATTCAGAAATCAGCAGGTTGGAGCCTGCTTTCTGATGCAATGTCAATTTCAGCAATTTTAAGCCCCTGTCCCTGACCCCCTCCCCCGACCCATCTTCTCCCAAACCCACTCACTCCTGCAAGTTAATTTGCCCCCAAAAATCTCAATTGTGTCAGTTTTGCATATCCATGTAAAAATTCAGATTTCACTTTAATTTAGATTCGGAAGCAGATTCCCCTTTAAAAAATAAATTGCAGTTCTCATCCACTTCAAGCAGGTATTATTCCCTGTTGTTTGTAATTCTACATGTCTTGAAGGCTTCTAATATTCATGACTGAAAGGGCGATACTGACGGCTATTCTTTAAATACTGTGTTTAAAGTGTTATTTTAAAACTGTGTCAAGTTTTTCCAATGCATTTGAGCTGTCTGATTTCTATCCCTGGTGGACCAGCACCTTATTTCCCTGGTGGCCTAGAAGGCTTTTCATTCACAGTATCCAATCTCTGTAGTAATCTAATAGCTAATATTAAGGGGATCAAGAAATGGTAGATGTGTTAAAATAATTTATCATGTCAATCTTCACAAGTGAAGACAGTGGACAAATTCCAGTTGCTGGCAAATTGGCTGGAGAATCAATACATATGTAAAGGTCGGTGAAGCATGTGTTATAAAGAAATCCAGAGAATTAAAGGGTTGATTTGCAGCTGTCAGACTCTTTGCTTGGTTATTTTTCTTGTAATCCGTTCAACTATCAGCCTTGTTGGAGAACACCATTTCTGGTCAGATGTAGTGTGGTTTCCAGCCAGTGGAATTTAAGGACCTGATTAAATTTAAGCTCAGTTGCAACAATCATAATTTATTGAGTAATAAATATACTCTTTGACCCCTGAAAGGCAGCAAGATGACAGTAAACCAAGTGTGCTAATCAGTAACTTACAGCAAAATGCCACAGAACATTTGGAAGGCATAGACAGTTGAACACCAACTCCATCAACCAAAGGATGTGGCAGGTGTCCCGACAATGTAAAGAAGCTCAGCAAAGATAGACAGACTTGGCGCCTTATTAAGTCTGTCAGAAATGTCTTAAATGGCTTCACACAATGAATTACTTTGAAATGCAGTCAGTAAATGCAACAGTTTTTTTTTTAATTTACTCGTTCCTGGGGTGTGAGCATCACTGGAAAGGTTATCATTTTATTGCCAGTCGCTAATTGCCCTTGAGAAGGTGATGGTGTGCTGCCTTCTTGAACTGCTGCAGTCCATATGTGCATGTACATCCACAGTGCTGTTAGGCAGTTTGTAGTGTTTTGAAATTGCAATTGCATTCTGCATTGTGTACCCTACAGGCTGCTGTAGAAGGGAAAAGTGAAACTAAAACAGAATAAAGAAGAAGCCTTTATGTTCAACAGTCTGCTGCAGCCTCTGTCTCTGCCTCATACCTTATCCTAAACTCTGCTGAACCTCACTCCAGTCCTGAGGACATCACAATGACGATGAGGTAAAAAAAAAACAAAGAAAAAGGAAGGTGAAAAATTGCTTTCAGGTATGAAAAATTTTGAAGGTTTTTGTCTACTTTTACATCGTATTTTAAATTGGAGACTGTGTTAGAATGACACACAGGAAGCTTGTACAGTGTATATTCACACACTGATCTCTCCAAAATAACCATCCTATCAGAAAAATATATAATCTCGGATCATTGCAGAGAAGTTTCCTCTGAAAGGAGCGTGATCCTGGATCCTTTATCACTGCATTGCTGATAAATATAGCATTGTCCATGCTCAATTTACCACCTTTTGATATGCATTCAGAGCCATCATCTATATGCCCACGTTGGCAAAAGTGGCTGCGATGTTTTGAAGGCGCGATTGCAGGTTTTGCACTCACAGACAACACAAGGAAAAAGGCCTTGCTTCTACATTATGAAGGTGAAGAATTAGAGGAGCATACTGATTGCTTCACTGGTATTGGCAAGTTGAAAGGTGTTACATGAAAGCTGCATGTCGACCCTGATGTGCCCCCAGTTGCGCATCAATGGCGACGAATACCATTTCATGTCAGGAAACAGACAGAGAAGGAACTTCAGTGCCTACTTGGTTTTGACATTATTGAGAAAGTTGGGGATGAACCTATCCCTTGGGTCTCACCCATGCAAGTCATCAAGAAACCCAAGAACGAGAACCAGATTAGAATCTGCGTTGATATGCGATCACCAAACCAAGCCATGCAACGAGAAAGACACTTGACATTGACAATCGATGACATCATAGAAAAATTGAATAGTCCTAAACTCTTCGCTAAACTTGATCTCAATGCAGGCTATCATAAAATCGAGCTTGCAGAAGAATTGAGATATCTTACTGTATTCTCTACTCACATCAGTCCTTTCCAATACAAGAAGCTCAACTTTGGAGTCAGCTCAGTAGCTGAGGGATTTTAGCACATGAATAAATCTGCACTTCAAGGACTTGAAAGCACTCTGAACATCAGTGATGACATTCTCATCTATCGCCACACTGAAAGTGAACTCGAGACACGCTTACAAGCATGCCTACAACGTCTCAGAGAATGTAACCTCAACCTGAACAAAGATAAGTGCTTGTTCAATGAAAGCAGAATTGAATTCTTCAGTCATGTGTTAAGTGGTAAAGGAGTGTCACCAGATCCACGGAAAGTTGAAGCCATCATGAAGGTCACGTCACGCATTGCAGTCGTTTCATTCTTGACCTTGCTACGCTATCTGCCCTCTACGCGATCTGCCAAAAGAGACCAGTAATTGGGAATGGACTAAATCATACAAACAGATGGTACACTAGATCAAACCACCATTGGCAGCAAGTTGCACAGATGCCTATATCAACCCTGAGAAAACCAGTCAGTTAGTCATGGATGCAAGCCCAGTTGGCTTAGGTGAAGTGCTCATATAGAAAGATAAGACAGGTAACCCATCAATCGTTGCGTTGGCAAGCAGATCGTTAACGCGTGTAGAGCAAAGTTATTCTCAAACAGAGAGAGAAGCACTCTCAATCACATGGGATCACTTTCATCTCTCCTTATATGGAAGTGAGTTTAAAGTAATAACCGATCATAGACCGTTAGGGAGCTTGTTCAACAATCCACATAGCAACCCACCCACTCGGATAAAACTTTGGATACTCAAACTACAAGAATACAAGTTCCAGGTTGAGTATCAGCCAGGCAAGCTCGACACAGTGGACTAACTTTCGCGACATCTGTTGCCGACAGTCGGTCCTAATAGTCGTGAGGGAAAGATTGCCGAACAACATCTTAACAACGTAAGCATAAATGCGGTGCCAAAGTCGCTAAAACTATCCAATATCAAAGAAGCAACAAAACAAGATGAGGCTTTGCAACTATGTATGAAGGCTATAGAATCTCAAAACTGGGAAGACATGATCGAGAAAGCATCCACAAATGAAATCGCTTACACACTACAAGGTCTTCACAATGTTCGAAATTAACTCAACATTACAACCACATCCCATCTCATATTACGCAACAACTGTATTGTCATTCCACAATCATTGAGGGAATGTGTTGTTGATATAGCACATAAAGGACACCAGGGAATTGTCAAAACCAAACAACTCCTGAGAGAAAAGGTGTGGTTCCCAGGAATTGACCATATGGTAGAACACAAAATCAGTCAGTGTTTGCCACGTCAAGCAACCACAATATCAAATCTTCATGATCCTCTCAAGATGTCTGAAATACCTCCAGGACCATGGATTGAAGTTAGCGTTAACTTTGCAGGTTTTCCCATGGCAGATTCCCAATCGTGGAATTAGGTATGTTAATTTCAATGAAAGCAGTTGTCCCAAAGCTTGACCACATCTTTGCTTTATTTGGAATCCCTCAAACAGTAAGATGTGACAATGGACTCCATTCAATAGCTATGAGTTCTGCAAATTCGCAAACTACCTAAGGTTCACTCATAGGAAAATCACACCCCATTGGCCAAAAGCTAATGGAGAAGTCAAAAGATTTATGCAAACCTTGAAAGAAGTGATGTGTACAACTACAGCTGAGAACAAGTCATGGAAGCAAGAGCTACATTACTTTCTTTGTAATTACAGAGCGACACCTCACTCAACTACTGGAATACCTCCGGCTACATTCATCTTTGCACATCCTATGTGCACACATCTATCCTGCAGAGCTAATGATCAACATGTATGCGAATGTGATGGAGAAAAGAAGATTGAATGAAAGTACATGCAGAGTGAAACATGAAACTTAGAGCCACACCGCTAAAGCCAGGAGATAAAGTACTTGTGAAATGTGATGGTCATATTGGAAAACAAACAACCCCTTCTGACATCCAACCATTTGTTGTGACCAACACAAAAGGATCAATGATCACTACTATGCGCGGTTCAGAAATCAACACAAGAAACGTGTCATTCTTCAAAGCACTAAAAACACCACTCGCAAGCATTGAATCCGATTCCAACATCGAAACGTCAGCTGAAGAACATGAGTCAAATGAGACCACATCTGATATCAGACAATATTCTACTCCTGAGAGAAAACATCCACCGTACTTAAGTGACTATGTTACGAGATGAACTGTGCACATTTAAGTTTATTATTTACATTTTGGAAGCAAACCTGTGAAACATGCTAAGTCTCTCATCTACTAAGAAGGGGAGGGATGTAGTGTTGTAGTGTTTTGAAATTGCAATTACATTGTGCATTGTCTACTGGAGGCTACTGTAGAACACCCATGATAGCAAAGGGAAAGTGAAACTAAAACAGAATAAAGAAAAAGCCTATAAGTTCAAACAGCCTGCTGCAGTCTCTGCCTCATACCTTATACTAAACTTGGCTGAACATCACTCCAGTCCCGAGGACATCACAGGAGGGAGTTCCAGAACATTGATCTAGTGACGGTAAAGGAACGGTAACATAGTTCCAAGTCAAAATGGTGAGTGATTTGGAGGAGAATTAGTAGGTGGTGGTGCTCCCATGCATCTGCTGCCCTTATCCTTCTAGATGGTAGAGGTCACGGGTTTGGAACATACTGTCGACATAACCTTGGCGAGTTGCTGCGGAGCATCTTGTAGATGGTACACACTGCTGCCACTGTGGTGGAGGGAGGGAATGACTAAGGTGGTAGATAGGATGCCAATCAAGTGGGTTGCTTTGTCCTGGATGGTATCAAGCTTCTTGAATGTTGTTGGAGCTGTACTCATCGAGGCAAGTAGTGAGTATTCCATCACACTCCTGACTTGTGCCTTGTAGATGGTGTACAGTCTTTGGGGAATCAGGAGGTGAATTACTCGCTCAGAAGTCTCAGCTTTTGACCTACTGTTGTAACGACCATATTTAGAAGGCTGGTCCAGTTACGTTTCTGGTCAACGATGACCCCCTAGGATGTTGATGATGGAGTATTCAGTGATGGTCATGTTGTTGAATGTCATGGGGAGATGGTTAGATTCTCACTTGTTGGAGGTAGGCATTGCCTGGCACTTGTGTGGTGCGAATGTCATTTGCCACTTATCAGTCCAAGCCTGAATGTTGTCCCAGTCTTGCTGCATGCGGGCACGAACTGCTTCAGCATCTGAGGAGTTGTAAAAGGTACTGAACACTGTGCCATCATTAGCAAACATCCCCACTCCTGTCCTTATGTTAGATGAAAGGTCATTGATGAAGCAGTTGAAGATGATTGGGCCTAGGACACTACCCTGAGGAACTCCTGCAGTGATGTCCTGGGGCTGAGATAATTGGTCTCCAGCAACCACAACCATCTTCCTTTGTGCGAGGTATGACTCCAAGCAGTGGAGAATTTTCCTCCTGATTCCCATTGACTTTAATTTTGCTAGGGCTCTTACTCGGTCAAATGCTGCCTTGATGTCAAGGGCAATTACTTTCACTTTACCTCTGGAATTCAGTTCCTTTGTCCAAAAGTTGTAATGAGGTCTGAAGCTGAGTTTCCCTGATGGAACGCAAACTGAGCATTGGTGAGCAGTTTGCTGCTGAGTAAGTGCCACTTGATAGCACTGTCGACAACACCTTCCATTCATTGAGAGTAGACTGATGGGGTGGTAATTAGCTGGATTGGATTTATCCTGCTTTTTGTGGACAGGACATACCTGGGTAGTTTTTCACATTGTCAGGTAGATGCCTGTGTTTTAGTTGTACTGGAACAGCTTGGCTCAGGGCACGGCTACTTCTGGAGCACAAGTCTTCTGTACTACAGCTGGGATGTTGTGAGGGTCATAACCTTTGCTGTATCCAGTGCCTTCAGCTGTTTCTTGATATCACATGGAGTGAATTGAATTTGCTGATTAATTTTTTAAGGGATGTGGGCATCATTGGCAGGGCCAACATTTGTTGCCCCTCCCTCATTGGGCCTGACAGCTGAATAGCTTGCTAGACCATCTCAGAGGGCAGCTAAGAGTCAACCACATTTTTGTGGGTCTGGAGTCACATGTAGGCCAGACCAGGCAAGGACAGAAGATTTCCTTCCCTAAAGGACATTAGTGAACCAGATGGGTTTTCACAAGAATTGATAATAGTTTCATAGCACCATTACTAAGACTCGTTTTCAATTCCAGATTTCTTATTAATTAATTGAATTTAAATTCCACCAGCTACCATGGTGGAACTTAAACCCATGTCCCCAGGGAATTATCCTAGGCCTCTGGATTACTAGTCCAGCGACATTGCCACTATGCCATCATCTCCCCCATATTGGCATCTATCATGGTGGGGACCTCAAGAGGAGGTCGAGATGGATCATACATTTGTCACTTCTAGCTGAAGATGGTTGCAAAAATTTCAGCTTTGTCTTTTGCACTGATGTGCTGGACTTCCCCACCATTGAGGATAGGGATGTTTTTGGAGCCTCCTCTTCTGGCTAGTTGTTTAGTTATCCACCACCATTCATGACTGGATGTGGCAACTGACTGCAGAGCTTTGATCTAATCCATTAGTTATAGGATCGCTTAGCTCTGTCTATAGCATGATGCTTCCGCTGTTTAGCATGCATGTAGTCCTGTGTTGTTGCTTCACCAGGTTGGCACCTCATTTTTAGGTATACCTGGTGCTGCTGCTGGCATGCCCTCCTACACTGCTCATTAAACCAGGATTGGTTCCCAGGTTTGATGGTAATGGTAGAGTGAGGGATATGCCATACCATGAGGTTATAGATTGTGGTTGAATACAATTCTGTTGCTGCTGATGGCCCACAGCACCTCACGGTTGCCCAGCTTTGAGCTGCTAGATCTGTTCTGAGTCTATCCCATTTAGCACAGTGGTGGTGCCATACAACACGATGGAGGGTATCCTCAATGTGAAGATGGGACTTGGTCTCCACAAGGACTTTTCTGTGGTCACTCCGACCAATAATGTCATGGACAGATGATGTGAAGATGGGACTTTGTCTCCACAAGGACTGTGCTGTGGTCACTCCGACCAATACTGTCATGGACAGTTGCATCTGTGACAGATAGATTGGTGAGGACGAGGTCAAGTAGGTTTTTCCCTCTTATTAGTTCTATCACCACCTGCCACAGGCCCAGTCTGGCAGATATGTCATTCATGACTCAGCCAGCTCTGTCAGTAGTGGTGCTATTGAGCCACTCTTGAGGATGGACATTGAAGTCTCCTGCCCAGTTATATTATGTGCCCTTGCTACCCTCAGTACTTCTTCCAAATGGTGTTCAATATGGAGGAGCACTGATTCATCAGCTGAGGGAGGCAGTAGGCGGTAATCAACCAGAATTTTCCTTGCCCATGTTTGACCTGATGCCATGAGAGTTCATGGGTTCCAAAGTCAATATTAATGACTCCCAGGGCCACTCCCTCCTGACTATATACCACTGTGCCACCACCTCTGGTGGGTCTGTCTCAATGACAGTGCAACAGGACATACTCAGGGATGGTGATGGAGGAGTCTGGGACATTGGCTGTAAGGTATAATTTGATGACTACAACTATATCAGGCTATTGCTTGACCAGTCTGTGGAACAGCTCTACCAGTTTTGGCACAAGCCCCCAGATGTTAGTGAGGAGGACTTTGCAAGGTCAACTGGGCAAAGTGCCTTTGTCATTTCCGGTGCCTCGGGCAATGCTGGGTGGTCCATCCAGTTTATTCTTACCTGACTTTTCTGTAGCATGTTGATACAACTGAATGGCTTGCTAGGCCACTTCAGAGGGTAGTGAAGAGCCAACCACATTGCTGTGTATCTGGAGACACTTGTAGGACAGACTGGGTAAAAACAGGACATTTCCTCTTTTAAAGGGGGGTTTTATGACAATCCTGTAGTTTCTTGATCATTGTTAATGAAAGTAGCATTTTATTCCAGATTTATTAATTAATTGTATTTAAATTCACAAATCTGACGTGGTGGAATTTGAACTTAAGGGCTGGATTTTACAGTGGATGGGGGGACCTGTCCACCTGTTGAAAAGTCGGTGGCGATCCCGCCTCTGCCGGGCCTGGGGATTGAGACTGGATTTTATGGTCCCCAGGTCCTTAATTGGTCTTGGGTGGGACTTCTACCTCATTGAAGTCCCGCCTAATGGAGCTGCCAGCCAATCACTGGGCAGGCAGCTCTTAGTCCCAGCTGTGCTACCAGAAGCGGTGGCCACTGCTGGAACTACACCTAGCTGCAGGAGGAAGATGAAGAACCGGCCCCGGAAAAGAGGTAAGTTTTTGGGGCCTCACTGGGGGCAATTGGTCAGACCCCAGTGAAGCAAGGAGGGGGGTCAGTTAGTGGGCCAGTGGGCGTGTTGTGTATTGGGGGCAGTTGGGGCTTCGGGGCAGCCCTCCAGGGGGCACAGAGTGCCATATCAGAAGGGTCCCCCTTGCCCTCCAGAAGGCTGCCTAGTTTCATCAGGCAGGTTTTCTGAGACCTCAGCCAACTGCCAGCCAAATGTAAAATACCTGTGGTGGCGGGCGGAGACCCTTTAGAAGATAATTGGCCACTTAAGGGCTCTGATTGGCCTGGGGTGGGTGGGCAATTTCTCGCCGCTGCTGCCCCACGTAAATTGGCAGTGGAGGTGGGAGTAGGTCGGGAAGGGACCCCCTGCCTCCCACTCAATTTTTGCCCCTACCCACCCCCGCCACTAGCCCGCTCTTTTGGGGGGCGTAAAATTCCAGCTCATGTCTCTTGCAAATTAGTCTGGGCCTCAGGATTACTAGTCCAGTAACGTTACCATTACTTCTATATTGTACACTGCAATTCTGGGTACTGCCTGTGTGGAGTTTGCAAGTTCTCCCTGTGTCTGCATGGGTTTCCTCCGGGTGCTCCGGTTTCCTCCCACATGCCAAAGACTTGCAGGTTGATAGGTAAATTGGCCATTATAAATTGCCCCTAGTATAGGTAGGTGGTAGGGAAATATAGGGACAGGTGGGGATGTTGTAGGAATATGGAATTAGTGTAGGATTAGTATAAATGGGTGGTTGATGGTCGGCACAGACTCGGTGGGCCGAAAGGCCTGTTTCAGTACTGTATCTCTAAAAAAAAAGTACTGGAATGAATGACAGTTTATTTAAGGGAAGGAATGTTGGTCAGGACAACTTAAGAAATGTCTGCTCTCCTTCAAATAGCACAAATGGATCTTTATGGGTTAATTCTATAATCTACTGGGAACATGGAATTTACCCATTAATGTCCAATTGAAAAGGCAGATTGGCCCTTGGTTTAATTTCTCATCTGACCAGTTCCCTCTCTTAATACTGCACTAGAGTGCCCGCCTCGAGTGTGTGTTTCAGGCCTGCAGTGGGATTTAAACCCAGAACCTTCTAACTCAGGTGTGAATGAGCTACCAACTAATCCAATCTAGCACTGATGTTTTGCATTCAGTAGGACCCCCACAGAAGAATCAGTGCAGCTAAAAGTGTTGTTGAACTGTTTTCTTTCAAGAATCTAGACAGTGCCCAAGATTGAAATGGAGTGCTCCCACCAATGAATCAGGTAATTGTCACGAAGATTGTTTACCTGCACTTTTGCTGAATTGCCTGCCTCCACATTTATCTCCAGACTCACCTCTCCAACACCCTTCTTTCCGAGTTCCTGAGCTTTAATCAGCACAAGTTCCAACTCATTGAAAACTTTATTGATGACATCCTGTTCTGCTTGCTCATCATCCCTGCCACCACTGATCTCCATGGTCTCCTCATTCTGATTCCATCCTTCTTAAACTCATATGCCTTCATATTTCTCTCCTCATCTTTAAAAAGGTCTCCAAAAGCTATTTATTCAATCCCACTTTTGATTATCTCGCATAACTCTTCTACTATGCCTCCTAGTCTGATCCTCCTCTGTGAAGTCTCTTGGGACTTTAAGGTCAATCAGTACCAGTAAAATCAGATTATCTGGTTATTTATCTCATTACAGCTTATGGGATCTTGTTCTGCACAAATTGGCTACCACATTTGCTGATATTATAACATTGAATTTGGGACAACCCGAGCAGACGAAAGGTGCAACATAAATGTAAGTTCTTTATTTATTTCCACTAAGAAATGCCACAAGAGATTAGGTGATGTCATAAAATACAGATAGCACAAATGAATCAGAACATTGTTCCAATCAAAGTACCTCAGCTCTTGACGCAAATGCTTTTTTGTAGTTTCAGTGAATGCAATTAGGATTTTATCCTAGTACATGCTACTATTGATCTTTGTGTAAATCCAAAAGAACAAAGAGTTCATCTAAAGTGGCAGCAGATCAACAGTCTGAAATAACAAAGACATAAAAGTGGGTGAAGTTCCTTCCAGCAGTTCAAAGTAATTTTAACAGGGGTTGTATTGTTGGGCCATCTAAAGCACTAGGGCAGAAAGTGTATCATGAGAGATTGCAGGTGCACAGCCTATGATTTCCTGTACATTAAATTTACTGGATTGAAAATCATAGGCTGAATGCATGCATCAGATTTCCTGAGATCTGAATCAACCTTAATTTTCCAAGTGGTCCATATAGTACTTGACGTAAACCTGTATGTACCTTCCCACACAAAGATAATTAACCTCGCAAAGGTATTAAGAATGTTCATAAACAAAATGCATGTAAAATGGTTACTGTGTGTAACTGGAGCGTAGCAGCAGTGAATTTATTTATTTTCTTTCCTATTTTCTACCTTTCTCTCCTGCAGGTGTTGACTTATGTAGGTGTGAATCCACTGGTGCTCATGTGTTTGCTGCACTGCATCCAAGAGGCCTTCCTTCAAATGTAATCCTGCACAGTGAATGTCATTGACCAACACAAAGCTGCTCCTATTCCCACTTGATACCCAACCACTCTCACTTTCCAGCAGGAGACACTGGACTGGGAATTTTGGCTAACTTTTCCATTTCCCAGCCACAAGATACTATAGTCAATTGTGGCACCCACCTCAGCTAAGACCAACCAATCATATCAGGCTTTAAATCTCAGCACCTTCCTGACCGGTATGGTTCAAGGACTATGCCAGGAGGCTCAACTGCCCACAAAACCATTGGGGAGCTGGTCTAATTTTCTTTCCATTGGGGGTTTAATGTTTGTTATTACTTACTGCATCAGTGGCAAGCACCCAATCCCTTTGATTCAATAAAAGATATCTTATTCCTTCCTTCCTGGTGTAGCAACATGCATCTGATTTCTATAGGGGACTTATGGAAAGGTCATCTTATTTCTGGAGGTGTTTTGGCAACATATTCATCCATTTCTATCGATGGTATTTCTGGGCTGATTGCTCTCAGGAAGTATTTGCTTCTGATTATTCATGGTGCAGAGGGGATTCTGTCATTGTGGGAGCAACGTCCAAGTTTCACAGTGGTCTATAGAACCTGTAGTATTAATAGTTATGATTATATATATAGTTTTGAACCACAAACCCCCGCAAAAACTCAAACTCTCACTCTTACAATTATCCCTAGCTGTTAAGAGTTGGAGTCTTACATGAAAGGTCAAGATTGATATGTGAGTTTCATCTTTCGGACTGAACCCCAATGAACTGCTGAAGAAACTGCTTATAACAACAGCTTACATTTGTATATCATTCCTCACATAGAGTGTTAGAGTGTAGAGGGCGAGGAAGAGGGTGAGAGAAGATGGGAAGGGATTTGGAAGGGAGTAAAAGAAATCAAGCCAGAGCCAAAGAGCAAAGTTTTAAGGACACTTTTGAAAGAAGGGGGGGGGGGGGGGGTGACAAGCTGAAATGGTTAACAAATAACAGAGGACCCCATATTTTGGGAAGCAGATCAGATTAATTGGCAGGTACCATCCCATCCCAAGAATGCTTCTGTAGCAATATAAAGCATCACTGATAATAGGAGTAAAGGCCTGCTCGGGTATAAAATTGAAACCCGACCCGGGCCTGACCCAACCACAGCCAACCCGAACCCGACCTGGGCCCCAGTCCTTTAATCTTTGATCGCACCCGACCCGACCCAACTCGACACGAATATCGTTCATCCCTGCTGGTGGCAGACTATTCCTGCAGATGGAGTTGTGGGGAATCATGCGTGAGCCTGAGCCCATGAGTTCCCGGAAGCACGACCCGACCCAAGCCCGAATGCTGGACTTGGAATATCGATCCGACCCAACCCGTGCCTGACACATGCAGTCGGGTCTAGTTGGGTTCAGGTCGGGTAGCCAAGCTTTAGTCTGGATGGCAAATCCGACCACACTCATCTAATCACTATCCAACAGAGGAATATTCCATTTTACTTTCACTTTCCTCTACTAAAGATGATGAATAAGGTAACACAGGCACTGGAAGCTGTTGGTACTTCCTGCATGTTTAGTTCTAGACATCGGAAAGTAGCATTCAGTTCATCAAAGGCACCATCACAGTTGATTTCAATCCTATTCTTGCCCAATGTGCATGTATTGAGCTTCTCAGCAGAGGCCAGTGCACAGAAACCAGAAGTGAAACCAAGGTTGATCTTTCCCCTCCCTAATGGGATGCTAATGCCAGAATCACAGAATCATTACAGCGCAGAAGGAGGCCATTCAGTCCATCGTGTCCACACCAGCTCTCCAAAAGAGCAACTCCCTCAGTTCCATATCCCTGCCTTCTCCCCATAACCCTGCACACTCTTTCTTTTCATATCACTGTCCAATTCCCTTTTGAATGCTTCGATTCAACCTGCCTCCATCATGTTCTCAGGCACCACATTCCAGACCTTAACCACTCGCTGCATGAAAATGTTTTTTCTCATCTCACTTTTTCTTCTCTTACCAAATACTTTAAATCTGTGCCCTCTCGTTCTCAATCCTTTCATGAGTGGGAACAGTTTCTCTCTATTTACTCTGTCCAGACCCCTCATGATTTTGAATACCTCTATCAAATCTCCTCTCAGCCTTCTCTTCTCCAAGGAAAACAATCCTAACTTTTCCAATCTATCTTCATAACTGAAATTCCTCATCCCTGGAACTAGTCTCGTGAATCTTTTCTGTACTCTCTCCAATGCCCTCACGTCTTTCCTAAAGTGCAGTGCCCAGAACTGGACACAGTACTCCAGCTGAGGCCGAACTAGTGTCTTATACAAGTTCAACATAACTTCCTTGCTCTTGTACTCTATGTCCCTATTAATAAAGCCCAGCATACTATATGCTTTATTAACCACTCTCTCAACATGTCCTGCCACCTTCAATGACTTATACACATATACACCTAGGCCCCTCTGCTCCTGCACCCCTTTTAGAAATGTGCCCTTTATTCTATATTGTTTCTCCATGTTCTTCCTCCAAAATTAATCACTTCAATTTTCTCTGCATTGAACTTCATCTGCCACCTGTCTGCCCATTCCACCAACTTGTCTATGTCCTTTTGAAGTTCTACGCTATCCTCCTCACAGTTCACAATGCTTACAAGTCTCGTATCATCTGCAAACTTTGAAATTGTGCCCTGTACACCAAGGTCTAGGTCAGTAATATATATCGGGAAAAGCAAGGGTCCCAACACTGATCCCTGGGGAACTCCACTACAAGCCTTCCTCCAGCCCAAAAAAATCCATTAACCACTACTCTTTGTTTCCTGTCACTCAGTCAATATTGTATCCATGTTGCTACTGTCCCTTTTATTCCATGAGCTACAAGTTTGCTCACAAGTCTGTTGTGTGGCACTGTATCAAATGCCTTTTGGAAGTCCATGTACACCACATCAACAGCATTGCCGTCATTGACCCTCGCCGTTACCTCCTCATAAAACTCCAGCAAGTTAGCTATCATGATTTTCCCTTAAGAAATTCATGCTGGCTTTCCTTAATTAACTCACATTTGTCCATGTGACTATTAATTTAGTCCTGAATTATTTTTTCTTGATGTTTTCCCACCACTGATGTTAAACTGACTGGTCTGTAGTTGCTGGGCTTATCTTTACACCCTTTTTTGAACAAGGGTGTAATTTTTGCAATTGTACCCTGCTAATTGTAGTATCTTTACCAGATGAGAACAGCTATCATGGTAGACACCAATGGGCTAATTTTAACCCCAGATAGAAATGAAAAAGGCAGTGTGATGTCACTGGTTTGAGGCCTGAGTTATTTTTGAGGGCCGGACCTCATTTATTGTAGACTAGACCATTGGAGGTGCTGATTCAGCATTCACAGGCAACTCACTGATCAGAGGGGCAGGCATTACAGTGCCTTCATCATGGAGTAAGGCTTGATATTCTATCCTAGGTGGGAGGTAATTGCAGTGAGGAGGGAGGAGGGCAAAGACAGGCTGGCAATGAGTCAGAAGATCTTGGTGGAGCCAGAAGGATATTTGATTAGCATAATGGAGTGAAGCTCCTGCCAGAAACAGTCAGATGCTTGGGCTGCCAATGCAGAGATCCCGAGAAAATGGCACAGGTTCAATGCTCTAAGTTAGCTGTGACAACTGATCTCCTCTCTCCCATTTGGGGATGATAAGGAAGCAATAGTGGATATGCAGATATCTTTGTGTGTGACTACAGTAGCCTCGTGGTTATATTACTTAACCAGCAATCCAGAGGTTGTATTACAATATCACCAAAGATTATACCAATCTATTGAAACCGAGTTCAATAAATTCAGTACTTTGTGAGTCAGCACCAGAAAAATAGTCTTTTTGTAAAAACCCGGCTGGTTTGTAAATGTCCTTTAGGGAAGGAAAACTGCAAACCCCTCTGCAGTTTGGCACACATATGATTCCAGTGCAACACCATGTAGTTGACTCTTAATTCCCTCTGAAGTGGCCTAGCAAGTCACCCAGTTGTAAACAATCGCCACAAAGTTCAGTAAAAAGGAAATCAGATGGCTCTATGGACAACAACTGGCACATGGTATTGAGACAAGTTGAAGGCAATCTCAGCCCAGTTAACCCTGCAAAGTTGGTCTTACACACAAATGCCCAAATTGGGAGAGCTGTCCCACAGACTAGTCAAGCCTGTCACAAGCATTCTCATCGAATCATATCTATCAGCCAACATCCCAGACTCCTCCATCACCATTCTATTCCACCAGCAAGATTTTAACACCTGTGACTACAAGATCAGAATGGAGACTGAGACCTTTGCAAGGTGTGGCTCACCTCTGATCCTTAAAAAGTCTCTCCACCATCTACAATCGGTGGTTTAATGGAATACCCATCAAATGCCTGGATGGATAAAACTGCAATAACATTCAAGAAGCAGTTCACTTGATCAGTGGCCCTGCTCCTGGACTCAACAATCTACCACTGGCGTACTGTGACTGTAAGGAAAACATTTTCTCACAGAGGGTCTTGAGTCTTTGGAACTCTCTTCCTCAAAAGGCAGTGGAAGTAGAGTCTTTGAATATTTTTAAGGCAGAGATTTCTAGATTCTTGATAAGCAAGGGGGTGAAAGGTTATCGGGGATAGGTGGGAATATGGAGAAATCAGTTCAGCCATGAACTTACTGAATGGCGGAGCAGGCTTGATGGACCGAGTGGCCTACTCCTGCTCCTAATTTGTATATTCATAAGTACAGCGTACGATCTACAGGTTGCACTCCAGCATCTCACTTATCTTGACAGCCCTTTCCTCCCTGCAACCTCTACCACCAAGTAGGACAAGAGCAGCACTCATAGGAATGCCATTGCCACCTAGTTCCCTTCCAATCACACACAACAGCAATAACAGCAGCTTGCTTTGATATAATACTGTTAACATAAAAAATTCCTAAGACCCATCACAGAGACGTACAGACAAAAATGGATGCTGAAGAAGGAGATAGTAGGAAAGATGACCAAAAGCTTGGTGAAAGAGGTGGGTTTTAAGAAGTTTAAAGGAGAAGATAAAGGCGGAATGGTGGAAGAGAGGGAACTGCAGATGTGAATTGACCCTTCTGAGCTGATGAAAAGAAATATGATCCTGTCACTTCAATGGATCATTCTTATCTATTTAAATCATAACATTAAATATTCAAACAAAGAAATGGAAAATCACATTTCTAACATACATTAAGGGTCTACCAACTGTTTCCTTGGACAGTGTCTCCTGAAGACATTGGGATCCTTTCCAGGATCTGAACCCATACGGTGCAAATTTGTGTGACCATCTGCATTGGGTGAGAAGCGGCCAGAGCCAGCCCATCACCTGCCCAATGAAAGTTGTCTGAGGACTGACCTATTTTCAGGGTTAGGTCACATTATCAATCTGTCATGAAGCTGCACGTGCATTTGGAGCAGCTCGTCAATTGGAGGGGTCTGAAAATCTGGTGGCTCTAAAGTGGAGCCCAGCTAGCCCAGATATGTTGAAGAGGTTATCCCAGGAGAGCTGTTGAGGGGTGGGTACCACATGGATCGATTTTGAAGTGACCCCTGTAATGAATTCTTTATGTTGTCTGATGCAACATAAATGAGATGCGTGAAGTCCAGTTTGCTGAAGATTTCAAACAGGATTATTTACAGCTAAACTATTATATACAGTACAGAGCAAACTATTTACAGAACCGTCATCTGGGTGTTACAGTTGCAGAGTGACTCTGGCTTCAAGTCACATGACTACATCCTGGTACTTAGTTCATTAGCATACTGAGATCTTAAAGGGACATCACTCTTAAGGCAATAACCCCGAGGAGTACTAATGCTCTTTCCGACCCCGCAAAACTCACTCACAACATGTTTTTCCCCTTTTCCTGACTGCCTGCAGTGATCCCTCTATGGGCCACTGGTTAGTCTATCCAACTGCAAATACCAACGCATGGAGCATACACAGTATATGATCTGCTCACTGGTAGTTCAGAACAGCATTGTGGTCCTATTGACGTCTAGGATCCCAATTTGTCTTGACTAATGAGGCACCTGTTATTTGCAGTCAGTGCTGGGTAGTCCAGTTCAAAGCCCCAATCAAAATGACAGAAGCAAATATGTTGGCAGGACCAGGTCGGTGAATGTTGTGATGCTAACTTTATCACACTACCATCCTGTTCCCACCCACTAAGGAGATGAAAATCACCTGCAGTACTGTGTTCAGTTCTGGTCATCACACCTTTGCAAGGTATATTGGCCTTGGAGGGAGTGTAATGTAGATTTACTACAATGGTACCTGGACTCGAAGGGTTGAATTATGAGGAGAGATTACTCAAACTAGGGTTGTATTCCCTGGAATTTAGAAGGTTAAGTGGTGCTTTGATCGAGGTTTTCACGATATTAAGGGGAACTGAGAGGTTAGATATGATAGTGTAGATACAGAAAACTATTTCCGTTGGTTCGAGAGTTGAGGACGAGAGGGCATAGCCTAAATATTAGGGCCAGATCTTCTGGCAGCAGTTAGGAAACACTTCGACATGAAAACGTAGCAGTTTGGAACTCTCTTTCGCAAACAGCAGTTGATGCAAGATCAACTGTTAATTTTAAATCTGAGATTGATAGATTTTTGTTAACCAAATGTATTAAGGGATATGGGGCAAAGGCGGGTATATGAAGATAGATTACAGATCAGCCATGATCTTATTGAATGGGGAACAGGCTCAAGGGGCTAAATGGCCGACTCCCATTCTTGTATTCCTACGAAACCAGTTAACTCAGCCGAGACCAGGAAGCAAACCTTGGAATTTCCTACAAATACAAAAGCAAAATACTGTAGATGCTGGAAATGAGATATAATAACAGAAAATGGTGGAAATGCTTAGCAAGTCTGGTAGCATTTGTGGCGAGAGAAATAGACTTAACAGGCTGAATTTTATATCGGCAACAGGATTCCCATCGACAGCCAGAAGTGGGGGGGTGGGGGGTGGGGGGTGGCAACCCCATCTCAGCTCTCGATTGGATCCCCCAACCGAATTCAGCAGCGGGCAGGCAATTAACTGCCTGCTGTCGGGGACACTGTCCCTTTAAGGAACAAGATCCTGCCCCAATCGGCAGGCCAGCAGCTTCAAGCAGTACCAGCAGCACCACCAACACCGCAGAATGCCTCGAGCAGTGAATATGCAGGAGACCCGGGCAAAAAGGTAAGTGGGGTCGGGGTCACTGGGCCAGTCAGTCAGGCCCTGGCGATGAGGCGGGGGTGGAGTTGGTGATGGTGGGAGGTTTTTCCACGGGGACAGCCATCGCCACCAGGAGGGCCCTCTGTGGGCCATAGATTTCCCCCAACAGGGGGACCCCACCCCTCCAGAGCTCGCTAGGAGGCCACCAGATCTTACCTGGCAGTGTCTCCACATGGTGGCAGGCCCTCCAATGTTGGCTAAATGCCAGCGGAGACGGGAGAAAGTAGCTGAATTGGCCTCCCAGTGGACTTCCTATCCGCCACTATGCCCACCGGGGACAAAATGGGGGAAGGACAACGTCGGGCACGCTGCCCACGCTACCCCATGCAATTTTGTGTGCACCCCCCCCCTCGCATCCCAGCCCATCTCCAAGGGTTGGATAAAATTTAGTCCAACGTTTCAGGTCGATGACTTTTCATCAGAACACTTTGATCGACCTGAAACATGGGCTGGATTTTATCTGACCCTTGGAGACGGTCTGGAAGGTGGGGGTGGCGGGGGACACAAGATCGCATGGGGTGGCATTAGGCAGCATGCCCTTTCTGATGAAAGGTCAACGATCTGAAATGTTAACTCCATTTTTCTCTCTCCACAGATGTTGCCAGTATGGCTGAGCATTTCCAGAATTTTCTCATTTTACTCGGCATTTCCTAGTCTGCTTGGATCAATAATAAACCCAGCAGTGTATTTTCTTTCATTAAGCCACAGAGGTTTAATTTTATTGCTGGGCACAATCTCCACTCTCAATACACAGAATTCCATGTGATTCCCAATTGATTCTAGTTTTTAGCCTCCTTACCCTACCTGGAAGCCCCTTCTACATGTTCCCGACTTTATAATATCCTAACATCAATCCTAAATTTGTCTTTCACCAGTTTTTCCCTGTGTCTCTTTTATCCTACTGTAATGCTCTAACTTGAAGATGTATTTTGGGTTTACCTTTTCAATACCGTTTATTGTTGTTCAGTGAGGTGTTATTTTATTCAGCTCTGAACGCCAAAAGGCCTGGGTTCCTCCAGTTATTACCTTGTAACTCAGCTCTTTGACACTAGGCATCAGCCTTATTATTAGAACCTATATTACAACTGTCCGATCTCAATTCCACATTAGTCCTTAGGCAAAGGCAACTCCGATCTCTGTCTAAACTAAATTTAAACTCAGTCCCCTGCGGTGAAATGATAGTTTTGTAGCAAAATATATCACTGACCTATATTCTACAGCTGTTAGGCTCTGTGTCCTTGGGCTAAGAGTATTGCAAAATACATTTCTTCTTTATGATAAATATTTGCGTTCATCGCTGTGAGGGCTGTCAATGTAAAGGAGGGGACTGTCTTTCCCACGTTTTGTGCTATCGGGTCAAAATTTCAATTGTATATTCCGGTGTAGAGCCTTACTTATTGGGAGCACATAGCAGGAATATGTGTGCACAAGGCCCACAACCTTTCTGCATTCAATTTGATGGACACAAACTCACAGACAATATTTGCATACGCTTCTAAAATCCACTCCCAGTGAGCAAGAGTCTGCACCAGAAATATACACTAAGAAAATGTATTATTTAGTGTCAGCATCAATTATTCCTAACTTGGGTTTTTGGAGTTAGGAATATGATTAACTTCATTATACACTGTTTCAATAATATGTTTAACCCTCAACTTCAGAAGAACACCTGCTACTGCATCCGTGCAATATCCCAGCCACCCTCCCCGAATGAGAAGGTGTTGATATAAAGCCAATTTGTGCTGAATTCCAGCGAAGGCTTCTCTTCCTGCACCTTTACTTCTGGTGACTTACAGGCATCTGACCATGAATCCCCTCCTTCCTCATCTACATACTTCCCCTTGATGACATTATTTGAAGATCAGGTTCAACGTATACATTGACAATATCTAATGCTACCTTTCTATCACCCGTCTCAGTCATTCCAATGCCTCTATGACATCAGGCTCCTGGATGATACGCAACCTCCTCCAGCTAAACACCGGAAATACTGAAGACATTGGCTGGAATTTTACACTCCCCCACAGGAGCAGCCTGGAGGTGTGGAGGGGGGGGGGGGGCATAAAATTGAGCGGGGGGTGGGTGTGGTGCCATTCCCATCATCTTCCCGTCCCCGTTGCAATTTTACTAGCAGTCGCAGTGACCCGCCTGCCCCAGGCCAATTAAGGCCCTTAAGTGGTCAATTAACTGCCGCTTAAGGACCTTTGACCGCTGCCGCTGGTAATATTAACAGCAACAGACAGCTCAAGACCTCAGGAGGCCGCTGAGTAAAACCTGGTAGCCTCCTTGTAGGCTGGGGGTTGCGCCCTTCTGATCAGACACCCTGTGCACCAAGGAAGGTCCCGCCTACGGCACAAGCCTCCCCCACTGCACTACATTCCCCAACCCCTCCTTGCCTCACTGGGGCCTAGCTGATTATCTCCGGCGAGGCCTCACACACTTACCTTCATTCTGGAGCTGGCAACCCTCTTGCTCTTCTGGTTGAGTGCAGTCCCAGCAGTGGCCACTGCTTCCGGTTGCGCTGTTGGTACTGAGAGCTACCAGCCCGCTGATTGGCTGGCAACTCTTGGAGGCAGGATTTCCTGCCTCAGAGAGGTGGAAGTCCCGCCCACGGCCAGTTAAGGGCCTGGGCCATGTAAAATCATAGTGTAGCTTCCAGGCCCGGTGGAGCCAGGCTTTTTCACGCAGCGAGTGGTGAAGGTCTGAATGCACTGCCTGAGAATGTAGTGGAGGCAGGTTCAATTGAAGCATTCAAAAGGGAAGAAGACAGTTATATGAAAAGGAAGAATGTACAGGGTTATGGGGAGAAGGCAGGGGAATGGAACTGAGGGAGTTGCTCTTTCAGAGAGCTGGTACGGGCATGATGGGCCAAATGGCCTCCTTCTGCACTGTAACGATTCTGTGATTCTGAGCGGAACCTCCAGCTCAATGTAAAAATCTGGCCATTTTCTTTGTCCCAGCTATAAACTCAATAACTTTGCCACCAATTCCATCTGCCTCTCCAGCTTCTCTCTCAGCTTGTTTTTTCAATTCGTTCATAGGATTTTAGCATCGCTGGTAAGGCCAGCATTTATGGTCAATCCCGAATTGCCTTTGAGAAGATGGAGGCATTCTTTAGGCCTCCAATTAATGAGAGAGAGGTAGAGAATCAAATCTGCAGGGAAATCACAGAGATGTGGAAGAACTATATAGTGGTTATATTGGGGGGCTTTAATTACCCAAATATCAATTGGGATAATATTAAACGGAAAGGAGGAGAGTGATTTCTGGAATGTGTTCAGGAGAACTTCCTTGATCAGTATGTTCTCGGCCCAACTAGAAAGGAGGCATTGCTGGATCTGGTGCTGGGAAATGAGCTGGGCCAGGTGTCGGTCGGGAGCACTTGGGTAAGAGTGATCACTGTATCATAAGGTTTAGACTAGTAATGCAGAAAAGCAAGGAATGATGTAAGGTAAAACGTCTAGATTGGAAGACAGTTAATTTCAATGCAATGAGAAAGGATCTGGCCAGAACCAAAGACTGACAGGAAAAACCATAACAGAACAACAGGCTATCCTTAAGGAAAAGATGCTTCAGGTACAGCTAGGTAAATTCCAACAAGGATCAAAGTTAGGGAAACCAAAAACAGGGTTTCTTGTATGGTGAGGAAGCTAGAGATTATGATGAAACAATAAAGGAGGGTGCATGATGCATGTCGGGTGAATTATTCAAGTGAAATCTGGGCCAAACACAAAAAGTTGAGAGGGGTGGTGAAGAGAAAAATAAGACTGACAAAGAGCGAGTAGAATGGCAGTCAACATAAAAAGGAATCTAAAAATCTTCTACCTGCGTGTAAGTGGGCAGTAAGAGGTGGAGTGGGGCCTATTAAAGAGGTGGAGTGTCATAGGGTGAGGCTAGAATATTTAGTGAGTACTTTGCTTCTGTTAAATTCCAGAAAGCTTGTTGTTGATGGATGATGCTGGAGCCAATCTTTACTCAGTGTTACATTGATTGTACGAAGTAAAAGGATCACAATCACGTAGCTCCTTACTCAAAACCTTGACCAGTCTCAGTAAGTGTCTCCTCATATGTGTTCAAGTAAGACCCCAATTAACACCAACTACCTGCATATAATTAAACAATTGATACACAATTAACAGTATTGGTGTTTACTAAGGAAGAGAAATCTGACAAAATATTGGTCGAAGAGGAGAGAATAGAGGCAATGGATAGGGTAAATATTGAGAGGGAGGAGGTACCTGGAAAGGCTGGCTATGCTTATGATGTCACCTGGTTCGAATGGCTTGCATCCTATGTTTCTAAAGGAAGTTAGGATGAAGATAGTGGAAGGGCATATCATAATCCTCCAGTATTCCATAGGTAGAGGGGAGGTGCCAGAGGATTGGAGAGTGGCAAATGTGACACCCTTATTCCAGAAAGGTTGTAAGGACAGTCCCAGCAAGCTTAAGCTCTGGGTTTCGGAACTCAAGCAGCAGCTGGAGTCACTGTGGTGCATCCGCAGGCAGGGAACTACGTGGATAGCACATTTAGGGTGGTGGTCACACCACAGGTTAGGAACATGCGGGCAGATAGGTAATGGGTGACTGCCAGGCAGTCTAAGAGAACTAGGCAGGTAGTGCAGGAGTACCCTGAGATAATCTCACTTGCTAATCGGTGTTATAGAGTCATAGAGCCATAGAGAGATACAGTACTGAAACAGGCCTTCGGCCCACCAAGTCTGTGCCGACCAACAACCACCCATTTATACTAATCCTACGTTAATCCCATATTCCCTACTACATCCTCTCCATTCTCTACCACCTACCTACACTAGGGGCAATTTACAACGGCCAATTTACCTATCAACCTGTAAGTCTTTGGCTGTGGGAGGAAACCGGAGCACCTGGCGGAAACCCACGCAGTCACATGGAGAACTTGCAAACTCCACACAGGCAGTACCCAGAACCGAACCCGGGTCGCTGGAGCTGTGAGGCTGCTGTGCTAACCACTGCGCCACTGTGCCGCCCCCCACTGCGCCACTGTGCTGCCCCATTTTGGATACTGGTGAGGGTGATGGTTCTTCAGAGGAATGCAGTCAAAGCCAAGTTTGTGGCACCACAGGTGGCTCAGCTGCACAGGATGGAGAAAAAATGGAAGAGCAGTAGTGATAGGGGATTCGTTAGTTAGGGGAACAGACAAGCATTTCTACAGCCATAGACATGACTCAAGGATGGTTTGTTGCCTCCCTGGTGTCAGGGTCAAGGATGTCATGGAACGGCTAGAGGACATTCTTCTGGGGGAGGATGAACAGCCAGATGCCATGGTCCTCGTTGGCACCAATAACATAGATAGGAAGGGGGATGAGGTCCTGAAAGCAGATTTTAGGGAGCTAGGAAGGAGTTTAAAAAGCAGGAACTCAAAAGCAGTAATCTCAGGATTACTCCCAGTCCCACGTGCTAATGAGCATAGGAATAGGAGAATTGAGCAATTGAACACATGGCTGGCAAACTGGTATACAAGGGAGGGCATCAGATTTCTGAGGGATTGGTACCAGTTCTGGGGTAGGTGGAACTGTACAAGATGGACGGGTTGCATCTTAGCAGGACCTGGACTAATATCCTCGCAAGGAGATTTGCTAGTGCTGTTGGGGACGGTTTAAACTAGATTAACAGGGGGAATGGGAAACAGAGAGGGAGCTCAGATTGAAGGGAACTGGTAACTTGTCAGTGGTGTGGGAACCAGGAGGAAATATCAGACAGGAATACCAAGGTGCACAGAATACTCAGAGATCGATAGCACTAGAGAAGGGAATAGTAAGTTATTTGGTGGGGTCAGAGTAAGGAAAAAGTAATAAAGTCTAAATCAGGGTTAATGTGCATGTATGTGAATGGACGGAGTGTGGTTAATAAGATTGGTGAGGTACAGGTGCAGATTGCCATGTGGAAATATGATGTTGTGGCTATAACAGAGACCTGGCTCAAAGAAGAGCAGGACTGGGTGTTAAATATTCCTTGATACAAGGTGTTCCGAAAAGATAGGAAAGAGAAAAAAGGGGACGGGCGGTGGTATTGATTAAGGAGAGCATTGCAGTGCTGGAGAAAAAGGACGTCCCAGAGGGGTCGAGGACAGAATCAATTTGGCTGGAACTAAGGAACAAAAATGGTGCAGTTACATTGCTCGGTGTTGCCTAAAGGCCACCGGATAGTGGGAGGGATGTGTAGGAACAAATTTGCAAGGAAATTACAGAGAGGTGCAAAAATTATAGGGTAGTTATAATGGGGGACTTTAATTATCCAAATATAGACTGGGATAGTAGTAGTGTAAAGGGCAGTGAGGGGCAAGAGTTCCAAGTGTGTGTTTAGGAAACTTTCGACAGCAGTATGTTGCTACTCCAACGAGAAAGGAGGCACTGCTAGAACTGGTTCCTGGGATTGAGGTGGGCCAAGTGGATCAATGATAAGTAGGAGAGCATTTAGTGGACAGTGATTATCGTATTTTCAGGTTTAGGCTGACTATGGAAAAGGGCAAAGAACAATCCAGTGTAAGATTAATTAACTGGTAGAAAACCAACTTCAAAGGGGTAAGAATGGAGCTGGGGCAAATAAATTGGAGTCAAAGGTTGCCAGGAAAAACTGTAGCTGAACAATGGGCTACCTTCAAATAAGACATAGTTCAGGCACAGTCAAGATATGTTCTGTCGAAGGGGAAAGGTAGGGCAAACAAATCCAGAGCTCCCTGGATGACAAAAGAGGTAGAGATTAAGGTAAAGAAGAAAACGTGCGCTTATGACAGATGCCAGGAAGAAAATGTTATTGAGAACCAGGCTGAATATAGAAAGTCCAGAGGGGAAGTGAAAAAGCAAATGAGAAGCAAAGAGAGAACATAAAAAGAGACTGGCAGCTAGCATTAAAGGGAATCCCAAAGTTTTCTATAGACATATAAATAGTAAAAAGGTAGTAAAAGGAGGAGTGGGGCCAATTAGGGACCAGAAAGGGAATTTGCTCATGGAGGCGGAGGACATAGCTGAAGTATTAAATGAATACTTTGCATCTGTCTTTGCCAAGGAAGAAGTTGCAACCTAGACAATGGTAAAAGAGAAGATAATTCAGAAACCAGAAGGGTTTAAAATTGATAAAGAGGCCATATTAGATAGGCTGTCTGTACTTAAAGTGGATAAAGCACTAGGACCAGATGAGATGCATCCAAGGATACTGAGGGAAGTGAGAGTGGAAATCGCAGAGGCACTGGCCATAATTTTTCAGTCTTCCTTAGATGCGGGGTGATGCCAGAGGATTGAAGAATTACAAATGTTACACCCTTGTTCAAAAAAGGGGATGAGGAACTTCAGTTATGAAGATAGATTGGAAAAGTTAGGACTGTTTTCCTTGGAGAAGAGAAGGCTGGGAGGTAATTTAATAGAGGTATTCAAAATCATGAGGGGTCTGGACAGAGTAGATAGAGAGAAACTGTTCCCGCTCATGAAAGGATCGAGAATGAGAGGACACTGATTTAAAGTAGTTGGTAAAAGAAGCAAAAGTGACATGAGGAAAACCTTTTTCATGCTGCAAGTGGTTAAGGTCTGGAATGCATTGCCTGAGAGTGTGGTGGAGGCAGGTTCAGTTGAAACATTCAAAAGGGAATTAGACTGTTATATGAATAGGAAGAATGTGCAGGGTTACGGGCAAGTTGCGGAGGAATGGGAGTGAATGAATTGCTCTTTCAGAGAGCCACTGCGGACACGATGGGCCGAATGGCTTCCTTCTGCACTGTAAAAATTCTGCCATTCTGTGTGCTGCGTTTTACAGGCGCCTCGATGCTGTGGGTCGTGGCGGGGGCCGTAAAATTCTGTGGGGAGAGACCCGCTTCAACCTGTGACGTTGAGAAGGGCCCGCTGCATATTACCAGGGGTGGGGGGACCTCAGTCCGGCCCCCCCCCCCACCCCGCACCCCACCGCCTGGCGTTGGCCCTTTCATCTTAGTATTCAAATTAACAATAAAGATATGTAAATGAACTTACCTGCAGTCGGCAGCTGTCCCACGCCAATTTTACAGCCGCCGTTCGTATTTCATGAGCCTTTGGAACTCCGTATGGAGTTCCGAGGTGACAACCTGGTGGGGAGGGGGACGGAATAACATTTTCAGGGCTGGAGGGGTGTGGGACCGGGCAAAACACTGTTTATTGGCTGTCGGATGGTGAGAAGGCGTTGAAGGGCAAAAGTTAGACAGTTGGGGGGGAAAGTTCGGGTCGGGAAAAAGGCAAGTTTGTTAATATCGGGCAATGAAATGACCATTGGGGGGTTGGGAAGGGCCTCCATATCATTATTATTTGTTATCAAAAAATAAATGCATACTGCACCTTCAAAAATTAAAATTACTTCTAAGGGCTTTAAAAATGGCGCCTGCACAGTGGCGCCGGACGCCATTGCACATCTGCCCCTCTATGTCATCAGGGGCGTCAGCTCCGCCCCCTCTATTTAAATCCGCCCCCGCGGAGCACAACGCCCTGTGATCTGTGAAGGTGTAGGGTGAGATAATATAGACTTAATGGCACATTTCCAAAGAGTGTGCAGGAACAGAAAGACCTGGGAGTGCATTTGCATCGATCTTTGAAGATGGCAGGATATATTGAGAGAGTAGTTAGCAAAGCATATTAAATTAGAATTAGAACATTACAGCGCAGTACAGGCCCTTCGGCCCTCGATGTTGCGCCGACCTGTGAAACCATCTGCCCTACACTATTCCATTTTCATCCATATGTCTATCCAATGACCACTTAAATGTCCTTAAAGTTGGAGAGTCTACTACTGTTGCAGGCAGGGCGTTCCACGCCCCTACTACTCTCTGAGTAAAGAAACTACCTCTAACATCTGTCCTATATCTATCACCCCTCAACTTAAAGCTATGTCCCTTCGTGTTTGCCATCACCATCCGAGGAAAAAGACTCTCACTATCCACCCTATCTAACCCTCTGATTATCTTATATGTCTCTATTAAGTCACCTCTCCTCCTCCTTTTCTCCAACGAAAACAACCTCAAGTCCCTCAGCCTTTCCTCGTAAGACCTTCCCTCCATACCAGGCAACATCCTAGTAAATCTCCTCTGCACCCTTTCCAAAGCTTCCACATCCTTCCTATAATGCGGTGACCAGAACTGCACGCAATACTCCAGGTGCGGTCTCACCAGAGTTTTGTACAGCTGCAGCATGACCTCATGGCTCCGAAACTCGATCCCCCTACTAATAAAAGCTAACACACCATATGCCTTCTTAACAGCCCTATTAACCTGGGTAGCAACTTTCAGGGATTTATGTACCTGGACACCAAGATCTCTCTGTTCATCTACACTACCAAGAATCTTCCCATTAGCCCAGTACTCTGCATTCCTGTTACTCCTTCCAAAGTGAATCACCTCACACTTTTCCGCATTAAACTCCATTTGCCATCTCTCAGCCCAGCTCTGCAGCCTATCTATGTCCCTCTGTACCCTGCAACATCCTTCGGCACTATCCACAACTCCACCGACCTTCGTGTCATCCGCAAATTTACTAACCCACCCTTCTACACCCTCTTCCAGGTCATTTATAAAAATGACAAACAGCAGTGGCCCCAAAACAGATCCTTGTGGTACACCACTAGTAACTAAACTCCAGGATGAACATTTGCCATCAACCACCACCCTCTGTCTTCTTTCAGCTTGCCAATTTCTGATCCAAAGCTCTAAATCACCTTCAACCTCATACTTCCGTATTTTCTGCAATAGCCTACCGTGGGGAACCTTATCAAATGCCTTACTGAAATCCATATACACCACATCCACTGCTTTACCCTCATCCACCTGTTTGGTCACCTTCTCGAAAAACTCAATAAGGTTTGTGAGGCACGACCTACCCTTCACAAAACCTTGTGCTTCATAAATAGAGGCATTGAGTGCAAAAGCAGGGAAGTTATGCTGGATCTTTCTAAAGCTTTGGTAGAGTAGTTCTGGTTACTATACTTTAGAAAGGCTGTGAGGGTTCTTAAGAGGGTGCATGGGAGATTTACCGGAATGGTTCCAGGGGTGGAGGATTTTAGTTACAAGCTGGAGTTGTTCTTCTTGGAGCAAAGGGGATTCAGGAGAGATTTGATAGGGGTGTATAAGATTATGACAGGCTAAGATAAGTTAGACAAGGAAAAATTGTTCCCATTAACTGATGGTGCAAGGACTAGGGGACACAGATTGAAGGTTTTGGGCAACAGATGCAGAGGTAATATGAGGAAGAACATTTTTACGCAGTGAGTGGTAATGATCTAGAACTCACAGCCTATGAGGATGGTGAAAGCAGAGACAATCAAAGATTTCAAAAGGAAATTGGATGGGCACTTGAAGGAAATAAACTCGAAATGGCTACAGGGATCGAATAGAGGTGTGGGACTGACTGGTCGCTCCACGGAGAGCCAGCATGAACATGATGGGCCGAATGGCCTCCTTCTGTGCTGTAGATGACTCTAAGTATACATTAGCGGAGTTCAAAGAGTTCAATTGCCAACTCAAAAAGCATGTTGGGAAATCATTTTGTGCAGTCTCCACAATTTTCCAGCTATTAACATTAACAAATGGAAAAGCATGGGGATCATATCCATGATTTCTCTATATGTGCTCCTGAGGGGCAAAGTTTCCCAATGCCCGTGCATATTCTTAAAATTGGCCTGCAAGTGAGATCAGCTTCAAAGAACCAGGACCATAGCCAAGTAGCCTGTGAACACGCATTGGATAGAATAGCCACTTGAGCAAGATAGTGTAGGGCGGCCAGTGTCAATGGAGGTGTAACCCAGCATGAATCAGCATCTTCAAGAAAGAAGCACAGAAAATTGCAAAGTGAAAAGGTTAGAGGTTAATTGATTCTGAAATACTTGGACTAAAAATGCATTGTTCAAGTAAATCTCATGTGCTCATCATCTCCTAAAAAAAAGAGTTTGTACTTTCGAATGAAGATTATTCACTCCGTGAATTTCTACAGTTATGTATGGATATATAAGAGCACTCTTGCTTCTGAGTCAGAAGGCTATAGGTTCGTTCCCCATTCCAGAAACACGAGTACATCTTCTAGTTGACACAACAGTGCAGTATTGAGGAGATGGTGAACTATTGTATGCTTAAAGCAGAGATTGACAGATTGCTAAATACAAATGACATAAGGGGATATGAGGATACTGTTGGAAAAAGGCATTGAAGTGGATGATCAGCCATGATCATATTGAATGGCAGGGCAGACTCGATGGGCTGAATCACCTACTCCTGCTCCTATATTTCTATGTTCCTATGGAGCTGCTGTCTTTCAGATGAGATGTTTAACTGAGGCCATACCTGCCTGCCTACTCAGGTGGACATAAAAGATCCCATGGTACTATTTGAACAAGAGTAGGGGAGTTCTCCCCCAGTCCTCCGACCAATATTTGTGTCTTAATACATTATCTGGTCATGTATTTGATTGCTGTTTGTAGGACCTGGTGTGTTTTCTATCACAGAGGAAAGAACATGCTTTCGGTGGAGGCTGTGAATGTTAAGAGTTTGGTTTTCGTAACTAAAGATTTTGTTTTGTTGAAGCTTGCTATTTGGTGCATTCAAATTGGCTGCCGTGCTTCCTACAACAGTGACTACATTTAGTTGGCTATAAAGCATTTTGGGACATCCAGAAGTTATAAAACGTACTGTAAAACTGCAAGTCCTGTCCTTTCCTTCATGTGGAAAGTGGAGGTTGCTCTAGCAGATTTTGACAGTGAATTCTGGGAATGGGTACAACTGTAATAAACTGCATTTTTATCACAATATTAAATTTCACACTATTTCCACATGGGAAGTTGAGCATTAATAAGGCAGGCATTAATATGAAAGTTTAGATGGTACAAAATAACGCTGAGGCACTAAGCATAAATTTATTGATGAAAAAAATCAATTTAGCGGTAGCCATAAGCATATTAATATGATTTACTTCAGAAAAAAAATCTGTCAGTTTATAACAAGCAAATAATCTAGTTATTTTGTGAAAGATTGCTGCTACCATCTATTATATTGTAGGAGTACTGAATCTAAACCCACCAGGTATTATGTTTGTCTCCTAGGCAGCCGAGCAACAGTTACAGAAATTAACAAGGACAGATTTTTTTTATCTTGCACAATGTTCTCCCCTTCCTTCTCAGCTGCACAACAGTTCCACAGTTACAGGTCATAATCCTGAGGTTTGACCAAGCTTTTGTTTTTAGTTTTTGGATTTGGGTGATGCTGACAAGGCCACATTTATTACTTGTCCCTAGTTGTTCTGCAGAGGCAGTGGGAGGCCTCCTTCTTAAACTGGTGTGGTCTTTATAGTGCTGGGACTTCCACAATGGTATTAGGTAGGAAGTGGCCGTTATTCAGGCACGAAGCTAGTGAGGACAGATTTTCCTTTATAGAGCACTGTGATGGAGCAGGACTTGTGCTCCCCTTCCTTGACTCTGGCCTGACACTGACCTACTTCACAGGTTTGGGGATTATTTCCAATTTATGGTGGGCTACTGACAGATTTCCCAACACCAAGACACATTAGCCCCGAGGAATAGTCTGGTAATGCCACAGAAGTAGCATCATTGCAGTACCACAAGTGACAGGAACAGTGTGAAAAGTGCAGAAGGACTAATGGAGCTGCAGTCTCCTAGGCCTCAGCAAAGACTGAGACCTACATAGCTAAGCCACTGGGAGCTAAATTAGAGGAAGAGACCTCCATGGGAGGATCTCTAGGCCATTATGACTGCTTCCTCGCAACGTACTGCCAACTTCCATTTGACAGGCTCAGAAAGAGGTGGTAGCATGGACACAGAGGAGAAAAATCTGCTGGGGACCAAGACCACATTCACATGGTGGGCAGGGAAGTAAGAGTGAGCAACACACAGGAAGGGGAAAGAAAATACAGGTTATGCCTCACCACCCAAATTTTCTATTATTCTCTATCTTCATCCTGCTCGATTTTGGAAAGCACTGTAGAACAGAATCCAGTCCTGAGTATTGGTAAGCTACAACGACTGAATTGGAGATCATGACTGGGTCCAGTATATCATCACCCTATATGCACAAACACACCCCTCCAGAAGGGTCAATGGAAAGTGATCAGGAACAGGAGCTCTGCCCAATTTTCCAATTCTCAGCCCAGGGATGCTGAAGCAAATTGTAGCACATCACTCTGGCAGAGACTGGTTATCTCAACACAGACCAGGCATTAAAACCTCAGATCTTTCTGGTCCTTAGGGCTTAGCTCTGCCCTGTTGAAATGCTCTGAACCATTGGCAAGCTATAAATCAGTAACTTAACCCTAGGAGTTGATAAAAACATGGAACAGCGTGGAAAAATTGTACTGGGAGACTGACAGGCAAATTATCAATTTCTCTTGTGTGCTCTGACAGTCCTGGCTCTACATTCAATAGTTAACTTTACAAATAACTTCTGCACAGAAGGGAAGGTCAGCATATAATTGTGTCATTGCCTGAAAGACAATTCTACAGCCAAGTTAAGTAGCTGTTGCAGGGTCTGGTATTCTGTCTTCAATTTGCAGTGAACTTGACATCTCATTAGAAGCTTGTGATGAACTAACAATTGAACTAATCAGGAGCATATATTTTTCTGTAAGTGATATAATGAAATTTAATTATGATTATCCAATTGCATTCAGGAAATTCCATTTTATTCCATTACCACTGCATAGAATTTTCTAAACTATCAGGCTCTGTTACTCAATGGGAAGCTGAGAGAGAGTGGGAGAGAATGTGGGAGAGAGTGGTCATCTGAGGAAAACACTGCGATGTTGGGGAAGCACTGGTCCTGCCAAATTTAATAGCAGGAACTCATTATAATTATTATATTTCTGGCTAGGTGTGGAGATCACCATGTACAAGAAGTAAGTGCTACATAACATTAATCAGGACCAGAGGGAACTCATGGACTGGGGGATCAGAAAAGTATTTCCCAGATTTTTGTTCCCCAAAGTGGCCTGGATTTTTCTCTGACTTTTCGCCTCTTGTAGGAGATCGCACCGTTTTTGGTGCGATAGGGAGTGTATTCATTGTGATTATACAAGGTATCACAATTGTGTGGAACAAGGTGGATGGACCAGAGAATCTTTTTCTGTCTGTCATAGTTATGTTCATACATTTTCTGCCATGTTTCTGACATTACAACAGTGACTATACTTCAAAAATATGTCATTGGCAGTAAAGGGCTTTGGGACAAATTAAGGTCATGAAAGACAGTGTAGAAATGCAAGTTCTTTCTTTAAATGGAAAATTACCCCCAAGATAGCTTTCAATGGGGATGGCACACTATTTTCTTCCAGCTCCCAAGCACCCTGCTGGCTGTTGGCACTCTAGTCTGGGCTGGGTGCTCACTATGTATAATTAAGAAGACCACCCCAGCACAAAATAGGTAAGCATTTAGCTCGATATTCCATGTCCCTATCATCATACGTAGAATCATAGGGGGGAATTTTATGCTGTCTTCTGTGGCAGGTTTAGAGGTGGGGAGAGCATAAAATCAGGTGGGATGGTGGAGGGGGGGTGTGGGGGGTTCCCACCACTATCCTGCCTCCATCAAAATTTAGTCCAGGGAGTTCCGCCGCCAATTGAGGCCCTTCCCTGGGCAATTAACCCTAATTAAGGGCCTCTTCCCACCACACCCGCAATTAGCCATGCAGCAGGTGGCCCTGTCACCGCACGAGAAGCGTGTGGGCTGCTTCCCGGCTCCGGGGGGAGTGGGGGGGGTTGGGGTAGCCCCTCGTTAAAAGGCACAGTGCCTGAACAAAGGACCCAGCATCGGGAAGTGGGGAGGGCCCACTGAGAGCCCGTGACGCCCACCCTGCAAGACCCCTCGCACCCTGACCTACCTGGGTCCAGCAAAACTTCTCGGCCTCCGGTAGGTGCTCCTCCAGCAGCAGCCACCGCCTCTGTGGTGGTGCTGCAGCTGTCAGCCTCCAATTGGTCGGCTGCTCTCCAAGGGCCAGACATCCAGCGAAGGAGTCCTTGGTCCCATGGAAGGCCTGCCACTGTCCACTTAAGTGCCTGATTGGCACTTGATTCGGCAGGCCTTCCGGAGAAGAGGCGACGCAGGGATCTCAGCGTCGCTTTTCCCGAACATCGAGACCCCCGTCACCAGAATAGAATCCCGGCCAAAGAATCATAGAATGGTTACAGCACAGAAGGTGGCCATTCAGCCCATTGTGTCTGTGCCAGCACTCTACCACCTTTTGAGTCAGCTTTTGAAAGCCACAGTTGAATTTGCCTCCATCACACTCTCAGGCAGTGTATTCCTGATCCTAGCCACTCACTGTGCAAAAAGGTTTTTCCTCATGCCGCCATTCCTTCTTTTGCCAATCATCTTAAATCGGTGCCCTCTGGTTCTCAATCATTCTGCCAATGGGACCGTTTTTCCCTATGTATTCTATCCAGACCCCTCAGGATTTTGAACACCTCTTCCAAATCTAGTCTTAATCTTCCCTTCTCCAAGGAGAACAGCCATAGCTTCTTCAATCTATCCATGTAGCTGAAGTTTCTCATTCCTGGAACCATTCTTGTGAATCTTTTCTGCACCCTCTGTAATGCCTTCACATCCTTCCTAAAGTGTGGTGACCAGAACTGGATACAATACTCCATTTGAGGCCTAACAAATGCTGTATACAGGTTTATCATAACTTACTTGCTTTTGTACTCCATGCCCCTATATATAAAGCCTAAGATCCCGTATGCTTTATTAACCTCTTTCTCAACCTGCCCTGCCGCTTTCATTGATTTGTGCACATATAACTCCAGGTCCCTCTGCTCCTGCACCCCCTTTAGAATTATACCCTTTAGTTTATATCGCCTCTCCTCATTCTTCCTACCAAATTGAATCACTTCACACTTCTCTGCATTAAATTTCACCTGCAACGTGTCTGCCCACTCCACCAGCCTGTCTATGTCCTCTTGAGGTGTATCACTGTCCTACTCACAGTTCACAACACTTCCAAGTTTTGTGTCATCTGCAAATTTTGAAATTGTGCCCTGTACACCCAAGTCTAAGTCACCAATATATATCAAGAAAAGCAGGGGTCCTAACACCGACCTCTGGGGAACCCCACTATATACTTTCCTCCACACCAAAAATTAATCATTCACCACTACTCTCTGTTTCCTGTCACTCAGCCAATTGTGTCCATGTTGCTACAGTCCCTTTTATTTAATGGGTTCTAACTTTGCTGACAAGCCTGATGCATGGCACTTTATCAAATGCCTTTGGAAATCCATGTATACCACATTACCCTCATCAACCCTCTCTGTTACCTCATCAAAAAACTAGAGCACAATTCACCCAGTCTTTTTTATTAAGGGCCTATTTAACCCTAGGTATTATTAAACCCATAACAATAACGGTTTAACATAATATTAAACCTGTTCATTTTGGGGCTAAACAATTCATTGGTCAGATTCTTAAATGCAGAATATGATTGGCTGATTTAATCACTCCTGCAGAGTTGAGGCACTCTGCTGGTGACTCACAGTTCAAGGATGTGGGGGGTGGGAACCTAGAGATTGCACTTTCAAGATGGATTGCAGTGCTCCAAGGATTCTTGCATATTTGAATTTCAGAGTGCCGGGCTGGAATAAAGAATCTTCTGAGGATGTATTTTTCTCCATTTGATAGCTTTAGCAAAAACGTAAACAAGTGTATAAAGGAGAAATTGCATCAATTGGTTACTGAAGCTTCCAGAGCGCTGTCAGCTAATGAGTCTGCATCAATGTGTTATGACATTGGGTTGAACCTGGGTGTGCTGACTGCAGATTACTTTTAATCAGAGGATTGAGAAAATTACCTCACAGATGAGCAATGGAAGAGCTACAAATTGGTGGCCTTTCTCCCAATGTTCCCTGTAAGCTATGCAGGTGAGTGATTGTGCAACAACCTGAAAGAAACCGTGCAGACTGGTCACAAATTATCCCTCTTAAAATACTGCTTGTGCGTAGCTGCACAAAAAAGTGTAAGGTACCATGCATTCAAATAGACAAGCCATGCTCAACGAAAAAAAATTAGAGGGGACATTGTTCTCTCCTCTCTCTGTTTGTCGTTGTCTTTCCCTCCGACATTGTTTTGTTTCTTATCACATAAATTTTGCTCTGCTCAGAAACCAAATAGTGGGTTATTTGATGGCTCCGATGATAAACGTGCTCCCAGTGTGGAACTGAAGACATACTGAGCAGGAAATGGCCCAGATTTGATCACCAGTATCTAATAACAGGTAGCTGGCATTACAAGCAGTCTCAGTGACCTTGGTTAGAGAGGAGGCAAATCAGACATGGTTCCCTTTCCTAAGCGCTATTGGGTGATACACTTGAGAAAGTGTCTGTGTGGATGGCAGGTTAGGGAAGGATTGAATTTGGTTGTAATGCCTTGCACAGTCAAATAGTCTGCCACCACTCACTGTTTGGACTCACAGACGAAGAATTAGGCAATTGGGCAAGGTAACAAAGGGCAGCTGACACCCTTGAGTGGGCCGCAGTATAATGCAACAGCAATAAATGAGCAGAGGAGAAAATGAGTGATTACAACATAAATCTGAAAATTAGGATCAAGCAGCATTCTTACAAAAGGATCAAGTGGAAAATAACTTCTTCAGAACAGTCAAGGATATTCAACAAATGATATAACCTCATGTTTGACGACAAATGCTAAGAGGTTGAATGACTATCCTTGTGCATTCAATTACTTTTCTAACACATTAAAATGTCTTGCATCTTAATGAAAACCATTACTAAATATAGGCAGTTTTTAAAATACTCTACACATCCTCCAACTTTTCTACAAGCTAAAAAGTTAATGGAGATCATTAAGGCTTTCGTGAAATATGATCCTCATCTGCCATCTAAATATCCTAATGGAAGCTCAATGGTAAAACAAGAAAAAATAATCCTATAGATTCTAAAGACGACCTATTTTAGGACAAAATGTGTATCACAGCAATTGAAGACATCCATCATCCTGACGTTAAGTAGTGTTTAAGCATTACTGTTTGTTACTTTTAAATTTTTCTTCATTTCTTGCAGACAACTAAACAAAAATGTTCTGTTGGCTTGGAAACAACAGTGGGTAAATTCTTTTTTATAATGAGGAGAAAGAAGAACATTGAGTTGCACATTATTTGATATGCATAAGTCTAGTGTCTTTTTTCATCTATAAATGGATCTCCTCTGGCATTGCAAATGGGGAGGCTGCAGTCTTCAGCACAGTTCTAATGTCCAGCAATAATGATGGAACAGTGATTATATGTCCAACTCAAGATGGTGTATAACTTGGAACTAAGGTGGTATGTTCCTATGACATTGTTACTCTTGTCCTTCTGGTGGTTGAAGTTACAGGGGAAGGAGTTGTTGTTGAAGTAACTCTGCATAGTAGCTTCACTTTGTACCTCATTCTAAGGTATAGGTGGTGTTGCTCCTGGAAATCGCTGCCTGTAAGGGTGATAGAGGCAGAAAACCTCATCTCATTTAAAAGGTGCCTGGATGTGCACCTGAAGTGTTGTAGCCTGCAGTGCTACAGACTAAATGCTGGAAAGTGTGATTAGGCTGGGTGGCTTGTTTTTTCAGCTGGCACAGACACAATGGGCCAAGTGGCCTCTTTCTGTGCCTTAAAATTTTTATGATTCTATGATTACCATCACTGAACGCCTGACTATCAACATCCCAGTGGTTACCGTTGACCAGAAACTGAACTGCAGCAGCTGCATAAATACTATGGCTACAAGAGCAGGTCAGAGGCTGGGAATTCTGCGGCGCGTAACCCACCTCCTGACTCTTCAAAGCCTGTCCACCATCTACAAGGCACAAATCAGGAATGTGATGGAATGTGATGGGGCGGCACAGTGGCTCAGTGGTTAGCACCGCAGCCTCACAGCTCCAGCGACCCGGGTTCAATTCTGGGTCCTGCCTGTGTGGAGTTTGCAAGTTCTCCCTGTGTCTGCGTGGGTTTTCTCCGGGTGCTCCGGTTTCCTCCCACAAGCCAAAAGACTTGCAGGTTGATAGGTAAATTGGCCATTATAAATTGCCCCTAGTATAGGTGGTAGGGAAATATAGGGACAGGTGGGGATGTGGTAGGAATATGGGATTAGTGTAGGATTAGTATAAAATGGGTGGTTGATGGTCGGCACAGACTCGGTGGGCCGAAGGGCCTGTTTCAGTGCTGTATCTCTAAACTAAACTAATCCTTCCTAAGGTGTGGTGCCCAGAAGTGCTCACAGTACTCCAAGTGGGGTCTAACCAGGGTTTTGTGCAGCTGCAGCGTAACCTCTGTGTCTTTATACTCCAATCCTCTAGATATAAAGGCTAGCATTCCATTAGCCTTTTTGATTATTTTTTGCACTTGCTCGTGGCATTTTAAAGATCTATGCACCTGAACCCCCAAGTCTCTTTGGACATCCACTGTACTTAACCTCTTCCCATTTAGAAAGTACCCTGCTCTATCCTTTTTTGGTCCAAAATGGATAATCTCACACTTGCCCGTATTGAAATCCATCTGCTACAGTTTTGCCCACTCACCTAGTCTGTCACTATCTCTTTGAAATTTTATGCTATCATCTAGACTGTCTACAATGCCGCCTAACTTTGTATCGTCAGCAAATTTGGATATATGACTTACTATGCCATCATCCAAGTCGTTAATGAATAATGTGAATAATTGAGGCCCCAACACAGATCCCTACGGGACACCACTAGTCACATCCTGCCATTTGGAGTACTTACCCATTATCCCCACTCTCTGTCGTCTACCACTCAACCAACTTCCTAACCATGTCAATAATTTTCCCTCAACTCCATGGGCTTCTACCTTAGTTAACAATCTCTTATGTGGGACTTTATCAAATGCCTTCTGGAAGTCCATATAAATAACACCCATAGTCATTCCCCTGTCCACTACCTTAGTCACCTCTTCAAAAAATTCAATGAGATTTGTCAGGCATGACCTTCCCGTCATAAATCCATGCTGGCTGTCCCTGATTAATTGAAATTTTTTCTAGGTATTCAGTCACCCTATCCTTGAGTACAGACTCCAGCAACTTGCCCACCACAGATGTCAGGCTAACTGGTCTGTAATTTCCTTGGTTCCCCCTTTCACCCTTCTTAAAAAGTGGAGTGACATGTGCAACTTTCCAATCCAGAGGGACCACTCCTGAATCTAGAGAACTCTGAAAGACTATAGTTAGGGCATCTACAATGTGCTCCCCTACTTCCTTTAACAGCCTCGGATAGAAACCGTCAGGTCCTGGGGATTTCTCACTCTTTAGTTCCATTAATTTCCTTGTTACTGATGTTTTACTTACGTTAATTGTATTAAGTCGCTGTCCCCTATCAGCTTTTAATTTTTTCGGGACTTCCGGCAAATAATCCTCCTTTTCAACTGTAAATACTGAGGCAAAGTAATTGTTCAACATGTTTACCATTTCCCCATTATCAATGACAATATCTCCACTTTCAGCTTTTAGTGGACCTACATTGCTCTTGACCACCCGCTTTCCCTTTATGTAACTATAAAATTACCAAGCCACTCTTTCTGCTGGACATTGAAGTCCCCAACCAAGTGTCTTCTGTACCATTACTTCCCTCAGCATTTCCTCCAAGTGATGTTCAGCATGGTGGAGTACTGATTCATCAGCTAATTGAAGGCAGTAAGTAGTGATTAACAGGTTTTCTTGACATTGTTCGACTTGACACTATGACTTGTAGCCATGAAACCTCAAATGCTCTGGAGCCAATGTAGAGGACTGCACCCTACTGCACATCATTGTAACCCCATCTCTATTGGGTCTATCCTCTGAGTTGTATAGAGGAGATGATGGAGAAGTATAGGTTGTTCTACAACAGGACACTCATTTATCAACACTGGGAGTGACCCTGGGATTTGCAATTACTGGAAAGGGAGCTTAGGGCCTGGCAGTGCTTTGATGAAAGTCCTGGGGTTCAGGCATGCTACAAATAAGGCTTTTAGGAACATTGGAACAGTTTTGGGAATCTGAGATCACTTGGAGAGGGGTCCTCAGATCTGCGAGCACTGGGGAGGGAAGCCTTTTTTATAATTTGTTCTCAGGACATGGGTGATGTCTGCATCCCTCGTCTCCAGTAAAACAGCAGACAAAGGAATGGCTTACAAGCACATTAATCATTTGCTGACTAATATTGTCAACAATCATTTCTAGAGTACAATGTTAAAGGTCCACTGTGACACATCAACTTTGCCAAATGACTGTTATACTCTAATAGTTGTAAATGCAAATGTCAACAGAAATTTGTGATGCCATTACAGGTTTGTAGAAGGCCTCGTAAAAGGTTTTAAATGAATCATTTATTTCCAGTTGGTCTATTCATGATGAACTTCCTATTGCATAATGCAACACTAGCTACTGCCTCCAACTTCTTTCGTTGGTAGACAAGGGAATTATCCATTTAGTTTATGGTGGATTCAACCAACTGTACTTGGGATCTGTTAAGCAGAGAGGGATTGAGTCTCTGGAAACATTGTAAAAATGCCTTTCTTACAAAATTGCCACAAAGTAGTTAAAATTTATCCATGTCACAAAGTTGTTTATGTCATTGTTTTGTCTAAATTGCTGTTTGCTTTATAGTCAGATTATTTTACTAATATTAGAGAATGGAGGACAATATATGCCTCAGAATATCTCAATCTTGTATTATTCATAAACTCCTTGCAACTGACGAACTCATATGCAGATTTTAAACACCAAGGCCTCGAAATTCTTTTGGCAACACTCCCTTGCACTTCCCACTACTCCCATCACCACCACCCCACCCCTAAGCAGTAAAGTTGCCTTGCAAACAAATGGAAAGGTAAGTATTTATCTTCTTGTTCAGGCAATCAGGGAAATCAATGTTCCTGTGGGTACCTGAAGCAGGTGTTAGTCCCCTTATTTATATTTCCAGAAGCCTATGCCTGCTTCAGGCTTGGATAAAGGATGCCTCTTGTTTGTCCTTATCTAATATGACGAGCGGCAAATTCTGGCTGGAAGTGCGTGAATGCTTCCTACCGAACATTTTGGGGCCTTAGGAGGATGAGTAGCACCTGAAAAACAGGTTACGCGACAATCTCTAGGCCCAAGACACCAGAATGATTAAATTGAAAAGTTGCAACAAAACAAAATAAAAAATGAAAAATTTTCTAAATTAAATTCTTATTTATTTTGATATACTTACCAGTACAAATTGTTCTAAATTATTGGAAAAACCTTCCTCGTTGAGGCCTAAATTTAGGACAAGAGCCTCAATTTTGGTTTACATTTGCTGTTTCACCACAGACCCGTACCATATCCTACCCTTTTCCAATCCAGTTCTGTCACAGACTTGTTCCTCTCTCCCACCACAGACTCATATCAAAGCCCAGATGTTTCCCCATCTGACTCTGGACTATGCTACAACATGCCATCTTGAACTAATGGTCCTGGTTTCTCCCTTGCTCCCATTTCACATTATCAGTCTCTCTCAACATCTCTAGTTTGTAGAGCAATGGAAAGATTGAGAGGTGTTAGGAGATGTACAATTTTGACGGTCTGAGAAAAAAGAATTACAATAACAATCAGCCTTCATTTCAATGCAGTGAGAGTTTAGAGAGAATGAAAAATATATAAGATGACAAATTTGAAGCTTCCGAGGAACAAGTACCATAGCAGTATGGATAAAATAGAGAGACAATGAAGCCTTGGACCAAGAACAGGATGGAGGCTAGCGTGTGAGAGACAGAGCTCCATTTAACATCAACATTTTTCTTATGAAATGTTTTCTATGTTTGTCAGCAGGAACTATTACTTTCAGATAAGAAAAGGCTGAGGGAGATCGATCTTTAAATTATGTTAATAAAAGCAAAATACTGCAGATGCTGAAAATCTGAAATAAAAACAAGAAATGCTGGAAATACTCAGCAGGTCTGGCAGCATCTGTGGAGAGAGAAGCAGAGTTAACGTTTAAGGTCAGTGACCCTTCATCATAAATTATGTTCCCATTTCTGTGTGGAAAGTCACTGAATTAGATTGCATTTGCTCTGGGACAGGCTAGTGAAAGGACTGAGACACAAGTGATTAAATTGTGCTTCCCACAAAACGAAGCTGTTGACATGATCTAGTTACCTTTTGAGCAGCAATCCACAACGAAGAGATAGCGCAGTATAGGGAGATAATAAATGAAGATAATGGGGAGTTGCAACAGAAGTCTATCTGTAAGGAATAAATAGATAAGGACTGCAGTGGTGAAGATGGCACGTTGGGGGAAAAAAAAAGAAAATTTGTGCTGTGCAAATCCAATGAGTTTTTAAATGATGAGCACTGGTGAAATAAAATGATAAGAGAAATGACATTTTAGAGAACCTAAAGATTCTATGCCATTATCTGAGGAAAAGCAAGTAAGGAATTCTTCCCCAACCTTGAAATTTAATTGTGATCCGTATTTTACAAATATTTAACCCTTTCACCTGAAAGCTCTTTTTCCACAATTTTAGCCAGAAAGCTACAATGTAGATTGAGTTGATGCTGCAGAAGAAACTGGTTTAGGGAATGCAAGGTGACAATTTATGTTACAGGGAATGACTGGAATAGCAAAAGCTGTGGTCAGAAATACGGTGACTAGCAACAGAAATAATGGGCCAAACGTGAAGTAAAATTCCCCCGTAATACACGGGTAGTGTGTTGGAGCTAGAGGGTCGTGCTGAGTAGAAATATGGCTTGTGAGAAAGGTTTTGGAACATACATAATCACAACTAAGCAGTATATGAAACAACAGTAGAGCTGAACAGGACAAATGAGACAAAAAATCATGCAGATAGATGAACAGTAAGTGCCCAACTGAACATAAATGGCTGTAAATAAATCATAGAATCATAGACGATTGATGGCACAGAAAGAGGCCACTTGGTCCATCCTGCCTATGCTAGCCGAAAAACAATCCACCCATTGTAGGGGTGGGGCCCATAAAATTGCATGGGAATGCGGATGTTAAGTGCCCATTGCCTTCCTGATGCCTTCCAATTTAGTCCGGGATGGGGAAGGCTGAGGACGGCCTTCCCACCCCAGGCCAATTGAGGCCCATAAGTGGTCATTTAAGGGCCTCTTCCAAATTCCACTTCAATTTAATTGAAGGTAGGGGCCCTTCCACCATGGGGAGATGCCGCCAGGTAAAATCTGACAGCCTCCTGGCAGTGTCAGATGGGGTCCCTCCTTTGGGGGCAATCCAGGGCCCCATGAGGGCCCTCCCAGCGACGATGCCCTCCTGAAAACATCCCCCCCCCCCGCCACCACCACCCTCACCAACCAACCACCCCCACCTCATCGCCGAAGCCTGCCGAAAAGGTCCCGGTAACCCCCCCCCCCCCCCACCCCTGCTTTCCCTGCCTCTGTACCTGCTTAAAACCTGTTATATCTAACTTTTTCTGACAGTTCTGATGAAAGGTCATCGACCAGAAATGCTAACTCTGTTTTTTCTCTCCGCAGAAGCTGCATGATCTGCTGAATATATCAAACATCTTCTGTTTTTATTTCAGACTCTGGTCTGCATTGAGGTAGCTGATCATATAATTGGCCAGGGTTCCAGCTCTTGACGGCTGGAAGTGCATCTGTGTGGATGTCAGGGAAGAACAGAATTGAACTAGGCTATGAAACAATGACCAGCCTAACACACAGAGAGCAGTGCTTGGGCAAGGTGTCAGAGGGTTACTCATTCAGAGTCAGGAAGGGAAGGTGATTGAGTAGGTGATGAAAAATCAGTAAAACATAAGTCCAGACAAGAGTGAAGTTAAAAGAGATGGATTGGACAAAAGTAAAGAGGAAAAGGGAACGGTGAATTGGCTTTCATCTGGGAATTGCTTGAGCTTCATGTTTGGGAGGTGGGGGGTTGTCGAGGGAGGAGGGAAAGGCAGAAAATTGGCAGAAAAGGAGGCAAGGCAGAGAAATATTCCTGGATTTAAATAATTTAAATGGACCTGATTATTCTCGCTGCAATTGGTACAAGAATAAAACCAAAACACAAATAGTACTTGGATGGTAGGTTTCATTCCACTGAAATGCTCCAATTCTAGTTTGTAAATGTGCAGTCAGGTTTTAGCAAATTAATTTACTCTCTTTGCATTTGAAGTAATTCTACAACTTAGTGGATAGCCACAAGGGACCACTAATGTGTTATAGATATATGACCTATATATAGCACTAGCACACAAAATGAAAAATGATGCCAATCTATATTCATGATTGCTATGTAAAGATGATATCATCTTGTACATAAGTCATGCCCCACTATAAAACTCATGTGAAATTCGCTTTATAATAACGTTAAACTGCAGAATATATAAGCGCCAAAAACATTACTATAGGATGGCTCTTTCATATATCCCTGATTTTAGTCCAACCCACGCAGTGGATGGGTTTGTGTCTGACCCCCATTTTAAACCTTGCCCAATTTTACTATCTGTGGAAAAAAAACCTGAACAGGGGGGAAAACGTGAATTTGACCCAAACTGGCCCCATTTTTGCTGGTTAAAATTGGGCCTAATATTTCTAGCTTTATTGGGTTAGACAAAACAGGAGCATTTGTAAAAGTTGAACCTGCTTTTCCTCCCCTCTCCTCTCCTTCCCTTGCCTCCAATTTTCTCTTCCTCCCCCTCTCCTTCTTCAGAGACTTCTGCTGGGGGAGTTCTGTGGGTGCCAGCTATTGAGTTCAGTATCTTACTATGCATCATGTGTGAATCTAGGTAATGAAGGGTAGATTATTCTCTTTGCTGCTTGGGCCGAGCACAGAAAGGAAAATCAGGACAAAAGATTACACACACCTTACAAAACCCATTTTCCATTAATTTCAATAGAGGAAAATTCTGGTGGTTTCTGTTACTGGATCTATAGCTAAAACATTAGCCTGACATTTCTCTTCACAGATGCTGAGGCACCCGTTGATATTTTTGTTTTTAGTTCCGATTCCAAGCATTTAATGTTTTTATTTATCCCTGTGCAATCTATTAGTTATGTTGTGTGTGTTTTTTTTATTCATTCATGGGATGTGGACGTTGCTGGCTAAGCCAGCATTTATTGCCCGTTCCTAATTGCTTTTGGTGGTGGTGAGCTGCCTTCTTGAACCGCTGCAGTCCATGTGAGGTAGGTACACCCACAGTGCTGTTAGGAAGGGAGTTCCAGGATTTTGACCCAGTGACAGTGAAGGAACGGTGATATAGTTCCAAGTCAGGATGGTGTGTGACTTGGAGGAAAACTTGCAGCTGGTGGTGTTCCCATGCATTTGCTGCCCTTATGCTTCTAGTTGGTAGAGATCGTGGGTTTGGAAGGTGCTGTCTAAGGAGCCTTGGTGTGTTAATGAAGTGCATCTTGTAGATGGTACACACTGCTGCTACTGTGCGTCGGTGGTGGAGGGAGTGAATATTTGTGGATGGGATGCCAATCAAGCGGGCTGCTTTGTCCTGGATGGTGTCGAGCATCTTGAGTGTTGTTGGAGCTGCACCCATCCAGGCAAGGGGAAGGTATTCTCTCACATTCCTGACTTGTACCTTGCAGATGGTGGAAGAGCTTTGGGGAGTCAGGAGGTGAGTTACTCGCCACAGGATTCCTAGCCTCTGACCTGCTCGTGTAGCCATGGTATTTATATGGCTACTCCAGTTCAGTTTCTGGTCAATGGTAGCCCCTAGGATGTTGATAGTGGGGATGCAGCGATGGTAATGCCATTGAATGTCAAGGGGAGATGGTTAGATTCCCTCTTGTTGGAGATGGTCATTGCCTGGCACTTGTGTGGCGCAAATGCTACTTGCCACTTATCAGCCCAAGCCTGGATATTGTCCAAGACTTGTTGCATTTCTACACGGACTGCTTCAGTATCTGAGGAGTTGCGAATAGTGCTGAACTTGTAACGTACTTATTAAGTAGGAAAACATGACAGTCATTCTACATAACATGAACAGCAAACAGATGAATAGCCAGGTCTGGATTTTTGTGGGTGGTCAAGGGAGAAATGCTGGACCATTTTTCACTTTTGTCACCTAAAGTGCAATTCAGTCATGGCCAGCAGGTTACGTCCTCCCTCTTTGTTGACAGGAAGGTTCCTGCATGAAGTAAATGCTGCCAATTTCCATTCCGTTCCAAGTAAATATGAAGCACGAAGTTTCCCCTCGTGGTGGAATCTAGAACTAGGGGGCACTGTTTCAGAATTAGGGGCCTCCCATTCAAGACAGAGGAGGAGGAATTTCTTCTCTCAGAGGGTCGTAAATTTTTGGAATTCTCTACCCCAGAGAGCAGTGGAGGCTGTGTCATCGACAATATTCAAGGCTGAGTTAGTTTTGATCTACAAGGGAGTCAAGGGTTATGGGGGGCTGGCAGGAAAGTGGAAATGAGGCCACGATTAGAACAGCCATGATCTTATTGAATGGCAGAGGAGGCTTGAGGGGCTGAATGGCCTACTCCTGATCAGAGCTGTTGAAGGAGTGAGTGAGTATGGGTGTTCCATAAAGCTTGGAGTCATGCACAGTCAAATAAAAATTTCACAGCACAGTTCCTAGACTGCATCAGGAATGTATTTCACAAAATGGTGCACTCCCAGCACACCAATTTATGACCAATAAAGTTAGTGGATGGAAAATTGCAGGTTGAGAGTGCAAAACTTTGGAATATATATTCCAGGTGGACTAATTGGCTAGCCCTTTCAAAGAAGCAACACAGGGACAATGTGTCGAATGCAGCATAATAGCATTTTCCTACATAATCCCATTGTAGGAACAGGATAGAGGGATATGGCCCCTGTTGTACCTTATCCAGGAGCAGGACTTGAGATGAAAATGTGATGGAGAAGGGCCACCAGTTTGCAAGGAGAGATGAGTCAAGGGTGTTTTTTTTTGATAATGGAGTTGATGAAGTGGGTTTTCAAAGGGAGAGGGACAGAACCTGAAGAGAGGGAACCATGTACAATGTCAGATTACATGGGGTCAGGTAGAGGGGTTGGGTGGATAGCAGTTAAGTGGGAATGGGATCAAGGGAACAGATATGGTCATAAACAAGATGATACTAAAGGGGAGAAAATTGCCGGGCTATAGGGAAACAGGAAGGGAATGGGGCGAATTGGATAGCTCTTTCAAAGAGCCACCACAGGGACAACGGGCTGAATTTTTGCCACGGTGGCAGGAAACAGGAGCCGAGTTTGTTTTTGGGTCAGAAGCCCACCTCCGATGGGAAACTGATTAAATCATGCGAGTCAGCCCTTAAGTGGTATGGGGACAGGTTTCCTGTCCAATTAGAGTCAGTGGGGGTGTGAATGGAGGTGGGTCAGTTCAAAGGTGGGACTGATTTAGAGTTCCCACAGCTGTCCTCACTGAGGCTGCTGGTTGTCCTATGGAAGGGAGCTGCTGATTGTGCCAAAGCCTTCACAGCATCATAGGGAAGGCAGATGTCACAGGGGAGCTGGAGGCCTGGCTGCCAGGACAAGGCCGCCCCTCACTTCATCAATGCTGACCTGAATCTAATGTTAAAGGCCATGAGGGAGAGGAGGGAGCTCCTCTTTCCAGAGGGTGACAGGAAGAGGCCACCTCGTTGTGTAGCAGAAGCACCTCTCTGTTTAATGTCATCGCCCTCCGCCTCCTCTTCGTCCTCCTCTCTCATCTCCTGCTCTTCCCCCAGTGAGTTGTCCACTTCACGGCCCTCACCGTCATCAAGATCCACACCTCTCTGGAGGACCATGTTATGGAGAGCGCTGTAGATCACTACAATTGGCGAGATCCTTGCAGGAGGTTATTGGAGAGTGCCACCCAACTGGTCCAGACACCTGAATCACATCTTCAGAAGCCCAATGACCTGCTCAATGGTTGTTATACTGAGCAGGTAGCATTGGTTGTATCGCCTCTGTCTGGAGCTCCCACAGAGGGGTCAGGAGCCATCTCTTCAAGGGATCTCCCTTGTCCCCGAGCATCCATCCACGTGCTTTGGGAGTTGGAGTGAAGATCTGAGGTAGTTTGGACTGGCAGAGGGTGAAGCTGTCATGGCAGCTGCCAGGAAAGTGAGCTCACACATGGAGGAAGCGCTTGTTGTGGTCACAGACCAGGTGAATGTTGAGGAAATGGAAGCTCTGCCTCTGATGAATCTGAGTAGCCAGTCATTAGGTGTTTTGATAGCTACATGATGCCCTGCACCTGGGGGAATCCAGCAATGGAGGCAAAACCCAATGCCCTCCGTGCCTACAAGCCACGTCTGCTGTGAAATCAATGTACCGTTGGGCTCTGGCAAAGAGGATATCAGTGACCTGCAAGATGCAGAGGTGTGTAGCCATTTGTCAGCTGCCACCACGGTCCGCAGCTTATCCTTGGAAGGAGCCAGAAGCAAAGACGTTCAAGGGCACAATGACTTTGATGGCCACTGGCAGGGCATGGTGATCAGTGCTGCAAGGTCTTCGGTGACGAGGTCACAGATGTCTGTGACCATCTGCCTGGATAGTCGCAGTCTCCCATGGCACTGTATCTCTGTCATCGCCAGTTAGCTCTGTCTTCGGCGGTAGATCCTCTGTTGAGGGTATGGCCTCTGTTGCCTTCCTGCCCCTCTTCCCTCTCCCATGCCCTCCTGATGCTCGGGTTCCGTGTTTCCTGCAGAGGGTGACGACCCCATTCAATCCCCATGCGCTGAGTGCCCACTCTATCCACCATCTGTGCAGCACCAAGGGAACCTCCTTAGTAAATCCGGGTCTCCCTTTGCTCCGCTGACCCCTTATGGGGCCGGGGTGATTCCTCCCTTTGGCTGATCTGCAACAGACTCTTCCTGAAACCCATGTGCCCCTTTCAAAATTCCACCCTTCAATGTTAACAAACTCTTAGCAATCTTTTTAAATACTTTAATTGACCTCAATCCAGTCCAGCCCACCACCGCTCTGGTTAACATTGCCAGCGCCAGGAATGACATCCTGAAATTGACACGCCGGCCAGTAGCGACATTTTTGGGCCCCATACCCACCTCCATTCCTGACTTCGGTGGGGAGGGGTTGCCAAAGATTCAATGGGTTGAATGGCCTCCTTCTGTGCTGTAAAATTCTATGATTTTATGATTTAATGTTGTCCCTGGAAACTGTTTTCTTACCATGCACTGATACGAATATTTGTCAAATGGTTTGGCATGTTGAGCTAAATGTCAATCCTGCAGACAGTAATTTGACAGAAGCATATCATATTCTTCATATGACCTAATTGGACTCTCTTTAAAGAGTAGGATATTGAAAAATCACCAGTGCCCTCATTAGCAGATCATGGAATGTGGAGGGCTGTTTAGAGATCTCAGTCCCATGCACCATAATTCCCCCCCAAAAATCTCACAAACTGACTATTGCTACAAAAAGCCCTTTAATTCTCACAAATATCAGGTGGGGATGAGTCTTAACTCACAAATGTAATGTAATTTACCAAGGAGATACACGAGCTCTAAAATGTAGAGAAAAATAAAGTGATCGTGCTGTGTTCCCGGTGTGGTCCACTGTTGCATGACAAAGTATTGGACTATTTATTCCAATGCTCTCCTGGCCAGCCTCCTACCTTGCACCCACCAAAAACTTCAGTTCATCCAAAACTCTGCTGCTGATATCCTAATTCACACCAAGTCCTGTTCACACATCATCCCCATGCTCGCTGACTTTGGCTCCCAGTCCAGCAAAATCTCAGTTTTAAATTTCTCATTCCTGTTTTCAAACTCCTCCATGGTCTCAACCATTCCTCTTTAATCTCTGCTAGCCCTCTGAGGTCTCTGTGTTCCTCCAAATCTGGCCTCATGAACATCCCCGATTTTTATCGCTGCACTATTGCTTTCAATGCCTAGTCCATTAGTTCTGGAATTCCTTCCTTAAACCTCTCCGGCTCTCTTCGCCTATCTCCTCCTTTAAGACATTCCTTAAAACCTACCTCTTGACATTTTTTAAATCTCTCCTTATGTAGTTCAGTTTCAAACTTTCTTTGATAATGCTCCTGTGAAGCATCCCGGAATGTTGTACGACATTAAACATGCTGTATGTCATCATGGGGAGATGGTAGCCACTGCTGCACTGTAGAGAAGAGAGAGTTGAAAGGTTAGTTTCCATTTATGTTCTTGGATACCTCTTAATTGATATCCATAGAACAAAATTAGCGCTGTCACGAGTCGGCCTCAGACTATATTTTTGGTTAGAGACTATAGGCGGATTTTGCGGCAGGCTTCGGGAATCAGACGCCAGAACCAAATTGGGGTCCACAGCCCCCACTTGCTGGGAACAAGACAAGCGGAACAATCTTCCCAGAGACAGCCTCCTAATTGGCCGCCTCCACACTCGCTATCCAATTAAGGATGGCGGGTGGGATCTCAATGCTGTCAGCACAATCAGAGGGCCATCAGCTCTGGAGCCTTGACAGCCCCAACAGCAGAGGTGAGTGCTGCTGAGGCAGGTGGAGGTGTGTGAGGGCACCTCAATGTGGAGGAACCCTGTCTGGGCTGCACAGCAGTAAGCAAATAAACAGGATCTAGGCCTGTAGGTACAAAATGATGGAAAGGAAACCCTCTGCCGGATTGGTCTCGGCTTCAATTGTGGCCTTTTATGAACACAGCCCTCTCTTTGCGGACTGGAGCCTCTGGCTCTGACCGCCCCCATCCCCACCAACAACCCCCCCCCCCCCACCCCCCCACCACCCCATTGAGCTCCATTGAGTTGATGGCCTCCACATCCAGCGGGAGCTGCTCTGCTGCTGGCAAAATGCCAGCGAAGCTGCAAAACCGCCCCTAACTGGGGCCCTAACAATGCTAATTGGCTACCTGCTGCTCCGCTCCCTAGCCCGCCCCATGCAAAGTTCACTGTGGCAGGAATGCATGGGCTGCCGTCCTGGGGTGGCTTCCCCCTATTTTCCCAGCACCAACCCCTCCCCCACTCCAAGGCCGCCACCACAGGGCAGGGAAAATTGCGCCCCATGTCTTGAATTGTGAGAAGCCAAGCATTTATAAAGGAAACAAAAAAAAAACTCAAATTTTAAAAATTAGGTTCATTGTATGGTTTGATAATCTGCCAAATTGTATGATGCTAAATGCGAGGTACACAGTGTCTATCTTTGGGGTAGTTAAAGACAAAATATTGAGTTCCCTCGATGGCTCATTAGATAAATGTGGATAAATGTGTTACAGGCCATGAAGGATACAGACTGGATCTGTCATCTGCTTGTCCTGTGTTCAGTGGTGCCACAGAAACTACAATTAGCCTCTGTGCTCTCTGTGTTTAGGATTCTCCAGGAATTAAAGATTAATCTCCAGTGCACTGCTGCGAACAACCTGGGAGAAAAATCATGGTGGCACTAAAAAATGATGTGTTGTTTTCATTTACCTTCAGCACTTTCATTTATTAGTTGTAAAAATATTGAAGATTGGAAATTTGGCTGTTCAACTGACAGTTAAGAATCATCCAATTGAGTAACAAAGGGCTAGGTTTTAAATTCCCGATGCACTGGGAACAGGGGAGGGGAGTGGTCTGGCAGCACATGGGAAACCGGTAAGTAAGTGCAGCATGTCTGCCAGAGGCTTTTTAAGCCAGCCACTGCATTACCATATAGTTTCCAGGTTTCCCAACTAATTACCATGAGTGGGTGTGATGATGTCCTGCATGAGATGCCAACTCCTGTATTTAAAGGGACATTGCAAACATTCAATTTGATGGATTTTGGAGTTGGGAGCATAACAGAAGCAACTGGCAGGATGCATTCCAGATGCTTAAAGGCTGCATCTCTTTTTAGTGATGACCCCCGGATGTGCTGTGTAGGGCAGTAAGGGCCGACAGGGAGATACTCTCCCAACTGACTGGAGGAAGAAGCATGCCAGTGGAACAAAGAAGGTATGGCTGAAGGTTGCCCATGAGGTCAGCAGCAGGAGTGTTGTTGCACGCTCATGGATTCAATGTTGATAGCGTTTAATTTTTTAAAATTCATTTGTGGGATGTGTGTGTCGCTGGCAAGGCCAGCATTTATTGCCCAACCCAAAATAATCTAAGCAGGGCAGGAAAGGTGAGTTTAGTGGCACATTCACCTACGTCCTGATGTGTGTATCACCCTAACCCCCTCAACTCTGCATTCTCAAGCCTACTGCAACACATTAACTCCTCACACCAACTTACCTTTCAGGTACAGACCCATCCTCTCTATCTATGCATTTCCTCACATGCGCATCTGTCCATCCAGTACTAACAGTTGCCCTCATCTTTATGCGTTATCATGCCTCTCCCTCATAGTGACCCTCAACAAATTCTCTCCATATATCTGTTCAAAACATCCAGTTACTCTCAATCATAGGCCTCTTCTTTCCCTCCTTGGCGAGGAAGAGAGCACAGAACACAGGGGAGAGACAGAGAGCTGGAGGTGGCCCTCCAGCCATCTCACAAATGACAGCTGCAGAGGTGGTGGTGCTGGACGTCAATGGAGTCTTGGTGAGCTTGATTGTCAGAGATGGCGAGATGGAGACCTCCCAGCTAACTGGTGACAGGATTAAATATCAGACAGCCACATGGCTTACAACACTCAGTCATATTGACTTGATATCAGTAGTAAATGAAATATGATCATGTGGATAATGATCACTAAAGACATTCTATCTTGACAATTCGAATTCATGTCTTTTATCTCTCACAAGGTCTTTAAGCATCCACAGGAGGTGGTTCAGGAAGACAATGATAACTCCTCAGAGGAGGTCACTCCCTCTGAGGGTGCAGCATCACAGGACTCATGCAGATCATGCAGCAGCTCAGATACTCACACTTTGGTGGGACTGGTAAGGAAGGTGGTTGGGTTTTCACCTGGTGACTCACACATCACAACTGAGTAATAGCAGCTGGTGAAGACTGGGAGAGCAGTGGAGAGTCCGTGTTGGAGGGCACAGAACACTCTAAGCTCAGCTCAGCTGGATGCAAATGCTGAGCTTCAGGGACCATCGATGAAAAGGATACTTCTGGAGCAGTAGCAAAGAGTGTGCAATGTACTGGAAGATATTCCAGCTGCACTGTGCATGCTTGCAGGGAGATTAGAGGAGTCCATCTCAAGCAGGAATGGCCTGATGTCAAAGGCCTTTGCGATGATGTTATCGTCAATGGAAAGAGTGGCCACCTATCTGCAACATCAAATGCAGCAATCACATGAGTGCATGCTGGCCTTCACCAATGGTTTGCACAGTATAGGCTGATTTTACGGGCTTCCCCAAGGCAGGATCAGAGTTGGCGGGGGATGGAGGGGGACACAGAATTGTGACAGGTGGCAGGGTGGACAGTGGTGCAGAGGGCCTGTCGTCCAGCGATCTTCCTGGGGGTCGGGTAGGACAATGACAGCCTTCCCACCCAGAGGCAAATTGAGGCCCTTAAATGGCCTATTAAGACCCAATTAAGGGCCTCTTCCCTCTACCACTGGAATCTTACCAGCAGCAGGAGGGCCTCCACTGCACGGGGAGAATGCCTTGTAACACAAGACAGCCTCCCTGCTGGCTTGGGAGGGTGGTCCCTCCTTCATGGGCAATTTGTGGCCCACAGAGGACCCCCACTGGGAACAACTTTACCCCCCCGCCACACCCCACCTTTGGGGGGCCTTCCGGACCGACCCCGGCGACACCGCCTCTCCTACCTCTGGGCCGGGGTTCCACTGCTGGGCCTGCTCCCGAGCCCTCTGTAATACCTGCAGTGGCCACCGCTCCCGATGGCGCTGCCGATACTGCTGAGCTGCCAGCCCTGTGATTTCCCAGCAGCTCTTGGAGGCGGGATCCCTGTCTTTAAAGTCTTTAAAGGGACAGGGATCCCGCCTCGTTAACTTTGACACAAAAAGGCCGGAGGATCACTCCAGGGGGAGGGTGGGGGGAGAGGAGCGGGGAAAAGGGAGCGGCAGGGTTCACCCTACTTGTTCGACCCGGCACCCGGAGGCCCACCCCCAGCACAAAATCCAGCCCCATGAATGCCACCTGAAATAGGACTGATGAAACCTGAGCCTTGGCTGTTCATCACCCCTGATCTGCAGCAAAGTACTCTCCAGCCATTTCTCGCCAGAACGGCAGCTGGGCCATGAGAAAGATAATGGTGAAAGGGGATTGGAGATGGGGACTTCACTCAAAGCGGTTCTACTTCCCACCCATTGCCCCCCAACACCCCCACCCACCCCCATTAGCATCCCACATGCTGCCTCGTGTCCCAGTGGCGTGTCAGCTCCTGCACAATTGCAGTAGAGCAGTCTTTGATGGGGTTTTCATGGGCCAAAAACCCAGAAGACTTTGCCAACAGTACCTCAACAGTCAGAGCAGAGATCTGAGCAGCTTGCCTCTACCTCTGCTGAAACCATCAAGTAGAAGTGCTAGGAAGAGGCAGAGCAAAGATTTGTAGTTGCACAAGGGTATGGACATGGCACAATCTTAGAACGTGAACTTTCTAGTTTTATATTAGAGCCACATCAACATTATTTCTTTCCACCACTTTCCTATCATGCCCATTCTTGGTTGCTGACTGGCACGTGGCCTTTTCCCTTGTGACGAGACATGAATAGACGCTGAGCAATGGGAGGATGTGAAAGGGATGCTTGATTGTTTGCAGGACTGCTTTGTTTTGGGCGTGTAGGATGGGGGTGGGGACGGGGTCAGTGGAAGTGGTTTTTGCACATGGTTGTTAGATAACTGGTAGAATCAATAATAAGGGCATCCTGGGCAGCAATGTGCACAGCTGCTGGTACATTGGCCACATCACATTCTTCTTCCTTCTCCTCATTTGCAATTGTCTGTACAGTCTCTGTGCTCTGCACCTTGCTCATCCCACAGGGTCAAATTCTGCTTCTGTGCACTGTTGTGCAGAGTGAAGCACACCGTTCTGGAGACCCTGGCTGGTGCATACTGAAAGACGCTTCCTGGCATCTGTCCAGGCACCTGAACCGCATCTTCAGCATGCTGCTGGCTTGCCCAATTACACATCTGGTTTTCATATGAATTTCATTGTATTGCTCCTGGACCTCATTGGTTGGGTTCTTCACGGGAGTCACCAAGCATGTCTTAAGTGGGTATCCCTTGTCTCCAAGCAGCCAGTCCTGCTTCCAGGTGCAAAGAGATTGGGGGGTGGGGGGTGGGGGGGGGGGGGGGGGGTGGACTGCCACAGGCCGAAGGCATCACAGCAGCTGCCAGGGAATCTTGCATACACCTGCATAAAGATCCTTTTATGGTTGCACACCAGCTGCACATTGATGGAATGGAAGCCGTTGTAATTGATAAATATACCTGGGTGATCTATGGGGCCTTTAACTGCCAAATGTATGCAGTCAATCACTGCCTGCTTCAATGGGAAGCAAGCCAGAGCTGCAAACCCAAGAACGTATTCATTCTCACTGGCATCATCGTAAGAAATGTTCACAAAATTACCTGACCTGGCAAAAAAACCAGCAGTCACCTGTCTTACACATTTGTGAGCTGCCGATTGTGGGATCCTGCAAATGTCTCTGGCAGACTGCTTGAAGGAGCTGGGGCAAAGAAGTTGAGGGTAGTAGTGACTTTGACAGCTGCTGGTAAAGCATGACCATCGGGTCCACTTGACAGCAAGCCTTATTCCAACAGGCTGCAAATGTCCACCACTACCGTATACTGAGACCCTGAGCCTTCTGAGACACTAGTGTTCCAGTATGTTGAGGAATCTTATCCTCTGCTTGTAGATTCTATATGCCGGGTATTGGCTCTTGCAAGCTGCACCTCTCAGCTGCAGGTCTGTCAGGAGCAGACCGTTCCTGCTCCTGCTGATGCTGGTACTGCTGGTCATCTTGGCCCTCATCTGAGGTACAAAGTAGCACAGCATAAGCGGCACCCATGCTTATCTGATAGATCTGAGCTCCAAAGTGCAGATCAAATGTACAAACCTCCAAAGCTGTCGAAGTATCTTCCCAACATTTTCAAATTACCTCCAATGTGGTCCAAGTTACCTTTCAGCACAAGTACTGCGAACAAAGCCTTTCACACAGCAAGCAAGAAAACAACTGTGAGGTTTCAGTACTTATTGGCACATTTCCCTGTCATGGTTTCAGCCCCCTCAATTACCAATGTCTCCTCACCTTGCTTTCACTGGCAAGTTCCAGGAAACCCGTGGACCCCCAGTTAAATTGCAAAAGTCATGTTAACATTGCTGTAATTGCCCGATAATCATATTGAGATTAACAATCTGCTCTCCCATCAGGGTTGATTAAAGGCATTCTAATGCACTGGAGTGAATGTGGAAGTCGGCGGCTTAGAATGCGCTGTCAATTTCCTTGCTTTAACACTCCCATCCACTCCTAAACCCATGCAGTCCTGCGCATTAAAATTTAGCTCAAAGAGTTTGCTCACTTTATGGTTGTGTTATGATACCCATGGAGACCATGAACAAATGAAAAGAATTTAATCCACCAATTGGTTTGGTTTCCTAAATTGGAGTCAAATGGACAAGATTTCACTTTTTAAAATATAAATTACACCTTAGCTATCAGATAGAACAGAGATGGGTCTCACGGTTTCCCGGGCAGTCCACTCAGCATATATGGCAACAATTATAGTCACAAGGTTCTTCACAACTCTGAAGTTCCTCAGGTAGATTTTCAGCCCCTTTCTTCAAGGATTTAGCCACTGTTCTTCTTCTTCTGACAGCAGTTCCCTCTCAATCCTAACTCCACGAATGCGGTCTTCACCACAAGGCACATTTCTCCAGAACCTCCTCAGCTCTGCTCACGACAGTCTTGATGGTGTGGATTTACCAGTCTTCCCTTTACAAATCCTTCAGTGACAACCTGTGCACTGTATGACTGGGTCTGGTTAGTTGGCTACTTTAAGTAACAGGAACAGCTCCTGGATTCAGTGTTCACTTTTTTTCTGCTTGTGGGTACTCCTCTCCTGCCTGATCTGCCTTGTCTGCCTGGTCTGGCTGACCTGGGGAGAACTCTGTCTCCTTTTATCTTGTTCTAACCAGTGTCTGCTTCCCCAGAAACCTAAAGTTGTTTTTCCGGCTTCTGTTTCAGTTTTGGTTTCCGTTTCTGTTTCAGTTCTATTTTCTGTTTCAGTTCTAGTTTCTTTCTCAGTTAGGGCCTAAAAAAAACAAGCTTTGCAACCATCACACTTGGTATGGGAAGGCGATGTGTTGCAAAGATGGACATGTTGGGCGACCGATGTTGGGCACATGGGGGCAAGATTTCTGAAAGCAAGTGATCAAGTGATGAAACCTCCTGTAATACATCCAATCAGAGATGGCAGGGCCCCTCCTCCTTATCATGAACCAGTGTCTCCTGCTGGAAAGTATGTGGATATCAGATGAGGACAGCATCAAGCCAACCTGTGCTCTCCCATGGTCAAACAGTTTGCCAACATGCAATGTCTGGGTCCACATTGTAAAGAATAATAATTTGGGTGAAGTACCAGCCAGGTGCCAGATCCCTTAGAACTGTACCCCAGCATAATCCATCATTGTTATGTAGGCAAAGAGTTAAGGACACTATGAAAAGGACAAGCCACAGAGCTGAGAGATTGCATGCTCACTAAACAAAGTTGCTCATTTAGTCACTTCTCCCCAGCACAACTGCTCCCTCTGATATAGAAGAAATGAGCCCTCTTCTACATAAAAATTATAACTTAAAAAGCATCTTACTTAACCGACATGAATCATCGAATAAAGACAGTAAAACATTTTGCTTTAAGCCAGTAACTAGAATATACAAGCTAAATGCCTTTGTAAGCTTCTCATAATGCATACAAATTGATGCAGGATTCCATGAGAAAACTCAATTACATGATCATTTGCAGTCTGTGAATTCTGCAGCAGAATAATATATGAAGGTAATTTGATGTCTTTATTGGTATGATATGGGTTTAGAACTTGGAAGGTTTTTCATGTCACCATTATGAAACTGATTAGTGTTAGTATCATGAGAAAACGGAAGGTCCCGCTGGACTATAAGCATAGGTTGTAGCTAATGTAGTGTATCTCTTTGGTGCTCCTGATCCACCCCTGGAGTGCATATTGAGAAAAAGTGCACCTCTGCACAGTAAAGTTAAAATTATGCACGCCAAACTCGTGACTTCCAATGCATTAACATTAATTGATAGAAAATAATGGAAAGGAGATCTGTAATTTCCTGATAAACAGAAACTCTTCACTGGTGGAACATTGTCCACTGGTCAACAAAAATGTTGATTAATTTATTTCAAACTGGTTACACCTTTGTTAAAATAGTGGACACAGGAATTTCATATGAACACATCAACACAATCCACTACTCATGTTGCACAGCACAATGTCAACCCAGAGGCTAAAAGTTCAATAAGGCCTGTTAGCAGGTGCAGGAATCACGAAGCATGATTACCCCGTGGCCGGGCGAAGTAATGGAGGCAGGACACAAACTCTCAGCTCCCTGTTGATTTAAATGATTGTGGCGTGCAGCCCAGGGCTGAACTGGCTGCATACTCAGCAGAGAGCCAAGGTGCATGCGGGGTTGGCATGAGTCACAGCTTAAAGGCAGCCTGCACCTCTTAAAGGGGAGGTATATTCAAGCTGCAGCAGCTAGTGGAACTGTCTCCAAAATTATTTCAGAGAAGAATAAGACTACCAATGGAGCTGCAGGCCAGATAGAGGGCTCCCAGGTTCTCTTATGTGGCGCTCGAGGTCAAGAGGAGGAGAGAGGTCATGTTTCCACAAGGGGCCAGAAGGTTCTCCAGGCACACCTTGGAAAGGGAATGGTAGCAGAGAGACATGGAAATCAATTCAAGGCATCTGATCCAGAGGCCCTGGCTGCAGTGCTGGATAAAGTTCAATGGCCTCACATGGGTGTTGAAGGTCAGTGAATACACCTTCAAATATGATCACCTACCCATTGCACCACCTACCTCACACACTGCTCAATGTACCACACCCCCATCACTCAGCAATCAGGACTCATACCTAACAACTCAGATGCTTCACCTCACCCTCACACACTTTACAATGCTTCAAGCCTCATATTCACATCCTGAAACTTCCACATACTTCCAGCTATTCAGCTACGGCAGACACATCACCCAAACACATTGCAACACACTCAGTGACATTCTTCGCTCTCTCTTTTAGGAAATGGTCACACATAACAGGAAGCAGCAGCAAATAACCAGTGGGGGGCAGGCAAGGCTACTTCACTGAGCCCCTTGGAGGAGATGTTGCTACAAATTATTGGGCCAACAGTGACTGAGGTCATTGCAACCAGGGTCACCAAGAATATCCAGGATGACGAATCCTGTATTATGTATTTTCTCAAATCCCATTTCACCTTCCTCCTGCTTTTTGGAATGACTTTCAAACTGCAGATGGTGTGACCATGGACCTCTTGCTTTCCACCCAGTCACCCTTTCCCTCATCCCAACCCTTTCCTTTTGCATTTATGCTTTCAGATATCCAAAACCTGCCACCTGGTTAGCCAGTGCCACCTCACCATGAAGGGCTGAAGAAAGAGCAGACATCTGATGAAGAAGCACCATCACTTAATCAGACACTTGCAATCTCCAACTCAGATACTGGTGCTTTGTGGGTGACATGGAGGCAGGATCAGGACCTGGTGAGTCACTGGGTATGAATGGGCTGCAGCCAGGCCAGGGGGCAAAGTATAGGGTGTGTGCCAGCTCGCTGGAGGGCAAAGTCACAGATAGGTCTGCTCCAGAGGACTCAGGTGAGGACTTTGATGGAGCAGCACTTAGGAGAATACTGATGGGCATTCACAGAAATGGTTGGAGCACTGATAGGTCTGCCACAAAGCCTCTTGTCACTGTCAAGGAGCATGGAGGAGGCTGATTCCAGATTGGTACAGAGTTTCATGCAGAGCTTGGAGCCCATCCTTTTCAGCATGGAAGTGCTGGCCAACTCCATGAGAGCACTTGTGGGTGCTGCTGGGGTGTAGTGTCTGGTAGTCGATGTCTCAATTTCCATTGCAGCACAGGCAAAAGCCACTCAATGTCTCAGTGCTGCAGTGGAAGCTCAGACTGTGCTTATGAAACCCTTGGTTGTTGCCATGCAAGCGCAGCTTGGGGCCATGCAAGTTCAGACTGCTGCCATCATGGTTGCATATACCAGTGCTCAACAGGCCATAGAGGCTCTCACACTAGTCCAGCAATTTGTGCTCGAGCAGCTTATTAGGATTGCTAAGGTGCCACCCCAAGGGAATGGCAGTGGCTTTGTGATGCACCAACCTGCTGTCCTATCTCAAGATGACAGCATTCATGTTTCCACCACTACCACTCCACCACTCCCCAAGCTTTAGTGCGTCCCTCAGCACATAGTCCTGGACCTTGGAATGTGCCAGTCTGCAACACTCGGTCGTGGACAACTCTTTGCGCTGGAAGACCAGCAAGTTTCCGGCAGACCAAAGAGCGTCTTTCACCGAATTGATGGTCCTCCAGCAGCAGTTGATGTTTATCTCATTGTGCGTCCCTGGGAACAGCCCGTAGAGCACAGACTCCTGTGTTGCAAAGCTGCTTGGAATGAACCTCGACAAAAACTACTGCATCCCTTTCCACACCTGCTTTGCAAAGACACATTCCTGAAGAAGGTGGGCAACTGTCTCTTCCCCACTGCAGCCACCTCGAGGGCAACATGTGGAGGGGGAGAGACTCCGGGCGTGAAGGAAGGATTCACCACTAGCCAAGCTACATCTTGGTGTTTGTTTGAAAGTTCTGGTGATGAGGCTTTCTGCCAAATGATTTTGGCGGTCTGCTTGGGGAACCATCCAACAGGATCCACCATATCATTTTCCCGCAGGGCCTTGAGGACATTCCATGCAGACCACTGCCTGATGGATTAGTGGTCAAAGGTGTTTTCCCACAGAAACTTTCCCACGAAGGATAGGTGGTATGGCACGGTCCAACTGGATGGAGTGTTCCGTGGCAATGTGACCAGACCCATCCTTCGCTACACAGGGGACAGATAGAACCTCAGCACGTAGTGACACTTGGTGTTTGCATACTGGGGCTCTACACACAGCTTGATGCAGCGCACACAAAGGTGGTCATCAGGATGAAGGCGACGTTGGGTACATTTTTCCCACCCTTATCCAGAGGTTTGAACATAAAGCGGAAAATAGCTTGGGTGACCGCCACAGCGCAGGAGTGGGGTATGGGCCAGACCTGTGCCACATACAGCAACAAGGTGAGCGCCTTGCAGCTGATGACCAGGTTCTTACCCAAAATGGAGAGAGATCGCTGCTCCCACATGCTCAGTTTATGGTGTACCCTGGCTACTCGCTGCTTCCTGGTTTTGGCACACGCCCCAGGCCTTCTGAACCATATCGCCAGCAACTTCAGGTAGTCTGACCTGATGGTGAAGAGGGCAAAAGATTGGTCGACCCAGTTCCCAAAGAACATGGCCTCACTCTTGCCGTGGTTAACTTTGGCTCCCGAGACAAGTTCAAACTGGTCGCAGATGCTCATCAGTCTGCGAACAGACAGCGGATCCGAGCAAAAGACAGCGATATCATCCATGTACAGGGAGGTTTTTACCAGAGTGTCTCCGCTGCCTAAGATTGTCACGCCTCTTATGCCTGCGTCCTTAGTAATGGACTGAGCAAAAGGTACGATACAGCAAAGAAACAAGACAGGGGAGAGAGGACAGCCCTGTCTGATTCCAGATTGGATCGGGAAACTTTCTGATTCCCACCCATTGATTGAGACTACGCTACTGATGTTTGTGTAGAGCAGTTTGATCCAATTGCAGTGTAGCATTGAGCTTCCATATCCCCCTGCCAACCCCCTGGTCATCCTGTAAGTGACATTCGGCCAGTAAGAGGCAATGGTCAGAGAAGAACAGCAGCTTGGCGTCGGTGGATCTGACCATGACAGCACGTGACACAAACAGGAAGTCAATCCTGGAACAGGCAGAACCGTCAGATCTTGACCAGGTGTATCTACGTTGTGTTCCGTCTGCAGGTTTGCTGAAGACGTCGTGCAGCTTGGCATCTTTTACTGTTTTCATTAGGAATCTGGATGTAGTGTCCAGTTTACTGTCATCACAGCTGGATCGTCCAGCTGCATCAATGATGCAGTTGAAGTCACCGATTGGAATGACCGGCCTGGACGTTGCCAGCAGCAGTGGGAGATGCTGGAAGACGGTCAATCGCTTGCTGCATTGAACTGGGGCATACACATTGATCAACCGGAGCGGAGCATTGTTGTACACTACATCGGCTACGAGGAGGCGACCGCCCACCACCTCCTTAACCTCGGAGATGGTGATGTTGCCTCCTCGCAGCAGAATACCCAGGCCGGAGGAATGGCAATCATTACCCCCTGACCAGATCGATGGCCCGTGGGACCAGCATCGCAACCATTACCTGTAGGTGGTGAGGTGTGGTATTCCACACTCCTGCAGAAACAGCAGGTCGGATTTGACCTTGGCGAGGTAGTACAAGGTTGAAACACATCGCGTAATGGATTTAATGCTACGCACGTTAATCGAAGCAATCTTTATACCCATTTTTTAGTTGTTGCTTCTCACACCAGTTGTCCTTGCTAGTCCCAGTCCTTGGGTATGTTCCTGCAAACCCATAGGATACACAAGCTGTTTCACATTCGCTGGGCTCAGAACCCCCTCATGGTTTCTCATTGGGGGTTTGTTCCGCTGGGGTGACATCTTGGGGGGTCTTGTAGGCAGCAAGGCTTGGGCTGTCCTCTGCTGTTGGTGTCTTTCCCCTCTGTTCCTCCTCGAAGATATCACTGCTCCCAGCTTCCTGGAGCTGTAGTGCGCCAGACAATTCTTTGCTCTCGGTGTCCTGGAGCTGGGGTGTGCTGGGCATCTCGCTAGGTTCGGCACTTTGGGTTTGGGGTGTGCTGGGCCCATCATAGCTTCCAATTCCCTGGAGTTGGGGGACTTTATCTTCCAGCTCCTTTGAGTTCTGCCGCTTCTTTTGCAGGTGCCATCATTCCGGCCCTTCCTCGTCCAATGAGGAGGAGCTTCCGTAGTCTGTCTCAGATGGTAGGCTCCTCTTGCCATTGGTTTTCTCTTTGTGGTTTTCCTTTGTACCACTTGCCACTGACCAGTTTGTCCATCTGCTGCCTCCTCCTCCATTGATTCTATCTGTAGAGGAGGGGTTTCCGGACACGGGGTAGATGTTGGGTCGCTAGTTGCAGCTGCCTCCCCTTTCTTCTCCTTCTCAGGTAGACTTTCTTCGCTGTTGCTTGTCTCCTTCCCAGCACCAGACACATTACCGGTTCCTTCTCCCGGCCTTTCATGTGACCTTGCTGCCTGAGCATAACTGAGGCAGCATTTGGGGCAGGGATTGTGGAGGTGGCCTGCCTCACCGTACAGGTTGCAGCACTTACTCTGCTGACAGTCCTTGGTCTGATGGCCTTCCTTCTTGCAGTTCTTGCAGACGACTGTGCTGCAGTTTGCTGCCGTGTGACCAGATTTGCCACAGGTGCCACAAACTCTGGGCTGCCCCGCATAAACCAAGAAGCCTCGACTTCCCCCGAAAGCAAAGCTGGAGGGAGGATGGATGATGGCTCCATTGGCATCGACCTTCAAGGCCACCTTGACCTGTCGCTTGCTGGTCCAAATCCCAAATGGGTCCTTGACATCAGTACTGCTGCCGGCCACCTCGACATACCTGGCGAGGAAGGTGAGTACATCCACGGCAAGAACATGGGGGTTATAGAGGTGAATTGCTACCACCCGGTCACATTGTGACGGCATCGTGAAGAGCAGCTCCACTGTGAGGATGGACAGCGGTGCCTGGTTTCCCTTCTCCTTGAACACCTTCAGGAAGTTGATGCATCCCACCACGTTCTTGAAAGTCACGTCGAAATATCCACTGCTGGGGAAATCCTGCAGGTAGAAGATGTCCGCAGCTTGGAATCCACAGCAATCAATAAGGATTTTCTTAATGAAGAAGGTACAGTCAACCGATGCAACGCCTTCCTTATCCTTCACGACCACCCCAACAGTGTTACATACTCACTGGCCCGAAGCTCTAGAATTGGTTACAGCTATTTTACTCAAAATCCACCTGGAACAGGATCAAAAGCCACTGATCACGGTTTCTTCCCCTGCCAGGATCAGATCTCAGGGTTTGACGCTGTTTGACGTCAAAATTCGCTCATGCTGCACGCTTCCGGCACATTCACAGTACACCCGGGCTAACACCCTTACAGTCCGGGAAGCATTCCAGTTGACAGTTTCAGAGTTTTGTGTTTCTATAGGATCTGCGCCAGCGGCACTAAGGAGCTGAATTTCACAAAATAAGTTTCATAACTTTCAAGCTTTAGCCTTCTATTAAGTCTTATTGTGGAAAGGGAAACTGCCTGTGACATCACGGGAAATCTGTGGGCTGATTGGTTGATGGGTGTCAGCTGTTGCTGCCTGTGGGTAGCTTAGAAAGATCAGGGAAAAAAATGTTCTTTTTGTTAAATAAAAACCCTCAGATAGCTACCTTGTGGGTGAGGAGGTTAGTCCTCATTGGGTTTTTTTTTAAATTAGTGTAATTTATTAGTGATTACTAGTTGGAATAGTGCTGTTTGGTCAGAGTAAGGCTGTGAGTTGTGTGTGGGGGATTTCACTGGCTGGGGAGGGAGGTGCTCTTTGGTCTCTTTCTTTTCTACCTTTTCAGCCTCCACAGTACAGGGGAAAAAGCTGATTGGCAAATAACTGGTACGTTATTTCACTTATTACATTAGCAATAATTCGATTGTAAAGCTATGAAATGGCAGTGTAGCTCGGCCAAGTGGAATGTGTCCCCTATGATATGTGGGAATTTGTGGATGCACCATGTGTCCTTGACAAACACATCTGCAGGAAGTGTCACCGACTGCAGAAGCTCGAGCTCCGGCTTTCAGAACTCAAGCAGTGGCTGAAGTCACCGTGGCGCATCTGTGAGGCAGAGAATTACGTGGATAGCACATTTCAGGAGGTAGTCACCCCGGAGCTCAAAAGAGCACAGGCAGAGAGGGACTGGGTGGTTGCCAGACAGACAAGAAGGTCAAGGCAGGTAGTGCAGGAGACCCCAGAAGGTATCCCACTTTCTAACTGGTATTCAGTTCTGAGTGCCGATGGGAAAGAGGGTTCCTCTGGAGAGTGCAGCGAGAGTCATGACCAGAGCACCATGGGTGGCTCAGCTGTGCAGGGAGGGAGGAGAAAGGACAAGAGAGCAATAGTGGTAGGGGATTCTTTAGTTAGGGGAACAGCAAGGCGTTTCTGTGGTCGCAGATGTGGTTCCAGGATGATATGTTGCTTCCCTGGTGCAAGGGTCATGGATATCACCAAATGGCTACAGAGTATTCTGGAGAGTGAGGGTGAACAGTCAGAGGTCGTGGTCCCCATTGGTACCAACGATATAGGAAGAAAGAGGGATAAGGTCCTGTAGGCTGAGTTTAGGGAGTTAGGAATGAGATTAGCAAGTAGGACCTCAAAGGTAATAATTTATGGATTACTCCCAAGGCCACGTGCTAGTGAGTATAGAAATAGGAAAATACACCAATGAATGTGTGCCTGGAGAGATGGTACAGGAGGGAGGGCTTCAGGTTTCTGGGGCATTGGGACCGGTTCTGGGGGAGGTGGGACCGGTACAAGCTTGATGGTCCGCACTGAACAGGACTGGGATAAATATCCTTGCAAGAAGGTTTGCTAGTGCTGTTGGGGATAGTTTAAACTAGTTTGGCAGGGGAATGGGAACCTGAGCACAGTCTTAGATAGGACAATTTTGGGGCAGAGAACAGGAGGCAGAAAATTAGCGAATGGCTCGGAAAGACAGATGAAGCAAAAGTTAAAAACTGTACAGCACAGGAATATGGCAGTGTTAAAGGGTATTTATTTAAATGCAAGGAGTATAGTAAATAAAGCCGATGAGCTGAGGGTACAGATTGACACATGGCAACACGATATCATTGCTATAATGGAAACTTGGTTTAAAGTGGGGCAAGAATGGCAGTTCAACATCCCTGGATATAGAGTTTTCAAGCAGGATAGAGAGGGAGATAAAAAAGGAGGGGGTGTAGCATTATTAGTTAAGGAATCAATAACAGCTTTGAGGAGGAATGATATACTAAATGAATCATCAAACGAGGCCATATGGGTGGAGTGCAGAAATAAAAAAGGGACAGTCGACATGGTTTTACTAAAGGGCAATTCTGTTTGACAAATCTATTCGAGTTTTTTTTTTGAAGATGTAACTAACAGGATACAAGAGAACTTTTTTAGCCAACACATAACAAGCCCAACGAGAGGGGACGCAATTCTAGATTTGGTCTTAGGAAATGAAGCTGGGAAAGTGGATGAAGTATCAGTGGGTAAGCATTTTGGAGCTAGTGACCATAATACAGTTAGATTTAGAATTATTATGGAAAAGGACAAGGATAGAACAGGAGTAAATGTTCTAAATTGGGGGAAGGCAAATTTTACGAAACTGAGAGGTGACCTGGCGAAAGTGGACTGGATACAGCTACTTGAAGGAAAATCAGTGGCAAACCAGTGGGAGGCATTCAAAAGCAAGATACTACAAGCACAGTGTAGGCATGTCCCCACAAAGATGAAGGGTGGTACTGCCAAATCTAGAGCCCCCTGGTTATCTAGAAGCTTGTAGGGTAAGTTAAAGCAGAAAAAAAAAGCTTATGACGATCACAAATATCTTAATACTTTAGAAAGCTGAGAGGAGTATAGAAAGTGCAGGAGTGAAGTAAAAAAGGAAATTTGAAAAGCAAAGAGAGGACATGAAGAATTATTGGCAGGTAAAATCAAGGAAAACCCAAAGATGTTTTATCAATACATTAAGAGCAAGAGGATAACTAAGGAAAGGGTCTGGCCTATCAGAGATGTACAAGGGAACTTATGCGTGGATGCAGAAGATGTGGGCAGGGTTCTTAATGAGTTTTTTGTCTTTGTCTTCACAAAGGAGACGGTTGATGTAGACATTGTAGTTAAAGAAGGGGAGTGTGAAATATTAGATACGATAAGCATAACGAGAGAGGAAGTACTAGAGCGTCTGGCATCCTTGAAAGTGGATAAATCGTCAGGATCGGATGGATTGCATCCCAGGTTGTTCAAGGAAGCCAGGGAGGAAACAGCGGATGCTCTGAGGATCATCTTCCAATCCTCACTAGATCCAGGTGAGGTACCAGATGATTGGAGGTCTGCGAATGTTATACCATTGTTTAAAAAGGGTGTGAGGGATAGGCTAAATAATTATAGGCCAGTCAGTCTGACTTCAGTGGTGGGTAAATTATAAGAATCAATTCTGAGGGACAGAATAAATTGCCACTTAGAAAGGCACAGATTAATCAGGGATAGTCAGCATGGATTTGTTAGGGGTAGATCATGTCTTACTAACTTAATTGAGTTTTTTGAGGAAGTAACAGGGAGGACTGATGAGGGTAGTGCAGTGACTGTGGTCTACCTGGATTTTAGTAAGGCATTTGACAAGGTCCCACATGGTAAACTGGTGAGTAAAATGAAATGGATACAGGGGAATGTGGAAGTTGGATCCAGAATTGGTTCAGGGACATGAAACAAAGGGTAGTAATCGACAGATGTTTTTGCGAATGGAAATCTGTTTCCAGTGGCGTTCCACAGGACTCAGTGTTGGGTCCCTTGCTGTTTGTGGTATATATTAATGATTTGGATTGAAATATGGGAGGCATGATTGGGAAATTTGTTGATGACACAAAAATTGGCCGTGTAGTTAACAGTGAAGAGGATAACTATAGATTCCAGAATGATATCAATGGTTTGGTTGAGTGGGCTGGAAAGTGACAAATGGAATTCAATCCAGAGAAGTGTGAGGTTGGGGAGGGCAAATAAAGCAAGGGAATACACAATAAACGGGAGGATATTGAGAAGGGTAGAAGAAATGCAAGTCCACAGGTCCCTGAAGGTGGCAGGACTGATAGATAGAGTGGTGAAGAAGGCATATGAATAGCTTTCCTTTATTGGCTGAGATAGAGAATACAAAAGCAGGGATGAGATGCTGGAACTGTATAAAAAGTTGGTTAGGCCCCAGCTGGAGTATTGCGTAGAGCTCTGGTCACCACATTACAGAAAGGACAAAATTGCTCTGGAGAGAGTATAGAGGAGATTTACAAGAATGTTGCCAGGGCTTGAAAGTTGCAGCTCTGAGGAAAGATTGGATAGGCTAGGATTGTTTTCTCTGGAACTGAGGAGACTGAGGGGAGACTTAATTGAGGTGTACAAAATTATATGGAGCCTAGAGAGAGTGGACAGAATGGACCTGTTTCCCCTCGCGAGGAGGTCAGTTACCAGGGGGCACAGCTTTAAGTTGATTGGTAGAAGGATTAGAGGGGACATGAGGAAAGACTTTTTCACCCAGAGGGTGGTGGGTGTCTGGAATTCACTGCCAGGAATGGGGGTGGAGGCAGAAACCCTCAATTCTTTTAAAAGGTACCTGGTCATGCACCTGAAGTGCTGTAACCTGCAAGGCTATGGACCAGGTGCTGGTAGGTGGGATTAGATTGGGCGGATAATTTTTTCAGCGAACACGGATACGATGGGCTGAATGGCCTCCTTCTGTGCCATAATTGTACTATGGTTCTATTCCCTTGTTTCTTTCTTTTCTTTTCTTTTGGGCCTCCTTATCTCGAGAGACAATGGAGAAGCGCCTGGAGGTGGTCAGTGGTTTGTGAAGCAGCGCCTGGAGTGGCTATAAAGGCCAATTCTAGAGTGACAGGCTCTTCCACAGGTGCTGCAGAGAAATTTGTTTGTCGGGGCTGTTGCACAGTTGGCTCTCCCCTTGCGCCTCTGTCTTTTTTCCTGCCAACTACTAAGTCTCTTCGACTCGCCACATTTTAGCCCTGTCTTTATGGCTGCCCGCCAGCTCTGGCGAACGCTGGCAACTGACTCCCACGACTTGTTTCACAGATCTAAAAACTGTGGATGTTCTCAGCTCCTTCAGTCTTCCTGCCCTTTTACAATCTACAATTTTAAACCCAACTTAGAATCGTAAGGGTTGGCTTGATCGTGGGTGGTAGCTCTAAATGCAAATCAAAGTCCATTTTACACCCCAAATAACGCCAAGTAAGACCAGTTACAGGACAATAGTGTTGTACCACTCTGGCATTTCATTGGTACAGTATAAATGCAGTCAAATGCAAAACCAGATTTAAAAGGTCCATTGGACTAACTAGGAACATTTTACTTAATGTTCAGTCGTTTTAATGATAGAAGAGGGGTCAATCCAATCAGCTCTCTGCTAACATTAAGATGTATCTAGTCAGCGGTCAGTGGTCTATACACACATACTTGCAGGTATGTGAATTGCTTTGTTACTGAGAAAACCGCCAGCTGGTAGTGTAAGTCAGTCCTACTGGCTCTGCATAACATTCAACAGGGACCTGTCTGAGATACATAGCTGTAGCAAAGCAGTGCCCTTAGATGGGATTAATGGGTTAAAGGGGGTAACTTTATTGTAACAGATTTGCTTTGGAGGAAATGAAGCGAACAAAATGAACTAAAATTTAATGGCCAAAATTAGTAGCAAATTAGATTCCTAATAGGATTAAAAACCTGTGTAGAGGTAATAGGAAAATGAGCATTTTTACAATTTTAAGTTCAATTAGTTTAAATCTAGATTAAAAACTAAAATAATACAGGTAGGCCACAGTGTCATTTATCAGCTTTCTCACATCCTACAGTTGAAGGTTGAAGAATTGTAATCAGTATCATTACCATGCTGTATTTATTATTCATTCACAGCTATACATGACTTTATTCTATGTCCAGACAGCCACCTTCACTTATTCATTTTAATTAAATTTAAGTTTAAAATACTTCAATTGACCTAAATCCTTGGGGACATTGCATTCTGTATCTATTTAGGTGTGGAAATTCCTTTCACGCACAAGAAATAATTTTTTGTGTTATTAGACTGCCACTTATTTAGATTTTTTAGAGATACAGCACTGAAACAGGCCCTTCGGCCCACCGAGTCTGTGCCGACCATCAACCACCCATTTATACTAATCCTACACTAATCCCATATTTCTACCACATCCTCACCTGTCCTTATATTCCCCTACCACCTACCTATACTAGGGGCAATTTATAATGGCCAATTTACCTATCAACCTGCAAGTCTTTTGGCTTATGCACCTTAATAGATTAAAAAAGGAGGAAATGATGAAAGATAACAATAAATACAAATTTAATAAGTGTGAAAACCTTTTGCCAGAGCAAATTTGGCCCTTGTTTTTGTCTAATGGGAAGAGGACAGTATAATGTTCTTGTTAATTCAGGGAACACCTTTGATATAGAAATGTTCTTTGACTCTGTTCTATTGCGTTCTGTCATAAATTCAGTTTTGTTAACATGCTTATGAGATGAAATACATTAAAATGAGAACTCTATCAATGGAGCATCATGTTCTTTGGAGTAGGTACATCTCTAATTGCCATCAAAGTCCGACGACAATTATTTCAGTCAGATCACAGAGTCTCATCCTAGTGATCTTGTAATATGTTACTTTGCTGGTTTTGAAGGTTGCATCATGATTCATATGCAAAAGATGCTAGAATCTGACAACATGACGGGCATTTGAAAGAGTAAAGGAGCCAAAAGTCCTTGGTCCCACTCCATTGACATAACTGCAGCACCAAATTGCCATTTGGAAGGGTGTTCCATGCTCCCTCCACCCTCCATCCACCTATAAATGCTGCCAGCCAAGCAAATCAATCTTATTTATCTGGTCAGGCACAGGAAATATTTCTAGGGTTGTCCTGGGTCCTCATTGGGCCCCACTTGTACCACTGAGCCAACCCACATAGCAACTCAGTGGCAGTGAGACTGGGCTTGAGGAAACAACTCAGCAAGGCAATTCCCTTTCCTTGATCCCCCTACTGCTGATGTCAAGGGCCATATTTGGGGAGGATAGAAGTCCGGTTTACCATGGGTATCTGCATGAATTGCAAGCGGCTTCTGAGCAGATCCAGCATTTCCCGTACCCAGCAGAATTCCTATATCCTGCACGCAATTTGCATCCATGATCTACCTTTAGGACTGAATATTTTCAGTCCAGATAGTTTCACATGAGATCCTGCATCTGCAACTGTCACTGTTAGGCCAATGAAAGTCCTTTACAGGACAGACCAAAACAAAAAGGGGTAAGAGGGGTGGGGGGGAAGAAGAGACAGAAGTCAAGATCTTATGAAGTCCACTTGTAGGATTCTGTAGCCAAGAGTTGCCACTCTAAGGGTATATGTGACAGCTTTCACCCAGTTCATCTGAGCCATTGAGGTAGAGGCTGAAGGCAAATCCCTACATATAAATATAATGCTCAGACCCAGGTTTAGTATTCCTAAGGGAGTTAGCTAAGTCTTGCATTTAGTGTCTTTTGTATGTCTATCTGAGGAAGTGTAGCTTAACCATTCTGTAATCAATTGAAACCTACTGTTGTTTAATTTTTACTTTTAGGAAGTTTGATTTGTAGCTTAAACTGATGTCACATGGTCTGATAAATGGTTTCAATTCAGTAAGCTAATTTCAATAATAAGAGTTTCTGTTTCAACCTGGGTAAACCATGCAAAGAAAGTTCTTTTTTAATCATTCATGGGATGTGGGCATCACTGGCTAAGACAGCATTTACTGCCCTTCCCTAATTGCCCTTGAGAAGGTGGTGGTGAGCTGCCTTCTTGAACCGCTGCAGTCCAGGTAGGTATACCCACAGTGCTGTTAGGAAGGGAGTTCCAGGATTTTGACCCAGCGACAGTGAAGGAACGGAGATATAGTTCCAAGTCAGGATGGTGTGTGACTTGGAGGGGAACTTGCAGGTGATGGTGTTCCCATGCATCTGCTGCCCTTGTCCTTCTAAGTGGTAGAGGTCGCCGGTTTGGAAGGTGTTGTCAAAGGAATCTTGGAGGGTTGCTGCAGTGCATCTTGTAGAAGGTACACACTGCTGTGACTGTGAGTCAGTGGTGAAGGGAGTGAATGTTTAAGGTGGTGAATGGGGTGCTTTGTCTTGGATAGTGTCGAGCTTCTTGAGTGTTGTTGGAGCTGCACCCATCCAAGCAAGGGGAGAGTACTCCATCACATGCCTGACTTTTGCCTTGTAGATGGTGGACAGGCATTGGGGAGACAGGAGGTGAGTTACTCGCTGCAGAATTCCCAGCCTATGACCTGCTCTTGTAGCCATAGTATTTATGTGGCTGGTCCAGTTCAGTTTCTTGTCAATGGTGACCTCCAGGATGTCGATAGTAAGGGATTCAGTGATAGTAATGCCATTGAACATCAAGCAGAGATGGTTAGATTCTCTCTTGTTTGAGATGGTCATTGCCTGGCACTTGTATGGAACAAATGTTACTCGCCACTTATCAGCCCAAGACTGGATGTTGTCCAGGTCTTGCTGCATCTGAACACAGGCTGCTTCAGTATCTGAAGAGTCACAAATGGTGCTGAACATTGTGCAATCATCAGCAGTGAGGGGACACAGTGAGAGTTTACATCTTCCTGAGTGAGACATTGCCAGAGTGAAGTCGGAAATTTGGTGCACGTGGGAATTTGGTGCAGAGGGGAAAGAGGGGCTCCTTTTCCTACCTTTGTTAGCCTCCAGCAGCTGGTGAGTCTTCTTCCTTTGACTCCAAGGTGCAACTTTCCATTACTTCAGCTGTGTGAATTATTAACTAATTGACTAATTAAAAAAATAAGGTTGTACAGAGATGGCAGGACCAGTGGTGTGCTGCAACTGCAGCATGTGGAATGCACCGCAATCCCGGACAACCATGTGTGCAGCTTGCACGACTTCAGCTCAGAATTGCTGAGCTGGAGACTGAGTTGCAGACATTGCAGTGCATAAGGGAGGGGGAGAGTTACTGGACATGTTGTTCCTGGAGGCAGTCACACCCCTTAGAGGAGGGAGAAGATTAGAGACGGCCAATAGTCAGTGACAGGAGGGTGTGACTGTAAATGAGGCAGGTAGAGGGAATCAGCATGTAGTGATGGAGCAGCCTCAGCCCCTGACCTTGTCCAACGGGTACGAGGTCCTTGCTACCTGTGTGGATGAAGAAAAGGACTACAAGGTGGATGAGCAGATTGACCATGACACCATGGTGGAAGATGCCATTCCAGTGAGGGGAGTGAAGGGGAATGTGGCAGTGATAGGAGACAGTATAGTAAAGGGGATAGATACTGTTAACTGCAGGCGCAACCAAGAATTCCGATGGCTGTGTTGCCCACCCGGTGCTAGGGTTAAGGACATCGCCTTGCGGATGGAGAGGAACCTGGAGTGGGGCGGGGGGGGGAGGATTCAGTTGTCGTAGCCCATAGTAACCAATGACATAGGAAGGACCAGAAATGATGTTCTGCTGAGGGAATTTGAGGAGTTCGGGTCCAAACTAAAATGCAGAACGTCAAAGGTAATCATTTCCAGATTGTTACCTGAGCCACGCGCAAATTGGCACAGCGTCAAGTAGATTAGAGAATGAAACGCGCGGCTCAAAGAATGCTGTGGGAAGAAGGGGTTTCGATTCTTGGGACATTGGCATCAGTACTCGGGAAGAGGGAGCTATTCCATTGGGATGGGCTTCGCTTGAACCGGGCTGGGACCAGTGACCTGGCCAATTGCATAACTAGGGCTGTGGACAGGGCTTTAAAATAACGGCGGGGGGAGGGGGGCGGGTGGAGAGGGTTTGGGTAAAGGGAAATTTAGAAATCCAAAGAGAGAGGTCAGGGCATTGGAGCAGGATAGTGATGTGGGTAAATGCCAACAGAATGAGACAGGAAGGAACAGAGAGTTAAACAAAACTTGTACATCAACAAATAAGGTAATTGTATGGAATTGAGGTAAAAAATGAAATTAAAGTTCCTTTATCTGAATGCACGAAACATCTGTAATAAGATAGATGAGCTAGTGGCACGAATAGAGGTAAATGATCTAGATCTAATTGCCATTACTGAGACATAATTACAAGGAGATCGAGGTTGGGAAATGAATATTCCAGGGTATACAATATTTCAGAGAGACAGACAGAATGGAAAAGGAGGAGGGGTAGCCTTGATAGTAAAGGATGACATAAGGACATTGATATGAAGGGATCTGGCCTGGGAAGATCATGAAGTAGAATCAGTTTGGGTGGAAATTAGGAATAGCAGGAGTCAGAAAACACTGGTGGGAGTAATTTATAGGCCCTCTAACAGTAGTTATGTTATTGCACAGACATTAAATGGGACATTATTGGAGCTTGTAACAAAATTAATGTATTAATTGTGAGGGACTTAAATCTGCATATAGACTGGGGCAATCAAATTGGCAACACTGGTCTAGAAGCTGAATTTGTGGAATGATTTTGTGGTAGTTTCTTGGAGCAATACATTGTGGAACCTATTAGGGATAAAGCTATCTTAGATCTCGTATTGTGTAATGAAACAGGGTTAATTAGCAAAGTTGTGGTAAACGATCCACTGGGAAATAGTGATCATAATACCACTGAAATTCATGTTAAGTTTGAAAGTGACACATTTCAATCACAAAGATGAATCTTAAACATAGACAAAGCCAATTACAATGGTATAAGGGGAGAACAGGCTAAGGTTAATTGGGTAAATAGACTAAAAGGTGTGGCAGTAAATGAACAGTGGGAAATATTTAAAGAAATGATTCAAAGGGTTCAACAAAAGTACATTCTGTTCAAAAACAAAACCTCATCAAGAAAGTCCCATCCGTGGGCTCACTCAGAAAGTTAAGGAGAGTATTAGACTAAAAGAAGAGGCTTACAATGTTGCAAAAAATAGTAGAAAGTCTGAGGATTGGGAGTATTTTAGAAACCAGCAAAGGGCCACCAAAAATTTGATAAAAAGGGAAAAAATAGAATACGAGAGTAAACTAGCCAGCAATATAAAAACAGATTGTAAGAGCTTTAGTAAGTACATAAAAAGGAAGAGAATAGCTAAAATAGACATTGGTCCCTTAGAGGCAGAGACAGGAGAAATCATCTTGGTAATAAGGAAATGGCAGAGGCATTGAACAAATATTTTGTGCCTGTCTTCCCAGTAGAAGACACAAGTTCCATACAAGAAATAGGTAACAAGAAATACAGTAACCTAGGGGCTAAAAAGAAGGAGGAAATTAAGTAAATTGATATCAGATGAGTAAAAGTATTGGAGAAACTTGAGGGACTAAAATCTGACAAGTCCCCGGGACCAGATGGCCTACATCCTAGGGTTTTAAGAGAAAGCTACAGAGATAGTGAATGCGCCGGCTATGATTTTCCAGAATTCCTTAGATTCAGGAATTGTCAGATTGGAAGTTTGTAAATGTTAGACTGCTTTTCAAAAAAGGAGTTAGAGAGAATACAGGGAACTACAGGCCAGTTAACCTAACATCAGTCGTTGTGAAGATGCTGGAAACTATTATTAAAGAAGTCTTAACAATACACTTTGAAAAGCATAGTATGATTAGAACAAGTCAGTATGGTTTTACAAAAGGGAAATCCTGTTTAACAAATTTATTAGAATTTTTTGAGGATGGAACGAGTAGGATAGATAAAGGGGAACCAATAGATGTAGTATACTTGGATTTCCAAAAGGCTTTCAATAAGGTGCCACATAAAAGATTAATAGGCAAGATAAAGGCGTATGGTGTTGAGGGTAATATATTAACATGGATAGAGGATTGGTTAACAGACAGGAAGCAGAGAGTGAGCATAAATGGGGCCTCAGTGAATAGTGGGGTGCTGCAAGGATCAGTGCTGGGGGCCTCATCTATTTACAGTCTATATTAATGACTTGGATGAAGAAACAGAGAGTAATGTGCCTAAGTTTGCTGATGATACAAAGTTCGATGGAAAGATAAGCTGTGGGGAGGATGTAGAGAGGCTGCAAAGATATATAGACAGGTTAAGTGAGTGGGCAACAAGATGGCAAATGGAGTATCATGTGGAGTGTGAAGGTGTTCACTTTGGTTGTAAAAATAGAAAAGCAGAATATTTTTAAAAGGTGTGAAACTGGTAAGTGTTGATGTTCAGAGAGACTTGGGGGTACTTGTACAAGGAACGCACAAAGTTAACATGCAGGTGCAGCAGGCTATTAGGAAGGCAAATGACATGTTGACCATTATTGCAGGGGATTGGAGTACAGGAATAAAGAAGTCTTACTAAAATTGTACAGGGCATTGGTGAAACTGCACCTGGAGTACTGGGCTGAATCTTCAGTGCCCGCTGCCGAGTTCGACGGTGGGCAAAAAAAAGGCAGCCCGCCCGCATCGGCCACATGTCACGGAGCTGCCGCAATCTTCCGTGTGGCGGCTCATTTGAATGGCCGGGGCAAGACGCACCCACCATCGCCCCATCCCAGAGGGGCGACCTGTCCGTCCCCGGCAATGGCATCAGCTACCTGTGCACAGGCGCTGATGCCATTTTTAAAGGGCTGTCAGCCCTACTGGCACATTTAAATATTTAAAGACAAAGTGATTTTTAAAAAATTAAATACACGTATTTTCCCCTCTCTCCCCCCCAATAACCATAAAATTATTAATTTTCCCTTCCCCCAAAACACATACCTGTACAATCTGACTCTTCCCCCCCCACCCCGACAAACCTTAACCTCCAACCCTTCCCACCATCCCCTACACCAGTAATGTTACTTTGACCCTGTTTCCCCTGCACCCCCCCCCCCCCACCCACGCACTGATGAACTTACCTTCTCCCACTCCCCACCAGTGTGGCACCTCAATTCCCCAACGGGTATCCGAAGGCGCAGGGGTGCCTGCCACCAGGCCAAAGATCGGAGTAGGACTGAAGGTGGCAGGGTAAGTATATTTAATTCATTCATTTTAATTTATTTAAATATTTAAATGGCGGACCCATCGCTGAGCAGTGGGGGGGGTGGCAGCCACGAGGCCTCACCGCCGCTGGCAATATCGGACTGGGCCCTCCTAGCGCAAGGTGCATGCCAGTCCTCTCCCAGAGGCATCTTCGGGCCCCCACTGCCATGGACCCTGACGCCTGGGGCAGAACTAGATCCGCCCACTGTATGCAGTTTTGGTCTCCACATTTAAGAAAGATATACTTGCACTGGAAGCGGTGCAGCGAAGATTTACTAAATTGGTCCCTGCGATGAGGGGGTTCTCCTATGATGAGAGGCTGAGCAAATTGGGCCTATATTCTCTGGAGTTTAGAAGAATGAGAGGCAATCTATTTGAGACATACAAGGTTCTGAAAGGGCTCGATAGGGTAGAAGCTGAGATATTGTTTCCATTGGTCGGGGAATCTAGAACACGGGGGCACAGTCTCAGGATAAGAGGCCGATCATTCTTGTCAGAGATGAGGAGAAATTACTATACTCAAAGAGTTGTGAATCTTCGCAATTCTCTATCCCAGAGGGTTGTGGATGCTCCATTGTTGAATACATTTAAGGCTGGGATAGACAGACTTTCGGTCTCGCAGGGTATCAAGGGATATAGGGAGTGAGCAGGAAAGTGGAGTTGAAGCCCAAGATCAGCCATGATCATATTGAATGGTGGAGCAGGCTCGATGGGCCACATGATCTACTTCTGCTCCTATTTCTTGTGTTCTTGTAAACATCCCCACTTTTGACTTTATGATGGAGGGAAGGTGGATGATGGATGAAGCAGCTGAAGATGGTCAGGCCTAGGACACTACCCTGAGGAACTCCTGCAGTGATGTCCTGGGACTGAGATGATTGACCGCCAATAACCACAACTATCTTCCTTTGTGCAAGGTATGACTCCAACTAGTGGGGAGTTTTCCCCCTGATTCCCATTGGACTGGATTTTAAAGCCTCTCCGATGCCGGGAATGGTCTGGGTTAGATTTGTCCCTTTTTTTGTGGACAGGACATATCTGGGCAATTTTCCACATTGCCAGGTAGATGCCAGTATTGTAGCTGTACTGGAACAGCTTGGCTATGAGCTGTGCATAAGGCTTGTGCAAGTTTGTGCATTAAGCTGGTTGACAGGGAGAAGGGATTCACTTGCAGGAATGGTCTTTGGTGCTGAGAATAAGACACACATCTGAGGAATCTCTAAAAATGACACTGTTTCCAAATGGAAATAAAGTACATCCAGGCAATCACTACATATGCATGCACATCCTGGACCGATACTGGATTAACTCTGAACCAAGTGTAATAAACAAAGTTTATTTTCTTAATACTTACAACCAAACATAATCGCATTTAGCTATATGGCCTCCTTCTGTACTGATTCTATGATTCTACATATTTCGCCCCAAGCATATAAGAACTGTTAGCACTGAAAAACTGAGCATTCCTATCTCAATGATAATTGTCCAACTGCATATTCAGCGATGGTATTATCTTGGAAAGATGTAAAATAGAAAAATGGGAGCATTATGCAAATAACATATATACCAGTAAATCCAATGATCCCAGTGGGGAGCTATGGTTGAAGGGAATACTGGTTAGAGATAGAACAGCAAACTACAGTGCCAATATTCTCACCTGCACTATGCTTGAATATAGTTCCCTGATGTAATTACCCCATAGTGCTATAGAAAGTGAAAAGATCCTTTGGCTAAAATGCCAAAAATACCAAATGAATGCGAATGTGAAAACACTTGAAATTTTATTTTGAGATCAAATAACATTTGACTGTCGTCTCAATATCAAGTTCCAGCCACAACGTGTATAGTTATTGATTTACAGAACCATCAATCAATAAACTCTTCAGACTTCACGAATTAGGTAGAGCAGCTCTGAGTTCGACTGACTATCCAAAGTTTGATTCCACATGTAAATTTTAGAAGGAATGCATGGAATCATTACACAAATAGTGCTCCATTGCTAATATTGAGCAGGTCCCAGGCTTACCTGTTCCTACGCAGGAATCAATCCTTGCTCCCATTTCACATCAGCCTAGTGGCACAAATGAATTTCTATAACTTAATGCTGAGGTGGTCATTCATATGAAATGCCCATTGGCCTTGATCATTCATTACTTCTTTTTGACCAGTGAATTATTTTTGGAGTATACTGACTTATATAGGCAAATGTTGCAGTTTTAACCATGACAACTTGTTTCATTCTAAAATAAAGTTTAAAAAGACTGATAGTCATCCTAACTCTAGAAAACATGTCAAAGTATTTCTCCTATAATGTGCTTTATATTATAATTTGCTTGACGTTCCCATTTTTGAAGTATGATGGTTTTTAGGCAGACAAACATGGTAGCCATTTTGTACACATCAAGATCCTATTAACTGCACTGAAACAATTGAGCAGTTAATCTGATTTTTGGTGATGTTGTTTGTGGGACGTTGTTCAAGACACTGAGAGAAATTCCCACTTTTGTTAAAATCTTATCACAGTATCATTAACAACCACTCAAAATGAAATGTGAAAAAAATGAAATTAGAGGTAAAAATTATCATTTACTGTCAGTGACTTGATAATTTGAATTGTGCACTTTTTTCAAAACATCAGGAGTGCATCTTAATAAATAGCAGGCACTTTCTGGGCTATGAGCAAAAATTCATGGACTGCCCCACCTGCCATTTTCCAAGATGTGCTCCCTGTGACTGTCATTGCCTGCTGAAAATTCTAAATCATAGAGGCACCTTCTAATGTTTTATTTTACATCCTTTTTCAGAAACTTGATACTAACTTGAATGAAACCTAAATAAGAAGTAATTATGTAAAATGAATGTACAAGTTATGGATGAATAAAAGCTGAATTGCAATTATAGAGGAAAGTGAGATAGACCATATCAGAGTGAAATATCTCCAATTAGATGCATTAGAATTCATGTATTCAGTTGTGAGTGGCTTTATTCCCTAAACAAACAGATAGCATTGTTTATCCATTTTAATTAAATCTAAAATATCATGAATGGCCCACAAGTCAAGGCTGAACTAAAATATATAATACTGAACAAGATAACAAAATGACTTTCACACATAGAAAATGAGTTATGTCTGTGTTATTGGAATAATATTTCAGAATTGTAAATTAATTTTGAAAACTATGCTTTAAAAATTGTATTAATTAAAAAGAAGAAACTTGAAAAGGGAGAAAAAAGGAACTTAACATGTGGTAATACATGTCAACCTTTTGTTATGGCGGTATGCTTTCTTTTGGACCCTAATGAGGAAAATGGAAGAATTATCAAGCATTGTCTGATTTAATTAAAGAGAAAGTCAGTGATGAATTCTCCATTAATTACAGCCAATGCTTTAATTCTAATTTAGAACCCAGCAGTGGAAATGTATAAAAATACTATTTTTCTAGGTGCTTTATGATGCATAATAGACAGATTTCAACATCTCCAAAGGAAATTCAGTATTGACAGCTGGGTCTTGAATATCGGGTCGTGATTACACAGAAATCTCCGAAGTATCTAATCATCAATGTCAGCTCTGGAAAAGACACTGAAGAGATATAATATAGATGGCTATGAACAGTTCTAGTCCCATTTCAGAAAGCACAGCAATATCTTTTGGAACCATGAGCAAGGTTAGGAGATTAGAAAAACTTTTTTCCTTAGACGGCTACTCATGTGGCAATTACTCCAAGGAAAGTAAATGATTCAGGGTCATTTGAGAAAGTTAAAAGGAAGCTGCTTGATTAGTTGTGAAAAGGAATAAAGGTTATAGAGAATGGGATGGATTTTCCCACCGGGCATGGGAAACAAGAGTCGGGACTGTTTCCGGGTCCCAAACCCACCTCCCAGGAGAAAAGGTCGCTCTTAGAGATTTTCACAATGGTACCCCCTTAATTGGCATGGAGACAGGCTCCCTGTCCAATTAAAGGTATTGAGCAGGCTCTTGAAGCTGAAGGGCTAATCAGAGGACTTCCAGCTTGAGAGCAGCAGCAGGCAGCAATGAATAGTAAGTAACTGAGAGGGTGCTTCAACATGGAGGTGCCTTCTCAACTATATTCAAAGTTTAAATAAAAAACAAATACAGCAGCTAGGCCAGTACTGTGGGGCACGGGCCGGGTGAGAGGGTGCGGCAAGGAATTCCTCTACAGGGCAGCCTTTGGCTGCAACCACACCCCGGCAGCAGGGAGGGCCTATAGTCCTGTCTAGTTTGCTGGATCTCCAGCCTGCCACTGGGTGCCCACCACTTGGCAGTTAAACTGCTCCCTGTCAGGTCGGGAAACTGGAGGCCAACTGGAAAATCCCAGTCGGCCTCTTTGCTTCACAAGGCTATTAGTCAGCCTAATTGGCTACCTGCCTCATGGAGGCAGGTCGCCCTTTCAGCCCTGAACACGCCTCGGCAAAAATGGATAGCACAGGGAATGGCCCTCGGAGGGGCCCGAAAATTCTGCCCAACTTTTTAAAATTCATTCCTGGGGTATGGGCATCGCCAGCATGGTCAGTATTTATAGCTCATTCTTAGTTGCCCTGGAGAAGTTGGGGAAGGTTGCCTTCTTGAACTGCTGCAGTCCATGTGGTGAAGGTACTCCCACAGTGCTGTAAGATAGGGAGCTCCAGGATTTTGACCCAGCAACAATGAAGGAACAGCGGGCGATATATATCCAAGTTGGAATGGTATGTGAGTTGGAGGGGAATGTGTTCCCACACGCCTACTGCCCCTTGTGGAAAATGCCTGCAGGTAATAAATGGGGTAGAATCCTGGAGGAAACTGTTTCTTCCAAATTCCGGCCACTGCCACAGACTGGATTATTGGAGTCTGGGAAATCACTGGTAAAATCTATCCAAACAAAAGTATTGAGAACGTTTATCACACTTCACTGGACCAATTTTCAAATTTCAACTAATAGGGACATTAAGTTGGCAGAGTGGTTCGTCCACCCACTCATAGTCAGCACCAGGAGGCCCGACCGTAGTCAGGTTTGATCATTTGAATAGAGCCAGCGACCTACAGGCCGCTTATGGGAGAACAAGAGACCATACAGTTTCCACGCTGATCTAATAGTCAGGTCAGGCCTGGGAGTTGGGGTTGGGAGGGTGTGTGGTGGCAGGGCCAATCCAGAAAAGGAGTGCGAGCACAAACCAGCAGTGGATAAAAGTATTTTTGTAGCCCCACGTAAATAAAGAAAAAGAAGGCTTGGGGTCCTGTTATGAAGCTGCCCCTTCACTGGTTAGGCCATTCACTGTCAGTACAAATGGGTCACTTATACTTCAAAATTGCATTTGAGATCCTACAGTGGGGTAGAATCCTGACTTACATATTTATGCAGCCTTCCACCTGAAACAGACAGATGTACAGTGTAGTCATTTAAAGGTAGGCCTTGTGCGTTCATGGGGTGGCCAAGATTGTTTCAACTTTGCCCCAATTCATTAATCCTCTGACGGATGCCTATTTTTCAGGCAAGGAATGAACAGGTGGCAGTTGAAAATTGTCCCCACCTCCTGCATGTCACACTTTAAAGTATCAAAAATATTTAAAAAGCAATCATTTCATGTTTTCAGAAATTTTCAAATAACTTCCAATCTGTAAAGTTTTTTAATAACCAACAGTAAAAGTCTAGTGAAGAATAATTATCTGAAAAAGTTGGCTACAGCATCAGGGGATTTAAATATGAGAGAAGGCTGTGGGGCTCATTAGCCTGTAAAGGTGACTGAGCAGTAACTTTAGTGAAGTATAACTGGTATGGAACTGTATTAAAAAAATAAAACATATTGAAATCCCTGTGGCACTAGTTCAAGATAAACCATAATGTTAGAACAAGGTGACATAGGCTCAACTGGTGTCAGGAAGAGTTTCTACATATAATGAATAAGCAACATGTGAAACAGATTTTTAGATAGTGGAGGCAAAAACCATTGAGTCGTTCAATAGTCAGATGAATGCTGAGATGGGGAATTGTAGGATTTTCTTTTTGAGAAATAAGCCAAGACTGTCTTTATGGGATTCCCATTTGATTGGAAGATAGGGAATATTAGAAAAAAAACTTGCATTTATAGAGGACTTTCAACATTCTTGATCATCTCAAACACTTCACAGCTGATGAATCACTTTTTGATTTTTGTTACTGTTGTTATTGAAGAGATGTGTGACAGTCAAATGATGCATAACAAGGTCTCAAAAACATTAATGAGATGATTATAAATAAGGTTCTGAGAGGTCTTGACAGGGTGGATGTGGAAAGGATGTTTCCACTTGTGGGAGAACCTAGAACTAGGGGGTCACTGTTTAAAAATAAGGGGTCGCCCATTTAAGACAGAGTTGAGAAGAAAATATTTTGTATCTGAGGGTCGTGAGTCTTTGGAATTCTCTTCTTCAAAAGACGGTGGAAGCAGAGTCTTTGAATATTTTTAAGGCAGAGGTAGATAGATTCTTAATAAAGCAAGGTGTTGAAAGCTTATTGGGGGTAGGCAGGAATGTGGAGTTGAGGTTCCAATCAGATCAGCCATGATCTTATTGAATGGCGGAGCAAGCTTGAGGGGCCGAGTGGACTACTCCTGCTCCTAATCCGTATTTTTGTATGTTTGTATTAGTCAGGAAGTCAGGATACTGAGAGAACCCTCAGCTCTTCTTCTGTGTCTTGGGATGTTTTGCATCTAACTGATTAGACAGGGCTTTATATCTCATCTGAAAGATGCCATCTTCAATAATGCAACACTCCCTCAGTAATGCACTGTAGTCTCAGCCTAGATTATGAAATGGGACATGAAGCCAAAGCCTTCTGGCCCACAGGGAGAGTGCTACTGCTGAGCCAGGCTGGCATCCAGGAAGCAATAGAGTGGATGAGTCAAACAGGCTTGTCTCATACCTAAACCTTTATACTGTTATATTCTTATATATGGAGACATTGAGCAAATATTACATTATTAAGTTGTTGTCCACTGTAGCACCTTTAAATCTCCTGCCTCTGATAGAAGCCTTTTCATCTAGACATAGTATCATTAAGCAGTGCAATGGGAAGGAACGGGCCCTTCGCCTCCTGCCACAATTCTATGGGCACCCCCACCTCCTAGCCTGTCTCTAGCGAGGCCCATTAAATCCAGCCCACTATTCCAGATGTGGTCTCACCAAAGCCCTGTAACAATTGTAGCAAGACTTCTTCATTCTTGTACTCCAATCCCCTTGCAATAAAGGCCAACATGCCATTTGCCTTCCTAATTGCTTGCTGTACCTAAATGCTAACTTTTTGTGTTTCTTGTACAAGCACACCCAAATATCTCTGAACTTCAACATTTACAAGTTTCACACCTTTTAAAAATTATTCTGTCCTATTCTTATGACAAAATTGAATAAGCTCACACTTCCCCACATTATACTCCACCTTGTTGCCCACTCACTTAACCTGTCTATATCACTTTTCAGCTTCTCTGTGTCCTCCACTGCTTGCATTTTCACCTACCTTTGTATCATCAGGAAAGTTAGATACATTACTCTCTGTCTCTTCATCTAAGTCATTATTATAGATTGTAAATAGCTGAGGTCCCAGCACTGATCCTTGTGGCACTCCACTAGTCACAGCCTGCCAACTTGAAAATTCCCCATTTATGCCTCCTCTTTGCTTCCAGTCTGTTAACCAATCCTCTATCAATGTTAATATATTACCCCCTAACTGCATGAGCCCTTATCTTGCCTATTAACCTTTTGCATGGCACCTTATTGAATGCCTTTTGGAAATCCAGGTATACAACATCTACTGATTCCCCTTTATCTACCCTACTAGTTAGATCCTCAAAAAACTCTAATAAATTTGTCAAACACGATTTTCCTTTTGTAAAACCGTGTTGACTTTGCCTGATCATACTATAATTTTCTAAGTGCATCATTAAGACTTCCTTAATAATAGATTCCATCACTTTTCTGATGACTTTCCTGGCTAACTGGCCTGGAGTTCCCTGACTTTTCTCTCCCCCTTTCTTGAATAGAGGTGTTACTTTTGCTCATTTCTGATCTGCTGGGAGTGTTCCAAAATCCAGGGAATTTTGGAAAATCATAGCCAGTGCATCCACTATCTCTGCAGCTATCTCATTTTGAACCCTAATATGTAGGCCTTAAGTTTCTCCAATGCTTTTTCTGTACTGATGTTAATTACCTTAATTTACCCACTCTTTTTAGCCCCTACATTACCCTCTATTTCTGGTATGCAACTTGTGTCTATATTGTGAAGACAGACACAAAATATTTGTTCAACATCTCTGCCATTTCCTCATTCCCCATAATAATTTCTCCTGTCTCTGCTTCTAAGGGACCAATTTTTATTTTTGCTACTCTCTTCCTTTTTATATACTTGTAAAAGCTCTTACAATTTGTTTTAATAGTCGTAGCTAGTTTACTCTCATATTCAAATTTTTCCCTTTTTATCAACTTTGCTGGTTTCTAAAACACTCCCAATCCTCAGACTTGCTACTATTCTTTGCAACATTATAAGCCTCTTGTTTTAATCTAATACTATCCTTAACTTACTGAGTAAGCCACAGATGGATCTTTCTTACTGATTTTTTATTTTTCAATGGAATGTATTTTTGTTGAATATTTTGAATTGTTGCTTTAAATGTTTCCTACTGTTTATTTTCTGCCATTCCTTTTAGTCTACTTACCCAATCAACCTCAGCCAGCTCTCTCCTTATACCTATGTAATCGGCTTTGTTTAAGTTTAAGATTATTGTTTGTGATTGGAGTATGTCACTTTCAAACTTAACATGTAATTCAATTGTATTATGATCACTACTACCCAGTGGACCTTTTACGATGAGATTACTGATTAACCCTGCCCGATTACAAAATACCAGATCTAAAATAGCTTTATCCCTAGTTGGTTCCATAATGTATTGCTCCAGGAAACTTATGTCATCCTTTACTATTAGGGCTAACCCTCCTCCTTTATTATTCTGTCTGGCATTTCAAAATATTTTGTACCCTGGAATATTTATTTCCCAACCTTGGTCAACTTGTAACCATGTCTCTGTTATTGCGGTTAGATCTATATCAATTATTACTAGTTGTGCCATTAGTTCATTTACCTTATTGCAGATGCTTCATGCATTCAGATAAAGAATCTTTAATTTCACTTTTTTACTGCTATTTCCTGTATGGACCTTACTCACTGATGAACAATTACTGTTAAACGTTCTCTCCCTTCTTGTCTCACACTGCTTGCCTTTACCCATATCGCAAGACTGCTCCACTGTCTCAACTTTTCTCTTTGGTTTTCTAAATCTCCTTTCACTCGAACCCGCCCCTGCATCTGTTAGTTAAAAGAACTATCCACAACCATGAGGGAACTGGCCATGGTGAGATGGGCATTCATGGTGGAGATGGTGATTAGAGAGGACAATGCACTCATTAAGGAGGAGCCCATTGCACTCAACCCCTCCGACTGCATATGAAACACTGCTGTCCAAGGTCAGCTCTCATGATTTCTTCTTGTGTCTCCCACAGGTGCAGCCATCGAGCCAAGGAGACCATCTCCCTCACCATCACCAGGCCAAGAACAACAGCAGAGCTCCGAAGAAGCACCATCGCACATTACAAGCACACCATCCACAACCGCATATACAGTTAGCTCGGTGGGTCCTCGCACACAGTTAGATAGGGTGACACTGGGTGAAGAGCATGGCGCGAGTATGGAGGAGAAGGTACCAGAAGCAGAGGCAGCTTTGGTCAGTCCCCCTCAGAGGAGGGAGGACACACACAGTCCTGTTCAGCTGGGCACAGAGTCAGGGCCTCAGGAGTCATTGGAAAGGAGGCTCAATCTAGACCAGCAAAAGCAGATGTGCCCCCACATGTCAGAGTTCCCTGAGGCAGCACAAGGTCATGAGCTGAGAATGGAGGATGCCATCCAGCTCATGTGTGCAACAACAGCTCAGGGCTTTGAGCGCATGAGCTCCTTCATTAAGAGAGCGGTCAACCTCATTGAGAGCCGTATGCAACAGCACTTGGAGTGCAGGCAGGAACTATGCACTGACATACACAGGATGCATGCCACACTATGTAGCCTGGACCAGTCAGTGCCAGTGGTGGCACACAGATGTTTGAAGGGAATGCCAGTTGCACCCCAGCTGGTGCTCCTCTCCAGCCATCCTGAGCGGCAGCCAAGGGATGAGGATGTCACCGAAGAGGATGATGGTGTCATCACTCATGAGGCGCCTTCATCATCTTCAGCCTCCTTGGCCCATTTGACAGAGGGAGCATCAGAGGCTGCCCCTGCAATAATTCAGATGCAGCAGCCTCTGGAGATGCCCCCATGGGCACCTCCATGATGAGGACAACTGCCACGTGCCTTTTAGCCACAAGCTGAGGCAAGTGAACAGGACGCCTCCACTTCCTCTGAAGCCACATGGGGAGCACTGCATAGAAGTTGCTGAGTGCAGAGGCCACCGTGTTGCACAGAGCACTGAGTGAGCCACTGGGGTATCCTCTTCCTGTAACTGTGCACTGTTTTCCTTTATGAGCACCATGTATAAAGGACACTTGAGGCCAGTTGTGTGAGCCTACTTTTATGAATGGTGGGACAAGAAAAGAGGTATGAAATGGAGACGGAGAGCAAAGGTTCCTCAACGGTGATGGTGAAACCTCTGGGCAAATGTGCATCCTTCATTGGCAGTAACAGTTTATATGTTCCAGGCTGTGTCCTCAATGAAAGTGTTAGCACAGGCACCTCAGAGTTAGTTCCATAACATGCCTTTTATCCTGGGTCAGAGGGGCTCATTTGAAACGTACCTGAATCAGATGACATTTATGACATCCTCACAACATCTTCACCTTGGTGTTTTGCATCCTCCCCCACCATCTTCTTTTCCTTCACCTCTTCCTCCAAAGGACTATGTCCTCCCAGGGCTTCACAATGCCTCAAGGTCCACACCTCTCTGGAGGACCATGGAGTGTGCAGCAGACCACCACAATGAGTGAGACTATCGCAGGTATGTATTGTAGGGTGGCATCTGACTGGTGCAGGCATCAGAACCGTATCGTCAGAAGTCCGATGGCCTGCTCAATGGTGGTTCTAGTGAGCAGATGGTTTTGGTTGTTTTGCCTCTGTGCCTCTGTCAGGGCCTCGCGTAGAGGGGTGAATAGTTATTCCTTCAAGGGATATCCCTTGTCCCCTAGGATCCATCCACGCATTTTGGGGTTGGAGTGAAGAGCTGCTGCAGCTTCGACAGCTGGAGGATGAAGGAGTCATGGCAGCTGCCAGGAAAGTGAGCACAAATATGGAGGAAACTCTTGTATGGTCGCAGACCAGCTGAACATTGAGCGAGTGGAAGCCCTGCCATTGGTGAATCTGACTGACCAATCACTAGATGCCTTGATGGCCAGATAGGAGCAATCGATGATTCCCTACACCTGGGGGAATCCAGCGATGGTGATGAAATCCAATGCCCCTATGAGGCCCCATCTGTCTAGAATTGAATCTCCTGTCCAGCTCTGGCAAATATGGCATCAGTGACCTGCGAGATGCAGTGGTGTGCAGCTGTTTGAGAGATGCCACCAAGGTCCACAGTCAATCCTTGGAAGAAGCCAAAAGCTTAGACTTTCAAGGCCACAATGACTTTGACAGCTACTGGCAGGGCACAGCGACCACTGTCATCTGTGACAAGGGCACAGATGTCTGTAATGCTCTCCACAAACTCCCCCATCCTCAATGATGGGTGAGCCCAGCATGTCAAAGCAAAAAAAACCACTGAAACATTGCAACCATCTTCAGCCAGAAGTGCTGAGTGAATGATCCATCTAGGCCTCCTCCTGAAGTTCCCAGCATCATAGATGCCAGTCCAGCCAATTCAATTCACTTCATGTGATATCAAGAAATGGCTAAAGGCACTGAATATAGCAAAGGATATGGGCCCCGACAGCATCCCAGCTGTAGTACCGAAGACTTGTGCTCCAGAACCAGCCGTGCCCCTAGCCAAGCTGGTCCAGTACAGCTGCAATGCTGGAATCTACTCGACAATATGGAAAATTGCCAAGGTATGGCCTGTCCAGAAAAGCAGGGCAAATCCAATCTGGCCAATTACTACCCTTTCAGTCTATTCTCAATCATCAGCAAAGTGATGGAAGGTGTCATAGACAGTTCTATTTGCCAGTCCTTACTCAGCAATAAGCTCCTCGCCGATGCTCAGATTGGGTTCCACCAGGGCCATTCAGCTCCTGACCTCATTACAACCCCCTTTATCCAAGCATGGGCAGAAGAGATGAATGCCAGAGGTGAGGTGAGAGTGAATGCCCTTGACATCAAGGCAATATTTGACTGAGTGTGGCATCAAGGAGCCATGGCAAAGTTGAAGTCAATGGGAATCAGGAGGAAAACTCTCCACTGGTTGGAGTCATGCATAGCACAAAGGAAGATGGTTGTGGTTGTTGGAGGCCAGTCATCTCAGCCCCTGGATATTACTGCAGGAGTTCCTCAGGGTAGTGTCCTAGGCCCAACCATCGTTAGTTGCTTCATCAATGACCTTCTTTCCAACATTACGTCAGAAGTGGGAATATTCACTGATGAATATTCCGTACCATTTGAGACTCCTCAGATACTGAAGTAGTCTGTGCCTGCAAGCAGCAAGACCTGAACAACTTTCAGGCTTGGGCTGATAAATGGCAAATACCATGCACAATCCTAAAGTGCCAGGCAATGACCTTCTCTAACAATTGAAAATCTAACCATCTCCCCTTGATGTTCAATGGCATTATCATTGCTGAATCCTCCGTCATCAACATGCTGAGGGTTACTGCTAACCAAACTTAACTGGACCAGCCTTATATATACAGTGGCTACAAGAGCATGTCAGGAGCTTGGAATTTTGCAGCGGGTAACTCACCTCCTCATTCCCCAAAGACTGTCCACCATCTACAAGGCACAAGTCAGCAGTGTGATGGAATACTCTCCAATTGCATGGATGAGGGCAGCTCCAACAACACTCAGGGACCATCCAGGACAAAGCAGCCCGTTTGATTGGCATCCCATCCACCACCTTAAACATTCACTCCCTCCACCACCAGCCCACCGTGGCTGCAGTGTGTACCATCGACAAGATGCACTGCAGCAACTCGCCAAGCCTCCTTCAGCAGCACCTTCCAAACATGCGACCTCCACACCTAGAAGGACAAGGGCAGCAGATGCACGGGAACATCACCACATGCAAGTTCCCCTCCAAGCTGCACACCATCCTGACTTGGAACTATATTGCCGTTCCTTCACTGTCACTGGATCAAAATCCTGGAACTCCCTCCCTAACAGCACTGTGGGTACATATACACCACATGGACTGCAGCAGTTCAAGACGGCATCTCACCACCATCTTCTCAAAGGCTGTTAGGGATAGGCAACAAATGTTGGCTTTGCCAGCAATGCTGACATCCCAAGCACAAATAAAGAAAGAAATATCTGCCTGGAGAGTCGCAGTGTCCTGCGGCACTGGTTCTCAGTCATCTCCAGGTAGCTCTGTCTTTGCCCATAGATCCTATGCTGAGGATATGGCCTCCACTGGTTCTTGCCCCTCATCCCTCTCCCCCACCCTCCTGATGCCCAGGGCTGCGCTCTTCCTGTGGCAGGTGTTGCTCCTCATTGCCACTGGGCCCAAAATCTGACAGCCTTACCCCCATTGCCAGTTGCAGCCTTTCTTGTGCTCAGGTACCCCCCCCCCCCCCCCACCACTCCAATTGTGTTTGGCAGCCATGCCCCCTCCACATGTCCCGCAATGCCAGGTGACTGACAAACCCTGCACGGCCCAAGTGCTTACCACCGACTCTCCCCGCCACCTACACTGAGCTGATGGCACCTATCTCCCAATGGTGAGACCCCCTCTGCAGCCTTTTATGGGGCCTGTGATGGAAACCACACCTGCCAAAATGAGACATATTAATTTTGTCATATGGAACATTATTTTTGAACTGTTACTGGACTGGAAATAATTTGTTTAAAAAGACCACAACAGTGGCTGAAAACATGGCTGTACATTTGCATTCTAAAAGACAGTTGCATGAAGAAGACAATGGGAGTACTCCCTGATTCAAATAGCCAGATGGATTTTATCCATAGTGATGATCAAGAGAGATTGAGAGTCATGAAGCCAGCATCCCACCACCCCGCCCCCCCCCCCCCCCCCAACTGAGAGTGTCTGGTGAGTTTGAAGGAATCCACAAATCTGGCTGCTGTAAATAAGGAGCTAGTCTCCTGACTAACCTGCTGGCCAACCTGGAGTTAATTGAACTGTGCTCACAGAACAGTTTTAAAAGAAACTACAAGTGAACTACAAGAAGAGAGGATCTTGCTCTCTCTCCCTCTCTCTCACACAAAATTCCAGGGACCCACGGAAGTAATTTAAGCCCAAGACAAAAGACCAGCGATATAAGCTTGAAAGTATACACTGGGCCCCAACGAGAACTGCAAGCCTTAACTTCAATCAAAGACTTTACATCCAATCCAAAACCAGTAACTGAACTCCAGCTATTACTTCAAACCTTTCCCCTTCTTTCTCCTCCTCTGTCTCTATTTGCGTGTGTGTTTATCGTGTATGCATACTAGCATGGTCACATTGTGTATTTTTAGCAGTTTGAACTGAATTAGAGTTTTAAGGTTGATAAACTTATACCTTGTTTAAATCTGAGAAAACCTGTCTGGTTGATTTCTTTGTCATTACAATTAGAGAGCAGTGAGCAAGGACTCACTGAGAGGGAAGCTAAAACACGCTGTTTTAAAAGTTAAACCCTGGAAAGTCCAAACCAGGAAAAGGCTGAGAGGGGGAGCCCTAAACCCCTCTTAATGATCTCGCAATGAGATTTTTAACCATCTTAATTGGCCTTCATAATGGATCAGGCAGGATCGCATGGCTGACCTCCCCCACCCTGGTGAAACTAGCCAGCGCTGGGAACAGTGTCAGGAAACCAGCATGGCAGCTGGCACCAGTGTTTTTGACCCCCGCCCAGGGGCCCTGAAAATTCAGCCCAGTGTGTTTAAGAACTGACAAAGGATAAGGCCATACGAGATTCATTGATGAGTAACAAAGTGTAATCAAAAAATCTAAGGGAATGTTGGTCATTGTCACAAGATGGTTCAAGTATAAAAGGGAAGAATTTATGCTTCAGTTGTACAGAGCCTTGGTCAGATCCCAATTGGAGTACAGCATTCAGTTCTGGGCACAACACCTCAGGGAGGATATATTGGCCTTGGAAGGTATATAGTACAGACATATCCGAATGATACTGGGGCTTGTAGGGTTAAACTATGAAGAGAGTTTGCCTAAACTTGGGTTGTATTCCCTTGAGTTTAGAAGGTTGAGGGCTGATATAATTGAGGTTTTCAAAAGGATCCCATGCGGTAGAATACAGCAAAGCTGTTTCCTGTGGTGGGGGGAATCTAGAACAAGGGAACACAATTCTAAAATTAGCATTAGGTCATTCCGAATGAAACCAAGAAGCACTTTTTAATACAAAATATAATGGAAATCTGGAATTCTCTCCCCCACAAGGCTGTGGATGCTGACGGTCAATTGAAATTTTCAAGACTGAGATTGGCAGATTTTTATTAGGTGAGGGCATGGATCAAAGGCTCGTAAATGGAAGTGAGATACAGATCAGATAATTGATCGTGGGGCTGAATGACCTACTCCTGTTCCTATGTTCCGAGTCAGCAGCAAGACGAAAAAAGTCAAATAAATAAAGTGTATTTTTTTTAAATGATATGCAGATTATCAAGCAGTTTCAGACAGAAACTGTCAGCTGAGCAATAGCTGAACATGGAAAAAAAAACATTGTACCAGAATGTGAAAAATGGTGACTACACTGTTAAAGGTTGAGACGGAAATGTGAGGATTCCCTCTACTGGTGATAGAAGGAATAAAGTTTAACAGGAATGAATCTTTACCTAAATAGCATTCCCTGCTAAGGTAATGGGCTATTATTGTATGAGAATAATTCAGCTCTGAGCTGATGCCTTCTCTGCAACCTCAAGCACACCAATGGGAATAATGTTCTATCGAACCAATTGAGCTTAACAGTGAAATTTCACAAAATACGGTTCACCATTGGATCAACCTGATTAATGTTTCCTACAGAATAACATTTTTATTTCAAAGGCTAGTTACACTACATACTGCAGTTTGAGTTCAGCATGGAAGCAAAACTGAGCATTGAACTGCAGATAATAAGGTCTCTGGAAGCACTTTTAGGCATGAGATGATAAATAGAGCAGATCGTCTCATACCGATTGAACTTCACTACGAATGCAGTAAAAGCAAAGTTCCAAAAATTTCTAAGCCTACCTGGAAAGTATTCTGGTCAGCACCTGACTGCGGGAATCTGCCCTGGGACATATGAATCATTGAAGCAATCTGGACTGATTTAATCAGTAAGGAGGTTATCAGGCAATCACTACATACAGAAAGGGGAACTGAATAAGTAGATTCACTTTGCAACTTTCTGGACTCAAAATTGAATTCAATAGTTTCAGATCATTTGTTTCCATTTTACTGGACAAGTAGTAATGGTTTTGATGTTGCCATTTACAGCTCCATTAGACCCATTCTTTGTTTCTTGTCCCATTATCACTCTCTTTAGCCTTGCACCATAATCCTTTTTGCCATTTAATCACTCCTGCCTTCCACTCTATCACAGACCTTCCCTCTTAGGGCTTATTTTATGGGCCTCCCTAGACAGGTTCGGAGGCAGGGGCTCCCATAGTATAGAGACATGTGGTGGGGGCGGAGGACCCGTCGCGTCCCCATCACTATTTTGTCGGGGGCGGGATAGGCTGACAATGGTCTTCCTGCCCAGAGGCCAATTGAGCCCTTAAGTAGCCTATCAATGGCCACTTAAAGGCCCCTTCCTGCTGCCGCTGGGAATTAACCAGCGACAGGAAGTTGGGGGGGGGGGGGGAAATGAGCCCTCCTCCATGGGCAATCTGTGGCCCACAGAAGGCCCCCGCTGGCAAAATCTGCAACTCCCTGAATTCCCCTCCCACTGCACAATGCTCACACACTCCCCCCTCCCCCTCACCAGGACCTTCTGGACTGGCCCCAGCAGCCCCACCTCACTTACCTTGGATCCGGGCTCCAGCACTGAGCCTGAGACCAAGGTTTCTTGGTCTACCAGCAGTGGCCACTACTCCCAGTAGCACTGCTGAACTGCTGGTCCTGTGATTGGCTGGCTGGCAATTCTTAGAGGCGGGATCCCCATCTTTAAAGGGACGGGGATTCCAGTGCCCGGCACTGTAGAATCGCTCCGGGGGGCACTCCAGCTGGCTGAGGCAGGATTCCCAAGGCCATTTTGGCCCGGCACCATGAGCCCCGTTGTGGGCACAAAATCGAGCCCTTACTCTTGTCTGACACCATCCACACCCAACCCCCCACCTCCATTCACATACATCGATGCATCCTTGCTTAAAAACTGTTACATCTCTAACTTTTTCCAGTTTGTTGTGTTTTTCCAAGTAACAACCTGAAATTTTAACTCTGTTTCACTCTGCACAGATGCTACCTGACATGCTGAGCATTTCCAGTGTTCTCTGTTTTTATTGTAAGTAGATCAATGTCAGTGGTGGAACAAACATCAGGGATAGAGCTCAGTTTGAGCAGATTGGACAGGACAATTGTTCAGAAAGTTTCGACCTATCTTCTTTGAACTAGGGTTTGGGCTGTACACATGAAAAAAGTTGTGGTGCCTGCTTTTCTGACTAAGGCGCATGTTAGACACATAAAAGGAAGACGAAGAGCATAAGTTATGGATGGAATGCAGAATAGGCAGAGAAGGAGAAGACAGCAATGAAGAAGGAATGAACAAGGCATCAGCTAAAATTAGTGGACACGATCGCCTCAAAGTTTTGAGCTCTACTCTCCAAAGATTGTATAAATGCCTTCCTGGTAAACAGTCATTGATGTTCATGAATAAAGTCAGTTTTATAATAATCTCACTTCTCTATGACATATTACGAAGCATTGGGTTGAATTAAAGAAAGATACCCTTAAGGTCCTATACTACTAACATAAAAATGTATCTGGCCTTTGAGTGGCAGTGATTGAAGCTCTGCATGTACATGCCAGGACCATGTGGAAAACTCTGGTCCCTGGGGAAAGTGCAGAACGCGCTTGGTTTTTATTTCCATTGATTTTAGTGGGAGGAAAATCAAGCCAGTTCTACAATGGGTGTGCAATCCATCCTCAGGATAGTGTCCTAGGCTCGACCATCTTCAGCTGCTTCATCAATGACCTTTCCTCCAACATTAGGTCAGAAGTGGGGATGTTCGCTGATGACTGCACAGTGTTCAGTACCATTCAAGACTTCTCAGATACTGAAGCAGTCCATGCCAGCATACAGAAAATCCTGAACAACATTCAGGCTTGGGCTGATAAATGGCAAGTAAAATTCACTCCACACAAGTGGCAAGTAATGTCCATCTCAAACAAGAGAGAATCTAACCATCTGCCCTTGACATTCAACGGCATTAGCATTGCTGAATCCCTCACTATCAACATGCTGGGGGTTACCATTGACCAGAAACATAACTGAACCAACCATATAAATACTGCGGCTAAAACAGCCGGTCAAAGGTGGGATTCCTGAGGCGGGTAACTCACCTACTGACTCTCCAAAGACAGTCCATCATCTAGAAGGCACAAGTCAGGAGTACGATGGAATACTCTCCACTTGCTTGGATGGGGGCAGCTCCAACAACACTCAAGAAGCTTACACCATTCAGGACAAAGCAGCCAGTTTAATCAGCGCCCCATCCACCACCTTAAACATTCACTCCCTCCACCAGCAACAGACAGTGGCAGCAGTGTATAACATATACAAGATGCACTGCAGCAACTCACCAAGGCTCCTTCGACAGCGCCTTCCAAACTCGTAGCCACTACCACCTAGAAGTACAAGGGCAGCAGATGCATGGGAACATCACCACCTGCAAGTTCCCCTCCAAGCCACACACCATCCTGACTTGGAACTGCTCCTTCACTGTAGCTGGGTCAAAAACCTGGAACTCCCTCCCTAACAGCACTGTGGGTGTACCTACACCACATGGACTACAGCGGTTCAACAAGGTGGCTCACCACCACCTTCCCAAGGGCAATTAGGGATGGGCAAAACAAATTCTGGCCTTGCCAGCGATTCTCACATCCCACAAAAGAATAAAAAAATTCCCAACAAGGCAGTGAAAATTCACCCCACATTATCTTAAAAATTACTAACGACGTTACTGAACACTTAAGTTACAGCATTTTGCTTTCTCTTTTTTTTACTTGTATAACAGTAGTTTTGCTCAATAAGCTGAAATGCGTTAATGCTGGGGAATGAAACTCTTCCTATTGCACGCACCCAGTACTGGCATCAAGCACTGTCAAGTCTGATATAGAAAAGCCAGATGCTCTGTCTACTCTGTCCCAAGAATATGCCTTACTCCAAACCTCAGAACAGCTATGCTGTGCCAGTATGACATATTTTCCATTTTCAACATCAGTTATCCCATAGCCTCTGAGTGAGATTATTGATTATTTGTTACCATGTTAGGGGCAGTTTTGTGCTGCGGGCCCATGCTCACCAGGAACTGGATTGCAGGTGGTCCAAAATCATTTCATTAAAAAACTCTTTCAACCAGCAAGCGGAAAAAGCCATGGATGTGAATTTGATTTAAACCCAGTTACCAGAAGTAGGAAGCCAATATCCCACCCACTATGCAGCCCATTGCCCCCATCCAGCTGCTATTTCAATGGAGGAGTTAACCCATTTAAGATAAGCTGGTTAACTGTTGTGTTAAAAATAGGGAAATCTCATATAAGCATATTTCTGTTCATCTATTCATATTGGTAACAATAGTTTCTAGGCTATTATGTCTTTGTTTGAAGCTGCAGTGAAAGACACTGGACCGGATTTTCAAAGCGCTTTGGGGGAGAGCACGGGTGCGGGTGCAGATTAAAGATCACATTCCCAGAAGACATCCCTGGATCCCGACGCCTCTGGCACACGCTCCATCTTTCAAAGTGAGGGCGGGGGAGGGAGTCGGAAACCCGGTCACCTCTAATTAATGTCTTGTTACACTCCTTGAGGAGCTTGTTAACAGGATGGGGAGGGTGAGAATGCAATTTTCAACTGGCAAATTAGCAAACCCAAACTGTCTGGTGCATATTAGAGCAGAACGGTTGGGTTCAATGCAGGGAAAAGTTAAAGTTTTTTTTAACGTGATGAAAAATCTTGGGCCCTGGGGGACCTTACACATTACCTCTCATTTGGCAGTCTGGTCACTTTCCTGCATGGTTAAGCTGCTGGCCTTCCAAGGTGCTGCCTGCTTTCTTCTGTATGGCAGTGGTCAGCCCCCATTATGGCTGCTGTCTGCCTTTGTCTCTCGCACTCTGCAGGCAGCTCCCGGTAACACCTGGCACCACTCATTAGACACCGAGCTCATCTCCGGCCCTGTTAGGACCTTTACATTTAAAGATAGCGTTGCGTGAGTGGCACGGGTTCAGGACCCGAAATTATCCAGGCATCAGGTTCCCAATCCTGAATTGAAAATCAAGCCCTCTATACTTGAACTTGATTGTGTCTCAAGTACAGTGAAAGAAATAAAACTATTTACATTTAATATAGCTCATTAGCATGTCTCTCAAAGCACTTTGCATACAATGAATTACTTTGAAAGGCAGTGACTTATATCGCAAATATAGCAGCCATTGTCCACACAGCAAGATCCCATAAACAGCAGAGATGAATGACCAGTTATTCTGTTTTTGTCATAATGGTTAAGGAGGAATAAACTAAATTAAACTTGCGGGAACAGCTAAAGCTGGAAAATAAAAAATAAAGCATCTTAAATTTGACATGAGGTGCTTATCTCACTAGTAATGCAATACAATCCTCAAACCATTCTTCCAACATACTGGAGCACCTGTCTAATGAATTATATCAGGTTTCAGTTGGGATGGTTTAGGGAGGCCATATCAATGGAAAACTTACACAAAATCTGCCTTTCCGAATGGACATTCTGCTGTTTGATCTAATTACCAGATCCAAAGATATGCAGTGCACATAACTGAGGTCACTGCCTCTGAAAGACAAGAAAGTAATAGAGAATGAAAATTTTCCTCAGGCAGCTACTGGCTTTCCCATGCTTATCTTCCAAAACAACAAGTGTGACCCACAATCTCCTGCTGTGTGAACTTCTCAAACACAAAGTTCTTGAGTCAGGAGAAGTCAATGCGTAAATTGAAGCTGTAGAAGAAAGGCCTCCAACTGGGAACACTTTCACTCGAGAGCAAAATGCCAATAAAACCAACTGAGAACCTTATTGTTTTTCCCCATCTATGACAATACCACACGCTGTGCAGTATTAACAGGACATGTTGGTTTAATGTAGTATTTTACTGTCACAGCCCAGCACACAAATGAAATGCAGTTAGTCCTAAACTAAACTGTTATCACAAGAACTAACACTCAAACTACCTGCAATTCTGCCCAGACTCCAGTGAAGCATCGACTGTATTGATGAGGATTAGCCTCAGATATTGGAATGGCAATTTCTGAGCGCAAAGTCTTGCGAGTCAGTGAAGTAACTCTAATCTGTGCCACAAGGGAACACACAGATAACTGTGATATTGGCCCATTTACTAAAGAACAGTCAACGAATGTTGGGACTGTGAATTTCAGCAGCTAAAAACTATTAGAAACATGAAAAACCTTTGTTTCCCCATCACAATAATTCTTGTCTCCTCTATTTTGGATATTACAATTGTCATGGTTCTTCTAAATTTCCCTTCCCTTTCCAAATACATTCCTCTACACTCTATTTTCTTCCATTAATTCTCACAATGTTGCAGACAAGTGTAGCACTCTCCTCTAACTTAGTGATTTTTGTCTTGACCACCAGGGATTTAAGCATTGTCGTGAAAGAGTGCAGAAAAGAAAATTGGACAAGGAGGATTGCACACCAATAATAGAGCTTGCTCAATTTTTCTTCCACTAGTTTATGCTCATGCAATAATCCCTGTCCAGTTTTACTTTCTGTCTTCCTCCCAAGCAATGCTTAATGTCCTAATAGTAAGAATAAAAATATACCCAATTGTTTGCAAGACCTCAACACAACAAAACTCTTCCTTTCCTTCAGTCTTCCTTTCCTCTTACAGGCTATAGGCTTCTCAGTCATAGATTTGGCATCACCTGAACTATATTTCTTTATTTAGTCCATGTTCTTTCCTGTAGTTGGTTTCTTAAAAATATGATTGAGCGCTGTGCTCTATTTTTAGCACAATGTTGCTTTTGCCTTATTTTAGCACAGTTTAAATGGATTAATAACTGTTAAAATAGTATAAACAAGAAATTGATGGATATTAAGACATTAGCCTGTACATTAATATTAGTATACAAAGGAAATTGAAGTCCAATGTGACTAATAGAAACTCCTTTGCATTAAAGTTTGTATCAGCAGTTGCTCTGTATTGTTTTGGAGGCATCATCAATCACCAACTTGAACAGGGTTGAATCCCTGTTTCAAATGAGCCAAACTACAACCAAAGCAAGCTCCTCACTTGCAGTCACTTCACTGCAACCAGATTACCTTGGAACATGTGGTAATTCAGGGAGAGGGTTTTTCTGTTTTCTTGTGTTACATAAAGTGTTCTGGGGAAATGTAATCCTGCAGGCTTTTCTGATAAGACACATCTAATAGCAGAATATAATCGGAGTACTTATCAGCAAAAGAACATTCGCAAGTAAATTACACCTACCAACAGGATACTAATACTCCAACATGTATACCCTTTGTGGTTTACTGCAGTGCAGTTTGGGAAAAGTACTGCAAGTTTGTTAAGAAACGTTAAAGCTCGGATCAAGATCTGAATAGTGATGATAAAAATTGCACCAAATAAAACTGAAATCTTTGGCTCTGTCGGCTGAGCACCCTTTGATTTCAAGGTCACGGAACTGTGTTCCAGCAAAGACAGAGTGCAGAAGTCTAAAGAAAGTCGTCACCCCCAGGCTGACATGACTCCCCAGCACAGGCCAGGAGCCAACCTTCAATTTGCATCATACCCCAGGGCCATAAATATAGCCAAGTTAAGGGGGATATCTGGGGCAAACATCCTGTCCAGCAGAGATGACCCAAATAGAAAGCCTAAGCCAAAGCACCTGTATTCAAAAGGAGCTGCACTCAGCTCTTGAAAATGTCATAGCCACATTGAAAGTATCGTTTGATTGGAGAGGATCCATTCAAACTTAATTCTTTTAATGCAACATCTTACATCTCACCAAACCTTTCAACCTGCAATGTGTAATCCAAGATGGCATTTTTGGAGTTTAGCATGGTTTTCCACAGAATGGGCCAATGCTTATGACTTTGAAATCTTACACGCTGCTGTTTGTCTTCTCAGTGATCTGAGTTAGTATCAGGATGTCACAAATTAAAACAAGGGATTATGGTTCTCACCATTTCCTCTCAAACCTGTCAAGTTTTATGACCTCCCGTTTCCCTGATGGCTCAGTAAGTTTAGCCAGTGAGTATCTAAGACAATTTTGATCCTAGTCTGCTCTGTTAGGACTTCTCCAGTTGTCCCTTATGGAAGGGGAAAATTGAGCACAGTTCCTGTTTCTGACCGAGATTCAGTGACACCTGCAGAAAGTAAGCATATGTGCCTGAAAAGGTGGTGGAAGCAGATTCAAGAGCAGCTTTCAAAAAAGAATTAGATAACTACTCGAAGGGGAAAAAGCAGGGGAGGGGGATAATTGCATGGCTCTTTCAAAGAACTGGCACAGGTACAATATGTCAAATGACCTCCTTCTCTGCTATATCATCCTATAATTCTATGTGGGTGTTACAATCATCTGGTTCACAATTTTTATTAATTTTCTAGAGGTAACTTTTACTTAGGGAATTGATTTTTTTAAAATGTAAGATAAATGAAAACACCTGGTTTAAGAAGCTGGCAAACAAACTTAGGGTGGTTACAAATCAAAGTGTGGCCCAAGTTTATTTAGTAAGATAATAATGGGAAATGTGAAGACCCTGCACAATAGGAACCTCTCTGAACTTCTTGATGGAGATGGTGTGTCTGCAGCTGGCGCAATCAGGGATTCAAATAATTCGTATAATTTCCCAGAACAAAGAGAAGATTTGAAGTTGGAAATAATTTGTTTAAATTGTTATCTGGGGCATCCCACATGTATCACAATGCGATGGAGATAGGTGATGCTGTGTTTTGACTTGTGTGCTTCCTAACAGAGATAAGCAGTTGGCTTTTGGACAAGTAGTTGGCTTTTCGAAAAGCAGGTTGGCTTTTGGAAAGATGTTGGCTTTGAAAGCAGCTTGGCTCAGGAGCAAAGAGGCCATCAGGAACCAGGGGTGTTTCTGTTTGGAGACAGGCCCATGCTCAAATTAGTGTTATATGAGTGCCTCTGTTTTTTCTGTGTAAAAATATGTTTTAAGAAATTATAGTTGGATTGTGGATACTGATTCATCTGGAATCTATATTTTAAAACTGAAGAGCCTGAACTTTGGGTGTTTTCTTTTCAAGGAAGTTCAACAAAAGGTTGACCAGTAAACAAGTTTTTACTGGAAGGGACTGATTTCAAGTAAACATAGCAGGGGGATTGTGTTGTGACAAGACAGGATTTATGATTATCATGGGACTTGTCTGAAAAAAGTTTAGTTTCATTTTGAACAGTTCAAAGCCAGTGGAGTTTTGGACTAAAGGAAGAAGTTGGAGATATGCATATTGACCTGCCAGGAGAAGAAGATATGCTCTCGGACATAGATTCAGGGTCTCAAGCTGGTGAGAGCACCATGCAGGTGTCCGAATAGCTGATAGAGGCTGTAACACGTGAGGCCACTGACACTCAGCTGACTGTGACCAGATTTTGCTTTGTGGACGCCAGTCACGTTGTCAGGGCCGGAAGCGGGTGCGCTCTATGTCAGGGCCAGGAGCGGCCTTCCGCATGCAATCCAGCAGCATCCAGTTAATTAAGGGCAATGAGGGGTGGGAGTGTGATCAGTGCGTGATCAGTGGCGGCGCAAGGGCAGAGACGCCAGTGTCAGCTAACACCACGGAAGGTGCTGGTGCCATTTTTTAAAGGGCTGCCAGCCCAGCATTCAATCTTGCTGTGTGCACTGAGAGGATTGGCAGAGTTCTGAAAGGCTGCAGAGTGATAGCGGATAGTAGACCCTGGGTGGCCCCGTTTTTAGTAATGCCTCTCTCCAGGTGCTCTTACAGGCTGCCAGGGAAAGGCAAGATATACTATTCCCTAGGGATGGGAGGAGGAGAGCTGAGAACCTGACCAAGCAAGCCTAGCTCAGATAGTGGAGGAGGTCAGCAGCTGTGGACTCATATTGAAGACCTGGATTCAGTGCCACAAGTGGCTCAATGACCTCATCCGGGCAGTGAAAATAAATACCTCGTAATGCCTTCACCTATTGGGTCTTGCATTTGGCAAAGGAGGAGGATGCATTGGGTGGTGAAGGGTGCTCAGCCAGACATGGGCAAAGGGTCAGGGGATGCAGACAAACTGCCTGAGGCCTGGTGAAATGGGCTTGAAAGGAGACCGTTTGTCATTGGAAACCCTCACAATGTCCCTAAAAATGGGTCAGATGCAGGATGCATCTGTGTGTCCCCATCTGTAACCAATGGACAAGCATCAGCCTATGTCTTGAGACGTTTCTCGCTGGGAGACTAACAGAATTCATCCTTCTGTCTGCAAGACAAGATTGTACACAATTGCAGCGAGCGGACCCAGAGCGACAGTGGTCTGACGATTCTCCGGTCTTGACCCAATGGAGGAGGAGACATGGAGCTGGCTGAGCCACAGGATGGAAGAAGTATTGTGGATGGAAGGACAGGAGCACCTTCCCAAGACTGTGAGTAATGTTACAAGTGTTTTATTTTTGTATTGAAAGCTTAGTATTCTGTGTGTTTTTAAAAAACTGAGGAAAGGATTTTTTCCTTGGACTTTGATTGCTGAAAATGGGGGGGTTTGAACTGAGTGAATTACACAGACTGCAAGGCACCTGTTTCCAAGCAACTCAGAAATGGAATGATAGGTCAAGATTTATGATTTTCATGTGACTTGATTGTTGAAGCTAGTTTCACTTTTAGATTGAAAAGGACCAGTGAGCTGAACAAGGAGCAGGCAGTTGAAATCTGGCTGTGACTGCCTGGAGACTGGAGAAAAAGACCTCTCTCTGTAAAGAAAGGCTTGCATCTCTTGAAAATAAATCCTGCATTTGAAATGTGGCTGTGATTTGCCTGGCGAGAGAAAAAAGACCCAGGAAAATAAAGAGTTACTTCTCTCTGTGAGGAAGACTGCTTTTCAGAGAAGAAACCCACGTATGTCAGAGGTAGCAGATTCCTATTGCCTCCAGCCTTTGAACAATCCCTGCCTCAAGAGTGATTCCTGTTGCCTCCTGTGTTTTGGGAGTTCCTGAAATCTGAAGAAAGCTTCTACTGCTAGACTTCTATTTTTTCAAACGCAAGCAGACCTGTTGCTACACCCTTTGCTGAAAGATCTGTGTAATGCCTGCTGCAGACAAATTGCCTTGACTGCCTACCCATCACAGACTGTTCAACAACCTCACCTGGAGAGACTTCGAGTGGCATCTGACTATTTGACTCTGGGACACCTCACCATACCGAAAACATCCTACCAGAACGTGATAAATTCAATCATTTTATTTTTTCCTTTTATTCTTAAGAAACAGCTGTAAAGCAAAAATCGTTTTGCCCGGTTAACCAGTTTTTTAAAAATGTCTGTGGGTGTGCATGAGGGTTAAGGAAATCAGGAGTTTTTCATATATATAGATCTTTCTCATTAGTAGTTAAGTCTTATTATTTCTTTTCTAATAAATGGTTAATGTTGTTGTTGTTTAAAGAAACCTGGTTTGGTGTGCTTTATTCTGGTCATAACAGTAAGATCATCATGGAGCACAAGAGTGCATCTGCAGCTATGGAGCCATGCTGCTCATCAGGCATCCGGTCCCAACAGGGATCTCAAATTTAGGGGTTGTGGTATGTCAGGAGGGGAGGCCCTTGATCTTTCAATGTCTGTATTCTCTCATGCAAGTCATGTGGAGCCTACTCGAAGAGCCTCCGAGACTGTGGGAGAGCCTTCCACCTTCTCTGAGGGGGAGGAAGGTACTCAGCATCACCTCATACCTATGCACCCTCCATCACCCTTCATCGCCATCTGATCTCTGCCCTCCAGCACAGATACTCTCACGTCGGTGGGTATGCACTTGCAATTAGATTCAGGCACATAATCTGGTAAGCACACACGCATCTGAGCAGCTGGTGGAGGCTGTGACAGCCAAGGCCTCTGACAGTCGGAGGACTATGGAAGGCCAGGCCCCAGGCTCAGGACATGCCTCTGGTGTCACTAGCTTCATGGGAAATGCTGCAGCTGCAGCAAGAAGTGAGGTAACATCTGGAAGAGATACCAGAGGCAATGCGTACCCAAGCACAGACAATGGAGGAGTCCATCCAGGCCTTGTGTGCTGCATTGTCTCTGACTGATGCATGAGTGGTGTCCTCCACCAAGAGATTGGCGGTGCTCCTGGAGAGCCAAATCCAGCAGAACACACAGTGTCTGCAGGACATTCGTGCAGACCTGCATACCTCGTCTTGACCATGAGTGCAAGGCACCAGTGGCAAGGCGAGAGGGTGGCAGGGGACCAGGAGTCACCACCAGATCCTCCACCCTCTCAGGTCAGCAGAGAGGCACAAGTTTGCCTTGCAACAGAGAAAGTGCGGCTTCCCACCACTGCTGGGAGCTCCTCCCAGGGTGCTCCTGGTGCGGTCAGCAGTTCCTCTGCCCCTCTGCCAGTGACACCAGGACTTCCATCAACCCCGACGTCAGAGGGTGCTACTACTTCTGTGCAGAAGGACCCCAAATGCCAGGGCTCACCAGACCTAAGGTAACCAGAGAATGACTGCCGAGGTCATCGCTAGCCAAGGGGCATCAAAATCATCAGCCTTCCTTCACTTCAGTTGACAGCGCAGGGGGAAAATCTCATAGGATTGCACACAAAAGAATGAGGAAGAGCACTTCGAAGCATAGGGTTTTCATGGGTGAATGTGTATTGTAGATGGAAAGGATAGCGTTTGCTGTCAAGGTCAATAAAGAATTTTTTTTGAACAAATATGATTTCCCTCCTCTTCCTTAAGGACTTGGGCTCTTCCTATCAACCCAGCCTCTGTTGAAGAGGCTTGAGGCGAGGCATAATGCTGCGAGCGGTCCATTCTGGAGCATTGCCAAACTGGTGCTGCACAACTGATCAATGAGCATTTGTTCCCTGAAGGAAATAAGGTAACATTAGGGCTACATAAAGGTGAGTCTTTATTGGTCAATGTACAACTGGCAATAAGGATCAAAAGAAACCGAATGTTTAATGGCATTGCAAGCCTCCCTTGTACCTATCTCATGGCATTTCTCCTGTTCTCTCTGGGGTCCTTCATCTGGTGATGCTTGGCCAGCTTCCTCCTCCGCCTGCTCGTTGTCCGAGGAGGCATCGTGCTTCGCTCCTCATATTCCTCATTGCTCAATGCCTGTCCTCTCTGTAGCACCAGGTTGTGCAGACCACCATGATACTTGAGAACTTCACTGAGGCATACTGAAGGCCTCCACCAGACCAATCTAGACACCTGAATCTCATCTTCAGTCGACCAATGGCCTACTTTATGGTCACACGGGTTGTCCCGTGGCAGGAGTTGTACCTCTCCTCTGCATCTGTGTGTGGGTTCCTCACAGTTGTCAGTAGCCATATCCTCAGGGAATAGCCCTTGTATCCAAGGACCCATCCCTGAAGGCCAGAAAAGCTCTGGCGCCTGGGACTACCTCAAAATGAAGGCATTGTGACAACTTCCTGGGAAGCTTGCACAGAGCTACAGGATCCATTGACTGTGGTCACAGACCAGTTGTAAATTGAGGAAGTGGAAGCACTTCCTGTTAATGAAGGAAGCTGACTGGTGTTCAGGAGCCTTGATGGCCACATACATGTAGTTGATGACACCCTGCACCTGGGGAAATCCAGCAATGACCCAAAGCCCACTCAGCTTGAGAGTTCCGATCCATGCGGAAGCATACACACTCCTGAAAAGGGCATGGGTGGAAGACTGTGAGATCCCACATGTCTCCAGTGGATCCCTGGAATGATCCAGAGGAGTAGAAGTTCAAAGCCACACTGACCTTCAGTGCCACTGGCATTGGATTTCCACCAAGTCCCCTGGGGCACAGCCCGTCCTGCATCATAAAGCATAGGTCAGTGACAGCCTCTCTGGAGAGGCGGAGTATTCGTTGACACTGCTTCTCTGACATCTGCAGGTAGTTAAGCCTCGATTGTTCTCTCTGGAGAATACCCCCTCTGCACCCTTCTCCACCATCTGGAGACCGCTGTTCACCCTTCTATGGGCTCACAGGTTGTTGCGGTATCGCTACCAGATCCTGGACATCCCTCCCACTCTGCTGCACCTCCACATCAAGTCACCTAAGCCTGGATGAATAAGGTCCATGATAGGTGGCCTCTCCCTAAGTACAAGTACTTCCCTGCCAGCGGCACTTCACCTTCCCTAACAAGGTGGCACTTGTCCGTTGCCCCCGTTGGAATGGCACCCCCACAATTCTGGGACCTTTGCCTCCACTCCTCATATTATGCCGGATGCCCTCCCTTCTCCACCCTGCCTGACAGTCAATGCTGCATCTCCCGATGGCCTCTCCTTGCAGCCAGCAATCAGCTCCAGGCTTCATGTCGCCTCCATCAAGCAGGCAAGGCTCTGAATCCCCGTGACTCCCATGTGCCGTTAATAAAATTTAAAACAACGAATAAAATTGCTGTTAATAGGCCTCTTAGATACCTTAATTGCCTGCATGCCACATCACCGTCTGATCTCTGCCCATTCTGTTTGCCGCCATGGACAAAATCAGGATGGGACGTCACAACATCAAACTTCCTGCTCTAAGTTTCCCATCCCGATTTTATGCTACCCACCCCACTTCCGTTCCCATCCCCAAGGTCCACACAAAATTCAGCCTTGTGGGAGGCTAGGCCCATGCTGAGCACCAGGCTGATGACCAACATTTGGTGTCGGCAGTACAGAACATGCTGGTGTTGCAGAGAGAGGTAAGGGAACATCTGGCGGAGCTGTCAGAGGCAATGTGCAGCCATGAGCGGACAATGGAGGAGTCCATCCTGTTATGTTTACGCCGGGTTGCTGGATATATTATGTATATCTGATTTATGTAAGAGCAATGCAGATATCACACTTGTATTAAATCACCAACTAGTTAATTTACAGCACTTTAAAGTATCTCAGCTTTTACAAGATCTCAGTACAATGTCCTCTTCAGAACAGTCTGTATTTAGTAGAACCTTCTAGCTATGTCTCTTTTGGATTCAGTTTCAAACTATTAAACTCCACCCATAGGCTTAAGCAATCAAACACAGTGAACACTGATCAATGGACAGACTAATACAATCAAACCCAGATTAATCAAACACCACATATCCATGCCATGAGTGCTTCCATGTTTCAGGCTTGTGAATGCATAGCTTCCTCCATGTTGGCGTCGCTGATGGAGAGCCAGATCCCGCAGATGCATGCAAACCTGCACACCATCGCATTGGCCAGGGGCTCAACACAGCAGTGGCAAAGCGAGAGAAGGACGAGGCACCTGAAGCCTCCGCCAGGTCCTCATCTGTCTCAGGTTAGCAGGGAGGTGCAAGCCAGTCTTTAAAAGAGAGAAGGAGAGGTTGGCCTCCACAGCTGGGGACTCCCCTCAGGACGCTCTGAGTGTGGACAGCGGCTGCTCAGCCCCTCTGCAAGTGACCCCAGCTCCAGTAGCCACAATGACTGAGGAAGGTGCTGCACGTGTGCAGGAATCCCTCAGCCAGCCAGGACTCTCCAGGCTTCAGGTAGTCAGAGGGTGCCCAACAAAGTAATCGCAGTCCAAGGGACAACCCGATCAGCAGCCTCCCCCCACCTCAGCTGCCAGTGCAGGTGTCGCACCACATAGAAACAGGCAAAAGTGTGTAAAGAAGAACACCTAGATGCATGCAGGTTAGTATAGGTGAATTAACTTTGGCTTTGTCAGTGGTTGCACTAATTGTGTGAATAAATGGAGGTCAAAATCATTGATGTAAATGGCTCGTGCTTTCATTACTGTCTTGTCAGATACAACCTTCACCCTTGCTCCCTCAAGGGGCTGCCAGTGTATGCACAGGGTCCAATTGGTCAGCTTCTCAGATGTGCCAGAGTACATAGTGAACTTGGGCGTTATGCATTGGAGCGTGATAGGAAGGAGGCAACAGGTGGAATACAGTGACGTGAGTCTTTATTTTGTTCACTTTGAGAGGTCATCATGGTGGCAAGAACTGGGTATGGATGAGATTGTCTCGTGCCTCTCTTGTGTGTCTGTCAATGGCCCTGGCCTCTAATGCAATGGGTTCGCAATCTCGAGTTGCCTGCTGAAGCCTCCTCTCATCCTCCTTCGATGAGGACAGGTGATCAATCATGTCCATTTCATGTAAGGCTTCCCCTTCTGCAGTGCTTGATTGTGCAAAGTACAGCAGATCACGACAATACGCGAGACCCTGGCTGGAGCATACTGCAGGGTTCCTCCACTGGATCAAATGAGGCACCGGAATCTCAACTTCAACAGCTCAATGGTCGCTCAGGTGAACCTGTGTCAGGTGTTGTATCTCTCCTCTGCTGCACTGCAAGGGTTCATCACAGGGATGAGTAGCCATGTCTTCAATGGGTAGGCCTCATCCCCGAGAATCCATTCCTGAAGGTGAGTGGGGGGCCTGAAAAGCTGCGGCACCTGGAACTGTAGGAAGTATGTTGGCATTGTGGCTGCTTCTCGGGAAGCGGGCACACACCTGCAGGACGTACTTTCGGTGATCACAGATCAGATGTACATTGCTGAAATGGAAGCCCTTCCTATTGATGAAGGCAGCTGGCTGGTTCATAGGAGCTTTAATGGCCATATTCATGCAAGCAATGACACCTTGCACCTGGCAGAATCCAGCGATGGCCCTGAATCCAATGCCCCTCTCCACCTGACTGTCAGGGTCAATTCAGTATCACATACAATTGCTGGCCCTATTGAACAAGGCATTAGTCAGCTCCTTGATGTAGCAATGGGCTGCTGCCTAGGAGACCCCACCCATGTCCCCAGCGGATCCCTGGATAGTGCCAGACATGTAGAAGTTGAGTGCCAAGGTGATCTTCAGGGCCATGGGCACTGGGTGTCCACCGAAGTCCATGCGTCGCAACCTGTCCTGTGTATAATTTGATGGCGGCCTCCCTGGAGAGCCACAGACTTCACTGGCATTGCCTTTTGGACATTTGGAGGTAGTTGAGGTAAGACCGGTACATAACCTGGCACAGATAGGCCCTGCCTGGCATGGCCAGTTGCTGATGCTCCCTAATTGAGCTTCACCAGCATGCCCAGCTGGATCCTGGCTCTCCTTCCCACCCTCTGAGCCGCTGCTGTGCAGCACAGGGTCCACAAAGGCTAGGTGTATGAGACCCATTGCAGCTGGTCTCTGCCCCTCCCATGTGCTGTCCTTGGACAGATGATCTTGTCTTGAACCTTCCCCTTGTACTCCCTTCTGAAAATGCATTCACTTTTGCAGAGAGCCCAGCACCCAATAGAGCACCCATTTTTCAGAGAGCCCAGCACTGCAGGGCGACAGTGGCCTCCACTCCCCCATCTTCCCCAGCCAATGTTCACCATAGCTGCCTTCCCGCGGGCGGCACTAAGGCCTTTTAAACGGCTGGGATCAGAAGGTGATCACCATTGACTAAATTGGAAACTTCCCATAAAACTGGCTTCAATTCAATGCAAATGCATTCTAACTAGCTGTTCACCAATTGAAGTTGCAGCCCCGCCGTGTCGTGACAGCATCACTCCGTTGGGGCTTTCCCACCGCTGGCAAAATCCAGAACTGTGTCACAACTTCAGGTTTCAGGGTGAGCACGTCCACCATAATTTTATGGCCAGATAAAATTCAGCCCACAGTATGGGCACACGTGTCAAATAGGCACAGATAGGTATATGCACATTAGTCAAAGCAAACCACTCAGCTAACGACATTAGCAATAACCAGTGAAACTATTTAACATGAGAACACTTGGGCTCTTTATTGGTTCTGCATAGGACTGAGTCAATGTTCTGATGCACTGTCACACCCCTCACAAAGGTACACAGAACTGCACAACCTATGGCATGCCACCATCACTGACCCAATTACGCCATGCTCGTAAGCCCTAATTGAGCAAAAGAGCACCCTTACTTTTACGGTTCCGAAGAAGGGTCACTGACCCGAAACGTTAACTCTGCTTCTCTTTCCACAGATGCTGTCAGACCTGCTGAGTGATTCCAGCATTTCTTGTTTTTGTTTCAGATTTCCAGCATCCGCAGTATTTTGCTTTTATTACCCTTACTTTTACTCTGATCTGCTGCATCAACTATTGTGAAAAGTAAGTTACAAGTCTGCTGGTGGCCCAGTGTAAACGTACGCACGTGCATACGTTACAGTTTCTATCTCTAACACCATCTTTCAACAGAAAGACAGCCAAGAAATGTCAACTTATTTCTTTTCATCCATAAAATGAATTGCACAGCAGGGCATGCATATCAGCCTCACAGCTCAGGAAGGAGGTAAAAGCTCACTGACTTAGGGACTTTATAATCAGTCAACAGATAGTGGAAGATTATTGCAAATGACAACATGCTATTCACCAATGTGTAACCAAACAGAGACTACCCATCAGAGGCAACCTAGCATAGGGTAGGTTAATGTTAGGCATACCACTAGTATCAAAGCAGAAATATAGATTTGTGACTAGATCAGATTGATGTATCAAATCAGATTATACAGGGCATTAAATTAACGTCTTTGTTTCTCAGTTAAATATTTTCATGAATTGGTATTTTAAGTGAGCTTCATTATTGAAAAGGTTTTACATAGGCTCAAATACAATGATCAAAGAACAAAAAGAACAAGGAAAAGTACAGCACAGGAACAGGCCATTCGGCCCTCCAAGGCTGCACCGATCTTGATGCCTGTCTAAACTAAAACCTTCTGCACTTCCGGGGTCCGTATCCCTCTATTCCCATCCTATTCATGTATTTGTCAAGATTCCTTTTTAAACATCACTATCGTACCTGCTTCCACCACCTCCCCTGGCAACAAGTTCCAGGCACTCACCACCCTCTATGTAAAGAACTTGCCTCGCACATCCCCTCTAAACTTTGCCCTTCGCACCTTAAACCTATGTCCCCTAGTAACTGACTCTTCCACCCTGGGAAAAAGCTTCTGACTATCCACTCTGTCCATGCCACTCATAACTTTGTAAACCTCTATCATATCGCCCCTCCACCTCCATCGTTCCAGTGAAAACAATCCGAGTTTATCCAACCTCTCCTCATAGCTAATGCCCTCCACACCAGGCAACATCCTGGTAAACTGTGAAATTGAACCAAGGAAACTAGAATTATCCAGGTTTGATCGCTGATCTGTGATCAGTTTGATGATTTCAGCACTACAGCATGGCACCTCTGAGATAGGGATGTGAAAATCAGCCAGGATTTGCACTCCACATCACTATTTAATGACCCCTGTTGGAATCTAGATGTGTGAAGACATAGGCTGGAATTTTCGGCTCCCCAACAAGTGGTGGGTGATGGGTGGGGGCCATAAAATTGAATGGGAGGTGGGGGGGTCTTTTCCCGACGCCTTCCTGCTCCCGCTGCAATTTTACCTGGGGCGGCGGTGGTAAGAAATGGCCTACCCGCCCCAGGCCAATCAAGGCCCTTAAATGGCTAATTAACTGCCACTTAAGGGCCTCCTCCCACCACCGCTAGTATTTTACCCACGGCGGGCGGACGGCAAAGGCCTCAAGAACACCGCCAGGTAAAAGCTGGCGGTCTTCTTGTGGGCTGTTGGGGGGGGTGGGAGGGAGGCCAACTCCAAAGCCCCAACAGTCCCCAACAGACAACACACACCCCCACTACCTCAACCAACCCCCCCCTTGCCATTGTCCCCATCGAGGCCCCAAAATCTTAACTTTGTTCTGGGGTCATCCTTCACCTTGCATACAATGGCTAGGTGTAGTCCCAGCAGAGCCCACCATTCCCAGTTGTGCTGCGGGGACTAAGAGTTGCCAGCCCACTGATTGGCTGGCAGCTCCATCACAGAATCGTTTCCGTGCAGAAGGTGGCCATTCGGCCCATCGTGTCCGCACTGGAACTCTGAAAGAGCAACTCCCTCAGTTCCATTCCCCTGCCTTTTTCCCATAACCCTGCACATTCTTCCTTTTCATATAACTGACTAATTCCCATTTGAATGCTTCAATTCAACCTGCCTCCACCATGTTTTCAGGCAGCGCATTCCAGACCTTAACCACTCGCTGCGTGAAAATGTTTTTCCTCATGTCACTTTTGTTCTCTTACCAAATACTTTAAATCTGTGCCCTCTCATTCTTGATCCTTTCACAAGTGGGAACAGTTTCTCTCTCTCTCTACTCTGTCCAGACCCCTCATGATTTTGAATACCTCTATCAAATCACCTCTCAGCTTTCTCTTCTCCAAGGAAAACAGTCCTAAGTTCTCCAATTTATCTTCATAACTGAAATTCCTCATCCCTGGAACCATTCTTGTGAATCTCTTCTGTACTCTCTCCAATGCCCTCACGTCTTTCCTCAAGTGCAGCGCCCAGAATTGGATGCAGTACTCCAGCTGAGGCCGAACTAGTGTCTTATACAAGTTCAACATAACTTCCTTGCACTTGGACTCTATGCCCCGAGTAATAAAGCCCAGGACACTGTACGCTTTATAAACCGCTCTCTCAACCTGTCCTGCCACCTTCAATGACTTATGCATATATGCACCTCGGTCCCTCTGCTCCTGCACCCCCTTTAGAATTGTGCCCTTTATTTTATATTATCTCTCCATGTTCTTCCTACCAAAATGAATCACTGCACATTTCTCTGCATTGAACTTCATCTGCCACCTGTCTGCTCATTCCACCAACTTGTCTATGTCCTTTTGAAGTTCTACGCTACTCTCCTCACAGTTCACAATGCTTCCAAGTTTTGTATCATCTGCAAACTTTGAAATTGTGCCCTGTACACCAAGGTCTAGGTCAGTAATATATATCAGGAACAGCAAGGGTCCCAACATGAATCCCTGGGAAACTCCACTACAAACCTTCCTCCTGCCCAAAAAACATCCATTAACCACTACTTTTTGTTTCCTGTCACTCAGCCAATTTCGTCTCCATGTTGCTACCGTCCCTTTTATTCCATGAGCTACAAGTTTACTCACAAGTCTGTTGTATGGCACAGTATCAAAGCCTTTTGAAAGTCCATGTACATCACATCAACTGCATTGCCCTCATCAACCCTCTCTGTTACTGCATCAAAAAACTCCAGCAAGTTAGTTAAACATGATTTTCCCTTAAAAAATCCATGCTGGCTTTCCTTAATTAACTCACACTTGCCCATGTGTCTATTGATTTTGTCCCAAATTATTTTTTCTAGAAGTTTTCCCACCACTGATGTTAAACTGATTGGCCTGTAGTTGCTGGGTTTATCTTTACACCCTTTTTTGAACAAGGGTGTAACGTTTGCAATTCTCTAGTCCACTGGCACCACCCCGAGTGTAAGGAAGACTGAAAAATTATGGCCAGGGCCTCTGCGATTTCCACCCTCACTTCCCTCAGTATCCTTGGCTACATCTCATCTGGCCCTGGTGCCTTATCCACTTTAAGTACAGACAGCCTATCTAATACTTCTTCTTTGTCAATTTTAAACTCCTCTAGTGTCTGACTTACCTCCTCTTTCAACATTGCCTAGGTTGCATCCTCTTCCTTGGTAAAGACAGATGCAAAGTATTCACTTCAGACCTCAGCTATGCCCTCTGCCTCTATGTGTAAATCCCCTTTCTGGTCCCTAATCGGCCCCACTCCTCCTTTTACCACCCTTTTACTACTTATGTGCCTATAGAAAACTTTAGGATTTCCTTTAATTCTAGCTGCCAGTCTCTTTTCATGTTCTCTCTTTGATTCTCTTATTTGCTTTTTCACTTCCCCTCTGGACCTTCTATATTCAGCCTGGATCTTAATCTCTACCTCTTTTGTCATCCAGAGAGCTCTGGATTTGTTTGCCTTACTTTTCCCCTTTGACGGAACATACTTTGACTGTGCCTGAACTATCTCTTCTTTGAAGGTGGCCCACTGTTCACCTACCAGTTTTCCTGCCAGCTTTTGACTCCAATTTATTTGCCCGAGCTCCATTCTTACCCCATTGAAGTTAGCCTTCCCTGAGTTATATATTCTTACCCTGGATTGCTCTTTATCCTTTTCCATAGTCAGCCTAAACCTTATGATACAATGAACATTATCCCCTAAATGCTCTCCTACTGATACTTGATCCACTTGGCCCACCTCATTGCCAAGTATCAGTTCTAGCAGTGCCTCCTTTCTCATTGGACTAGCAACATACTGTTGTAGAAAATTTTCCTGAACACACTCTAGGAACTCTTGCCCCTCACTGCCCTTTACACTATTAATATCCCAGTCTATGTTTGGATAATTAAAGTCCCCCATTAAAACTACCCTATAATGTTTGCATCTTTCTGTAATTTCCATGCAAATTTGTTCCTCCATATCCTTCCCACTAGTTGGTAGCCTATAGACAACACCGAGCAATGTAACTGCACCTTCTTTGTTCCTTGGCTCTAACCAAATTGATTCTGTCCTCCACCCCTCTGGGATATCCTTTTTCACCAGCACTGCAATGTTCTCCTTAATCAATACTGCCACCCCTCCCCCCTTTTTCCCTTTCCTATCTTTCCTGAACACCTTGTATCCAGGAATATTTAACACCCAATCCTGCCCTTCTTTGAGCCAGGTCTCCGATATAGCCACAACATCATATTTCCACATGGCAATCTGCGCCTGTACCTCACCAGTCTTATTAACCACACTTTGTGCATTCACATACATTCACATTAATCCAGATTCAGGCTTTTTTATTTTCTCCCTTACTCTGACCCCCACCGAATAACGTATTATCCCTACTCTTGTGCTATCTATCTCCCCCAGTATTCTGTGCATCTCGGTATTCCTGTCTAATACTTGCTCCTGGTTGCCACACCCCAGACAAGTTACCAGTTTTGCTTCCCTCCAATCTGAACTCCCTCTCAGTTTCCCATCCCCCTGACAAATTACTTTAAACCCTCCCCAACAGCATGAGTAAATCTCCCTGCAAGGATATTCATCTTGTACAGGTCCCATCTGCTCTAGAACCGGTCCCAACGTCTCAGAAGTCTGAAGCCCCCCCTCCTACACCAGTTCTCCAGCCACGTATTCAATCATTCAATTCTCCTATTCCTATGCTCACTTGCACGTGGGACTGGGAGTAATCCTGAGATTTCTGCATTTGAGGTCTTGCTTTTTAATCTCCTTCCTAACTCCCTAAAATATGCTTTCAGGATCTCATCCCCCTTCTTACCTATGTCATTGGTACCGATGTGGACCACGACTTCTGATTGTTCACCCTCCCCCAGAAGGATGTCCTGCAGCCCCTCCATGACATCCTTGGCCCTGGCACCAGGGAGGCAACACATCATCCTGGAGTCATGTTTACTGCTGCAGAAATGCCTGTCTGTTCCCCTAACTAACGAATTATCTATCACTACTGCTCTTCCACTTCTCTTCCTCCCCTCCTGGGCAGCTGAGCCACCTGTAGTGCCACAAACTTGGCTTTGACTGCACTCCTCTGAGGAACCATCACCCTCACCAGTATCCAAAATGGAAAAACGATTAGCAAGTGAGATCATCTCAGGGGACTCCTGCGCGACCTGCCTGGTTCTCTGAGTCTGCCTGGTCACCCATTCCCTATCTGCCTGCATACTTCTAACCTGCGGTGTGACCACCTCCTTAAACGTGCTAACCGCATAGTCCTCCACCTCGCGGATTTACAACAGTGACTCCAGCTGCCGCTTGAGTTCCGAAACCCGGAGTTCAATCTCTGCAGCCAGTGACACTTCCTGCAAATGTGTTTGTGCAGGACACAAGGTACGTCCATGACTTCCCACATACCGCAGGATGTGCATTCCACTTGGCAGAGCTGCCCTGCCATACCTAAACTTCACAGACTATTTATTATAAGTCGAATAGCTTACCAGGTACTCACCAAACAGCTCCTTCCCCTGCACCGAAGCAGGAACCAAATACTGGAGGGTTAAAAAAGTATGAAAAAAAGTAGAAAAATGGAGCACCTCCTCCCCCCCCTTCACCGAACTCGCCACTCACCAAACTCGAATCGCCACACTCAGCTTGTAGTCTGCACATTAGGCGGAACTTCCTGCCTCAAGGAGATGGAAGTCCCGCCCAAGGCCAATTAAGGGTCTGGGGAGCAAAAAGGCCTGTGTGGCTCCCCAGGTCCGGCAGAGGGGGCTTTTCGGCCAGTGGGCGGGGCCTCCCGCCCAACGTAAAATTCCAGCCATAGAAATGATCACAGATATTTTACCACACTTTACCTCCGATACTCAGTCAAATATTTATCCATGACCCCCTTAAATGTATATTATTCTCCAATTTAACTGCTTCCCTGAGTAGATTATTCCATATTTACCACCCTCTGAGTATATCTTAACTATATAGTCATCCTTTCTCGATTATGTTTTAATTAATGCCCCTATACTAATATTAATATTGCACACTGTTCTGAGATTCAGATTATTGCTTTAAGGATGTTAAATAATTTCAGAACCATTTCTTCCCATGGTAACTATCTATAACGCTCTCAATCTTTCCTCATAGTTGGATTCAAATTTATCAACTGGTTTGCCCTTCTTTGTACTTTTTATAAAGGTGTCTCCTCACAACTGTGCGTCTCACACAAACTGGGGACAGAATTGGGCTTGGTTGTGCCACCCGCTCAGCATCGAAAAGCAGGCCAACACTCACTGTCTAGTTCAACGATGTCCACTTAGCTGCACATCATGGAGCATGATGAGCAAAATATAAAGCTTAATAAAAATGTTTCCAATAATTTGTTTGCATATCAGGTGACTGATACCAACAGCAGTTGGTGTTCTGATTTACAATTTATCCATAAACAAGGTAACAGTGTTAACAACAATCTTCATGGGCCAGATTGTCTGGACTCATGATCTGTAGGTAGTGCACAAGCTAAAGTTTATGCCTCTGAGTCAAAAGGTTTTGGTTTTAAGCCTCACTCCACAGATTTCAGCACTTCAGTGCAGTACTGAGAGAGTGCTGCACTGTCAGATGCGCCATCTTTTGAATGAGATGTTAAACCAAGGCACCGTCTGCCATCTCAGTTGGACGTATAAGATCCTGTGACATATTTTGAAGAAGACTGGAGGAAGTTCACCCAGTGGCATAGCCAATATTTATCCCTCAACCAATATCACTGTGAAGTTCTTCTGGCCTTGCATTTTGCGGAATTCAGTGTAAATTGGCTGCCATGTTTCCTACAATACAACAGTGATGATATTGCAAAAATACCTTGTTGGCTGTAAAGTTGTGAAGGTTGTTAAAGGCATTTACATAAATGCAAGTCTTTTTTTCCTTCTTACACACCCCTCGACTATGTTCATTTGTGTTGTTTGGTCATGTGGCCAAGATACTGGAGGGCAGGCAATGCCTGTGCAATCATTCCCTGCCATGAATCAGCACCTTCAGGAGGGAAATGGAGAAAACAACTTGGAAAAAGTCGCAATACCCTTTGTCAATGTAGCAAGCCTTTAAACAAGGCTTTTCCTGTTTGATAGTTATATTGACAGGTGTATTTAACTTAATAAATGGAGATTAATTCAGTAATAAAACTTTACTTCTGTGCTGTGCTAAAATGAATTACTCTTTAAAGTTAGAATAATTCTAATACCTGCTCCATGCCACTATCATACAGATAGGCTTTACATGCCAACCTATAAAGGATAATATTGTAATTAACCTAATCTGCATATGTAAATTAGTTCATTATAAAGAAATGTCTAGATTATACATCCCAGGAGCATTAAACTGGTTTTTATGCTATATATAAAACTCTAATTAATGTAGTTTGGATATAGGCATATTAGTATAACTTATTCAAATACCAGCTCACAACCCACTAATCTAACTTTCACATTTAATGGTGTTACACGATTAAGAGGTGCTGGGTATAATAGAAATTGTCTAATGAACTATTTTTTGTGGTTGTTATATACTTCAGTGTGATGGCACAGTTACCGTTTGTACCCAACAACATTCAGACAAGAATGGCATCCAGTTGTACAAGTGGCTCTTCTTCCCAAGTGACCATAAAGAAGCCTACTTAAGATTTATAAGTAATGCAGAACTGTGAACATTGATGAAAGCCTAGGCATGAGATTTTAAGTCTCAAGCCATAGACTTGCGGGTAAAGTTTCCTCTTGTTTACACTGATAACACAATCTGGGGAGACAAAAGCATAAAATGCTCAAAATATTCAGCATCTGTGGAGAGAAAAACCAGAGTTAACGTAAAAACCTGCTGAGTATTTCTAGCATTTTCTGTTTTTGTTTCAGATTTCCAGCATCTGCAGTATTTTGCTTTTGTACAATCCGGGGGGAATCGGCCAACCAGTGCAGAAGATCGCTGAATTTTAAACGTAAGTGAGTCATGCTCAAAAAGCATTTACTTCATGTTTTCCACAATCTTTGACGCTGGTTCAAGATTCAATTTGCCAGAAACTGGCCTCATCCACAAACTGGCCTCGGGACAAGATTCCGCTGATTGTACTGGTTTGGGAATGCTCTTCAAATTCTGCTTATTTTCTTAGGCACACAGGCACACGGATTATTTGCAGGTAAAGGGAAGGACATCCTTATTCATAATACTTATTTTTGGTGATAAAGCCATTTTTAGCTGAATTAATGAAAGTGCACCTGGTTACCACTCTTAAAAACATCAACAGATACATTTTAAATGAAAGAAAAGAAAAATGATTACTCTTCCCTGATTGCACTGGTTCATAAAAGACTTCCATTTGTGATTATGCTAATGAATTTTAATGGAAACTTGAGCTGTAAGGTAGCAACTGCAGGGGCATTTTGAGTATAATTTCCCGATTGCATCCAAAGCTGAAACTCCACACGTTTGATATATTGAATTGTGCAGCGGATCTGAACCTGGTAAAAAGCAGTAAGCTGTATTTGTTAGATGGACTAGAGGGAACAGTAAAGTGGTATTAATACTTATTTCCTTGTCTCTTGTCTTTAATTATAATTATTTTTCTCTTCTGTCTAAATAGGCGACTTCCTGGAGTAGACTACTGAATAGACTAGGCCTTTATTCCCTAGAGTTTAGAAGAATGAGGGGATCTTATTGAGACGTACAAAATTCTTAAGGGGCATGGCAGGGTAAATGCTGCAAGAATATGTTCCCTGGCTTGGGAGTCTAGCACAAGGGGGGTCACAGTCTCAGATTAAGTGTTTGTCTATTTAGGAGTGAGCTGAGGAGAAATTTCTTCATTCAAAGGGTAGTGTATCTTGGGGATTCTCGACCCCAAGGGCTGTGGATGTTCAATTGTTCAGGATATTTGAGCCGTAGATCGACAAATTTTTGGACTCCAAGGGATTCAAGGGACATAAGGATAGGGTGGGGAGCTGGAGTTGTGGTAGACCACCCATGTTCGTATTAAGTGGTAGAGCATCCTCAAAGGCCGAATGCCCTACGGTCTTAAGTTCTTATGAGCTGGGTGTGGGAGAATAAAGAGTTTTCTCTTGCTTTCTCTGATTAAGAGAATACAATGGGGATGGAATGTATGAAAGGGAATAATGTCAATCCTTTTAACACGGTGCTTTCACTGAACTAACAAATGATTGGTAAGGCCTGCACACAGAACGTTTTTCAGCTTTTGCTTAATTTCCAGTGAGAGGAAGAAAATTGCTCAGATTTATTGGCACTGTTCATATATGTGTAAAATTGTAATTGAGGCAGACACCCAAGATTAGAATTTTCACATGCAAGTTTCCCACTGAATGCAGGAGAGGCCATTGGCCTGGAGTCATGAGATAAAGCTTGTTTTTATCAGCAAGTTAGGTTAGAATATCATATTAATAATAGGCCATCTCCTTTAGTACAATATTTTCATTCCCCAACTTACATAAAGTAGGACTTAATTTTTAAAAAATTATTAATAAATATTTATAATCCGGATTAAGATATCATCAGGTTAATTTAACTCAGATATATTCATAAAATAGGTTCAAGGGAACTGGATGCATATTACTGAAATCAGGAGGAGAAGGGGACAAATAATGCAGGTGTTCTGTGAGATACTGGAACACAAGAACATAAAAATGTATATGGTCTGGTGTGAGAAAAGGCCATTCACTCCATCCAGTTTCCATGTATGGTTATTCTATCAAGGACTCCCCTCTGCACAACACCTGTTAGCCGCTACTTTAAGAAATACAAAGGAGGCAATTTTAAGTCTACACATCTGACGGAAACCAAACAGGTAGGCAGTTAAGAGCGGCAGTTTACTTAACTGCCTTGGAGTTGCCAGGAACTGACTGGTTCTGATCCCACTTGCTCTCCTGATCAAGTGGCCAGAGCACCTGCCCAAAACCAGGTGGACTTAACTGGATGGCCTGAGGAGAAGTGCAAGTAAGTTTCCCACCAGTCCAACTCAACAGCAAAGTAGATTGGGGCCAAAAGAAAGTCTGAAAAGGGAAGTTTTAAATTTTTCTTTTACTTTTCTTGTGGGGCAGTAAGGAGCAGGAGTGAAACCCCAGGCCCCGCAAGAAAAGCTGAGGCCTCCCCTGCCATGGACCTCCTGACCTGGACCCCACACAGTGAACCCTGTGGGATGGCCCCAGCAGGTTTATCCCACTACTAATCTGGTCTTGATGGGCGTGATTTTCCAGTACTGTGTTCCCAATTGGAGCTATGGTACCCTGAGCCTCATTTCTGGAGTAACAGTGGGTTTCTAATTCATACTACCCGCCCAAAAGTGGCCCGGAGTTAAAACCATGGCTTACGTTTATTCCCTGCGTTCTCTGAAATAAATTCAGCAGCCTTATTTATATCTCTGTAACCTTCAATCTCCTTCTCAACGAATGTCAGTCCAGTTCCCTTTTATTGGTGTCAGCTGACTCTGTATCAAATAATTTATCGTGAAGTCTGTTCCATATTTCCACTAGCCCATGCAGATTTTTAACCTTGCTCGAAGCTGTGAATTTTTTACTGGTGTCCTCTCATCCTGTGCATATTGTCCAAGTTAAACATGTTGTTCACTTCAACCTCATCAATAATTATCATTTTATTTTGTTTGCTTGTTGTCCCATTTAAAAGAGGTTTTGGTGTACTAGCTTTCATATAAATGGAGTACTGTTTCCTCTAAAACAGGGATAATGCATTTAAGAGGTTTCAAAGTAGTCAATCAAATGATTTTATTGCCATTCACTTGGGACACGAAGCTGGCCTGTCACTGGGTAACTAACCCCTCTTGCTCACAGCACGCACAGTTAGGTTCTCCGCTGTTCCCTGTCTCTTTGTTTCTACCATTTAATGCTCCCTGACCTCAGGAATTTCACTTCAGAATTGATTCTATCCAGTTTAGGTGCTTAAAGCATGTGCCTGACCTACTTACATTCCAGTTACTTAACCTCAGCAACTAGAACAGTTCACCAAGTATCTGCTGTCTGACCTAATTATACTATTATTGCAGACCACTTACTTTCCATGTCGACCATGATGTTCTTGGAAAATATTCAGAAATATTGACAACAAAGAGAGAGAGAGACATTCCTGCAGGAAATTAGGAAAATCTGCATGGTTAAATAAAGTACAGAAACAGATCATTTGCCCCAATCAGTCCATGTCAGCATTTATACTCTACCAAAGACCTGTGGGATATACATCAATGTAACTTCTCTCATCCGACCGACAGCAGATTATACCAGTAATAAGTTTAGCACCTTGTTAAGGGCAGACGAGGTAAAAGAACTCTGATATTCATCTTTTTACTTTGACTTCATGGGACCCTGTCACCTCTTAAATGGAATGACAAATCTTTATTCAGAGTGCACTGTTATAGACAATTTGAACATTGAGGAAATGGAATGCCATTCAATCCTATTTATTCATTGAGGGTTAAATTAGATCATCGCTGAAAACAGGCACCAGGATCAAATTAGCCTGTGCCTATTCATTGTGTTGCAAGCAGCACATTAAATTGGCGCTGCCTGTTCTATTAAATACAAAAGTAAAATACTGTGGATGCTGGAAATCTGAAACAAAAATGGAAAATGCTGGAAATACTCAGCAGGTCAGGCAGCATCTGTGGAGAGAGAAATAGAGTTAATGTTTCAGGTCGTGACCTTTCATCAGAATATTAAGTAATTGCTGCATGCAGCCACCACTACGTTTGCTGTTCATTGGCTACACTCATCATCAGGGAGCCCAATATCACAAGTGACTAGCGCAACTTAAATGCATCCTGTGCCTTTTAAAGCAGAGGCACATTATGGTTGCAAGAAGTGGAGGGAGTTTTTTGAAAAGTGGATCTGGGCTGTGATACTTTGAGGAATGACTTAACATGCGAGAGAGCGAGGACCAAGTTCTTCAGACAATGCATTGGAGGTCTTGGTGGAAGAGGTGGAAAGAGGGCAGACATCCTGTATCAACAGCAGGGAGGCGGCCTTCCAGACATATGTTCAGGAGGCAGTGGGAAGAAGTAGTGGCGAGGTCAATGCCTGGAGTGTTTCTTGTTGAATATAGATGCAGTGCAGGAAGAGGTTTAACAACCTTACACAGGTTGTCAAGGTGAATGGGTTCAACTTCAAATGGCAGATCCTACCAAAAGCACCACGAGCCTCATCCACTGCTCAATTTTCTGCACTCCCATCATCCACCTACCAACAATCTCTAGGAATCAGTGCTCAACTCTAAAATTCATATACTTCATCTCATCCTCACACACATGTTTGCAAAACTTCAAACCATGACAACCATATCAGCTAAGCATATTGCACGACATTATCTGACACACTTCCCACTTCCTTGCAGGAAAATGTGCCGCATGATAGCAGGTGGCAGCAATGAACTGGAAAAGGCCAAGCACATCTGCATGTTTTATCCCCCAAGGAAGCGACAATGCTAGCCACCATAGAAAGGGGCATCACTGAGGCAGTGGCCACTGATATGGCTGGAGGGATCAATGATGAGGCTATCTGCGTACCTAATTCTCCTCTAAACCCACTTCTCTCTCATCTTACAATCTCTTCTGAATTGCAAACTGCAGAGAGTATAATCATGCATTTCTTACTTTCTCCTCTCCCCTCACCACAAGTTAATCCTTGTCCCTTTTTCATTTCAGATATCAAAGAGCTGATACCTTCCCAGTCAGTGGAGGAAGAGATACAACACTGTGAAGATGAAGAGACACCGTCACTGAACCTTACACTCACAGCCTCCAGCTGAGAGACAGATACCCTCTAAAATACATGCAGTGAGATTGAGTAGGAATCTGCACATGGTCAGATCTGGGCACAAAAGCACAGGAGCAAGGGCGGTGGCATAGGTGCCTGTTCACTGGAGCATCATGTTGCACACTAGGGTCAGAATTTAGTGTAGCTGTTTGAAGCGGAAATGGAGGCATGTGGGGGGGGGGGGGGGCGGGGGGGGGGGTGGTGGTGTTGGGTGGGGGGGATGGTGGAGAATGGCGTCATAAGTATCCACCCAGAAATCTGGTGTCTTAACACGGTTCCAGATTTAGTCAGCAGTGGGATAGCACCAAGGCAGCTTCATCACACCGATGTGACGGGAGTGTGTAATTTAAATTGTAGAACACATACTTTTAATACATTAGCATCTAATTCACTGCATTTCAATGCAGGTCTTGGGATTAAGTGCACAACGAGCGACCCTCACGTGCCTTCAGATTCCCGACCATTAAAAGCTGGCAGCATTGAGGCAAGGCCTCAGTGCCATGACGGGCAGGCAGCCATGACTAGCCTTCATAGGTGGACAGGGGGGAGCGGAGGCCATTGTCAGCCTACAGTGTCCTGCACTTTGCAAGCAGGGGTCAGGATCTCGGGTGCTCTGCAAGGGGGGGGGTTCATGGTCTTGGGTGGGAGTGCCAGCTGAGCAGGGTCTCAGGTGGTGCGCCAGCAGGGGGCTTGGGTTTGGGTGTCGGTATCGGGAGAACAAACTGTTGGGTGAGATATTTGGCTGCCCATATTGCTGGATGAGAGGGTCGCCTATCATCTAGGGTGGGCACTGAGGGCCATTAGGGAGTCAGCCAGGAGAAGCAGCAAAGGCACAGAGGCTAAGGCAGGGTCATCTCTGCATTGACAGTGGTCTGGAGGCCCACTGATCACCTGGTATGGGTCTCATACACCCTGTCCTTTTGGACCCCATGGCATGATGCAGTGTCTCTGATGGAAGAAGGATCAGAAAGCAACTGTGCTTATCCATGAAGCTCCACAATGAGATCAGCAGCAGCCAGCCAAGCCAAGAAGGGCCCACTTGCGCCAGAGAATCAGCTACCTTCAAATGTCTGAGCGGCATTCTCAGCGAAGACTATGGCTCTCCAGGGAGGACATCACTGACCTATATGCCCTGCTGCCCATCCAGTTGCAACCTATGGGATTCGGAGGTCACCCTATGCCAGTGGCCCCGAAGATCACAGTGGCACTAAACTTTTCTGCATCTGGATCATTCCAAGGATCCACCGCTGCATCAAGGAGGTGATCAATGCCCTACTGAAGAGGGTCAGTGATTATGTGCACTACCGGACCCACCCCAACTGTCAGGCTGAGAGGACTCTCAGATTCGGGGTCATTGCTGGATTCCGCAAAGTGCAAGGTGTGATAGATTCCACACATGTGGCCATCAAAGCTCCAATGGACCAGCCAGCCGCCTTCATCAACAGGAAGGGCTTCCATTCATTCAATGTGGAGCTGATCTGCAACCATCAAAAGTATTTCCTGCAGGTGTGTGCCCACCTCCCAGGAAGCAGCCATGACTCCTACATACTTTGACATCCCAGGTACAACAGGTTTTCAGGCCCCTTGTTTGCCTTCAGGGACGGATTCCCAGGAACAAAGGTTACTCATTGAAGACTTGGCTACTGATGCCTGTTAGGAACCCTCATAATGCAGTGGAAGAGAGGTACCGCATTTGCCATGATTCCACCATCGCGCAGGCCATTTGGCTGCTGAAGATGAGATTCCAATGCCTAGATTGATCTTATGAAGCCCTTCAGCATGCCCCAGTGAGGGTTTCACGTATCGTTGTGGTCTACTGTGCTCTGCACAATCTAGTACCACAGAGGGGGGAGGCCTTGCGCGATGCTGACATGACTGAACGACACTCCACCACCGATGAGGAGAACACAGAGAAGGGAGATGTAACCAGCATGGGATGTTGAAGCACTTGCACTGAAAGCCAAGCAGATTGCGCGACGGACCAAGGGGGCATGTGATAATCTCATACTTACCTGCTTTCAGCCACCCTGATGGCCACTCAGTGTAAAAAAAACTCACCTCAATGTATGCAGTCTGTAGCGTCCTTTCTATTTGTGCTCCGTGCCTAGCACCTGGCTGAACCATGCACTATGGCCCATTGCAGATCCTATTCAAATGAGGGCTGTGCCTACACTGGCATCCCACAAAGGGGGAAGGGTAAAGTCAGGAGCTCACAATTACTTCATGATAGAATATGAAGGTTAATTGCCAGAACAAAAGAACTTTATATGACGCAGAACATGTCAAATTTCAAACACCCATTAATCCCCAAGTGTCTCCATGTGGCTTTACATACAAACACATGAATGTAGAGCAGGTGTAGGCCATTCAGCCCCTCAAGCCTGCTCTGCCATTTGATAAGACAATGGCTGATGTGATTGTGGCCTCAACTCTACTTTCCAGTTGACCCCTGTACCCTTTGACTCCCTTGTCAATCAAGAATCTATCTGAACTGTGCTGGGACCACTGTTCTAGCAAACTGTATAACTAGGGAAGTAGAGATGGCTTTAAACTAAACTAGGTGGGTGAGGGATCAAGCCTGGGTAGACGTAGCAAACCAAGGGGTAAAGTTAAGGCAATAGAGCAGAATAGTAATATGGGAAACGAAGGTCATAGAATGGCAGGAAGGGACAGAGAGAAAAAAACTTAAGGACACACCAACAGTCAAGACAAGATGTTACAAAGATAATAAAAAGACACAACTAAAGGCTCTGTATCTGAATGCCTGTAGCATTCATAACAAAGTAGACGAACTGATAGTGCACATTGAAGTAAATAAATATGATTTGATAGTCATTATGGAGAATTGGCTGCAGGATGACAAGGATTGGGTCCTGAATATTGAGGGATATATGATATTCAAGAAGAATAGGAAGCTAGGTAAAGGTGCAGGAGTAGCACACTTAATCAAGGATGGCATTGGTGCAATAGTTAGAGGTGACCTTGGTTCAGGACATTAGGATGTAGAATCGGTTTGGGTGAAGATGAGGAATAGCAGGGGAAAGAAGTCACTAGTGGGGGTGGTCTACACTCTGTTAACTCTGCTTCTCTCTCCACAGATGCTGCCAGACCTGCTGAGTATTTTCAGCATTTCTTGTTTTTATTTCAGATTTCCAGCATCTGCAGCATTTTGCTTTTATACAAGAAGAAATGTTGGGTGCTTTTGATAAAGGGATGGCAGTAATCATGGGTGATTTTAATCTACATATAAACTGGAAAAATCGGATTGGCAATAGTAACCTGGATGAGGAGTTCATAGAATCCTTCTGAGATAGTTTCTTAGAGCAGCATGTTCTGGAACCAACCAGAGAGCAGGTTATATTAGGCTTGGTATTGTGTAATGTGACAGGATTAATTAATGACCTTAGAGTAAAGGCACCTCTAGGTAGCAGTGACCACAATATGATTGAATTTTACATCCAGTTTGAAAGAGAGAAGAGTGAGTCTAAGACTAATATTTTAAACTTAAGTAAGGGCAACTATGTGGGCATGAAAGCTGAGCTAGCTGAAGTGAACTGGATTATTAAGCTAGGAGATAGATCAATAGAGAAGCAGTGGCAGACATTCAAGGGGATATTTCAGAATACTCAGGATAAATATATTCTTACTATAAAGAAAAATCCTAAGAGGAGGACCCACCATCCGTAGTTAACTAAACAAGTTTCAGAAAGCATCAAACTTAAGGAAAGGGCATATAATTGCGCAAAGATGAGTGGCAGGTCAGATGATTGGTCAGAATATAAAGAATGGCAAGGAATGACTAAAAGGTTAATCAGGAGAAAAAAAATTCGAGTACGAGAGGAAGCAGGCTAGAAATGTAAAAATGGATAGCAAGAGTTTCTACAGGTATTTAAAAAGGTAAAGAGTAAGTAAAGTGAGTGTTGGTCCTCTAGAGAGTGAAAATGGAGTTAATGGTAGATAATAAGGAAATAGCGGATGAAGTGAACAAATATTTTGCTTCTGTCTTTACTATAGAGGATACAAAAAACATTCCAGTAATAGCTGTAAATCAGGAGGTGGAAGGAAGAGAGGAACTTGGTGAAATTACAATTACCAGGGAAGTGGTACTGACCTAACTGATGGAGCTGCGGGTTGACAAGTCCCTGGGTCTTATAGAGTCATAGAGTTATACAGCACAGAAACAAGCCCTTTGGCCTATCGTGTCCATGCCGGCCATCAAGCATCCATCTATTCTAATCCCATTTTCCAGCACTTGGCCTGTAGCCTTGTAGGTTATGGCATTTTAAGTGCTCATCTAGACACTTCTTAAATGTTGTGAGGGTTCCTGCCTCTACCACCTCTTCAGGAAGTGTGTTCCAGATTCCAACCAGCCTCTGGGTAAAATGATTTTTCCTCAAATCCCCTCTAAACCTCCTGCCCCTTAGCTTAAATCTATGCCCCCAGTGATTGGCACCTCCACAAAGGGAAAAAGTTTCTTCCTATCTACCCTATCTATGCCCCTCATAATTTTGTATACCTCAATCATGTCTCGCCTCAGCCTTTTCTGCTCTAAGGAAAACAATCCTAGTCTATCCAGTCTCTCTTCATAGCTGAAATGCTCCAGCCCATGCAACATCCTGGTGAATCTCCTCTGCATCTTCTCCAGTGCAATCATAGCCTTCCTATCATGTGGTGACCAGAACTGTACACAGTACTCCAGCTGTGGCCTAACGAGCGTTTTATACAGCTCCATCATAACCTCCCTGCTCTTATATTCTATGCCTCGGCTAATAAAGGCAAGTATCCCACATGCCTTCCTAACCACCTTATCTACCTGTGCTGCTGCCTTCAGTGATCTACGGACAAGTACACCAAGGTGACCCTCTGTACTTCCTAGGGTCCTACCATCCATTGTATATTCCCTTGCCGTATTACTCCTCCCAAATTGCATCACCTCACACTTCTCAGGGTTAAATTCCATTTGCCACTGAGCTGCCCATCTTACCAGCCCATCTGTATCGTCCTGTAATCTAAGGCTTTACGCCTCACTATTAATGATACCACCAATTTTCGTGTCATCTGCGAACTTACTGATCTAACTTCCTATATTCACATCTAAATCATTAATGTACACTACAAACAGCAAGGGTCCCAGCACCAATCCCTATGGCACAGGCTTCCAATCGCAAAAACAACCCTCGACCATCACCCTCTGCCTCCTGCCACAAAGCCAATTTTGGATCCAATTTGCCAAATTGCCCTTGATCCTATGGGCTCTTACCTTCTTAACCAATCTCCCATGCGGGACCCTATCAATAGCCTTACTGAAGTCCATGTAGACTACATCAACTGCTTTACCCTCATCGAAACATCTAGTCACCTCCTTGAAAAATTCAGTCAAGTTTGTTAGACATGATCTCCCCCTGACAAAGCCATGCTGACTATCCCTGATTAATCCCTGCCTCTCCAAGTGCAGATTAATCCTGTCCCTCAGAATTGTTTCCAATAGTTTCCCTACCACTGATGTTAGACTCACTGGCCTGTAATTACCTGGTTTATCCCTGCTATCCTTCTTGAATAATGGTACCACATTTGCTGTCCTCCAGTCCTCTAGTTTGTGGCCAGAGAGGATTTGAAAATTTATGTCAGAGCCCCTGCTATCTCCTCCCTTGCCTCAAATAACAGCCTGGGATACATCTCATCTGGGCCTCAGGATTTATCCACTTTTAAGACCACTAAAACTGTTAATACCTCCTCCTTTTCAATGCTAATTTGTTCGAGCATATCACAATCCCCCTCCCTGATCTGTACGCCTACATCGTTCTTCTCCATAGTGAACACAGATGAAAATTAATCATTTCAAACCTCACCTACGTCCTCCGGCTCCACACACAGATTGCCACTTTGGTCCCTAATGGGCCCCACTCTTTCCCTAGTTATCCTCTTGCCCTTAATATACTTATAAAATGCCTTGGGATTTTCCTTTATCTTGCCTCCCAGTGTTTTTTCATGCCCCCTCTACGCTCTCCTAATTACTTTTTTAAGTACCCCGCCCTTACACTTTCTATACTCCTCTAGGGCCTCCGCTGTTTTCAGCCCTCTGAATCTGCCATAAGCATCCTTTTTTTTCCTTATCCAATCCTCTATATCCCTTGACATCCGGGGTTCCCTGAAGTGTTGGTCCTACCCGTCACCTTTACGGGACCATGTTGGCTCTGAACCCTCACTATTTCCTTTTTGAATGACTCCCACTGGTCTGATGTAGACTTTCCTACAAGTAGCTGCTCCCAGTCCACTTTGGCCAGATCCTATTTTATCATATTGAAATCGGTCTTCCCCCAATTCAGTACCTTTATTTCTGGCCCATCTTTGTCCTTTTCCATAACTACCTTAAATCTTAGAGTTATGGTCACTATCCCCGAAATGCTTCCCCACTGACACTTCTACCACCCGTCCGGCTTCATTCCCTAGGATTAAGTTCAGTGCCGCCCCTTCTCTTGTAGAACTTTCTACGTACTGGCTCAAAAAGCTCTCCTGGATTCCCTTTAAGAATTCCGCCCACTGTATTCCTTTTGCACTAAGTCTATCCTCGTTAATATTGGGGAAGTTGAAATCCCCTACTATTATTACCCTATTATTTTTACACCTCTCTGAGATTTGCCTACATATCTGTTCCTCTATCACTCCCTGACTGTTTGGAGGCCTGTAGTACACTCCCAGCCAAGTGATTTCCCCCTTTATGTTTTTAAGTTCTACCCATATGGCCTCATATGAGGAACCTTCTAAGATATCATCCTTCCTTGCTGCAGTAATTTACTCCTTGATCAACGCCTTGGTGCAATGCCACCTCCTCTTTTACATCCCACCGCACCACCCCCCCCCCCCCCACCACACCCGCTCCCCCAGCCCCTCCTCATGCCTGAAGATTCTATACCCTGGAATATTGAGCTGCCAGTCCTGCCCTTCCCTCAACCATGTCTCTGTGATAGCAATAATATCATATTCCCATGTGTTAATCAACACTCTCAATTCATCTGCCTTACTTGTAAGACTCCTTAGAACATAGAACATAGAACATAGAAAAATACAGCACAGAACAGGCCCTTCGGCCCACGATGTTGTGCCGATCCTTTGTCCTCTGTCAAGGACAATTTAATCTATACCCCATCATTCTCCTTTATCCATATACCTATCTAAAAGCCGTTTGAAAGTCCCTAAAGTTTCTGACTCAACAACTTCCCCAGGCAAGGCATTCCATGCCCCGACCACTCTCTGGGTAAAGAACCTTCCCCTGACATCCCCCTTATATCTCCCACCCTTCACCTTAAATTTATGACCCCTTGTAACGCTTTGCTCCACCCGGGGAAAAAGTTTCTGACTGTCTACCCTATCTATTCCCCTGATCATCTTATAAACCTCTATCATGTCACCCCTCATCCTTCTCCGTTCTAATGAGAAGAGGCCTAGAATGTTCAGCCTTTCCTCGTAAGACTTATTCTCCATTCCAGGCAACATCCTGGTAAATCTCCTCTGCACCCTCTCCAAGGCTTCCACATCCTTCCTAAAATGAGGCGACCAGAACTGCACACAGTACTCCAAATGAGGCCTTACCAAGGTCCTGTACAGCTGCATCATCACCTCACGGCTCTTAAATTCAATCCCTCTGCTAATGAACGCTAACACCCCATATGCCTTCTTCACAGCCCTATCCACTTGAGTTGCAACTTTCAACGATCTATGCACATAGACCCCAAGGTCTCTCTGCTCCTCCACATGCCCAAGAACCCTACCGTTAACCCAGTATTTTGCATTCGTGTTTGTCCTTCCAAAATGGACGACCTCACACTTTTCAGGGTTAAACTCCATCTGCCACTTTTCAGCCCAGCACTGCAACCTATCCAAGTCCCTTTGCAGACGACAATAGCCCTCCTCGGTATCCACAACTCCACCAACCTTTGTATCATCTGCAAATTTACTGACCCACCCTTCGACTTCCTCATCCAAGTCGTTAATAAAAATCACAAACAGGAGAGGACCCAGAACTGATCCCTGTGGCACGCCACTGGTAACTGGGCTCCAGGCTGAGTATTTACCATCTAAGACCACTCTCTGCCTTCTATCAGTTAGCCAATTCTTAATCCAACTGGCCACATTCCCCACTATCCCATGCCTCCTGACTTTCTCCATAAGTCTACCATGGGGGACCTTATCAAATGCCTTACTAAAATCCATGTACACCACATCCACTGGTTTACCCTCATCCACTTGCTTGGTCACCTGCTCAAAGAATTCAATCAGGCTTGTGAGGCAAGACCTACCCCTCACAAAACCGTGCTGACTGTCCCGAATCAAGCAGTGTCTTTCCAGATGCTCAGAAATCCTATCCCTCAGCACCTTTTCCATCAACTTGCCTACCACCGAAGTAAGACTAACTGGCCTGTAATTCCCAGGGTTGTTCCTATTCCCTTTCTTGAACAGGGGCACAACATTTGCCACCCTCCAATCACCTGGTACCACCCCCGTCAACAGAGAAGATGAAAAGATCATTGCCAGCGGCTCTGCAATTTCATCCCTTGCTTCCCATAACATCCTTGGATATACCCCGTCAGGCCCGGGAGACTTGTCTATCTTCAAGTTATTCAAAAACCCCAACACATCTTCCCTCCTAACGAGCACTTCCTCGAGCTTACCAGTCTGTTTCACACCGTCCTCTTCAGTAATACACCCCTTCTCATTCGTAAATACCGAAGAGAAGTACTCATTCAAAACCTCACTTATCTCTTCCGGCTCAACACACAGTCTCCCGCTATTGTCCTTGACCGGACCTACGGTCCCCCTAGTCATCCTCATATTTCTGACATACGCGTAAAAGGCCTTGGGGTTTTCTTTTATCCTACCCGCCAAGCATTTTTCATGCCCTCTCTTAGCTCTCCTAATCCCTTTCTTCAGATCCTTCCTGGCCATCTTGTATCCCTCCAGAGCTATGCCTGTGCCCTTTTTCCTCAACCTTATATACGCATCCTTCTTCTTCCTAACAAGACTCTCAACCTCTCTTGTCAACCACGGTTCCCTCACATGACCATCCCTTCCCTGTCTGACAGGGACATGCTTATCAATGGCCCCTACTATCTGCTCCTTGAAAAAGTTCCACATTTCGACCGTGCCCTTCCCTGCCAGCATATGCTCCCAACTTATGCTCCTCAGTTCCTGCCTGACAGCATCATATCTACCCTTCCCCCAATTGTAAACCTTGCCCTGTTGCACATACCTATCCCTCTCCATTACCTTGTGTTAAAATAGATGCAATCTAGCTTTGCATTATTCGCTTGTGCCTTAACAGGTCTACATTTGTTCTGCCTTCCAGACTGACTTAATTTCTCTTCTATATTTGGCAGTGCATCACCCCCCTACTGTACCTCCACTCTGTATCACATCTCCCTGCCAAATTAGTTTAAACTTCCCCCAACAGCACTAGCAAACCTTCTGGCAAGGTTGTTGGTTCTGTTCCGGTTCAAGTGCAACCCATCCAACTTGTACAGGTCCCACCTTTGCCAGAAACAGAGCCAGTGATCCAAGAAACTAAAGCCCTCCCTCCTGCACAATGTCTTCAGCCACACATTAATCTGCTCTATCCTCCTATTACTATGCTCACTGGCACGTGGCACCAGGAGTAATCCAGAGCTTACAACCTTTGAGGCCCTGCTTTTTAATCTGCTACCTAGCTCCCTAAATTCTTGTTGCAGAACCTCATCCCTCTTTCTACTTATGTCGTTAGTACCAATGTGAACCACGGCCTCTGACTGTTCACCCTCCCCTTCAGAATGTCCTGCAGCCACTCTGTGACATCCTTGACCCGAGCAAAAGGGAGTCAACATACCATCCTGGAGTCACATTTGCAGCCACAGAAATGCCTATCTGTACCCCTTACAATAGAATCCCCTATTACTATAGCTCTCTCACACTTTTTCTTCCTCTCCTGTGCAGCTGAGCCAACCATGGTGCCACAGATTTGACTCTTGCTGCATTCCCCTGAGCAGCTATCTCCCCCAACAGTATTCAAAGCGGAATATCTGTTAGAGAGGGAGATGGACCCAAGGGACTCCTGCACTACCTGCCTAGTTCTTCTACTCTGCCTGGCGGTCACCCAGTCCCTTTCTGCCTGAGCAGTCTTTACCTGCGGTGTGACGACCTCCCTGTATGTGCTATCCACGATGATCTCAGCCTCGCAGATGCTCCACAGTGTCTCCAAGCGCTGCTACAGATCTGAAACGCGGAGTAGCTACACCTGGAGCCACTTCCTGCATACGTGTTCGCCCTGGACACTGGGAGTATCCCTGACTTCCCACATTGCACAGGAGGAGCACTGCATATTGCCGAGCTGCCCTGCCATGACTTAACCTTAATTTACTCAAAAATTTGAGATTATTTTCACCAGGGACCTTGATTCCCTAAAAACCACTATTTACTATATATATAAAAAATTAGTAATAATTACTAGTAGTTATTAATAAATTACACCAATTAAAAACAAAAAATACACTTTAGCAGTACTAACCTTATCACTTATAAGGTAGGTTTTGAGGTTTTAAAAAAAAAGAACTTTATCTCCCCTGGTTTTTTTAAGCTATTTACTGGCACTAACAGTTGTTACTTACCCAACCAATCAGCTTATAGATTTCCCGTGATGTCACTGTAAAATTTTTTTCCCTCCTTTGAAACTCAGCTGGAACAGAGAGAGAGAGAGAGCCTGCCGCCTCTCCAGTCCAAGGTAAGTGCTAGCCTCAAGCCCCATTCTTTCTTATGTCGGTCCCGCTCTGGATCTGCCTCTTATATAGCAAATATAACCCCTCTATTCAAGAAGGGGGAGGCAGAAAACAAATAACTATGGGCCAGTTAGCTTGACGTCTGTTGTGGGGAAGGTGTTAGAATCGATCATTAAGGAGGCACTTAGAAAAACTCAAGGTAATTGGGAATAGTCAGCATGGCTTTGTGAAAGGAAGATCATGTTTAACCAATTTATTGGAATTCTTTGAAGGAGTAACATGTGCTGTGGATAAAGGGGAGCCTGTTGACATACTGTACTTGGATTTCCAGAAGGCATTTGACAAGGTGCCAAATAAAAGGTTATTGTGCAAAGTCGGAGCTCTTGGTTTAGGGAGTACTGTGTGCAGTTTTGGGATCCTTATTTAAGGAAGGATGTGAAAGCGTTGGAGGTGGTTCAGAGGAGGTTTACTAGATTGATACCTGGTGTGAGCGGGTTGTCTTATGAGGAAAGGTTGGGCAGACTGGGCTTGTTTTCACTGGAGTTTAGAAGAGGGGAAGACTTGATTGAAGTTTATAAGATCCTGAACGGTCTTGACATGGTGGATGTGGAAAGGATGTTTCCTCTTGTGGGGGAGTCCAGAACTAGGGATTGCCCTTTTAGGACAGAGATGAGGAGAAATGTTTTCTCTCAGAGGGTTGTGTGACTTTGGAACTCTCTGCCTCAGAAGGCGGTGGAGGCGGGGTCATTGAAGGTGGAGATAGATAGATTCTTGTTAGGCAAGGGAATCAAAGATTATCGAGGGTAGATGGGAGTGTGGAATTCGAGAGACAAACAGATCAGCCATGATCTTATTGAATGGCGGAGCAGGTTAGAGGAGCCATATGGCCTACTCCTGCTCCTAATTTGTATGTTTGTATCTAACACAGCCTTCATAACATTCAATGACCCTGCCTCCACTGCTCTCTGGGGAAGAGAATTCTACAGTTTGACAACCCTCTAAGAGAAAAAAAATTCTTCTCATCTCTGTCTTAAATGGGAGATCCCTTATTTTTAAACTGTGTCTCCTGGTTTTAGTCTCTATGTTGTAGCCTCCCTTCGTCTTTATGGTCCTCCACCTCTTGCTGCACCTCCTCCTCCTCCTCTCCTCCTTGTGCTCCTGCTCCTCAGCTTCACACCTAATCGGTGGTGGCATGGAGTGTTCCCTCATAATGGCCAGGTTGTGCAGTGTACAGCATTGTACTACAAATTTTGATACCCACTTAGCTGAGTACTGCACAGCAGTCCAGGCAGTAGAAGGGAAAGCTTGAAGATGCTGATGCTGCGGTCAGTAACGTTTTGCTGGTAGCATGGGTCTCATTATAGGCCTGCAGTGCACATCTACGTGGGTTCTAGACCGGAGTCATTATTCACGTAATGAGTGGCTATCCCTTCTCACCCAATTGCCTGTCTTTGATTTGCCGTAGGGATCAAATATAGGTGGCACAGAGGATTGCCACAGAAAGAAGGAATCATGACTTCTGCTAGGATAACAACTATTCACCTGCTTGATGTGCTGCCTGTGGTCTCACATCAGCGGCACATTGAGGGAGTGGAATTCCTTTTGGTTCATTAAAATGGCCGAATGCACATGAGGTGCATGCAAGGCAATGTGTGTGCAGTCAATGGCACCCTACACCAGAGGAAGCCTGCAATCCAAGTAAACCCTTACTCCGACTGCTTGTCTCTGGCAAGAGAGAATGAGATGAAACTGTGTCTCTGTACATAGACAGCCTCCGTGCAGCACGGTGCTGCAAACTGTGAGATGATGCTTTTATCTCCAACAGCAGGCTGGAAGGAGCCTCAGGGTACTATCCTAGGCCCAACCATTTTCAGCTGCTTCATCAATGACCTTCCTGAATTCATAAGGTCAGAAGTGGGGATGTTCGCTGATGATTGCACAATGTTCAGTACCATTCACGACTCCTCAGATACTGAAGCATTCTGTGTAGAAATGCAGCAACACCTGGACATTAACAAGGCTTGGGCTGATAAGTGGCAAGTAACATTCACATCACACAAGTGCCAGGTAATGACCATCTCCAATAAGAGAGAATCAAAACATCTCCCTTGACATTCAATGGCATTACCATTGCTGAATCCCCTACTATCAACATCCTAGGGGCTACCATTGACCAGAAACTGAACTGGAGTAGCCATATAAATACCGTGGCTACAAGAGCAGGTCAGAGGCTAGGAATCCTGAGGCGAGTAACTCACCTACTGACTCCCCAAAGCCTGTCCACCATCTGCAAGGCACAGGTCAGGAGTGTGATGGAATACTCTCCACTTGCCTGGATGGGTGCAGCTCCAACAACACTCAAGAAGTTTGACACCATCCAGGAGAAAGCAGCCCACTTGATTGGCACCCCATCTACAAACATTCACTCCCTCCACCATTGACGCACAGTGGCAGCAGTGTGTACCATCTACAGGATGCACTGCAGCAACGCACCAAGGCTCCTTAGACAGCACCTTCCAAACCCACAACCTCTACCAACTAGAGGGACAAGGGCAGCAAATGCGTGGGAACACCACCACCTGCAAGTTCCCCTCCAAGTCGCACACCATCCTGACTTGGAACCATATCGCCGTTCCTTCACTGTCGCTGGGTCAAAATCCTGGAACTCCCTTCCTAACAGTACTGTGGGTGTACCTACCCCACATGGACTGCAGCAGTTCAAGAAGGCAACTCACTACCACCTTCTCAAGGGCAATTAGGGATGGGCAATAAATGCTGGCCTGGCCAGCGTCGCCCACATCCCATGAATGAATTTTTAAAAAGATGCACAAAAGCTAAGTGTCAAGATCATCTTGATAGTTGAGAAAACCACCAACCTAATTGAACTGAATTACTGTGTCAGCAGCAGCTTGGGAATCATCTAAAATGGGTGTATTTTCCAGCTCTCCAGAAGTTAGTTATCAGTAACCTGTACTTGAGGCTGGATGGTACCCTAGGTGACGGCTAAAGTCTCTTGTTACTGCCTCAAAGGTCAGTTGCATCATGGTTTAGAACTGTGCTGACTTTGACAGTCACTAGCAAAGTTAATTGATTTCTTAATCAAAAAGTGAAAAAATTCATCCATGGCTTCCTTATTGAATTGAAGTCAACAAAGCCACAGCTCATCACACAAACCCTCCTAGGATCTTTGGGGCCTGTTGACTCATTCTAGGTATAATACTGTATTAACCTCATCAACCTTAGATGTTGTCTCACTTTCTTTTGGTCCCTTCTGTTCGAATCCTCTTTTCCTTCCTCCTCCATCAGGTAACCCCCACAGGGAAATCCAAGATTGTTTTGTCATTGTACCATTCAGGTTTTCTGACTCTGACCAAAAATAAGCTGGTGACCAGGCAGTCTCTCATTCTGATAGTTCAAAGGGCAGTTCTCCAAAGCAGTAAACAAAATCCCAAAATAGGCAAACATACCTGTGATGTAGCTAAAAGTTGTCCATTTGGTGAGCCCCTTTAAATTGATCATTTCACTCACCAGATCATCTCCTGATAAAGCTATGCATCTTTTACCTGCTTCTAAGTTACTCTTAGTGTCTAGTGGGGCAAAAATGGCAGGAATTCTGAAACTTGAAATGGAGCATAAAGCCCAGCAGGGATTGTTCCTGATCTAAAATTTGAGTCTCAAAATTAACATGGGTCCACAGCACGCCCCATCTCACCAAAAATAATGTGAATCTTCAACCCCATCATTTGTTGCAATTTATGAACAGAGGAAATATAAACACGTAAGTAAAAATCTGTAAAAGAGCTGAATACATAGGAAGAGATAATGAGAACTGAGTTCAAAATTTACTTGATAAAAAAGAGAAAAGGGAATATTTTATCATGTCTCTTCTCAAAATACATCTCTGACAAGTGTAGGTTTGGATTTGAAATGTTGTATTGCTGGTTTATTTTGTAACATGCTCTCAGTGATTGAATATTTTTTCACTAATTTGTAATGAAGTGTATCTGAGAGGGAACAAAATAGTTTTTTAAATTCTTTTAAATCATAATACACTCCATGAAGGGTTAGTTTAAAGAAAGAAATGTTGGAAAGACTAAGGAGGCTGAATAAAGAAACCTGCATTTAAATATGGTGCAGAAATGGAAACTCTTCAATTTCATTAAGCTATGTTGCAGAAAAGCTGTTGAAGGAAAGCTTTCAGTTAATTTAATATTTCCTTGCATTTTAGGTTATTGATTTTGAGTCTGGTTGAATTAATCCTTTCATTTGATTCTTTTTGCAATTTTGCTCTGAGATTAGGTTCATCTTACAAAGAGTATCCCTGTGATATACAACCCCCTTTAGAGTGATCATTAGGATAGTTTCTTGAGTGAAATATTGGATGGAACAGTCACCACAGGCAACTGTTTTTTAGTTTGCATATTTCATTAGATTTGAGAAAATGCAGTTCACTAATGTTTAGGTTTGGATATTTCAAGCCGTTTTAATTCGGTAAGACTGGCAGCGGGGCTTAACTCAATAGGCATACTAGGTGGTGTAAGCTTCCAAACCAAGAGTGATGTTTTACTCAAGATGGTAGCTTTGGTTGCTCAGTGAACTAATGCTCCATACCAGAACATGAGGGGAGGCTCAGAGAACAGTCTCCATTTACTCACTCTCCATCTGTTGTGCCAGTTTGGGCCAGTGAGTGACACAGAGGGATCTCACTCACTTGTCACTCAACGATTGAGAAACTCCAGGCCTAGATATGAATGTATAAAGTTTGCTGGTTAGCTCAGGAACAATTAATTTCGAAGTAAGTTTAGTCTGCAACAGTAGCAATACACAAGCTTGTTATTTGATTTTTTTTTAGGAGTGATAGGAAATAGATATATCTGACAAGAAAACTGTATTCCATTCACTAATGTATTCCACCTAAAATAAAGTAGTTTGTTTGCTTATGATCAGCCTCATTTCCTCAAAATGTTTCTCAACCCACCTTCCAAGAGTTGGGAGAATGCATATAGTGGCATGTGTGAGGTTGTGGTATGGAGTACATGAAAGTAGGGGGCTACGATTCAATTCACATTTAATTAGATATTGGGTAGTAAAGATACACTCCAGATGGTAAGGGCATTAGGTTCACTTACTGAAATGATCGATGGTACCAAACATGAGAAAATATCTAGTATGCACCCATAAATTTGGAACAAGGATGCTATATTTTGTCCCTTGAAATGTTTTAGGAACTTGTCAAAATGCTAACTCAGACATCAATATGTTGACAAGTTCTGAACAATTTAAATTCAAAAAGCTTTGACCTGCATTTGAAAAATTACACTATGAGGATAAATAATCAAAGTAGCATCTTTGAGATGTACAAATTGTGCTTTGAAAGCACAGGGTTGAAAAGATTATACTGTAGAAAAATTCTCATGGGTTCAATCCTTTGATGAAATTGAAAAGGAATGTAATATTTTATGTGTATTCCTTTCTGAGAGGGAGTTTCTATGAAAAACACTGCAGTTGTTATAGTTTGAACAGATGGCCGAAGCCAAAATTGGTAGTGTTACAAAATGAATCTGGAATCGTTTTTAAACCACAGTGGATTATTTTGGACAGCTAAAAAGAAAGACATATTTATATCGGGCCTTTCATAACCTCAAGACATCTCAAAGTGCTTTACAAACAAGGAAGTACTTTTGAACTGTAGTCATTGTTCTCATGTCGGAAACATTACACAATGAACCTACATAATGGGACTATGGAGAGCTCCAACAGGCTTCAAAGGATTAGTCGGGAGAAGCAAGCAAGAGTAAAAAAATAATGACAGTGCAGACGTTATACAGAAAGTGCTTTGTTTTAGCTTCTCAAATCTCAGCAAGAACTCACACTATTGCTCCATGGTAAGTAAGAATTTTTCCTCTTCCACTTCTGCAGGCCCTGATTCTTGTTGGGGGTCTACATGCATGGTCTTCAGCTGCAGTCCTTTAGCCCAAGCGGCCATTCTAATTGAGTGAGCCTAGCCTATCAGTGCCAACTAGATGTTCAATTGTGGGAGATTTGATGGTCAAGTCTGATCTTAACATTGGCCAATATTTGCACACATTTCCTTGCTAGTTCATTGGGTAGCAATTAGAAACAGAACAACAGGCTGACTTTCCCCACCACCCCACGCCACTACCCCACCCCCGCCAGCAACGCATGCACAGACCAATGTTAGTATCTCAACTCCTTGAAGCAGATTCCCATCACATGCCAGAGTTTGAATCGGGGTCCTTTCGAGTGTGTGAATCATCACCATAAAGTGTTGCACATCCACCAAATGAACCTGCAGTGGAGCACGTGCGATTTCATAAGCCTTATTTGAAGCCTTGGGCTTTAAGTCTAGGTTTTGAAATTGGGTTCAAAAAATAAAATGATGCAATATTTTTGAAAGTGAAATTATTTTCTTGAATTTAAATTTTCTCACAATACACCTTACAGCCATTGAAAAGGGTTTAAGGTATTCTGGAATTATATAGACCGAAATGCTGCCTTTGATATTGAGTAACATCACTCAGCCTGTGTACTTTTTGACACTGAAAATTGTTCTACATTTTCAGAGATGTTGGCATTCAAAAGGTTTAATAAAGTATTGTTTTGTTCACACTGTTTCCCCAGGAGTTTTCCTGGTCTCCTCCTGGATTTCACAGGGGAGATGGAGAGGGAGAAGGGGCTGCGGAATTTCAGGGCCAACTTTGTTTTTATTTAAAGTGGCTTCACTGCTTTCAGAAGATTATATAAATGAACAAGTAATTGGCAACAAAGAGCAAGATCTTATCAGAGCTTCAATCCAATCTGCATATTTAAATCTAATAGCTACAATCATATAGAAAATACTGTGGTAACACTTTTCGTTATTGGAATTAAAGGTCAGTGCTGCTTATTCAACAGCCTCTTCACACCAGGTACCAGTTACAGCGCCACATCATTACGTGACACACAAAAAAGGCTTTGCATTATTAGGAGCACCTTATCACATCTCAAAACACATTACATATAATGAATAACCGCCCAGACTGATGGATAGAGGTCTGCTCTGTTGGCAGTAAAGCATTTATAGAAAATAAGTTTGGGCAGAATCAATCTAGTTGCCAGGGGATGGAGGCCCACATACAAGCAAATCTTGATTTGACATTAAATAGAAAAGCTGGATCAAAGAGGTACTAAGATGACTAGGAACAGCAATAGAATGTGTCTACTGCAAATGGTTTTTCTGATGTTAAGGTTGAGGTTTATTGTTTGTGCAGGGGAGGCAGGATAGAGAGACCTTTACACTACATCTAATGCTGTTAAATCTGACATGGGCATGCTTAAGGCTGATACTGGATACCTGAAATGAGACAGCATTTCATTTGTGTGCACTAGCAGCTCTCATTCTGAGCTGAAAATTTGCCAAAAAAGGAAATTTAAACAAAAACAAAATTTAAAAAGCCACCTGTGAAAAGATAAGATTGTACGCAGCATTATCCATTAATCTTTTTAGAGCTGCTTTCTCCAAATATATGAAAATAGAAAACTGATGCAAACATCTGCCCCCAGTAAGCTCCTGGGACAAGATTAAATAGCGCTCCAATCACACTTGTATTATAATCCCCTATTGTGGAATGAGGTTTGAGTCACTTCTCTTTTTCTTTCAAGCATAAAGATGTTCTCATTGCAATCTATTTTCCAGAATGCAAACCTTGATTTTATGGCTTAGACACTGTAAATGAGCACTTGGTAAGCGGGAGAATTCTCTTCTATGTGCTTTTTTCTCTATCTTGACCTGCTTTATAGATTGGTGCCAGTGTATGGTTATGGACCTACGCCACTTAGGTTGCCAATTAGAGCCTGTGAGAAACTTTATTAGTAAGTTTCATAGCTGACCAATCATGCATCCAATGAAAAATTTTGAATGTAAGAATATTGCAATTGGATGTCTATTTCATTAGAGATTATCCTTCCTGCTGCTTTGCATTACATCAGACTCTGAATATTACTTTCAAAACAGGTTTAGAAAATAAATCTATAAAGTATAATTGCAGCAAGTCAGAAGACTGCACAGGAGTTTTCAGCTATATTCCTTCTGCCTGCATCTTCACTTTGTTGAAATTGTGACTTATCACACTGTCCTTTACTCTAAGGAATTCTTTCCTTTCTTAACCCCTTGGGACAAAAGTTGATAAGTTTTGCCTAAGATTTAGGATGGCATCAGCTTCTTTAATTCTGTCATAGCCCTTAAGAGATTCATAACCACCTTCACTGACAGAAATCATGCCTGGTTGAGCTTAATATGGTTTTTATAACTGTTTGGTCTTGATGTCATTCGAGCCCGATCTGCATATTTAAATAAGGACTCAGCAGGTTTCCATCATGGCACCTTGTCACCTTCTCAGAACAAGATGTTAAAATTAATATTAAGGGCCATTTTAATTCCTCCCACCTCATGGAAACCGAATGGATAAGAAGATAGAATTAGCCAAGAGACTTACCCACATCAGGCAGGTGACCTGAACGACGACAAAGTGCTCTAACCAATATGGCATGCAGTGTGCCTCTGGTGTGGACTGAGTCTGCTGCATGTCATATTGCCTCCTGCAGCACCCATTTTTTGCTTGCAATCAAATGTTTGGACCATAATATTGCTTCTGCAATTGTTAACATCTCTTTGGGACAAGCACAATTAAAAGCACTTTAACAGTACATAAGCGTAGCTGTCAACAGACTAGCAGCTCTCCCTTTGTTGCCTATGCTCCTGAGTGTGAACAAACCAATTATGCAACACTATAGTATTGTCGACTCAAAAGTCTATAATCAGATTAAAGCATCCTGTTCTTGCTATTGCGGGCTAACAGTTAAACTTATTTGCACTCTCAACCGATCAAATCTCCATTGGAGCCCATCAAGCCTATGAAGACCGTTCCAATTGTCAAGGAGAGAGAATGATGTATGGAGAGAATTCTCCCAAGACAGAAACATACAAGAATGTGAAGTAGAAGTGCCTTTCCAGAAAGATAATGCCCCTTTAAATCTCTCACCAGCACAAAGTCTGAAACTGTGAGATACTTGTTTGTCAGACTACATGAACAAGTTCCTTGAGGCAGCACAATCCAAAGCACCACTCAGCTTGATAAGGCTGACTGACTGATTACCAGAGACCGTCCTCCCCAACTTCAGAAAAATGTCTCTGAGCTGTCAGTCTCTTCAGGATGGCAAAAGCAGTACAGAAGAGCTATTGAGCTTCAGACAGACCTTCATGTTTACACTAGGATCAGAGGTGTTTCTGCACGTACACCTCAATATTCTGCATTAGCCCAAGAAATAATTCATATTGACTCTCAGCAGCAAAGCTTTACACACCACTTCTCCCATCTGTCCAACTTCTTTCCACAGAGTGTCAGCACTTGGAACATTCCCTGTATGCAAGAGTTCAAATGTAGAGTTACCTGTCAACTTTGTGAACCACAATTCTTCAAGCATGCATTAGCTCAAGGAAAGACTCAAATGCAGCTGCTGGAACACTGTAGAAATTCTCAAGGTCTCTGTTTGCACTCAGCAATCATCAACATCAATTTCCTACATTCTCAGTCCTTGTTATAGTTGCCTCTAGCCCTTGGCCCTTCGAATCTGCTCCACCATTCAACAAGATCATAGCTGATCTACCTCAACTTCACACTTCTGCACTATTATTGTATCATTTACTCAAAAATGGAATATATAGATTTGGATGAACTGCATTCCCCAAACTGTTAAATTGTGTTGCACTTCCATTCGCACAATTCCAGTGTCTGAGTTTAATAAATTTCAACCTACACCCTGTTCTGTACATCAGCTGTGGTGCAGTTGGTTGTGCTTTTTGCCTCTGAGTCACAAAGGTTGGGGTTTCAAGTCTCATTCGAGGACTGAAACACAAACATCGAAGCTGACACTCCAGTGCAGTAGTGAGGGAGTGCTGCACTGTCAAAGGTGCTATCTTTCAGATGAGATATTACACCACTTGCCTGCCCATAAAAGTTCTCACAGCACTATTTCAAAGAACAGCAACGCAGTTAGCCCTGGCCAATATTTATCCCCCAATAAACATTACAAAAACAGATCATTTGGTCATTATCATATTGTTGTTTGTAAGAGCTTGCTGTATGCAAATTGACTGCCATGTTTCCTACATTACAACAGTGACTACATTTCAAAAGTACTGCATGGCTGTAAAAGGTTTTGTGACATCCTGTGGTCATGAAAGGTGCTATATAGTGTAAGTCTTTTTTTGGTACTTATGGATAATAACAGCTCTGTGATTCCCACCCATATAGTCATTATTCATATGGTTAGTCCATAAACTCGATGTTGGTGGCTGTCCGATAGTAAGTGGTTGTCAGGATACTTGATCATTTTTCTGTAAAAAGGGCTTGAAAAAATAATTATTTTCAATGTTGAGTTTTAAAAACAATGTGTATTCTCACAAGCCTTTTTTGAAAAAACACCAAGACAAAAAGTGTTTAATATTGTCATGCAGGCCCCCACCTGCCACGAATGAGGCACATATATTTCACCACATGGACATTAAGTTTTAAAATTGTTGCTGGGAAGAAAATAAGGCCAATTACACAGGGTTGCCAAGCCCCTGGCTAGAAAGACTTTTTTTTTATACTAGTAGACAATGTTGGAACAAAGGGACTAGTCCCTGCCCCAATACACAGAAGAGACCTGGTTAGCGAGTGACTCTGAAAGACAGAAGAAGCAAAGGTTAAAAAGTGTGCAGCACAGGAATTTGGCAGTGTTAAAGTGTATTTATTTAAATGCAAGGACTATAGTAAATAAAGTCGATGAGCTGAGGGCACAGATGGCAACACGATATCGTTGCTATAATGGAAACTTGGCTCAGAGAGGGGCAAGAATGGCAGCACAACATCCCTGGATATAGAATTTTCAGGCAGGATAGAGAGGGAGATTAAAAAGAAAAGGGTGGAGCATTATTAGTTAAGGAATCAATAACAGCCTTGAGGAGGAATGATATGCCAAACGAATAATCAAACAAGGCCATACGGGTGGAGCCAGAAATAAAAAAGGGGCAGCCACACTACTAGGAGTGTACTATAGACCCCCAAATAGTGAGAGGGAGGTAGAAGAAAAAATATATAGGCAAATTTCATAGTGCAAAAACTCTAGGGCGGTAATAATTGGGGATTTCAACTACCCCAATATCAACTGGGATGCAAAAATTGTGAAGAGCATAGAGGGGACAAAATTCTTGAACTGCATTCAAGAGAACGTTTTTAGCCAGCCCATAACAAGCACAAGAAAGGGGGCGCAATTCTAGATTTAGTCTTCGGTAATGAAGCTGGGCAAGTGGAGGAAGAACAGTGGGTGACCATTTTGGAGATAGTGACCATAATACAGTAAGTTTTAGCATAATCATGGAAAAGGACTGAGACAAAACAGGAGTAAAAGTCCAAAATTGGGGGAAGGCAAATTTGAAGAAACTGAGAGGTAGCCTGGCAAAATTGGCCTGAATACAGCTACTTGAGGGAAAATCAGTGGGAGGCATTCAAAAGCGAGATACTACAGGCAGAGTGTAGGCATGTCCCCGCTAAGATAAAGGATGGTACGGCCAAATCTAGAGCCCCTGGTTATCTAGAAGCTTACAGGGTAAGTTAAAGCAAAAAAAGAAAGCTTATGACAATCACAAAAATCTTGATACTTTAGAAAGCCTAGAGGAATACAGGAAGTGCAGGGGAGAAGTAAAAAAGGAAATTAGAAAAGCAAAGAGTGGACATGAAAAATGATTCGCAAATAAAATCAAGGAAAACCCAAAGATGTTTTATCAATACATTAAGAGCAAGAGGATAACTAAGGAAAGGGTAGGGCCTATCAGGGATGTACAAGGGAACTTATGCATGGATACAGAAGACGTGGGCAGGGTTCTTAATGAATTTTTTGTCTCTGTCTTCACAAAGGAGATGGCTGATGTAGATATTGTAGTTAAAGAGGGGGAGTGTGAAATATTAGATATGATAAGCATAATGAGAGAGGTAGTACTAGAGGGTCTGACATCCCTGAAAGTGGATAAATCGCCAGGGCCAGATGGACTGCATCCCAGATTGTTAAAGGAAGGCAGGGAGGAACTAGAGGATGTGTTGAGGATCATCTTCAAATCCTTACTAGATACAGGAGTGGTACCAGACGATTGGAGGTCTGCGAATGGTGAACCATTGTTTAAAAAGGATGCAAGGGATAGGCCAAATAATTATAGGCCGGTCAGTCTGACCTCAGTGGTGGGTAAATTGGTAGATCTATTCTGAGGGACAGGATAAACTGCCACTTAGAAAGGCACAAATTAATCAGGGATAGTCAGCATGGATTTGTTAAGGGAAGGTCATGTCTTAATTGAGTTTTTTGAGGAAGTAACAAGAAGGATTAATGAGGGTAGTGCTGTGGATGTGGTCGACATGGACTTTAGTAAGGCATTTGACAAGGTCCCACATGGCAGACTGGTCAATAAAATGAAAGCCCAGGGGATGCAGGGGAATGTGGAAGCTTGGATCCAGAATTGGCTCAGTGACAGGAAACGAAGGCTAGTAGTCGATGGATGTTTTTGTGAATGTAAAGCTGTTTCCAGTGGCATTCTCCAGGGCTCAATGTTGGGTCCCTTGCTGTTTGTGGTACATATTAATGATTTGGACTTAAATATGGAAGGTATGATTGGGAAATTTGCTGATGACACAAATATTTGGCCGTGTAGTTGATAGTGAAGAGGATAGCTGTCGACTCCAGAATGATATCAATGGTTTGGTTGAGTGGGCGGAAAAGTGGCAAATGGAATTCAATCCAGAGAAGTGTGAGGTAATGCATTTGGGGAGGGCAAATAAAGCAAGGGGATACACAATAAACAGGAGGATATTGAGAAGGGTAGAAGAAGTGACAGTCCTTGGAGTGCATGTCCACATGTCCCTGAAGGTGGCAGGACAGGTAGATAGAGTGGTGAAGAAGGCATATGGAATGCTTCCCTTTATTGACCGAGATATAGAATTCAAAAGCAGGGATGTAATGCTGGAACTGTATAAAACGCTGGTTAGGTTACAGTTGAAGTATTGCATACAGTTCTGGTCACCTGAAAGGACATAATTGCTCTGGAGAGAGTAGAGAGGAGGTTTACAAGAATGTTGTCAGGGCTTGAAAGTTGCAGCTATGAAGAAAGATTGGATAGATGAGGTTTGTTTTCCTTAGAGCAGAGGAGGCTGATTAATTGAGGTGTACAAAATAATGAGGGGCCTAGATAGAGTAGACAGAAAGGGCCTGTTTCCCCCCGTGGAGAGGTCAATTACCAAGGGGCACAGATTTAAGGCGACTGATTAGAGGGGACATGAGGAAAAACGCTTTCACCCAGAGAGTGGTGGGTGTCTGGAATTCACTGCCAGGAACGGTGGTAGAGGCAGAAACCCTCAATTCTTTTAAAAGGTGCCTGAACATGCACCTGAAGTGCTGTAACCTGCAAGGCTACGGACCTGGTGCTGGAAGGTCGGTTTAGATTGGGCGGCTAGTTTCTATTTTTTTCCCTTCTCGGCCGGCACGGACACGATGGGCTGAATGGCCTCCTTCTGTGCCGTAATTTTTCTATGGTTCTAAACCAGTCAGTCACATGACCACCTGCTGGCCAACTAGGGGAGTTTTAAATTGGAAAACCAGAATCTGAATGGAGAAAGGTGTTTTCTCCTGGACTGACAAGACCTCTCGTGGCCAGCTTGCCGCTGCCTCTCCTATCTGCTCTCATCTCTCTCACCTGCTTCGGAATTCATTGAAGACATATGAAACCCAAGAGAGAAAAGTCTCCTACAGTGAACAAGGTTTAAGAAGAATACTGGGCCCCAATGAAAAGCAAGATCTACCTACAAGCAAGGACTCTACAGTGAGCTTGAAGCACAGTAACAAACCCCCTTCAGAGACTGCCTCAAACTTTTTCACTTTATTTTTTCTTCTGCTCTTTTCTGTCCCTATTTGCACGTGTGTGTCACGTGTGCATACTAGCATGGGCACGGCGTCTATCCGTAGGTTTTAACCAAATTAGAGTTTAAGTTTAAATTTTAATAAATTTCACTTTTCTTTAAACCTAAGAAAGCCTGTTTATGCTCATCTTGATTGGAAAGTGGTGAACAAGGATTCACCAAGGGGGAGCTCAAAACACAATGTGTTTAAACAAAACCCTGTTACAACAAGACCAGGTGAAGGCTGAAAGAGACCCCTAGACATCTTTCTCACCTGGTCATAACAATATACTTAAAGGGAGTTGTTGTTCCCAGAGACTAACAATAAGCCATTTGTCAACTGTTTGGATTATCAGGATACACCTCAAACACTTTGACATCTGTCTGTGAAGCGAGATTTAAGATAAAGTCATACCAAAAGAAAGAGACTTTTGAAACAGTCTGGCAAGAAAGAGCTGCAAGCAGGATGGAATACAGGAGAGCAAAGATAGAAAATTAGCTTTGAGTGAAGCGCGGTAACCAACTGAAGAAGTATGTTCATTATTTTTATATTATTATGCGAAGGCACATTGTATGATGGAAATAAATTAACTGTTTTATATTCTTTCATGGGATGTAGGCATCATTGGCAAGGCCAGCATTTGTTGCCCATCACAACTGAATGACTTGCTGGGTCATTTCAGAGGGCAGTTAAGCGTCAACCACATTGCTGTGGGTCTGGAGTCACATGGAGGCCAGACCAAGTAAGCACAGCAGATTTCCTTCCCAAAAGGACATTAATGAAACAGATGGGGTTTAACAATACCATTACATCATGGCACCATTACTGAGATCAATTCTCAATTCCAGATTTTATTAACCAATTGAATTTAAACTCCACCAGCTGCTATGGATTTGAACCTATGCTCCCCAGAGCATTGGCCTGAATTGTGAGCTCAGTGACATTACCACTACACCACCATCTCCCAAGTATACCACCTAATCATTACTGTTGTTCTGTATTCGAAACAGAAAATGCTCAAATACTCAGCAGGTCAGGCAGCATCTGTGGAGAGAGGAGAGTTAAAGTTTCACATCAATGACCTTTCATCAGAACTGTTCAGCATGTAGGCAGTGATGTATTTTGGGAGGAAGAGCAAGGAATTGGAATACACACTCAACAGAAAGGTGCTGAAGATATGGGAGAACAGAGAGACTCAGGGTACAAATAAAAGCGTGAGTATAAGTAAGTAAAGCCAATAAAAAAACGAGGAGCATTGTGAGTTTTACATGTGGTACAAAAGCAAAGGCAGTATGATAGGTTTATACAAGATAATGGTTACACCACAGTTGGAGTACTGTGTGTAGTGCTGGGTACCCCATTATAGAAAGGGCATTGAAGCCACAAAAGGGATACAGCATAGATTCACCAAAATGATACTAGGGATGTGAAATGACAGATGTGAGGAGAAGATTGAGATATGGGCCATATTTTCACTGAAGCAGAAAGGGTTAAGATGAGTTTTAATTGGTATCTGTAAAATTCTGAAGGGTATTGAAAGAGTGAATAGGAAAAGACTGATCTGGCTAACGAGTCAGTAATGAGAGGCCATCCATCTAAAGAGTAAGGTTTAGAGAAATTCCTTTTATGTATAAATTTCTTAGAGAATTGAGTTAGTTGAGTAGTTGAGACAAAGGACTTGATTTTCCTACCGGGACTGGGAAACTGATGTCGGGACCATTTCCGGGTCCCGATCGACCACAGTGGGGGGAAGTAGTTAGAGCCCCCAATTTTCACAGAGACTTGCTATTAATTGGCTACAGGGTGGGTTGGGCAGCTAATTAGCGGACACGGGGGCAGGAATGGAGGCGGGACTATGCACGCGCAGGCCTAGTTTAAACACACCATAGCAGCCATTTCCGTGGATTTTTTTTTATTATTCAGTCATAGGATGTGGGCATCATTGGCTAGGCCAGCATTTATTGCCCATCCCTAATTGCCCTTGAGAAGGCGGTGGTGAGCTGCCTTCTTGAATCACTGCAGTCCATGTGAGGTAGGTACACCCACAGTCCTGTTAGGAAGGGAGTTCCAGGATTTTGACCCAGCGACAGTGTAGGAACGGTGATATAGTTCCAAGTCAGGATGGTGTGTGACTTGGAGGGGAACTTGCAGGTGGTGATGTTCCCATGCATTTGCTGCCCTTGCTCTTCTAGTTGGTAGAGGTTGCGGGTTTGGAAGGTGCTGTCTAAGGAGCCTTGGTGCACCACTGAGCGAAGACGAAAGGCAGAGGACTGGCACTTGGGGCAGAGCTGCCCCTCATTTCTCCAACGCCGACCTGGAGGTCCTTCTGGAGGAAGTTAGGGAGAGGAGGGAGGTCCTCTTTCTGGAAGGTGGCTGGAGAAGGTCATCCTCTCAAACAAAGCTGGCATGGTTGCAGGTTGCTGAGACCATAGTAGCAGAAGTATGGTCATGACGTAATGGGTGCAGTGCCGGAAAAGTTTCAATGACTTTCTTTGCTCTGGCAAGGTGAGTGCAATACCAGGCCCCAGTTCTGAAGGGTCACTGACCTGAAACGTTAACTCTGCTTTTCTCTCCACAGATACTGCCAGACCTGCTGAGTTTTTCCAGCACTTTCTGCTTTTACCTCATGACAGGTCTCTGGGTGTTCAACATTCAGGAGTCACACCAGCTGAGGAGCATGCTGCTCCTGAACATGGGACAAATATGTGCCCAGGGTACTAACTGATATCTCAGCAAAGCTCAGAGCTCTAGTACTGTTGAGGACTTGCCAGTACTGAAACATGCAGCTTTTTATGGATATGAGTGCTTGGCATTGGTCAGCAAGGCCTTATCTCTCTCTTTTGTTCTCGGAGACAAAAGGGCTCACAATGCTTGAGAAAGGGTGCTGACAGGAGGAGGAGCACCCCATCTCTATATCATGACTGCAAGGAGGAGGGAGCCATGGAGGATGTAAGGGTGCTCCCCAACCCCCCGTACCCCCAGGAGCAGGTCCAGGAAGAAGAGATGGGCATTCCTGGTGGAGAGGATGAAAAGATATTGCAATCAGTAGATGAAGGGGTGGAGTGCACTCCAACCCATCTGACAACATCCAAGGACTCAGCTGCATTGGGAAGCCTCAGTATGTCAGAGGCTTCTGCTCTCTGATCATAATTCAGTTGGATGAAGGGTAGTTATGGAAAAGGACAAAAATAGATCAGGAATACAAGTTCTCAATTGGGGAGAAGCTAATGTTACTAAGCTGAGATGTGATTTAGCTAAACTGGATTGGAAACAGATACTTGAAAGCAAATCAGTGCCAAATCAGAGGGAGACATTCAAGGAAGAGATAGTGAGGATTCAAAGGGTAAAGGGAAAAAATAGGAAGCTTATGAGATACCGAGATACTGCAGAAAGCCTGGGGGTGTATAAAAGTGTAGGAACGAAAATAAAAAGGACATTAGGAAAGCAAAGATAGGGCATGAAAAGATATTGGCAAGTAAAATCAAGAAAAACCCAAAGATTGTTTATAAATACATCAAGTGCAAGAGAATAACTGAAGAGTAGGGCCTATTAGGATAACCTGTGTGTGGAGGCGGAGGACACAGATATGGTTCTTAATACTTTGTATCTGTTGTCACAAAAGAGAGGGATGATTCAGACATTGCAACCAGGTAGGATGAGTGTGAAATATTAGATGGAATTAACAGTGTGAATTGATAAATTAAGGGGTTTAACATCTTTGAAAGTGGATAAATCCCCAGGCCCAGATGAAATATATCCTAGACTTAACAGCCGAGGCTCTTAACATCATTTTCCAATCCTCTCTTGCTACAGGCATAGTGCCAGAGGACTGAAGGACAGCTAACATTGTACCATTGTTTAAAAAGGGAGAAAGGGATAGACTGAGTAATTACAGGCCAGTCAGCATAACCTCAGTGGTGGGAAAATTATCAGAAAAATTCTCAGGGAAAGGATAAATCTTCATTCAGAAAGACAGGGATTACTCAAAGACAGTCAGCATGGATTTTTTAAGGGAAGGATGTGTTTGACTAACATGATAGAAATTTTTGAGGAACTAACAAGGAGGGTCGATGACAGTAATGCATTTGATGTAGTTTCTATGGATTTTAGCAAGGGTTTTGATATGGTCCCACATGGCAGACTGGTCACAAAAGTAAAAGCCCATGGAATCCAAGGCAAAGTGGCAAGTTGGATCCAAAATTGGCTCACAGGCAGGAAGCAAGGCGTAATGTTCGATGGGTGTTTCTGTGACTAGAAGGCTGTTTCTTGTGGGGTTCCACAGGGCTCAGCACTAGATCCCTTGCTTTTTGTGGTATATATCAATCATTTGGACTTGAAGGCAGGGGGCATGATTAAGAAGTTTGCATATGATACAAAAATTGTCCTTGTGGTTGATAATAAAGAAGAAAGCTGTAGACTGCAGAAAGATATCAATGGACTACTCAGGTGAGCAGAACAGTGGCAAATGGGAATTCGACTCAGAGAATTGTGAGGTAATTAATGCATTTGGGGAAGGCTAACAAGGCAATGAAATAAATGGTAGAATATTAAGTATAAAGGAACAGCAGGAACTTGGAGTACATATCCACAGATCCCAGAAGGTAGCTGGACAGATGGATAAGATAGTCAAGGAGGCACATGGGATACTTGGCTTTATTGCCAAGGCATAGAACATATAAGAGAGGGAGGTTATGCTGGAACTGTTCAAAACACTGGTTAGGCCACAGCTGGAGTACTGTGTGCAATTCTGGCACCACACTAGAGAAAAGATGTGATTGCACTAGAGAGGATAGGAGATTTACAAGGATGTTGCCTGGACTCTACGTCATCGGCAGCGGCCGTTCCGCCCCCTCCATTTAGATGACCCCCCACATGTAATATCATGGGGTCTCTGCGGCGGACCCTCACAGCGGGTGGGCTGCTGACTTAAAAGCGTGCCACCGCGATGTCCAGCGCACTAGTAAAATTCAGCCCACTGTTTCACAAAATTATATCCACCTAACCTGTGTTGTGTCAGCATCTGACTCCCTTCTAATTAGGCAGTGCCAGTATCCTTTGGCAGTGATCACCACACCACTGTCCTTTTATCACCATACTCTGTTCAGCCAAATTCTCTGATGTAAATTCTATGTGCTTTTGTCCTTTTTCAAAAACTCAGAAGTAGACTTTACAGTAGATTTGTGAGACAAGGCTACTCTAAAACCATTCCTTACTTTTCATCATTAACTTCTTTGATTTTTAGAGAAACATTCTTACTGCTGCATAAAATGTTCTTCCCAATATTACTTCCTTGAGGATTCTGGAACACACACTCATTACCCCTATGCTCGTTGACCTACATTGGCTTCCGGTCCAGCAATGCCTCAATTTTTAAATTCTCATCCTTGAGTTCAAACCCATCCGTGGCTTTGACACTATCTATTTCTGTAATCTCCTCCAGCCCTGCAGTTCTCTGAGAACTCTGCATCCGTCCAATTTGGCCTCTTGTGCATACTCGATTTCCTTTGCCCCGTTATTTGTGGCTGTGCCTTCAGCTGTCTAGGCCTTAATCTCTGGAATTCCCTCCCTCCATCTCTCCGCATCTCTCCCTTTCTCTTCCTTAAGATGTTCCTTTCGCCAAGCCTTTGGTCACCTGTCTTAATATTTCCCTCTGCAGCTCGGTGTCAGATTTGTCTGAAAAAGTTCCTGTGAAGCACCTTTGGATGTTTTATTATATTAACAGGACTACATAAATGCAAGTAATTTTGGTTCTTGTTGGTCCAGTTATAGACAAATAGGAAAAAAATTGGCACACTGAAACATTGGATAGATTGGCTCTGTTGAGGACTTCATTGTTTGTGATGTAATCCTGCCATCTGTTGTTCATGGATTGAAGACACCATTGATGGAAGCACTTCAGCAGTTGCATTTGTTTTCAGTACAGAACCCATGATACTCACCCATACAAGAGGATGGTGATGACGACCGCTCTGTGTACTTGAATTTTGGTAGAGATGCGTAGTCAGTTGTTTCGCCAGACACACTTCGAGATGCGGCCAAAGGAGCTTGGCCTTGGACAGTCGATTGTCTATGTCCTTGTTGACAGTAGCTTCATTTCAGATAATGCTAGCTAGGTAGGTAAACTGTTCTACTGCACTGAGGTTGCTTCTGTCAAAGTTGATCTGCGGTGAATTGTAATTTCCTCAGGGTTGTAGTTAGTACAGCATTCTGTTTTCTTTAGGCTATTGTTAATGCCAAAGGCATTTGCTGCCTCAGAGACACAGTTTACAATGAACTGCATTGCCTCCTCCGTGTGCCAGAAGGGCACAATCAGCAGCAAACAGAAGTTGAATGATAAGCTCTTCAGTGGTATGGTGTCGGCGCAGGTTGAAGAGAGTGCCATCTATTCGAAAGTGTCTGTATTTGCCCTCTGCCAAGCCTGCCTTTGCCTCTTGAGGCATCATACTGAAGAAAATAGAGAAAAAGGTCGGTGCCAGAACACACCCTTGCTTAATATCACTGGAGATAGGGTAGGTGTCTGAGAGGGCTCCATTCTGCTTGACCTGATCTTTCTAGCCTTTGAGCAGTGACGGAAAATGATGAGGAACCTTGAAGAGGTTCCAATCTATATAGTATCTTCCAAAATCCATCCCGGCTAACTCTATCAAATGCCTGGTGAGATCTACAAAAGTAGCATACAGGCACATGTTTTGTTCTTAACATTTTTCCTGGATCTGTCTCAGCCCCAAAATCATGTCTGTCGTTCTGCTATTGGATCTGAATCCACCACGACTTTCTGGGAGGCTTTCTTTAGCGATTGTCAAAACAAGTCTATTTAGAAGCCCTCTGGCCAAGATTTTGTCTGCAATGGAGAGTAAAGTGATACTTCTGTAGTTTGAACAGTCAAACTGCTGATGCTTGTTTTTGTAGAGGGAAACAATTACTGTGTCTTGAAGGTCCTGAGGCACAATCCCTTTCTCCCAGCATGCTATAAACCGATCTGTAAACCTATCAAGGATCAGACCTCCTTCCTGTTATAGACCTCGGCTGTAATCCCATCAATTCTCGGGGTTTTGTGTGACTTTAATTGTGCCATAGTGGTCTTGATCTCTTCACAGGTTGGTGGTTCATCCAGCTCAGACTTCACTTCCCTCTGGGAGATCTTTGTGATGGACAATCACTGTACGATCTGCTGGTCACCAAATAGGCTCTGACAATGTTCTGACCATTGGTGCAAGGTGGACTCTTTGTCTATGAGCAAGGTTGTGCCATCCGGAGATTTTAGTGGCGCATGCATGTGGTGGAAAGGTCCATATATAGATCTCAAGGCTTCATAGAAGGAACTCATATCTCCCATATCTACATACATTTGTATCCTCTCAGCAAGCGCTGTCCATCAGTTGTTTTGGATGATTTGTTGATTTGCAGAGTGCTGGAGGCTTCCGTATATGCAGCTATTATAGCCTGGTAACCAGGGCATGCAAAAAATCAATTGTGGCAGGAGTATTTATTTTGAAGAAGTTTGCGAATTTCCGTGTCATTTTCATCAAACCAATCTTCGTTTCTTCCGGTTGAGAAGACAACCACTTCTGCAGTTGTTTCTGCAGACTTCAACTGTTCCCACAGCTCAGCTTGCTCACAGCGGAGTATGTTTTCAAGCTTGTTCTGGTAAACTGCTTTTACGTCTGGTAGCGAGAGTCTGTAGACTTGTAGTTTCCTTGCTTGTGAGCCTTTCCTTTTGGGTGCTGGTTTGATTCTGAAGGCAATGTTAGCTTGAACTAGCCTGTGGTCAGTGTACCAGTCAGCACTGGGCATATCTCTGATGTGTAGTACTACCTGTATGTTAGATTGGTGCACCAGAATATAATCCAAATGGTGCCAGCACTTTGCACATGGATGCCTCCAGGTGGTCTTAAATCTGGCTTTAAGGCTGGAATAGAAAATTAGTGATGTTGAGTTCATGTTCCACGCAGAATTCCAGCAGAAGTCAACTATTGGCATTACAGTTGCCAATGCTCTTGGTCACACCCAACTCTTGCATTGAAATCTCCAAGTATGATGAGCTTATCCTTGGAATCAACCTTCAGTAGAAGGTTGTGAAGATCACAGTAGAAGCCTTCTTTGGCCATTGTATCGGCTTGTAAGGCAGGAGCACATAAGGCGATAATTGTGGGGAACTGGTTGTCCTGGATTGATAATCGTAGGGATACGAGTCGATCAGAAAAAACAATCGGAAGGTTCTGAAGCCTGCTGGCAATGGAGTTCTTAATCATAAACCCAACATCTGAGATGCATTGTTCATCTTTACCTTTCCCTGACCAGAAAAATGTATAAACTGCTCCATGCTCTGCAAAGATCCCTGCTTTACAAAACCAATTTCACTGAGTGCTGCAATGTCAATGTCCAGCCGGGTGAGCTCTCTTGCTACGAGTGCGGAACAACTTCCAGGGTGTCTGTGGTCATATGAATCATGCATTGTACGAACATTCCAGCATGCAAGTTTCAAGTCTCTTTGTCTTTGTTACTTTTTGTACCACTGTAGGAGATGCCCGTTGGCTATGGTAAGCCAACCAGGTGAAATGAGACAAGCAATGTTTGGGCCACCTTTTCCAGGCCCGTCTCTATTCAGAGCAAGCAATGCTAACTGTGTGGAAGGCTGCTTGGTCACTCAGGGTGCTGTCGAATGATGTTGTTGTTTCAGGTCAACAGTCAAACGACCCATATTACTGAGCTGCCCACATGCAGGATTGAAGCTCCGCCCGCCAGTGTCATCTTGCACCTGCCATTTTCGCCTCTCCCCCATCGCTGTAGGACTTTTCATCCCGCCTGCACTAGGTCTGTTTAAAGTGGAAATCAGCTTATGCAAACTAATCCCACTCTTTCAGCTACGTGTTTCTGCACAGTGCCTCAGCAGGCTGAGATGGCTGCAGCAACCACAAAGCTGTAAGTGTTATGTCAGAGTGTCTTTCTCCTCGCCTTTCGCTTGAGAGCCTGCATTCAAGGCAGAGGGGTTATTTGCCTATAGCTGGGTTTCCAACCATCAGTTAGTTCCCTTATGATTGAGCTGACACCCTTGAGATGTGAAAAGTCGCCTTGCTGTATCACTTTCGTGACCATCTCCTCCGCCCAGTCCACCAAAACAGTCTAAGTGCTGACCTCTAGCTGTTAGCCGACGGAGTGAAGCGCAGGCCCACAGAGTTTTGAGGTGGGGGGTGTCGCTCAGTGACATAGGCCACTCACAGCAACAGCCACTGACTTTCCTCCTCCTCCACTGCCAACATCTTGCAGTGCCTGTTCACCTCCAAATAAAAACCCCAAATTCAGCACTAAATCCCCTCAATAAACTCCCCGCCTCAGCAATAAACCTCATCGCACACAGAAAATAATCCCCCTAATTTTTCTCATTAGATACTTCCACTTTGCACATCAAATGATTGAAAAATATACCCTAATGATAGTGACTTTTGCTGAACTAAACGCTTTTTGAAACTGACATTGCTTTGATTAGTGCAAAAAAAAAATATTTTTAGTTGCATTTACTGAATAGTAAAATGAGAAACAGTTTAAAACAAATACATTCATAACTTATTTGAATGTCGACAAATGGAAAGTTCATCTGATACTATTGCAATGGAATTAATGTTAATCTCACTGCCGAGCAATGTAATAAATCATTTAAGTGAAATTATGAGTAAGCAGCTACCCAGTGCAAGGAATTGTCGAGATCAGATAAAATATTCTTGGAACACATTTGAACATAAACCCAATTAATTCATGGTTATTACATGATTGGCTGTGTTAATCAATGTTCTTTCACTGGTGAAAAGAAAAATAAGAGAAAAACATGCATTTATATAGCACCTTTCCCATCCTCAGGACCTTCCAAAGTTACAGCCAATTAATTACTTTTGAAGTATGGTCACTGTTATGTGGGCAAACACGGCAGAAATTTGTACACTGCAAGGTGCCACAAAAAGCAAATGAGAAAATGATAATTTTTTCTAACTTTGTGGTGCTAGTTGAGGGATAAACGTTTGTCTAAATACCAGGAGAAATTACCTGTTTAAAGAGCATTATGATCATTCCACATTCACAAAAGAATTCTGTATTGTAACCTTAAAGAATTTTACACTGGAACTTGGCAGTTTAAGTCTTCAGAAGTTCAAGCTAACCCAGGCCTGCACCACAAGATGGGCTCCACTTTCTCTCACCTCATGTCCCTGAACAAAGCCCTGCAGAGGCTCAGCTGGAAGACCATAAACCAGCATCAAATTCCTAGTCTAATTCCCATGGCGTCACTCACATTCCAATGGTTGTCCGCTGGGCATACACTGGAAAAGCCCAAGCACATTTCTGGCCTTGATGTCAATATTTGCACTTTCCAGCGAATGCCAGTGAATAGTGATCAAGAGTAAGAACCCTAGTTTCACCTTCCTAAAGCAGAAACACTGAAGCAAATTGTAGTTCTCCTACTGCTACCCTGTTTAAGATCAGCTAACTCAGTGTTGAGTGGAAATCAAACCTTGGGCTTTCTGGTCTGTAGGGTTTAATGCTAACTGTCCAATGCCTTTATCCATTAGACCATTAGGGAAGCTGAACATTGTTTTCTAATTTAAGGAAATCTTCTTTATAATTCCACATAGTGGAAGGCAGAAACTTGAAGTTCATTTACTGACAGGTTGGCAGAACAAGGAAAATGTTCTGAAATCGACCTGAAATTAAGATTACACACAGTTAATAAACATGGGATGTTTACCTGACCTGAAATTGAACCTAATACTGACTATGGAAGAAAAGAAAAAGACTTGAATTTATATAGTGCCTTTCTTGATCTCAGGACGTCCCAAACTGCTTTACAGCTAATGAACTGCTTTTAACATGTAGTCACTGTTGTAATGTAGTAAATGCGTTAGCCAAATTGCACACAGCAAGGTGTCACAAATCGTAATGTGATAATGATCAGATAATCCGTTTTTTAAGTGATGTTGGCTGATGGAATTTGCAAAAAAATGAAAATGACAGTCCTTGGATTCTTTTTCTCCCGCATCTGAACTTAAAATTAGTGCTTCTGAATGCTGCTGTAAGAGGTTCTGTTAGGCTGGAGAGCTTAAGCTCTTAATGGAGCCGTCGCAAAGCTAATTGATTTTTGTTTGGACTCACTGTTTTGAGGCTGTTTTTAGTGAGTGTGATAAAATGTGCAGTCTTGTGCTATAGTTTCGTAATTCCCAGACTGAACCTTAAGTTTGCAAAATTCAATGATTTTTTTGCAGAATCTACCGATGAAGTAAGAAAAAAAAACATTTTCGACGTCCAAATCTGAAGAATGGTCTGCAGGTTAAGGAAGTGGAGGAGCTGCAGCAGTTTGGCCCTTCGAACTCAATAATCTAACTAAAATCCATTCCCGGAATATAACAGACCAGATTTTCAAATCAGAGTGCCCAATGTTGAGACAATATTCAATCCTTTGGATAGGGGTGAGGATCTATTAGACCAGATCTCTGCGCACTATTTCCTGCCAATCTTCTGACATCATGTGTGAAGCAAGGCTGCCATTAAATTGGTAGGTGTGTTTAAGTGAGATGGTGACACCATATGCCCTATTTCCCATCATTTACGCTCAATGAAAATTATGTCCATATAAAACAAGTATTCAGCATTACTTGGTGCTATAGAAAAAAACAGAGGTGAATTGTTACTGGATTTCCCCGTGGTAACTGTTGCAACAAAGGGTGAACAAAGAACAAAGAACAGTACAGCACAGGAACAGGCCATTCGGCCCTCCAAGCCTGCGCCGATCTTGATGCCTGCCTAAACTAACACCTTCTGCACTTCCGGGGCCCATATCCCTCTATTCCCTTCCTTTTCATGTATTTGTCAAGATGTCTCTTAAACGTCGCTATCGTATCTGCTTCCACCACCTGCCCTGGCAGCAAGTTCCAGGCACTCACCACCCTCTGTGTAAAAAACTTGCCTCGCACATCCCCTCTAAACTTTGCCCCTCACACCTTAAACCTATGTCCCCTAGTAACTGACTCTTCCACCCTGGGAAAAAGCTTCTGACTATCCACTCTGTCCATGCCGCTCATAACTTTGTAAACCTCTATCATGTCGCCCCTCCACCTCCGTCGTTCCAGTGAAAACAATCTGAATTTTTCCAACCTCTCCTCATAGCTAATGCCCTCCAGACCAGGCAACATCCTGGTAAACCTCCTCTGTACCCTCTCCAAAGCCTCCACGTCCTTCTGGTAGTGTGGCGACCAGAATTGCGCGCAATATTCTAAGTGTGGCCTAACTAAAGTTCTGTAGAGCTGCAATATGACTTGCCAGTTTTTATACTCTATGCCCCGACCGGTGAAGGCAAGCATGCCGAATGCCTTCTTGACTATCTTATCCACCTGCGTTGCCACTTTCAGTGACCTGTGGACCTGTACGCCCAGATCTCTCTGCCTGTCAATACTCCTAAGGGTTTTGCCATTAACTGCATACCTCCCACATGCATTAGACCTTCCAAAATGCATTAGGGTGCTTAGTCCAGTGACAATAAGTTTACTTAGGTTCAAGCTGAGTGTTTTTTAAACGACAAGCTTAATTTTACATTGACTAATAACAGTATTGTGTTTTATATAACTATTCCATAGTATTAAATGACAAGATGACATGCAACCTCCAGGACTGACAGTGCTGTGTCTGAGAACCTGTGTGCTCTGTCCCTCAGACTCTGAGCCATCCAGGAACCTAGCACCGTGTGCCAGCCAGTGTACTCTACAGCTTCAGTGGAAATCAGTGAGTAGAGCCCACATAATAACCTGACCAGGGTATTAGCAGTTCTGCATCTTCCCTTTTCCCTCCTCAAATCCCATTATTGGCATGCCCTGCCCTGCCCACATTAAACCATACAGCTCCTACTCACAAATTCTGATGAAAGCCACATCCATATCTTACCAAGATCAATATCTGCATACATAACTACTTTCAAGTAATTGTAATGTTGATGAAAATCCATTGTTTGTGTATGTACTTTGTGATTCTTACCACTCGTGTGAATCATGAACTCATAAAGCTAATCTAGTGCTACTTATGGGCTGAATTGGCAAGAAACATGGTGCCCCGCCAAAAAGCCGCCCTGATTTCAAGCGCAGCGGCTCATTTAAATTGCCTGGGCTGTCCCTCCCCCGATCATGTGGAGGGGCAGGCTATCCGTCCCTAGCAATGGCATCAGCTGCCTGTGTGCAGGTGTTGACACCATTTTTAAAGGGCTATCAATCCTACCTGGACATTTAAATATTTAAAGTGAAATTGATTAAAAATAAATAAATATACCTCTTTTGCCCACCCTCCCAATTTCTATTAGTGACTTGCCCTTTCCCCCCAAAACACAATCTGACCTTCCCCCTCCCCCCACAAACTTTAAACTATAACCCTTCTCACCATCCCCTACACCCATGGCGTTCATGTGACCCTGCTCCCCCCCCTCCCCCAACTCCCTGCACTGAGAAACTTATCTCCTCCCCCCCCTCCCCACCAGTATTGCACCTCAGTTCCCCGGACAGAGATCAGAAGGCGCGGTAGTGCCAGCCGCCAGGGTGAAGATTGCAGTGGGACATTAGGAGGCGATGGGAGACTCATTAATTTACATAAATTTATTTATTTAAAGATTTAAATGGCAGTCTCGTCGCCGAGCAGTTTGGGGGCCACCATGAAGTCTTGCCACCACTGGCAATATCGGGTCAGACCCTGCCAGCATTATGGTCCGTGGTGGGCCTCATCTGAGCCATCTTTATGCCCTCCCCCCTCCACCATGGATCCCGACATTGAGGCCTCTATAGAATGCAGCCCTATTATAAGTGCTACCTGAGGATTTAAGGTAGCTAGCTGCTGTGCTGCTAGTATGAACCTCTTGGGACTTGGGTGATCTGTGTCTCATGTCAACTAAGTCCTTTATTGGACCAAGTGCAAGCTGCACCTCTTGTGTTGTTGCATGAGCAGCCTGGTACTCCTTTTCATCATAGGTGCAAATATCAGAGGGAGCTGATGGGAGTGGATGCCTGTTCTGCTATCTTGAGAGTCAGCCCCATTATCTATGTACATTTGTGCCATGCCAGTAGTACCAGGCACTGGCTTTGCATCGCCATTCATCTATGGGTAAGCAGGCCTAATGATACCAATGGGATCAGTGGAACTTTGTGAAATACTGGGCCCTATTCTAACCCCAAGTGGGAATCAGGCAGGGGTGAGTGCCAAACCCTCCTGACCTTGGCAGCATGAGCCCTGGGCGATTTTAGTTCCCAGGCTTCATCTGCCCCCAGGCAATTGCCAACCCAAAACACGTGGGGAGCGGCAGCTAGTCGTCAGGTGACAGCAGAATGCTGAGCACCAGGATTTGGGCAGGACAAGCAGCAAATGCAGATGTTGGCAGCATGAGGATCAGGTCATTTTAATTCCTGGGCCTGATTTGAATATGTTTAGTGGGCTCCCCACATGATGACATTAGTAAATGATCACCCCTTCCATTTTCATGGCACAATCTCTGGCATCTAAAGTCCATTCATACCAGGAATGTACCTCTTAAAGGGAGGAAGCATCCACTGTGTTCAGCTTTCATTACAACTGTGCTGGACACAATTCTCGTACAACAAAACCTTCCAACTTATTTGTTCTGTCCCAGAATATCCTGGTGGAGGAGATCAGAGCAATGAGGGAAAGACTCTTACCCACCACTGAAAGAAAATACCCAGGACCAATATGGCTGAGGGGGTCAGTGACACCAGCATCACCCATCACCCCAAGGACCCTAATTTACTGTAGGAAGATCAGCAAAGGTGAGTGTAGCTGTTTATCTCTTCATCTCTCTTACTGACACCTCCCCCAACCCCAGCACCTTCAGCAACTCCCTCCCCTCCATCACATCTTACATAATCAATCATCAGGGCACACAGTATCAGCTCTGATTCTCATTCCAAACACTCACCTCTTCCTTTTCTGTCTTTACTCGAAACACTAACAACATTCTCTTCTCATATGGTGACAATTACAGAACCAGTCTCAGGACTCCTTACTCACTTCACATTCCAGACACTTGGGGCTGAATTTTTAGGCCGCAATGTGGATGGACAAGGAAGTGGGCGGGCAAGAAATTTTGCGCCACCAGCCGGCATGCCAGTTCTTCAGCTCCATCTCACCCCTGGGCTATTTTCCCGGGATGGGGATTTAGGGAAAGGTGGCAGGGCAACCCACTCGCAAGCGGTGATAGCCGATGCAGATAATTAATGGCCATTTAAGTCCTACTGCCAGAGGCTGACTTGGATTTCCCAAGGGGCGGGGAAAGCCCAACTGCCTGGAGGTGGCCTCCCTGCGGCAGAGTGGGGGACCTGCACTCCAGGAAGGCATAGAGGCCTTCCCTGCCTATCTGGCTTCAGCTGTAGCTTCAGGTTGCCCTGTGAAGGGGTTCCGCCTCTGCAGTGGTGGCCTAATTTCTCAGGCCTTTCTCTTTTCATCATTTAAAAAATTTGGAGAGAGGTGCCCATATCTTGGAGTACCCTCTCCCTCACTTACCTGTAAGGGCAACCGACTGCTGCTTCCAAGCTGGAGGGCCTGCTATTGTTCTACCAACTTCGAGAGCCTATCCACTGTCCTTAAGTTGATGTCGAGCCCACCTTCTGGCCATTAATTGGCCAATTCAGGGAAAATCACAGGTGAGTGACTTTTGCCCACACAGTGCAGGCTTCTGACATCCATTTGAGCCTGACAATGGGGTCCTGAAGCCCACAGGGAAAATTGTGCCTTTGTTTTCCAGTCATCACCTCCCCATCCTATTTTGCTCTTTACCTAGTGTTCAGCAAACGCACATTATGCAGAAACCCTACACGTGTCAACTTTCCTTTTCAATAACCACTCACTAACTCTCACCCTGTCTTTCTGCAGGACAAAATGCCAGGAAGAGAAGCAAGACTAGGGGAGAAACATTCCACATCATGGCCCTCACCCAAACAGAGCAAGAATCCCTGGAGATTTGTGGCCCAGCAATAGCGATATGCAGTGGGGAAAACAAGACTGGCCTCTTATCTAAGCGGTATCTACATTATTCATACACCTTCAAATACCTCAGAAAATCAGACTTCAGCCAGCTTAACAACTTAAAGCTGCATTCTGAAGACTGTCAATTGCTAATGGTCCAGCCTGTCAGTGCCAGATGAAGCCTTTTCCCTTTACCTTTCTTTGATGTCTCTGTCAGCAACTGGACCCCACAGAAGACGCCTCAGAGGAGGACAATTTTCCTCAGGATTCACCATTACACGTTCATCATTCCCAAACACCACTACAGAGATTGGCACACCACAGGGAGGCTAGAGGGAGTTAGTCAGATCAGCACAATTAAACACAAGCAGGCAATGGTGCTAGGAAAACCCAGGAGATGGGCAGAGGGTAAGGTGTTCCCCTCAGCTCTGGTGAGCAGAGCAGCAATGCAGAGTTCAGGCAACCATCCTTGAAAGTAAGATTCCTTCAGGCATGCAAGCAATCTTCCATGCTATTGGAAGGTCTGCAAAAGGAGTTATATAGGATTACACAGGATTATGTCACCACATCATATCTGATTGGATGGAGAAGTCTGCTTCCAGCATGGGCTCTGTAATCGCACACTACATCAGTACTCTGCAATCTACCATGGAACATGTGGCCACCTCCAGGGATGCTGCAGCCAAGTCCTTACAGCTGTATGTGTTGCCAGAGTTTGCAGCAAGCTCAAAAGGATGCAACACAGCCTCCCACCCCATTTTACACCCCCCCCCCCACCACTGCCCCTCCCCGCCACCATCCCGCTCTTTGAGGCGGCGTAAAATTCCGGCCATTATTTCTGATATACCAAACTAGTAAGGTTAAGTTTCAGGTCATCAGAAGTATGGTTCCCTTTTTGGGAGTTGCCTTTTGTGATGAAAATGAGTAAAAAGTATTAGCCGCAAAACTGAATCATAGCAATGTTATCCTGCAGGTGCGATATTTAACCTAGGACACTTGTACCTGTTCTAGCAACTCAAGATTTCCTTTTGTTATGATTCTCATGGAAACCATCAACAAATGAAACAAATCGAATCCACCAATTGACCCTAATTTAGGAAACAAAACCAAATGGACAAGATTTCATTTTTATAAATTTGTCAGGCAAGCCAAGAATGAGGAAAAATTAATTTTGCCACATGAACATTGATTTTAAACTATTGTTGGTGAAGAAAGAATTGTTTTCAAAAACAATTGGAGACTTTGGCTAGAGAGAGACTTAGCATATCAACAGACAAGTACTTCAAAGGACAAAGGGGCTATTCCCTGCTCCAATTTAATCCACAATGGACTTTTGATTACCAGATGTTGAAGGATTCCAGGTTAACCACTAAGATGGCTGAATACACAAACAGACGTGGTCAGACCAGTTTAGTCACATGACTAACTGACTGTTGGAGATTTTTGAATTTGAACTTCCAACAGGAAATTTGAACTCAGAAGGCTGTTTTATCCTGGACTGAGAACACCTCTCTCCTGTCTACTCTCATCTCGCTCTCACCAGCTTCAGAAACCATTGAAGACACATGAACCCCAAGAGAGAAAAGTCTCCTACAGTAAACAATGTTTAAGAAGAATACTGGGCCCCACCGAAAAGCAAGACTAACAAAAGGACTACAGTGAGCTCAAAGCACAGTAAACAAGAAGCTCTTCTGATATTGCCTCAAACATCTCCATTTCATTTTTCTTCTGTTCTTTTCTATCCCTATTTGCATATGTGTATCGCATGTGCATGCTAGCACGGTCATGTCGTATATCTGTAGCATTAACCGTATTAGAGTTTAAGTTTAAGGTTTAATAAATTTCACTTTTCTTCTTTAAACCTAAGAAAGCCTGTTGATGCTCATTTCTTTGCCTCATAAATGGAAAGTGGTGAACAATGATTCTCCAAAGGAGGAGCTCAAAACACAGTGTGTTTAAAATTAAGCCCTGTTACAACGAGACCAGGTGAAGACAGTAAAAGACCCCTAGACACCTTTCTCACCTGGTCGTAACAAATTTTACTTTAACATTCAAATGAAAACTGATATAAATTAAACATGAAGCAACAGGCAGATCACAGTCAATATATATTACAAATTACACCTTCACACATTCACACGGTTCTTCACAATTCTAAGGTTCCTCAGGTAGAGTTTCAGCTTTCTTCAAGGATTTAGCTGCTGTTCTTCTTCCAACAGCATTCCCCTCTCAATCCAAACTCCATGGATGTGGTCTTTATGACACGGTGCACTTCTCCAGAACCTCCTGAGCTCTGCTCATGACAGTCTTGATGGCGTGGATTTACCAGTCTTCCCTTTATCTGAGTCCTTCAGTGACAACCTGTATGGCCGGGTCTGGTTAGTCAACTACTTTAAGTAACAGAAACAGCTCCTGGATTCAGTCTTCACTTTCTTCTGCTTGCTGGCACTTCACTCCTACCTGATCTGCCTCGTCTGCCCAGTCTGCTTGATCTGGGGTGGACTCTCTGTCTCCTTTTATCTGGTTCTAAACAGTGTCAGTTTCCCTGGAAAAGCTGAAGTTTTTTTTTCCACCTTTTGTTTCAGTTTGGTTTCTGTTTCTGTTTCAGTTTCTGTTTCAGTTCTAGCTTCTCTCTTAGTTATCATAAAATAAACAAGCTTTGCAACCACAGATTCCATCAGAATATCATTTGCAGATGAGCAGAGAAATTTCCCAGTGTCCTGACCAACACTTTTTCTTCACCCAATAACACCAAAAGCAGATTCATTGATCATTCATCTCATTCCTTCTTGAGAGAGCTTGCTGGGCACAAAATGGCACCTGTGTTTGCCAACAATGACAACACTTATTGCACTTCAACAGTATTTCAACTTACGTGAAGTGCTTCAGAATGTTTGTCCAAGATACTATACTAAATCAAATTCCTTGTTTCCAAATTAGCATTCTAATCCAGATAGATCATGAAGAGGGTTGTTGTTGTGGGAAATGAAACATTTTTTTTGACCATGGGGTTAGTCATCTGAAGCTGGATGTTAAGGCACGTTGTTGAGGTTTTGTAAAATAAACATTCCTAGTATTGTTCTTGACACAAGACTGTTTAATCTTGACAGTGGAGGTCAAAACAATGTATGAGTGGGAATTTTGAGAAAATTCAGCCATAGCGTGTTTCTACCTCAAGAAGACCTGCTAAAGGTTTCCCATGCACCTTCCTTCATTGTGCTCAGCTTTCCAATAATTTGGCATTGTATCAGTTCCAATAGGTCCTGAGGACGTGATAGAAAGAAATTTTGAGGTCGATCAGGGAAGGCATTTAAATCACAAAACCATCTTGAAGAAATTCTGGAAAAGTCAGTCGGAAACAGAGGGAAAGGGAAATCCGGAAACAAAGTAAGAAATATTAGAGTATGAAATTCAACTTTGAAGGTAGAGCAAAACGAGTGATAGCAAATTGGAAGTCTACTTTACACCCCACCCAAATTTCTTTTCAATTAACTACAATGAAAAAGTGAATCGGGTGAGGTGTTAAAGGGACAGGCACTATTGTCAGTTTTGTGCTATTGCCAAAGTCAAATGCTATCCATTAAATGTTATTTTTAAAGATTGAGTCCTTCATCTCCTTTCTTTTGACTTCTTTTATTTAATTACCAAGGGCACAGAATTAAGGTGATTGGTAGAAGGATTAGAGAGGACATGAGGAAAAACTTTTTCCCCCAGAGGGTGGTGGGTGTCTGGAATTCACTGCCCAGATCTGTGATGGAGGCAGAAACCCTCAACTCATTTAAAAGATACCTGGACCTGCACCTGAAGTGCTGTAACCTGCAAGGCTATGGACCAGCTGCTGGAAGGTGGGATCAGAATGGGCAGCTATCTTTTTCAGCCGGCGCAGACACAATGGGCTGAATGGCCTCTTACTGTGCTGTAACTTTTTATGGTTTCTATGTTTTTGCCTTGCTGAATGATTTCTCCTGGCCATAGTCTTCAAAGCATAAACCTTTCCTCTGAAGAGCAATCTGATAAGTTAGCAATTGGATCAGCTCCCAATCTTGGTCTGTGCTCAGTTGTCTGATATCAGCTCCAGTTGTAATTAACTTTAATGCTTTTATGTTAGGAGAACAAATTTAGATCAAATTCCTACTCGTCCAATGGTAGGAATTGGTGCATTTGTGGACATCAGGTGAAGACAAGATTGAAGTTGGCTGTGATACAACCTACAATCATTCACTGTACAAGCTTACACAAGGTAAATGATTACCTTGGCAAGGTTTCAGAGAATAGAGATGAGTTTTCAGCAGAAATTTGTAAAATTGGATTGAAAAAATGACAGCTTAAGAGAAAGTAGAAAAAAAGTTCAATGAGTGCCATCAACCCTCCAGTACGTTGCCTATGTAGTCATTGCATGTCATCGGGTCCATCACAGTTAATCTTGTTCCTGTCCTCACCTAATGTCATACCCCCCCACAATATTTTCATACTCGATGCATACACGTTTCCAACTACATATAGGTGGAGCACAAACTATGCCTGATTTTTCCCCTCACTAACCAAGGTCACTGAGGCCATGTGTAGCATCCCAACTGTTGCCCTGGTTGAGCTCAGATAATTGCATGCAGATGAGGAATGGAACATTGGATATTGTGGTCTGTTGGATTAGCGTTACACCAGGCAGCGTTTTTACCCATTAATCCACCAGGAGGTCAACAAAATTTGCTTTTAACCAAGCATATAGATCAGTAGAACTGCACCAATATGCAAAGGGACTTGTACTCCATGTGGCCCCTAATTTGTGCTTAGCTAATGATAGCCAGAGAACCAATCAGGAACGATACTCATGTATTCATTACCATCAACCTTTCCATTCCAGACCACTGATCCAAAGCTGTAGTTCATTTCATAACTTAGTAGGAGAGGGGCCAAGTGCTGCAAAGGAATATAATGTTCATAGTGCTTGCCTCTGCAACCTGGGTTCAAATCCAGACTTGGGATTAGAGCAGGTCCATGTTTGGTCCATTTCACTCCAGTTCCAAGTGTAATGAGTTCAACACAAGAAGCTCCAGAATAGGAGTGCGGTAAATGAAAAACGGCACACTGATGCAGTAAAGGGAGCTTTCTGACGACAGAGCTGAGACATGTTATTAGGGCACGTGGAGTGAACTTCAGCTAACAGTGATTACACTGTAATTACACTTTGGAGTGTCCAAAACGGATAGTGTTCCATTCCACAGTGTGAGCACCTGTCACATTGATGTGCACAATCAAAAACCCTCTGTACAGTGGAATATATAGCATACTTGTACACTAAATGTAAAGTCTCTGACTGATTCTTCCACCCTTCAGACTGCATGGAAACAAGATTCCTGGATTGGAGGCCGGGGGAAAAAGGAGGCAAATAATAAGTTAAATGGGAAATCACAAAATCCTGGAACTTTATCCTGCAAATAACTAATGCATTGAAGGTTTGTCATTGCAAACAGTTATTCATTGACCAGAATGTCATTAACAAGATGCATTATGTGTAAGTGTTCAACTTGCACAGGTACTGGAATTGGCATGGTGACATTAGCTAACTGAGAGTACCAGACAAGAATGGTTTCTGGCTGCTTTCTCAGTGACTACTAATCATTCAAAATTGCATTTTGATGTCACTACTAATTGAATGCAACTACTGTCCCCAGCATCACAGATGCCAGACTTCAGCCAATTCGATTCACTCCACGTGATATCAAGAAATGACTGAAGGCACTGGATACTCAAAGGCTATGGGCCCTGACAATATTCCGGCAATAGTACTGAAGACCTGTGCTCCTGAACTTGCCGCACCCCTAGCCAAGCTGTTCCAGTACAGCTATAACACTGGCATCTACCCAGCAATGTGGAAAATTACTTAGGTATGTCCTGTACACAAAAAGGAACACAAGTCCAACCTGGCCAATTACCGCCCCATCAGTCTACTCTCAATCATCAGTAAAGTGATGGAAGGTGTCATCGACAGTGCCATCAAGCGGCACTTGCTTTGCAATAACCTGCTCAATGACGCTCAGTTTGGGTTCCGCCAGGGCCACTCAGCTCCTGACTTCATTACAGCCTTGGTTCAAACATGGACAAAAGAGCTGAATTCAAGAGGTGAGATGAAAGTGACTGCCCTTGACATCAAGGCAGCATTTGACCGAGTATGGCATCAGGGAGCCCCAGTGAAACTGAAGTCAATGGGAATCAGGTGGAAAACTCTCCGCTGGTTGGAGTAATACCTAGCACAAAGTAAGATGTTTGTGGTTGTTAGAGGTCAATCATCTCAGCTCCAGGACATCACTGCAGGAGTTCCTCAGGGTAGTGTCCTCGGCCCAACCATCTCCAGCTGCTTCATCAATGACCTTCCTTCAATCATAAGGTCAGAAGTGGGGATATTCGCTGATGATTGCACCATGTCCAGCACCATTCGCGACTCTTCAGATACTGAAGCAGTCCATGTAGAAATGCAGCAAGACCTGGACAATATCCAGGCTTGGGCTGATAAGTGGCAAGTAACATTCACGCCACACAAGTGCCAGGCAATGACCATCTCCAACAAGAGAGAATCTAACCATCTCCCCTTGACATTCAAAGGTCTTACCATCACAGAATCCCCTACTAGCAACATCCCAGGGGTTACCATTGACCAGAAACTGAACTGGAGTAGCCATATAAATACCATGGCTACAAAAGTAGGTCAGGGACTAGGAATCCTGCAGCGGGTAACTCACCTCCTGACTCCCCAAAGCCTGTCCACCATCTACAAGGCACAGGTCAGGATAACTCTCCACTTGCCTGGATGGGTGCAGCTCCAACAACACTCAAGAAGCAAGACACCATCCAGGACAAAGCAGCCCAGCAGCTTGATTGGCACCCCATCCAACGTCATTCACTCCTTCCACCACTGACACACAGTGGCAGCAGTGTGTACCATCTACAAGATGTACTGCAGCAACACATCAAGGCTCCTTAGACAGCACCTTCCAAACCTGCGACCTCTGCCACCTCGAAGGACAAGAGCAGCAGATGCATGGGAACATCACCACCTGCAAGTCCCCCTCCAAGTCACACACCATGCTGACTTGGAACTATATCGCCGTTCCTTCACTGTCGCTGGGTCAAAATCCTGGAACTCCCTTCCTAACAGCACTGTGGGTGTACCTACCTCACATGGACTGCAGCGGTTCAAGAAGGCAGCTCACCACCACCTTCTCAAAGGCAATTAGGAATGGGCAATAAATGCTGGCCTAGCCAGTGACGCCCACACTCCATGAATGAATAAAAGAAAACTACTGGCTGAGGATGCTGATTTCTTAATCTTGGCAGTGAGAGTTGTGGCAGTACTCGCCAATGCACACACGCATTTGTTGCTTTCAGCCATGGTTTTTCCAAGTCAAACTTCAGCCGTTACAGTTTTATCTTCTCAGAACATGATTACCGCTTGGCATGATTGAATGCACCATTTTAATTTACAGCCACTAACTGAGTTCCAGCATGTTGTTAACAAATCATAAATCTTTATATGTTTGTGCTACTTCAGGTAGTGACTTAACAAGAGCCAATTCAAGGATCAACGATAAGATCAACTACTGAATACTGGCCCAATTTAATATTTTGAACTCACGCTTTGGAAATGATCTACCAGAAGAGTTGTAGCTACCAGTTGGAATCTCATCCTCCATCAAAGCACATTAAAAATCCAGGTGAGCATGACGCAAGATTTTCAAACAAATGGTCAGAAAATCATGCTCAATGCATGCACGAACGTTTGATATGCAATGCTAGCAGGGAAAGTTCCTCCCAGCATCCAAACTTCATAATGTTACTCCATAATCTTTGATTAGTCATTTGCAAAAGTTGACACAAATTAACTGAAAAAACACTTTTATTTATATAGTCCCTTTTACGACCTCAGGATGTACCAAAGTGCTTTACAGTCGATGAAGTTCTTTTGAAGTAGTCACTGTGGTAATGTAGGAAATGGAGCAGCTGAATTTGCTCGCAGCAAGTTCACACAAACAGTAATGTGATAATGACCAGATAATCTGTGTCAGATGCAGTTCCAGCCGAAGAGGTGTCCGCAGGTAAATTTTCCTCTATTCTTATCGGAGGGGGTAGAGGCAGGAGGAAAAGCTCCTCCAGCCTCGGCAAAACCAGCCATAGCTGCTCTCACTCTGGGTCCCACCCCCTTCCTGAGACTGTACCTCCTCACAGATCCAGAGGCCAGTCAGGCCGCCCGCCCAACATGTGTTGTGATGCTGCACTCAGTTTTCTCAGGTGAAAAGCAATCAAACCAGCAGTCTTTAAAGGGACCTCTATAGGCTGTCAGCAAAACAATAAGTAAAAATTATTTGTTGATATTATCGATTATGAGTTCTACTTTTGGCTCCAAATTAAAACTGCAGGCTGCTGCTGGTGACCGTTCCTCCCCTCTCCCGCCACCCATACTCGGTGTAGGTTCACTGTTTGACAAAACTTCGTCTTGGTCATGACTGCTGCATTGCCTCACAGGATGCAAATTAGTGCCCCAGCATGCTGGTTGCATCCTGTCAATACAAGAGGAGCAATATTGTATGGTCCTCTTTTGCTGCAGTTTGGTGTGCTGACTCGCAGTTACTGTTGGGTTTGTGCCTGAGGTCGGGTGTGAAACAATTTCTAGGCCAACATTTTTACCCATAAGGGAAGGTTATCTTTTAAAAGAAACAACAAAGCAGATGTGGAACAGTTATCACACTGACTATCTATCTCTGTAAATGAATCTAAGCTGATACTATCAAAAGTTTTCCTCAATATCTTCTGTAAGGATATTTCATTCCTGGTTAACCCTAGTTGGAGAAAGCACAAAGACAAAACTGTCACCTTGGATCAGTGTTGGCACTCTTTCCCCTTAGACAGAAGGTTGTGAATACTCCATTGGCAGAGGTTCAGAGGTAGATTTTCATCTCGGTGGCACAAAACAGGCACTACTGGATCGGCTGCCTTTATACGCAGCACCTGATATTTAATTCCATTAACTGCAATGGATATCAAGCACTGCATATATTTGCGACCAATTCGATACCACCTGTTTTGTGCCATTATACCACTACACCAACTTGGCCAAGAGGGTTGGGAAAATAGCGCACTGACATGGAACACAAAAGTCCGCGTGTTTCAAGCCTGTGTCCTCAATACCTTGCAGCGAGGCCTGGAAAACGTATGTCAGCCAAGAGCGATGTCTCAACGCATTCCATCTTCGCTGCCTCTGGAGAAACCTTGGCATCAGGTGGCAGGACTGTATCTTCAACGCAGAAGTCCTCGAGGCAGCCAACATCCCCAGCATGTACGACCTACTGAGCCAGTGGCGCTTGAGATGGTTTGGCCATGTGAGCCGCATGGAAGATGCCAGGATCCCCAAGGACATATTGTCACTGGTATCAGACCCACCGGCCGTCCATGTCTCCATTTTAAAGACGTTTGCAAACGCGACATGAAGTCTTGCGACATCGACCACAAGTCGTGGGAGCCAGTTGCCAGCGATTGCCAGAGCTGGCAGACAGCTATAAAGGCGAGGCTGAAGAGAGGTGAGTTGAAGAGACTCAGCAGCTGGCAGGAAAAGAGACAGCAGTAAAAGGAGAGAGCCAAATGTGTAACAGCCCCAACATCCAACTTTACCTGCAGCGCCTGTGGAAAAGTCTGTCACTCTAGAATTGGCCTTTATAGCCACTCCAGGCGCTGCTCCACAAACCAATGATGACCTCTATGCACTTACCCATTGTCTCTCAAGACAAGGAGGCCAAAAGGAAAGGACTTAAGATGAATTTCTACACCTCTGTCTCTTAGATGAGGCATTAAGCTAAGACCCTGTCTGCCTGTTGAAGTGCACATAGAAGATCCTATGACATTATCTGAAGAACAGAAGAGTTCTCCTGGTGTCAACCAACATTTATCCCTCAGCCAACATCATCAAAAACAGATCGACTGATTGATTATTGTATTGCCGTTTGCCAGGCGGGCTATTCCAGGCATCACAGTCTATTCCAAAGCTGTACATATCTAAGGTCAAAAGGTACACCTTACAGCAGAGCCATTAACTGTTATTAAGGGTAGTATCCCCAAGTTGTAATGTTGAAGAATCAGGCTACAATCTGTGCTCCCTTTGAACTTTGCTATTGGGAGCACATGATTGTAGAATTAACAGTTTGGTGCCCAGTGGAATCTTTGCCCATTTCTGCACTTACATTAACTACAATGAGGGTTGAATCACAGGAAATGGTATGTGAAAATCCCTGCATCAGATGAATGAAATACCCAGCAATGGATTGTCCAATCACACATTGTACTAAAGCAGCTAACTTCATTGCCAAAATTAGGTTCCCCTGAAGGAAGACAATGGGTTAACTACTACTGGCTGAGCTGGTGCCTGTGCGTCTGCAAATTGTATTATCTGTGTTGATCAGAACTTCCTGGCAGAATGTTAAGATGTTAAATCACAAACGAGATCATGAAGGTGCTATCACAACTCTGTATGTGATAAGGACAGTATAAATATCTGAAATAAAAACAAAAAGTGCTGGAAAATACTCAGCAGGTCTGGCAGCATCTGTGGAGAGAGAAGCAAAATTAACGTTCCAGGTCAGTGACCTTTCATCAGAACTGGCAAAGGTTAGAAATGTAATAGGTTTTAAGCAAATAAAGTGGGGATGGGGCAAAAGAGAACAAAAGGGAAGGTGTTGATAGGACATAGGGTCACAGAGAATAACTGACAAGGAGGTCATGGGGCAAAGGCAAAGAGTGTGTTAATAGTGTGGTGAAAGACAAAGCGTTAGTGCAGAGAGGGTGTTGAATAACAATAATAAAAGCCCTAGCCAAAAGCACAAACATGACAAAAAACAATGAGCAGGCACATGGTAAAAAAATTGAATGATGATGTTTCATCTTTATGTTGTTTTCTGGTTCCCAGATGTTGGAAAGAATCACACTTTAAACTTGGAAAAGGCTGGAGACAGTCTTGTTTATTACAGCACCATGCTCTGTGCTAAAGAACCTGATTCAACTGGTTACTGTGTTACATATAACATGGCTCCCCAGTGTAGCCGTGAATGTGGTCCCCCACTGGAACACTTACACATAACCACTAGTTCCTAGCTATATAGTTCCTAACACTTTACAGATAGTATAACAATATATAACATATACAACATCCCTCTTTCTTTGAAACATAATGCCCCTATATCAATATAACTGTCAATATAAATAAAAACGATTATCATCCGACTTGTGGAAATAATCTGAACCCCTTTCTAGAGTTTTTTATAGCGTGTATTTTTAAAAAAATATTATTAATGGTATCGCTTGGGTGGTAAGATGTTGTGCCTCCATCTTGTAGATTTGGCATTTGTTGATCTCAGTAGTGAGTTGGCACGCTGTACAGGAGATGTCGTGTCACTTGCTGGTGATGTTGTTAATGTTGTCTCGCTGGATAGTGATGTTTCCAGTGGTGTTGATGGTCTTTTCTGTTGTTCCAGCTCAGGTGGAGGTCGAATATGGATTCTAGTCCTTCTCATTTGGTTACCGGTTTCGGTCTCAATGACATATGACCTTGGAGTCTCAGCTTCACTAACAACATTTGCTAGGCTCCAGGTTTTCATGATTGGATCCTGTACATGTACAGCTTGTCCTTTCAACAGCTCAGGTAGGGATTTAGCATTTTTGTTGCTCTCCTCTTACTTGTGCTTCAGTGAGTTGTTATCTCACTTCCTCCTGGTCACTTGAAGGATATATTTTGCTTGGCAGGGTTGTCTTATATTTTTTTCCATTTAACAGCTCTGCAGGTGATTTCTTGTCAGCCTTGAGAGGTGTGGATCGGAGTGACAATAAGGCCAGGTTTGGGTCTTCCTTTGTCTCTTGGCATTTCACAAGTGTTCTTTTGACTGCCTGGATGTGTCTTTCTATAAATCCGTGTCCCCGTGGGTAGTGTGGTGATGAGGTGATGATGTTGAACCCATACTGGTCAGTGAATTCCTTAAATTCTCTGGATGTAACTTGGGTGCCATTGTCACATATTAACCTTTCAGGAATCCCTTGCTCAGTGAACAGAACTCGTACTGCTGAGATTATTGTTGTGGCTCTCAAGTCTTTCATCTTCTGGATAAAAGGAAATTTTGAGTCGTAGTCTGCAACTATAAGATACCATTCTTGATTATGTGTGAATAAATCGACTCCTACAGTATGCCATGGTCTGGGTGGTACTTCGGCAGCTATCACCTCCGCTTTCTGTTGTGAGTTTCTGTACTTCTGACATACATTGCATGTAGACACCATATTTTCAATGTCTTTGTATATGCCTATTCAGTACACAGCTGATTTGGCTCTGAGCTTACACTTCTCCATTCCCATATGGTCTTCATGTATCTTCTGGAGAAGTTCTTCCTGTATTGTTTTGGGTATGATTATCCAGGATCCGGCCAGCAGAACACCATCTTCTAGTAAGATGTCATCTCTGATAGACCAGTACTGCCGTATTGCTGGCTGTGTGTGCTGTGTCCTATCAGGCCATCCCTGGATCACTTGCTGAGATAGCATCTGTAATGCCTCATCTTTGCTGGTCTCATCTCTAATTTGATTCAGTTTCGGTGATGTTACGTTTACTAGGTGATGAATCTTTATACCTAGATCTTCTATCTCATGTTTCTCCTGTGGTGACAACTGAGATAGAGTATCTGCCAGCACCATTTCTCTTGCTGGCTTATATTTCAGAGTGAAATCATAACTCTGAAGACTCAAGAGTAACCTCTGCAGTCTTGCTGGTGCTTTACATAGATTTTTCTTGCAGATCTGCTCCTGTGGACGATGATCACTCTCCACTGTGAACTTCCTCCAATAGAGATATGTGTGGAACGTCTCACATCCATATACAACTACCAAATGTTCTCTCTCTATGTTGGCATATCTTGTCTCAGCTGATGTCAGAGCTTTGGAACCAAATGCTATTGGCTTTCCCTCTTGTACCAGGGCTGCTCCCAGTCTTTTTGTGGAAGTATCTACTTGCAAAGTGACAGGTTTCTTTCTGTAGTAGTATGACAGACTTGTCTATTTGTATACTAGCTTTTGAGTTTGTTGAAACTCCTTGTCTTTTGACTCTGACCACTGGTATCTTCTTTCATCAGCTCCCGCAGGTTTGCTGTGTGTTCCGACATGTGTGGAATAAAGGAGCTCATGTATTGTATCAAACCAAGGAAACTTCTCAACTCTCTCTTATTTAGTTTAGTTTAGTTTAGAGATACAGCACAGAAACAGGCCCTTCGGCCCACCGAGTCTGTGCCGACCATCAACCACCCATTTATACTAATCCTACACTAATCCCATATTCCTACGACATCCCCACCTGTCCCTATATTTCCCTACCACCTACCTATACTAGGGGCAATTTATAACGGCCAATTTACCTATCAACCTGCAAGTCTTTTGGCTTGTGGGAGGAAACTAGAGCACCCGGAGAAAACCCACGCAGACACAGGGAGAACTTGCAAACTCTCTTATCTCTTGGGGCTTCCATCCCCGAGATGGCTGAGATTCTTTCAGGGCTCGGCTTAACTCCATCAGATGTGTACACCATTCCAAAAAACTGGCATTCTGTCACTTTCACAATGCATTTGTCTGCGTTTAGGTTAATCCCAGATTTTCTGGTTCTCTCGATGGCGTACATTTGTACCAGATCTACTTTGCTTCTGATTGGAGGGCGCTTTTCAATGGGGGGGGTGTACTAACTTCAACCTCAGTGTCGCCTGCTTCACCCCATGGTTTACTGAGATTATCTGCAGCTCTTCACAACTGCTCAACCCCAGGATAGCTGGACCATCTGTTTCTATGATGTAGAACATTCAGTTAACATCTTTTCCTTTGCATGTCTCTCTGATTTGGGTTGCTCCTAGCTGTTGAATCTCAGTTCCCCCGTATGCTGTTAGCATGACGTTGCTTGATTTCAGAGCACCTTCCCTTGGATAACCATTTTTCTCCAAATTTTCAGGAAAGATCTTCTGGTATAGTCTGAGGAGGATGATGTTACTCTTCGCTGTTACTCACAGTGGAGCATTCGCGATGCTGAGGACATCGTGGATAGCACGTTTAGCGAGGTGGTCACACTGCAGGTAATGGCTACACAGGCAGAAAAGGGATGGGTGACCACCAGGAGGAGTAGTAGGCACAGGCAGGTAGAGCAGGAGACTCCTGTGGCCATCCCCCTCTCAAACAGACATACTGCTTTGGATACTGTTGGGGGGGATGGCCTCCCAGGGGAAAGCAACAACAGCCAAGTTCGTGGCACCAAGGATGGCTCTGCTGTACAGCAGGGGAGGAAAATGAGTGGAAGAGCTATAGTGGTAGGGGATTCTATCATAAGGGGTACAGATAGACATTTCTGTGGCCGCAAACGTGACTCCAGGATGGTATGTTGCCTCCCTGGTGCTATTGTCAAGGATGTCACGGAGCGGCTGCAGGACATTCTGAAGGGGGAGGGTGAGCAGTCAGAGGCCGTGGTGCACATTGGTACTAACAACATAGGTAAAAACAGGGATGAGGTCCTGCCACAAAAATTTAGGGAGCTAGGTAGCAGATTAAAAAGGACCTCAAAGGTTGTAATCTCTGGATTACTCCTGGTGCCACGTGCTAGTGAATATAGTAAAAGGAGGATAGAGCAGATGAATGCGTGGCTGAAGAGGTGGTGCAGGAGGGAGGGCTTTAGTTTCCTGGATCACTGGGTCTGTTTCTGGCAAAGATGGGACCTGTACAAGTTGGACGGGTTGCACCTGAACCGGAACAGAACCAACATTTCTTGCTGGGAGGTTTGCTAGTGCTGTTGGGGGAAGTTTAAACTAATTTGGCAGGGGAATGGAATACTGAGTGGAGGAACAGTTGGGGGTGATGTGCAGTCAAATATAGAAGAGAAACTGAGTCAGTCTGGAAAGCAGAGCAAATATAGACCTGTTAAGGCACAAGTCAAAAATGCACGGCTGGATTGCATCTATTTTAATGCAAGGTGTCTTACTAGTAAGGCAGATGAATTGAAGGTGTTGATCAGCACATGGGATTATGATATTGTTCCTATCACAAAGACATGGTTGAGGGAGGGGCAGAACTGGCAGCTCAATATTCCAGGGTATAGAATCTTCAGGCGTGACAGGGGAGGGGATAAAAGAGGAGGTGGCATTGCACTGTTGATCAAGGAGTCAATTACTGCAGTAAGGAGGGACGATATCTTAGAAGATTCCTCAAAAGAGGCCATATGGATAGAACTTAAAAGCAAAAAGCGGGCAATCACTTGGCTGGGAGTGTACTATGAGCCTCCAAACAGTCAGGGAGAGATGGAGGAGCAGATATGTAGGCAAATTTCAGAGAGGTGTAAAAATAATAGGGTAATAATAGGAGGGGATTTCAACTTATCTAATATCAACTGGGATATTCTGAGTGTAAAAGACTTAAAGGGGGCAGAATTCTTAAAATGCATACAGGAGAGCTTTTTGAGCCAGTACGTAGAAAGTCCTACAAGAGAAGGGGCAGTACTGGACCCAATCCTAGGGAATGAAGCTGGACAAGTGGTAGAAGTGTCAGTGGGGAAGCATTTTGGGGATAGTGACCATAACTCTGTAAGATTTAAGGTAGTTATGGAAAAGCACAAAGACGGGCCAGAAATAAAGGCACTGAATTGGGGGAAGGCCGATTTCAATATGAAAAAACAGGACCTGGCCAAAGTGGACTGGGAGCAGCTACTTGTAGGAAAGTCTACATCAGACCAGCGGGAATCATTCAAAAAGGAAATAGTGAGGGTTTAGAGCCAACATGTACCCTTTAAGGTGAAGGGTAGGACCAACAGGTCCAGGGAACCCTGGATGTCTATGGATATAGAGGATTGGATGAGGTAAAAAAAAAAGGATGCTTCAGCTTCGGATTGCTGAAAACAGCGGAGACCCTGGAGGAGTATAGAAAGTGTAAGGGGGGTGGGGTAGTAAAAAAGATTAGGACAGCGAAGAGGGGATATGAAAAAACACTGGCGGCAAGATATAGGAAAATCCTAAGGTGTTTTATGAGTATATTAAGGGCAAGAAGATAAGCAGGGAAAGAGTGGGGCCCATTAGGGACCAAAGTGATAATGTGTGGAGCCGGAGGACATAGGTGAGGTTTTAAATGATTACTTTTCATCTGTGTTCACTATGGAGAAGGACGATGTAGATGTAGAGATCAGGGAAGGGGATTGTGATATACTTGAACAAATTAGCATTGAAAGGGAGGAAATATTAGCTGTTTTAGCAGGCTTAAAAGTGGATAAATTCCCAGGCCCAGATGAGATGTATCCCAGGCTGTTATGTGAGACAAGGAAGGAGTTAGCAGGGGCTCTGACACAAATTTTCAAATCCTCTCTGGCCACAGGAGAGGTACCAGGGGACTGGGGGACAGCAAATGTGGTACCATTATTCAAGAAGGGTAACAGGGATAAACCAGGCAATTACAGGTCAGTGACTCTAACATCAGTGGTAGGGAAACTATTGGAAAAAATTCTGAGGGACAGGATTAATCTCCACTTGGAGAGGCAGGGATTAATCAGGGATAGTCAGCATGGCTTTGTCAGGGGGAGATCGTGTCTAACTAACTTGATTGAATTTTTCGAGGAGGTGACTGCATGTGCAGATGAGGGTAAAGCAGTTGATGTAGTCTACATGGACTTCAGTAAGGCTTTTGATAAAGTCCCGCATGGGAGATTGGTTAAGAAGGTAAGAGCCCATGGGATCCAGGGCAATTTGGCAAATTGGATCCAAAATTGGCTTCGTGGCAGGAGGCAGAGGGTAATGGTCAAGGGTTGTTTTTGCGATTGGAAGCCTGTGACCAGTGGTGTACCACAGGGATCTGTGCTGGGACCCTTGTTGTTTGTTGTGTACATCAATGATTTAGACGTGAATATAGGAGGTATGGTAAGTAAGTTCGTAGATGACATGAAAATTGGTGGTGTCGTAAATAGTGAGGAGGAAAGCCTTAGATTAGAGGATGATATAGATGGGCTGGTAAGATGGGCAGAGCAGTGGCAAATGGAATTTAATCCTGAGAAGTGTGAGGTGATGCTTTTTGGGAGAACTAACAAGGCAAGAGACTATACAATGGATGGTAGGACCCTAGGAAGTACAGAAGGTCAGAGGGATCTTAGTGTACTTGTCCATAGATCACTGAAGGCAGCAGCAGGGGTAGATAAGGTGGTTAGGAAGGCATATGGGATACTTGCCTTTATTAGCCGAGGCATAGAATATAAGAGCAAGGAGGTTATTATGGAGCTGTATAAAATGCTCGTTAGGCCACAGCTGGAATACTGTGTACAGTTCTGGGCACCACACTACAGGAAGGATCTGATTACACTGGAGAGGATGCAGAGGAGATTCACCACGATGTTGCCTGGGCTGGAGTATTTCAGCTATGAAGAGAGACTGGATAGGCTAGGGTTGTTTTCCTTAGAGCAGAGAAGGCTGAGGGGGGACATGATTGAGGTATACAAAATTATGAGGAGCATTGATAGGTTAGATAGGAAGAAACTTTGTCCCTTAGCGGAGAGATCAATAACCAGGGGGCATAGATTTAGGCTAAGGGGGAGGAGGTTTAGAGGGGATTTGAAGAAAAGAATTTTCACCCAGAGGGTGGTTGGAATCTGGAACGCACTGTCTGAAGAGATGGTAGAGGCAGGAACCCTCACAACATTTAAGAAGTATTTAGATGAGCACTTGAAATGCCATAGCATACAAGGCTACGGGCCAAGTGCTGAAAAATGGGATTAGAATAATTAGGTGCTTGATGGCCAGCACGGACACGATGGGCCGGAGGGCCTGTTTCTGTGCTGTATAACTCTATTACTCTATGCGCTCCATATCAATCTTCACCTTCATATTTATCGTTGTGGGCTTATTTCTCAGCATCTTCCTGATCTGAATGGTTGTGTGAATTTCTTTGCTCTGGGAACTGTCACATCCAGACATTTCGTGCAGTTCTATGGTTCCTATGTCGATCATGCTCTCAAACCCATTGCCATCTTCCAGGGTATGGATGTTTTGGTTTCTTTCACTATTCCTTCGCCCTTTTACTCTGGCTCTGATGTCTTGTCTACCACCTTCTTGCCTTGTTCTGCACACCTTTTCCCAGCGATTGGTCTTTCTGCAAACTCTGCAGATTGATCCATATGTGGGACATTTTCTTCTATCTGTCAATTCATGTGGTTGTCCACAGCTCCTGCACGTCTTTCTCTGTTTGGTGTCCATTCTTTAGTTGCTGTTTCACTGCATCGTCCCTGCTGCCTGTCTCTTGGCTTAACTGAAGGTTAGCCATTTGGGAGGTCAGAGTCTTCCTCTGTCTGCTCATGGCTTCATGTGCTCTGGCAGTGTCTACAGCCTGCGATATTGTGAGCTTGTCCTGTCCGATTAGAGCTTTTTGTACTGCAGGATGTGCATAACCCTAAATGAGCTGATCTATCAATGTCCTTAAATTTACATTTTCTGGTTTCATTTTTCAGTATTGCTACAAAATTGTCAATAGGCTCACCTAGATCCTATCTGATACCCTGAAATTCATATCTGTATATCCGATGATTTGATTTTGGCTGGAGATGGGTGCTGAATCTTTCAAAAGTTTTGTCTGGGTTTCTGCTGTCCTATTCACTTAGGTCCCAGCTGTTAAAATAAATTTGATCCTTTATCTCCAGCCCACAGACGGATATAGCTGACCCTCTCCTCTTCACTAGTGCCTTTTAGGAAACTACTGAATGCCAAATTGCACTTTTGTTTAAACTTCCCAAATGCCTCTACGACATCATCAGCTTCCCAATTCATGATAGGCTACAGCTGTGCATTCATTCCTGTCCCGGCTGACATTTCGTTTTTTTCTTAAGAGTTTTCACACAAGTCACTCAGTTTTTCTTTCTCTCTCTCTGGCACTAATTTGGGTCACTTTTCTCAATCTAATGCATTTAAAAATGCTCCAGGTTTACTCACAGACACTCGCTGCCAACATGTTTCATCTTTATGTTGTTTTCTGGTTCCCAGATTTTGGAAAGAATCACATTTTAAACTTGGAAAAGGCTGGAGTCAGTCTTGTTTATTGAGTTAGTGGGCTTATAATGAATATTAGTAGACAGCCTATCCCCAGAGATGGAGACAGAGAACTTGAGGAAGGGAAGGGAAGCATCGGAGATGGACCATATAAAGATGAGAGAAGGGTGGAAATTGGAAACAAAGTTGATAATGTTTTCCAGTTTAGGACGGGAGCAGGAAACGGCACTGATACAGTCATCAATGTACCGGAAAAAGAGTTGGGGGAGGGGGCCTGAGTAGGAATGGAACAAGGAATGTTCGACAGACCACACAAAAAGACAGACATAACTAGGGTCCTAACTAATATTCATTATAAGCCCACTGACTCCCACGGCTACCTTGACTACACTTCCTCACACCCTGCCTCCTGTAAGGAGTCCATTCCATTCTCCCAGTTTCTCCATCTCCGATGCATCTGCTCTGATGATGCAACCTTCCACAACAGCGCTTCTGATAAGTCTTCCTTTTTCCTCAACCAAGGATTCCCCCCCCACACTGTGGTTGACGGGGCCCTCAACCGTGTCGGCCCATTTCCCACGCCTCTGCTCTCACCCCTTCCCCTTCCTCCTAGAACCGCAACAGGGTTCCCTTGTCCTTACTTTCCAAACCACCAGCCTCCACATCCAAAGGATCATTCTCTGCCATTTCCGCCATATTCAACGTGATGCCACTACCAAACGCATCTTCCCCTTCCCTCCCCTGTCAGCATTCCGAAGGGATCGTTCCCTCCGCGACACCCTGATCCACTCCTCTTTTACCCCCGACACCTCGTCCGCTTCCCACAGCACCTTCACATGCAATCGCAGGAGGTGTAATACCTGCACTTTTACATCCTCTCTCCTCACTATCCAAGGCCCCAAATGCTCCTTTCAGGTGAAGCAGCGATTTACTTGTACTTCTTTAAATTTAGTATACTGTATTCACTGCTCACAATTTGGTCTCTTCTACATTGGGGAAACCAAACGCAGATTGGGTGATCGCTTTGCGGAAGACCTCCGCTCAGTCCGAAAACATGACCCCGAGCTTCCAGTAGCTTGCCATTTCAACACTCTCCCCTGCTCTTCTGCCCACATCTCTCTCCTGGGCTTGCTTCAGTGTTCCAGTGAACATCAATTCAAGCTCAAGGAACAGCACCTGATTAGGCACGTTACAGCCTACTGGACTGAACATTGAGTTCAATCATTTCAGAGCATGACTGTCCCCCACTTTTTTATTTTTAGCTTTACTTTATATTTTTTATTTTTATTTCATTTTATTTTCGTTTGTTTCATCATTCAATTTTTTTGCCATGCGCCTGCCCCCCTTTTTTTTCATGTTTGTGCTTTTGGCTAGGGCTTTTATTCTTGTCATTTAACACCCTCTCTGCACTAACGCTTTGTCTTTTACCACACTATTAACACACTCTTTGCTTTTGCCTTTGCCCCATAACCTCCTTGTCAGTTATTCTCTGTGACCCTATGTCCTATCAACACCTTCCCTTTTGTTCTCTTTTGCCCCACCCCCATTTTATTTGCTTAAAACCCATGATATTTCTAACCTTTGCCAGTTCTGATGAAAGGTCACTGACCTGAAACATTAACTTTACTTCTCTCTCCACAGATGCTGCCAGACCTTCTGAGTATTTTCCAGCACTTTTTCTTTTTATTTCAGATTTCCATCATCTGCAGTATTTTGCTTTTATTTCAGTATAAATATCAGCTTGACTTTGGGATCAGGGCCAAAGATCCGCAGACAGACACAGGAAGCGAACGGAGCCTAGTCAGCCAGTTCAGACCTACATCGCCCACGGGTTGACTACCCAGGTGCAGTTGTAAATATACACTCTAGCAACAAGAAAGGAAAGCTAGCTAGAAACAGGGACTCGCAAGAGGAATTTATAGGTAACTGTAAGTTTGAATTAATGTTTAATAAATACTACTGTGTGCTAACCACAGTCAGTGTGTTGAGTAGTTCCTTGTTTTGCTTGGACGCAGTCACCATAATTCTAGGGTCACAAATTTAGTGTGGGAGAGTGAAGAAAAAAACATTGGTCGCAAAACTCTCCCAATGTTCAACTTGCCATACTTAGCAAGTGAGATGATAGGGGCATCATGGTAATGTTACTGAACTAGTAATTCAAAGGCCCAGGCTAATGCTCTCGGGACATGGGTTCAATTACACCATAGAGGTTGGTGAAATTTACATTCAATTAATTAGTAAAAATCTGGAACTAAAAGCTAGTCTCAGTAATGGTGCCATGAAACTATCATTGAATGTCGTAAAAACCCATCTGGTTCACTAATGTCCATTGGGGAAGGAAATCTGCTGTCCTTACCTGTTCTGTGACTCCAGACCCACAATAATGTGGTTGACTCTTAACTGCCCTCTGAAATGGCCTAGCAAGCCACACAGTTGTCAAGGGCAATTAGGGATGTACAACATTGCTGGCCTTGCCAGCGACACCCACATCCTGTGAAAGGATTTAAAAAATGCTCAATTTTTGACAGAAAATGTTTCCCAAACCAAAGCAGAACCAATGATGGAAAAAACAGAGACCACCACCAATGATTTTTAATATTGCGGTGGTGGGGCAGGGGGGGGTGAGTTTGCAATGATTGCCAATACAAGATATTCACCAATGACTGCCAATAAAGTAGGGATTCCAGATGTCACCAATACAGGGGACAGATAGGTAATTATCTCCAATACAGGAGGGAATCAACAACAATTGGCAATACATGGGCGATTACCAATTATTGTCAATATGACAGAATTACCAATTATTGACAGTATATTGAGGAATTACCAATTATTGTCAATATGGAGCAAAGCTACAGCTGCCAGACTTGACAATCTTTATAAAAATTCTATTTGATTTTTGATTACTAACGTCATAACCAAAACAACAACAGCAGATAATAGTTCAACAAACATAATAACGGATCAGAGTACCAGGCGGAAATAGTAGATTGATCATCAATGAATAAATACTAACTGCAGGGAAACATGTTAAATTGAGGAAAAGCCAATTTTCTAGAGTTGGATATGAAATCTCACTTTAAACACAAAGACCTTGACAATGGTAAAGAGGGAGGTTTACCTAACTTCTAAAATAATTCAACAAGAAACACAATCAAGAGAGAGTCTGGCACCAAATAAGAGGGCGACTCACGGTTAAAGCCAGCGAGAAGGTATTAAATCTGCTGGAAGTGAAAAGGAGAAAATGCAGGTGACGGAGAATGTAAGAGACAGAAAAAAATGAATGAGGGTCATTCAAACTAGCAGTGACACATAATCAGCTGCAAAGAAGCTTCATTAACTCCAATTAATTTAACTCTGAACCTCAGAACTCAGTCCAGTCCCCGTTGCTAATGTACTTGTCTGTTTTTCACCAAATTTCCCACTTTTCAGTAACCCTGTATGGATAACAAATTGCACCTTCCATCTTCTGCAACCTTTTCAAATTTCAATTTTTTCGTAGCATGGCTGCAGGATATAAATTTTTTATCTGTTACGTCAGGCAATCTAAGCACATGCTGCATATCACTAGAGCAAATTACTTTTTCACTCCTGAGGGAGATGTCAATGATGTCAAAAGCAACATTTGGAGCCTTCCTCTCTACTTGATAGAGGACAAATGGCACAGTGAATGATAACATTCTAAATCTCAACCCAACATGCCCGGCGAGGAATGAGAAATATGTCTGCTTTAATTCTGAGCTATTTGGCATTCTGTGCTTTGAGAAGTTATGAAATTTTAAAAAGCCTTGTTTAATAGACTATGCTCTACTTTCATTAAACATAAATAGCCCTCTGTACCATCATTCAGCAGTGATGTGCTTTTTTTACAATATTGAAAAGATCTCCAGTTTCTGGCTTTAGACAATCCACCCCCACCCCAAAGTGTCCAGCCAAAAATCAGGGAACAAAATCTATAACCCATGTGTCAGACACCACGTCAGTTACTGCAGCTTCACCAAAACAAAAACTGTGTATCCTGGGTCTTAGCATACTAATCACCTGAATGCAGCAAGTATCAGAAAATCAACTCAGAACCCAATTTTCCAATATTTGCTGTGCTAGGAATCCGATTGCACTTCAGTGTAGTGGGAGCAAAATCTCCCCTTTAGTGTAATGAATACTGACTGCTTCCACACTGCCAGTACTGTACACAGACACTGAAGAGACCAAAAGCTTAAGAGGGGAGAGCTGTTGACCACTAACTGGAAAAGTGGTGCAAGGCTGGAAGCTAGGGAGAATCAAATGTTACTGGAGAATAAATACAGAACAGAATAAATACAAGCAGACAAATATTCTTCTTAGCTGCCATGAAATACAATGACTTGTCCTAGATACTGGCGTCATATTTAACCACTAAACATGAACCTAAATTTCTAGACAGGAGCAGATGCAAAAAGGGAGGAGGAGTACCCACAGTAGGTCTTCAGGGAGCACTTCTCATTCTTCTGCTTCTCAAGGGGAGCAGGGACCTGCACTTCACAAAGGAGGCTGCCACTGCACTGTGACATCTGCTGCAGGAGCCTCAAATCAGGGCATGGGCAGCACTGTCTCTAGCTGTCAAGGTCACTGTGGCCCTCAATAATGACACCACGGGTTCATTCCGGGCTGTGGCAGGTGACAGGAGCGACATCACCCAATTTGCTGTGCACTGCTGTATGAGGAAGATCACCCCTCTATGCCAGAAGAACCACAGACATCTCATTCCCAATGGACGGAACAAAACAGTAAGAGAAAGTCCTCGGCATCACAGGCATTGCTCCCTTCCTTAGGATCCAAGGTGCCTTGTGTGATCCCCATCACCATCACCATCATGACATCTTTCTTAACAGAAGGGGTTCCCATACCCTTAATATCCAGCTTGTTTGTGACCATAAACAGCATATCACGCAGGTCTGTGTCTGGTTTCATGGCAGCAGTCATGATTCATTCATCCTGTACCAGTCCTCTCTGCTGCTTTTATTTCAGCGAGGCTATCAGGTCACAGCCATTAATTTTTATATCATTCAATGCAACAACTATGCATAACTTTTGCATGCTTTTGCAGTTTGCACTTGTACTAAATTTTGAGAAGAAAACAGATCCAGTCTTATCATATGCTTAACTTCTCCTCCCAAAACTTTAGTGTGCTAATCTACCTGCGATATTATGCTACTAATCACAGTCTTAATTCCAGGAATTGGGCTATAGTAGTTTCATGCTTGATATCATCTCCTTTTCAACTCTCTACTGGACCCAATCAAATCTTCATCCAGTGGCCAACTCAATTTTTATGCTTTTTGTTTCACCATTCATGTTAGGTTCCTTATTCATTGCCATTGCTTGCCATAGATCATGGGCTGGATTCCTTCCTTACAAAAGAAAGATGTCATACAAAGATATTATAGGCTGCTAGGTGCAAAAATGTACAAATGGGTGAGGAGGGAGCTGATAATGAGTAAAGGCTAGATTCAAATAAGAATCAAAGCATAGCAAGATAATAAGATGGGTAGTTGCAGTAAGCTTCATAAACAGAAGAACAGAGAATCAAAAGGCATTCCTTTGTAAAGAGATGAAGTTGCATTTAATACTTCTTTGTTATATGCACAATTATTAAATATCACTTCATTAGCATTAATCTGTAATTCTAACACACCTGACTTTTATTTATTCACAAGATGTGAGTCTCAGTGGCAAGGTCAGCATTCATTGTCCATCGCTAATTGCCCTTGAGAAGGTGGTGTGAGCTGCCTTCTTGAATACAAGTGAGTGGCTTGCTAGGCCATTTCAGAGGGAGTTTAAAGGTCAACCACATTGCTGTGGGCCTGTAACCACATATAGGCCAGACTGGGTATAGACAGCAGATTTTCATCCCTAAAGCACATTAGTGAACCAGATGGGTTTTTCCGACAATCTGGTGGTTTCGTGGTCACCATTACTAATACTAGCTTTTATTCCAGATTTTTTCATTTTATTTAACTGCTTGAATTTAAAATTCCCCTGCTGCTGTGGTTGGGTTTGAACTCTTGGCTCCAGATCATTAGTCCAGGCCTCTGGATTACTAGTGTAGTAGCATAACCACTATGCTACCATACACCACTTCAGAATCTGTGGTGTAAAATGTGAATTATTGTTACATTTCCACAATAACAATGTGTGAGATATATTGAGAAGTTCAAAAATTGCAATAATATAACTGCGAGGTTGAGAATTTCGTGCATAGCACATTTCAGTTTATGGTCACCCCGCCAGCTTAAGAGACTGCAGGTGGAGAGGGAATGGATGACTGCCAGGCAGTCAAAGAAGACCAGGCATGTGGTGCAGGAGGCCCTGGAGTGCATCTCACTCTACAACCAGTACTCAGTTCTGAATACTGGTGAGAGTGATGGGTCCTCTGGGCAGTGCAGGCAGAACCAAGTCCACAGCATCATGGATGGCTCAGTGGCATGGGATGGGGGTGGGGAGGAAGAAGAGTGGAAGAACAATAGTTGTAGGGAATTCAATAATGAGGGGAACATTCAGGTGCTTCTGCGGCCCCAGACGTGAATCCAGGATGGTATGTTGCCTCCCTGGTGCCAGGGTCAAGGATGTCACTGAGCAGCTACAGGACATTCTAAGGAGGGAGGGTGAACAGCCAGCGATCTCTGTCCCTAGTGACACCAATGACATAGGCAGGAGGAGAGATGAGGTCAATTAGTCCCTGTGTCACATGCTAGTGAGTACAGAAATAGGAAGATAGAGCAGATGATACAGACATTGCAATCAGGGAGGAGGAACTGAAATACTAAATGAAATTAACATTGTGAAATAGGAAGTATTAAGAGGTTTAATATCTTTTAAAGCGGATAAATCACCAGGCCTGGATGAAATGTATCTAGGAAGCAAGGGAAGAAATAGCAGAGGCTCTGACCATCATTTCCAATCCTCTTTGGCTTGTTCTGCCAGAGGACTGGAGGAGAGCTAACATGCCAATATTTAAAAAGGGAGAAAGGGATAGACTGAGTAATTAAAGGCCAGTCAGTCTAACCTTGGTGGTGGGAAAATTATTGGAAAAAAATTCTGAGGAACAGGATAAATCTTCATTTTGAAAGGCACGGATTAATCAAAGTCAGTCAGCACGGATTTGATAAGGGAAGGTCGTGACTGACTAATGTGATGGAATTTCTTGAGGAGGTAACAAGGAGGGTCAATGAGGGTAGTGCATTTGATGGAGTTTACAAGGATTTTAGCAAGGCTTTTGCTCAGGTCCAACATGGCAGACTGGTCATGAAAGTATAAATCCATGGGATCCAAGGTAAACTGGCAAGTTGGATCAAAAATTGGCTCAGGGTGATGGGTAATTTTGTAACTGGAAGGCTGTTTCCCTTGGGGTTCTGCAGGGCTCAGTACTAGGTCTCTTGCTTTTTGTGGTATATGTTAATCATTTGGACTTGAATGTAGAGGGTACGATTAAGAAGTTTGCAGACGATATAAAATTAGCTGTGTGGTTAATAATGATGAAGAAAGCTGTAGACTGTAGGAAGGTATCAATGAACAAGTCCAATGGGCAGAACAGTGGTATATGGAGTTCAATCTGGAGAAGAGTCAGGTAATGCATTTGGGGAAGGCTAACAAGGCAAGGGAGTACATAATAAATGGTAGAAAACTGAAAAGTATAGAGGAACAGAAGGACCTTGGAGTACATGTCCACAGATCCCTAAAGGTGGCTGGCCAGGTAGATAAGGTGGTCAAGAAGATATAGGGCGTACTTGCCTTTATTAGCTGAGGCATAGAATATAAGAGCAGGAAGGTTATGCTGGAACTGTGTAAAACACACTGGATAGGCCACAGCTGGAGTACTGTATGCATTTCTGGTCACCACATTATAGGAAAGATGTGATTGTAATGGAAAGGAAACAGAGGAGAATAACGAGGGATGTTGCCTGGACTGGAGAATTTTAGTTATGAGGAAAGACTGGATAGACTAGGGTTCGTAGTGGTTAATTGATCTGGGTTTTTGTATTTATCCACTGATCTGTGTTCACTACGTTTTGTTATGTGTACGGATATAATATCCAGCAAGCCAACGTAAACATAACAGGGTTGATTTCTTATGGAACAGAGGAGGCTGAGGGGAGACCTAATTGAAGTGTATAAGATTATGATGGGCCTAGATAGAGTGGCTAGGAATGCCCTATTCCCCATGGTTGAGGGGCCCATAACCAGTGGACATAGATTTAGGGTGAGAGGTAGGAAATTTAGAGGAGTTTTGAGGGGAAAGATTTTTCACCCAGAGGATGGTGGGGATCTGGAACTCACTGCCTGAATAGGTGGCAGAAATCCTCATAGCATTTAAAAAGTGCTTGGATATGTAATTGAAATGCTGCAACCTACAAGGCTGCAGACTAAGAGCTGGAAAATGGGATTAGGCTGGATGGCTCTTTGTTGGCCAGCACGGATGCGATGGCCGAATGGCCTCCTTCCATGCCATAAGTTTCTATAATTTCTATGAACTTGTTTATTCTGTCCTCCATTTTTACAGATGTGTCAAGCTGTCTATTTCAAACAAGCATGAGCTCATGAATTGTTTGATAACATTGCACAACATAACTTCCAGGTTTTAACTGATTGATTATAGGTTTGTTGAAAGCTGTATAAGATCGTTACGAGGGTTAAGTCACTTTGCAAACCCAGAATCGTGACTGCTCACAACCTAATACAGGTACAGTGTTCGTCTTTAATGATCAAGTAAATTTATTAAGTAGTAATCATACAGACACTCAAAATGATAATACTTAATGTAGACAATGGGATACAGCTGGTTCAATAGAGCCCAGCACCATAGAAACCCAGTTGCAGTGGCACTGGTTCTTGAGATCTTCCGTTGACCGAGTCATTCTCATTCGTCATTCTGTTCTTTGGGTTGCACGCCGAGGGTCTCGAGCCTCACAACATTTAAGAAGTATTTAGATGAGCACTTGAAATGCCATAGCATACAAGGCTACGGGCCAAGTGCTGAAAAATGGGATTACAATAGATAGGCTTGATGGCCGGCACAGACATAGTGGGCCGAAGGGCCTGTTTCTGTGCTGTATGACTCTATGACTCTATCTTTTATACCTTTTCTGGGCCTAGCCTTTCCCATGATTGATTAGTTTACCTTTGAGTCGGGTAAAAACCTCAGCTTTATCCTGATTGGGTTACGATGAGCTCTTTTGTCCTCTTGATTAGTTTGTTATGGCCTTGATTAGTTTATCATTGCCATGATGTCAGGAGACATAATCAGTATTTAACTGTTATTTACAAAAGTTATTACATTACAGAACCATGTCTGTGATTAAAGACACATTCCACTCAGCCAGCAATTTGGACTAAGCACACAGTCTTGCTTCTTGACCTTTAGTAAAGCATGATTAACACCTTAAAGGATTATTAAAAGAAATAGTTACAAGAAAGTAATTCATAAAATACTAATTCTTTCAGCTGAATATGGAAAGCAGTTCAGCGACTTTGTGATCTTTCATTCCATAATTTCTCTGATCATAATTTATATTTTTTATGTCCCTTAAGTTATATATTGTGGAATAAGATTGGGTGCATGTGTTTGGTCAATGGCATTTCACCTCTGGGACCCAAGTTCAATCCATCTCCATTCTCTGCTAAATTTGGGCAGCTGCCATCCAGTTCCTTGTAAACATGTGTCGATAGAATAAAATGACCCCAACTCCACACGAAATTGTCAATGTCAGTCAGAAATGATGTCACATGTTGGCCAGTGGGGGAATACACTTATGCAGTAGGGACGTTCTTCTGAAGTTGGGGTTAAGGCATATGGGTGGGACAGAGTAGAGGGAGCTTTCCTCAGCATATTACATTGTTACATCGAACTTGGTAGTTCTTGATACTGATATTCAGTTCCCAAAATGGTCCAAGGAAATGGAATATTTCCCAGTGTTAACATCCTTCACTCCATGAGAGCAAAATCCACCCAAAGTTTATGGTTTGTACAGTTTCAAGTCAGTGACTACAAACACCAGACCAGCGGGGCATATTATGATTCACTGTTCCATCTGAGCAACGTATATCATTCAGACTGTGGCCTAGTTTTAAAACTGTGGCAGACCTCTCTCAGTACTTCTATCAGGTTAATGAAATAAAAGTGAGCCCAACACAGATGCATGTATCCACAGCCTAGGAGGAATGCTCGTCTTTCTGAGAATCTGAGTTTTATTGCTGCTATTTTACACAATGGGTACAACATTCCAAGTGCAAGGCCCAACCACACAACCTCCCCCTTTAAACTGGTCATTGTGGCTTGTGACACTATGAGAAAAAGACTCCAGTCTGAGAACATCACATAACCATTAAAGCTGAACCTGGATTGCCAAGGTTTCTCAGCTTCTGGTTTCTAGGTTGATCTAAGATGGGTGGAAACAGAAAGCCACTCCGGGACTCATCTCATTATATTCTAGCCTTCTTGCTGTTTTTCAAGGAACAGGCCCACTGGGGCAAATCATTCCCACCCATATGAAAATGTGTGCAAATGAGGGAAACGTGATGTTACCATGTTCTTTGCTATTTACATTCTTTGAACATTGATCGCAGGGGCTGTTTTTTAGGCCCAGATGTATAGTGTTAAGAAGTCAGTGGAGCTTGTCTCCTGAATGGAAGTATGGTCGTGGTCTGCAGGAGCAAATCTGGGTGAGAGAAATTTCCTACCAGACTGGGGATGTGTTCTAAGCAATGGAGAAGGTGGGGGGTGGGGGGGGGGTGGCAGGAGGGCAGGGGGGGGAAGCGGGGCAGGGGCAAGGGGAGCGGAGGTGTGGTGTGATCCTCTAACTACTGCTATCCTGGTGCTCCCTCTAATCACCTGAGTGGTTGAAGCATGTGAGGTAACGGGTTGTGCATTGTCTGTATGAGCCTCTTGTCACTGCGGTGGCTCCCCAGTTACCCACATCCTAAGAACAAGCTGCAAACTGCATCTCCACACCATTGCATGGGTAGCCTGGTCTTCATGTACATAGGCATCTGAGGACACTGGACAGAGGATATGCTTGACCTATTAGAAGAGACGTGAAGTTATTTGAGTAACAACCTGCCGCGACACTGGCTGTGTTAAGGCCACCGATCTGTGCAAAAGCTGACAATGGTTGCAATGGAGTAATGAAGCCCTGTCCAACTGCCAGTGCCAGTTCTCTGTACTACAACCAATGATATTGATGGTCAAAACAGAAAATGCTGGAAATACACAGCAGGTCCAGCAACATCTGTGGAGAGAGAAACCAAGTTAACATTTCAGGTTGATGTCCCTTTATCAGAACTGTTCTGCTGAAGTTCTGATGAAGGGTCATTGACCTGAAACGTTAACTCTGTTTCTCTCTGCACAGATGTTGCCTGATCTGCTGAGTATTTCCAGCACTTTCTGTTTTTATTTCAGATTTCTAGCATTCGCAGTATGTTACTTTTGCTTTTGATTTTGACAGACACTTGCCCCACACCTCAATCGGCCCATGCCTCCTCTGCCCCATTTCCTGCAAAAGGATCTCCAATTCCAGAAAGCTATCTGTGAAAGGGGCCCTGATATCAAATTGCTTGGTTCCTTTCTTTGCTGCATTGCCTGGTCCTTGAAAGTTCTGCAGAACTTTAAATACTGCAGTAACATTTTCTACAATCCCCAGCCCCGGACTTCCCACTGGGAATCTGGCATGATTCCAAACAAAGTTTGACTGAGATTACCAGCATACACGTGACAGACATAAATCCTGCTATCTTCCACACTCTTGCCCTAGTATAAGCCAGATGGAAACTCCCAGCCACATAGAAAGTTAAATTCAATTTTGCACCAATTCCTAATGTACAGCATAAAATCATCAATATTAAGATTTGTGATGGCACTGAAACTTAATTAGACCTTCAGAGTCCTTCAAGGTTCCTTTATCCTAGTGAACATTAAATTATCATTGTAGCTTGGTGTATTTAAAGAGGACAAAAATTGAAGGATATGGTATAAGGACAGTACTTGAAAAATGCTATTATAATTGTTATACCTTTCGGGCTAACCCCTGGGATTTCACATCCCAGTATGCCCGCAGTCAGTCCTTGCAGTTTATATAACTCTCGGCACTCCAGCTTTTCTCAACTCCAGACCCGTCATTTAGAGTTCATTCATCAAAGTATGCTTCAAAAAACTACTAAACACAATATATTAATCTGGACTGAGTCACCCTGAGCTACCAAACACTAAAAATAGTACACACTCTGCTAGGCTGACAAATAACATGAGTTGTGTCTGCTTCATCACCGACCCCTGTGCAAGGATTCTGTAAACTGGGATGTACTGAGTATGTGTTATAGAAGATAAGATGATATACAAGAGTAGAACATGTTGCTTCTTTGTCCAGCATGTCAGGTTGATACATCAACCAAATAAATACCATACCTAAATTATACACCTATGATACAATTCTCATGTTTGAATTAATTAAAATTCTTACTGCCCTCATAAACAAATGGCAAAACAATATGGAGCACCATTAAAGCTATCTACTATTATATATTTATCTAATTAGCCTTTTCTAATTAATTTTTAACAGTAGCTATGAATAGAATATGTTACATAACCCAATGAGATTTGATTTATGACTCATTCATTGCATTGGCCGTAGCTCACGTGTTGTTCATAGGTTGTCAACTCAGCCCACACATAAGAATAAAGCAGATCCCATAAGTCTTCTTAACGTATCCTGTATACGTGATGTACAATTACCACATGGTACATGTTTCGTTCTTCATCTGATATGTACACTTACAACTGGAATTGAGGATGCAAAGGTTAAAATTGATACCGTTGGAAATCCAAAATAAAGACCAAAAAATCTGATACAGCAGACTTTGGCAAATGAAGGATAGCCTAATGTTTTTGGTTTTTACACTTCATCTAAGGTTGACACCTGTCCTCTTTTGGACTGGACCATTGAGATTAAGATTTAAAAGTGGGCTGTCCAGAAATTCCTAAGATATTAACTGCGCACAAGGTGAGAAAGGGAAATAGGTTACTGCTCATCATCAGCAGTAAAGAAAATACCAGATGTCAATTCCTTGTCCTTATTCTGCCTGCTATGCAGGTTTGGACCTGGCACAGGAGGCAACCTAGAACTGGCACAGTGAGGCTTGGAATTCCCTTTTACTAAAAAGATGACCATAAGTCAGGGGATACCCATGGAAATAAAGATAGTGGGGGAGAATGACAGGATGAGGTTAAAAGTTGCAAATCAATGAGCCACCCTTTGCTATTGTTACGACCAGGTGAGAAAGGGGTCTAGGAGGCCCCCTCTCAGCCTTTTCCTGGTTTGACTGTAACAGGGTTTAATTTTGAAAACACCGTGTTTTTAGCTTCCCCTCAGTGAATCCTTGTTCACTGCTTTCCAATTCCGATCCTCCATATTGGCCATGCTTTCACTGGGGTTACTCTGTTGCCCCCTAGTTAACTCAAGCTAGCTCAGCTCTCTCTCATTGCATTCCTTCTGGATGGTTCTTTCTCTCTCTCTCTCCCCTGTCTTTCTTTCTTTCCTCTCTTTTTCTTTCTCCTTTCTCTCTCTTTCTCTTTCCTCATGTTCCTTCAGCAAGGCTCTTTCTTTATCCTGTCTCTCTCTTTCTCTTTCCCTGTCTTCTAATTCAAGTTTTCTCTGTTTGAATTGTACCTTTGCTAGCAATACCCTATTTCTAATCCTGTTTCTGCTTCTTCAGATTCAAGGGAAAAATGGTTGGCCACTAGTCTTAGGAGTTCAAACTTTCTAGCCTTGGCACGGACTGTGATCCCACACTGCTCAGCCATTTTTCTCAACTTTTCCATTGACAGTGCTTTTAACTTATCCCAAGTTACTTCACCCTGGCTTGGGGAGTTACTGGCTTCAGTTGCAGACATATTAGTATTCGAGCACCCACAACCACAAGAAAACCTGTATTGAAATTTTTTTTTTTTGATTGGGATCAATTTGACTTCCCACTTCCAATTTTCTTTTTGTCTGTGGGTCGAATCTGGATGCTAGCCCCCAAATTTCTGTTATGACCGGCTGAGAAAGGGGTCTAGGGGTTCAAAGAACAAAGAACAGTACAGCACAGGAACAGTCCATTCGGCCCTCCAAGCCTGCGCCGATCTTGATGCCTGCCGAAACTAACACCTTCTGCACTTCCGGGGCCCATATCCCTCCATTCCCTTCCTATTCATATATTTGTCAAGGTGTCTCTTAAACGTCGCTATCATAGCTGCTTCCACCACCTCCCCTGGCAGCAAGTTCCAGGCACTCACCATCCTCTGTGTAAAAAACTTGCCTCGCACATCCCCTCTAAACTTTGCCCCTCGCACCTTAAACCTACGTCCCCTAGTAACTGACTCTTCCACCCTGGGAAAAAGCTTCTGACTATCCAATCTGTCTATGCCGCTCATAACTTTGTAAACCTCTATCATGTCGCCCCTCCACCTCTGTCGTTCCAGTGAAAACAATCTGAGTTTATCCAACCTCTCCTCATAGCTAATGCCCTCCAGACCAGGCAACATCCTGGTAAACCTCCTCTGTACCCTCTCCAAAGCCTCCACGTCCTTCTGGTAGTGTGGCGACCAGAATTGCACGCAATATTTTAAGTGTGGCCTAACTAAGGTTCTGTACAGCTGCAACATGACTTGCCAATTTTTATACTCTATGCCCTGGCCGATGAAGGCAAGCATGCCGTATGCCTTCTTGACTACCTTATCCACCTGCATTGCCACTTTCAGTGACCTGTGGACCTGTACGCCCAGATCTCTATGCCTGTCAATACTCCTAAGGGTTCTGCCATTTACTGTATACCTCCCACCTGCATTAGACCTTCCAAAATGCATTACCTCACATTTGTCCGAATTAAACTCCATCTGCCAGTTCTCCGCCCAAGTCTCCAACCGATCTTTATCCTGCTGTATCCTCTGACAATCCTCATCATTATCCGCAACTCCACTAACCTTTGTGTCGTCCGCAAACTTACTAATCAGACCAGCTACATTTTCCTCCAAATCATTTCCAAAGTTATGAGCGGCATGGACAGAGTGGATAGTCAGAAGCTTTTTCCCAGGGTGGAAGAGTCAGTTACTAGGGGGCATAGGTTTAAGGTGCAAGGGGCAAAGTTTAGAGGGGATGTGCGAGGCAAGTTCTTTACACAGAGGGTGATGAGTGCCTGGAACTTGCTGCTGGGGGAGGTGGTGGAAGCAGGTACGATAGCGACGTTTAAGAGGCATCTTGACAAATACATGAATAGGATGGGAATAGAAGGATACGGACCCCGGAAGTGCAGAAGGTTTTAGTTTCGGCAGGCATCAAGATCGGCGAGGGCTTGGAGGGCCGAATGGCCTGTTCCTGTGCTGTACTGTTCTTTGTTCTTTGAGTAACTGTTACCTATTCTCCCCTCCCCTACTTGTTAGCTTGGATATTTAAATGGTTGAACACCTGATAAATCACATGCAGCCAGAATATGGCACTCACAGGGATAGTTGATTTGGAAATTGTATGCCGTACTTTCCGTCTATTCATTTCAATGGATTAAAAAAAAATCAATAGAGGAAGGCAATTTCCCAATCAGTACTCCCTCCAAGTGCCGCCTCTTGCCAGGTGCACCCAATGCGGGAGTCTTATCCTTGTCAATGCTATAAAAGGACTTCTCTGAACTGACTGCACAAGTTCTGCTGAAAGTTTACAGCTAAAACATTAACTTGTCTTTCTCTAGCAGAGGCAAATCAACTTGCTCTGCATTTCCAGCATCTTCTATCTTTAACCTATACTGTCTGAACATTTAATTAACCACATGTATCAACTAATGACAAGATATTTAAAAATGAACCAGCAGCTGTTCCAAGCAATAGCTTGTGAAGTGGATGAAACAGGTCAAATGCAAAGGTGGCACTGTTTGGCCCTGCATCAGATCATCACTCTGCTTCATCTTTCATTGTCCGAGGTTGTTGCAGCAAATTCCTAAATAAAGTAAAAGAATTCAGGGCAACTTTAAAAGAGATATTATTCTGCCCACTGAGAATAAGCCTAGCGTTACCAGAAGTTGTTTTACTTGTAGACACTGTCATGGGAAATAAAACCTTAATACTTTCTTTCTGAGGTAGAGTCAAACCCAAGTGAAGGATCAGGCACAGTGAACTATGAGCAAATGTAATTCTGCTTTACACAATTGGGACCCTTGTTTGTAAAGAATTAGAGCAAATTCATTATAACTGTAGAAGGCTGAAATAAGTAATTCTGCCAAGGAGGGCTAATTAATCCTTGTTACTGCACACAACTGGGCTCAACACTAAGTGTGATCTTACAATTATACTGTTTAGTCTTTGGGTCTATAAAACTAGGGTTGGTTATGAATGTGTGACACTAATTGCAGACGCCCCTCTAAATTAATGAAAACCATGAAAGCACAAAACCATAAAGAAAAATGGAGCCAACTTTCTCACTAGTTAAAAAGGAAGCAGTTCCAATCTCCACATGGCTTCCAGGAACTCAACACTACTCAATCAAGCAATTTTTAGAAGTCATCAATCTCTGTAGTTCCAGCCACAGGTTCTTAAACTCATGCAATTCACATTTCTCTGGGACCCCAAAACTGTGGCACTTATGAACGCTGGACTTTGTAGTATGAATATTTTGTAAAACTGTGATCTTTAATGCAGTATAAAATGGATATCCAGAGGAAACATGTGACCTCACATCAATTCTGCCCAGAGACAAGCTAGGGATCTTGATTCCCATGAAAACAAGGAACCCAGATCAAAGACCGTTTTGAAAACTAAGTGCAAGATGGTCACACCTAAAGGACAATGGGTTTTACTCTCAAAGACTTACCGATGCTAGCAGGGAGCCAGGGGCTCCAGGATGCAAATTCGAGTTGCAATTGTTAACATCTGGAAACAAAGGAAGGCCCAGGTGGTTTTGCTATGGTTAGACCTATGGTCTCTGAGAATTTTGAAAGGCCAAACAACTATTGACTGTTGCGCTGGATAAATTCAACAGACTTTCCTAGGTCTGGAGGCAGGCTGAAAGGAAGAACAGCAAACAAAGCAAGAGAGAGAATAACAACTGTTCTCAGATCACCGGTACAGCACAAGGCTGCTAAGACTTGAATCTGATTCAAAAGTTGAGGTTTGTGGAGGAGAAGACCAACGGGGTCACCAGAGATTGTCTTTTAATGGGAGCCGAGAATGTGTTCAGAATAAGATATTGGCTTTCAGAAGGACTGGGAGATCCAACCTATTGCAACTGGGAGGAGTTTGGGGCTTTTAACTGCAAGGATACCTTTTTAATGAGAACACTGTGTAACATATAAATGTGGTGTCATGAATATGTGCTATGCTGAATGATTTTTTTTAATCCATCGGTTGGAAGCCTGAATTAAACTTTAAAAAGAAAGCAGGAGACAAAAAATTGATGAGGATCCCTGTTAGCAGCTAAAATGGCCACCACAATTTGAATTGAAATACCTCACATACCAAGGTATCAAGGTGGAGACAAATGTCTGGTTAATCTCCCACCAGAACAATGGCTTGCGAATTTTTAATAAGCTTTACCCCCATTAACAAAGCATTCAAAGCCAGCTTGGAACATTAACATCAGTGGAGATGAACTTCAAAGGGTAAACACAAACAATGGGACCTGAGAGAATTCTTAGACTTGAACTATATAAGATGCAAAAGAGAGAATACACTGGGCCATCATGTGACAAATTCTCCATCAATGTGAAAATTTGTTTTTCTTCTCTCTACAGCAGACAAGTATCTGTTTTGGACTGGTGCGGGAACCAAGTGGGGGTATGTCTCTCTCTCTCTCTCTCTGTCTCTCTCTCTGCAGGCAACTGTGTAAGTTCGAACCCTGCCTGCTGGCGACAAAACATCCAAGTCTCTCATTGCTGCAGACAGAGACCCCGAGGTGAAGACCATCTACACCACTGTCACCTCTACCAGCCAAAAACATCAGGACCATGAATTCATCCAAAAGATAACTGAATTACCAGAGTCCACAGACTGTATACTCTTTTATTTGTTCTGGACTCTAATCCAACCAATCTATTCTTCTACACTCTGTAACCTACTTATGTGTATGTGATTCTTGTGTGTGTGTGTGAAAGTTGGAGCGTAGTTTATTATTTTACTTAGATCAGGTTTTGATTATAAGTACAATAAACTAACCCCTTTCTTGTTTAAACTCAAGAAAACCTGACCGATGGGCTCTTTTACGATCATAGCATGTAAAGATTTAAACACTCACTGAATTGGTAAGCACATCCACTGTTTAAAAGAAATAAACCCTGCTGCGGTCAAACAAGGAGGGACAAGAGGGGAAACCTTTCGATCCCTCCTCACCTGATCGTAACAGTGCTGCGGGGTTTTCAAGTATGTTAATAAGTTAATGGGAAATACCTTTCTCTGTAATTTAGTGTATTAGCTACGTACTAAGTTCTGTTTAGTTCAGGTTGATTTTGAGTTTAGTCGTTATAGTAAAAGTCCTAAAATGTGAAATCTTGTCGTGTACTTCATTAATCGGTCTGTGGAGTTCATATCTCTTGTTTTAAAGTTAACAGTTTCTACTGAGGTCATAACACACTCCTTAGCCGGAATCTTCTGGACATAGAAAATAATCAAGGGTCAGGACCATTTCTGTGTCCCGACCCTGATGGTGTCTGACGCCTGCACGATGACGCAATCTTACAACAAACCGCCAATTAAACAGGCTGTCTCGGTGTTCACCGTCCAATTAAGGACTGTGGGCCGAATTTTATTCTCCCACTGCTGAGAGTGGCGGTTGGTAAAAAAATGGCAGCCCACACATACGGGCCATGTACGCGACTCATTTAAATATACAGGGCATCTACCCCCGCCCCCCAGTCATGTGGTGGGGGCAGCCTCAGCAATACCATGAACAGCATCAGCTGCCTCTGTGCAGGCGCTGGTGCCATTTTTAAAGGACTGCCAGACCTGCCACAAAAATGCAGAGTTAAACCCTTAAACTGCCAAGCTGACCTCTCCCCCAACCCCGCTCCGCAACTGCCCAAGGTTCAGAGGTCTCCCCCCTTCCCCAACTCAGTGGCGCTAGCTTTCCCTGGATGGGAAAGTGAAGGCAGGTGAGTGCCGCCTGCCGCACAGAAGATCCTGGGCAGCCAGTAAGATTGCGGTATTTAAATTGATTCTTTGCCTTTATTTAAAATTGGGTCCCGTCGATACGCGGTGGGGGTGCTGTCACAGAGAGTCACCCCGTCGGGAAGATTGGACCCGGCAATCCCGGCGTTGTGCTCCGTGGCAAGCCGCTGCGATCCTCCAGCTCCCCCCTGCCATGGAGCCCAACATTGGGAGCTCAACCCAGTGGGTGGGAAAGCGATGTGAGAGGCCCAATGAGAGGCCCCGCATCAATGGACATCCTACAGCCCCACCTGGAGAGATGGGTGCTGCTGAGGCTGGTAGGTGAGTGCAAGGGACCTCAAAATGGATGCATTCTTGGATGGCTGCAGAACATTTGAAAAAAAAAGGCTCAGAGCTGTTAGGGCCATCAGTTTGGAGGGGGAACCGCACCACAGAAATGGCTGTAGCCATGTCTGTGGCTGTTTCTGCCTTGCAGCTCCGTCATTGGGGGTTTAAGAGAAGGCTCCAATGGTCCCTCAACCTGTTGCTGGGAGGCTGCCTCCAAGTAGTTGCTGGGCTCTGGACAGTGGTGGGGGGAGGGGTTCTATCTGATGCTGGGAAAGTTCCATCGGCATGGGATAATGGCCCTTGATTGACCCAATTAAGGCCCCAATCAGCAGCCCACTGCAGGAAACACGCCAGGAGGCAGGACAGTGCAGGGAGTCATCCCGATAGGGTTTTCGGAGACTTTCCCAGCCCTCCCACCTCCAAAGCTGCCTCCAAAGGGCCGGGAGGATTCCACCCATAATCTCCCAAGTCTTCTTTTACTTTTTCAATCTACAGGCTTTAAAACCCAAGTTGGTACCAACTTACAACTGCTTCTTGATTCATTTCATCATCTGTCTTGCTCTTTTCAGCCTCGTGTTGGAGTTTTTCAATACAAGAAGAGAACATTTTGATTACCAAACAGCATGGCCGGGATTTTACGGCCAGCTTCTGAACCTCACCATCAGACTCAAATGGGTGGGAAACAGTCACTCACCTGTGATTGGTGGAGCTCCTCCACAAGGTGGCCTGTGACTACTGCTGAACCCAGGTGGGCAGGGAAGGCCTCTATGCCTGCCTGAAGTGCTGGCCCCCAGTTTGCCACCAGGAGGCTGCCTCCAGACAGCTACCCTGTTGCCCGATGCCTGTGGAGACCTGGAGGCCAACTGGAAAATCCCAGATAGCCTCCGACAACTGGCCTTAAGTGACCATTAATTAGCTGAATTCTGCCCCCCTACCACCCCCCCACCCTTCTTCCGGGAAAATGGCCTGGAGGTGGCATGGAGCTGGGGAACCAGCACGCTGGTCAGTGGTGCTTTTAGTGCTCACTTGCCTCTGTTCCAGGTCGGGCCTAAAAACTCCCACCCCACCCCCCCATGACCAAAGGAAAATAACAGAATGACCATGCACATGCAGCGAGAGGAATCTACATGATGTGTGTCACAATATCAGAAGATGGGCTAAGTGGCACATCTGAGCAAAAGTGTTCAGAGTAATCAAGTACAAGTGTTGGCCTATTCACTAGCGATCCTTCCACACAGTCATCTTACTCAAACTTCAGTTTATGCTGTGGTTTAGACATATTGTGGGAAATTTTACACTCTCCCCCACGGTGGATTTGGAGGCGGGCAGAGCATAAAGTCGGCTGCGATGGTGGCACAGGGGAGCGCGGGTTCCCACCACCTTCCCGCCTCTGCCAAAATTTAGTCCGGGGCGGCAAGGCCTGTGAACGGCCTTCCAGCCCCACCACCAATGGAGGCCCTTAACTGGGCAATTAACCCTCACTTAAGGGCCTCTTCCTGCCGCAGCTGCAATTAGTCAGGCGACGGTCGGTCCTGTCATCGCACGGGAAGCACGGCATGGAAAACCATGCAGGCTGTATCCTGACTCTGCAGGGGGTGGGGTGACCCTTGTGCACTTAGTGCCTGAATGAGGGATAAGGCATCGGGAAGGAGGGGGCTGCTGAGAGCCACCCCCTGCCCTTACTGCCGACTTCCCTACTCGGTGGCCCTCACGCTGCGAGACCCCTCCCGTCCTGACCTACCTGAGGCCTGGGTTCCAGCGGCGCTCCTCGGCCTCCGGTAGGTGTTCCTCCTGCAGCAGCCACCTCCTCTGTGATGGTGCTACAGCTGCTAGCCTCTAATCGGCTAGCAGCTCTCCAAAGGTGGGACTTCCGGCGGTGGGGGTCCTTAATCCTATGGAAGGCCCGTGCCTGATTGGCACTAGATTTGGCGGGCCTTCCAGAGAAGAGGTGATGCAGGGGTCTCGGTGTCGCTTTTTCCGGAGATCGAGTCCCCTACCACCAGGATAAAAGTCCCCCCCTTCACTAATTAGAGACAGGTGTTTTTGCCTCCCCAATTAGTGTCCATTTCTTCTTGTTTGAATCACTTAAGCAAACTTCCATCCCCAGCACAACACCAAAATAGTCATAAGTCACAAATTATATTTTCTCTGACAGTGATCATGGTGTTTTATCCTTTATTGACCTCTCTGCTGCTTATGACATGGTTAGCCGCACCTTCCTCCTTCAATACCTCTCCTGGTTGTTCATTTGGTTCCACTCTCACCTATCTGATTGTATGCAGAGCAGCTCCATCCCACACCTGCACCATTACCTCCAGAGTCCCTCAATGATCTATCCTTGGCATCCTCCACTTCCTCATCTACATGCTGCTGATGACATCACCCGAAGACATTAAGCCAGCTGACGACATCCATTTCTACCTTTACGACACCTCTCTTAACCCCTCTATTGCTTCTGTGTTGTCAGACAGCCTATCCAACATCCAGCTTTGGATGGACTACAGTTTCCTCAAGCTAAACATTGGGATGATCATAATTGTTACTCTGCAGAAAGCCTGGTGGTGAAGGACAAAATAGAAGCCAATCTTTACACACTACTTTAAACATTTATTCACAGCGATACACATTACAAATATGCATTTTCTAAACCCAAACTTCAATTCTAGTCTGTTCCTATTTATAGGAGCCCAAGTGAATCCCGAGTTAATGTCCACCCCCTGCATCCAATTAAACACAATTAATATAAATTAATAGTTTTCATCTTCAGTCCCCACCATAACTCCATATTCCTTGCCACCACTTCCATCCTCCTCCCCTATCTCAGGCTGAACCAGATTATTCAACCCTGAACTGAGCTCCTAACACCATTACTTCTTCATCATAAAGACCATCAATTTCCACATCCAAAACATTGCCTGTTTTGGCCCCTGTCTTAGCTCATCTGTCATTGAAACCTTTGCCAACTCTAGACATGACGATAACAACAAATAGGAGATATTTGGCTGGCCTCATACCCTTCACCCTTCATGAACTTCAACTTATCCAAAACTCTGCTGCTTGTATCCTATGTTGTACCAAGTCATGCAAGCTCATTGCCCTTGTTCTCACTGAATATGAAGCCAGGGTGTTAAATTTGAACAAAGAAAATTATGAAAGTATGTGGGGAAAATTAGCTGAGGTGGATTGGGAAAACACATTAAAAGGTATGACAGTACATAGGCAATGGATAGTCTTTAAAGAATTATTACATAGTTTACAACAACTATACATCCCTTCAAGGCACAAAAACCCCAAAAAGAAAAGTTAATCAACGCGGGTAACAAGGAAGTTAAGGATTGTATAAGATTAAAAGAAAAGGTCAATTGAATTACCAGAAATAATAGTAAACTTGAGGATTGGGAGGATTTTAGGATACAGCAAAGGAAGACCAAGAAACTGATAAAGAAAGGGAGAATAGAATATGAATGTAAACTAGCAAAAAACATAAAATGGACTGTAAAAGCCCCTATAGGTACGTAAAAAGGAAACATTTGGCTAAGACAAATGTGGGTCCATTACAGTGTTACGAAACTGCTTCCATTTTTTAAATTTTATTTTTTTAAGCACTTGTGTTAAAACTGATGGAATATAATGTGGAAAAATGTGAGGTTATCCACTTTGGTAGGAGGAATAGATGTGCAGAGTATTTCTTCAATGGTAAGAGACTAGAAAGTGTAGATTTACAAAGGGACCTGGGTGTCCTTGTCAATAAGTCACTGAAAGCTAGCATGCAGGTGCAGCAAGCAATTAGGAAGGGTAATGGTATGTTAGCCTTTATTGCAAGAGGATTTGAGTACAAGAGTAGCAATGTCTTGCATCAATTGTATAGAACCTTGGTTAGACTGCACCTGGAGTACAGGATGCAGTTTTGGTCCCCTTACTTTATGAAGGATATTATTGCCTTGGAGAGAGTGCAATGAAGGTTCACCAGGCTTGTTCCCGGGATGGCGGGGTTGTGCTATGAAGAGAGATTGGGGAAACTGGGCCCGTATTCTCTAGAGTTTTGAAGAATGAGAGGTGCTCATTGAAACCTACGAAATACATATAGGGATAGACAGGGTAGATGCAGGTAAGATGTTTCCCCTGGTTAGGGAGTCTAGAACCAGGGGACACAATTTTAAAATAAGGGGGAAGCCTCTTAGGACTGAGATGAGGATAAATTTCTTTACTCAGAGGATTGTGAATCTTTGGAATTCTCTACCCTAGAGGGCTGTGGAAGCTCAGTCATTGAGTATGTTTAAAGCAGAGATTGACAGGTTTCGAAATACCAATGAAATAAAGGGATATGGGGATAGTGTGGGAAAAAGGCATTGAAGTGGATGATCAGCCATGATCGTATTGAATGGCGGAGCAGGCTCAATGGGTGGAATGACCTACTCCTGCTCCTATGTTCCTATGTTCACTGGCCTACATTGGTTTCTGACTCCACCAATGCTTCAAACTTATAATTAGCATCCCCATGTTTAATTCCCTTTATGGCCTCACCCTTTACTATCTCTATAAGTTCTTTCAGCCCTACAAACACTCCAATCATTTGACTCTTTTGTATCCTTCTTCCCCTTTGTCCATTATTGACAGACATGTCTTCACCCACCTAGGCCCCACACTCTGGAATTCCCTCCCTAAACCCCTCTGCCTCTCTAAAACCCATTTCTTTGACCAATATTTTGGCTACCACTCTCGTTATCTCCTTCTTTGGGTGTGGTGCTTATTTTCTCCCATGCCTCTACGAAAGGCTTTGGGACATTCTGTTACATTAAAGGCACTAAATAAGTTCAAGTTTTTGTTGTGATTGACTAAAAGAAAAAAAAAACTGCAGATCCAGATTTGACAGAGGTGGATAGACTTTGACTGTGTGAAACAGGTGAAAAAGGCGTAACGAGTTGGAAGTCCGTATTACACCTCTCCCAAATTTTTATTTCCATTGAAGTTGATAAATGTTCCTGGGGTCAGAGTCACAAGTATTTTGAGGTTGGGCACTGGGTTTACAGCACCACTCTGCAGCCACCTCAGGTTCAGGTTGGGGGGTGGGGGAGGGGGGGGTGAGGGTGGCAGGGGTGATCGTGACAAGTGTAGGTTGGCTGGTAGCACTGGCACACGATTCTGAAAAAAAATGGTTTCAAGTTTTTAAAGTTCATATTTTGGTCATCTTTCTAAGGGCACAAATGAATGGAAATACATTGTACAACATCATCCCGTCATTTACTCCCATGAAATACACTGCCCATTTTTGGCCAAACATGTTATATGCTTGATGCCACTTCTGTCAGAAAATCCTGGACGTGCAGTCAGGGGTTAGGAGCCACCAGAACAGATCAATTTGCCTCCAATGTCCACTCGGATTGTGCTGGTTTAGCGTCAAGAGGAGATCTGGGTGCATTTATCCGCTACACTGCAGGGGAAAACATTTCTGCAAAGCTCTAGTCTCATTTGAGGCTTGTCAGTTTTCAATCTGCGCATTCAAATTCTGTACTAACACTTTAAGACAAATTGCCAGTTTAACGCTACACAGTGTATGCCTTTCAGCATCTTAAAGTACCCAGATCATGAGTTCCCTCAATTTTCCAAGCCTGGTAGTGTGCGCAATAAATGTGCACAAAAATGTAATACTTTGATCAGAGAACTTTACAGAACACCTCTGTTAAAGTAATATTTGAAGCAACACCGTCGAATCTGCAGTGGAATCTTACCTTGCATGAATCATCGAGTCTATCCCACTCTCCTGCTCACTACTCATACTGTTTAATATTCCTTTTTTGCCAAGAAATTACACAATTCCTTTCTCAAAAGGGCGGCACAGTGGTTAGCACCGCAGCCTCACAGCTCCAGCGACCTGGGTTCAGTTCTGGGTACTGCCTGTGCGGAGTTTGCAAGTTCTCCCTGTGTCTGCGTGGGTTTCCGCCGGGTACTCCGGTTTCTTCCCACAGCCAAAGACTTGCAGGTTGATAGGTAAATTGACCATTGTAAATTGCCCCTAGTGTAGGTAGGTGGTAGGAGAATGGTGGGGATGTGGTAGAGAATATGGGGTTAATGTAGGATTAGTATAAATGGGTGGTTGTTGGTCGGCACAGACTCGGTGGGCCGAAGGGCCTGTTTCCGTGCTGTATCTCTAAATAAATAAATAAATAAAAATATGAGGCGAAATCGTACCTTCAGAAAGTGGCCATCCTCGGAGACGGAGGGAATGTAATATGGTGAGTCGTGATGTCAGATTGGGCCCCCAATACCATGACACCAGAATGCCATTTTTCACGCGTCAGATGGAAAGTGAAATGGGAACACTGCTCACCATCCGATTAAAGGCAATTAAGGACCAATTAAGGTAATGAGAGAAGCAATAAACTTCAATTTCATGTGTCCCACACCAGTTAACGGGCTACGCATGGGCCACACGGGGTGGGGAGGGGAGTGGTCGGAGCCTCGGCAGGTTTAAATAAGCAATGGCACACTACAGCCTGCCGGACTGAACATTGAGTTCAATAATTTCAGAGCATGACGGGCCCCCCATTTTACTTTTATTTTTAGTTATTTTTCATTTTTTCTTTCTAATTTTTTTTTGTTTTATTTTATTTCACCTTAGTTTGTTCCGTTTGCTTACCCACTGTTTTGTTTTTCATGTTTGTAATTGCAGCTATTCAATTTCAGTCCATTAACACCCTATCTGTACTAATGCTTTGTCTGTCAACACACCATTAACATATTGTTTGCCTTTGCTCCATGACCTTCTGGTCAGCTAGTCTGTGACCTTGTCCTATCTACACCTTCTCCTTTGTTATCTCTTGCCCCACCTCCGCTTTACTTGCTTAAAACCTTTCCCATTTCTAATATTTGCCAGTTCTGAAGAAGCGTCACTGACCTGAAACAGTAACTCTGCTTCTCTCTCCACAGATGCTGCCAGACCTGCTCCTGCTGAGTATTTCCAGCATTTCTTGTCTTTATTTCAGATTTCCAGCATCCACAGTATTTTGCTTTTATTATTTGCTTTAATTAAATAAGCAATGGTTCTGCAGATGAAGGGGCTTGAAGTATTGGATCTTGTCAGCTTGAGTCTTTCAGGTAAAGGGGAGTTAAAGTTCAGGGCTAAAATTGCTGGCTCACCAGGGCCCACCTGAGCAAGCGGTTCTCCTGGCAGGGCCATAGCTGAGGCGATTTCTTCAAGGGGGTTGGAATTGCTTTTCCTGTCAGCATTCACTCCAAAGCTCTCCACATTAGATATTTGGGGTACTGCTGCCATGGGCATCATCCATTCTGGAGGAGGGTCCTCCAGAAAGTAGGAGATCTGGGAGAAGGAGGGAGAGGAGGGAGAGGCACGCAGGTGGCCAAGGACAACAGTGACATGCTGGCCACCTGCAGGTGCAGCCTGGGGTTAGGGGAAGGGCAGAAGGCCACAGAGTGGACCAGGCGCAAAGACCTGCGAGAAGATAAGGCTACCTAGTAGGCTGGGTATACTGGCAGTGATTGTCCTTCTTCCAGATGTCAGAGCGCCAGTGTCTTTGAAGACTACACCTGTCCCGAGAGACTGTGAGTGCTATGTGTGAAATGAGCGGAGGTCGTTCTAATTGCATGGGTCGCCATCCAATGAAAGTGGCTTTAAAAATCAGTCGCCCTGAACTTCTACGCCTCAGGTTCATTCCAGGCTGCCATTGGAGACATGTGCAGCTTCTCCCAATCAGCAATACTCATTGCGATGTTATGACTCTTCAGGAGGGCCAACCAATACATCAAGTTTGCAACCGATGTGGACAGTCAGGCCGAGAGAGCCAGAGGCTTCAACACCATGACTGGATTCCCCAAGGTCCCAGGAGTCATTGACAGCACGCGTGTGGCCATCAGGACTCCCGCAGGCCAGCCAGGGGCCCTCATAAACGGAAGGAATATCACTCTCTCAATATCCAACTCATATGTCACCACCGCAAATGTATATTGCAGGCGTGTGCTGGTTATCCTAGAAGCAGTCATGGCGATTACATTTTCTGGCACTCCAAGGTGCGAAAATTTTTCAATGAAGACATGGTTAAGCATCAGGCATCTTCAGATGAAGAGGGCGAGAAGGTTGCTGTAAAGGAGGTGCTACTACCTGTCCGGCCTGGGGAACCACTTGGAAGGTCTTAAGAGTTGGGTGCTAAGGAGCCTCAGGAAGCTCGAACACTCAGGTATTTCTCCTGAACTGTAGTACATCAGCCATCTAGTCCTCCAACAATACATTTTTCAATCTCACTGCAGGCAATCATGTCTGCTGGAACCCCATAACCATTCACTCATCAGTGCATAGCGCTTTGGCGATGGTCCATCTGATCAACTCACACACCACGGTCCACCTCTACAACCCCGAGTGTGACCTCACACCCCTGCACATCGCAGTGCACACCATCACCAAATTGAGACATTCATAAGCAAAGAGAGACATTTACTCAAGGGTCATCACACTAATCAGAAATCTCCATAAAATCAAATTCACACCCAAGAAGCCCAAGTGCTGTTACAGTGATTTCTTAAATCTTGTTTGAGTGGCCATCTGAGAGAAATAGACTTCCAGGGCTACATGGATCAAGCCGGGGAGTGGGACTGACAGCATAACTCCGTGGAGAACTGGCATGACTCGATGGGCCAAACATCCTCCTTCTGTGCCATAAACTCTTTGACACTATGCTCCTATGTGTTGCTCCCCCTTTGCCGCCAGTTGACCAAGCTGCCCCTTGGCTTGGGATGACCTTGGCAGCTGTCCTCTGGCTGCCTGAAGCTGTGAGGACTCCAGCATAATGAGGTGCTGCTGAAGAGTCCCAGGAGCACCCTCTGACCTTCTGGCAAATTGAGGATCTGGTGTCACTGGCAGTGATGCGGAGGAGCTGCTATCCACATCAGGAGCGCCTTGCGACAAGCCCCTGGATGCAGACTGCTGTTGCTCCTCTGCCGTCACGAGGCACAATTGCACCTCCCTGCTGCCCTGAGAAGGATGAGAACCTGGTGAAGACTGCAGGTGCCTCATCCCCCTCTCATTGCCTCTAATGCATAGAGCTCACTGACACTGCAATGGTATGCAGGTCTGTGTACATCTCCGGCAGCCACAGGTTGGTCTACTGGATCTGGCTCTCCATGAGAGTCGCAAGTCTCTCAATAGAGGAAACCAGATGTGCAGATGAGAGAGAAATGGCAGCACTAATGGCCTGGATGGACTCCTCCACTGTCCACGCCAGAGAACGTTTACCCTCTGTCAGATTTTCACGCACCTCACTCTGCACCTCCAGCATCTGCTGCCTCACAGACGACTCCAGAGGCTCATCATCAGCTGGGGCTCAGCATAGGCCTGGTCTCCCACCATCCTCCAAATATCAGAAGCCTCAGCTGAAACTGCTACAGCCAGCTGGTCCGGCACTTGTGCGGTGCTAGAACCAGGTTGTGACCCTAAAGCTCTACGTGCACTTTGTCCTATCGAGGTGACTGTATCTGAGCTGCTGATGGGTGCAGGACAAGAATGTGTGTCTTTGCACCCTCTGAGGTCCCCTCCTCCACTGAAGGTGCTGGCAGCCCTGTAAACTGCCAACACCGACCTTCCTGCCCACGCACACCTTTTTCAGATGTCCGCCAGCTTGCCGCTAATTGGCCCGTGTTACGACCAGGTGAGAAATGTGTCTGGGGTCCCTCTCAGCCTTCACCTGGTCTTAATGTAACAGGGTTGAATTTTAAACACACCTTTTTTTTTTAAGCTCCCCTTGGTGAATGCTTGTTCACCACTTTCCAATTATAAGGCAAAGAAACGAGCACAAACAGGCTTTCTCAGGTTTAAAGAAGAAAAGTTGAAATTTATTAAACTTAAACTCCAATTCGGTTAGCATCTACGGATACACAACGCGCCCATGCTAGCATGCATGCACGATACACACATGCAAATAGAGACAGAAATAAAACAGAAGAAATAAAGTGGAAAAGTTTGAGGCAATATCTGAGGTTTTTTGTGTTACGGTTCTTCAAGCTCACTGTAGAGTCCTTAATTGTAGGTAGATCTTGCTTTTTGTTGGGGTCCAGTATTCTTCTTAAACCTTGTTTGCTGTAGGAGACTTTTCTCCCTTGGCGTTCATGTGGATTCAGAGGCTTGTGAGAAAGAGATGGGAGCAGACAGACAGGAGAGGCTGTGGTGAGCCAGCCAGGAGAGGTCTTCTCCGTCCAGGAGCATTCTGCTTTTTGCTCAAACTCTTTGTACAAATTCAAAAAACTCAGGTTGCCCAGCAGGTTAGTCATGTGACTAGCTAGTTTAACCATGTCCGTTTGTGTATTCAGCCATCATAGCAGTCAACCTGGAATGCGAGCTCCCCCACCTTCAATGTCTGGTGATCAAAAGTCCATGGTGGGTTGAATGTGTCAGGGAATGGCTGCTTTGTCCTTCCAAACACTGTCTGTTAATATGCAGATGTCTTTTCCAGCTACGGCTGATCTGTTTAACAAGTTCTTTCTTCACACCAGTAACAGTTTAAAATCAATGTTCATGACAAAATTAATGTGCCTCATTCTTGGCAGATGGGGGCCTAGCATGACAACAGCTAACGAGCAATCGTGGCGGGAGCTGAAGAGACGTCGCCACCCGTTTCCACTTCCTGGATCATGACCCTACCAGGTCGTGTTAAATTCCAGCCATAGATTACTGAGAATTCCACCTTTTTTACATCGAGACTCGACCATTCCACTGATCTCCTGCTCAGTCTTCCATCCTCCACCCACCATAAACTTGGGTTTATCCAAAGCACTGCTGTTTGTACCCTACCTCACATCAAGCCCCACTCACTTATCACCCTTTGTTTGTTGACCTACATTGGTTGCACCTCACCTCCAGCAAACTACCCGCAGGCGTGGAGATCATGTACCGAACAGACAGGAAATTGTTCAACCTCCGTCACTTTCAATCTAAAACTAAAATCACTCCAACCTCAGTCATCGAGCTTCAGTATGCAGATGATGCTTGCATGTGTGCTCACTCTGAAACTGAACTCCAGATATCCGTCGACTCCTTCTCCAAAGCATATGAGACAAAGTATCCTTCACAATAGCTCGGAAAACAAAGGTCTTCTTCCAACTAGATCCCACAGCACAACATTTCCATCAAAGTCAGTGGTGAGATGCTGGAAAATATGGACCATTTTCTGTTTCTTGGGAGCCTCCTCTTGGCAAAGGCAGACGTAGACGACGAGGTTCATCATCACCTCCAATATGCCAGTTCAGCTTTCAGCCGATAGAGGGAGAGAGTAATTGAAGATCAGGATCTCAAAGCCGTGAATAAGATCATGGTTTACCGGGCAACAGTGATCCCTCTACTCTTATATGCTTCAGAGACTTGGGCAGCCTACAGCAGGCACCTCAAAGCACTGGAGAAGTACCACCAGAGATGACTCCGAAAGATCCTCCAAATCCAGTGGCAAGAAAGGCAGTACAATAGCAGCATCCTTTCCCAAGCCAACCTACCCAGCATTGGGGTGCTAATCATCCAAAACCAGCTCCACTCAGCAAGACATGTTGTTCATGAGTCCTGAAGCAACTGTTTTACTCAGAACTTGGTGGCTGCTGGAGACTGCCAGGAGGAGATGCTTTAGAGATGTCCTCAATACATCCCTGAAGAGATCAAACATCCCCATTGGCTCTTGGGAGTCCCTGGTTTGTGACCATCCTAGATGTAGATTGTTCATTCGTGAAGGCATCGTACACCTTGAGGGATTTCATCAGGAATGTGCAGAGGTGAAATCAAGGCGTTGGAGGGAACATACAAATCTCCAAACTACTCATCTACTTGACCTTTCAAGCACCACCTTCCCCTCATGTGGCAGAGTCTGCAGATCACGCATTGGATCAGCCAATTCAGAACCATAAAAATTTACAGCACAGAAAGAGGCCATTCCGAACATAATGTTTATGCTACCACTTTGCTGCAAAAATCCAAAACAAATCCCACCACTTTGCTCTATGCCCATTGTTTTATATCTTCCTCCACTTCACCATTTATCCAATTTTCCCTTAAAAGGTACAGCAGTCTCTGCCTCAACCACTTCCTATGGCAAAGCATTCCATTATCCAACAGCCTTCCGCATAAAGAAACTTCCTCTATATAGACTCTGCCTTAACTCAATCCCTTAAGGACATTCTTACATTTTAGCATTGTGATATAATCCTTTGTTATCCACCCCCACCTGCCCAACTCCCCACTTTTCACTTTCTCAAGTGCTTAACTGACATCGATTTGCAATTTACAGCTGACTTTGAAGATCGAGTTTCACACAAGTGATTTCAAGCTGCCAGTGTAGTTACTTTCAGAGTATCCAGACAGACAAAAGAGACTGTAGAAGATGAGTAGTTTTTAGCTTCAATTAAAATTACTTCAAAAGAAAAATGTTTAAGTTCCCTGCCGTGACACTTAGTTCAACACCACCCATCTAATTAGGAGAATGAGGTTTGTTTTTTACCCCTCGTGTAAAGTCTCAGTTGCTTTGAAACTTTAAGCTATTTTTTTCTATATTACATGCATAGATTTTCAAATAACTGATTTACTTACCTCACAGGCATCTGAAACCTGCACTCAATGCTGTAACAACTAGAAAAACTGTAATGCACGAGGTCCTATGTTACAGTTAAACTGGAAAGAACATCAACATGAGCATTTCCTAAGGCCAAAAGACGACAGAAAAAAAAAGTGGCTATTCCATTAAGCTTTTCCCCTATAGGTAGACTTAGCCTAATACTGTTAATGAACAAACTTAAATGCTTCCATTTTGACAGTGTTGCCTCATTTCTCTCAGTGATTCACTAGAACTGCAAGGTCTTTACCAAATAGTTCTCTAATACTGAAGGGGAGCAAGACTAAAGTTTCAAACTGGAGATTGTAGGTCTGTCCATTTACAGCTGTAATTCATTTTGTAACTCATTAATTATTTTTATACTGTTCTAATTTATTTCACAATTTAAAAAAATTATGATTCCCATTTGTCTTAGAATGTAAATAGATTTAATATTTAACATTTAAAATATATTAATAGCCATCAGTTCCATCTCCCTCCCTGGCCACTATCTCAAGCTGAACCAGATTGTTCGCAACTTCAGCATCCTATCTGATTCTAAGCTCTGCTTCCGACTCCATATCCTCTTCATTACAAAGACAGTTTACTTCCACCTCCGTAATATCGCCCATCTCCACCCCTGCCTCAAACTAGCTGCTGTTGAAACCCTCATCCATGCTTTTGTTACCTCCAGACTTGACATTTCCAATACTCTCCTAGTCAACCTCCCATCTTCTACGTCATAAACTTGAGCTTATCCAAAACTCTGTATCCTAACTCACACCAAGCCCTATTCACCCATCACCCTGTACTCACTGACCTATATTGGTTCTAAGTCCATCAACGTCTTCATTTTAAAATTCTCATTGTGTTCATATCCATCCAAGGCCTACCATTCCCTATCTCTGTAACCAGTCCTACAACCCTCCGAGAACTCTGTTTCTCTAGCCTCTTGTGCATCCCCCATTTCTTTCACTCCACCACTAGCAGACATGCCTTCAACTATTTAGGCCCTAAGCTCTGGAATTTCCTGTCCAAGCTTCTTTGACTCAGCATCTCTCTCTCCTCCATTTCTTTTAAAACCTATTTGACCAACCATTTGGTCACCTGTCCTAATGTCTCCTTTTTCAGTGTCAGTTTTTTCTAGTTACACTCCTGTCGCGTGCCTTGGAATGTTTTACTTTGTTCAAAGCACCATATGAATGCAAGTTGGTGTTGTTGCTACTGCTACCTTCACACTGCCCTCCTCCAATTCTGATATCTACTCTCGTGACACTAGTTTCTCCTGGTTCTGCTCTTGCTTAACTCAATGTAGGTTCTATAGTGCTGCCAATGGATTCTCTTCCTCTGCTCAGAAAGACCATCTCTGGGTTCCTCCTCTGCACTACCTACATGCTAAGCCTTGTCACTTGGACAAGGTACCGAAGGGTAAACTGTATTTGTAAAACTGTACCCAAGCATCACTTACTGTGCACACAAAATCTTGCATTTCATTTAACCTCTTTGCTGTAGCAGTCATCTAAATTTCATTACTTTTATAAAATATGAATTTTTATGATGTTTTTACAACCACAAAATCAATATAGCTCATACGCTTCTTAAATGTGGTGTTTGTGATGCTTTAAGTTCGAGCACTCAAGCAGATTAACCTAATTTAAAATGCAAACAGAATTAATCATAGTACATTTTATTGCCCTGTGGCAATGTTATGTTGTACTTGTATTATGTTCCCTGATCCAAATGCTTTTCTGCAGTAAGGAATATATTTCTCTCCTTTGCATTTTTGTGTACAGAACTTTATTCAGAAGATTAAACAAGTGTAGAGTCCATGATGGAGCATTTTGTGTGCATTATAAGGATAATATTATATACATGTAGGGAATCTCACCTATGATATCAGAATATTTTGGGCAGTGATAAACTAGAAAAGGTGCACTTGTCTTGTCCTCATGTAGCTATCGGTCGAGTAGGAGTAAAGACGTCCGAGGTGCTGTTATGCTCCAGGATGAGTAATTCATTAAAGGAATCAAAGGCTGTAATAACGGTAGTGATGATAAAGGAAGTCAATTAAACAGATGGGAACATTTAATTGATAAGTTGACCTTGGATGCCTATTGTGGTCAGCTCGGAGAGTTCTCTGAGTGAGGATCCTCCTGATAATGCTTCTCTGCCTTCAAAATGGCTAGGCCATCTCCCCAAGAATATCCACGTCAGGCAAACTGAGGTCCACACAAATCAACAATACAGAATATAGTTTATCTTCGATCCACCTAGTCCAGCTATCTAGAATACTTTTTGGTACATTTCTAATAATACTGAATCCTATTTGTTGATAAGAAGGTGCCTAATTCCTTCTTGAAACCCATTAAAGTTTTTGTGCCAATAATCAGTTCCACACACTATTCATTTAGTAAAAAAAGGTTCCCACTGCATTTCCATTTTTTTTGTTGACTTTAATCTGTAATGTGCTTAAATTCGATACCCGGCTGATAAACTTGCTTGGAACCTTTGTTGAAACCTTTCATAATTTTAAATGATTAAATTCAAGAGAGTTAATCTTTCCTCATATCATTTGCTTAAGTTCTGGGATCAACTAGGTAATCTTTCTCTGTTTCCAGTCGAATAAATGAATATGCCTTTTGAAATAGGGAGACCACAACTGTACACAATACTACAGATGTGGTTGCACTAGGGCCAAATACAGATTTTAAATTACCTTTCTGGTTTGATAGCTAATAACCCTTGGTATGCATCTCAATATTCTGTTAGCTTTTTTTTTAAAAACAGCCTGGGAATATTATGCCGATGGTTTTAGTGAATTGGCCATTAAACCCCCAAATCTCTCTTCTGCTATGAATACATCAAGTACTTCTCATTTAGCACATGATCAATCTTCCCTCTGCCAAATCTCATAGCCTTAGATTTTCCTGTATTAAACTGCATCTGCCATTACTCTGCCCACCAATCGATATTGTCAAGGTTATTTTGAATTTGTGTGTATTGATATTCATCATTTGTCCTGCTCTCAATTTGATGTCCTGCAATTTGGACACTTTGGACACAATATCCTTTCTCAAAATCATTTATAAAAATTGTAAACTACAGCAGCCTGAACACTGACCCTTATGGCTCTCCAACAGTAACTGGCTGCCAGTAACATACAAACATACGAATTAGGAGATGGAATAGGCCACTCGGCCCCTCAAGCCTAATATGCTCATGCACTACTACTTGTTGTCTACCAACCTACTATTTGCCAATCCATGCATGCCTATCTATCCCATAGGCTTAGACCTTACATAGCAGCCCATTATATGGGACAATGTCAAATGCCTTCCTGAGCTCCAAATACATAGGGGCAATTTTCCCTGGATACTTTAGATGCTAAAGAGTCTTTGAGGTGCCCAAGATGGGGTATTGAGCTGCAATACCTGGTTAGCCCATCTTTAACATAAGATGCTATCTTGGTGAAGGAATTGAAGTGCACACTCAGAACAGCCACCCTGAAGATCATTAAGGCTCTGATGATTAATTAAAGTGGCTCCTAACACTCATTAAAGAAGCTGCATGCTGGCTGACACTGCAATTAATAACCTCTCCTAACTGCAACCAGCTAACAAAAGTAAAGTCGTCATTGGTGAGGATTGCAAGCCCTATCAGCCGTGCTCAACTTTCACTGTTCTCTTGTTGCTGGAGATCTACTGACTACACTGTTTGAAGAGGACTTTTGTTACACATTGGGAGACTTTCTGGGAAACTTTATCAAGATTTCACCATCACTCTATCAACATTTATTTTGCAAGTTCTCTGAGAACTTCACCTAAAAAGAGTGAGTGCTGTGCTACTGTACCTTATTGGACACTTTATAGGCGTCACCAGGAGAAAGGTCATGGAAATCTAGCTGGGGGTCCCCCTTGGTCTGAAGGAGGAATGGGAGGAGGAGTTGAGGTCAGGCAGAAAGCACCAGCTGTTGGGAGAGAAAGCGACAGGAGGTACAGAAAATGAAGTGTGTTCCAGATTTTTAGTGACTTCCTGCATGTTCCACAATCTGGCGACCAACAGCAATTGTACCAGAGAGTATAGTTCAGGAGCCACAAGGAGGGAGGAGAAGTTTAAGGAAGAAGAGAAAGGTGAGGGGGAACCAATGGAAGCAACAGAGGGTTCCAAGTAGATAGTCCACAGCTGGGAGGAACGCTCGCTGTCATCTAATTGAAAAGCGCTTTTAAAAGGCTTCCTCCACCATCGGATTTCATAGCAGTGTTGCCATCTGCCTTACTTTCCATGACTGAGGATCCATCATGAAGTCCACAATCTGCACTCAATCCTTTCAGCCTCTTCACCATGAACAACACAGTAAAAAAGACCACAAATTCCAGCACTACACAATTATCATCAATCGTTATCTACAGCAAACACAAGCAAAGAAAACATGACACAACCAACAGTACTTACAAATATAAAACTAGTCACCTTAGTGCTTAGCCTTAGTGGCTTCTGTGAAATGCAACCCCAGTGGCAGCAGTAGGCGAGGTGGATGGCTACTGAGATTCTGAGGCGGGTAGCTCAGATGTCCTCCTGGGATGCCCTTGAGGCTGTGGGCCATGATGGCCCTGCCTCAGACTGCACCATCTCAGCATGGGTAGGCATCAGCAGTCTGGGACACCTGACAGACAGGCAGCTTCAAGAGCAATGGTGGAGTGTTGTGGGAGGGAGCAAGAATGCTGCTATTCGGAGAAAGGCTGGTTGGCTCCTGCTCCACGATTGCCACATCACTACCTCAGGCTGTCTGCTCAACCAGCCCACTGATCTTCTGGGGGGCAGATTTAGGGGCAAAAGCAAAATACTGCAGATGCTGGAAATCAGAAATAAAAACAGCAAATGCTCAGCAAATTTGGCAGCATCAATGGCGAGAGAAACAGAGTTAACGTTTCAGGTCGATGATCTTTCATCAGAACAAATATATAGGCAGTTGAGACAGTCTACAAGCCCCTTTCAACCAAGGAGCCTGCAGTCACCATGGCAGCTGCCTGAGCTTCCAATGCAGCACTTTGCCATTCCATGGAAGCCACAATGACTGCAAGGGAAGCGGCGCTCTCAGTCATCAGACACTGCATGATGCTCAGCTCCATAGGTCACTGGATAGAATTGTCCAGCCTCTCCACATTGGAGAGGATGGGTTCCAGGCATCAAGCCATGGGTCGAGTTGAAGGCAGACTCCTCCATTCCCCTAATTACAAACCGATGGGCTTTCTGGCAGGCTGACCCCTGCACCAAGCATTTGGTTTGTTAAACACATCTGTGTTCTTCTGAAACTTGGCCCTGCAAGGTTCTCACCTGACTCCTCTACAGTAGAACTAGTTTGCAAACTAGCCCCCCCACAAGGTCTTTTTTTTTTTAATTTCCAAAATATACTTTATTCATAAAAATCTGTAAAAATTACATTCCCAAACAGTTTTAAAACAGCATCAAGTCAAAAAATACAAACAGTGCAAAGGTGATCAGTTTCCTTCTATACAATCATGAGTTGCCTCACAACCCTTCCATTTCATTGTCATGCCAATTACATTTTTACATTTACAGCACACAAAATTTTCCCGATACAGTTCGAGGGGTTTCCCATGGATCCAGCCCCTCAGTTCAGCTTGGTGGGGGGACCTTACACTGTGGTCTTTCCCCATTGAGCCTTTGCTGCGGCTGCCCCAAGCTTTAGAGCGTCCCTCAGCACGTAGTCCTGGACCTTGGAATGTGCCAGTCTGCAACTCTTTGCGCTGGAAGACCAGAAAGTTTCGGGCAGACCAAAGGGCATCTTTCACCGAATTGATAGTCCTCCAGCAGCAGTTGATGTTTGTCTTGGTGTTCGTCCCTGGGAACAGCCCGTAGAACACAGACTTCTGTGTTACAGAGCTGCTTGGGATGAACCTCGACAAAAACCACTGCATCTCTTTCCACATCTGCTTTGCGAAGACACATTCCAGGAGGAGGTGGGCAACCGTCTCTTCCCCACCACAGCCACCGCGGGGGCAATGTGCAGAGGGGGCGAGACTTCGGGTGTGCATGAAGGATCTGACGGGGAGGGCCCTTCTCACCACCAGCCAAGCTACGTCTTGGTGCTTGTTTGAGAGTTCTGGTGATGAGGCATTCCGCCAAATGACTTTGACGGTCTGCTCGGGGAACCATCCGACAGGATCCACCGTCTCCTTTTCCCATAGGGCCTTGAGGACATTCCGTGCAGACCACTGCCTGATGGACCGGTGGTCAAAGGAGTTTTCCCACAGAAACTGCTCCACGAAGGATAGGTGGTACGGCACGGCCCAACTGCATGGAGCGTTCCACGGCAATGTGGCCAGGCCCATCCTTCGCAACACCGGGGACAGATAGAACCTCAGCACGTAGTGACACTTGGAGTTTGCGTACTGGAGGTCTACACACAGCTTGATGCAGCCGCACATGAAGGTGGTCATCAGGATGAGGGCCACGTTGGGTACATTGTTCCCGCCCTTGTCCAGATGAAGCGGAAAATGGCTCGGGTGACTGCCACAGCGCAGGAGTGGGGTATGGGCCAGACCTGCGCCACGTACAGCAACAACGTGAGCACCTCGCACCTGATGACCAGGTTCTTACCCACAATGGAGAGAGATCGCTGCCCCCACATGCTCAACTTTTGTTGTACCTTGGCTACTCGCTCCTCCCAGGTTTTGGTGCACGCCCCGGCCCTTCCGAACCATATCCCCAGCACCTTCAGGTAATCTGACCTGACGGTGAAGGGGACAAAGGATCGGTCAGCCCAGTTCCCAAAGAACATGGCTGCGCTCTTGCCGTGGTTAACTTTGGCTCCCGAGGCCAGTTCGAACTGGTCGCAGATGCTCATCAGTCTGCGCACGGACAGCGGATCCGAGCAGAAGACGGCGACGTCATCCATGTACAAGGAGATTTTAACCTGAGTACCTCCGCTGCCTGGGATAGTCACCCCTCCTATGCTCGCATCCTTCCTAATAGACTCAGCAAAGGGTTCAATACAGCAAACAAACAAGACCGGGGAGAGAGGACAGCCCTGTCTGACTCCAGATTTGATCGGGAAACTTTCCGATTCCCACCCATTGATTGAGACTGCGCTACTGATGTTTGTGTAGAGCAGTTGGATCCAATTGCAGATTCCCTCCCCAAACCCCGTTTTGGAAAGCACGTCCATCATGTAGGTGTGCGATATCCTGTCAAAAGCCTTCTCCTGGTCCAGGCTGATGAGGCAGGTGTCCACCCTCCTGTCCCGTACGTAGGCGATCGTATCCCTGAGTAGCGCGAGACTATCAGAGATCTTCCTGCCGGGTACAGTACAGGTCTGATCGGGGTGGATCACCAACTCCAGAGCAGACTTGACTCGACTGGCTATGACTTTGGACAGAATCTTGTAGTCAACATTAAGCAGTGAGATGGGCCGCCAATTTCTGATTTCTGCCCTCTCCCCCTTCCGCTTGTAAATGAGGGTGATGATGCCTTTCCTCATGGATTCTGACATGCTGCCGGCCAGGAGCATACTCTCGTATACTCCCAGCAGGTCCGGGCTGACCCAGTCCCACAGGGCCGAGTACAATTCGACCAGTAAGCTGTCGCTTCCGGGAGTTTTACTCATCTCGAAGGATTCGACGGCCTTTGTCAGCTCGTCCAGAGTTAGTGGCTTGTCCAGTCTCTCCCTCCTGCTGTCATCTAAGACCTCTGTGATGGATGACAGGAAGGACTGGGAGGCTGTGCTGTCTGTGGGCTTCGCGTCATACAGCCCAGCATAAAATGATTTGCTGATCCTTAGTATGTCGGACTGCGAAGACGTTACCGAGCCATCTCCTTCCTTCAGGCTGCTGATAACAGAGCTCTCTCTGTGTACCTTTTGGGAGTAGTAACGCGAGTACGTCTCATCCTGCTCAATGGAGCGGACTCTGGAACAGCCCCCCCACAAGGTGGCACCTGTGGTGCTTCCTCCACCTAACATGACTGCTGTCCATTAGTGCCTGATGTGTCCAATATAGTGTTCCATACCAACCTTTAAGTTACGTTTGGTGCCGGTCACTGAGCTGGTGCCTGTGAGAGTGTTAGAAATTTAGACAGTGCCATCTTCCTCACTCTTGTCCTCCTCCAGGGGGTTAGATGGCACTGCCTGCTCTTCCTATTCTTCTGGGAGAGGGTGAGGTGGATCTTGCTCCTGGGAGTCTTAAATGACAAAGCTGGGAGGGTTAGGGTGCAGCATGTATGGCCACTATTGGACAATGTGTTTCATGAGTCCATAAAGAAACTTGCGAATGAGGATAGATTTGGGATTAGGGATCAGGACTAACTGTGGATATGTAAAGAAGCTGGAATGGTCACATACCTCTGTGTGAGAGGTCCTCTGCTCTGCCTTGGCCATGGCATCTGCTACCTCCCATCTGATCACCCTCAGCACTACCTCCTCAAGGAGGGTGATCTCATGCAATCATTCCTCCCCTCCCCTGGTCAGGTTCCACTGGCGTCTGTTTTCCCAGAAAGAGAGAGTGGTGATTGTGCATGGCAGCTGTGTTTGTGTGAGAGAGATGCCTCACATGGTTGAAGAGCTGTGAAATATGTCTGAGGTATGAGTAGTGCCTGTGAAGGATGCAACTGTGTGGGGTGTGTCAATGTTAGTATATAGTTAGCTGGTGGATTAAGTGTGTTAAGGTTGTGTTACTGGTGGTATAGTTACTGAGAAGTGTGTTTGTGAGATGACCAGTCATGTCAAATCATTACATTTTTTGCAGCATTGGAACAATATCCTAGGCGCAGGGCTCCTAGTTATAACTTCCTCACAGCAATCTGCTGCTACATCCCTCCTCTACCAGGATCTCCAGCACTACCTCCTAAGAACCTGTGAGCACCGTCTCTTGGTCCCTGAGCCACCCTAATAATGCTGCTGTCAGTCTGTGCACTCTACCTCAAGTGGAACTGTGTGCATCTAGGCGACATATACCGCTCCATGAAAATTGCTCCTAATCAGCACTTAACAGCAAAACATGAGGGCTGCAGTTTAATGCCTCTAGGCACATTTAATTCATAATGGTCACCAATTAGTCCTAAAGTTACAGGTTAAAAACAGACTTTTAAACATGTATGTCCTTTTAGCACAGCAGCCACTTAGCACCTGTTTTCAATCTTTTCCCAAATTATTTACTGCCTCTCCCCTATTTACTCAGTCTATCACCTCCTCAAAGAAATCTAATAATTTGTCAAGCATGATTTCCCACTCCTAAAGCTGTGCTGACTGTCTCAGATTAGCCCGCCCCCCTCAAAATGTACCCTATGTTATCATTCATAACACTTCCAAAGAATTTCCCAATGGTGCAAATAAGGCTTACAGGTCTATAATTTGAACTTTCGCCTCTCACTCTCTTTTGAAGATGGGAGTCACATTTGCTACTTTCAAACCCTCTAAAAAATATCTCCAAGAGGACTTGCAATCGTTTGAGCCAATTCTTTCAGAATCCTGAGACAAAAGTAGTCAGAGGCAAGGAGTCTTATCTACCTTGAACTTCAACATTCTTTTCAATAGATCATTCTTGTAACTTTATAATTTGACCCTAACTCTTTATATTGCTTCCACAAGACCTCTATACTATTTCCTGCATCATTATTCCTACCAGGACCATGATTTCTGGCTGTTCTCCCTCCCTCTCCAAATGTTTTCCACCTGCTCCTTCGCCCTGGCACCAGAGAGGCAACATAGCATTTGGAACTCAGTCACAGCTTCCAAAAAAGGCTATCTATCTCTGCAATAATTGTATCTCCCACTATATTACCCAATTATTCTCCTCTTTCATTCTGTCCCAGTCTAACCATTTGGTCCACAGTGCCATGGAACTGCTAATGGCTACCCTTCCCTATATGTCCAAATTTGTTTTTATCACAGGCATTCAAAACGGAATCATGATTGGACAGGTTTCAGATGCTTTTCTTTCCAACCATGTAAGTTGTGACCTATTTTTCGTGTTCCTGATTTCTGCACCCGTGGAGTGACTACTTCCTGGATCTTATGTCACATAAGCCTTTCCTTCTTCTATGATGTGCAGTGTGGCCAGCTCATGCTCCAGCTTAGCGTTTTTTGCTCAGGCAAAATAACCTTCCAATACTTCATGCATGTATACTCCTTCCAGATACCTTGTGGATCCACATCATGCAACACACACGCATGCACACACACAACTAGCTTTACAAATCACATTTTTCTAAATCTTACTTAGTTTCTAAAAGTTAGTAGGTTCCTTTCCTTTTGATGTGTGGGGAAAACAATCTAATAATGGATTAGTGGGGTTTTACCATGAAAAAGAATGTGGCTGACTTTCCCACTAGCACTTCAAAATCAGGTTTGGTGCCATATGCAAATTCCTGGGCTATGATTCACCAAATCACTGTATGCAAATTAGTAAATTCAGATGTTCGGGGGAACTCCCAGCACTCATCCATTCTCAAATACATCTGTATTGAGCAGAGTAAGGACCTGTTTAGATGTTCCTCAGCAAGTGTTATGAATTACAGAAAAGTCATCAGCCAGAATATCAAGAGGTAAGATTTGTCACCACAAGCCATCCAATCACTTGAGTATCTTCCTATAACAGCTCTGGGAGAACAAAATTCCTAATTATAAATGCTCATGACAACTTCCAGAAAGTCTTACATTTAAAAGGGAGATACATGAGTTTCTGAGTATGGCACTAGTTCAGCAAATAGATATGAGGATTAATGTTCACTTGACCTTTCTTTTGAATTAATTCACAGGATGTGTTCCAATGTTAAAGGTGCTATATAAATGTAAGTTGTTGGTGATTTGAATTAATGAGCCTATACTGCACAACAAGAGTTTATCATTTTCAGCATTACAGTATCTGTCATTAATATGAGCTGTTATTGTGAACAGACCTTTCCTATATTATTAGTGGGATTCTACTTTGTTATACTATCCGTGTATTATCATAGGGTACAAAAATCAGGATTTATAACTACTACTTTGTTTTAATATTTAAGATATCTGTAACCCTTCCAGAATAGTTTTTGGCTTTAAAATACACAAAAAAAAAGTCAAGAACACAAACTCCCTGGGAGAAAGGGTGTGCACCAAACCCCTTAAGAAGTAAATGTTATGTCTTGTGCTCACATCCCCCTTCATGAACAACCAGATTGACTACTGCAAAGAAGGCATTCTTGTGTAATTTTGTTTCTCCCTCAAGTACAAGTGATGAATGTATTGGGTATAAAGGAAAGCATCACAGCTGAGCCTGATCCTGTCCTTGGCAATTTACAGCCTTCTGGACTCAACACTGAGTTCAACAATTTCAGATCATAACAACTGCTCCCATTTTATTGGACAACAGCTGTTGATAATTCTGCTATTGCCATTTACACCTCCTCCAGACCCATTCTTTGTTTCTTTATTTATCCCGTTACCACTCCCTGAATCTTGCACCATCATCCCTTTTGCCATTAAACCTCTCCTGCCTTCCACTGTATCACAGGTCTTCCCATTTGTTCTTTCCTACCCTCCACTCTGTAACTGCTGAAAACCTGTTACATCGCTAATATTTTTCAGTTCTGATGAAAGGTCATCAACTTGAAACCTTAACTCGGTTTCTCTGTCTCCATAGATGCTGCCTGATCTGCTGAGTATTTCCCACATTTTCTGCTTTTATTTCTGATCCTGTCCTTACTCAAAGTCCATGCAAATGCATTTTATAGGAGGGGCCACTGAATAGTGATCAGGAGCAAAATCTCCAGCTGATTTCTATCCCTTCCTAATTTAGGGTCCTTGGCACCAATTGTTGTGCCACTGTTGTCCCAGCAGATGTCAACTAACTCAATTCAGCTGGGATTGAACATGGATCCTTCTTGATGTGACTCAGTAACATATCAGAAGGTTCTGTGCCCATTCAGCCATCAAACAAACTGTATAAAACTGGCTATAAGCTCCAAAAGGAGGTCATGTAGAAAATGTATTATTAATGGCCTAAAGAAAATGCACAAAATAAAATTGATGCCAAGTATACCTTTCTGGCATTACACAAACATAATTAAAATTGTTGCGGAAACTGTAAAGCCTTAGGGCCGACAAAATGAAATTAAAAATGTCATTCTTCAAACATGGGAGCTACTTTTCCCAGAATTTTAAATTAAAATGGCTTCCCAGGTGTATATACACAAAGGATGACTTATTTGCAAGCTTTAGATGTAAAATGAAATGGTATTTATGACCGAAGGGCAATGAAGAGTTTCAGGATAGATTTTGAGTTGCCTCAATTTTAATTTAATTATTGCGTCATATTTTAATGGTAGAATGAACATTTTAACATGCATCTTAAATACCAATGCTATCATCATTGCTATAAATAGGTGTGACATATGTCATAGTCATAGAGTCATAGAGTTATACAGCACAGAAACAGGCCCTTCGGCCCATCGTGTCTGTGCCGAACATCAAGCACTTAACTATTCTAATCCCATATTCCAGCACTTGGCCTTGTATGCTATGGCGTTTCAAGTGCTCATGTAAATCTTTCTTAAATGTTGAGGGTTCCTGCCTCTACCACCTCTTCAGGTAGTGTTCCAGATTCCAACCACCCTCTGGGTGAAAAACAATTTCCTCAAATCCCCCCTAAACCTCCTGTCCATTACCTTAAATCTATGCCCGCTGGTTATTGAATCCTCCGCTAAGGGGAAAAGTTTCTTCCTATCTAACCTATCAATGCCCCTCACAATTTTGTATACCTCAATCATGTCCCCCCTCAGCCTTCTCTGCTCTAAGGAAAACAACCCAAGCCTTTTCATTCTCTCTTCATAGCTGAAATGCTCCAGCCCAGGCAACATCCTGGTGAATCTCCTCTGCACCCTCTCCAGTGCAATCATATCCTTCCTATAATGTGGCGACCAGAACTGTACACAGTACTCCAGCTGTGGCCTAACTAGCGTTTTATACAGCTCTATCATAACCTCCCTGCACTTATATTTTATGCCTCAGCTAATAAAGGCAAGTATCCTATATACCTTCCTAACCACCTTATCGACCTGTGCTGCTGCCTTCAGTGATCTATTGACAAGTACACCAAGATCCCTCTGACCTTCTGTACTTCCTAGGGTCCTACCATCCATTGTATATTCCCTTGCCTTGTTAGTCCTCCCAAAATGCATCACCTCACTTCTCAGGATTAAATCCATTTGCCACTGCTCCGCCCATCTTACCAGCCCATCTATATCGTCCTGTAATCCAAAGCGTTCCTCCTCACTATTAATGACACCACCAATTTTCGTGTCATCTGCGAACTTACTGATCATACCTCCTATATTCACATCTAAATCATTAATGTACACTACAAAACAGCAAGAGTCCCAGCACCGATCCTTGTGGTACACCAATGGTCACAGGCTTCCATTCACAAAAACAGCTCTTGACCATTACCCTCAGCCTCCTGCCATTAAGCCAATTTTGGATCCAATTTGCCAAATTGCTCTGGATCCCATGGGCTCTTACCTTCTTAACCGGCACAGTGGTGCAGTGGTTAGCACCGCAGCCTCACAGCTGCAGCGACCCGGGTTCAGTTCTGGGTACTGCCTGTGCGGAGTTTGCAAGTTCTCCCTGTGTCTGCGTGGGTTTCCGCCGGGTGCTCCAGTTTCCTCCCACCTCCAAAGACTTGCAGGTTGATAGGTAAATTGGCCATTGTAAATTACCCCTAGTGTAGGTAGGTGGTAGGAGAATGGTGGTGATGAGGTAGAGAATATGGGGTTAACGTAAGATTAGTATAAATGGGTGGTTGTTGGTCGGCACAGACTCGGTGGGCCGAAGGGCCTGTTTCAGTGCTGTATCTCTAAATATAAATAAAAAATAAATAAAAAAATAAAATTAACCAATGCGGGACCTTATCAAAAGCCTTACTGAAGTCCAAGTAGACTACATCAACTGCTTTACCCTCATCTACACATGCAGTCACCTCCTTGAAAAATTCAATCAAGTTAGTTAGACACAATCTCCCCCTGACAAAGCTCTGCTGACTATTCCTGATTAATCCTTGCCTCTCCAAGTGGAGATTAATCCTGTCCCTCAGAACATTTTCCAACAGTTTCCCAACCACTGATGTTGGACTCACTGGCCTGTAATTACCTGGTTTATCCCTGCTACCCTTCATGAATAACGGTACCACATTCGCTGTCCTCCATTCCTCTGGTAACTCTCCTGTGGCCAGAGAGGATTTGAAAATTTGTGTCAGTAAGCGTCAACCACATTGCTGTGGGTTTGGAGTCACGCGTCGGCTAGACTAGCTAAGGCCAGCGGATTTCCGTCCCTAAAAGGACATTAGTGAACCAGATGGGTTTTTAACAACAATCGACAATGGTTTCATGGCTATCAATAGACTAGCTTTTAATTCCAGATTTATTAATTGAATTCAAATTCTACCTTCTGCCATGATGGGATTGGAACCCATGTCCCCACCAGGGCAATACCCTGGGTCTCTGGGTTACTAGCCCAGTGACAATACCACTACGCCACCGCCACCCCTCGATAAGAAGAAAAACTTGAAAGTTCAAAGTTTTAAACTTTTCACTTATGCTTATCAAGGCATGCACATCCTAGATCAGGCACAGTGTGGTAAGATGTAAAGTAAACCTCCTTCTACTCTTCCCAAACAATATGAAAGAAAGACTTGCACTTATTATAGCATATTATATCTCAGAGTCATATAATAGACTAGATTTTGCATGGATAAAGTGGTGAGGTGAATAGCGCTGACCATTATAACAGAGTAATCGGACAACAACTTCCAGCGTCCACAAATTCCGCCCGCGCAGTTAACATAGAAATCCGAAGGTTGATGTCAGAGATGCCCCACTCCTCCACAGAGTGCACTGTTACAGTCCTCGCTGATAGACTTGGTATAGTGAATATAATGTAATGAACCTGGGGTACTTGGCCATTAGTTCTGCACTAAAGACAGCAGAAAAATTAAAGTTGGTGTATTCAGAAGTAAGTGAATTTTTAATGGCATATTAAGTGATAATTACTGCTGGGAAACCTCTCCAGCCCTGAAATTATAATTTGACAAGTGGGGAGTCTCATTTCCTCATAAGTTATTTGTGTAGGAGTTTTTTTTTAACCTTTGTCAGTCTCTTTTATCTCTCTCTCAATCCCATCTGTCTTTCACAATCTTTATTCTGCTCTCTCTCCATAGCTAAATCTAATTTACACTTCCTGCTTTGTAATCTTTGGCTCAGTGAAGATTCTTCAATCTGATTGGTTGAAGAGCTTTACAGCCTCGTGCCTTACTCTCTCACATCACAGATCCCCTGTCGAGGATGCTGTAGACACCCAATTAGAGACAGTCTATGCTCTAAAACTCATGAAAACTTTGTGGGCAACTGAATGGGGCAAGAATATTGCCATTAGAACTCTGTATTTATTCAAAATACCATTGAAGTTTTGGCATTCACCAGAACCATAGGTGGATGGGATTACAGTTTAGTGTCTCATCTGCAGGTTAGAACCTCTAAAATTTCAGAGCTTTCTCAGTACTGCACTGGAACGCTAGCCAAACCTAAAGAGAAGATATTCCTGGTCTGCACCTGGGAGCCTCAAATGCATCAGAAGGTCAGACAAGTAAAATCAAAGCACCCGCCTGTAAAGGAACCAATCCAAATTACCACTGTTAGATTAAATGGAGGGAAATAAGATGTACTTCGTTACAGGCAATCAGACAATCATAAGAGGAGCATTGTCTAACTAACATCAAGGTCAAGGTGAATACAGGGACATCGCATTTCATTTTTGATTTGCCCCTCTCAAATATTTATAGTCCTGCCTTCATGAACTTCTACCAATTGTCATAACAAAACACCAAAGCAGAACCATGAACAATAATACAAAGAACCATCATTTATATTCTGCCTTGAGTTTTATGTGATATTTTCATTCCTGCTCTTTTCAACCCCTTGCAGAGCAACTGCTGTCTTTCGTCATTGAATGAGGGGGCCAAAGGTTAGGAGTCCAGTCTGGAGTCATTCTGAGCAACACAGCCAAAAACTCTCCACAGACATCCAAAACAAAAACTTCTCCAAAGCTACAGCAACGCACTCAAGTAAGCAGCCTCACAGCAATCCTTTAAAGCTTGACTTGCTCCCTGCATGTAGTACCCTACCAGAAGGGCCAGTCTGTACCATTGCAGTACCTGCTATATACAAATGAAGGGGAGCAGGAAATTTGGGTACAATCACCTGGTTTCAGGTGGAGTGCAGTAGAAATGCTCTTATTCATTTTCCCCCATGTTACCACTCGCTAGGAAAATCCATCCTACAATCTACTCGGTCATTGACAATAACTCACCCACTATTTTGTCACTTGCGAGTTTTCAGGTCAGCCCATTTCTCCTATAAGTCCTTGCATCATTACATGAGATGGATGATACATGGTATATGAGAAATACTCTGCGGAAATTCTTGAACTTTCTTCCAATGTCTCTACATAATGTATCATCTATATCCACATACCAAAGGGCAAGTGAGTCATTTAGTTCCAATCTGTAGTTTATTTTTGGTAAACCATCACTCACATTTTTTTATAGGGTCTATGTCACAAATTGTTACAGTTTCAGAAAAAAGCATAAAATATCAGATACTTTATAAATCATGGCCATGTTCCCTACTGATGAAATGTTATACTGCATAGAACAATGTATTATTGAAAAATAACTGAAGAAAAAAAATTACACTAATGTACAGAATATAGCATGTGCAAATATAATTTGTCTCAATCTTGCATATCATCATCCCTTTCAGTTAATCCCCTTTATTGTTTTGTCAAATGTATGCTCCTTGTAACTTCATGTTGAGGACTGTTTTCCCAGAGATAAATGGCCATAACACTAAGGGCTAGATATTGGGCTTCTTTGAATCCATTTTTTGCATGCTACAAGTGCTTTTAGAGTTCCAAATTGGTATCTGCGGTGGACGCACACACTTGTGGGACGAATCATACTGGGACACCATATTCATACAAGCATTAACGTGAGTGCAGTGAACATCTAGTGGAAGTGTGTAGAGCAGGCACATCATAACATCAATCTGTAGTGTTTGATTGATCTGGGTTTGATAGTATTAGTCTGTCCATTGATCTGTGTTCACGGTGTTTGATTACTTAAGCCCATAGGCTTAAGAGTGGAGCTGAAGAGTTAAAAGTGAAACTAGAAGACGCAGCTAGGATCTTCTACAGAAAACACACTGATCGCTCTGCAAAGACATTGTACTGAGATTGTCTAAGAACTAATGTATTTTAAAGTGCTGTAACTAAGTGCTGCTCTGAGATAAATCAGATATACATACTATATCCAGCAACCCAGCACAAACGTGGCAGTGAAGATGGTTCAACAAAATCAAATGTTACCAGCTCCAGTGCCTTTTCTTCCAATGCCAGGAAATTCTCCTTTGTGCTGGCAGCAACCGGGAAGGGACATCCCAGATATAGCAGCGAACCGTAAGAAAGTGATACTTGTACATTGTCTAGGAGCAGAAGACCAGCATGTATTCGGGCAGCTGACAGAAGATACATCTACATTTGATACAGTGGTAAGTACTCTTGGAAAATACTTTGGGCCAAAAACAGTGTGATGATAGAATGATACGCATTCTGCTAGTGATCCCAGGGACATGGCGAGTCCATTAAACGATACGTGACAGCATTGCAGCAATTGTCAGCTACATGTAAATTTGGCACATTAACCAAGAAACTAATTCGTGACCAATTAATTGAAAAGACTTCAATTCCACGAATTAGGGTATGTCTTCTCATGCAGGATGATAATTTAACCTTGGAAAAAGCCATAACCTTAGCAGTCTGGATCGAATCTGCTATGCCAGATTTGAAGAGGTTACACACACATGCACCCTTAGATTCATGGTTGCAAACACAGCTTGCCCAACCAGCTTCAGTGCAAGGGGCAAGGACAAGAAGACCTCAACAACCTCATTAAAATGTGCTCCATCATGGCCAGTTACCTTCAAAACTATGCCCAAATTGTGGAGATGCTCATCGAATCACAATGCCATGTCCAGTTCGAGGGGAAAAAGTGTAACTCACGTTCAAAGTGGAACTATTTTGCAAAGATGTGCAGGTTGTCAAAGAAAATGACTTCATTGGTTCAACATGTGGGGGAGTCTCTTCCTGAGAGTGAAGCACAACATCTATTTACCAGCATAAAAAGTAAAAGCACCAGGTCACTTTAAGGAATGCTCGGTTGAGATCGCAGGCATCTCAATGTCACTTCTCATCAATGTTGGCACGAAAGTATCTATTTTGAGTGACAAACTCTACTATCAGTATTTGTTCGCAAGTCTCTCTCAGTCCTGCAACAGACACTGTTCAAGTTTATGATGACACTATCATTCCAGTTTCGGGACGATCACAGTTCCAGTACGCAACAAAAATGTCACCCTAGACAGGTTCACTTCCTATGTAGCTAAAGACCAAAGCCTTAAGGGGATAAACCTTTTCGATAGGTTTGGATTCAAACTTGCTGACCCCGCGGATCACGTATTAATGGGATTGATAAAGATTACACACACCAGCATGCTTCCTTATTTATTGGTTTTGGGAAGATCAAAGGGTACTGTCATGCTCCTCAAGTCAACACATCAATTCTACCAGTTTCACAAAATTTGAGACAGTTGTTGTTTACAATCCATGCTGAAGTATCACAGGAGCTGAAATGACTAGAAGCAGATGGTATCATTGAACAAATCGAATCATTGCCGTGGATATCAAATCTAGTCATTGCACTATGAAAAAATGGTGAATTAGACTATGCTTTGACCTAAAGGCAGTCAACAAAGCTATCATACCAGGCAAGTGTCCACTTCCTACGATTCAAGAACTGTCAGCATCATTTCATGATTCCACAGTCTTCACAAAGCTTGATATGTGACAGAGTTATCTTCAGATACCTCTAGCAGAACAAAGCCAATATCTTAGTTTTTGGTACCCACGGAAGTGTGTTTCAGTACCGCAGAATGCCCTATGGACTAAGTTCAGCACCTAGTGCATTCCAGAAGATAGTTTCTTCAGTCTTGTCGGATGAAGTGACGCTTAACCTACTTGATGTTGTCCACGGAAGGGACAAAGCTGAACGTGATCAGCGATCAGCAGTGCTCACTCAAGTTTGAAAACACAATTTGATGCTCAATAAGGACATATGCATATTTGCAGCACCCGAGATACCTTCTAGATTACAGAGCAACAGCAGCAGGAGTAAAGCACACACTCTGACCGGAAAGACACCAGCTGGACTTATCATAGGTCGTAACTTTCGCATGCCACTGACCATTCTAAGCCATCACTACTAGTTAACAAGGATGTCAGAGTGAAAGCAGATGAAATTGCAAAAACAAGGTAAAATAAAGGCATACTTTGACAAACATACAGGCGCAAGGGAACCAAAATTTGAAGTTGGAGATTGGGTTCAAATCAAACAGCCAAATCGCGACCACAAACTTGCTTCATCAGTTTTCAGCTCCAAAGCAGATTAAACGTTTGCTCGGTACCAATGCTTATCTGTTGGATGACAACAGAAAGTGGAATGAGATGTTTGATAGGGAGCAGACCAGGATATTTTGAGGATAGTAGTTATGAGGATACATTTCCTTTTCCTATGAGTAATTTTAATAACCCGTCTCATCAAGCTGATCAAACAGATCCACAAACTCAAATATGTAAATCTAGTCGAAGACCTAAGAGACCTTCCTATTTCAAAGAATATTTCTGTACTTAAGAGAAAACAGACAAGCTGAGCACTAAGAAATAACTTGATGTATATATGTTTGATGTTTAAAATACTTTAATGCAAAGATAATGTCAGTAGTCAAAAGGGGGGAAAATGTAGTGTTTGATTGATCTGGGTTTGATTGTATTAATTTGTCCATTGATCGGTGTTCACTGTTTGATTGCTTAAGCCGATGGGTGGAGCTTAAGAATTAAAAGTGAAACTAAAGGACACAGCTAGGATCTTCTACAGGAAACACACTGATTGCTCTGCAAAGACATTGTACTGATATTGTCTAAGAACTAATGCATTTTAAAGTGCTGTAAATAAATCAGTTGGTGATTTAATACAAGTGTGATATCTGCAATGCTCTGAGATAAATCAGATATAATTATTATATCCAGTAACCCAGCATAAACACAACACAATCCACATGCAACACTGATTTGTTGCCAGTTTGGGGCCCAACACTCCAGCCAATGCCTTCTCTTAACCTCACACAGCTGAACACATGTTCAGCAGCAGGAAGGACCCCATCCCCCTAAACCCAACCAGAACTATTTAAAGGTATCAACTATTTGCAGGTTAGTTGCTGGTTGATTTTTCTTGGCTTATGTTACAATTCTACAAGTGTTTGGTGCTTTTTGTAGTTGGTCCAAGTTGCAGAAGTCTACAGGGAGTGCTTTGGCTGGTGCTGAAAGACATTTTGCTGACAAAAGCTTCTGCGCCAAGCAGTTGCTGTCCCACATGGGTGCACTAGTAAGAATACAGCATGATTTAGAGAATGAACAGAGGCAACTTACAGCAGGACAAGCCACTGGAAAGGGAGAAGGGGGAGAAGGGCTCGCAGCAGGAGGCAATATCTGCCCAGGGTGTTCAGGGAGCAATTCTCCTAACTGAACCTCAGTGAAGAACAACGTGTGAGATGTGCGCGATTCAGTAAAGTCATTGTCACTGAAATCTGCAACCACAACTGCAACCTCTGAGCAAGGCATAACCAATGGCTGTGAAGGTTACTGTGGCAATGAACTTTTCTGCAACTGGCTCCTGTTATATGTTTGGTTCTGTATGCTGCCCCATATTGAATCTAGTCAGAGGTTCATGGACTGTAGTATTTAAACATCAACATTTATTTCATAATAACTATATACAATCCACAACAGCCTGTGTGACACTTCAAAGGCCATGCTGTATCTGTTCTCAAGTCTCTCCCACATGATCTCTTACATCATCATGGTGGGCGGTATTCTTTACACTCACTCAAGATTAATCCTTTCAGACCTTTACACTATATCTCCCCCCAAGTCTTTATCCAAATATATATTTGTACTGTCACGCCAACTTTTTCTGTTGAATGATAATTTTCTTTAATCCATTGACTGGAGATCTGTATTTTTTTTTTAAAAAGTGGAGTGGAGACAAAATGTCTGCTCATTTCCCAGCAAGAATCACAACCCAGGAAGTTTAAGGGAACTGTCAGTTTTTTTTTTATAAGAAAGAGAGAAATACTGCTAACTGCTATGTTTGAATCACTGAATGACAGTCATTTAACAAGCCCCTCCCTATCTATGGTTTTAAGCTCGTGTCTTTCTGCAGCAAAGAGGGCAGAAGCTTCTGAAGTCTGACACGTACAGACCCAAGTGGGGTCTCTCTTTCTCTCACTCTCTCCATTCCAGCTTGACAGCTTTCAAATCCTGCTTGTTGACTGACCGCCTTTGCATACTCTGGCTATAATCCGAAACCCCGTTGGAGGAAATCAACTGCATCGCTATATCCAAGAGACCCACAAAACCAGTCATCTACCTCTTCAAACTAAGCGCCTCAGGAACACCGAATTCAGCTAGAAGCCAGCCGAATCACCAAACCCCACAGACTGTATACCCTTTTGTTTTCTAGACTCTAACTCAACAAATCTACTTTCCCCCACTCTAACCTATTTCTGTGCATGTAAATCTCTAGTGTGTGTGTGTGTGTGTGTGTGTGTGTGTGTGTGTGTGTGAGAGAGAGTGTTGCAGATTCAATCTGTCAGGAGGCTTCTTAGCTCTCCGATCTTATCATCAGATGTAGAAGATTGGTAGTCTTTCTCTGATCTCTTGTATCTTGAATTGGACGGCCTTCGTTGAGGTTTGTAGTATTTGGTGTTTTCTGAATTTCTGGTTCAATATCCGATTCGTCTCAATGCATGATCGATACATGTCTTAGCTGTAAAGGAATAAGATTCCTTCTATTTCTTCATATAGTACCTTCTTCAGTTCACAATATACAAGATTGCAGTTGATTCTCCTCTTTCTAGAGAATCACCCCTCTATTTTGGTCTCATACCCATACCTTTAGCCCTTCTGACAACTTTGGTAGGTTTCTGGTGCAGTACCTCCTATTATAGTTTTGGGGTTGTTTCTTTTGATATGACTTTTCTTTGTATTGTACTCTATTAATCCTCACTTTCTAATGCTGTAATTTCTTGGGTAGAATTGGATGTTACATTTGAAGTTTTTTTCCCCATTAAGAGTGTTGTACTAATCCACATAATCATGGAGTAGTTGTGTAGGTCAGAAGTGCTAATTCGAAATCTAGGTTTTCATCCAATATAGCTTCAATGGTTTTGACTGCTTGCTCAGCTTTTCCATTAGTCGCTCTCTCTCGGCAGATGTGGAGGGACTCGGGCCGGGTCGGGCTTGGGTCTGCTGAGAATCGGTCGGCTTTGGTCAGGTTCTTGTTCCCGACCTGAGCAGGTCTTTAATTCAGGGAGCAATTCTCCTACCTGAACCTCAGTGAAGATCAATGTATGAGACATCTGCACTTCACTAAATAGGTGGCCACTGAAATCTGCTACTTGGTGCAGCCATAACTCCAATCTCAGGGCAAGGTAATGACCACAATGCCAGTTACTGTGAAGGTGGCCATGGCTATGAACCTTTAAGTCTGGCTCCTTCCAAGCTGGTGCTGGTAATATTAGCAACATCTCACAGTTTGCAGGACATTAATGCATAAGGGAGGTCACTAAGGGTGTCTATATCGTCATGCAGACCCCCACCTGCCAATAATGAGGCATATTAATTTTGTCATATGAACTTTGATTTTAAACTGTTGCTGGAGTGAAGAAAGGACTTGTTTAAAAAAAAAATCACCAGACACTTGGATGGAAAAACATCTGCATACTAACAGACAGTGCTTGGAGAGACAAAGGACTATTCCCTGCTCCACTTAACCCAAAATGGACAGTGATCACCAGACAGTGAAGGTGAGGAAGCTCACACTCCAGGATGACTGCTAAGATGGCAGAATCCACAAACAGAAGTGGTCAAACCAGCTAATCACATGTCCAGCTCCAACTTATTCCACGTGATTCTAACTGCAGTTTCACTCATCAGGTTTTGAATCCACCCAGGATTACAGGTATCACCAAGAAATATAACGTTCCTCGGACTGCTGTTCTTGCCGCATCCTGAGATCCACACTCAGTGCTATACGCCGCCACATGTACACACTGGACCTCTCTCCAGAAGCACCGCCTCACCTTATCTCAAAGCTGTTCTACTCCACAGTTTCATTTCGTCTTTCGTCTTATCCGACACATTAAGAAAAAACTTTTTCTCTTTCTTTCAGGTGTCAAGGAACGCAAACTCCAGCAGCTGATGGGGACTAATGTCCCTCCAGATCTTTCTTCCCCTTCACTTCTCTCTGACCCCACCCCTTCTGATCTAATCCCTTGCCGTGTATTCATTATATCCTCTGACCTCCCCCTCTCTGACGCTGAACGTTCTGTACTCAAAGGACTCCGTTTTATCCCCTTATGCCCCCACCTCAATGAATTTCACGCTCGGAAGGACGTTGAGCTCTTCTTCCATTGTCTCTGCCTCCGGGCTCACTTCTTTGACCAGGAGTGCTCTCCCCGATCAGCAGACCCATTCACCCGCCTCCAGCATTCTTCCTCTACCTGGACCTCTCCCTCTGGCCTCTTACCTGCTCTTGATCTTTTCATTGAAAACAGTCGGGAAGACATTGGTCATCTCAATTTCTCTGCCCCCTCACTCACTCTAACCTGTCCCCCTCTGAACTTGCCACACTCCGTACTCTCAGGTCTAGCCCCGACATTGTCATCAAACCTGCAGACAAGGGCGGTGCTGTTGTTGTATGGCGTACCAACCTCTACCTTATAGAGGCTCAGTGCCAACTCAGACATTTCTTCCTACTTTCCCCTGGACCATGACCCCACCACCAAACATCAAGCGACTGTCCACAGGACTGTCACTGACCTAATCTCCTCTGGAGATCTTCCCTCTACAGCTTCCAACCTCAGTCCCGCAACTCCGGACAGCCCGCTTCTACCTCCTTCCCAAAATCCACAAACAGGACTGTCCAGGCAGACCCACTGTTTCAGCCTGATTGTGTCCCACTAAACTTATTTCTTCCTATTTTGACTATCTTTTCTCTGCTGGTCCAGTCTCTTCCCACCTACGTCCATGACTCTTCTGACACCCTACGTCATTTTGACAATTTCCAGTTTCCTGGCCCCTACCGCCTCCTCTTCACTATGGACATCCAAACTCTCTACCTCCATCCCCCACCAGGACAGTTTGAGGGCTCTCCACTTCTTCCATGAGCAGAGGCCCAACCAGTCCCCATCCACCACCACCCTCCTCCACCTGGCTGAACTTGTTCTCACATTGAACAACTTCTCCTCCAACTCCACTCACTTCCTTCAAGTAAAAGATGTTGCTATGGGTACCCACTTGGGCCCTAGTTATGCTTGTCTTTTTGTGGGATATGTTGAACATTCCTCGTTCCAGTCCTATTCAGGCCCCCTCCCCCAACTCTTTTTCTGGTACATTGATGCCGTTTCCTGCTCCCGCCCTGAACTGGAAAACTATCAACTTTGCTTCTAATTTCCACCCTTCTCTCCCTTTACATGGTCCATCTCTGCCACTTCCCTCCCATTCCTTGACTTCTCGGTCTCCATCTCTGGGGATGGGCTGTCTACTAATAGTCATTATAAGCCCACTAACTCCTACAGCTACCTCGACTACACTTCACGCCCTGCCTCATGTAAGGACTCCATTCCATTCTCCCACTTTCTCCGTCTCCGACGCATCTGCTCTGATGATGCTACCTTCCATGACAGCCCTTCTGATATGTCTTCCTTTTTCCTCAACCGAGGATTCCACCCCCACCCCCCCACACCACTGTGGTTGGCAGGGCCCTCAACCGTGTCCGGTCCATTTCCCGCACTTCTCCCCTCACCCCTTCCTCTCCCAGAACCGTGACAAGGTTCCCCTTGTCCTCACTTTCCACCCCATCAGCCTCCATATCCAACGGATCATCCTCCGCCATTTCTGCCACCAAAGGCATCTTCCCCTCCCTTCCCCTGTCAGCATTCCGAAGGGATCATTCCCTCCGCAACACCCTGGTCCACACTTCCATTACCCCAACACCTCATCCCCTTCCCATGGCACCTTCCCCTACAATGGCAGGAGGTGTAATACCTGCTCATTTACCTGCTCTCTCCTCACTATCCAAGGCTCCAAACACTCCTTTCAGGTAAAGCAGCGATTTACTTGTACTTCTTTCAATGTAGTATACTGTATTCGCTGCTCACAATGTGGTCTCCTCTACACTGGGGAGATCAAATGCAGACTGGGTGACCACTTTGCGGAACACCTCCACTCAGTCCGAAAGCATGACCCCGAGCTTCCGGTTGGGTTTTAACACACCCCCCTGCCTCATGCTCACATCTCTGTCCTGGGATTGCTGTAGTGTTCCAGTGAACATCAACGCAAGCTCGAGGAACAGCATCTCATTTACCGATTAGGCACACTACAGCCTGCTGGACTGAACATTGAGTTCAATCATTTCAAAGCATGATGGGCCCCCCCATATTACTTTTAGTTTTTTTATGTTTATTTTATTTTAGTTTGTTCAGTTTGTTTCTACTGTGCCTACCCACTGTTTTTTTTTCATATTTGTGCTTGTGGCTGTTCAGTTTTCAGTCCATTAACACCCTATCTATACAAATACTTTGTCTTTCAGCACACCATTAGCATATTGTTTGCCTTTGCTCCATGACCTTCTGGTCAGCTATTCTGTGACCTTGTTCTATCAACACCTTCTCTTTTGTTATCTCTTGCTCCACCCCGACTTTACTTGCTTAAAATCTTTTACATTTCTTATATCTGCCAGTTCTGAAGAAGGGTCACTGACCTGAAATGTTAACTCTGCTTCTCTCTCCACAGATGCTGCCAGACCTGCTGAGTATTTCCAGCGTTTCTTGTTTTTAAGTCACATGACTAACCTGCTCAGCAACCTGGGGGTTTCTTTGAATTGTGCCAGAGAAAGGCAGAAGGTTGTTTGAACTGGAACCTGAAACAAGGAAACTTCTCCCTCTCGCTTTCTCAGAAGCCACCGGACCCATGGAAGACATGTAAACCTCAAGAGAGAAAAGACTCTGACATCAAAACAAGTTCAAGTGTGAACTGGGCCCCAACGAACAGCAGGTCTAAACAGCAACCAAAGACTCAACATCAAACTCAAAGGACTGTAACTACCACATATTACCTCAAACTTTTCCCATTTATTCCTTCTACATTTTCTGAATCTATCTGCGTGTGTGTTCATCACAGATGCATGCTCGTGTGATCACGTCGCATATTTATAGTTGTTAACCGGATTAGAGTTTAAGATTAATAAACTTCCACCTTTCTTGTTTAAAAAGGTAAGAAAACCTGTCTGAATTGATTTCTTTGCCTTACAATTGGAAAGCAGTGAACAAGGATTCACTAAGGGGGAGCGAAAACGGTGTTTTTTTTTATTAAACCCTGTTACGGTTAAACCAGGCAAAGGCTGAGAGGGAACCCCTAGACCCGCCTCACCTGGTTGTAACAATCTGCCTCGTTAGAAAAATGATAAAAGAAAATCCTAATTTTTTGAGTCAATCAGAAAAAGAAACGTTCTCTTGTGCATTGACTTTGAATACTTGTTTACAGGGAATTAACAGTGGGATCAAAGGATCATTAAAAATTCAAGGTTGCACATAAAACTTTTAAAACAGTGATGAGAGAGTTAAATTTTAGCATTCTATGAAATATGTCAACCAACCATGCAGGTAAACAAGTAAAGGAGAACCATTAGATGGTGGGGTAGGGGTGCAGGAGTGATGTTGGGGAGAGTTTATTTGATCACTGTGATATTTAATTATTAACATGGTGGGAAGATGTTTTGCATGTTCTCTAATTCTAGTGAAATTGTAAAAGCAGTTAGTTTTCTTAGAAATAGCAATTTGTATTTATATAGTTCCTCAGCACATCTCAAAGTGTTTCACATAAAGCAAGTTGCTTTGAAATACAGTGAATACTGTTGTTTGGATAAATAGAACAAAAGAAAGGGCCTGCTGTTATATCCTGCCTTTCATAACCTTTGGGACGTTCCAAAGTGCTTCTTAGCAAATGGAAGTACTTTTGAAATGTAGTCACTGTTGTCATATAGGAAATGCAGCAGCCAATTTTCACACAGCAAGTTCCTACAAACAGCAATGACATAAATAACCAGATAATAATCTAGCAATTAGGCCACAAAGCACCCAATTTTTTTTTTTTTAAAGGAGCTAACTGGCCTACGAAGGTCCAAATATGAAGGGCAGGGAGCGTGCATGCATCTTGGGCTAGAAGTGTACCGCCCGCCATATTGGATAACGTAGCTGTGCTGGTGGCAGAAACACAAGTCAGAATCATTTTCCACATTTGATCATCCCAGTGTTTCACTTGCCTTATGCTCAACTCACACAGCACAACGTGGCACAAATCAACAGGAAGGATCCTTCAACAAAGCTATTTAAAAGCATTAAGCAGTGCTTACAGGTCAGTTGCTGCTTTATCATTTCAGGCTGCTAGTTAATTTCTGGAGGCTTATTGGTGTGATTTATTGCTCTGGAATGTTTACTTTGTCTAAACAGAGAAAGGCTTTGCTGGTGTTGTACTGTTTTTGGCTACCTCAGAAATAGTTTTACTGTAGTCATGGTGGTCTCATTGAGCTGTCTTCAGGCTTTGAGGAAGGAGGGAAGAGCATTGAAGACACACAGAGCAGGACCAGCTGCAAGGGGAAGGAGAAAGAGGGCACTGCGCAGGAGGCTATACCCACACAGGGTCTTCAGAGAGCATCTCCACATTAATTTTACTCGAACAGTGTAAAAGGAGCCTTCACTTCAAGGAGGCCACTACCAAGTTATATCACTTGCAGCCACAACTCAAGTCTCACACCTGGACACAGACAGTACTGCCTATGGTTGTCAAGGTCACAGTCACCCTTAACTTTTATGCCACAGATTCCTTGCAGGCTACAGCAGGTAGCATGAGCCACGTCTCCAAGTTGACAGTACACTGATGCATCAGGGAGATCACTGGGATTCTACATGAGAAAGAATACATCTCCTTCCTTAAGGACAGGGAAGTAGGACGTCAAAGCACCAGATTTAATTCTGATAGCAGGCTTCCCCAGGGTGCAAGATGCCATAGACTGCCTAGCTGCTGTCCAAATTAAAATGAATTCCACGTTGTCAATGTACAGTTTGTTTGAGATCACAGACAATGCATTATGCAGGCCCTTGTCAGCTACCCTGGCAGCAGTTATGACTCTTTCCTCCTGCCCCAGTTCTTTGTGCCAACTTTATTTTAACCAGGTTGTCAAGTTGCAAACTGGCTATTGAACACCAAAGGCTATGCCCACTGGAAATGGCTTATGACTCCTGTCAGGAACCAAGCTGCAGAACAGGCCTACATGAGAGCCATTCTGCCACGATGGAACATCGAGCAAACAATCAGCATTCCCAAGCACCACCTCAACTTCCTGGACTATTCCAGAGGAGATTTGCAGTACAACCCTGATGAGTATCAAGATTTGTTGTTGCCTCCTGCATGCTCCACTATTTCACCATCATAAAGGAGGAGACGTTGGCACCACCTGGGCAGCAATGTGTAGGAGGAGGAGAAGCAGCATGAAGAGGAGGAAAGGCAGTGACCTTTAGTGCCCCATCTGCCAGAGACCAGCTCACTAAGGAGTGCTTCACCTACATCAGTCCTGTCATTGATCAGCATCATCATTTTCCCTACAACCAACATCCAATTACCTTCCTTCAGTCCAGACGTATGAGTGTTGCCCTCACTTTACCTCTAAAGCCAAATGCCAGCAACAAACCTCAAAAGAAAATATATTAATTTTCAATTACTGCTGTCTTGCTTGCTCTTTTCTCTCCTAGTACTCCTACAAGTTGTTTCCTCAGTGGCGACAGCTTGAGAGGTGGAAAGCCACTGAGGAAACAACTTGTAGGAGTACTAGGAGAGAGAAAAGAGCAAGCAAGACAGCAGTAATTGAAAATTGATATATTTCCTTTTGAGGTTTGTTGCTGGCATTTGGAAGCTTCTGCCAACGTTGGCCCCCAGAACCAAGATAGAAGTCATCTGAGATTGCCTGGCAGCAATATGAGCTATCATAGAAGCTATCACCAGTGGTTCCATCATGGTGGGTGCCATTGTGCCACTGTGTTACTGGAGCGACCGTGTTGGGCATAATGTTCTCCATAATCTAAACAAAGCCTGGACACATGTTGGAGCTGAACTTCTCTATGCTCCACAACATTGTGCGCAAGCTCTCTGGCAGGATGACCAATGCACCAAGCATTTTCTAGTAGATGCCCCAGAGCCTTCTTCAGTAGGCTAGGCTCTCTAAGTCAGTAGCTGGCACCTGTGGCATACTATACCCCTGCTCTAGCTCCTTCCCATTTGTGCCCAGTCACCACATGTAGACACCCCCTCTAACCAAGTCTCTAAAGTCCATATGGTGCCAATACCTGAGCTGGTACATCTTCCTGAAGGCTGGCTTTCTCTTCCTTGAATGGTTCAGGGCTTTCACATACCACAGCACCTGAAATCCAAGAGGCAAGATTTAGTTTGTGGTGTGAAGAGTGAGCAGAAAGAGAGTAGTGGGAGGCAAAAGCATCTGCAGCTTGTCATGCAGAGTGTGTGGATGAGGGAGAAGTCAGGAGGGACACAGGAGCAAGTATGAAGAAACATTAAGCAGCATCCCTTCCAGTATTGCCTAACACCAAGCCACGACTTTATCCATTCCTATAACAAGCATACCATCACCAGGTGAACAGAAGAAATAAGAGCAGAAGTAGACCATATGGCCGATCGAGCCTGCTCCATCATTCAAAACAATCATGGCTGATCTTGGGCTTCAATTCCACTTTCCTGCCCACTCCCCTATCCCGTGATTCCCTGCAAGACCAAAAATCTATCTATCCCAGTCTCAAATGTATTCAATGATGGAGCATCCACAACCCTCTGGGGTAGAGAATTCCAAAGATTCACAACCCTTTGAGTGAAGTAATTTCTCCTCATCTCAGTCCTGAATGATTGACCCCTTATCCTGAGACTGTGTACCCGTGTTCTAGAGTCCCCGACCAGTGGGAACAGTCTCTCAGCTTCTACCCTATCAAGCCCTTTCAGAATCTTCTATGTCTCAATTAGATCGCCTGTCATTCTTTTAAACTCCAGAGAATATAGGCCCAATTTACTCAGCCTGTCATAGAACAACCCCTTCATCCCAGGGACCAATTTAGTAAATCTTCACTGCACCGCCTCCAGTGCAACTATATCCTTTCTTAAAAGTGGAGACCAAAACTGCACACAATATTCCAGGTGCAGTCTCACCAAAGCCCCGTACAATTTTAGTAAGACTTCTTTATTCTTGTACTCCAATCCCCTTGCAATAAATGCCAACATGCCATTTGCCTTCCTAATAGCCTGCTGCACCTGCATGTTAACTTTGTGCATTCCTTGTACAAGTATCCCCAAGTCTCTCTGAACATCAGCACTTACTGGTTTCACACCTTTTAAAAAATATTCTGCTTTTCTATTTTTATGACCAAACTGAACAACTTCACACTTCCCCACATTATACTCCATTTGCCATCTTGTTGCCCACTCACTTAACCTGTCCATATCTCTTTGCAGCCTCTCTACATCCTTCCCACAGCTTACCTTTCCACCGAGCTTTGTATCATCTGCAAACAGATACATTACTCTCTGTCTCATCATCCAAGTCATTAATATAGAATGTAAATAGCAGAGGTCCCAGCATTGGTCTTTGTGGCACCCCACTGTTTACCACCTGCCAACTTGAAAATGCCCCATTTATGCTCACTCTGCTTCCTGTCTGTTAACCAATCCTCTATCCACACTAATATTATTCCCCAACACCATGAGCCCTCATCTTGCCTATTAATCTTTTATGTGGCACCTTAATCGACTGCCTTTTGGAAATCCAGATATACTACATCTACTGGTTCCCCTTTATCTACCCTACTATTTACATCCTCAAAAACTCTAGTTTGTCAAACAGGATCTCCCTTTAGTAAAACCATGCTGACTTGTTCTGATCATACTATGCTTTTCCAAGTGCAATATTAAGACTTCTTTAATAATAGTTTCCAGCATCTTCCCAACGACTGATGTCAGGCTAACTGGCCTGTAGTTCCCCATGTTAAGTTTGAAAGTGACACATTTCAATCACAAACAAGAATCTTAAACTAAAACAAAGCCAATTATGAAGGTATGAGGGGAGAACTGGCTAAGGTTAATTGGGTAAATAGATGGAAGGTATGGCAGTAAATGAACATTTCTCTACCTCCTTTCTTGAAAAGTGGCTTAACATTTGCCAACTTCCAATCTGACGGGAATTCTGAATCTAAGGAATTCTGGAAAATCATAGCCAGCGCATCCACTATCTCTGCAGCTATATCTTTTAGAACCCTAGGATGTAGGCCATCTGGCCCCAGGGTCTTGTCAGATTTTAGTCCCTCAAGTTTCTCCAATACTTTTTCTTGACATATCAATATCCGTAATTTCCTCACTTTTTAGCCGTTAGGTTACTGCCTATTTCTGGTTTAGAACTTGTGTCTTCTACTGTGAAGACAGACACAAAATATTTGTTTAATGCCTCTGCCATTTCCTCATTCCCCATGATGATTTCTCCTGTCTCTGCCGCTAAGGAATCAACATCTACTTTCGCTACTCTCTTCCCTTTTAAATACTTATAAAAGCTCTTACAATTTGTTTTTATATTGCTGGCTAGTTTATTCTCATCTTCTATTTTTTCGCTTTTGATCAACTTTTTGGTGGCCCTTTGCTGGTTTCTAAAACACTCCCAATCCTCAGACTTGCTACTATTTTTTGTAACATTGTAAGCCTCTTCTTTTAGTCTAATACTCTCCTTAACTTCCTGAGTGAGCCCACGGATGGGTCTTTCTGGACAAGTTTTTGTTTCTGAACAAATGTACTTTTGTTGAACCCTTTGAATTGTTTCTTTAAATGTTTCCCACTGTTCATTTACTGCCATACCTTCCATCTATTTACCCAATTAACCTTAGCCAGTTCTCCCCTCATACCTTCATAATTGGCTTTGTTTTAGTTTAAGATTCTTGTTTGTGATTGAAATGTGTCACTTTCAAACTTAACATGAAATTCAATGGTATTATGATCACTATTTCCCAGTGAATCTTTTACTATGACATTACTTATTTATCCTGCTTCATTGCACAAGACGAGATCTAAGATAACTTTATCCCTAGTCGGTTCTACAACATATTGCTCCAAGAAACTGTCACGATAGCATTCCACAAATTCATCTTCTAGACCACTGTTGCCAATTTGATTGTCCCAGTCTATATGCAGACTAAAGTCCCCACAATTAATACATTACCTTTTTTACATGCTCCAATAATTTCCCATTTAATGTTCTGTCCAATAATATAACTACTGTTAGGGGGCCTGTAAACTACTTTCACCAGTGTTTTCTGACTCCTGCTATTCCAAATTTCCACCCAAACTGATTCTACTTCATGAACCTCTGAGGCCAGATCCCTTCTTAGTAATGTCCTTATTCTATCCTTTACTTTGCCATTCTGTCTGTCTGTCCAAAATATTATGTACCCTGGAATATTTATTTCCCAACCTTGATCTCCTTGTATCCATGTCTCGGGAATGGCAATTAGATCTAGATCATTTACCTATTCATGCCACTAGTTCATCTATCTTGTTACAGATGCTTTGAGCATTCAGATAAAGGAACTTCAATTTCATTTTTTTAACCTCTATTCCCTGCAATGACCTTATTTGCCAATGTACAATCTTTGTGAAACTCTGTCCCTTCCTGTCCCATTCTGTTCTGGGTGTGAGAGGGAAAGAGGATGTGCAGACAGGCTTTTCCTCCTCAGGTGCAAGCCTGCTGTCTCAAGTTCCATGCCACCTTCTCCTGCAAGAAAGGAGTATGTTAATGAGAGTCTGGAAGAATTCAGAGAGTGTGGCTGCCAAGTTGAAAAGCCGATTGTCAATGTGTGAGATGTAACTTGTGAGTTAAGTGAGCGTTGGAATAGTGGTGACTGTGAAGAGAAAGAGGTGTGGTGAAGTGATTGTAGCGATGTGGAGTTTTGCCAGTGTTGTAATTAATGAGCCTGAAAGTGGTGCAGCTGTTACAGAGAGCAGTATTCTTACTTCAACTCCAGTTACATTACAAAGTTTCTGCTGCTTTGCAGCCATGTAATTGGTGCAATGATTCAGTTATTGGCATGCTCTGAAATGTTTTCCTCCTGTCTCTTGAGGCAGTGAGGAAGGGGGAGGGGAGGGGAGGGGGAGGGACGAGAATGTCCATCTTCCTGTTCACTGCCTGCACCAGTCACCAAGGCAGCATCAGACAACCTCAGTGCCCTCTCACTACTTCCTTCAGCCATTTCTTCAATCAGAAGTGCTTCCCTAGTGTCTGGAGCCAGAATCCACATACCCTTTAAGAGGTGTAAACTGTCTTTCAGTGCCAATATCTGGACCCCAGCCCCCCAATCATCTTTCACATGTGTGCAGCCAATGAGTGGCACTGTGTGGTTGCACACCTACATTATATTGAGCAGGCAGCACAAATGTTTCATGCTGCCAGAGTCACTTGCAACAGGTGCACATTGTACATGCCTCGCCCCTTGCATGGCCCATTTTGGGCGCCATTGGATATCTAGGCCAAACTACTTTTGGTGATATGGATTGAAAGATAAATACTGGCCAGGCCCCAGGAGGCCTTTGCTGCTTTTGTTCAAATAGTGCTGCAGATCTCTTATATCCATGTAGGGAATGGTAGCATAGTGGCTATACTACTGGACTAGTAATCCAGGAGCATTGACTAATAATCTGGAGATATGAGCTCAAATTTCATGATGGTAGCTGGGGAATTTAAATTCAGTTAATAAATAAATCTGGAATAAAAAGCTAGTGTCAGTAATGCTGACCATGTAACTACTGGATTGTCATAAAAGCCCATCTGGAACAGTAATGTCTTTTAGGAAAGCAAATCTGCCAACCTTACCTGGCCAGGCCTCTATATGACTCCAGACCACAGCAATGTGGTTAACTCTCAACTACCTTCTGAAATGACCTAGCAAGGCACTCAGTTAAGAGCAATTAGGGATGGGCAATAAATGCTGAACTTGCCAGCAACACCCATCTCCCATGAATGAATGGAAAATACCTAAAGTGAGAGCTGATCTGCCTTCTTAATATCTCATTTGAAAGATGACACTTCTGAGAGTGCAACACTCCCTCAGTACTGCACCAAGATGTCAGCCTGTGCTCTAGTCTTTGGAGTAGGCCTTCCAGTCCATGAATTTCTGACCACTGAACCAAGGAAATAGAGCAGTAACCTTGTGGTATTGCACTGGAGTGTGAATTTAGAGTAAGTGTAGCAAAAATATCCCTACTGTGTTTCAATGTTATTAACACATTACCATGCAAAATCTGCCATTGTGAACAGGATTAATAAGAAATAATTATTTGTGATCACTGTAATCTGCAGAAAGGATTCATTTTAACCTATGTAGAACAAATTGTGATAAATGAGAAAACTTGCCTAACTGATGATTGCTTTTAAGGTATTTTACAATTTAACAGTCTGGCAGTTATTTACACATACTTTGGGGGAATTTTATCCTGGCGGCAGGGATCTCGACATTTGGAGAAACCGACACCGAGATCCCCGTGTCACCTCTTCTCCGGAAGGCCGACCAAATTTAGTGCCAATCAGGCACTTAAGTGGAAAACAGCAAGCCTTCCATAAAATCAAGGACCATGTCGCCCGAGCTGCTGGCCAGAGGCTGGCAGCTGCATTACCACTGCAGAGCTGGTGGCTGCTGCAGATGCACCTACTGGAGGCTGAGGAGCATTGCTGGAACCAGGCCTCAGGAAGGTCAGAGCGGGAGGGGTCTTGCGGGATGAGGGTCATGGGGGAGGGGTGTCGGCAGCAATAGCAGGGTAGCAGCCCTCAGCAGGCCTCCCCTCCCCCACCTTCCTGATAGCAGAACCCTCGTTCAGGCATCAAGTGCCTTTTAACTAGAGACACCCTCCACCCCGGAGCCTGGAAGCAGTCCATATGGTTTCTCGTGCCGTGCTTCCCGTGCAGCGATAGGGCCACATGGCTAATTGCAGCTATGGTGGGAAGAAGCCCTTCATTGGGGGTTAATTGCCTAGTTAAGGGCCTCAATTGACGGCAGAGTGGGAAGGCCATTCACAGGCCTTTCTGCCCCAGACAACATATTGGCAGAGATAGGATGGCGGTGTGAACCACTCCCCCTCCCCACCCCCACCTACCCAATTTTATGCTCTCCCTGCCTCCAAACTCACTGTGGGGGGGGGGGGGGGGGAAGAGTATAAAATCCACCCCCCCCCCCCACCCCATCTCTCATTAGGCCATTTCTGTTTAATCCTAGAAATAACTTCAAAGTTTAGTTTTATGCTCTTTATTTAGAATTGTAATCTTTTACGTGATGAGTATAACGTGCTTTGGGTGCAGGGGGCGGGGAGGGGGTTAACAAGTGACTTTTTTGTACAACCGTCGAGCGGGCGGCCACATTACAGCATGGCAACCCGACCCGAACCAGACAGGACCCGACGACATGCGTCGGGTTCGGGTCAGGTTGGGTCGCTCTTCCGGGTCCGGCATTCGGGCTCGGGTCTGGTTGGGCATGCTCTATCACCACCTCCGGTACGTGGCTCCAATCTTAATGTACTTTTTTAAAAACCTTTCAAGTCCAGTTACAGTTTTTGTTGCTTATCTACACAGGCTTAAAAAGTAAAAAACGGAAGTTAGGTTAACCGAACATTCCGGTGGTTGGGTCAGGTTGGGTTGGGCGCAGGAAAAATTGAAAGGACTCGGGCCAGGTCAGATGTGGTTCTGACTGGTTTGGGTCTGGTTTCATTTGCAAAACCGAGCTGGCCTTTCGGCCACATTACAATATTACACATTACAAATGTCTTACATAGGGGGCCAGTGAGACAATTTCAGAAAGATAAAGGGGTTATAAGATTTATCTTACTATTAATCAAACCAACAACTAATCTGCATTTTTGTGAAGATTTAAATGAGAAGATTAATTTATTGACTTACTTTCTCATCACTATGTTGGACATTGATTTAATGAGATACCTGGCATTTTTTTGTTTGCACAAGTAGTCAATGTTTGCCCGCACACTTGTTGTAGCAATGTGCAGTATTCCAGATAGATGTCCATCTGTCAGACTGATCTTGGTCACTCTCTCCCTGTTTCTCCCACCCCCACTCTGTCTCTCTCTGCCCCCCCCCCAACCCTCTGTTCCCCCCTCTGTTGGGAAACTGCTGTTCCTGAAGTCAGCACCTGTCAGCTGTGAAACTGTCTTGCTTTTTTTTTTTAAAAAGCCAGTCTGGAAGAAGACAATGGGAAATTTCCCATCTCTGAAATACATCGCGGGCTGGAAGGAAACCTTTGACGGGCCAGATCCTGGCCCGGGGGCCGTATGTCGGACAACCCTACTTTAGACTGATAGTTCTCAACTACTGGGGATTTGTTCGCCTCATAACTGAGTCTGATGCGGACTAATTGATAGAGATCAATTGCTATGACAACATGCCAGAAGGGCAGAAGGCAAACTAGATGGACTTTGGCCTTCTAGCAATGCCAACGTTTCTATTCTTTTTATAAAGGGTTGGTTTGCAATTTCTTCTGCCTGATGTGAAGTTTTTCTACAGGGAGTGCATTTGAGGAATTACTTTACACAGACAGTTTTTGGAGCATGGAATGTTTGCCAAAGGCAATGTCGACATAGAAATATAGAAAATAGGAGCACGAGTAGGCCATTCAGCCCTTCGAGCCTGCTCTGCCATTCATTATGATCATGGCTGATCATCCAACTCAGTAACCTGTTCCCGCTTTCACCCCATATCCTTTGATCCCTTCGACCCAAGAGCTATATCGAAATCCTTCTTGAAAACATACAATGTTTTGACCTCAACTGCTTTCTATGGTAGCGAATTCCACAGGTTCACCACTCTCTGGGTGAAGACATTTCTCCTCATCTCAGTCCTGAAAAGTTTACCCCATATCCTTAATCTATGACCCCTGGTTTTGGACTCTCCCACCATTGGGAACATCCTTCCTGCATCTACCCGGTCAAGTCCTGTTAGAATTTTATAGGTTTCTATGAGATCCCCCCTCAATCTTCTGAGCTCCAGCGAATATAATCCTAACCGACTCAATTTCTCCTCATACGTCAGTCCCACCATCCCAGGAATCAGTCTGATAAACCTACACTGCACTCCCTCTATAGCAAGAGCATCCTTCCTCAGATAAGGAGACCAAAACTGCATACAATATTCCAGGTGTGGCCTCACCAAGGCCCTGTATAATTGCAACAAGACATCCCTGCTCCTGTACTCGAATCCTTTCACTATGAAAGCCAACACACCATTTGCCTTTTTTACCGCCTGTTGCACCTGCATGCTTACCTTCAGCAACTGGTATACGAGAACACCCAGGTCTTGTTGCTTATTCCCCTCTCAGTTTATAGCCAGATAATAATCTGCCTTCCTGTTTTTGCTACCAAAGTGGATAACCTCACATTTATCCACATTATACTGCATCTGCCATGCATTAGCCCACTCACTCAACCTGTCCAAATCACCCTGAAGCCTCTCTGTATCCTCCTCATAACTCACCCTCTCACCCAGTTTTGTGACATCTGCCAATTTGGAGATATTACATTTAGTTCCCTCATCTAAATCATGAACATATATTGTGAATAGCTGGGGTCCTAGCACCGATCCCTTCAGTACCCTACTAGTTACTGCCTGCCATTCGGAAAAAGGCCCATTTATCCTACTGTTTCCTGTCCGCCAACCAATTTTCTATCCATCGCAATACACTACCCCCAATCCCATGTGCTTTAATTTTCCACGCTAATCTCTTATGTGAGACTTTGTCGAAAGCCTTCTGAAAGTCCAAATAAACCACATCCACTGGCTCTCCCTCATCAACTCTACTAGTTACAGGCTCAAAGAATTCTAGTAGATTTGTCAAGCATGATTTCCCTTTCGTAAATCCATGCTGACTCTGTCCTATTCTACCACCGTTCGCCAAGTGCTCTGCTATAAAATCTTTGATAACGGACTCTAGAGTTTTCCCCACTACCGACATCAGGCTGACTGATCTATAATTCCCCATTTTCTCTCTACCTCCCTTTTTAAATAGTGGGGTTACATTAGCTACCCTCCAATCTGTAGGAACTGTTCGAGTCTATAGAATCTTGGAAATTGACCACCAATGCATCCACTATCTCTAGGGCCACTTCCTTAAGTACTCTGGGATGCATACCATCAGGCCCTGGGGATTTATCGGCCTTCAATCCCATCAATTTCCCCAACACTATTTCTCTACTAATATTGATTTCTTTCAATTCCTCTCTCTCTCACTAAGCCCCGTGTTCCGCAACATTTCTAGTATATTTGTGTCCTCCTTTGTGAAGACAGAAATAAAGTATGCATTTAGTTGGTCAGCCATTTCTTTATTCCCCATAATAAATTCCCCTGTTTCTGACTGTAAGGGACCTACATTTGTCTTCACCAATCCTTTTCGCTTCACATACCTATCGAAACTTTTACAGTCAGTTTTTATGTTCCCCGCAAGCTTGCTCTTGTACTCTATTTTCCCCCTCTTAATCAATCCCTTGGTCCTCCTTTGCTGAATTCTTAACTGCTCCCAATCTTCAGGTCTGTTGTTTTTCCTGGCAAATGTATATGCCTCTTCCTTGGATCTAATGCTATCTTTAATTTCCATTGTAAGCCATGGTTTGGCTACCTTTCCCGTTTTACTTTAGCGCCAGACAGGGATAAACAATTGTTGCAGTTCATCCATGCACTCTTTGAATGTTTGCTATTGCCTATCCAACCTTTAAGTAACCTTTCCCAATCCGTCATGGCCAACTCGCGCCTCATACCTTCGTAGTTTCCTTTACTAAGTTTCAGGATTAAAGCAAATGCCATACTTTTTTTTTTTAAGATGAATGGATAAATATCTAAAGCAGAGGAATATACAGAGCTATGGTGGGGGGTGAGAAAGAGAGAGTGGGGAAATGGCATTAGTCGAGAAGACAGCCAGCACAGAGATAGTGGGCTTAACAATTTCATTCTCTCCTGTGAACATCTGCAGTTCTCTGGTTCTAAATTACCCATGCAATCTTCAGAAGGATTTTATTCCTAATTGTGGTATACTTTTTTTTCCGCAAATTTAAGTCATATAGTTTTAGTTGAAACTAAAAAAGGTCAAAAAATTTTATTCTAGTTTTTTGGTCAGGAACTTTACAAAATGAGAGTTCAAGAATTTCCTCATTGTTTCATCTCAAATAACTCAAGTCATAATCTTCCAATCCCCCTTAGATGGAGCCATAGGACTGGAGAATTGCAAATGTTACACTTTTGTTTAAAAATGGTGTAGAGATAAACCCAGCAACTGCAGGGCAGTGCGTTTAGCCTCGGTAGTGGGAAAACTTTTAACAATGATAGTCTGGGACAAAAATAAGAGTCACTTGAAAAAGTGTAGATAAATTAAGGAAAGCCAGCACAGAACTGTTAAAAGAAATTTGTGTTTAACAAACTCGGTTGTGTTTTTTTTGATGAAATAACAGAGGGTTGATGAGGGCAATCCGATTGATGTGGTGTACATGGACTTTCAAAAAGGCGCTTGATAAAGTGCCACATAATAGATTTGCCAGCAAAGTTGAAGCCCATGGAATAAAAGGGAAAGTGGCAACATGGATACAAAGTTGACTGAGTGACAAGAAATAGTAGTGGTGAACAGTTGTTTTTCAGACTGGAGGAAGGTATACAGTGGTATTCCCCAGGGTCAGTACAAGGACCAAAGCATTTCTTGATATATATTAATAGCCTAGACTTGGGTATACAGGGCACAATGTCAAAATTTGCAGATGACACAAAGCTTGGAAGTATTGTAAGCTGTGACTGGACTTCAAGGGGACATTGACAGGCTGGTGGAGTGGACAGACATGTAGCAGATGAGATTTTATGCAGAGAAGTATAAGTTGAATCATTTTGGCAGGAAAAACGAGAAGAGGCAATATAAAATAAAGGTACAATTATAACAGGGCTGCAAGAACAGAGAGATCTAGAGGTTTATATGCACAAATCATTGAAGATGGCAGGGTAAAGGGCAGATTGAGAAAGCATTAATAAGGCATACAGGATCCTGGACTTTATAAATAAAAGCAGAGAGTACAAAAGTAAAGAAGTTATCGTGAACCCTTTTAAAACACTGGTGCAGCCTCACCTGGCATTATTGGCCAGGATTTTATGCGACCCCCTGAGACGGGGTCAGAGGCGGGGGAGGGGCATAGTGTATTGCGACAGCTGGCAGGGTGGGCAGCACTGGTGGAGTGGGGGGGGGGGCCGCAGAAGGCCCATCGCCAAGCGATCTTCCCTGGGGCAGGTTAGGCCGATGATGGCCTTGCCTTCCAGAGACCAATTGAGGCGCTTAAGTGGCCTACTGATGGTCAATTAAGGGACTCTTCCCCACCCCCCCCCCCCAGTGCTGGGATCTTACCAGCGGCAGGGGGTGCCTCCGCCATGCCAGGAGGGTGTCTTGTGACATAAGGCGTCCTCCCTGCAGGCTTGGGTCAGGAGTGGGGGTCCCTCCTCCGTGGGCAATATGTGGCCCACGGAAGACCCCCACCAGGAACCAGTTTACCCTGCGGGAACCCCTCCCCTTGGACTGCACAACAACCCCCCTTACTCCACCTCACTAGGGCCTTCCGGACTGACCCTGGCTATCACACCTCACTTACCTTGGGTCCAGGCTTCCAATACTGCTAAGCCGCTGGCCCTCTAAATTGGTCAGCAGCTCTTGGGGGGTGGGATCCCCATCTTTAAAGAGACGGGGATCCCAGCTCCTGAAAATTAAATTTAAAAAGACCACAGGATCACTCCCGGGGGGGGCGGTCACGAAAAGGCTGAGGCGGGCTTTCCCCCGCCTTTTTGGCCCGGTGCCCCGCCTCCAACACAAAATCCAGCCCATTGGTGCCCAGAATTGAACACAAAAGGATGTAAAGGCATTAGAGAGGGTGCAGAAAAGATTTACAGGAATGCTTCCAGGGATGAGGGACTTCAGTTATGTAGATAGACTGAAGAAGCTGGGCTTAGTCTCCTTAGAGAAGAGAAGGTTAAGAGAAGATTTGATAAAAGTATTCAAAACCATGATGGGTCTGGACAGGGTAGGGAAAAACTGTTTCCACTTGCGAAGGAATCGAGAACCAAAAGGTCACTAATTTAAAAAGGTGATTGGCAAAAGAACCAATGTTGACAAAATAATTTTATGCAGCAAGTGGTTAGGATCTGGAAAGCACTGCCTGAGTGTATGGTGGAGGTAGATTGAATTGGAGCTTTCAAAAGGGAATTGCATAGCAACTGAAGAGAAAACAATTTGCAGAGCTATGGGGAAAGGGCAGGGGAGTGGAACTAGGAGTTGCTCTTGCCAAAAGCTGGCAAGAACATGCTAGGTCGGATGGCCTCCTTCTGTGCTGTAACCATTCTATGATTCTAAATCAGCTATGTGCACTTTAAAAACAGCCAGTCCTGGGAAACCAAAAGAATAGCAGTCTAGGGTTATTTTATTATTTAGAGATATAGCACTGAAACAGGCCCTTCGGCCCACCAAGTCTGTGCCGACCAACAACCACCCATTTATACTAACCCTGCAGTAATCCCATATTTCCTACCACCTACCTACACTAGGGGCAATTTACAATGGCCAATTTACCTATCAACCTGCAAGTCTTTGGCTATGGGAGGAAACCGGAGCACCCAGCGAAAACCCACGCGGTCACAGGGAGAAATTGCAAGCTCCGCACAGGCATTACCCAGAATTGAACCCGGGTCCCTGGAGCTATGAGGCTGCAGTGCTAACCACTGCGCCACTTTGCCGCAACAGGAGCAACTGAGAAAGGAGATCTGTACCAGGGAGCTTGGGGGCAGGGAAAAGTAAGCAACAGACCCCAAGAGGAAGGGAGAATCGAAGTAGGAAGCAGAATGGCCCCAGCTGATGAGGAAGGATAGCTCAGTGGGGGTGGGTGGACAGTAAAATAGAGGCAGAAGGCACAGGGCAGATGGGAAAGAGACAGAGTCCCAAGACCCATGAAGGCAGAGACTGAGTTAACAGCAAGGAACATCGAACCATTCAAGAATTTTTTTAAAAATCCTACCTTAAAAATGAGCAGCAGGTTCAAATAAAGTGTCTGAAAAAGAGCAGCAGTGCCACCTAGTGAACAAAAGAATGAAATTAAGTTTGATGGTAAACATAGAAACCTTATAGTCTAAAATTAACTCAAAGCATGGCAGAAATAATGGGAGGTCATTTTCCTTTAGCACAGGAATTGTGCTAAATGTAATTATTTTTTTTAGAAACATAGATTGAGGATAAATTGGATAGCCCCTGAAAATGGACGTCGGGATCACAATGTGCAATTACCTTGCACTCATTGTAATGCTCTTTGCACTGCCCAATCATTATAATGCTAATTGTGCTGTTCATTAGCTGCACGTACCAGGCGGGAGTTCAGTATCATTACTTCCCTACTCAGGGAAACAGCATTTGTACTCCCACCATTGCTGTTGCCCATTAGCAAGCCAATCTAGACTGCTGCTACCCATGCTGAGATGGTGCAATCTGAAGCAGGACTTCTAGTGGATAGCACTGTGTAGGAACACTAGGTCAGACAAAGGCACACAGAAGACAGGCTCTAAGGGGAATGCACAAGGATGATGAGTTTAAGTTTGCTTGCAATATGGCTTGATGTAATTTATAAATTTGGTTTGGAATATTTATTTTGCAGTGGCCTTTTTTTTTTTAAATGTGGCCAAGAAAACAATGCAATGGTTGGTGACAGAGGGAAGTTAAGATATAGGACTGTTGGTGAATGGAAAATTGGGGTTAAGGTTCCTAGTATCATCCTTGAATTAGTTCTTCACATACAATCCAGTCCCTGTCTGCCTATCTAGGTTCTTCCTCCTCCTTCTCCTGGAGTTCCTGCTCCTCAGCTTGTCAACTGATAGGTGGTGGCAAGGGCTGCTCTCAGTAAGGCAGGATTGTGCAGCAGGAGGCATATCACTACAAATCTGGAGACCTGCTGAGCAGTGTACTGCTGCACTCCTCCAGCGTGACCAAGGCAGCAGAATCTTTGCTTCAGCATACCAAAGGTCTGTTGTATCACATTTCTTGTGGCAGCATGGCTGTCACTGTATGCATGGGTTGCAAACTGGAGTCAGCCATGCTGCCGATGGACAGCCCATGCTGCCCAATGGCCACCATTTGGTTTGCCACGGTGGCGGAAATACAACTGGTGCAGCGGACTTCCGCAGAATGAAGTCATCATGACAGCTGCCAAGATATCAGGAATTAATCTGCACGATGCACTGCCTATGGTCACACACCAGCTCCATGTTGAGGGAGTGGAATCCCTTTCAATTCTGGTACATGGCAGAGTTGACATACGGCACATGCAAAGCAACATGCATAAAGTCAATGGCACCTTGCACCATGGGAAAGCCTGCAATCCTTGCAAACCCTCATGCTCACTCCACCTGCTCCTCTCTGAAAAGGAGGAATGAAATGAACTCATATCTCTTTGAATAGAGCCCCAGTGACCTCCCTTGTGCAAGTGACTTGCAAACTGCAAGATTTGTTAATATCTCCAGCACCAGCCTGGAAGGAGCCAGACGCATAAAAGGTCATAGCCATGGTCACATTCACAGCCCTGAACAATGCAATTCTTGCCCTGCTCTGATGCTGGAGTTGTGGCTGTAGCAGTTAGCGGATTTCAGTGAATACTTCCTTAGTGAAGGGCTGATGTCTCAAACATTGGTTCTTGCTGAGGCTCAGGTGGGTAAATTGCATGTGCCGTATGTCAACTCTGGACAGATAGGGCCTCCTACTGAGATTCCAATGCCCCTTCTAACAGCTTGTCCTGCTCCAGGTGGCCTCTGGTCATTCTCCCAGCCATGCTCAATTCCAAGAGGAAGGCTCATTAATGCACCCATGTGTGGGAGCAACTCATTTGTGCAGATGCCTTGAAGTCAGCAAACAGTATTTCAGCAAATGCTATGCCACTCTGTAGATTTTTGAAACTTAAAAGAACTATGGAAAGCACCAAAAATATTGTTGTAATAGCCAGAAGAAAATCAACCAGAACTAATCTGTAAATAGTTGATGATCTCTAAATAGTGCTGGTCGGGGAGCGGGGGATCCTTCATGCTGCTAAATGCGTGTTCAGTAGCACAAGGTGAAAAGAGACAGCACTGGTTGGTATGTTGAGCTCCAGATTGGCAGTGCTGGCCTTAAATCAATGTTGCATGCAGATTGACACATGATCTGCCTGCTCTGTATACTACCAAGATGGTGTCTGGTGCACTTTGTGTCAGAAGTGTGCGTGGTACCATGGATGTCATTTTGGAACCTTATGGGGGACATGTAGTGCCCCAAAAACAGATACTACCGAACAACATTTTTTGCCCACTTTCCACGTTTGCCAATAACAATGATTGTCAGTCATAATTTTTTTTTAAAATTCATTCATGGGATGTGGGCATCGCTGGCCAGGCCAGCATTTATTGCCCATCCCTAATTGCCCTTGAAAACGTGGTGGTGAGCTGCCTTCTTGAACCACTGCAGTCCATTTGGGGTAGGTACACCCACAGTGCTGTTAGGAAGGGAGTTCCAAGATTTTGACCCAGCGACAGCGAAGGAACAGCGATATAGTTCCAAGTCAGGATGATGTGTGACTTGGAGGGGAACTTGCAGGTGGTGGTGTTCCCATGCATTTGCTGCTCTTGTCCTTCTAGTTGGTAGAGGTCATGGGTTTGGAAGGAGCTGTCTAAGGAGCCTTGGTGCGTTGCTGCAGTGCATCTTGTAGATGGGTACACACTGCTGCAACCGTGCATCGGTGGTGGAGGGAGTGAATGCTTGTAGATGGGGAGCCAATCAAGCGGGCTGCTTGGTCCTGGACGGTGTCGAGCTTCTTGAGCTGCACCCATCCAGGCAAGTGGAGAGTATTCCATCACACTCCTGACTTGTGCCTAGTAGATGGTGGACAGGCTTTGGGGAGTCAGGAGGTGAGTTACTCGCCTCAGGATTCCTAGCCTCTGACCTGCTCTTGTAGCCATTGTATTTATATGGCTACTCCAGTTCAGTTTCTGGTCAATGGTAGCCCCTAGGATGTTGATAGTCGGGGATTCAGCGATGGTAATGCTGCTGAATGTCAAGGGGAGATGGTTAGATTCTGTCTTGTTGGATATGGTCATTGCCTGGCACTTGTGTGGCACAAATGTTACTTGCCACTTATCAGCCCAAGCCTGGATATTGTCCAGGTCTTGCTGCATTTCTACACGGACTGCTTCAGTATCTGAGGAGTCGCGAATGGTGCTGGACATGGTGCAATCAGCGAATATCCCCACTTCTGACCTAATGATTGAAGGAAGGTCATTGATGAAGCAGCTGAAGATGGTTGGGCCTAGGACACTACCCTGAGGAACTCCTGCAGTGATGTCCTGGAGCTCAGATGCTTGACCAACAACCACAATCATCTTCCTTTGCACTAGGTAGGACTCCAGCCAGTGGAGGGTTTTCCCCCTGATTCCCATTGACCTCAGTTTTGCTAGGGCTCCTTGATGCCATACTCAGTCAAATGCTGCCTTGATGTCAAGGGCAGTCACTCTCACCTCACTCTTGAGTTCAGCTCTTTTGTCCATGTTTGAACCAAGGCTGTAATGAGGTCAGGAGCTGAGTGGCCCTGGCAGAACCCAAACTGAGTAGGTCATTGCTAAGCAAGTGCCACTTGATGGCACTGTTGATGACACCTTCCATTGCTTTACTGATGATTGAGAGTAGACTGATTGGCCAGGTTTGACTTGTCCTGCTTTTTGTGTACAGGACATACCTGGGCAATATGATTTATTATCAGTGAAGTAGTTAAAACCAGCGTTTGTTTCATTAATTAGCTTTATAAGTCAGTCCTTAGTTTGGATTGACCTAAAATTTTCATAATACAAAACCGAATTTTGTACCTTTTTGTGTAAATAATCATTTTAGATTTGTGCACTATTTATTCCATTTGCCAGGCTGGAAATCCAATAGCGAGTGATGTAGAACATTTTCCATTAATAATATAGCCCTGTGGTGTACAGAATGCAAAGTTGGCATTCATGCAAGTCCAGGACATTTTTCTTAAATTATTAAGCCACTGAAATTTGAAATTACCCAAATTCGGTAGCAATTTTTCCAGATCAGATCAATTTGGACGAATTTAGAAATCTGTTCCAGTCTGGTGCTTGATGTACACCAACTATACTAATAGATGACAATGCAGGAAGTTAGGTCATCTCAAACTTGGCAGTCTACTTATAAAATTGCCAACGGATGCATCTTGTTAATAACAAGAAAATAGTTTATATATTTTTTTATATAAGTGAATTTCAGTAATTTAAGATGGAGTTACTGAGGTGGTGAATTGACATTTTGATTAAAAATGCTTATATTTTGTGATACTTATTTTCATCAATCAGGTGCACTAATGTCCTTTCGCAAAGGAAATCTACCATTCGAACCCATCTGGCCTATGTGACTCCAGACCCACAGAAATATGGTTGACCCTTAACTGCCTGTTTGTTGACCTAGCAAGCCATTCAGTTGTATCAAACCACTATAAAAACGTCTAAGAGTAAAACTGGACAGACACATGGCATCAATCTAGGACCTACACAGACTGCAGCAGCTCACCACCATCTTCAAGGGCAATTAGGGGGGGGACAACGACAAATTTATATAGCACCTTTAACATAATAAAACATTTCAAGGTGCTTCACAGAAGCATTATAAAACAAATGCTGACACAAAGCCACAAAAGGAAATATTAGGTTAGATGACCAAAAGTTTGGTCAGAGATAGGTTTTAAGGAGCATCTTAAAAGGTGGAAAGCAAGGTGGAGAGGTGTAGGGAGGATATTCCAGAGCATGGGGCCCAGGCAACTGAAGGCGCAGCCTCCAATGGTGAAACGAATAAAATCAGATACACACGAGGCCAGAATTAGAGGAGCACAGCATTAAGAGGGTTATGGGACTGGAGATTACAGAGAAAGGGAGGGGTGAGGTCATGCAGTGATTTGAAAACAAGGATGAGAATTTTAAAATTAAAATTACTTGACTAGGAGCCAATGTAGGTTGGTAAGCACAGGGGTAATAAAGGAATGGGACTTGGTGCGAGCTAAGACACGGGCAGCAGAATTTTGACTGACCAAGTTTATGGAGGGGAGAATGTAAGAGATCAGCCAGGAGTGTGTTGGAATAGTCAAGTTTCGAGGTAACAAAGGCATGAATGGAGATGAGAGGGGCAAAGTCACTAGGAATAGGCATTCTTAGTGAGGGCACGAATATGAAGTCAGAAGTTCATTTCGGGGTCAAATTTGACACCAAAGGTTGCAAACAGACTGGCTTAATCTCAGACTTTTGTCAAGCAGAGGGATGGATTCAGTAGCTAGGGAACGGAGTTCGGATGAGAGCCAAAAACAATGGCTTCAGTCTTCCCAATATTTACTTGGAGGAAATTTCTGCTCATCCAGTACTGGATGTCAGATAAGCAGTCTTATAATTTAGCAACAGTGGAGGAGTTGAGAGGAGTAGTCATGAGGTAGAGCTGAGTATCATTAGCATACATGTGAAAACGAGCATTGTGCTTTTGGATGATGTCGCTGAGGGGCAGCATGTGGACGAGAAATAGGAGGGGGACAAGGATAAATCCCTGGGGTACATCAGAGGTAAAAAAGGTGTGGGAGCAGGGAAAGAAGCCATTGTAAGTGACCTAGCTGGACAACAGTGGAAAGGCATTGGAGGAGGATGTTGTGGTCAATCATGTCAAAGGCTGCAGACAGGTCAAGAAGGACAAGGAGGGAAAATTTACCTTCATCACAGCCACATAGGATGTCATTTGTGACTTTGATAAGACCTGTTTCGATACTGTGGCAGGGGTGGAAACCTGATTGAAGGGATTCGAATGGAGTTCCGGGAGAAACAGGAACGGATTTGGAAGGTGAAAACATGTTCAAGGACTTGAGAGAAAAGGGATGTGGGCGAAAGGATGCAATTAGCAAATGCAAGCTGAAGAAACAAGTCTCCATTAAAGCCCTGCATTCTAAACTTTCATGCCTGCCCTTCAGCTTCATTTATATTAGTCTAAAGGAGATACTACTGCTGCCATCATATCATTAAGTTGCCAGCATTGATCAGCAGTTGAAAATAAATTCAAATCAGAAGCCCTACTTGAAGCACTTCAACCAGATCACAGTTCTTGCATCAGAACAAGGGTATGAGGAGTGATTGAAGGTGATTTGGGTGCAATCCCGGTTTTGCCCCACGCCAGCAAGGAAATTATCAGTAGTTTCATCCACGGAGATCAGTGCAGCGTCGGGTTTTGGTGTGGATCCCTTCCTGCCATTGCCAAACCTGAGCACCATTAGCCAACCCTGACACTAGGGCCACTCCCAACTGCAAGCTCATGAACCTGTGCTGCAGCAATACAGCTTAGGACGTGGCTCCTGCTCAACTCTGCAGACATTGCAGCTTGTTGCAATTTTCAAAGCAAGGTTTTCTCCTCAGAGCGAGAAAGGAGTTGAAGGCTTAGGAAATAGCCAGATTTGCAAAGATGGGCTGGAAAGTATCTGATGTCCTAGGCAAATTCAAATTGTTTAAGCAGAGGTTTGAACTATGTTTCCTAGACCACAAGGTTATGGATGCAGAGAAACAGGTGATAAAAATCAGGATCATCATAGGAGTCGCAGGTCTGCACAGAATCAATACCTCTGACCCATCTGATGCTGACCAGAAGGATCTATCAAATCTATGAGCAACATTAAAAAGTCAGTTAATAATTAAAGTTAATTTCAGAGTACACCACCTGAAACTGACGTGGTACGAACAGAAAGCTAACAAGAGCTTGGCCGACTTCATTAAGCCATGCAGGGAGAAAACAAAAGAATGTAATTTCTGATACTGAACTCAGATGAATTATGGAGTTGGTGATCACCTCCACTCTTAGAGGCATTCCAGAAAGATCTCCTGGAAAAGCTGAAAGGACACGGCATGGAGACTATGCTACAGGACGAATGCAGATACAGGGCAATTATCACAGCGAAACAGTGTTAGCCAGCTGTAGGGTCAGAAACGCCCATCAGTACAATATCCAAGGCACCCAGGCAGAACAAGGTATGCAGTAACTGCAGGCTCTCCCACCTACTGCATAGATGCCCAGCATATGCAAACACATAAGAACTAGGAGCAGGAGAAGGCAATTCAGCCCCTCGAGCCTGCTCTGCCATTCAATACGATCATGGCGGATCTCATCTTGGCCTCAATTCCACTTTCCTGCCCATTCTCCATAACCTTTCAACCCATTTCTAATTAAAAATCTGTCGATCTCCTCCTTAAATTTACTCAATGTCCCAGCATCCACCGCACTCTGGGGTAGTGAATTCCACAGACTCATGACCCTTTGAGAGATGTAATTTTCCCTCAGCTCAGTTTTAAATCTGCTACCCCTTATCCTAAAACTATGACCTCTCATTCTAGGTTGTCCCACAAGAGAAAACATTCTCTGTCTACTTTGTCAATCCCCTCAATCATCGTATATACCTCAATTAGATCTCCTCTCAATCTTCTAAACTCCAGAGTGTAAAAGCCTAAACTGCTCAATCTCTCTTCATAAGACAAACCCCCCATCTCTGGAATCAATCAAGTGAACCGCCTCTGAACTACCTCTAACGCAACTACATCCCTCCTCAAGTAAGGGGACCAAAACTGTAAGCAATACTCCAGGTGCAGTCTCACTAATGCCTTGTACAGTTGCAGCAACACTTCCCTACTTTTATACTCTATTCCTTTAGCAATAAATGCCAAAATTCCATTTGCCTTCCTTTTTACCTGCTGCACCTGCATACTAGTTTTCTGCGGTTCATACACCCAGATCCCTCTGCACCAAAGCACTCTGAAGTTTCACTCCACTCAAATAATTTGCCTTTCTATTCTTCTGACCAAAATGGATAACCTCACACTTATCCACATTAAAATCCATCTGCCAAATTTTGGCCCATTCACCTGACCTATCCATATCCATTTGTAAATTTCTTATTTCTTTATTGCAACTTACTATCTCATATTGTATTGTCATCTGCAAATTTGGCTAGAGTATCTTCTGTCCTTGCATCCAAGTCATTAATATAGATTGTAAATAGTTGGTGCCCCAAGGACCGAACCCTGTGGCACCCCACTAGTTACATCTTGCCAACCAGAAAAAGACCCATTTATCCCGACTCTGTTTTCTGTTGGTTAGCATGTATAATGTTTTCTCTGCAGAGATTTTACAAGACAAAAGACAAAAAAAACCTTTGGTCAAATACTTTGGGACTTAGTTTAGAAACACACTGAATGGAAGTCACATGTCTTCAGCTACATTAACAAAAAAAAAGAGCCTTGGTGAATAGGGAAGTTGTTTACAGAGAAGTAGCATGTCAAGATTTATGGTGGTCAAGAGTTAGTTTTGTTTTGAGTCAGTTGAGGGTCAGCCTGCTAAGAGAGAAGACACCAGTTCATCCTGTCTCCATCTTTGAGAAACCTGGAGAATTCAGTGTGAGCTGAAACCCCGGATGCCACATTTCTCCTGGAAAGCCTGCCAGACTAATTCTCAATGTCGCCTGAAGAGAACTGCTCCAAAAAGATCCCAGTGATAGACGTCTCTGCGTATTTGGGATGTCAGAATAAAGACAACGGATATCATTCCACATCATCTTTTCCTTCACAAACTAACAAGTATTTGACCAAAGTTTTTTTTTGTCTTTTGTCTTGTAAAATCTCTGCAGAGAAAACAATGTACATGCATGCATGTAAATAATTTTAGAAGAGAACTTTCAGATTTCAGTCTGTGTGTTGGTGCTTTGCATCTTTAAGCATGTTTTGTTTTCTAATAAATTAATAATTTTGTTGTTTATTAAGGAAACCTGGTTGGTGGATTTAAATTAAAAAAAAAAGAGTGTATATAGTTGGCCAGATTAGTAACAGGGTTAACATTTAAATATATGTGGTGACCCGTGGAGAAATGGAACTGGAGGAAGACAGTGCACTCCTCCCTCCTCGATTGTAACAGAAGCAATTGAGTTCACTTTAGGGAGACTCTCTACTAGCGATGTACAAGATGACCAACCAGTATCACCTACGGATACCCGGGTATGTTTTGAAGGTGAAGAAACAATGAGCAACCCACCAATAACTGAGGACAATCCTCCCAAACAATCTTCAGGAGGAGAGGATGGACAGTCCAGGAACAAATCCACATCATTGTCACAAGGTCTGGTCAAGTCAGCCAATGATCAGTACAGTTCCAAACGTCGACAGCAACTCGAAGAGGAGTGTTCCAAATGTTTTTGTTACAGCTGAATGTTTTATGAAAATAGTAGGGTTACGGGGAGAAGATGGGGGAGTGGCAGTAGGTGAAATGCTCAGAGAGCCGGTGCAGACACAATGGCCTGAATGGCCTCCTTCTGCGTTGTAACAATTCTGTGATTCTGTGTTATAGTTGTCAAATTTCTTATGTCTTACAAGGGTTGATTGTTCATGTACATATTAATGTTACACTATATGTGTTTGTTATTTAAGGGAAGGGGGATGTTGTGATAATGTATTAGTTAATATGTTAAATATAATCATTTAAATATATGTTCATGCTAATATGTTGTAAGATAGTTCACTGCTTGATGTGTTGCTTCAAATCCACCAAGATCACCCAGATAGGGAATGATATCGGGCTGCATTTAAGAGGCTGCTGCTGAAATAGGCGGCAAACGTTAAAAGGCCCCCCACCCCCACCCCCACGGGCACCATGCCACGGAGCCGCCGCAATATCAAACGCTGCAGCTCATTTTCATGGCAGCAGCGCCCACCCCACCCCCACGATCACGTGGCGGGCACGGGCGAACCGTCACAGGCAACAGCATCTGGCACCAATGTGCAGGCGCCATTTTTAAAAGGGATTAAAGCCCTTAATGGAGATTTTAAAATTAAAGGGCCAGGTCAGTTCAATGACCAAAAAGAATTAAATTACCATTAAAAATTCATTTTCACAACTCCCGCCACCCCCTCATGACATTTCAAAACATTCTCCATTAAAGCTGTATTCTAAACCTTCATGCCTGCCCTTCAGCTTTGTTTGTATTAGTCTGAAGGAGATAATACAACAACAAGAGGCCCAATGCCGGAAGGGGGAATCTTCAACAATATCAGTTAACATGGGGACCAGCAGGGTAAGTTGGGTCATCAGAAGTTTAATGGGAGTCTGGTCTGCTGCACTTTGAGAACACAGTTGGAGGAAATTCCAGGCTGCTGTAAATCAGCATTACTTTGCATTACACTGCTCCATTTTGATTCTGGGCCAATAAAGTGGAATTGAGGGTGAACCCAACACAAGACAAATACTGTACCAGTACAAATGCTCCCACAAAGCTGGCAGAACCACTGGTATAAAAAAAAAGAGATCAAAATACATATACAAGATACTAGATAATGAGTTGGTTCCCTTAGTTGGTGAAGCAGTCAATGTCCCATGGTGCCCACAGGTCACAGAAGACTAAGCAAACCAATGGGGTCTGTGAGAACCATTGAAAAATTACAGCACAGAAGGAGACCATTCAGCGCATTGTGTCTGCGCCAGTGCAGCTGAAGAGGAGGGACATACTTTATCTCCCAGGGGCCAGGAAGCTCTCCAGGCTGCTGACCATAAGACAATAGGAGATTGCCAATGAGTCAATGTCAGCAGCATTGTTCCCAGGTCATGGATGCACTACCACAAGAATTTTAATGACTGGACTAGAGTTGTCAAGCTAAGACAACTGTTCAAATACCTTCCCATCACAGCTGCACTCACTACACTGATTGCAGCACTCTTACCAATGCCCTCTGCAGAACCATGAACTTTGCTCCATCAGCACAACACACTGCTCAATATTCTTTACCTAATCCTCACACACACACAGTACTATTACAAACTTCATACCTGCAGCTTACATTTCACACACAAAGGCAACTATTTAATCATGAACAGTCTCAATCACCTCCAGACTCCGAAAAATCTAGCCACCCAATCTAATCCTGCCTTCCAGCAGCTGGTCTGTAGCCTTGCAGGTTTCAGCACTTCAGGTGCATGTCCAGGTACTTTTTAAAATGAGTTGAGGGTTTCTGCTCCACTACTGTTCTCGGCAGTGAATTCCAGACACCCACCACCCTCTGGGTGAAAAAGCTTTTCCTCATATCCCCTCTAATCTTGCTACCATTCACCTTAAATCTGTACCCCCTGGTAACTGACCTCTCCTTCATGTCTACTTTATCTAGGCCCCTCAATTTTATACACCTCAATTAAGTCACCCCCTCAGCCTCCTCTGTTTCAAGGAGGACAACCCTAGCCAATCCAATCTAGCTTCATAGTTGTTATTTTCAAGCCCTAGCAACATTCTTGTAAATCTCCTCTACTCTCTCCAGAGCAATTATGTCCTTCCTGTAATGTGGTGACCAGAACTATATGTAATAGTCCAGCTGTGGCCTAACCAGCTTTTTATACAGTTCCAGCATTACATCCCTGCTCGGCAATGGAATGAAACTGAAGATCTCCACAAAGAATGTCAGACTGATGTGCATTTGAACACAGAATCCCTCCAAGAGAAGGTCAAAAGGCCAGTGTTGTCTATGGATGATAGCATAGTGACAATGTTACTGGGCTAGCAATCCAAAGGCCCAGCCTAATGCTTTGGAGATGTAAATTCAAATCCCAGTACAATAGCTGGGAGAATTTAAATTCAATTAATTAATAAATCTAGAATAAAATGCTTGTATCGTAGCTTCATGATTATTAATGAAACAAGCATTTTATTCCAGATTTATTAATTAATTGAATTTAAATTCTCCCAGCTATTGTGCTGGGATTTGAAGTTCACTAATGCCCTTCAGTCAAGGAAATCTGCCGTCCTTCCCCAGTCTGGACTACATGTGACTCCAGCCCGACAGCAATGTGGTTAACTTTTACCTGCCCTCTGAAACGGCCTAGCAAGCCACTTGGTTCAAGGGCAATTAGGTCAGAAGGTCAGAATTGGGGATGTTCGCTGATGATTGCACAATGTTCAGCACCATTCACAACTCCTCAGATACTGAAGTAGTCTGTGCCCATATACAGCAAGACCTGGACAACATTCAGGCTTGGGCTTATAAGTGGCAAGTTACATTCGTGCCACACAAGTTTGAGATGGCCATATCCCAGCACAAGACAGAATCCAACATTTTCCCTAGACATTCAATGGCATTACCATCGCTGAATCCCCCACCAACATCCTGGGGGTTACCATTGACAAGAAACTGAACTGGACTAGCCATTAAGTAATGGGGCTACAACAGCAGGTCAGAAGCTAGGAATTCTGTGGTACATAACTCACCTCCTGACTCCCCAAAGCCTGTCCACCATCGACAAGGCACATCAGGAGTGTAATGGAATATTCTCCACTTACCTGGATGAGTGCAGCTCCAACACTCAAGAAGCTCGACACCATCCAGAACAAAGCAGCCCGCTGATTGTCTGTGACTGGGGTGCCATTCACACCCTCCACCATCATACACAGTGGCAGCATATACAAGATGCACTGCAGCAGCAACTCACTCCTTCGACAACACCTTCCAAACCTGCAACCTCCACCATCTAGAAGGACAATGGCAGCAGATGCATGAGAATACCACCTGCAAGTTCCCCTCCAAGCCACACACCATCCTGAATTGGGACTATATTACAGTTCCTTCACTGTCGTTGGGTCAAAATCCTGGAATGCCCTTCCTAACAGCACTGTGGGTGTACCTACCCCACATGGACTGCAGCGGTTCAAGAAGGCAGCTCACCACCATCTTCTCAAGGTGAATTAGGGACAGGCAATAAACGCTGGCCTAGCCAGCAACACCCACATCCCATGAAAGAATTTAAAAAAATGCTGGCCTTACCAGTGATGCTCACATCCCAAGAATGAATTTTTTTTTTTTAATTGGAGATTAGAGGGTGTGCTGATGTCTTCTGTCATGTTGCCTTATAATCTTCACCTCCTCACACTGTTGTTCTTCCTCCATTAGGCATAGCTGTCTATGCTATCCTATGCTAAATGCCATGTATGTTGGGGGGGGGGGGGGGTTGTGGAAGGAAGAATGGGAGGGTTAAGTGACAGGCTCAATGAGCATGCCTGAAAAAAAAGGGTTGGAAAAATGTCTGAAGCCAGAAATCAGCAAGTACAGTAGGAGACTCAAAGAAAAATAAAAGGTCCAAAATTCATCCTATCTGCCAGAATCAGCAGCTGCACTAGTTTCATAAATCTAAATTGTCCCAGAGCACCGTAAAAGCAAATGAGCCTTGCAAGCAAATTAAAACTGTCAAAAGAAAGAGGAACCTCTCAAACGTATTAACAGTGCATAAGCAATATAACAGTGCAAGTGCTAAAGATAGTAAGGAAATTCAGGGCCATAATTCAAGCCTGAAAAAGGATATTGACTGCCATCTACAAACCAGGACACAATTGGTTTTATTAAATAGTGCATTCAATCAGGCTTACACAGAGCTCAGCTACATTTCTATAATTGTTTTGCTTAATAGAAACAATTTAATATGCAGAGGAAAATCAGCAGAAATAAATCTTCCTTTGTTAGGGATTCAATCATATCCAGTCATACTAGCAGCTGCAAAACATTAAGTGCTCCTTCTCGAAAGAAAACACTTTAAAACAGATTACACTTTAAATTAGATAATACTTACCAATTCTTTCTCCCAATATACATCTCTTATCTAGGAGTTCTTATTTTCAAGATAACATTGATTGTCACATGAATAAACACTTTCATATTGCAAGTGATGTTCATCCAGGCAGGCAAGGTATTGGTATTTTCCTTTTTTCTCATCATTACTCAGTGTCTACAGTTACTTATGGAACAAATATAATCTTTAAATTATTGATGCCCATCTTTGATAGAAGAATGACATAATTCACAACTATCATTGAAACAAAAATATATTTTATATACTTTCCCATTGTCTATCCTGAACGACAGCATTCCCCTTCTTCTGTCTATAAGGGACAGGAGCCAGCACAGTGAGTGTCACCAGAGATTTGGTTAAAAGGGCAAGAGGTGCTTCACAGTTGAGCTGGAGCCCTGGCTGAGATCAGCTAACTCAGTGAAGACAGAGTCATGTGGGGCCTTTTTGGTCCCTATGGTTCAAGTTGCAAACTGGCTGTGCATTTAGCAAATAAGCCTGGAGAAGTTTCAAACCTTGCAAAGGCTTATTACAGTTCTGGGAATCACTTTGGTTCATTTAACCAAACGTTATCACTTAACAAGTAGAGACGACAATAGATAATTGTAGGTTTGATTATTAGATAAACTTTTTCAGTCACTATAAACTACATGGAATTTACAGAAACAGGCCATTGGGCCCCAACTGGTCAATGCCGGTGTTTATGTTGCACACGAGCATCCTCCCAACCTTTTTCATCTATCCCCATCAATGGCCAGGATCTTTAGGAGTGCCACATTGTTCCCGACAGCAGGACCGGAGGTTGGCGTAACTTGTATTTCTTGTTTCACATGCAATTTTATCTGTAAAATGAACCGTGCGGCAACAGGCACGAGACACATGTGGGATCATGTGGTGGGTTGCAGCCTTTCACGGCAGAACCCATCGTCACTGGCCGAAGCACCACGATTGCCACAGATAAAACATTCTGTGATTGCAGCCTCACGAATCATCAGCCTTCTTTTCATACAAGTATCTTCAGATGAATCTAAATTGAAGCTTTTACTTAGTTCAAAATGTTTTCACCTCCCTTATTTTGTGAAATTCACCACCAACTTCACATCTGTTACAACGAAGTGAGAAAGGTGTCCAAGGGCTCCTCTCAACCTTCACCTGGTCTTACTGTAACAGGGTTGAATTTTAAATGCATTATTTTTTAGCTCCCCCTTTGGTGAATCAGTGTTCACTGCTTTCCAATTATAAGGCAAAAAACCAGCACAAACAGGCTTTCTCAGGTTTAAAGAAGAAAAGTTAAAATTTATTAAACTTGAACATAAACATTTATGGATACACTACGCGCCCACTCTAGCATGCGTACGTGATACACATGAAAATAGAAACAGAAAAAGAGCAGAAGAAAAATAAAGTGGAAACGTTTAAGGCAATATCTGAAGAGTTTTTGTTCAGTTCTTTGAGCTCACTGTAGAGTCCTTGATTGTAGGTCGATCTTGCTTTCTGTTGGGGCCTGGTATTCTTCTTAAACCTTGTTCACTGTAGGAGACTTTTCTCTCTTGGGGTTCATGTATCTTCAGTGGATTCAGAGGCTTATGAGAAAGAGATGGGAGCAGACAGAAGAGAGCTTCAGTTCAGGAGCAAACAGACTCTGCCCAAACTCTTCCTACAAATTCAAAAAACTCAGGTTGCCCAGCAGGTTAGTCATGTGACTCTGGCTTGACCATGTCAGTTTGTGTATTCAGCCATCTTAGTCAACCTGGAATGCGAGCTCCCCCAACTTCATCGCCTGGTGATCAAAAGTCCATTGTGGGTTGAATGTGTCAGGGAATGGCTGTTTTGTCCTTCCAAACACTGTTAAATGCAAATGTCTTTCCAGCCAAGATCTGAATTTTTTTTTTTTTTAAAAAGCAAATCCTTTCTTCACTCCAGTAACAGTTTAAAATCAATGTTCATAACAAAATTAATGTACCTCATTCTTGGCAGGTGGGAGCCTAGCATGACACATCATTTATTTTCCCTGTAGCAAAAGAGAGTCAGATGTCAGCCAGTACCCCGACTTCACCCCACAAGTCCCCAACATTGACATCACTTATCCCTTCCTTTAGGCCCTTGCCAAATATCTTTACACGTAATGCTATAATCCACCACCATCCCCAAAGCTGACAACATGCAGCTTCAGCATCAACAGCAACCATTCAACACCCTGGACACGTCACTTCAGCCTCCCCTGATCAACCCCCAATGTTTCTCTAGCAGAGTACCGTACCCTGATCCTCCATGTGGCCCCTTCCCCCCACACACCATCATCATCCCAGAGAAGATTCACTCTTGCTGGTGCTGAGCCAGAAGGGAAACATTCATTCCAATGTTGACATTTGTTTTGCAGATCAGTTAAAGAGAGAACAGCACAGATCAGAGACTCAACTTCACAAATCTGACTGCTGCACACCACAGTAAAACAATCGTGAACCAGGTGGCACTGGAATAGTACTTGCCATTCACTTAACCTGGAAGGTAGGACTAAATTGTGCATAGGATAATGAGTATTTATGCTATTTAAAAGAATGTAAAGCTGCAACCTGCCACCACAAACACACTACCAACTTAATTTCTCCAACATACCCCACTATCAGGAAACCAAAAAAGCACCTCCTGCCTAATTATACCACCCTGCACACCATCAAATCTGCTCTTGCACAGCCCATAAAATTCCACCCAATATATCCTTCAATTCCTTTCTCCTTCATATACTTATCTAGATTCCCCTTTAATACATCTATGCTATTCACCTCAACATACCATGTGGTAGTAAGTTCCATGTTATCACCACTCTGGGCAGAAGTTTCTCTTGAATTCCCCATTGGATTTGTTCATGGCTTATATTTATGGTCCTGTATTTTTGGTCTCCCCACAAGTGGAAAGATCTCTAAGTCTACCCCATCAAACCCCTTCATACATTTAAATACCTATCAGGTTACCTTTCAGCCTTCTCTTTTCTGTTCTATTCAGTCTTTCTTGATAAGTTATAATCTCAGTTGTGGGATCACCCTTGTAAACCTTCACCAACCACAGTTTTGTCCACTCACTCAATCTGTCAATGTTCCTTTGAAACTGCCTGCTCCCATCTACACAACTAGCTGTCATCAGCACATTTGATATACAATTCTGTTCCTTCATCCAAGTCATTGATATGGTGAAAAGCTGAGGCCCCTGAACAGACCCCTAGAGAAAAACCACTTGTCACATCAGAGTACATACCATTTAACCCCACTCAGTTTCCTTCCTGCCAACCAATTTCCAGCCCAAGCTAAAAGGCTACCTCCAATTCCATACACTCTCATTTATCTCCACCCTAGCAATCCACACCTAATCAGAGATCTTTGCTTTATATAAACCCTGTTGCCTCATTTGCTTAATCAGGGACACCCATGATCACTTATTTGGAGCCCAGGTGGCTGCCTCCATCCACTCCCCATGGTCCTAGTGCCCTACAATATTGGAAGTGTATGTACACTTCATCACTCAATAAAAATTCTAATCATCTCCCCCTGACTTCAACGGCACCACATCATTAACAACAACTTCCAATTTTTAATGCAGTTATGGTCAAGTGAGAAGGGGACGAAGGGCTTCCCTCTTTTCCCTCTCCTTGTTTTACCACACCAGGTTTAATTCTTTCTTAAAGTGGATGTACTGGCCAATTCAGTAGGTGTTTCATTACTTACTTGCTATGGTCATAACAAGAACCAATCGGACAGGTTTTCTTGAGTTTAACAAAGAAAGAGGTTAATTTTATTGTACCTTAACCGGACTAATAAAAATAATAAACAACGCACCAACTTTCACTCACATACACACTCTGGAGATTTACACACACATAAATAGGTTACAGAGTAGGGAAAGGTAAATTGGTTGAGTTAGAGTCCATAAAACAAAAGGGTATACAGTCTGTGGGATTTGGTGATTCGACTGGCTTCTAGCTGAATTTGGTGGTCCTGAGGTTTTTAGTTTGAAGAGGTAGATGACTGGTTCACTTAGTCTCTTTGGAGACAGCCATGCAGATGATTTCCTGTAATGGGATTTCTGATTGTAGCCGGAGTATGCAAAGGTGGTCAGTCAACAAGTCGGATTTGAAAGCTTTCAAGCTGGAATGGAGAGAGAGAGAGAGATAGAGAGGGACCCCCACTTAGCATCTGCACATGTCAGAGTCCAAAAGCTTCCCCTTTGCCACAGAGAAAAACGCCAGCTTAAAACCACAGATGAGGAGGGGCTTGTCACATGTCAGTCACATAGTCATTCAAACATAGCAGTTAGCAGTATTTCTCTGCTTGTTGAAAGAACAGGTAGTTCCTTTAAACTTCCTGGGTCTTGGTTCTTGCTCGGGACTGAGCAAACATTTTGTTTCTCACCTCACAATCTTTTGCAATGTAGGGTACAGCGTAGCAAACTAGGTGATCATCTTGATCTGAAAGGATGACTTTGCTGGCAGCTTATCTTTTTAAAAATGTCTTTTAAAAAAATACAAATTCAGATCTCCAGTCAGTGGATTAAAGAAAAGTATCATTTAACAAAACACATTGGCATAATAATGCCTTTAAAGTAGGAAACTTTTACGTAGGCTTAATGTAAAAAAAAATGAAGCAGGGATGCTACCACCAAGAATGACCAAATTGGCACTTAAAAGATTCTGAGAGGGTAAGCAGTTTGAAGTCATGGTCTGTATTGGAAGCAATGACGTGACAGTTGTTTTCAACAGGGCAGAAACAACTGATGCTTTTTTTATTCTGTAGTATGACATCTAGGGTAATTTTGTCTTTGTACAACAGTATAAATTGGCCGATAATGAATTGGCAGTCCATATGAAACAGCTTGAACTTGAAATAGGAGAAATGAAAAAACTTGAACTTTGAAAGAGAAAATGAAATCAGAAAACCTGAACTAGAAATTCAAAGGGAGCAAGCAGAGTGGCAGGAGAGAGAAAAAGAAAGAGAAAGAGGAGAAAGAAAGGATATTCCAATTTAAAAAGCTAGAACTAAAACAAAAAGGGTGGCCTTGACTCCGATGAAAATCCCGGTGAGGAAAGATCTGACTCCAACCCAGGCCCCAGTGGAGAGCTGTTTAAATTTGTGCAAGCCATCCTGAAGTTTGAGGAAAGGGAAGTAGAGGCATTTTTCATTTCTTTTGAAAAGACAGCTAAACAACTCAGGTGGCCAAAAGAAACCTGGACGCTCATGCAAAGCAGGTTGATTGGCAAAGCCCATGAAGTTTATTCTATGCTTTCTGAGGAGGCTTCTGCAGATTAGGAGATGGCAAAAAAGGCTACTCTCGCTGTTTATGAATTAGTCCCCGAAGCTTACAGGCAGAAATTTCGGAAGCTCCGGAAAAAGCCTGGGCAGACTTAAATAGAATTTGACAGGGTAAAGCAAACTAACTTTGATTGTTGGTAGAAGGAACTAAAGGTAAAGGCCATGTATGAGACTCTTAGGGAAATAATTCTCCTGGAAGAATTAAAACATTTACTCTTTCCATTGGTAAGAACTCAGGTAGAGAAGCAGAAGGTTTCAACAGCCAGACAGGCAGCTGAGATCGTTAATGATTATAAGCTTGTTTATAAGCCTAAACCCTTTTTCCATCGCCCCCACAAACCTGAGAAGGAAAAAAGGTGGGATGCTGAAGAGAAGGCAAGTAGCCGGGAACAGGAAGGGACAGCTGGGAATGCCCCAGGATCTCCTCCTCAGGCCAGAAATGAAGATGCTGAGGGTAGAAGTGACATCTGAAAGCCTGAGTATTTCCATTGCCACAAGGTGGGACACTAGGGAAAAAGTACTGAGCAAACTATTGGGGCTGAAGGCAGACAAGTCCCCAGGGCCTGATGGCCTACATCTTAGGGTCTTCAAGGAAGTGGCAGCAGAGATAGTGGATCCATTGGTTATAATATTCCAAAATTCTCTGGATACGGGAAAGCTAATGTAACGCCCTTATTCAAAAAGGGAGGGAGGCAGAAAGTAGGAAACTTTAGACCAGTTAGTTTAACATATGTCATTGGGAAATTGTTAGAATCCATTATTAAGGAAGGAATAACAGGACATTTAGAAAGTCAAAATGCAATCCATGAGAGTCAGCATGGTTTTATGAAGGGTAAATCATGTTTGACTAATTTGCTAGAGTTCTTCGAATCTGTAACAAGCAAAGTGAATAATGAGTACCCTGTAGATGTAGTTTATCTGGACTTCCAGAAGGCATTTGATAAGGTGCCGCACAAAAGGTTAATACACAAGGTAAGTTCACATGGGGTTAGGGGCAATTTATGGCTTGGATAGAGGATTGGCTAACCAACAGAAAACAGAGAGCTGGGATAAAAGGGTCTTTTTCTGGTTGGCAAGATGTAACTAGTGGGGTGCCACAGGTTTCGGTCCTCGGGCCCCAACTATTTGCAATCTATATTAATGACTTGGATGCAGGGATAGAAGGTACTATAGCCAAATTTGCAGATGACACTAAAATGGGTGTGACAGTAAGTTGCAATAAAGAAATAAGTAATCTACAACAAAAACAAGAAATGCTGGATTCACTCAGCAGGTCTGGCAGCATCTGTGGAAAGAAAAGCAGAGTTAACGTTTCGGGTCAGTGACCCTTCTTCGGAACTGACAAATATTAGAAAAGTCACAGATTATAAACAAGTGAGGTGGGGGTTGGGCAAGAGATAACAAAGTAATCTACAAATGGATATGGATAGCTTAGATAAATGGGCCAAAATTTGGCAGATGGATTTTAACGTGGATAAGTGTGAGGTTATCCATTTTGGTCAGAAGAATAGAAAGGCAAATTATTTGAATGGAGAGAAACTTCAGAGTGCTTTGGTGCAGAGGGATCTGGGTCTCCTCGTGCATGAATCACAGAAAACTAGTATGCAGGTGCAGCAGGTAAAAAGGAAGGCAAATGGAATTTTGGCATTTTATTGCTAAAGGAATAGAATATAAAAGTAGGGAAGTGTTGCTGCGACTGTACAAGGCATTAGTGAGACCGCACCTGGAGTATTGCGTACAGTTTTGTTCCTCTTACTTGAGGAGGGATGTAGTTGCATCGGAGGCAGTTCAGCGAATGTTCACTAGATTGATTCCAGAGATGAGGGGTTTGTCTTATGAAGAGAGATTGAGCAGTTTAGGCCTTTACTCTCTGGAGTTTAGAAGAATGAGAGGAGATCTAATTGAGGTATATAAGATGATTAAGGGGAATGACAAAATAGACGTAGAGAGGATGTTTCCTCTGGTGGGGCAATCTAGAACGAGAGGTCATAGTTTTAGGATAAGGGGTAGCAGATTTAAAACAGAGATGAGGAGAAATTACTTCTTTCAAAGGGTCGTGAATCTGTGGAATTCACTACCCCAGAGTGGGGTGGATGCCGGGACATTGGGTGAATTTAAGGAGGAGATAGACAGATTTTTAATTAGAAATGGGTTGAAGGGTTAAGGAGAACAGGCAGGAAAGTGGAATTGAGGCCGAGCTGAGATCAGCCATGATCGTATTGAATGGCAGAGCTACTCCTGCTCCTAGTTCTTATGTTCTTATGTTCTAAGTTGCGGTGTAAACCCATGAGACTTATTGGAGTACGCAAGGCCAATGCAGAGAAAGGGGCCCTGATCAAGAGTACAACTGATCAGACTGTAGCTCTGACTGCAGCTGTAAGGCCAAGTACAAAAATCGCTGTGGGTGCGGATTCGTGAACAGGATACCTGAGAGTTGTATGGAATTCTTGTCAAAAGGAAAAGTAACTCCTTGTCTTGCAAGTGAGGCAGGTAAACCTATAGTTATACTTAGGGATATAGAAGCCACCCAAACTCTTTTGCTGGGGAAAGGCATAAGTCGTCCACCAGAGAGTGCATTGAATGCTAAGGTTTTTGTAGATGGTATTGGTGGGAAGTATATAACCCTACCTTTGTATCAGGGGTACCTGGAGTGTTACCTAATGTCTGGAACAATAACTGTAGGAGTTATCCATAGTTTGCCTGTAGATGGAGTTCAACTATTCCTGGGGAATGATTTGACTGGAGAGATGGTAGTAGCTTCTCCAGTAGTCACAGAAAGACCAAGTGAAGTCAAAGAGATAGAACAGTTGCAGGAAAAGGTTCCAGGAATTTTTCCTTCATATATAGTGACCCGAGCAATGGCTAATCAAGTTCCATTGTTGGAGGTCAAATTGGCACCATAGACAAATAGTCAAATATCTGAAGCTTTCTTTGGGGATTTGGGTAATCCAAAGGAAATGTTCAGTAAGTATTCTCTGATCAAGGCTCAGAAAGCCGATCCAGAGTTAAGGGGCACTATCGGCTCTAACTGAAGCTGAAGCAAAGGGAGTTCCAGAAGGCTATTATATTAGAAATGGGATTCTGATGAGGAAGTGGAGACCTCCTCACAGACCTGCAGATGAAGAATGGATGGTAGTTCACTTGATAATGGTACCGCCCAAGTATCACCAGGAAATATGAAGGATTGCCCATGAAATTCCTATGGTGGGACATGTGGGGATCTAGAAGACCCAATCACGTAAAAGCTGACATTTTTACTGGCCAGGTCCTTACAAGGGCGTGGTGCAGTTTTGTAAAATGTGCCATACGTGCCAGATTGTGGGAAAAACCGCAACCTGCCATAAAACCGACACCTCTAATTCCCACACCAGTTCTTGGGGAACCATTTAGTAGGGTGTTGGTAGACTGTTACCAAAAACAAAAGCAGAACATCAATATATACTCACTATTACAGATACTCGGTTCCAAGAGGCCATTCCCTTGAGAACGATTTCTGCTCAGTTAGTGGTAGAGAAGATAACCCAGTTCTTCACTCGATATGGATTATCGAGTGGGATCCAGTGGGATCAAGGTTCCAATTTTATGTCGAAAATGTTTCAGGAAGTTATGAGTAATCTGGGTATAACACATCTTGAGTCCTCAGCACACCATCTGCAGAAACAACGGGCATTAGAACGTTACCATCAGACCCTCAAAACGATGATCAGGGCATATTGCCACGAATATCCCCATGACTGGGACAAAGGGATGGAATTTTCTTTGTTTGCCACTAGGAATTAATCTAATGCGTCTACCGGTTTCAGTCCTTTTGAATTAGTTTATGGATGTGAGGTAAAATGTCCTCTAAAACTAATCAACGAAAGGTTTTTAGAACAGAGGGATGAATCTTTCATGTTAGATTGTGTATTTGTGTTCCGGGAGTCATAGAGTTATACAGCATAGAAACAGGCCCTTCAGCCCACCATGTCAGTGCCGGCCATCAAGCACCTAACTATTCTAATCCCATTTTCCGGCACTTGGCCCATAGCCTTTTATGCTGTGACGTTTCAAGTGCTCATCTAAATACTTCTTAAATGTTGTGAGGGTTCCTGCCTCTACCACTCCCTCAGCAAGTGCATTCCAGATTCCAACCACCCTCTGGGTGTAAAACTTTTTCCTCAAATCCCCTCTAAACCTCCTGCCCCTTACCTTAAATCTATGCCCCCTGGTTATTGACACCTCCGCAAAGGGAAAAAGTTTCTTCCTATCTACCCTATCTATGCCCCTCATGATTTTGTATACCTCAATCAGGTCCCCCTCAGCCTTCTCTGCTCTAAGGAAAAACAACCCGAGCCTATCCAGTCTCTCTTCAGAGCTGAAATGCTCCAGCCCAGGCAACATCCTGGTGAATCTCCTCTGCATCCTCTCCAGTGCAATCACATCCTTCCTATAGTGTGGTGACCAGAACTGTACACAGTACTCCAGCTGTGGCATAACTAGCATTTTATACAGCTCCATCATAACCTCCCTGCTCTTATATTCTATGCCTCGGCTAATAAAGGTAAGTATCCCATATGCTTTCCTAACCACCTTATCTACCTGTGCTGCTGCCTTCAGTGATCTATGACCAAGTACAGGTTGACATTTTTACTCGCCAGGTCTTTACAAGGGCGTGGTGCAGATTTTTAAAACGTGCCAGATTGTGGGAAAACCACAACCTGCCATAAAACCAACACCTCTAATTCCCACACCAGTTCTTGGGGAACCATTTAGTAGGGTGTTGGTAGACTGTGTGGGACCTTTACCGAAAACAAAAGCAGTACCCCCCTACACTTTCTATACTCCTCTAGGGCCTCTGCTGTTTTCAGCCCTCTGAATCTGTCATAAGCCTTGTTTTACCTTATCCAATCCTCTATAATCCCTTGACATCCAGGGTTCCCTGGACGTATTGGTCCTACCCTTCATCTTTACAGGAACATGTTGACCCTGAACTCTCACTATTTCCTTTTTGAATGACTCCCTCTGGTCTGATGTAGACTTTCCAACAAGTAGGTGCTCCCAGTCCACTTTGGCCAGATCCTGTTTTATCATATTGAAATCGGCCTTCCCCCAATTCAGTACCTTTGTTTCCGGTCCATCTTTGTCCTTTTCCATAACTACCTTAAATCTTGCAGAGTTATGGTCACTATCCCCAAAATGAACAAGGTTCGTCTGACCCTCTGTACTTCCTGGGGTCCTACCATCCATTTTATATTCCCTTGCCTTGTTAATCCTCTCAAAATGCATCACCTCACACTTCTCAGGATTAAATTCCATTTGCCACTGCTCTGCCCATCTTACCAGCCCATCTATATCGTCCTGTAATCTAAGGCTTTCCTCCTGACTGTTTACGACACCACCAATTTTAGTGTCGTCTGCAAACTTACTGATCATGCCTCCTATATTCACGTCTAAATCATTAATGTACACTACAAACTGCAAGGTTCCCAGCACCGATCCCTGCGGTACACCACTGGTCACAGTATTCCAATCGCAAAAACAACCCTTGACCAATACCCCCTGCCTCCTGCCAGTAGGCAAATTTTGGATCCAATTTGCCAAATTGCCCTGGATCCCATGGGCTCTTACCTTCTTGAGCAACCTCCTGTGTGGGACCTTATCAAAAGCCTTACTGAAGTCCATGTAGACTACATCAACTGCTTTACCCTCATCTACACACCTAGTCACCGCCTCAAAAAATTCAATCAAATTTGTTAGACATGATCTCCCCCTGACAAAGCCATGCTGACTATCCTTGATTAATCCCTGCCTCTCCATGTGGAGATTAATCCTCTCCCTCAGAATTTTTTCCAATAGTTTTCCTACCGCTAATGTTAGACTCACTCACCTGTAATTACCTGGTTTATCCCTGCTATCCTTCTTGAATAAGAAGGTACCACATTCGCAGTCCTCCAGTCTTTTGGCACCTCTCCTGTGGCCAGCGAGGATTTGAAAGTGTGTCAGAGCCCCCGCAATCTCCTCCCTTGTCTCACATAGCAGCCTGGGATACATCTCATTTGGGCCTGGGGATGTATCCACTTTTGAGCCTGCTAAAACCGCTAATACTTCCTCCCTTTCAATGCTAATATGTTCAAATATATCACAATCACCCTCCCTGATCTCTACACCTACATCGTCCTTCTCCATAGTGAACACAGATGAAATTTAATCATTTAAAACCTCACCTACATCCTCTGGATCTACACACAGATTGCCACTTTGGTCCCTAATGGGCCCCACTCTTTCCCTGGTTATCCTCTTGCCCTTCATATACTTATAAAATGCCTTGGGATTTTCCTTTATCTTGCCCGTCAGTGTTTCGTCATGCCCCCTCTTCGCTCTCCTAATTACTTTTCTAAGTACCTCCCTACACTTTCTATACTCCTCTAGGGCCTCCGCTGTTTTCAGCCCTCTGAATCTGTCATAAGCGTCTCTTTTTTTCCTTATCCAATCCTCTATATCCCTTGACATCCAGGGTTCCCTGGAATTATTGGTCCTAATGGCTCCCACTGGTCTGATGTAGCATTTCCTACAAGTAGCTGCTCCCAGTCCACTTTGGCCAGATCCTGTTTTATCATATTGGATTCGGTCTTCCCCCAATCCAGTACCTTAATTTACAGTCCATCTTTGTCCTTTTCCATAACTACCTTAAATCTTACAGAGTTATGGTCACTATCCCTGAAATGCTCCCCCACTGACACTTCTACCACTTGTCTGGCTTCATTCCCTAAGATTAGGTCCAGTACTGTCCCTTCTCTTGTGGGACTTTCTACATGCTGGCTCAAAAAGCTCTTCTGGATTCACTTTAAGAATTCCGCCCCCTTTAAGCCATTTGCACTTAGACTGTCTCAGTTAATATTGGGGAAGTTGAAATCCCCTACTATTATTACCCTATTATTTTTACATCTCTCTGAGATTTGCCTATATATCTGCTCCTCTATCGCTCCCTGACTGTTTGGAGGCCTGTAGTACACTCCCAGCAAAGTGATTGCCCCCTTTTTGTTTTTAAGTTCTACGCAAATGGCCTCATTTGAGGAACCTTCTAAGAGGTCAACCCTCCTTACTGCAGTAATTGATTCCTTGATCAATAGTGCCATGCCACCTCCTCTTTTACACCACACCCCCCCCACCCTGCCGCCCCCATCACCCAAGAAGATTCTATACCCTGGAATATTGTGTTGCCAGTCCTGCCCTTCCCTCAACCATGCCTCTGTGATAGCAATAATATCATATTCCCATGTGTTAATCAATGCTCTCCATTCATCTGCCTTCCTAGTAAGACTCCTTGCGTTAAAATAGATGCAATCCATTGCATCTTGTATTATTCGCTTGGCTCACGAGAGCCTGCAAAGTGGCTCAGGAACACCTAAAGGCTTCCCAAACAACCATGAAGAAATGGGCAAATCAACATGCCAAGACCCGAACATTTCAACCAAGAGGTGTTAGTTTTACTGCCTTTACAGCGTGAACCGCTGAAAGCATGGGTCAGTGGACCATATAGAGTAGTCAAAAGGATAGGTAAAGTAAATTATTTGATTGACACCCCAGGTCACCAGAAAAAGAATCGGCTGTGTCACATCAATATGTTGAAACAATATCATCGCCGGGAGGGGGAAAAACAAGAACTGGTATGTCAGGTAGTAGGGACAGTGAAGGATGAAAGGGACAGTGAGGTTGAGGCAGAAAGAGGCCTAGACAATTCTCAAATTGAATCTCCTAATATCCGGTTAGCTAATACAGAATTGTTAGCGAGATTAGACACTATGCTTTTATATTTAGATGCATAACAATGAGAAGACCTAACAAGGCTACTCCAAGCATTTAAAGGAGTCTTTAGGGATAAACCAGGATGTACAACCTTAGCCACATATGGTGTGGATGTAGGAGAATTTTCTCCTATAAAACAGCATACATATCGCTTAACTCCAGAGAAATAGGCCCAGGTGAAAGCAGAAATCCAATACATGATGGAAAACCACCTAACTGAACCCAGTCAAAGCAGCTGCAGTTCCCCACTCGTGTCAGAGCCTAAACCTGACAGTTCAACTAGATTTTGCATAGACTACAGAAAGGTTAATGCAGTAACAAAGGCAGACTCCTACCCAATTCCTCGCATGAAAGACTGTATTGACAGAGTTAGCAATGCCACGTTTCTTACCAAAATAGATTTGCTAAAGGGATACTGGCAAGTTCCTTTAATACCCTGAACTAAAGAAATATCGGCCTTTGTCACACCAGATGGTCTTTTCCAATGCCGAGTGATGACATTCAGGCTTAAACATGTTGCATCAACTTTCCAGAGACTAATGAACCAAGTGGTAGCCTGTGTTCCTAACTGTGTGATTTACCTTGAAGATGTGCTGGTATACAGTGACACTTGGAAGGTCCACTTGGAACAACTCGAAGCTGTATTTAGAAAATTATTGATTTGGTGATAAATCTTGCCAAAAGTGAATTTGCAAAAGCGCAGGTAACCTACCTCGGGCATATAGTACAGCAAGGACAAGTGTTGCCAAGAACAGCAAAAGTACAAGATTATCAGAGGGTTAGATAGGGTGGATAGTGAGAGTCTTTTTCCTCGGATGGTGATGGCAAACACGAGGGGACATAGCTTTAAGTTGAGGGGTGATAGATATAGGACAGATGTTAGAGGTAGTTTCTTTACTCAGAGAGTAGTAGGGGCGTGGAACGCCCTGCCTGCAACAGTAGTAGACTCGCCAACTTTAAGGGCATTTAAGTGGTCATTGGATAGACATATGGATGAAAATGGAATAGTGTAGGTCAGATGGTTTCACAGGTCGGCGCAACATCTAGGGCCGAAGGGCCTGTACTGCGCTGTAATGTTCTAAATTCTAAATACAAGCATTGATGGAGTGCCCTGCCTCAAAGACTAAACGAGAAGTCATGAGGTTTTGGGGGATATGTGGTTTCTACTGCAAGTTTGTACCACTGGCAGATTTGCTCCAAAAAAAGAAAGCCAAGGTTGTGTTGTCATGAGAGTGCCAATCATCTTTTGAAAGGCTGAAAGCCATTTTGATCAATGAACCAGTGTTGGCTGCCCCAAATTTCACTAAGCCCTTCAAGGTAGCAATTGATGTGAGTGACCTGGGGGTCGGTGCAGTCCTGTAACAAGAAGATGAGTGGGGCATAGAAAGGCCAGTGGGATGCTTTTCCAAAAAGCTAAATCGATACCGAAAGAGATACTTTACAGTGGAAAAGGAAACCCTTGACTTACTACTAGCTCTTAAACATTTTGAAGTATATAACTGCATCAACTACAGAATGACACTGGTATATTCCCATCATAACCCTCTAGCCATTGTGGAAAAAGTCAACAAACAGATTGCCAGACTATTTCAATTGTCATGGTCCCGTAGTTTTTTTTTTCAGGGAATATGTGGTTTGCCTTTAAGGTTTGCAAAGGGTCAGTATTGCTTTAAGAACCGGCAAGCCTCAGGAGTTATAGAAAGGTGCATTTTTGGTTGCCATTGGATACAACCATAGATAGAGCCACTGGGAGTGAGTATCAAATGATACATGTGTTACAATTCAATTTTGAACTGGCTTTTTAGTTGAAGACAGTTTGTTCTAACAGAACACAGACACAGAGGACACATAGACAGACAGCGTAGTGTTTAGCACCTGAAAAAAGAGCTCGCAACCATTCAAACTGAAGGAATAGGATTTTAGTCTGTTTAATTATTATCTCTCCAAGTTCTAAAAAAAAGTCAAGCCAAATCAGAGATCTCTGATAATTTGAACTGAAGGAAGGGAAGTTAGACTCTGACAATCTTCTATCGCTCAAAAACTCTAAAGTCAGATTGATTCTATTGAAAGTGTTTACAAGGCTCACGAGGAAGCTCCCAGACACCAGCAGCAGCAGCCACCAAGGCGCAGATTAGCCCAGATAAGCCAGCGAGTCTATAGGACTCAGATGACATACCTGCAGATGTCAGAGCGCCAGTGTCAGAGATGACTACAGATGACCAGAAAGGCTGTTACACACTTCTGCACACTGCTGCATACTGACCTGAAACCAATGGGCTTTGGTGATCACCCTATGCCTGTGGCCCTCAAAGTTACAGTGACCCTAATGTTCTATGCCTCTGGATCATGCCAGGAATCCACCAGCCACTTGTGTGGGTCTCTCAATCCGCAATGCACCACTGCATTAGGGAGCTCACTGACGCTTTCTACAGGAGGGCCAGCAACTATGTGTGCTTCAGGACAGACCCTGAGAGCCAGACCAAGAGGGCCGTTAGATTTGGGGCCATTGAGGGATTCCCACAGGTGCAAGGAGCCATCGACTGCACACATAAGACCATCAAGGCTCTGACATCTGCAGGTATGTCATCTGAGTCCTATAAACTCGCTGGCTTATCGGAACTAATCTGCACCTTGGGGGCTGATGCTGCTCACATCTGGGAGCTTCCTCATGGGCTGCATCGGCCTCTTGGTCCTTCCACCCGCGGAGATGCCTCATCATGGCATGATGATCCAGGAACACAGGGCGGATCATACCCATCCCTATGCTCCTGGTAAATTTGGGTTCCTTCACAAGGTCAATGACACTTATCTAGGCAGAGAGTTGTGCTAATTCCTGCTTTAGTAGTGTCTCAGCATGAGCTGCATGGTATGGCATGACATTGCCCGCACAAACTTTAAGTAAGTGCGAGCCATCCTGATCATCGGTATAACTGCAGGAAGTGTCACCGGCTGCAGAAGCTTGAGCTCCGGGTTTCGGAACTCGAGCTGCGGCTGGAATCACTGCTGTGCATCCGCAAGGTGGATGACTATGTGGATAGCCCATTTAGGGAGGTGGTCACACAACAGGTTAGGAGCATGAAGGCAGAGAGGGAATGGGTGACCGCCAGGCAGTCTAAGAGAACCAGGCAGGTAGTGCAGGAGTCCCCCGAGTCTATCTTGCTTGCTAATTGGTTTTCCATTTTGAATACTGATGAGGGCGATGGTTCCTCAGGGGAGTGCAGCCAGAGCAAAGTCTGTGGCACCAAGGGTGGCTCAGCTGCACAGGAGGGGAAGAAGAAGAGTGGAAGAGCAATAGCAATAGGGGATTCGATAGTCAGGGGATCAGACATGCGTTTCTGCGGCAGTAAACGTGACTCCAGGATGGTGTGTTGCTTCCCTGGTGCCAGAGTGAAGGATATCACAGAGCAGCTGAAGGACATCCTTCCAGGAGAGGGTGAACAGTCAGAGGTCATGGTCCACATTGGTACCAATAACATAGGTAGAAAGAGGGATGAGGCCCTGAAAGCAGATTTTAGGGAGATAGGAAGGAAATTAAAAAGCATGACATCAAGAGCAACCCGCCACATACATAAATAGAAAGGCCTTTCATTCGATCAATGTGCAGCTAGTGTGCAACAACAGAAAGCACTTCCTGCAAGTGTGTACATGCTTCCCAGACAGCTGCCACAACTTGTTCATCTGCTGCAGTACCAGGTGCCACTGCTGTTAACTCCACCTGCTCACCTTCTTGGGTGAATTCTTGGGGATAAGGGCTATCTCTAGATAACATGGCTTCTGATGCCGGTGAGGAACCCCAGCAATGATGCAGAAGAACACTACAGCGCCTGCCACGGCTCCACCCGAGCTACCACCGGGCAGGCCATCGGCATGCTGAATACGTGCATCCGCTGCCTCGATAAATCTGGTGGAGCCCTACAGTACGCAACAGACAGGGTTGGGCACATCATTGTTGTCTGCTGCATTCTGCACAACATCGCAGTACAGAGGGGGGGAAGCCTTGCAGGATGAAGAGGTACGGGAGCAGGACACATCCTCCGAAGATGAGGACACAGAGGGCAATAAGGAACAAGCACGTATGGGTGCACAGTGATGGAGGGCTGGCATGGCAAGCTGTGAGCAAGGGAGGCAAGGCAACGCCTGATTATTCAGCACTTCCACAATCCCTGAAATGCAACAAATGCTCCTCACACCACAAACCACCATCATGCATCTCATCTGAAGTCTTCTGCTTCTGTAAGCTCTGTCTCTCCAACATGACTGGCAGCAGCTGACTGAGCCATTACCCATGTGACTGCACCTGTCCCGTGCCATATCATGCATATTGGCATGGCAATGATGTTATTGTTTACATTGACAGTATTGTCAGGTTTATGATGTAATGGAAAGACACATAATCAATACATGGTGGCATGCGTTATTCACCCAGGAAAGGCTGATGATTGGCAGAAAATCACTTTTAATTAAAGTACACATGACACATCTGTCTCACCCGTGAATACCCAAATGTGTCATGGTGTCTCTTTAATACATTTGCAGGTGCTCTGTTGCGGTGTGATCTCTATGCTGGCAGCTGGACTGGAGGCAGGCTGCTGATCAGGATGCCCCTTGGCCTGGGATGACTTTGGTAGTCGTCCTCTGAGGTCTGGATGGCCCCGGCTACCTGAAGGCCTCCTGCACAAGTGCACGGCTGTCCTCAGGCGTCACGGCTGCTAGAGCTAGACTCACTAGCGGAGGGGCTGAGAAGCCAGTGTCCACACTAGAATCAGGCAAAGTGGGGGAGACCCCAGATGTGGAGCGCAGCCTCTCCTCCTTCTTCTCAAGGCTCATTGGAAGCTCCCTGCTTTCCAGTGAAGAACCAGGGATGGGAACAATCTCCATGCTCTTGGTCCTTCTCTTGCCCGGCCACTGCTGAACTGAACTCATGGCCGAGGTGAGGGTTTGCAGGTCATAGCACATCTGTGGCTCTCCATGAGGGTCACCACCTTCTCCATGTATGAAGCCATGCGCTCATATCCTCTGACATGGCAGCTGTAATGGCATGGATAGACTCCCCCATCATCCGCTCAAGGCTGCGCATGGTCTCCGGCACCTCTACCAGATGTTGCCTCACCTCTCCCTGCAGCTCCAGCACGCCCTGTGCTGCCGACACCAGAGGCTAATCATCAGCCTGGGGCTCAGCATGAGCCTGGCCAACCACTGTCCTCCGACTGTCAGAGGCCTCGGCTGTCTCACCCTCAGCCAGCTGCTCAGGCGTATGTGTGGTACTCTCACCAGCTTGTGACCCCAAATCTAATGGCGATCGGATACACCCAAGGTGGGAATATCTGCGCTGATGGAAGGTGAAGGTGTGTCATGTGACAGTGCATCCTCTAAGTGTGTCTCTTCCTCAGAGGTGCTTGTCATTTCCTGGGTCTCTGGGGCCACTTCTGAGCATCGCCCGACAATGTGAAGAACAGACATTTCGATGTTATGGTAAACATGTCACAATGATGATAGCATATCGTCTGCATAGGAGATGTAATTTGGAATCATTCTGTGTTTGGCAATAATCACTCTCTTCAACTGGGACCTCGAGCTCCACGTCCAATATGGTACGTGCTCCTTGACTCCCAGCTAACTCCAGCGCCTCCTCCTCGACTTGTGACAGAGGCCTCAGGTCGGACACACCACCTCCGGTCCTGGACGCCTCTCGACTGTTGTGGGCCCACTTCTCCTGAAGCAGCAAGAATGCAGACATAGAATATTGCCAAACGCCAACATCACAGTTGTACCAACATGGGCGCTTCATCAACAACTGGGGGATGCTATGTCTGGCATATGGACTCACCCTGTCACAGGTGTGAGATGCTCTGAGGTAGTAATGAGGGAGACTTGATTTGCACATGCAGCCAGTCATGTGCCGGCAATCATCTCTGACCTCCCTGTCTCTGAAATAGCAGTGGCACCCATGTGGCATACCGTGTAGTGCCAACCAGATCACACTGAGCACTTTTGAAACATGGCACTTATCTTTGCTGAGTGCAGGAGGTCATTGACCCACTTCCAGCACTGGACCCAGTCTTGTTGTGTGACCCCAGGGCTGCTAACCTCCCCAGCGATCTCTGTCCAGGCTTGCTTGGTCAGGCGGGAGACCCTCTTCTTGCCTTTCCCTTGCAGCCTGGAAGAGAATAAGCAGGGAGTCATCAATGAACCATGGGGTCACTAGTGCTCAGACCTCTGCCATGACCAGGTGGGTGCCCAGTAGTTCCACTTGCTGACTGTTAGATTTCTGCAACACTCCTGACTTGTTGCTCCAACAAGCTTCAGTTAAATGCCGGCAGAGCTTGAATGCAGGGCTGGCTGCCTTTTAAAGATGGTGCCAGCACCTGCTCCCGCATCAAGTGATGCCATTCACGGCGGTGCCAAGGCTGCCCCCACCATGTAGCGGGGGGTGGGGGGGGAGGGGCAGCCACCATCAATATGTTAAGTGGCTGCCTGCCACATAATCACAGCCGTGCAGGTCACGTGCGGGGTGGCCGTCATTTTCTGCACCCGCCGCTACTCCCGGTGGTGGACAAGAAGATCCAGCCCTTGGTCTTTAACCCGTTAAAGAATTCATAATTATGGAGAGAAAATGGCTTCCTTTAGTAAATATCTGTTATTTGCTCAAAATATCAGTTCTTGCCACAACGTTTCCAGTATCTTCAAAAAATTACCATTATTTATGATTTTGTTTACAAACCAGGGAGCATAATAGCAATAATTGTGCTATTCCCTGGTGTGCTGGGCTGAAAAATCTCCCCACTTTGAACAGATCTTTCTGTTTTCAGCCTCCATGTAGGAGCAATGGCTGTCTTAAATCATCCAAGCACTTGGTAGCCTATTGCTTAACTCAGTTGCTCCCATGTGGAATATTTTGGCTTTTTTTTTTAGAAATTGATCTAAACAACAATTTGAAAGCATTGGAGATGTCGAATAAAAATGAGAATGCCAGAGGCTTTGAGTTAAAATAATATTTTGTAAACATTCATTTCCCATGATAGCAACGCTGTCATTTGCAGCTCTCTGAAAATCTGAACAGCTTTCAACCTGCTGCGTATAGAAATGTAATCTCTTTAGTAAAGATTTATTTTAGTCATAACCCCCAGTAAAATATTGCACTCATATTTCAATAGTGTCTTAGTTCAAACTGTACTCAGCAATGACACCACAAGAATATTAGCTCATCTCGAATGTTATTACATTTCATTTTAATATGAGATGTTTTTAGAGACACTATGGCTGCACAGCATCTTACAAAGGCCTAAAGTTTACATTTTGAAAATTACTCCATACTTAAAACATTAAATTCAGCTCTTAGTTCTCTGCCTACAAGGAAATTTCCCATACATTAATTTTCTATAAACCCTCTTTACATCTCTAAAATGCATCAGAAGTCAAGAAACAGTTCAAAGAAAAAGACAGGCTAAAGCTTTGGTTAGAACATTTTGTTGTGCGTGTGTTTGTGCTCACATGAGTGTGAGCATGTGTAGGTACAAAAAGAAGATTCTGTAAACCAACAATGAGGGGAGATTTCCACTGGTCATTAGGAGGCCAATAATGCAGTTCCAGAGGCTGTGAGCTTTGGAGAAAGAAGCTAAACCTGCTCAATAATTGTTCTGAGAGTGTTGATAGGGAAGAACTGTTTCTACTGGCAGAAGGGTCATTAACCAGAGGACACGGATTTACGATAACTGGCAAAAGAACCAGAGAGGAGATGAGGGGGGAAATATACATAGTAAATTGTTGCTGTCTGGAATGCATTGCTTGAAAGGGCGGTGGAAGCAGAATCAACAGTAACTTTCAAAACAGAATTGGGTACAAACTTGAAAAGGAAAGATTTGCAGGCCTAGAGGGAAAGAGTAAGGGAATGGAACTAATTGGATAGTTCTTTCAAAGAGCCAGCACTGGCACGATGGACCAAGTGGCCTTTTCTGGGCTGTAAGATTCGACAGTCCTGATATTAACGGGGAGCCGGTGATGGGTCGTGGGAGCAGTTGAAGAACCCGGGAAGGCTGGGGGTGTGGAGGCCTTGCCAATCTCTTTAGCATATTGTTGAACTGCATTGCGTCTAAATGGACAGGCTAGCTGGCAGGCAGAATGTTGTGTTGTTGTATTTATAGCATTACTAGGACATTCTGGAGAAAATCTTAGACTCTGGATAAAGTCAACTCTTTATTTACATTTACTATACATGCTCTCTACAAGCCTCCTAAGCTAGCATCCTCTGTACTGCTATCTCTTCTCCTCAAGCCAATACCATGTGACTGTTACATATGAACATACAAACATACAAATTAGGAGAAGGAGTAGGCCACTCGGCCCCTCGAGCCTGCTCTGCCATTCAACAAGATCGTGGCTGATCTGATTGTAAGCTCAACTCCACATTCCTACCTACCCCCAATAACCTTTCACTCCCTTGCTTATCAAGAATCTACCTACCTACGCCTTTAAAATATTCAAAAACTCTGCTTCCACTGCCTTTTGGGGAAGAGAGTTCCAAAGACTCACAAACCACTGAGAGAAAATATTTCTCCTTATCTCTGTCTTAAATGGGTAACCCCTTATTTTTAAAAAGTGAGCCCTAGTTCTAGATTCTCCCACAAGAGGAACCATCCTTTCCACATCCACCCTGTCAAGAACCGTCAGGATCTTATATGTTTTAATCAAGTTGCCTCTTACTCTCCTAAACTCCACTGGATCCAAACCTAGCCTGTCCAATCTTTCCTCATAAGACAACCCAAGCATCCCAGGTGTTAGTCTAGTAAAACCTCTCTGAACTGCTTCCAATGCATTTACATCCTTTCTGAAATAAAAAGAGACCAATACTGTACACAATACTCCAGATGTGGTCTCACCAATGCCCTGTATAACTGAAGTATAACCTCCTACTTTTATATTCAATTCCCCTCACAATGAATGATAACATTCTATTAGCTTTCCTAATTATTTGCTGTACCTCCATATTAACCTTTTATGATTCAAGCACAAGGACACCCAGATCCCTCTGCATCTCAGAGCTCTGCAATCTCTCACCATTTAAATAATATGCTTCTTTTTTATTCTTCCTGCCAAAATGGACAATTTCACATTTTCCCACATTATATTCCATTTGCCAGATATTTGCCCACTCACTTAACCTATTTATATCCCTTTATAGCCACCTTATGTCCTCTTCACAAGTTACTTTCCTACCTATCTGTGTGTCATCAACAAATATAGCAACCATACCTTCGGTCCCTTCATCCAAGTCATTTATATAAAATGTAAAAAATTAAGGCCCCAGCACTGATCCCTGTGGCACACCACTCATTACACCTTGCCAACCAGAAAATGATCCATTTATGCCTACTCTCAGTTTCCGGCTTGCTAGCTAATCTTATATCCATGCCAATATGTTACCCCCTACATCATGAGCTTTTATTTTCCGCAATAACCTTTGATGTGACACCGTATAAAATGCCTTCTGGAAATCTAACTACAATACATCCACTGGTTCCCCTTTATCCACAGCAATTGTTACGTCTTCCAAGAACTCCTACAAATTGGTTAGACATGATTTCCCTTTCACAAAACCATGTTGATTCTGCCTGATTCCTCGAAATTTTCTAAGTACCTGCTATGATGTCTTTAATAATAGCTTCTAACATTTTCCCAATGACAGATGTTAAGCTAATTGGCCTGTAGTTTCCTGCTTTCTGTCTCCCTCCCTTTTTGAATAAAGGAATTACATTGGCTATTTTCCAATCTAATGGAACCTTCCTCGAATCTAGGGAAATTTGGAAAATTAAAACCAGCTCATCAACTATCTCACTAGCCACTTCTTTTCAGACCTTAGGATGAAATCCATCAGTACCCAGGGACTTGTCAGCCCACAGCTCCAACAATTTGCTCAGTACCACTTGACCGGTGATTGCAATTTTCTTGAGTTCCTCCCTCCTTTCCATTTCCCGATTTACAGCTATTTCTGGGATATTATTCGTATCCTCTGTAGTGAAGACCGATGAAAAATACCTGTTCAATTCATCTGGCATCTCCTTATTTTCCATTATTAATTCCCGAGACTCCCTTTCTATAGGACCAACACTCACTTTGTTAACTTTTCTTTTTTAAATATCTATAGAAACTCTTACTATCTGTTTTTATATTTCTAGCTATCTTTCTCTTGTACTCTAATTTATCCCTCCTTATTAACCTTTTAGTCATTCTTTGCTGCTTTTTATATTCTGTCCAATCTCCTGACCTGTCACCCATCTTTGCGCAATTATAGACTTTTTCTTTAAGTTTGATACTATCTTTAACTTTTTTTATTTAGCCATGGATGGTCGTCCCCTTGAATTTATCTTCCTTGTTGGAATGTCTTTTCTCTGTGTATTCTGAAATGTCCCTTTAAGTGTCTGCCACTGCATCTCTATTGGCACATCCCTTAACCTAATTTGCCAGTTCTGCTTTCATGCCCTCATAATTGCCTTTATTTAGGTTTAAAATACTAGTCTTAGACCGACTCTTCTCTCTCTCAAACTGATAGCTGCTGCCTAGGGGCACCTTCACTATGAGGTCATTAATTAATCCTATCTCGTTGCACAATACCAGGTTTAGTATAGCCTGCTCTCTGGTTGGCTCCAGAATGTGCTGCTCTAAGAAACATTCTATGAACTCCTCATCTAGGCTACCTTTGCTAATCTGAATTTTCCAGTCTATACATAGATTAAAATCCTCCATGATTATCGCCGTACCTTTATGTCAAGCGACCATTATTTCTTCCTTTATACCCTGTCCTACTGTGTAGTTACTGTTAGGGCGCCTGTACACCACTCCCACTCTTACAAAGGGAGGGGCTCGCTGTCACTAGCTTCTGTATTAACACTTTACCTCCTTATACTAATAAGAGACCGCCGTCACTCCTGGCGGCGAGCCGAAGAGCTGTCGCGATCTCCCGCGTGGCAGCTCATTTAAATGGCCGGGGCGGCCCGCCCTCCAATCAGGTGCAGGAGGTGTCCATTGCTGGCAATGGCATCAACTGCCTGTGCATAGGCACTGGCGCCCTTTTTAAAGGGCAGCCAACCCTGCTGGCAAATTTGAATTTTTAAAGTGAATGCCCCAAAATTTACAAAATAAAATTGTAACACCCCTTTTCAACCTCCACAATAAAAATTACATGAGGTATTTGCCCTATTCCAAATAAAAAACACTTACCTTTTATATCTCACACTCTTCCCTAGACTGCACAAAGTTTAATGTTCACCCCTTCCCACCATCCCCTACACTCATTACGTTTATTTGACCCTGTTCCCCACCGCCCCCCCCCCACCATACCCCACACTGAAAATCTTAATTCCTCTCCCCTCCCAGCCAGTGTCATGCCGGCTTTCCCCATACAGGGACTTGAAGGCGCGGGAGTGCCAGCCACCACACTGAGGATCGCAGCAGGCCTGGGCGATTCAAGGTAAGTTCTTTTAACTTTATTCATCTCATCAATTTAAATATTAAAATTGAGGTCCCGTCGCCCAGCTGCAGGAGGGCTGCCATAGAGCCTTGCCACCACCAGAAGGATTGAGTCAGGCCCTCCCGGTGTCGGGTTCCATGGCGGGCCTCTGCCGCAACCATCTTCTGCCCCCATTCCCCCCGCCCCACCCCACCGCCACAGAGCCCGATATCGTGGGCTTGGTAAAATCTAGCCCTACATCTCCCACCAATCTTTACCCAAGATTTTCTCAAACATAAATACATTCATGACTTATCTACGACCCTCTCTCTCCCCATGTCTCTAACTTGACAGATTTAGTCTGATAAGTGGTTTGCCAACTCTCCCCGATCTGGTTGTAGTCTGTCTGAGGCAATATGTAGTCTTCTTTGCACGTCTGGATTGCTGACTTGGCTGAACTTCACTACGAAGTGTAACATTCTGTTCGGTTTGGGTTTGTTCATCTTCCTCTGGGTCTTCAAAATGAATTATTGGCTGTTACTTTTGGGGAATAGGAATGATATTCTTCCAATTTCTTTGTATGTTCCCTTCAGTGATATGCATCACATACGATCACTGATAGTCTTTGTGTTTATGAATTACTGTACCTTCCCTTTCCAGGTCACATATCCATACTCCTTGACCATTGTTTAATTTGGGTAAGCTTCTCGCTCAAAATCTTCTATTATAATTCCTGGCTTGTTTCCTTCTATAGGACTTTCCCCTATCTGGCACTTTCTCATAGTCTTCAATCCAGGAATCAATGTCTGAGGCAACACTGGAAGCTGTGTTCTTAACTTCCTTCCCATCAGGAATTCTGCTGGTGATAATTCACAAATTAATGGAACTGAACTATTAATTAGGAATGAGATTGGAAGATCTTCATTTTTCTTTACCAAAGACTTAATGGTTCTCACGCCTCTTTCCACCTCACCATTGGACTGTGGATACCTTGCTGAACTTGTGAGAAGCTAAAAGCCCATCTTTAGCACAAACCGAGTAAAACATTCATTCGCGAACTGTGGTCCATTGTCTGACAATATTTCATCCAGAATCCCATGTGTCGCAAAGATGTCTTGAAGAATCCTGATAACTACTTTGGTGGTCGTAGAATGTAATCTTCGGACTTCTATGCACCTTGAAAAGTAATCGATGATGATTATATATGTCTTCCCACCCGACATGAATAAATCCATACCTAGCCTTTGCCAAGGTCTAGTCGGAAATTAGGTAGTTAATAGAGGTTCGCACTGTTCTGGGCTCTGTATCGCGTATGCCTGACAGTTCTGGATTATGGTCTCCATGTCTTTAGATATTCCAGGCCACCATACGGAAGATTGTGCCCTCGCTCCACACTTGGTTATACCCAAATGACCTTAGTGGAGACGATCTAAGATATCGGATTTCATTGAACTAGGTATAACAATTCTGTCATTGTAAACTAATAAGTCATCAATAATGGTAAAGTAATTCCTAGATCATGGAACGTCTTCATTTGTTCTCCCTCCTGGACGTTCCTGTGCCGCCCTTATGAACAATACTATCTAATGCGAATGCATTCTTCATCGCTTTTTTGAGCTTGTCCTGCTTCTCACAACTTCTGTGTGCTTGCTGGCCAATTTTGTGCTGTATATTGTGAATATGATTCATTGTCGTATATGAAGTTCACGTTTTCCTGTGTGGGATGGTCTACCGTCGCCCTTGATAGTGCTGGCGATTGCAACTTTCCTTGGATGTATACTGTCTCATAAGTATACCTCATCAATCTTAAACAAAATCTTTGTATACACGGAGGCATTTTTGCAATTCCCTTATCATCTAACAAGGACACCAAAGGTTTATGGTCTGTCTCGATGATGACACATAATCCAATCGTATAGTCTGAAAATTTTTCACATGCCCATGTGATGGCTAGAGCTTCTTTTTCTATAACTGCATAGCGTGTCTCTGTTTCTGACAAAGTTCTTTATTTATTTAGTGATACAGCACTGAAACAGGCCCTTCAGCCCACCGAGTCTGTGCCGACCAACAACCACCTATTTATACTAACCCTACAGTAATCACATATTCCCTACCACCTACCTACACTAGGGGCAATTTATAATGGCCAATTTACCTATCATCTGCAAGTCTTTGGCTGTGGGAGGAAACCGGAGCACCCGGCGAAAACCCACGCAGTCACAGGGAGAACTTGCAAACTCCGCACAGGCAGTACCCAGAATTGAACCCTGGTCCCTGGATCTGTGAGGCTGCGGTGCTAACCACTGCACCACTGTGCCACCTTGATGCGTAGAATATTGATCCACTGAAACGATCAGGTTGCTCCTGAAAAAGAAGTGCTCCCAAACCAGCTGAGGAGGTGTCTGTCGCTATTGTCATAGGTAGTGTAGGGTTGTTGTGTGCCAAGATGTCCAGAGAAATAAGCATCTCTTTAATTTTCTAGAATGCTTGTTCTTGGTAGGAATTCCAACACCACATTTGATATTTTCTGAGGAGTTAGCTCAGGGGATCAGTTATCTGTGCTAAGTGAGGTAGAAACTTTGATAATTGATTTACCATACCCAGGAATCTCTAGAGCTGTCGAGCGGTATCAGGAGGAGGAAATGCTGTAATGGTCCTTGTCTTCTGTGGATCTGCCTTTATACTTTCACTGCTCACTATGTGTCCCAAGAAACGAATCAAAGTCTTGGAAAATTCGTACTTCTCATTTAGAGGTAGTCCTGCTTCTTGAAGTCTCTGTCGAACCTGCCGAACCCTTTGGTCGTGTTCCTCTACGGACTGTCCATTTATCAGGATGTCATCCATGTGACAAATAACTCCTTTGAGCCCTTCTAAGGTGTTGGATATAAACCGTTGAAAGATCTTTGGTGCGGATGTATATTGCAAATGGTCACCTATTGAAGCAAAACCATCCAAAAGGCATTATAAATGTGGTCAATAATCATGAGGTCTCACCTAGGGGTACCTGTCAAAACCCACTATTGGCATTAAGTTTCGAAAGCATGGTGTTATGAGAGAATTTCACTAAAGTGTCATCAACTGTGGACATTGGATGAACATACGAATATATGAACATACGAATTAGGAGCAGGAGTAGGCCACTCGGCCCCTCGGGCCTGCTCGGCCATTCAATAAGATCATGGCTGATCTGATTGTAACCTCAATTCTACATTCCCGCCTACCCCCAATAACCCTTCACCCCCTTGCTTTTCAAGAATCTATCTACCTCTGCCTTAAAAATATTCAAAAACTCTGCTTCCACTGCCTTTTGGGGAAGAGAGTTCCAAAGACTCACAAACCACTAAGAGAAAATATTTCTCCTCATCTCTGTCTTAAATGGGTGACCCCTTATTTTTAAACAGTGACCCCTAGTTCTAGATTCTCCCACAAGAGGAAACATCCTTTCCATATCCTCCCTGTCAGGGCCCCTCAGAATCTTATATGTTTCAATGAATCTCGCGTGCTACTGCTTTGTTGAGCTGCTGTTATGACCAGGTGAGGAAGGGGTCTCAGGCTCCCTTCTTGTCCCTTTCCTGGTTTGGCCATAACAGGGGTTAACTTTTAAAACACAGTGTTTTTAGCATCACCTCAGTGAGTCCTTGCTCACTGCTCTCTAATTGTAATTGTAAAGGAATTGATCAGACATACTTTCTAGGTTTAAACAAGAAAGGTGTAAGTTTATTAACCTTAACACTCTACCTCTGTTAAAACTACTAAAAATACGTGAAGCAACCACACAAGCATGCATAAGAGATAAACACACACACACAAATAGATACGGAGGAGGAGAAAGAATTAAAGGGGGAAGGTGCGAAGTAGTAGAAGGAATTCAGTTCCAGCTTTTTAGTTTTGCTGTGAAGTCTTTGATTGAAGTTAAGTCTTGCACTTCTCATTGGGGCCCAGTGCACACTTTCAAACTTGATCGTTGGTACCAGAAGGCTGCTGGGGTCTTCTATCTTGAAGCTTAAATTGCTTCCGTGAGTCGCTGGAACTTTGCATGAGAGAGAAACAGAGGGAGAGAGATCTTGCTTTTCTTTGGTCTTCAAAATTGCAGTCTGTCTCAAAACTTTACTGTGAGCCACAATTCAATCAATTCCCAGGTTGGCCAGCAGGTTAGTCATGTGACTAGCTCTTTGTTTGAAACAGCATCGCCTGCGAGGATTGTTGATTCTTCCAAGCTTACTAGGCACATTTGGGGGGGGGGGGGTTACATCATCACTCTTACAGTGGGAGGGGTCGCTCTCACTGTCTTCAGTATTAATCTTTTACCTCCTTATACTACATAATCAGTTGAAGAACCTGGCAAGGCTGGGGGCAAGGAGGTCTTGCCAATCTCTTTAGAATATTGTTGGACTATCTTGTGTACAAATGGACAGCCCAGCTGGCAGGCGAAAGGGAAAACAAGCACCAAGAGGCTGCAGCCAGGGTCCTTTGCAGACGGTCCCCAGCACTTGATCTGTACCTAAACTCCATTTGCCAACCTTTGTTCCATATCCCTTGTCACCTCTGCGGTGGCACTGCTCAGTTAAAGAGGGCAGTACTTCCATCACCAGCGTCCTTGATCCCGTGGAAGGCCCACTGCTGTCCAGTTAAGTGCCCAATTGTCAATTGATTTGGCTGGCCTCCCGAAGAAAAGGCAACGCAGGGTTCTCAGCGTCACTTTTGACAGATGTCAAGACACCCGTCGTCCAGATAAAATCCCGGTCCTTGTGTGGAACCATATCAAATGCTTTCTGTAAATTTATATAGACAACATTGTAGCCGGATGGCTAACAGCTAAAATTGTGCAAAGCATGAAGGGAAAAGTTGCCAGTTTTACAGAAGGAGAAGGACTCTGAAACAGCTGCAGTAGTTGTTTACCGAACCCAGCCTGCTGTGATAAGATGTGCTTCGAATGAGACTGCTAGACAAGGACAGAAAACAAGAACAAGGCCAGCAGATGTATTTTGTTTTGCTTTTAACTAGCACTAAGAAAAACGGATGACCCCCAAGTCAGGGGTGTACGTGACTAAGAACATTCTCGAGGCTGGGAACAACTGGATAAAAAAAGGGAGTCTAGGAGCCTCCAAAGGAAAAAGACCTGCAGGACCATTGCGGAAAGGGAACCCTGAGTCCACTTCAGTGAAGAGAACCCATCAGAGGGAGACTGATCACCTCGCCTCGCAATGGGTAGTATTTAAGTCCAAGCCGTGGGTCTTGTGATTTATTGTAACAAGTAACAAGTAGTTTAACAAGTGAAATAATAAATATGCTAATTAATAAGTGATTTAAGTATCAATAAAAGTGTTTCTGCGAAGTATCTCGTGCAGGTGTCTTTTGTCCGCCACGTCAGTTGACACCCTCGTTTGAGGGTCAAGAACATCAATAGACACTACCTCTACCCACGATGCTGGTGATCTTCTCACTGACTCTTCACACATTCCAACTCTCTTTTAACAAAATTTGCAGATGGGACCAAATTGGGGAGGGTGTAGTTAATATAGAGGAGGACTGTGGCAAAATACAGGTACATATTAATAAACTTGCAGGATAAGTGTTAAATTGGCAAATTAACTTCAATATAAATAACTGCGAGTTGGTACATTTGGTAGGAAGAATAAGGAGGCTACACGCTCCTTGGAAAATAATTGTTTAAATGAGGTAGAGGAACAGAAAGATCTGAGAGTGCACACTAATTGCTAAAAGTAGTAACACAATAATAAGACCATAAAAAAGCAAACTAAGCATCGAAGTTCATTGCTTGAGGGTTAGAATTAAAAAGCAGAAATGTTAAATTTAGTTTTAGATATACAGCACTGAAACAGGCCCTTCGGCCCACCGAGTCTGTGCCGACCATTAACCACCCATTTATACTAATCCTACACTAATCCCATATTCCTACCACATCCCCACCTGTCCCTATATTTCCCTACCACCTACCTATACTAGGGGCAATTTGTAATGGCCAATTAACCTATCAACCTGCAAGTCTTTGGCGTGTGGGAGGAAACTGGAGCACCCGGAGGAAACCCACAGGCAGCCACAGGGAGAACTTGCAAACTCCGCACAGGCAGTACCCAGAATCGAACCCGGGTCCCTGGAGCTGTGAGGCTGCGGTGCTAACCACTGCGCCACTGTGCCGCCCCACTTAGATCGCACTTGAAGTACTGTCCACAGTTCTGGTCTATTATAAAAAGGATATCAAGGCACTGGAAAAAGTACAAAAAAGATTTACGAGAATAACACCTGAACTGAGGGGTTATACCTATCAGGAAAGACTGAACGGGCTAGGGATCTGTTTTCTAGAAAAGAAAAGATTTGGAGGTGGCCTAATAGAGGTTTTGACGATTATGAATGGGTTTAAATGAGGTAGACATAGAGATGTTTCCACTGAAGCCAAGACCAGAACTAGGGTTCATAAATACAAGATAGTCAATAATTAATTCAATAGGGAATTCAGGAAAGTTTTATTTACCCAGAAAGTGTTTAGAATGTGGAACTTGCTACCACAAGAAGTAGTTGAGGCAATAGCATAGATGCATTCAAGCGGAAGCTAGATAAGTACATAAAGGAGAAAGTATCGAAGGATATGTTGATGGGGTTAGGTGAAGATGTGAAATATAAATACCAGTATGGGCCTGTTGGGCCAAATGGCTTTCTCTGCACCGTAATTACTTTGTAATACTTTGTAATCAGCTGATACATATCCAAGTGCTCTGTTTCTCCTGATGGATTACAGGAACTTTTCCACAATTGATGTTAAATCGACATGCCCATAGTTCGCTCGTTTCTCTCTCTCTCCCTTTTTAAATAATGAAGTAACATTTTCAATTTTCAAATCAAAATGGCACAATTCCTGAATCTGATAAGGAGACTGGTACATTGTGAATCATCCACTTTCTCCACGCTGCTCTGCAATAAGTTGCAACTCTCTTAAATGTTGGTACACAGCAGGACAATGGAAACCCCTGCTATCCCAGCCTTCTGCCCAAAACCAGGTAGTGGCTGCAAGAAACCTTCATGTGAGTCTGATGCTCTGCTAGCATCCTTCTGTTCATGACAGGGCCCCCAAGCATATCATTCATGTACTCTGCAATCAGGGCCTGACATGACTTAGGCTTTCATTCGATTACATCTGGCTCCATGTCCACATCTGCAATCCCTGATTTTATTGTGCTCATGGCCAGAATTTTACGTCACCCCAGTGAGCTGGATGGTGGCGGGTGTGTGGGGGCGGGGGAGGGAGGGATAGCGTAACATGGAGCAGGAGGCTCCGGGAGACCTTCCCGACCTGCTCCCGCCTCCATCCAACTTTAAGTAGGCTGGGGGGGAGGCGAGAAACGAGCCGCCCACCCCTGGACAATCAAGGCCCTTACGTTGCCAATTAACGGCCACTTAAGGGCCTTCGCCCGTCTCCACAGGGATTTTACCCACGGCAAGTAGGTGTCCCGGAGCCGGGAAAGGCCGTCCAGTTAAAGTTATAGAGTCATAGAGTTCTACAGTACAGAAGCAAGCCCTTTGGCCCATCGTGTCTGTGCTGGCCATCAAGCATCTAACTATTCTAATCCCATTTTCCAACACTTGGCCCATAGCCTTGTATGCTATGGTGTTTCACCGCAGATTCCCGCCGCAACCAACTCCCCTTCTCTCCCGTCGCTGACTTCCCTTCTCTGCTGCCGCCAACTCCAACTTCCCTTCTGTGTCGCAGACTCCTCGAGCTCACCTCTTCACTGCCACCCCAACGAGTTCACCTACCTCCCCCAGTGCTTTTTATTGGCCAGTGCCCATAATTGACAACACCAGGTTTGACAGGCCTGAAGGAAGCGCACCCTGATTGGCGGGCCGGCAGGAAGCGTACTGTGATTGGTGGGCCAGAGTGTGGCCTGAAGGCCGTATGTTGGACAACCGTAGTCTAGATACAGTGGATAGGAAGGCACTATTCACCTTGATTGAGGGGTCCATAATTACACAGCATAGATTTAGGTTAAGGGGTAGGAGGTTTAGAGGGATTCAGAAGGAAACTTTTTCACCCAGAGGGTGGTGGGGATCTGGAACTCACTGCCTGAAAGGGTGTTCAAGGCAGAAACCCTCATAACATTTGAAAAGACTTGGATGTGCACTTGAAGGCCGAAACCTACAAGGCTACAGACCAAGAGCTGAAAAGCGGGATTAAGCTGGTTGGCTTCTTGTCGGCTGGTGCCGAGATGATGGGCTGAATGGCTTCCTGTCATGCCGTAAATTTTTATGATTCTATGATTAGCAGGGAATAAGGACAAGCTATGTCAGTTATGCACAGAAACATGCACTACCTATCTTAGGCATATTGTTAACGTAGCAAACGTTGACCAACAGCAGGAAATAAGTAATGCAACCCCCTCCTACCTGACTTATATATGGAGAGGCGCGAGGAATCTGTATGTAAAAGCTTGAAGGGGAAATCCAAATGTTGAGGGTACAAAATTGGTGGGACATTCCTTGGAGAGTCATGGGGCAAGGACACCTGGAAATTTGGAATTTGAATAATAAAATTTAGTAATACTTTTCAGGCACTCTAGCTCCTCTGGAGCAGTTCACAAAGACACTGTTCCCCATTCAACCCCTTACCCTTTAACAAAGACACTTTCTTCTCCAATGTTCCCAGTTTTTATTTGTTCATTTCTTCCATGCCTTGCTCAGTTCAACCTGAAATGCTTCTCCAACCCAGATAAGCTGGTAGCTTTTCTTGCAAACACCTAATTCAAGCTAGCAACAACTCTCTCTCAGAATTCATGTGAACACTTTTCTATCCCTCCCATTACCAAGTTCATACTGGCACTCTCACTCCCCAGATCTGCTAAGTTACTGCTGACACTCTCCTGCCTTTCATACTCTAAAGCATCACTTCCAGCTTCTTCCCTCTTTCCCTCCCTCAAGGAACTGCTCCCAAAATCTACCCTTTCTCACTCCCCTCCATTGTCATCCATTCCTTTCAGTTGTGTGTCCCTTATTCCTTTGATTGTCATTCAATTTTTCCTCATCATTGTCATCAATTTCCCTCATCAGTTACAATCCATCCTATTGAAATCATGATTTTTGCATTCAGACCCTAATTCTCTGCCTTGAATTCCAGCTGTTCAGCAAACACTTTAGACCCGGTCTATTCAAATAGACAACGTGTATGAAATGGCCATATGTTGCTTCAGATCATCCCAAGCAGATGGATGTTTCCTAAGCCCCAATTTATGAGCTGTCATTAGTCCCTAGTTGGCAGATTTCTGGCTCTTTTGTTGGAGGGCTCGCAACAGACAAACTTGCCAAGTCCCAGAGAATCAGGAGGGAAGATATTCTTGGGTCTATATCCTGGTGTTCTGGAATACTCGGGCGCAGAAACAACTGAAAAATTGGACAGAAGAGGCCAATCAATGGAGGAATATCAGGTATGTTAATTTATAAACATACACTTCAATTTGCCAGATTTTTTTGTATTAGCTGTGCCTGGGCAATCAAGTGCACCTGGGCCCAGATGCAGGAAAATCTCCCCTCAGGAATCCATCCCAATTCTGCCCACATTTAGAGTAGAATCCTGTATATCTTGGAGTTAGACATATCTGTGCTTCCTATTCCAGTTAGGACAGCACTGACTTCATGAAATCCTTCCTTTTCCACCATCCTCAGGGAAAGTTTGATCTCAAGATGATGTGAGGTTGGAAGATTCCTGTATTTATTTGAGTCTGCCAGCACTGGATTGACTACCTTCACTACCATTACCATCAAATCACACATATGGCTAAGATTCATTGGATGACATTCGCTGTTAATTGGAGACTAAACCAGAAAACACACTGCAGAAGTGCATAATGACTACAGGATGCTCATAAAGATTCTATCATGCTGTCCCTCCCGACCAGGTATAAAATCCCTGGTTGCCCTGTTAACATTGCATGAAGTCAGCAGACCAGTAACACTGATTTCTGGTATCCAAAACCAATATATCTTGACCCAGCTCAGCCTACTTGGTTACTTTGTTTCTTTGTGCATTCTTACTGTGGAGGGATCAATGAACCTTGCCTAGAATGATCTTGTACTTTGTTTAAATCCCATTTCCATTTTGGAATTATTAGTGATACAAGATGCTTTTCCTCTTGTATTCTAGATTGCATAATCACAGTATAAGATAGGTTTGAATGAAGAAAGCCCTCCTGTCCAATTGACCTAACCTGATTAGCATTTATTTCCTAAATGAATCCAGTGTCCTGGCCTCGATCCTGGCAAGCTGTTCCAGTTGTCATTCACCCCTCATATGATATCTCTCCAAACCTCACCCTTCACAACAGTGAATTTGTGCTTTCTTGTTCTGCTGTCCTAGAAAACATTGTTTTCAGTTTAATTTCTCTATCCTGTTGAGTATCATATGTCTATGAGTTCCTTCAGAGATGTCTCATTAATCATAACTGTTCCCTCTGACATTAGGGATCAGCTTCATTACTCTCCTCTGCATTGCCTCTAGGGATTCGAAGGCTCCATTGGATTTGGAATATTCCAGATGCAACCTGAACAGAGCACTGGTCTTGACTTTAATTTGACTGATATGAAAATCTTTAAGTAAAAATAAATTAAAAATTGGAATGATGCGATTATTGAATACTCCTTTAGTTGACAATCTAGCATACACCTCTTTAATTGACTGTTTAACATCTGTTTCTCTTTTAACTGACAGGTGTTCTCTACCAATAGTTGTATTAATTTAGCACAGTTGGAAAAAAAACTCAAATGTCATCCTGCAAATATTTTCCCACTGCTTAGTCAGAGATATGATGAATAGTACTTTGCACAATGTAGTCCAAGATGCTGGTTTTGCTTCCATTTCATTAAGCATGTTCCAATGATAGCGCCAATGACTCCTACTACTTCTGCATAAACCTGTGCTCACTGTGGCATGGGGTGATCTAATCAAAGCACCAGCACACTGCAACTTGCCATCTCTGTTCGTAACACCACAGGAATCTAATTGACATGCCCACTATACCATGACTGTTAAACTGCCCCAGATTTCATAGGATATGCTGCTGGAAATAAATACAGAATTATGGATGGTTTGGAGAAAGGCCAGAGGCTGTACTCTGGGTTTTTTAGAATATATTATAAACTACACAGCAGCGGCCTGCTTGATTTATGGAACTTGTTGAACTTCTAGAGTAAATGATCCGACATAATATTTTTATAATATGGAGCAATGTTATTCACCAATGTTTTGTTAAGGGCCGTAATTCTAGCCAGTAATTTGCTCAAAGACCAGTAGCCAAATTGCTTCACTACATCATACAAGACAGTGACAGGACAATGATCTTCCCCTTCTATTCTACACGCACTAAGCTCCTAATTTCAAACATTACAACATCAGTAGTTGCCAAGTGCAGACCAGACAGTTCCACACAAGGTCAGTAAGTACACAATGGGGCTGCTTATAGAACTTTGACACTTGTAACGCAACTGCACAATAGGCACCAGCTCCCTGTTTTAAGAGATGCTAAGGACTTCCAAGGGCAAAATGCACAGTGCATATAATAATGTCACCCAGAAGTGTCTGACTTGGTGTATCTGTTCTGCACTAGGTATTAAAGGCCTTGGATTTTTTCTTAATTGGGAAGATCCACAAAATATGTTTGAAGCACCTGAACAGTGCTCCAAATATAAACTATAAAATTGGGCAGTCTTTCCCTCTCCCTCGGATCTTAGCTGCTAAAGGTGTATTGCTCATTTTTAAATTTCTGTCTGTTTGATTGTCCTTCACTACTTCTGTGCGATATTGCTGTTGTGGAGAAAAAAGGTGCATGAAACCTATTGGGTCTTACTGACAGCTCCTTAAAGTTATACCATATCTGTTCTTGGTGCTTGCTTCCCAGAGAACAATCATTGTATATGCACACCAGAAACATCAACTTGTCTCTTTTCTCAGTAGATGCGACCTGGCTTGCTGTGTTTCTACCAGTTTCTGTTTTTAAAGTGACTCCTGACAATGCAGCACCCCGCAACCCCCACCCCCCGCCCCCACCCCCGCCCTGCCAACATCATCAAAGCGCTCCCAGATTCACACATGCACAGAACAGACTCTGCTGCCAGTGTGGTGCTGTGCATGCACAGCCTACATCAACCCCTTGCTTGCCAGGACTAATTCGTGCAATCGTGCAAAAACGTCATTCATCACTCATCACTCCCGACTTCGCCACTTCTCCCCACTCGCCTCCCTCCTGCTTCTGGTCCCCCCTCCTGGTCCCCACTTCCTCCCACTACTGGTCCCCGCTCCCTCCCGCTTCTGATGCCTGCTCCATCCCGCTTCTGGTCCCTGCTCCTGGTCCCCGCTCCCTCCTGCTCCTGGTCACCGCTCCCTCCTGCTCCTGGTCACCGCTCCCTCCCGCATATGGTCCACACTCCCTCCCGCGATCGCAGCCTTTTTTCCCTGCACAGGGGTAGTGTGGAAGAGAGAGAGTGACAAGATAGGCAGGGGACGGGAGGGAGACTGCGAGTGGGAGGGAGACTGCTAGCAGGAGGGAGCGGGCGAGCGAGCGGCCCAGGGGAAGAAGGGGCGAGGCCACGGATTCTGTTGAATTGCACAGACAATCCCGCACATGCAGCTATCCTGGAGCTCAGGTCTAAACATAAAGCTCACTGAAGTGATGATGGATTAAGTTGTTGATTTGGCTCTTATTACAACACAGAGCAGGTCTCTGCTGGTGTTCATGCTGAACACGAACTCCCAGGATATATCTGTTCCAACTTCCAAAATGTTAGAAATCTCTTTTTAAAGTGCTCACTGGTTTAAAATTTGGATTTGTGTCCTGAAATAATAGTCAATAAAATTCCTTAAACAACCGGTTGCGGGGAGCAAGAGCCGAGACCAGAAGTGACCATTTTGGTTCCATTTGTTTTCGTTTTTGTGATAAATTGAGCAGCGCCATCTTTGCTACTGGTAGCTGCCAAAAACGTCACTGACAGTGATGTTTCAGGGCATGAGGCTGCATTTGTGCATGTGCAAGTACTGCACCACCTAGTGGTTGCATTGTCAGCCAATGTCGCCTTCTGCTTTTGTTTCAGATTTTCAGCATCTGCATTATTTTGCTTTCAAACAACAGTCACTGTCTACTGCTTTGAGAGAAGGTTATGGATATCCCAATGGACATACCTACCCATTTGAAGGTCCTGCAGGAGGAGGAACACAAGGCATACCAATCAGGTACATTTGCACCTCAAGAAATCAATGAGGACCTACCCCTATGTCGCCCGCTACTACCTGTATGTGGAAATTTTATTTCCCCAAAGATACTATTGCTAAACGTCACACATTGTTGTAGTTTAGGCCTCTCAATTTGTCAGCGTGGTCATACAAGACATGCAGTGACACTAGAGAACCATCTGGCTGGATTCTCCAACGCACAAGGCATTATTGATGGTGTGCTTGTGACAATACATGATGCTACCTCCAATATCGACCCTTTTATTAATATAAAGGGGTTCCACTTCATCACTGCGGTAAGTTGTTGAATCATGTACTTGGAAGGCTACTGCCTAACAGTTGGCATGGTTGATTTATTTTACAACAATACACTGTTTTACCCATTACTTAACTAGGAAACTGGATGAATGGGCTATGAAGACTGGATGAACACCAATGTAGCCATGGCTGTTTACCCCATTGATAAGAGACAAAGCATGTAAGAACTCGGAAGAGTACACCATCACCATTCTAAAATAAAGATTCAAATGCCTGCCCATTTGGGCAAGTGCTACAATACAGTCCAGCAAAAGTGTCCCAAATTAGATGTTTTGCATAACTTCTCGAGTGGCCATGCAGAACGTAGGAACAGGAGTAGGCCGTTTAGCCTCTTGAGTCTGTTCGGCCATTCAATTGGATCATGGCTAATCTGTGATCTAACTCCATGCATCCATCTTTTCCCTATATCTGTTAGATTTTTGATAAGCAAAGGTATTATCAATCTCAGATTAAAAGTTGACAATTGGTCTAGCATCAGCTGCTGTTTGTGGAAAACAATTCCAAACTTCTACCACCCTTTGCATGCAGAGGTGTTTTTCCTAATTTCACTCCTGTAAGGTTTGGCTGTAACTTTTAGGCCACGTCCCATAGTCCTAGACTCTCAACCAGTGGAAATAAGGTAGATAGAGAGATACTATCAGTTTTCCTTATCTTGAAAACTTTGATCAAATCACTCCTCAACCTTCTAAATTGCAGAAAACACACCCTCAGTTGTGTAAACTCTCTTCGTAATTTAATCCTTAGAGTCCAAGTATCATGCAGAGATCCAGGTTATGGACTTTTTCATTGACTCCCATAAAATGAGCTGGCTAATTTTCATACTCTGAAATGACTCTAAGCACTGTGATACTGAGCTACCAAAATCCTCTTTTAGCAGGCCCTGTGGGCTCTAAGGCCCTGGCCCAGTAGGTACAGAGCCCTTGAGCTGATCTTCCAACTAACAATTTGCATCTCCTGTAATTCCACCTGCAATAACAAAAAGAGCAAAGGATAAAACACTGCATTTGTCACAGATGGGCCATTAATAACAATGATGTTACCTTTTGGGTTTCAGCGTCCTGTTCCTTTTTTGGAATCGTCACTTTCTCTTCTTCATATATGTAAAGTGACTCATCCGGTGCTACTTCCTCAAGTTTACTAACCATGTCTTCCTTGATGTGTGTAGTTGTAGTGGTATAGAGTCAAAGTGCTGTAATGTTCTGTGACATTGGCAATGCTAAATTGCTGCTTCTTGCCTACAGTAACAGAGGAGGAACAAATGTTACAATGCTGGCTCCAAAGCACTTTTTCACATTTGATAACACTAACTGTGGATGATGTGTGAACGTTTGTATAGTATACCTGTGTGGAGTAAGTGAAAACTGGAACTATACATAACAGATGGATTACTCGCTTGGAAGACGTATCCAACTTCACCATCTTCAAGTTCCTTCATGTTCTTGTCTGTAAGGATGTCCACGGTGACTTCCTTCAAGGGATTCTATCACTTACCATTTGTAAGCCCCCTGCAATTCAATTCTGTTGTACCATGTTGCCATGCAAGCAGTGAAATAATCTTGGATGTTGCAAGTTCAAGGAGCAGCTACACAGGAAGAGCGTGGAGCACACATTTCACAATTGGAAGGAACCAGAGGGATGAGTCGGTCGTTAATTGGGCAAATTAAACCCAAGGTCTGAAAATAATAAGTAAATTAGAAAGGGCCATATAAATGTTTTTATTAGTTAGGATAAAATTGGGCCCAAGGTTTTTAGTGTAGTGAATAGCAGGAACTGGATATACCCAAATAAACCCTTAAACTCAACAATACTCCTCTCAAATACTTAAAATCAATGGGTCAATAGTATGCAATTTATCAGTATAGATCCTGTAGGGGTGAATTTCCTCAAAGCATCTTCCTCTTCCCCCACTGTAACTTTGGAAGTTAGATAGAAACTCATTTGCACACTTAGAATAATAAATAGAATAATGACTGCTGCCTTGAATATTATACCAATGGATCATTTCAATCATACCAGATGATGTCTGATATATATCTCTACCGAGCATTTGTATCATGCTTTGGTTTGCATGAATTAAGGATTTTATCACTTTACCAATGGACACCAAGTCCATGCTGCCTGTTCATTTCAATTACTTCAGCATCCAGCCAGCACTAACCACGCTGTTGAATAGCTGAACAAATTAAAAGGGGACCAATATCATAATTTCCTAGCACCATTCAAAGCTAGCCTGTAATTCTTAAAGGAGAGATGGATTGTGGCTAGCAGGTACTGTCAGTCATGCAGGAAGTGAATCTGATCTGGAAAAAAATTGAAGAATGGCACAACATGGGAGAGACTAGGTTCCAAGGTTTTCAGGCTCTGCATTGGAGGCCTTGGTGGAGGAAATGGAAGGGACGAGAGATGTCTTGCATCAGCAGGGCACCCCAAGGCCCAGACATGCTCAGAAAGAGGTGGGAGCAATTTGCTGTGGAGGTCAATGTTAGAAGTCGAGCCTCAAGGACCTGGATGCAATGCCGCAAGACATTCAATGACCTCACACGGCGGGGCAGGGGGGTGGGTGGTGGGGGGGGTTGGGGGGTTCAATGTAAGTGAATGTATTTTGAAATGACACAGCCTGTCAACTACAGTCATAATCTCAGACACTGCTCAAGTGGCCACACGCCTACCAACAATATCAATCAGGATTCATACTTGACATTCGTATGCTCCACCACATCCTTTCACACTGAGCACTTGTTGCCATGCATGTCGACAGATGCCAGTGCTCAATGGGGCTTACAGGGTCTCACAACATTCTGGAAATCTGTCCTCTAACTGATTACTAGGATTACTGAGGTGCCGCCCAATATAAGTGGAAGTTGCTTTCAGGGTAACAGCATTCATCCTCCCACCACCGTCACTCCACCAGTGCCATCCCTGTTTCCTGTCAGCCAGCCAGCCCAGACTACGAGGTGGTGCAGTCCACAGCCAGTTGTTCTGGGCTCAGAGCTGCTCGATGTTGTCCTCCAAGGCCGTCTGCGGTCTCCTCCACTGAAAGTCAGCGACCTTCCACCAGCCACTGGGGAGCACTGCATAAAAGCCCGTAGGCAGGCAAAGGCACACAGAAGACAGGCACTTCAGATATGTACATGGGCAATTAGGTGACTCTTATATGCAATATGGCATGATTTCATTTATAAATTTGGTTTGGAATGTTTATTTTGTGGTGGCTTTTATATTTAAATTCTGGCCAAGTGGATGCTGTGATGGTCAGTGACAGAGGGAAAGTAAAGTGTGGGACTCTTGATGAATGGGGAATTTGGGTTGCGATTACTGGTATTGCACTGAGATAAGTTCTTCATGGGCAGAAAGGGGCTGTCTAGGTTGCCTCTTCTTCCTCCGCCTCCTTCTTGAGCTCCTGCTCCTCACTTTCTCGGCTGATAGGTGGAGGCAAGGATAGCTCCCTCATGATGGTGAAGTTGTGCAGCATGCAGCAGACCACCACAAATATTGACACCTCACCTGCCAAGTACTGCAAGGCTCCTCCAGAGCAGTTCAGGCAGTGGAAGCATTTCAGCATGCCAATGGTCGTGCGGCAGCATGGCGTTCTTTGTATGCATGTTATGCAAATGTGCACCAGAGTCATCAGCTCTGTCATCAGTGGATAGTCCTTGTTGCCCAGTAGCCACCCTTTGGTTTGCTGTGGTGGCTGAAATGCAGCTAGCACAGCAACTGCTGCAGAATGAAGATATCAAGACTGCTGCCAGAATACCAGGCATTGACCTACAATATTCACTGGCCATGATCACACAACAGTTGGTCATTGAGGGAGTGAAATCCCTTTCGGTTTGGTATAGAGCAGAGTTGACAACCAGTGCCTGCAAAATGATATGTGTGCAGTCAATAGCACCATGGGGTGCCTGCAATCCTAACAAAGCAGCGAGCTCGTTCCACACACTTGTCTCTGGCTAGAGAGAATGAAAAGTAGCTAGTTCTCATTGAGTAGAGAGCCTCAATGATCTCCCTTACGCAACAGTGGACGGCGAACTGTGTGATCTATATCTCCAGCTCCAGCCTGGAAGGAGCCAGATGCACAAACGTTCACCGCCACAGTCATCCTCAGAGCCCTAACAATACAGCCCTTGCCTTGCTCTGTGGTTGCAGGTGTGCCTGGAGTCGGTGGCAGATTTCAATGAGGACATCCTTTCTGAAGCACAGATGTCTCACACACTGTTCCTCGCTGAGGTTAGGTAGGAGCATTGCTCCCTGAACACTCTGGGTAGATACGGCCTCCTGTTAAGAGGCCTTCTCCTCCTCTTCCTCCTCCATCTTTCACCAGCTTGTTCTGCTGTGCTTGGTCTATGCTCATCCTCCAAGTCATGCTGTATTGCAAGGGGAATGCCTTTTAGTGCACTCATATCTGGAAGCAACTGATTTGCGCAGAAGCCTTGAAGTCAGGAAAAATTAGTTTAGCCTGTGCCACAGCACTCCCTGTAGACTTTTGCCACCTGAAACATCTATGGAAAGCACCAAACACTTGATGTAACAACCAGAAGAAATCAACTAGCAACTAACCTGCAAGTAGTTGATCCTTTTAAGTAGTGCTGGTGGAGGTGGGTTGGGGGTCCCTCCTGCTGCTGAACGTGTGTTCAGCTGTGCGAGATTAAGAAAGGACGTTAGCTGGAGCTTTGAACTCCAATATGGCAATGCTGGCATCAAGTCAGCATTGCACTCCAATTGATTTCACTATCTGCCTGCTCTGCATACTTCTGGTGGACGTTCACTGAGCATGTGCTAATGCCCTCACCAATATGATGACTAGCACAATTCGCCCCACAAATGTGTACGAGCACCAATTTGAAGCTCTAAGGTACTCATAGTACTAGCTATCTCAATTTCCCACCCCCTGAATTTAGATCTGAAAAGACATAGGATGAGGCACACAGCAGTTACCAGCATCTTGGTAGAGCAGACCATTAGTTAGATGGAACAAATGTTCAAGTATTTTTTTTTTTGTTCTTCAGGCCAGTTGAGGTATCCAAGATGATCATATCTTACTGCACCTAATTAAGCTTCAACTAGTAAAGGCTTGTTGTTACTAAATGTCCAGGGATGGAGATAGTCCAGTATCTCCTTGTGAATGAATAGTCTTGCAACTATTGGTGGTACTAGTATTTTTGCAGTGGCTGCCTGGACCTATACATTTTTGCCACATCAAGAATTATTTGAATGATGTTACTATGTTCCAAATATATTGTCATCCTGAGAGACACTTACATCGTCTGGACAAAATGCCACACCATGCTGCTGGAACTCTCAACGTGCCAAGATCTATGCAGGAGCAAACCACAAAGCGATGTTGTTGAAACCTTACATTGTGGCTGTTCCAATCTAATTCCTCAGTGTGATGAATTCAGACAGTGCTGACTGGCATAGATTGGAGACCAAGGTCTCTGGAGCCCTGGACAGAGCTTTTGTTATGAATGTTATGCCTGAGTTTAAGACTTCTCCTAAGGGGGCTCTGCTACATTTCGGTTTGGTAGTAGCATTGCACAGCTCTGGATTGTGAATGTGCTATAATTTGCAGGCAGCTTACACAGTTGTCTAATGATTGTTTTACTGAACTAGCATCTCAGGCGTTGTGTGCCCTCATCCCATGATGACAAGTAGTGAATCTGGTCATTTATGAGTCTAATTGTTTTAAAAAAAGGGTTCATTTAATGTCCTTCAGGGAAGGGACCCTGTCACCCTCTCCAGTCTGACCTGTGATTTTTTAGATATACAGCACTGAAACAGGCCCTTCGGCTCACCGAGTCTGTGCCGACCATTAACCACCCATTTATACTAATCCTACACTAATCCCATATCCCTATCACATCCTCATCTGTCCCTATATTTCCCTACCACCTACCTATACTAGTGACAATTTATAATGGTCAATTTACCTATCAACCTGCAAGTCTTTTGGCTGTGGGAGGAAACCGGAGCACCCAGAGGAAACCCACGCAGACACAGGGAGAACTTGCAAACTCCACACAGGCAGTACCCAGAATTGAACCCGGGTCACTGGAGCTGCGAGGCTGCAGTGCTAACCACTGCGCCACCGTGCCACCCGTGACTCAAATCCCACAATATGTGTTTGACATTTAATGTCCTCTGAAATGGTCCACTAACCTATTCCATTCAGGGATGAGCATTAAGCAAGACCATGCCAATGTCACGAGGAGTGCTGGAGGTTAAGATGGTATCAAAAATCAAGACAGCAAAGGCCAAGTGATTTATCATCTAATCTGAACAATGAGATATACTGGGGTGGAAATTCGTGTCAGGCAGTGATGCAAAATGGGTGATATCAGATCAGCTGCCCACTATGTGCAGTGCCTGATATTCAGTTCTGTTGCAAATAATGGGCGGCTGAACAATTATCGCCCATTTTGCGCCACCGCCTGAGTCAAATTTTTATCCCATGATGTCCTTGAAACAAATTCCAGCCTGTGTTATGTTGCAGAATAAATGCAAGCTCCAGGGTGCTGTTCTAATTCAATTTGAGTAACTGTTTTGTTGCAAGCAGATGTCATTATTGCAGACAATGGATTCATTCTTGTTAAATCAAGTCACATGACTTGATTTAAAGTACCACACAACCTCAAGTGCAAAGATAATTGGTTTTATATCACTGCATGTTACAGTGGAATAGCCTATCTAGACTGTATTACAGACAGTTACCTTATCCCAGAATTTAATGACAGTTATAAATCATGCAAGCTCCACTTCCGTGGTTTGTGAGAAGTCCGAACTCATCCAAAACATTACTGCCTTGCAATTGTTCCTAGCTATCCATCATCATTATATTTATTTATATGTTTACAAAAGTATTGATTAAATTGATTGAAAGATTTCATAACAGTTTCACTATGGAAAGTACAACCTCTCTGATATCATGATATACCAGCAACACATAGTTTTGTTAAGAGAAATATAAAGAATCATGCCAGCATATTAGAAAACAATCTACTTTCTCACAAAATTATTGGAAGAACTCAGCTTGGCTCCATTGGTAAATATGCTGCTCAGGATAAAATTGAGCAGTCGAAGGTCCCAGGTTCATCTATTCTCTATTAGGTGATCTGAATCAGAGTGATGGTGAAGTGTACAGTAGATTACAGTATCATAAGCCTGAGGAAAGAAAATTAAACCAGAGTTCTTACTCCTGAACACTATCCAGTAACCCCTATTGGAGAGTTTGTAAATGCTAGTCAGTCTCCTGTGCCACTGCACATGTGTGGCTGGATTTTATCAGCCCTCTAGGAACAGGCTGGGAGGTGGGTGGCCCATAAAATGATGAGGAGAGGTGGAGTGGGGGTGGAATGCCCATTGTCTTCCCACTGCCATGACATTTTACCAGCGGCGGGAAAGGTGGAAGACAACCCTCCCGCCCAGAGGCTAGTTGAGCCACTTAAGTGGGTGTTTAAAAGCCTTTTCCTGCTGCTGGCATTTTACCAGCAGTGGATGGGCCCTCCACCTCGTAGGGAGACTGCCTGATAAACACTGGTGTGCCCTCCCTGCGGGCTCGTTGGGGGTGGGGGGGGGGGGGGGGTTGTGAGGGGGCCCCTGTTTGGGCACTCTGTGGCCTAGGAAGGGGCCCCCTGTCTGCACTGGCTGCCCCTATGGCAATCCCCCCACTCACCCTCACCAACCAACAGTCCCCTTGCCGTGGGCTGCCTGACTGGCCCGGGCACCCCCAGTTGCCACTTAACTGGTTGGGAAGGTTCTATGGCGTCCTCTCTTCTAGCTGTAGTCTGAGCAGAGGCCACCACTCCTGGTAAAGCTGCTGGCCCTCCAATTGACCTGAAGCTCCTGGGGGGGGGCCGCATCCATTAAAGGGACGGGAGCTCCAACAGCGACTAATTAGTTGCCAGATGGCCGAAAGATGCAACTGGCGTCTCACAAATGCCTGGAGTGGGGTTGCCCCCAGCTTTCGGGCCCATCGCAGGGCACTCGCCACCCCAATAATATTCCAGCCATGAAGTCAAGAACAAATGTAGGGGAAAATTAGACCAGGGTATGCAGGCATAATTCATTACCCATTTTAAACTTATTATTACATTGACAATTTGCAAAACAGAGAAGTAGTTTCTCCGAGGAACTGAAAGACACAAAACTGAGGCATTACAGAGCTACTATTGGCAGGAGGGTGTAATTACAGGACAAGTTTACAGAAGTAGTTTCCATTCTAAATGTGCGCATTGGAATTGATAATAGTAAAAGTTGGCATATGTATACAGGACATAATTTCAAAGTTTGCAGATGATACAAAACTTGGAAAAGTAGTAAACAGTGAGGAGAATAGTAGATTTCAAGAGGATATAAACAAACTGGTGAAATGGGCAGAATGATGGCAGATGAAATTTCACATAGAGAACTGTGAAGTGATACATTTTGGAAGGAAGAATGAGGGGAGGCAATATAAACTAAATGGTACAATTTAAAAAGTGGTGCAGGAGCAGAGAGACCTGGGGGGTTGCATTGAGAAATCTTTGAATATGGCAGGTCAAGTTGTTAAAGTTGTTTAAAAAAAAACATATGGGATTTTGGGTTTTATAAACATAGGCCTAGAACTCAAAAGCAAGGCCGTTGTAAATCATTTGTTAGGCCTCTGCTGGAGTATGTGTTCAGTTCTGGGCACCGCACTTTCGGAAGGATGTCAGGTCTTGGAAAGGGTGCAGGGGAGATTTACTAGCATGTAAACAGAGTTGAGGGACTTCATGGAGAGAATAAAAGATGCTGGGATTGTTCTCCTTAGAGCAGAGAAGGTTACAGGGAGATTTAATAGAGGTGTTCAAAGTCATAAAGGGCTTTGATAGAGTAAATAAAGATAAACTGTTTTTAACCAGAGGACTCAGATTTAAAGTAATTGACAAAAGAAGTGAGATGATTTATTTTTTATGCAGTGTGTTATTATGATCTGGAATGCATTACTTGAAAGAGTGGGAGAAGCAGATTCAATCATAACTTTCAAAAGTGAATCAGATAAATACTTGGAGAGAAAATTGCAAGGCATTGGGGAAAGAGTATGGGAATGGGATTAATTGGATAATTCTTCAAAGAGCTGGCACAGGTACGATCTGCCAAACGGCCTCCTGTACGGTAAGGTTTCATCATTCCATCCTAATGAAGTACATGCAGATATAAAAATGTAAATATAATGTAAATGTTGATCTACAGTAAGGATAGGATCAGACAGCTATGATTCACAGCAGAGTAAAATAGCTTATTGACTTGCATTGTCAAAACTAATATAGCAAGTCACCACTTGGTTGAGGTAGAAGAGGCAGTCTGCTAGCCTGCACACATCGAACCATATCAAAGTAAGAGTCTGAACCTTCTGGAGAGGAAAGAGGAAGAAAGTTAGAAATAAATCCATAATTTATGACAGAAATCATAGAGGTGGTGATGGTAAGGTTCATTTCAAAAGAAAAAAGGATTGAGTCAGATCCTCTGAACGCAAGTAAGGTACATAAAAACAGAAAATGCTAGAAATACTCAGCAGGTCAGGCAGCATCAGCAAAAAGAGAAACAATTTTAGCATGTAAGGTTTCATCAGAACAATGAAAAGTTAGAATGTAATAGGTTTTAAGCAGATGAAATGGGAGAGGGTGAGAAAAGAACAAAAGGGAAGGTCTGTGATAGGGCAGAAGATGGGAGACATTAAATGACAAATGAATTGGTGGTACAGAGCCAAAGGGAGTGGTGATGGACAAGTAAAGAAACAAAGGATTTGTATAGAGGAGGTTTGAAAGGAAGAGTGATGAACAGCTAGCATCTGAGAGCAAAAGCAAGAGAAAAACAAGAGTGAGACCAAAAAATGTAAAGAAAAGGAAACAAAATAGGAGCAAATATTACGGAGGCCCAACCTGTCTCCAACCACCACCACCTTCCTCCACCTGTCTGAACCTGTTGTCCTTTAGTCACAGAGTCATTTCCAGCACCGAAGGAGGCCATTTGGCCCATCAAGTCTATGTCGGCTCTCCACGAAGCTATGCAGTCAGTCCCACTCCCGGCTCGGTCCCCATAGCCCTGCACATCCATTTCACTCAGGTGGCCATCCAACCTCCTCTTGAAGTAAGTGTTTGTTTCCGTTTCCACCACCCTTGTGGGCAGCGAGTTCCAGGTCATTACCACCAACTGTGTAAAAAAGTGCTTCCTCATATTCCCCTTGCATCTTTTGCCCAAAACTTTCAATCTGTGTCCCCTAATCTTTGTACCATTTGTTATTGGGAAGTTTTTCCTTGTCTAACTTATCCAAGTCTGTCATAATCTTGTCCACTTCTATTAAATCCCCCCTCAATCTCCTTTGTTCTCAGGAGAACAAACCAGCTTTTCCAACCTAACCTTGTTACAAAAATTCTCCTTCCCTGGAACCAATCTGGTAAACCTCCTCTGCAACCTTCAAGGACTCTTACATCCTTCCTGAAGTGATGTGACCTGAACTGGATGCAATACTCCAGTTGGGGCCTAACCAGAGCTTTATAAAAGTTCAGCATAACTTCCTTGCTTTTGTACTCAATGTCTCTATTTATGAAGCCCAAGATCCCATATGCTTTAATAAAAACAAGAAATGCTGGAAATACTCAGCAGGTCTGGCAGCATTGATAGAGAGAGAAGCAGAGTTAACGTTTCAGGTTAGTGACCCTTCATCAGAATTCTGCTTCTCTCTCCATCATCTCTTGAATTAGGGTGTCACATTTGCCACTTTTAACTCACTTCCTCCAAATAAAAGATGCTGTTATGGAAACCCACTATGACTGTCTTTTGGTGGGGTATGTGGAATGTCTTGTGTTCAAGGCCTACTTGGGGCCCCTTCCCTCACCTCTCTATCCAGTAGATTGATGGCTTAACGGTGCCGTTTTCTGTTCTTGCCTTGAACAGGAAAACATCATCAACTTTGCTTCCAATTTCCACCCTTCTCTCATCTTCATGTGGTCCATCTCCAACTCTTCCCATGCTTGACTTCCTTCCCTATTTCCTTTTTTTTGTTCTTTCATGGAATGTGAGCCAGCATTTGTTACAATCTCTAACTGCCCTTGACAACTGAGTGACTTGCTAGGCCATTTCAGAAGGAAGTTAAAAGTCAGCCACATTGCTGTGGGTCTGGAGTTGGGCAGACAAGGTAAGGAGGGCAGATTTCCTTCCCCAAAGGACATTAGTGAACCAGATAGATTTTTAGGACAATCGGTGATAGTAATGGTGCATCATGAAACTGAGACTAGCTTTCAATTCCAGATTTGTATTAATTAATTGAATTTAAATTCTACCAGCTGCTAAGGTGGGGTTTTAACCCATGTCCCCAAGGCATTAGCCTGGGCCTCTGGGTTACTAGTTCAGTGACATTACCACTACACCACTGTCAACCCTGGGGATAGGTTATCAACAAATTTTCATTATAAGCTACCTCCATTACACTTCCTCACACCCTGCCTCCTGTAAGGACTCAATTCCATTCTCCCAGTCTCCATTGCATCTGCTCTGACAATGGAACCTTCCACACCAGCGCTTATGATGTCTTCCTTTTTCTTCAACCAAGGATTTCCACCCCACCATGGTTGACAGGATCCTTGACCATGTCCAACCCATTTCCTGCACTTCTGCTCTCTGGACTTCCCTTCCCTCCCAGAGCCATAATAGAGTTTCCCTTGCCTTCACCATCTATCCTACCAGCCTCCGTATTCGACGGATCAACCTCTGCCATTTCAACCACCTCCAGAGTGATGTCACTGCCAACCACATCTTCCCCTCCCCTTTCCCTCCACGACACTCCAGTCCACTCCTGAGTAGTCCCCAGCACCCCATCCCCTTCCTATGGCACCTTGCTATGCAAGCACAGTGGATGCAACACCTGCCCTTTTACCTCCCCTCTCCCCGCCGAAAGCCCCAAACACTCCTTCCAGGTAAAACAGTGATTTACGTTTACTTCTTTCAATTTAGTATACTGTATTCACTGCTCACAATGCAGTCTGCACCACATTGGGGAGATCAAACGCAGATTGGGTGACTGCTTTGCAGAACACTTCCATTCAGTCTACAAGCATGATCCCAAGCTTCCGGTGACTTGCCATTTTAATTCTCCACCTTGCCCTCTCAATGAGGGTCAACACAACCTCCAGGAACAGCACCTCATCTTTCAATTTGACACTTTACAGCCTTCCAGACTCAACATTGAATTCAACAATTTCAACCCATAATTTCTGCCTCCATTTTGTTAGCTTTTCTTTGCATATTTCGGTCTCACTCTTGTCTCTTGTTTGTCTTTTGCTTTTGGACGGCAGCTGTTCATCATTCTGTAATTCACACCTCCTCTGGACACATCTTTTGCTTCTTTATTTGTCCCATTACCACTTCCTTTGGCTTTGCACTACTGTTACGACCGACCGCTCCAGTCAAAGCCCCCAATCAAAATATATGATTCTGATTGTGGTGGGAGAAACACACTGTTAATTCAATCCCATCCCTCCACAGCTCGCCTAACATATCATTTTAATCTTTCCAAATTAAGGAAGACCCAGCTAAATTGTATCATCTATTAACCCCCGATTGAGGCTAACCAAACCAGGTATGTTTAAATCAACAAATTAACTGTTTAATTTAAAAAAACTAAATTCCTAAACACTATGAAGATATAAACAACATTTAAAAGAGAAAAAATTAGAGTCCTTGCAAATTTACGCTCCTGCTGCAGGTGAAAAAAATCCAAGATTGCTTGAAGTCCTCACAGCTGTCTGATGGGGAAAAAAAGGCTCTTCAACAGTAGAACAGTCTAATGCCAGCAGTAAGTGATGCTTTCCTTCTCCAGCGAATTTCAAAAATTAACGACTTGTAAATGAATCAATTTGGCTTTAGAATTTTTGAGGGATAAAAGATTGTCACAGACTAACTTCCCTGCCTTCAGTTTAAATTACCAGAGATCTCTGTTTTGGCTTGACTTTTTAAGAATTTTGAGAGATAATAATAATTAAACAGACTAAATTCTCTTCCTTCCGTTTCAATGACTGAGAGCTCTTCTTTCAGGTGCTAACACCAGCTGTCTGTCTGTGTTCTGTTAGAACAGACTGTCTTCAACTAAAAAGCCAGTTCAAAATTGAATTGTAACAAATGTATTGTTTGATACTCAGTCCAAGTGGCTGTATCCAAGGTAACAAGAATGCACCCTTTGAATTGCAGTCACCAAATGGCTGTATCCAATGGCAACCAAAATGCATTTCTCTAACTCCTGAGGCTTGCTGGTTCTTAAAGCAGTACTGATCCTTTGCCAGCCTTAAAGACACACCACATATTCCCCGGAGAAAAAAAACTACAGGACTATGACACCTCCACCCCTAGTGGAATGAAACGCCATTCCTGAAATGTGTTTCATTACGATGGGTAAAAAAAATACAAATTGAAAAAACGCTAACACAATTTCCACACATTTACTGACATACACTTTTCTAAAATGTTAAGACTACAGCAATAAGTTCCACCAGAACATTTCAGCTTTAAATTTTCAAAAGGTTGTTCAAATTGACCTATTTCAAATGTACAAGCATAGTCTTCCCATTGTTTCATGTTTTTCTTCCAAGCGTCCCTATTGTCCATCACCTCAGCCAGGTGAACTGCACAGCTAGGAGCACTGACCACTACTGGGTTTACTATTCTCGTAGAAGTTTCTCAAGTATCCCTTAACCTATGTGGCATCACTTGACACAGAAAATCCCTGTCTAGTACAACAGAAGCTGATTTTTCTTTTTATCCTGGGGTGTCAAAGGAATTTGACAGTATCCCTCCGACCCATCTGTCTCTTTAAGATGCATTGTTTTGCCCACTCTGTCCATACAGTCCTTTAAATGAAAATTTGGGTAGGAGTCTGTCTTCTTTACCACAGTGACCTTTCTAGAGTCTATGTAAGTTTGAGCCAACCCACCAGGTTTAGACATCAAGACCATCTGCGAATTTGAGCTGTCCTGACTAGCTTCATCTAAGCTGCCCTTCAGCATGCATTGTACCTCTGCTTCCACTTGGGCCTGTCTGTCTGGACCTAAGCGATAAGGATGTTGTTTTAAAGGAATGGCTCCCCCTGTACCCACATCATGTGTGGCTAAGGTTGTGCATCCTGGTTTATCCCTACAAACATTTTGAAATGTTGCAAAAACCTTGGTTAGGACTTCACCCTGTTTTGCCTCTAAGTGTAAAAGCCTATTGTTTAATTTTACTAGCCATTCTGCATTTGCTAATTGGATAGTTGGAGGTTCAATCTGAGAATTTCCTAGGCCTGCTTCTGCCTCATCCTCACTGTCCTTTCCCTTCTCCACAGTCCCAATTACCTGACATATCTATACTGGCTTATCCTCCTCCCTGCGGTAATATGGTTTGAGCGTATTAATGTGACTCAACCGGTTCTTCTTCGGCGATCGGGGGTGTCAATCAAGTAATCTACCTTACCCACTCTTTTGATCACTCTATATGGGCCACTGAATCGTGCTTTCACTGGTTCTCCCTGTGATGGTAACAACACTAATACTTCATCCCCTGGTTTTATGGTAGGTTGTGGTTTCCCACTTTTTGACAGTTATGGCACTCCCTACAAAATTGTCTCACATTCTTTGTAAGACCTGGCCAGTAATAATGTTTCCTTATGTGTGATTTGGTCTTTCAAATTTCCCTATGTCCTGCAAAAGGAATGCTATGTGCTAACCTTAATAATCCTGGTCGGTATTTAGGTGGTACCACTATCTGTTCAACAACTGTGCAGTGTTCATCATCAGGCCTATGAGGCGGTCTCCATTTCCTCCTCAAAACCCCATTTGCCATATAATAGCCTTCCGGAACTCCTTTCACCTCAGCTTCTGACAGAGCGGTCTGTGCTGTTTGGTAGATCTCTGGATCAGCTTGCTGTGTTACAATGATAAACGATCTGTTAAACATCTCATTTGGATTATCTAAATCCCCAAATAAGGTTTCAGATACATGGCTATCTATTTGTGGTGCCCCTTTTACCTCCGACAATGGATCATGTTTAGCCATTGTTCGAGTATTCTTGGAACTTGTTCCTGTAAGTGCTCCGTTTCCTTAATTTCACATGGTTCCTCTATAAGTAGAGGAGAATCTGATACTTTTGATCCAGCCAAATCGTTTCCTAGGAGTAAAGCCAGTACCTTTACTGATAACTTGTGGACAACACCAACAGTTACTACCCCAGATATTAAATCACTCTCTAGGCATACTTTATACAAAGATACGGGTATATACTCACTGCCAATTCCATTTACTAAAACTTTAGCGTTCAAGGCGCTCTCTGGTGGAAACCTTATATCTTTCCCCCGCAAGAGTGTTTCGGTTACTCCTGTATCCCTGAGTATAATGATAGGTTTTCCTACCTCACCTACAGGATGTGGAGTTACTCTCCCCTTTGACAAAAAATCATTATAACTTTCAGGTATTTTATTCTTAACTGGTTCACAGCTGTCGTTAAAGCTATAGCCTGGTCTGCTATACTCTCAGTCAGAGACTTTTCCTCTGCACTAACTTTGCATACCCCAACAAGTCATATGGGTTTATCTTGCAATTTCCAGCTCTGTGAACGAAGATGACCTGTTTTGTTGCAGTGATAACACTTTGGCTTGCGAACCTCACTTCTACCCTCAGCACCTTCCTTTCTGACCTGAGGAGGTGATCCTGGGGCATTCCCAGCTGTTCCTTCTTGTCCCCGGCTACTTGCCTTCCTTTCACTCTCCCACTTTCTATCCTTCTTGGGTTTATGGGGTGGACGGACAAAATAGATTGGCTTATTCACAAGCACAAAATCATCAGCAATTTCTGCTGCATGCGTAGCTTTCAAAACTTTCAGGTTATCTATATGAGTTCTCACTACTGACAGAATAGAGTTTTTAAACTCTTCTAAGAGAATCACTTCTCGAAGGTTCTCATATGTGTTTTCTATCTTTAATGCCCGTATCCAATGGTCAAAATTCATTTGCTTCACCCTCTCAAATTTTAAATAAGTCTGCCCAGTCAATCTCTAAATTCCTAAACTTCTGATGGTAAACTTCAGGGATTAACTCCTTTGCAGCAAGAATAGCCTTTTTTGCCATCTCATAATCTGCAGAAGCCTCTTCAGAAAGCATGGCATAAGCTTCATGAGCTCTGCCTACCAGCCTGCCCTGAATAAGCAATGTCCAGAGTTCTTTCAGCCATTTCATCTGTTTCGCTATTTTTTCAAAAGATACGAAAAATGCTTCTACATCCCTTTCCTCGAACTTAGGAAGAGCCTGTATAAATTTAAACAACTTCGCGCTGGGTCCTGATCTAAACTCAGATTCTTCCTGACCCGAATTTTCCCTGGATTCAAGACTACCCTTTTGTCTTAGTTCCATCTCTTTTAACTTAAATTCCCTCTCTTCTCTTTCACTTTCCGAAATGCTCTCTCTTTCTCCCTTTCCCCTTTTTCTAATTCAAGTTTTCTTAATTCTTTTTCTACCTCAAGTTTTTTCGTTTCTAACTGAATCTTAGCCAATGCCATTGCATTACTCTCGGACCTACTACCTTCATGTTTCTCGTATTCTCTTTCTTGTTCCTCTTATTGCCCTTCATCTATATCATCATAATCATCATCTTCTTCTATTAATTCCAGATTTTTGGCTATTATGTCAATTATCTCTGCTTTTTGGCACCTGATTTCAATTCCAACCCCAATTTCACTACCAATTCTTTTAATTTGTAAAGTTATCAAGTCACTCAGGGAAACATTCTGTTTTCCCAAAAACTCTGCCACAACCACTCATGCCATAACAATGGTATAGACTGTACCTTATTATACAAGAGACCTGGTTCTTTTAATTTCTTTGCAATTGGTGTTAGATTTAGATCCCAACAATAGAGTTTCCAATTGCTATGATCCCAGATGCGAGAGCAATTAATATGATGCCAAACGCAGGTCCCAAATTTAAATGTTATCCCAGAGACGAGTAGTTACTATGATTCCAAATGCGAACCCTCCAAATTAGTCTGATTCTGATCCCAGACATGAGCCAACGAATTAAAGATAATTCAACTACGAGCGAGCCCCCAATTAAGATATGATTCAAATCCAGAAATCCAATTAATATGTGATTCAAATTGTGAACGAGCCCCCCCCCCATTAATATGTTACAACCGACTGCTCCAGTCAAAGCCCCCAATCAAAATATATGATTCTGATTGTGGTGGGAGAAACACACTGTTAATTCAAACCCGTCTGTCCACAGCTCGCCTAACATTTTAAACTTACCGAATTAAGAAAGACCCAGCTAAATTGTACCATCTATTAACCCCCGAATGAGGCTAACCAAACCAGTTGTTTTTAAACCATCAAATTAACTCTTGAATTAGAAGAAGTAAATTCTTAAACACTATGAAGATATAAACAATATTTAAAAGAGAAAAAAATTAGAGTCCTTCAAATTTACACTCCTGCCGCATGTGAAAAAAGTCCAAGGTCACTTGACGTCCTCACAGCCGTCCGATGGGGAAAAACGGCTCTTCAAATGTAGAACAGTCCGTAGTCTAATTCCAGCAATAAGTGTTGCTTTCCTTCTCCAGCGAATTTCAAAAATTAACGACTTGCAAACACTTTTTAAATGAATCAATTTGGCTTTAGAATTTTTGAGGGCTAAAAGATTGTCACAGACTAACTTCCCTTCCTTCAGTTTAAACTACCAGAGATCTCTGTTTTGGCTTGATGTTTTAGTATTTTGAGAGATAATAATTAAACAGACTAAATTCTCTTCCTTCCGTTTCAATGACTGAGAGCTCTTCTTTCAGGTGCTAACACCAGCTGTCTATCTGTGTTCTATTAGAACAGACTGTCTTCAACTAAAAAGCCAGTTCAAAATTGAATTGTAACAAATGTATTGTTTGATGCTCAGTCCAAGTGGCAGTATCCAAGGTAACAAGAATGCACCCTTTGAATTGCAGTCACCAAAGTGGCTGTATCCAATGGCAACCAAAATGCATTTTCTCTAACTCCTGACGCTTGCTGGTTCTTAAAGCAGGACTGATCCTTTGCAGGCCTTAAAGGCACACCACATATTCTCTTGAGAAAAAAACTACATGACCATTACAACCACCAACCTATTTGCCATCTAATGTCTCCCACCTCCTGCTCTATCATAGACCTTCCCTTTTGTTTCTTCCACCCTCCCCATTTCACCTGCTTAAAACCTATTATATTTCTACCGTTTCCCAGTTCTGATGAAAGATTATTGACTTGAAACATTAACTCTGGGGGCAATTTTATGCTCTCCCCACAACCCCCCCCCCCCACCCCCACACTCCCCCATCGACAGGTTTGGAGGCAGGGAGAGCATTAAATTGGGTGGGATGGTGGGCGGGGTGTGGGGTGTTCTCCCAACATCACGCCTCCATCAAAATTTAATCCAGGACGGGAAGGCCTATGAATGGGCATCCTGCCCCACTGCCAATTGAAATTTCAGCCCAACCAGTCCTTTGCTTCAGGAAGAAAACTAGTACAGAAGGGACAGGAGGAAATGACAGTACTCCAATAGAAACAAATATGCCTGATCCATACAAACATACGAATTAGGAGCAGAAGTAGGCCATTCAGCCCCTCAAGCCTGCTCCACCATTCAATAAGATCATGGCTGATCTGTTTATGTCTCAAATTGCATGCTCCCATCTACCCCCGATAACCTTTGATTCCCTTGCCTAACAATAATCCATCTACTTCCGCCTTAAATGTATTCAATGACCCCGTCTCCACTACTTTCTGAGCCAAGAGTTCCAAAGTCGCACAACCCTCTGAGAGAAAAAATTTCTCCTCGCTTCTGTCCCAAATGGGTGACCCTAATTTTAAAGCAGTGCCCCCTAGTTCTGGACTCCCCTACAAGAGGAAACATCCTTTCCACATCCATCTTGTCAAGACGGTTCAGGATCTTATAAACTTCAATCAAGTCTCCCCTCACTCTTCTAAACTCCAGTGAAAACAAGCCCAGACTGTCCAACCTTTCCTCATAAGACAACCTGTTCATTCCAGGTATCAATCTAGTAACCTCCTCGGAACCACCTCCAATGCATTTACATCCTTCCTTAAATAAGGAGACCAAAACTGCACACAGTATTTGGGATGTGGTTTCACCAATGCCCTGTATAACTGAAGCATAATATCCTTACTTTTATTTTCAAATCCTCTTGTAATTAAGGATAGCATTCCATTAGCCTTCTTTATGACTTGCTGTACCTGCATACTAACTTTTTGTGGCTCATGCACACGAACACTTCACATTTTCCCATGTTATACTCCATCTGTCAGATTTTTGCCCACTCACTCAACCTATCTATATCTGTGTGCAACTTCCTTATGTCCTCTTCACAGTATACTTTCCTACCTATCTTTATGCCATCTGCAAATTTAGCTACCATGCCATCGCTCCTATTTTATGTTTTTCTATAAAGTGTAAAAATTGGAGGCCCCAGCACAGACCCCAGCAGAACTCCATTTGTCCGATCCTGCCAATCAGAAAAGGATCCATTTATGCATACTCTCTGTTGTCTGCCAGCCAGCCAATCTTCTATCAATGCTAATATGTTATCCCCTACACCATGAGCTCCTACTTTGCGCAATAACCTTTCATGTGGCACCTTGTCAATTGCCTTCTGGAAATCCAAGTACAGTACGCCAATGGGTTCCCCTTTATCCACAGTGCTTGTTACTCCTTCAAAGAACTCCAATAAATTGGTTAAACATGATTTCCCTGTCACAAAACCATGCTGACTATTCCCAATTATCTTGAGTTTTTCTAAATGCCCAGCTACAGCCTCTTAATGATCAATTCTAACACCTTTCCCATGACAGACGTCAAGCTAACTGGCCAAGAGTTAGTTACCTGTGTTCTGCCTCCCCCGCCCCACTCATCCTTGAAAGGCAGATAAGTGTTCAAAAAAGGGTCAATTTTCCTAGCTCCTCTCTGGCCTGGTGTTGGATAGATCAGCTGCAGATGCTCTGATATTTCCTGTCCCGAGTAGATAGCTGATGGAAATCTGCAGCCAGAACACCTCAGTTACATTCAAACATCCTGGAGAAAGGGATAAAAGTACTCCACCAGAGGTGCCAGGACAGGAGATACAGCACTTCCATGCACTGATTTTGTCCAGCAGTGGAACAGGATTGGAGCAGGGGGTGGGGGAGGGATCAGGTGGTGGGAGGTGTAAGGAAAATCAGCTGCTTCTTTAAAGCATTTATGTACTGTTCCAGACTTCATGAAGATGCTGGTTTGTACCAAAGTAGGTGTTTCATTATTTCCTGTTGTCCTCTCACCTCCCATTCTCCCCTAAAGGCACCAATTCAAGCTGGGATACAGCTCCATGGCCATCAGCTGCTCTTCGGCCCAAATAGTCATTCTTCAGTTTTGAGTATAAACAGTTCATAATAGCAGACTACTTCACCTTGAAGGATATCACGCCTGTGCCTGATCCTGTCTTCACCTGACATCATTATATAAGCATTGATTTTTCAATGGAAGGTGGGAATGGCAGGAAAAGCATCAGGTTTGCTCTGGCTTGTGGATGGGGCCCAGGTCTCATTTCAATAAGATGAGGCTGATTCCACCCAAACTGTGAATCAATGATGTGATGCCGGCAGGCATGAGCAGGTGAGCACGGCATGAGGCCAGATACCTGCAGGAATGAACCCGTCAAAATTGATTCTGGGAGGTGAGGGAGTATGACAGCAATCGCAGGCGGATTGTGGCCAAGGGTGACCAGGACCAACTGGTGTGTCAGGAATCCTCAGGACTCGGTGGAGCAGTGGGTGTCTGAAGAGAGGGCTCTGGAGTCAAGTGGTGGGTTCAAGGCGTTGCCGGGAGGCGAAATCAGGAATTGAAGGGGAATGAGAAGCTGAAAGGGGGAATGGAAGTCGAGCAGGGCACTTGAGAGAGACTGGAGAATGTCAGGGGGAGAATGGGGTTTGGGATGGAGACTGATGGTTGGGGGGAAAGGAAGACTGGTAATAGTGGTAAAGGAGAGAATGAGAGTGGGTAATGGTGGATGGCGAGATAGGATGGGGGTTGGGGCAAGAACTCAAAACTGGAGGTCAGGAAGCTCGGTATTCGAGTCGAGGAGATTGGGGTGGGGATGGGGACCAGCATTTCCTGCAGAGCCAAGAGCAGCAATCTGATGAATGAGAGCAGTGCTGGGAGAGGAGCCGCTAGTACAGGAGTGAGTGAAACCTAGGGCCTTTACCATGGGTAAACAGTGAAAGATTGTTTCCACTGGTAGCTGAATGACAAATTGATGCCCGAGGCCTACCGCAAACAACGTCCTCTCCCACGGAGGTAGGATCCATGATAGAGATGGAATCCTATTAGAGGCCCACTGATAAAATGCAAATTAATCTTAATTCAGGGAGGTTTAATTGAGATACTTAAAGATAGAATTTAGTCCTTTTTTTGTGGATTAACTATTTGAATTAGATAGGTTAGGGAGAACTAGGGGCACGTGTGTAAACTAAGTTTGATATCAGGAAATTTTCTTTTTGCAGAGGGTCGTTGACCTTTGGAGCAAGTTGACGTCTTGTGCAGTGAATGTAGATTCGCAGCAATTGCCCAAAAGGGAGCTGCACAAATGCCTGGCTAAGGCTGATATCATGACATACAAGAGGTAAGTAGCATATTGGGTGGTGTGCCTCATGTCACTGTGACCTCCTGAAACTTGTCCTGATCAACTTTAGAGCTTAGATAGAAAAATCATTTGACTCCTTAAAGAGGATACATTTGGATTGTCAGTGAGGAAGAGTTCAGACTTGGCTGTAATGTCTTTTATGATCAAATGTACTGACAATCTTCCAATTTAGTCTCTTATGAGAGGTCTGTTAGTGCAGTAACAGGAGTGGATGTGGGGCCTTCCATAAACAACAGCCAGGAGACTGCTGGACAGTCAAAATAAAGTTTGACGTACTTTCTAAGGCTTCTCTGGCTTTGCTGCCTGCCATTGTTGGATCCTCTGATTTGAGAGAGATTAACGCAAGAACACTGTCAACTTCCTTGGGCGCTCTTGACTTTCCTGATTTGTTTTAAAGACAGACACGTAGAACTGCCCAAGCTAAATCTCAGGAATCCTGGCTTTGTACCAGAAATGCTCTGAACATTTATAAATCAGATCCAGTCCGTACTATGTATTAGATGTTCCCATGGATGCTACGAATCAAGTGCTGAAAACAAATGTATTGTCTGTCTGACAAACTACACAAACAAATGTGTTTCATTGGGTCTTAAATGTTATAGAATCATGGAACAGTACAGCACAGAAGAAACCATGCGGCCCATCAAGTCTGCACTGGTGATAGCTGTTTCATGGTTCTGGCACACGCTTATGCAGACTTGATGATAGAGGAGAAAGAATTCTGCTAGAGAACAACAATGAGAAAATTATTGCAGGAACACTAATAGTACCCAAGCATCTCAACAGCTGTATCTGTTCAGCTGACAGGAAGGTGTAGATTTGTACATGCCACCGAACCCACCTCCAGCAAGAGAACAAAATTCAGCCCTTTATTTCCGATTTTACTTCTGGTAGGAAGCAACAATGCCAAGGTTTCTTGTTTTCTCTATGGTAGGGATCTAACCCTTGTCCACATATCCACTTCATTCTTTCACTAGTCATTTGGTTCAGACTCTGAGAACATCAGAGGGTAATCATACTCCAATAATTTACACTTACTTTCTGACATTTCTCACAACAGCTACTAGGATTGTTGTCTTCTGTCAGTATTTTTTGTCTTAGTTTGCAACCTTCACCTTTCAGCAACCATTTTCTTGTACCATGTCACATTCCAGAAAGTTAGTTGGTGAAGGATAGTACTCGAGCCAAACTTTACTAGAACCAATCTTTACTCAGTCTTATATTTATTTACAGTGTGAAACATTATAAGCATATACCTCCTAAATCAACCCCCACACAGTTTTAGTAAGTGTCTCTTTATACGTGGTTACGTAAGACTCCAATTACTGCCCTCCACCTGCATATTATTAAACATAGTTGATAAACATTTAACACCAAATGTCGTGAAACAATTCAGTACAAATGACCAATGCACAAAGATTGAATCACAAATCTTACAATTGTAAGGCGTGAGAGTCCCCTGCAGAATCTCACCTAGGTTCGGAGCCATACTCTAGACATAACAGGAATGAGTGACTCAAAACCAAATAATGTGTTAAAACAGTAATTTTATTGAGTAATTATCAAAACAATTCTTAATGATAAAAAGAGAAAAGAAAGATAACTATTAAAACGAAAGGAAGAAAAAGAGTATAGAAAGATTAAAAGACTTATAGCACAACTGCTAAAACCCCAAATTAGTCTGATCACGACAGCTCCCTACAATGGTACCGTGTTCCGCCTTGGTGCATACACCACCAAGTCTTTGGAGAACCTTGTATAGGTCAGTCACTCCGTCGACGTCCCTTTCTCCATAGTCTTCAGTGGATGACTAGTCCACTCCAGCTGCAGCCCCGAATGTTGGATGCTGTGCCCCTTTAAGTCCAGTTTCTGGCTCCATTGTAGGGAGCTGTCGTGATCAGACTAATTTGGGGTTATACCATTTGTGCTATAAGTCTTTTAATCTTTCTATACTCTTTTTCTTCATTTCGTTTTAATAGTTATTTTTCTTTTCTCTTTTTATCATTAAGAATTGCTTTCACAGGCGTCCATCAGACTTTCTCAAAACAAGAGTCTGACAACCATGAGTCCTTAGCAAATTCTTCTCACAGGCACTGTGAGGCTGTTGACACATCTTTTGATGGCTTCTCTCACCTGCCATCAATTCAGTTATACTGTCTGTCAATTAAACTCCATCTCCTGATACCACACCATAGTGGACCACCCATTATGGTTATGCACTGTCATAGACATAGAGAGAGATACAGCACTGAAACAGGCCCTTTGTCCCACCGAGTCTGTGCTGACCAACAACCACCCATTTACACTAATCCTACATTAATCCCATATTCCTGACCACATCCCCACCATTCTCCTACCACCTACCTACACTAGGGGCAATTTACAACGGCCAATTTACCTATGAACCTGCAAGCCTTTGGCTGTGGGAGCAAACCGGAGCACCCGGCAGAAACCCACACGGTCACAGGGAGAACTTGCAAACTCCACACAGGCAGTACCCAGAACCAAACCCGGGTCGCTGGAGCTGTGAGGCTGCGGTGCTAACCACTGCTCCACTGTGCACCACTGTCCTGGCTTGTAGTTCAAAGGTCATCGAATACCATAAGAACTGACTTCTGTTTAAACAATGGGAGACAACTGTTATTTTCAAGAAGAGAAAAACAGTAGTTTAGACAAAACAACAGCTGTGCATGGTTTAGCCTGACCAGCATGAAAACAAAAGGAAAAATTTCATGGGAAAAACAAATTTATCGTTAATATTCCTACTAATTGCCATTGATTACATAATTGATTAATTACTTGACTTAATCAGAGCACAATCACACTTAGTTTTCAATCATTTTCTACAAAGTAACCTTTAAAAAGTCACTACAGGTTTAATACAGGGTTTTTTTTAACAAATCAAAAGCAAGGACATAATTGCTCTGGAGAGTTTTGTATAGTATATACAAGAATGTTGCCAGGGCTCGAAAGTTGCAGCTATGAGAAAAGATTGGATAGCATAGGGTTGTTTTCCTTAGAACAGAGGAGGCTGAGGGGTGACTTAATAGAGGTATACAAAATTATGAGGGGCCTAGGTAGACAGGAAGGACCTGTTTCCCCGAGAGGAGAGTTCAATTACTGGGGGCACAGATTTAAATTGATGAGGTAGAAGGATTAGAGGGGACATGAGGAAAAACATTTTCACCCAGAGGGTGGTGAGTGTCTGGGATTCACTGCCAGGAACAGTGGTTTCAGAAGAAACCCTCAATTCTTTTTAAAGGTACCTGGACCTGTACCTGAAGTGCTGTAACCTGCAATGCCATGGATCAGCAGTTTCTCCAGCAGTACATGTTTTACAGTCTCACACAAAGTCAAAATTTACCCCATAACACTGATAACCAATTCCATACATTTCAATAGCCAGAAACCTCCATTCAATTTCAGTAGAATTGGGGAGCTGTTGACATATATGGAGCAATTTATCGAAGTCAAGTCAACAGAGCTGCTGCAGAATACCATTCAACCATATGTAATGAAGACCTACATACATCTTGGACTGTGAATCAAATAGCAATGGCACCTTTGAATTAATTGGAATCTGCTTGAGCAATAGTTTCAGCTCAATGCCTTTACACGCGAGCAAGGGCAAAGAAGATGCAAACATTGACATCAAGGTGACAGAGACTTTACTTTGAAATTATGATTGTTGTGTATGGATTGTCTGAAACAAATCTGACTTCAGGACTTAACACTTGAGAATCTTCAGTTTGTATAGTGGACAACATCAGTAAACGCTTAGAAACAAAAGAGAGCAATGGACAGGCATCTGTTGAAATTTTACTGGGAAGAAATTAATGTTAAGAATGTAGTCCCACTCCATAACATGGGGCCTCTGATTAGATGGCTGGTACCATGATGTGGAAACCTATTGCTATCAATACAGCAGGTGGCTAGTTTATATTTACTGCCTTACAGCAGTTATGTTCTGAAGTTTTTTTTTGAATGCGAAAAATGAGCAGTTAAAGCCTCTTATAATGGTGCGAGAATGGTTGGACACCATGAAAGCTCAACCTTCTATCAAACATACTCTGAGATTGCAGAGGTAATTTCAAAGTGTTTGCCTTTGATATCTCTCGGAAATTTTCTCAACATATCTTCCAAGGGCTGTCTAACCCACATCCCAGCTGTTCCAATGCAGCTGCTGTGGTCATGACAACCGTAATTAACAGGCATTATGTCAGGATTAGATCTCATAGTTACTCAAAGAGCCGATGGATGAATTGTTCAGTTCTACATGCAATACTCATTCTGGTTTTGCACAGAAAGCCAACAGTTGTGTCCTACCTCCTCATATACAATGTTCCTTGGGATGAGCATAGCAGTGGCATGTGGAATCAGGAGCAGCGGAAATGATATAAATCACAGATACAATGAAACACCTTCCGGACAAGTTTTGCCACCTGAGGAAGGGAAAAGCTCTCCCATTGACTCCTGAGACTGCAGGTCCTAGATATACTCTTTATTAGATGCTATCAAATCCTGGGTATGCAAAGGCCATAAACAAGCTATATCCTCATTTATTGAGCACTCTGCCACATCACCTTAATTCCTACAATAAGAACGGAAAGTGCTGGAAATATTCAGCAAGTCTGACAGCATCTGTGGAGAGAGAAGCAGAGTGACCTTCCATCAGAACTTAATTCCTACATCAGTTGCTGTAAACATCAATATTGTGTTCCAATTACCAATCAAGACAGAAAGAAAGCTCATCCCAGGCTGAAACATGCTAAAGTAATAATGTCTATAATTAGTCTGTAGAGATACTATCGGTGATAGCCACTCAGGCACAGAATGAAGAAGTAGTAAATTTTATAAAGGAACTTGGAGACTGGGTCAGTGGATAATCCCATACAATATTACTACTGCTAATTTACGTTCTGTCAGCTCAATGAATCCACTCCACTGTTGTCAGTTCTGAACTCGCCTGGCAGCATCAGTCAATTGTATCCCTTTCTGTTACAATCCCGCTTGACATTGTCTTCCCAGCCTTCCTCGGCTTATTGTTCCATGCAGCTCTGTACGCAGGGCCATGCAAGGTATTCGAGCTGTTTCTATTCTTGAAACATTCCCAAGCCATCACAGTCAGTCTTGTTGTATCTTCTTTATACACATTCCCCTGATATTTACTGGAGCACGATTTTTGGAGATTTTTGGATGTGGGGAGGTGGGGGATTGCGCAGGGAATTTGCTGCTGGAAACCAGTAACTGCGGATTACTTCATAGGCCATGGAGTTCTAACTCTAGGGCGTGTGTGATTTTTATTTCCCAAGTTCTCTGCCCGAAAGCCAGCCTGACTAACAGCTTCTCAGGAATACCATACAACCTCCAGATATGCCATATCCCTTATCGCCATGCATTGTCAAAGGTTTGTTAAAATCTATGACGTTGTTGTAACAATGGATGCTGTGTTCTATAAATTTCTCCAAAATCTGTCTTATCACAACAGTTGATCACACTTTCATTGTGGTCTAAAACCTGCTTGTGCTACATACAGTGTTACTTTTACACATCATTTCATGCTCCTCTGTCTTAGTAAATACTCTTCTGCATATGCTCAGTAAGCCTCTTGACTCCTCTTTTGGAAGATTGGTATTATTACCTTTCCCCAGTCTTCAGGTACTTGCTCTTCATAGATTTTATCAAACTGCCTTTGCACCACTTTCATAGTGCCACAAGGCAGCAATTCTACAGTTATGTTATTGATATCAGGAGTCTTGCCCTTTTTCAAACTATTAATACAAATCTTTACAGTGTCTTCCAAGATTCCACACAACAAATACTGATGCATTATTCTCCTAACAGAAGCAAATGCCCACATATGTCAGCCCTTGTTTGACTGATGTTACAGACCAGTTTGCACCTACCATCCTGAATGAATCCTGCATATAAACTGTGGTTGCCTTTCTTGCAGAAATACCAAGACACCCAGTGGCCTTACACCCAGCATGTACAGACTTGCTAGCCTTCCTCCAGTTTGGAAGTCTGTGTTGTGATTCTGAAGAAGACTTGTTTGCTATCATAAGGGACCTGAGACTAGCTGCAAGTATTGAAATACATTGTGAAGTGCTACTATATTAAGCGTTTAAAGTATAACAAAAGAAAGTGCAATGCAGTGTTTCCGTAATGGTGGAAGTAAGACTTGATCTCACTCAAACATGATACAGGATTCAACTGCTTTTTGAGGCTGAGTCCAGAAAATTAAGAGCTGTAGCATTTATTTTCAGGGACAAAAACCAACATGAAAGCAGATATCTGGTTCTCAAAACGCATCAGTTTGAACAAAATTCAATAAATTTCTCCAAAACTTGTCTTATCACAACAGTCGATCTATCGTACTTTCATCGTGGTCTAAAATCTGCTTGTTCTTCATGCAGTACCACTTTTATGCATCTTTTCGTTCTCTGTCTTAGTAAATACTTTTCTGCCTATGCCCAGCAAGCTGATTTCTCTACACATGCTGCAATCACTCTTGTCTCCTGTTTTGAAGATTGGTATTATCAACTTTCCCCAGTCTTCAGGTGGGGAAGACAGCTTTAATAATTGAGAAGCATTTGGACTACCTCTTGATGAGCTACAGACAATTTCTGTCAGACGTTTCCAAGCAAATCATAAGAGAATTGCCTCATTGCATCGACTTGTATGTAAGGGATTGGTGGCCCTTCTTAAAAGGAAAGCATGAGCTCAGAACAAATGCATTCTTGCTTTCAAGTTTACTTCTCGAGCATCCAGGAAGAAAATTTTCAGCTATCCAGAGGGTCACGTGTATCTGAAATTGCGTAATTGTTGGATGTGCTGTCTCCTGCCAATGTCAACTTGAAAGGAAAATGTGTTGTAAATTGTCTGAAATATGGGGTGGAATCTTCCCATTTCAGAGGAGGTGGGTTTGAAGGCAGGACCAGGAGCAAAAGCGGAGATCAGGGAGTTGCGCCAGCAGCCCAACACGTTCTCACCTCCGGGTGATCTCGCCAGAGGCAGGTGAACAGCGGCAGGGGCTACCTGCCTGGTAGCAGCAGATAGCCACTTAGGCCAAGTGAGTGTCTAATGGGGGGAGAGTAAGGACACTGCTAGGATCTTCCTGGCATTGGAGCAGACCCCCGCTGATTGCAGAGCCTGGCATCACCGTGGAGGCAGCCTCTCAGTGGCATGCTGGGATCCCATCGGAGCCAGAGGCTCCATGCCCCAATGACGGAGCCATTAGCAGGAAAGGCTGCACCTGCGGCTGAAACAAAACCTGTGGAAGGTTTCCCCTCCACTCTGATGGCCCTACCGGCTTCAGGTTTCTTCATTTTCAGAATTGTAATCACATTTCTGAGGGTGCCTCCATTTTGAGGTGCCCTCGTACTCACTTTTCTGCTTCAGCAGCACCCACCTCTTTCAAAGGGGCTGCCAGCCATCCAAAGTTGTGGGCCCTCTGATTGGGCAGCAGATGCAGAGGTGGCCAATTAGGAGGCCGCCTCCCAGGAGATCATGGCGGAATGTAGACCCAGAAATTGTCCCGACCCCTGAAAATAATCTTATCAGCAGAAGATTCCACCAATGTTTTCAAAATGATGTTTCCATATAAAAGTATCCGCAAAATAGAGTCAGTAGTTGAACTGACTTGGAAAATGGCTTGGAAATGAAAGTTAATTAAACTCATGAAGATGTATTTTTAAGCAAAATTTTCCTGACTAATGATGGAGCCAGATACAAGGACTTCATTGAGGAATAGCTTGTTATGGGATATATGTCACAACTTATTTGGACCTGAATAGGGCCTTTGTGAGAGAGATTGAGAGGTTTGGGGAATAGTAACATAGTCTGACATATCTCAGTATCCAGCTCTCATCGATTTACAGGTCTTTAAGTGTCAGTTCCATTACTTTTGGAAGTAATTAATACCAAAAGAGATGAACCCTTCTGACACTTGTCACCCACATTGGTCAGTTGAACAGAAAAGGATTTTTTCTTTAAATTTACAGTATATGAGAGAAACATATCTCAATATATTCTTTTTGTTTTTGTTAGATATGGCTTCTCTTTGTCTTCTTTAGTCTCTCTTCTGCAGTAATCTTTACATAGCATATGTAGAAGGATACCTTTATCACTGCCAAAGTATATCCACAACAGAGAGGTGGGAGTCTGCAATCTGTGGTTCTGGTGCTGCATGCAGCCCTTTAACATCTCATTTGCTGCTCCCAACCTTTTCCAGTTGGATCGCACCAACGTGAAAAAAGCCTAAAAAAAATTAAGTCAAGAAAAGTAAGAGCTGTGTTTTTATTGTGGGTATAAAAAGCTAATCATTATGCTGCATTTTATTGTTTCAAATGATTATTTTAATGAAAAACATCATCTTGCTCTAAATAAACCTGTTTGAGAGTTTAGATACACCATGATGATAGATAATGCCTTTGAGTTGAGGAACAGCTTTTATGGTTGCAATCATTATGGTTTCCAATATAGCTGAGATGATAAATTATTCTGAATGTGCTATTGGAAGCTTTTTTCTAATCACGAGAATCGATGGCTGAAGAAAATGTCTTAATTCTATGCATCTTAAAGTTTGTTTTAAAGATGACTTCATTGACAAAATTATAACAAAAAAGGCAAAAAAAACATGGTAATTCAGAGTTAGTTCTATTTTAATATAGATTTTCTTTCTATTGATTCATAAATTCAATACGTGTTTTATTTATTATATTTGCAAATTATGTATTCTACCAGAGACATTTGGCATTTTGTCAAGTGTTTAGCTTAGAAACGTTGAATTTTCATCTTGCAGCTCCCAATATTTTTTATTTTAGGCAAATGTTTTTATAAAAGGCTCTTCAGGTAAAGAAGGTTGCCAATCCCTGGGCTAGACCAACTATTTCTCGGCAAAGATAAGCGTATCACCTAAATATATTCATTTGCTGAGATTAGCGAGGGTGAGACTGAAGCCACCTCGTCTAATACAGTCAACAATGCCCTGGAAATCAAGGTAACATTTGATCAAGTGTGGCATCAAGGAGGCCAAGCCAAACTGAAGTCACTGGGAATCAAGGGGAAAACTCTCCACTGGTTGGAGTCATATCTAGCACAAAGGAAGATGGTTGTGGTTGTTGGAGGTCAATCATCCCAGCCCCAGGATATCATTGCAGGAGTTCCTCAGGGTTGTGTCCTCGGCGCAACCATCTTCAGCTGCTTTATCAATGACCTTCCATCCATCATAAGGTCAGAAGTGGGGATGTTTGCTGATGATTGTATGATGTTCAGTACCATTCACAACTCCTCAGATACTGAAACAGTCCACATGAAGCAAGACCTGGATGATATTCAGGCTTCCACCACCAATGCACAGTAGCAGCAACTCACCATGCCTCTTTCGACAGCACCTTCCAAACCCATGACCTCTTCCACCTAGAAGAACAAGACAGAACCTGCAAGTCACCAACCCTCCAAGTCACACATCATCCTGACTTGGAAATATATCACTGTTCCTTCACTGTTACTTGATCAAAATCCTGGAACTCCCTAACAGCACTGTGGGTGTACCCGCATCAGAGGGACTGCAGCAGTTCAAGAAAGCAGCTCACCACCACCTTCTCACAGGAAATTAGGGATGGGTAACAAATGCTGGCCTTGCCAGCAATGCCCACATCCCATGAATGAATAAAAAAAGGTGGGTTCAGTCACAGCAGGGAACCCCAGCAGAACGGATAATGCTTCCACTGAGAGGTTCATCACTTGACGTCCTGGAAGCCAACATAATCGTCCAAGGAAAGGCAAGTGGTCAACTGAACCACTTGATGATGAAAATTTCTTCATCCAGAGAGTGGTGAACCTGTGGAATTCTCTACCACAGAAAGCAGTTGAGGCCAAGTCATTAAATATATTCAAGAAAGAGTTAGGTATTATTCTTAGGGCTAAAGAGATCAAGGGATATAGGGAGAAAGCGGGAACAGGGTACTGAGTTTGGATGATCAGCCATGATCGTATTGAATGGCGGTGCAGGCTCGAAGGGCCGAATGACCTACTCCTGCTCCTATTTTTTCTGTTTCTATGTTTCTAAAATAAGGACATACAAGTTCTGAAAGCTAAGCATTTGCACGTAGACTCTAATCTATTTAATACACTGGCCATCTAATGTTGGTAACTTGTCAGATATTTGAGGAGTTTAACCCTAAATCAACCTCACCAAGTTAAGTCAGTGTTAAACACTGATCTCAAGTATAATTTGATAATCAGTGATCCAGTTAATGCTGAATTACACTAGATCACCCTGCTTACAACTATTTATATCTAATTATTTGTCTACTTAGTGTTTAAAATTATAACTACTTACATGTAATGTCAATAAGTAAATGTTAATGCATAATTTTCTTGGGCAAATCTTGACTTTGGGCAGTAGTGTAAAATGGGTGATAGCTAGTCGGCATCCCGCTAGCACTCATTTTAAACAATTGCATAAAATCATGATCTATCCCCTATTTTAACCCTTTTTCAATGATATGGAAAGGGTTAATTCATCCTTTCATAGTTTGTGGGTATTCTAATTGGGGGTTGGCTTGGTGAACTCTAATTAATTCTGAATGCGATGGTGTAAGACAATTAGGCAAGCCAAACTTAGACATCATTCACGCTAGATGCAGGCTGGGTGGAAACCCCAGACAGTTCCTTAATGAGGTGTTACAGTGAAGGGTTTAAGGATTCTTCTGGTTCCTTGACATATATTTGTTGGGATGTCAAACCCAGTATTCTTACACACTCAACTCCGGTGCATATTTTCCTCATGTCACAGCATGAACCAAGAGGACATTCCTTCGAATCTTCAAATTAATAAATGCTTGTACTGTGCTTATAAATTGCTCAAGACAGAAAAACAATTCCATGAATTCAACATGGCAATTCCTTTGAACATATTGTTGGTTGAAGCCCTTCTACTTTTTGCCTTCACCCCAATGCTACTCTCCCCACAAGCAGACCACCATGAGGGCACCTGAACAGCTACTCAACACACTGGACTGGATTTTAACAAGCCCACGACATCGGGCTCCATGGCATGAGGTGGGGTGAGTGGAAGATGATGCCGGAAGCGGTCCGCCATGGACATACATAAATTTACATGAACTTACCTTCAGTCTACTGGGCCCGCCACAATCTTCAGCACAGCGGCCGGCACTCCCACACCTTCAATTCCCTGTCCGGGAAAAGCCGGCGTGACACTGGTGGGGAGGGGGGAGGAGTTAAGATTTTCAGTGCAGGGGTGTGGGGGGTGGGATCAAATAAATGAAATGGGTGTAGGGGATGGTGGGAAGGGGTGAACTTTAAACTTTGTTCAATCTGTTGGGGGGGGGGGATGGTCAAATAGTTAATGTAACTGTTATTGGGGGATGGGAAAGGGGTGTTCAAAATTTATTTGATAAATTTTGGGGGGATGCTGCTTTAAGATTTCACATTGACCGGCAGGGCTGGCTGCCCTTTAAAAATGGTGCCAGCGCCTGCGCACAGGCAGCTGACGCCAATGCCAGCGACGGACAGCCCGCCTCCTCCACGTGATTGGGTGCGGGTGGGCCGCCCTGGCTCTTTAAATGAGCCACCGCGCTGGAGGTGGCGGCAGTTCTTTGACGCACGGGCTGCCATTTTTTGAGCTCACCGCCAAGATCGGCGGCGGACTCTTAAAATCCAGCCCACTACTACAAGAGCAAAATACTGCAGTTGCTGGAAATCTGTAATAAAAACAGAAAATGCTGGAAATACTCAGCTAGCATCGGTGAAGGGAGGAACAGAGTCAACGTTTCAGGTCAGTGGCCTTTTGTCAGAACTGGAAACAGAGATGTAACAGGTTTTAAACAACTACAGAGGCCTGGGGAGGGTGGGGGGGTGGCATGTGGTGAAAGAGCAAAAGGAAGGTCGATGATGGGTTAGGAGCTGGAAAGGAGGAGAGATTAAATGACAAAAGAGCCGATGCTACAAGGCAAAATGAAATGGTAATGGGTTAAATAAAGAAACAAAAGATGCGTCCAGAGGAGATGTAAATGGGAATTGCAGAATCATTACCAACAGCTGCTATCTGAAAAAAATGGGGGCAAAGGTTACGATTTGAAATCGTTGAATTCATTGGTGAGTCCAGAAGGCTGTGAATTGTCTAATCAAAAGATGAGGTGTGTTCCTCAAGCTTCCGTTGAACAACAACTTATTTTTATATAGCACCTTTAACATAAAACCTCACAAGGCGCATCACACGAACATGATAAAACAAAATATGACACCGAGCCACATAAGGAGATATTAGGTCAGATGACCAAATGATCAATCAAAGAGGTAGGTTTTAAGGAGTGTCTTAAAGAAGGAAAGCGAGATGGAGAGGCAGAAAGGTATAGGGAGGGTATTCCAGAGCTTAGGGCCTAGGCAGCTGAAGACACAACCACTAATGATGGAGCATTTAAAATCGGGGATGTTCAAGTGGGCAGCTATCTTGGAGGGGTTGTGGGACTGGAGGAGATTACAGAGATAGGGAAGGGTGAGACCACGGAGGGATTTGAAAGCAAGGATGAGAATTGTAAAATCGAGACGTTGCTTGACCGGGAACCAATGTAGGTCATCGTGCATAGGGTTGATAGGGGAATGGGATTTGGTGTAAGTTAAGACATGGGTAGCAGAGGTTTGGATGACCTCAAGTTTACAGAAGGTAGAATGTGGGAGACCAGCCAGGAGTGGGTTGGAATAATCAAGTCTGAAGGTAAGGAGCATGAATGAGGGTTTCAGCAGTTGAGCTGAGTGGGCGAAGTCGGGCAGTTTTACAGAGGTGGAACTAGGTGTCTTCGAGATGGCGTGAATATGAGGTTGGAAGCTCATCTCTGGGTCAAATGTGACACCAAGGTCGCGAACAGACTGGTGTAATCTCAAACTGTTGCCAGGGAAAGGGATGGAGTCGGTAGCTAGGGAACGGAGTTTGGAGCGGGGACTGAAAATGATGGCTTCAGTCTTCTCAATATTTAATTGGAGGAAATTTCTGCTCATCCAGAACTTTCTTGGAACAGTGTAGAAGGCTGAGGTTAAAGTGGGGGTGGGGTGGGGAATTAAAATGACAGGTGGCCAGAAGTTCGGGGGTCACACTTGTGGATTGAATGGAGGTGTTCCACATACTGGGTCACCCAATCTGCATTTGGTCTCCCCAACATAGAGGAGACCACATCATGAGCAGTGAATACAGTACAATAAATTGAAGGAAGTGCAAGTAAATCACTGTTTCACCTCGAAAGAGTTAAATCTGTTCCTCCCTCCACAGATGCTGTCTGAGCTGCTGGGTATTTCCAGCATTTTCTGTTTTTAATTTACTAATCAGACTGCATGGACTCATTTTTGTGCCTTAATGCCCTGTAAGCATCAGTCCATGAAGAGTAATGGGGGGAAAATGGGTTAGGAGCTGTTACATCAGGTCACTGCCCCTTTGCACGCACTGTGCATTTCTGACAAGTTGGAGAGCAGGCACAGGTATCAGACAGAAGTCATGAATTCTTAATGATGTGTAAGTGATGTGATTATGACTTAAGAATTATTTTCCAGCCATCACATCTGGTCCTCATCATTTCATTTTGTTGCCCTTGGAAATTCACCTTCACAATTGCTAGGTTGTGCCTCTACCTAGACAGTTGGTGAATAGGGCAGGCAGCAACATACAAACATTCTAGCCGCTGTGCAATTATCTACATTTAACTGTGGAGCAATGCGTACAAAAGCTAAGATTCACCAGGGAAGTGGTCACAAAGTTGTGAGACATGCTTCAGAATGACCTTCATTCAAACTCTAGAGCAGGCATAGCATTGCCAGTAGCTATGAAGGTCACTGCAGTTCTGGACTTTAATGCCTTGGATTCTTACTAGGCTGGCAACAGTATCAACCACACAAGTCCGTCTGCAGTCCAGAAATGCTTCAGCAAGTAACCAGTGTATTGCTTGCAAAAGCAAGCAATTACAAGCGAAATCACAGACTGAGGGTGCACTATTTCCTGTTATGTGCTCCAGGCATTGCCAAGCACATTGGAGAGTAAAATCTCCCCTTATGTCACATTCCAAATTTGCAATGGGGCAACAAGAGGAGAGAGCCATAGGATTCTTCCAAATAGGAGATTCTGTAAACTCTAGAGTGATCAATTGCACCTATGCAAGAACACGCCAAAGAGTTGGCTGCCTCACTGAATATGGTAGTTTGAAGCATAACATCACAGAACTAAATGACAGGGCCCCAAGCCTGACATTAAAAATATTTATAAGATAAATATTTATAATTGTTTTTATTAAAGGCAGCAAGACCAACAACAGAAATTTAGGTGCAAGAATACTTTATACTTACCTCACCCCTTTAAAAAAAATTTAAATTTGTCTCCACCAAAAATGCTGCATTTTTGGAATCTTTGAAATATGAAAACAACAGCTTTGGTTTGATTCCAGGAACCCTGCCACCTGCACTCCGTCTGTCACAGTGAGTCAGATCAGGCCTGAGATTGTTTTTTTGTTTTTTGAGTTACTGAGCTTTGTCATAGCTTATTGATCTTGTACAAAGAACAAAAGAACAAAGAAAATTACAGCACAGGAACAGGCCCTTCGGCCCTCCAAGCCTGCGCCGATCCAGATCCTCTATCTAAACATGTCGCCTATTTTCTAAGGGTCTGTATCTCTTTACTTCCTGCCCATTCATGTATCTGTCTAGATACATCTTAAAAGACGCTATCGTGCCCGCGTCTACCACCTCCGCTGGCAACGCGTTCCAGGCACCCACCACCCTCTGTGTAAAGAACTTTCCACGCATATCCCCCCTAAACTTTTCCCCTCTCACTTTGAACTCGTGACCCCTAGTAATTGAATCCCCCACTCTGGGAAAAAGCTTCTTGCTATCCACCCTGTCTATATCTCTCATGATTTTGTACACCTCAATCAGGTCCCCCCTCAACCTCCGTCTTTCTAATGAAAATAATCCTAATCTACTCAACCTCTCTTCATAGCTAGCGCCCTCCATACCAGGCAACATCCTGGTGAACCTCCTCTGCACCCTCTCCAAAGCATCCACATCCTTTTGGTAATGTGGCGACCAGAACTGCACGCAGTATTCCAAATGTGGCCGAACCAAAGTCCTATACAACTGTAACATGACCTTCCAACTCTTGTACTCAATACCCCGTCCGATGAAGGAAAGCATGCCGTATGCCTTCTTGACCACTCTATTACCTGCGTTGCCACCTTCAGGGAACAATGGACCTGAACACCCAAATCTCTCTGTACATCAATTTTCCCCAGGACTTTTCCATTTACTGTATAGTTCACTCTTGAATTGGATCTTCCAAAATGCATCACCTCGCATTTGCCCTGATTGAACTCCATCTGCCATTTCTCTGCCCAACTCTCCAGTCTATCTATATTCTGTTGTATTCTCTGACAGTCCCCTTCACTATCTGCTACTCCACCAATCTTAGTGTCGTCTGCAAATTTGCTAATTAGACCACCTATACTTTCCTCCAAATCATTTATGTATATCACAAACAACAGTGGGTCCCAGCACGGATCCCTGTGGAACACCACTGGTCACACGTCTCCATTTTGAGAAACTCCCTTCCACTGCTACTCTCTGTCTCCTGTTGCCCAGCCAGTTCTTTATCCATCTAGCTAGTACACCTTGAACCCCATGCGCCTTCACTTTCTCCATCAGCCTACCATGGGGGAACCTTATCAAACGCCTTACTGAAGTCCATGTATATGACATCTACAGCCCTTCCCTCATCAATCAACTTTGTCACTTCCTCAAAGAATTCTATTAAGTTGGTAAGACATGACCTTCCCTGCACAAAACCATGTTGCCTATCACTGATAAGCCCAGTTTCTTCCAAATGGGAATAGATCCTATCCCTCAGTATCTTCTCCAGCAGCTTCCCTACCACTGACGTCAGGCTCACCGGTCTATAATTACCTGGATTATCCCTGCTACCCTTCTTAAACAAGGGAACAACATTAGCAATTCTCCAGTCCTCCGGGACCTCACCCGTGTTTAAGGATGCTGCAAAGATATCTGTTAAGGCCCCAACTATTTCCTCTCTCGCTTCCCACAGTAACCTGGGATAGATCCCATCCGGACGTGGGGACTTGTCCACCTTAATGCCTTTTAGAATACCCAACACTTCCTCCCTCCTTATGCCGACTTGACCGAGAGTAATCAAACATCTGTTCCTAACCTCAACATCCTTCATGTCCCTCTCCTCGGTGAATACTGATGCAAAGTACAAATGTACAGAGCACATTTTGAAATATTTCTGTCATGGATCAATATTCACTTAATGTATTCTCAAAGTACAGATCACTTTTCACTTCTGGAAAATATTTCTGAGCAACAGCATAAGCTGAAAACAATGAAATGTCAGGGCCCGTCATATGATATTTTTATCAACCACAGTGGAGATATACTGACAGGTTCATTTGGATTTTTATCTGTTTAGTGGGTGGTGCTGAGCCAAGAGAACCACAAGAGCACTGATTCAGTCCCCATGTGCTAAACTTGTAATCTCAGATGGAGCAGCAGTTTTTGATGTACAATTGGCCTCAGTGCCTTTATGCTCAGGAATGGAAAATCGGCAGAGTTCCTACTCTTGATGGTTATCTGGTGACCTCTCAAATGAACGATGGGTATGGCATTATCTAATTCAGCTTTGATACCTTCCATAGTTGAATCACCTGCTGATAACATTCCTATCTAAGCCCAACAGGAAGAATGGGCACTTGGACAAGGTTGGGAAGGGATGTGGAAATGAAACTTAGCGGGAGTCTGCAGTTGCAGAAGAAAATTGAAGACAATTTATAAAGCCTCAACATTGGCAACACTAGCAATTTACTTTATTTGTGGAAGTCCATGTGTCATGCAGGCCCCCCACCTGCCAAGAACGAGGCACATTAATTTTGTTATATGAGCATTGATTTTAAACTGTTACTGGAGTGAAGAAAGGACTTGTTAAAAAAATCACCAGGCACTTGGCTGGAAAACATTTTTGCATACTAATAGACAGTGCTTGAAGGGACAAAGGGGCTATTCCCTGCTCCAGTTTAACCCACAATGGACTTTGAGCACAAGGTTTTGTGTGTAAGAACAGACATTCCAGGATCGGCTAAGACAAGAGAATCCACAAACAGATGTGGTCAGACCAGCTCGTCACATGACTAACCTGCTTCGCAACTTGGGTTTTTCTGAATTATATGCAGAGTTTGAACCAAAGAAAGACTGTTTGTTCCCAAAGTGAGAAGACCTCTCCTGTCTGCTCCCATCTCTTTCTCACAAGCCTCTGGACCCACTGAGGACACATGAACTTCAAGAGAAAAGTCTCTGACATCAAACAAAATTTAAGAAGAATACTGGGCCCCAACGAAAAGCAAAACCTACCGACAATCAAGGACTTTACAGTGAGCTTGAAGAACAGTAGCCAAAACAATCGTCAGATATTGCCTCAAACTTTTCCACTTTATTTGTTCGCTTTTCTGTCTCTATCTGCATGTGTGTATTTATTTTTTTTATTTTTTTTTTTATTTAGAGATACAGCACTGAAACAGGCCCTTCGGCCCACCGAGTCTGTGCCGACCAACAACCACCCATTTATACTAACCCTACAGCAATCCCATATTCCCCATCACCTCCCTACACTAGGGGCAATTTACAATGGCCAATTTACCTATCACCTGCAAGTCTTTGGATGTGGAAGGAAACCGGAGCACCCAGCGAAAACCCACGCAGACACAGGGAGAACTTGCAAACTCCGCACAGGCAGTACCCAGAATCGAACCCGGGTCCCTGGAGCTGTGAGGCTGCGGTGCTAACCACTGCGATGCATGCTAGCATGGGCACATCGCGTATCCTTATACGTTAACCAAATTAGAGTTTAAGTTTTAAAAAGTTCAACCTTTTTTCTTTAAACGATTGGCTAGTTTCTTTGCCTTATAATTGGAAGTTAGTGTACAAGGATTCACTAAGGGGGAGCTAAAAAGAAGTAATGGTGTGTTTAAAATTAAATCCTGTTAGGCTAAGACCAGGTAAGGCTGAGAGGGAACTCTAGACCTCTTTCTCACCTGGTCGTAACACCATGCAAGAAGTTTAATCATGTAGAAAAACTACATTCAAATTTATTGCACATGCACAAATATTGAATAAAACATGTCCAAATCACAAGACTTGTGCTTAAATCACAAGTGTTGATAGCGCTGCAGTTAACGTTTCCATTTCCCAAATTGAGTGGCAGTTTGTGCTGAATTATGGGTAACTGTATGGCATGGACCCATGTCCACTGAGAAATACATTAAAGCTGCATAAACTAATCTCAGTTAAGCCACTTAAAGTTGTCACAAGCTGCTTTCACACTGGCACTTATTCATTTTGGATTTTAGGAAACAGGTATCCTTGTGCTGAATCTCAGCATTTGTACTTTTAAATCTTATCCCAGCAACAGAATCATGTGTGCAGATTTTTGTCATGGACCTATCATTCTGTCCTCAAGATAAGGGAGCTATTTTTTAATGGAAATACAAGAGCGGGCTCACAGCCACGAGCCGCCTGTATTCTGAAATAAATGAAGGTAGCTTTAAAGATGCCATGAGAAACTACAGTGTGTTACATAATAATAAAAGCAAAATACTGCAGATGCTGGAAATCTGAAATAAAAACAAGAAATGTTGGAAATACTCAGCAGGTCTGGCAGCATCAGTGGAGAGAGAAGCAAAGTTAACATTTCAGGTCTGTGACCTTTCATCAGAACAAGCTGGTGTGTGTCTTTTGTATTCTTTGTAATATAGATGTGTATACTTGAGCTTTGTGGTTACAGTTTCATTCCACTTGTGTTGTTTGGGAGGCACAAGAGTAGATAATGACAAAACCCCAGATTTTAACTAAAAAGTTATTTGGAGTAATTTTCTGCTAGTTACCAGAGGAAAAGAGCATATACAAATTCCATACATATTACATTGTCATGAAAACCACACTTGCCAAAATGAGACATATTAATTTTGTCATATGGAACATTAATTTTAAACTGTTACTGGAGTAAAAAAAAATAACTTGTTCAGAGAGCCCACAGCAGTGGCTGGAAAACATGGCTGCACATATTTGCATTCTAAAAGGGCAGTGGCTGGAAACATGACTGCTCGTTTTGCATTCTAAAAGACAGTTGAATAAAAGAGACAATGGGAACTGCTCACTGATTCAATTAACAAAGATTGGTCTGGACAACAGTGATCCACATCTTGTCTGTGTAAGAGACAGCATTACAACCCCCCACCAAGAGCTTTGAAATCCACAAAACGCAGGAGCAGTTATTCCAAATAAGGGGTTAGTCACATGACTAACCTGCTGGCCAACTTGGAGTTTTGAATTGTGCTCACAGAACAGTTGGAAAAGAGACTGCAATTTGAAGACAACAGAGAAGGAAGGTCTCTCCCTCTCTCTCTCTCACGACATTCCAGTGATCCACAAAAGCCACTCAAACCTCAAGTGAGAAGACGCCTGCAGCTAAACAAGTCTGAAAGTGTTGTCATGATCCCATCTTTTTTTTCTCTCTGGGAAATATTTGGTGTGTCTTTAAGATAGCAAAGGATCAGTACTACTTTAGGAACAAGCAAGCCTCAGGAGTTACCAAGAAGGTGCATTCCTGTTGCCTTGGATACAGCCATTCAGAGAATGCAACTCAAAGGCTGCATTCTCATTGCCTTGGATACAGCCACTTGGACTGAACATCGAGAGATACGTTCTTTACAATTTAATTTTGAACTGGCTTATAGTGCAAACAGCCTGTTCTAACAGAGAAGACAGACAGATAGCTGTGCGTTGGCATCTGAAAGAAGAGCTCTCAGCCCATTTCAACTGAAGGAAGAGAATTTAGTCTTTATTTATTATTATCTCTCAAAATTTTTTAAAGTGTTAAGCCAAAACAGATCTCTGATAATTTAAACTGAAGGAAGGGAAGTTAGATTGTGACAATCTTTTATCCCTCAAAAATTCTAAAGCCGGATTGATTCTATTGAAAGTGGTTGCGAGTTGTTGATCCACTGTGGTCATCGCTGGAGAAGGAAAGCATCACTTACTGCTGGAATTAGACTACGGACTGTTCTACTGTTGAAGAACCTTTTTCTCCCCATCATATGGCTGTGAGGACATCAAGCAACCTTGGACTTTTTCACCTCTGGCAGGAGCATAAATTTGCAAGAGCTCTATTTTTTTCTATTTTAAATGTTGTTTATATCTTCATAGTGTTTAAGAATTTAGTTTTTCTAATTAAACGGTTAATTGCTGATTTAAAGACCCTGGTTTGGTTAGCCTCATTCGGGCATTAATAGATGATATAATTTGGTTGGGTCTTTCTTTAATTTGGAAAGTTTAAGATGATATGTTGGGTGATCTGTGGAGGGATGGGATTGAATTAACAGTGCGTTTCTCCCACCACAATCAGAATCTTCTATTTTGATTGGGGTCTTTGACTGGAGCAATCGGTCATAACAGTGTGTACTGGGCCCCAACGAGAACTGCAAGACAACTGCAAGCAAAGACTTTACATCAAACCCAAAAGCCAGTAACTGAACTCCGGCTATTATTTTAAACCATTCCCTTCTTCTTTCTGCTCCTCTGTCTCTGTCTCTATTTGTGTGTGAGTGGTCGCGTTGCGTATTTCTAGCAGTTTTAACCGAATTAGAGTTTTAAGGTTAACAAACTTACACCTTTCTTGGTTAAATCTAAGAAAACCTGTCTGGTTGATTTGTTTGCCATTAAAATTAGAAGGCAGTGAACAAGGATTCACTGAGGGGAAGCTAAAAACACAGCGTTTTTAAAAATTAAACACTGTTACAGCCAAACCAGGCAAAGGCTGAGAGGGGAGCCCTAGACCCCTGCCTCACCTGGTTGTAACAACATGTTCACATTTTATATACAGCCAATTTATTTAACATAGAACAGCTAAATGAACAACACTGGTGTTTCTCCTGATGCTGCTTCACAACATAAAATTGATCCTTGAAACCTGGTTACTCCTTTTAAATGAAATGAAACATTGCCATGGAGCCAAATGAATCTCTCTGCTGTTTGTAGATTGACTCTACCTGGATTTAAAAATAAAACAAGTGTTAAAAGGGAGAATAAAAATGAAATTTAGTTTACAGATGAACCTGGGGAGTTAAGCAATAAACTGAATAAGACACTGAAGGAGTTGTGTTTGCTTACTGGCTGATAATGATCAGTATGCCACAAACTATATTATACATTCAGTTACACTTTATGCTCAGCCGTCAAATAGTTATATCCCACACAATCCACCCCCTCTCCCCCTCCCCACCTCAATTTTATCTGGAAATATGTACACACGTATTGGTTTGGTTCAGTTAATAGCACTCTCATCTCTAAATCAAACATTGTAGACCGGCCCCCCTTTTTATTTTTAATTACTTTTTCTTTTTTTCTTTTTTATTTGTTTATTTTATTTTAGTTTGTTTAGTTTGTTTCTACTGTGCCTGCCCACTGTTTTTTTCATGTTCGTGCTTGGGGCCAGACTGTTCATTTTTCTGTCAATTAACACCCTCTCTGCACCAACGCTTTGTCTTTCACCACACCATTAACATACAGTTTGCTTTTGCTCCATGACCTTCTGGTCAGTTATTCTCTGTGACCTTGTCCTATTAATATCTTCTCTTTGGTTATCTCTTGCCCCACCCCTGCTTTATTTGCTTAAAACCTGTTACATTTCTAATATTTGCCAGTTCTGATGAAGGGTCACTGACCTGAAACATTAACTCTGCTTCTCTCTCCACAGATGCTGCCAGACCTGCTGAGTATTTTCAGCATTTCTTGTTTTTATTTCAGATTTCCAGCATCTGCAATATTTTGCTATTATATTATATTATTGTAGACTTCAGGCTCATTCCAGGCTGACAGTCCACTGCAGCACTTCATGATTGTCAGATTGAGTGAGAGACCAAGGCCCCATCTTCCTGTTCCAATGGGTGTTAAAGATCCCACATTATTCCCTCAGTCAACACCATCAAAAGTAGATAACAATTACCACAGCTACTTAGGTGCTTACTTGCACCTGTAACACAGTGAGCTAACCTTGCATTGTCATGCAAACTCATCTTATTTAAATAAATTAGCAAAACTCCAGGCACACAGCACATGACAAGCTAGAAGTGACCCTAGGATCAAGAGGCAGGTTATCTGGCACCTGCAGCTACTAAAAAAAAACACTGCTCATTTCTAATAATTGAAGTGAGGCAAACAAACACGAGAGTAGGAGAAAAATTGAAAAATAGTGACCACAATATAGGTTCAATGTCAGAATAGAAATGGATAATGAAGAGTCAAGGATAATTTGCTACTCTGGAGAAAAGAAAACTTCAGTGAAATAAGAGGATCTGAGGTCGAATTAACTGGGCAGAAAAGTTAGCACACATGGTACTAACTACTCTAGTATTTTTTTAAAACCTGATGCTCACCAACAATCACCTACCTGCTGCCCTCTGGTGTCACTTCTTGCTTTTTTCTGTAGAGTTTCCCTGTGATTGTTCTGTGTGTAAATGTTTCCCTGAGATCATAAAATGGTTATAGCACAGAAAGAGGCCATTTGGCCCATTGTGTCCGTGCTGGCTCTCTGCCAAAGCAACTCACCTAGTCCTACTGCCCTGCCTTTTCCCTGTAGCCCTGCAAATGTTCTCTCTTCAGATAATTGTCCAATTGTCTTTTCAAAGCCACGATTGAATCTGCCTCCACCACACTCTCAGGTTGTGCATTCCAGATCCTAACCACTCGCTGCATAAAAAAGGTTTTCCTCATGTCGCCATTGCTTCTTTTGCCAATCACCTTAAATCGGTGCCCTCTGGTTCTCAATCCTTCTGCCAATGGGAACAGTTTCTCCCTATCTACTGTGTCCAGACCCCTCATGATTTTGAACACCTGTATCAAATGTTCTCCTCCAAGACCCCAGCTTCTCCAATCTATCCCCGTAACTGAAGTTCTTCATCCCTGGACCCGTTCTCGTGAATCTTTTCTGTAGCTTCCTTAACGCCTTCACATCCTTCCTAAAGTGTAGTGCCCAGAACTGGACACAATACTCCAGTTGAGGCCAAACTAGTGTTTTATACAAGTTTATCATAACTTCTTGGTTTTGTACTCTATGCCCCTACTTGTAAAGCCCAGGATCCCATATGCGTTATTAACTGCTTTCTCAACCTAACCTGCTGAGAGAATGTTTCCCCTTGTGGGGGAATCTATAACTAGGGGGCACAGTTTCAAAATAAGGGGTTTTCCATTTAAGACAGAGAGAAGGAGGAATTTCTTCTCTCAGAGGGTCTTTAATCTTTGGAATTCTCTTCCCCAGAGAGCAGTGGAGGCTGGGTCATTGAATATATTCAGGGCTGAGCTAGACAGATTTTTGATCTACAAGGGAGCCAAGTGTTATGGGTGGCCAGCAGGAAAGTGGAGTTAAGGCCACAATCAGATAAGACACTGTCTTGTTGAATGGCGGAACAGGTTCAAGGGGCCGAATGGCCTACTCCTCCTATTTCTTATGATCTTATGTGATGGATCAACTTCGGAAAATATTAAAATCTGGGATGGATGAAGTACAAAACAATATGTTGCCATAGGTTAAAAGGGGTTCATCTGTGAATAGAATAAATAGATTAAACTTAATATGAAACTTAAAAGGGAGGCATCTAAACCCCAATTTTAACAATGTGGGAATTAGGCAGGGTAAATGGCAAACCCACCTGCTCCCCCAACCTCTGTGACTTGACAACGTGAGACCAGGGCACTTTTAATTCCTGGGTTTTGTTTGAATACGATTGCCAGGCTGCACACCGCTAGGAAACTAATATTGTCACAGCTATTCAATTCCTGTGGACCACCTGAGGGCCATTTAAAGCAGGAATTAACCTCTTAAAACATTGTTGCATTTCCTTTTGCCTGATTTTTTTGGCACAGTGGACACTATTATTGTTGGTGTAATGAGTCAGAGGACTATGTTTTCTGATGCTTCTCTAGCAGTTCTAGTGGACAAAGTCAAGGAAAAGAGAGGGGTTCTGTTCCCAGCACCCACAGGTGAATATCCAGGATGAATATCCAGCAGGCTTGGACAGAAATGCTGAGACAGTCAGTGCCTGCAACATCACCCTGAGGACCTGAATTCAATGTAAGAAGTTCAGTTACTTCATAAAAGCAGCAAGGGTGAGTACAGCTCGTCATCTCTCCATCTTTCTTAACAATATGTGCCAACAGTCCTTTCACCACCTACCCCAGCACTCTTGGCAATTCCCTCCCGAATACAATCATTCTTATTCCAAAACGCTCACCTCTTCCTTTGCTATCTTCAGGCGTCCACAGCATTCTTTTTTCATCCTGGGAGGAGCAACAAAACAAACAGCTGCACTCAAGACTCCTTCCTCACTTCAAATTCCATGCATTTGGCTTTCAATTCCATTCCTTCCAATCTAATTCCATCTTGCTTCTCCAGTTCTCAGCAGATGTACAATATGCAGAAATCCAACATGTCTCCAGTGGTAAGCACATCCACTGTTTTTAGAAGGGAGTAAAACCTGTTGTGGTCAAACAAGAGGAGAGCCTTGTGACCCCTCCTCATCTGAATGTAACATAAATTTGGGAGCTTGAGTCCCTGATCATTATCCATAGGCAAACGAGAAACTGGAACCCAAATTGATCCCTATCAAAATGTTAAAAATTGCAATACAGGTTTTCTTGTGATTTTCACTGCGAGAGCACTAACATATCCACATTCGAGGCCAGTACCTTCCTACACCAGAGTGAAATAACTTGGGACATGTTAGATGCCTTATCTATTGAAGAGTTAAGGAATGTCGCTGGGCAGTTCGGGATTACTATCCATCCAAAAGCTAGGAAACCTGAAATCCTAAAACTTGTGGCCAACCATTTTTCGCTTGAACCTGAAGGCTCAGAAACAGGTTTGGAGTCAGAATCAGACAGGGTAACATTTGCTAAGATACAGCTAGAACAGAGGAGACGAATATTAGAATTCCAGAGAAAGAGCAGTTCCAGGAAAGTTCCAGGAAAGCGAAAAGGAAATGGAAAAAGAAATGAAAACGGAAGAGTTTTCCAGAAGGAGAAGGAGGAAAGGGAGTTAAGGCAGCTCAAACTAACTAGAGGAAGAACCAATATACCCAGTGAAGGCAAGGCTAGTGAGGGAGCTACCCCTAGCTCAGGACTGGGTTCTGAGCTCTTAAAGTTCTCCCAGCTGAGCCCAAAGTTCAATGAGGGGGATGTGGAAGCATTTTCATCACTTTTGAAAAGCTTGCAAAACAGATGAAATGGCCAGCAGAGAGCTGGGTGCTGTTATTGCAAAGCAAAGTAACAGGAAAAGACCATGAGGATTATTTACTGTTGCCAGATGAGAGTTCACCAGACTATGAGATGACTAAAAATACACTCCTGGGCACATATGAGCTCATACCTGAAGCATACCGCCAAAAATTCCGAAAGCTCTGAAAGCAGCCTGAACAAATATATCTCGAGTTTGGAAGAGTTAAGCAGCTTGCTTTTGTCCAATGGATATGGGCACTCAAGGCACAGCCCACATATGAAAACCTCGGAGAGGTGATCCTTCTTGAGGAGTTCAAAAACTCACTTCCCCTTTTCATTAAAACCCACATAGAGGAACAAAAGGTTCCAAGAGCCAGACAGGCAGCCACCTTTGCTGATGAATTTACACTTGTCCACAAACCCTTACCCCAAGGGAAACCCTTCCCTAGCCACCGCCCAAAAATCTGAAAAGGATAAAAGGTGGGAGGGTGATAGGAGCCTGAACAGCTATAAGCAAGAAGGGAAAGCTGAACACACATGGGGCCCTCCTCAGGCCAAAAAGGACGGTGCTGAGAGAAGGAGCAATGCCCGAAAACCTGTGTGTTTTCATTGTAACAAGGCAGGTCACCTTCAAGCTGACTGCTGGAAGTTACGGGGAAAACCTGTAGGATTAATCAGGGCACACCAGACCTGTGCAGGAAAAGGGACCCTGATGGAAAGCACAGCAGAAGAGGCTGTGGCTTTAACTGCGGCAGTAAGACCCAGTAAACCTACCGCTGTGAGTGATATCTTAACAATATCCCTGAAAGTTACCAGGATTTTGTTTCCCAAGGAAAAGTGACCCCACACCCCTCGAGTGAAGCAAACAAGCCCATAGTCATAGTTAGGGATACAGGGGCCGCCCAATCCCTTCTGCTGGGAAAAGGCATGACCTTTCCCCCAGAAAGTGCATTGAATGCTATAGTGCTGGTGAATGCTATCGGAGGAAAGTATATGCCCATATTTTTATACCAGGTGCACCTGGAGTGCGACCTTGTTTCAGTAACTGAAGGGTTTATCCCTGGTTTACATGTGAACGGGGTGACCTGCTCCTGGGTAATGATCTGGCGGGGGCACAGGTGGTAGATTCCCCAGTGGTTTTAGAGAGACTGAAAGAGGTCAGGGAGATAAAACAGTTGCAGGAGAAGGTCCCTGGCATTTTCCCTGACCTGATCCATGGCCAAACAAGCTCCATCAGTGGAGGCTGAACTGGTCCTGCAGACAGATAACCTTACTGTCTGGTTATCTGAAACCTTGTTTGGGAAGTTAGAGGACACAAAGGATGGGTTAAACATGGGTTGAGGCTCAGCAAGCCAACCCAGTATTAAAAACGTTAGCACAGACTGCCCAAACCGAAGCTGAAGCAGAGTGCTACTACTTAAAGAATGAGGTGCTGATGAAGAAATGGAGACCTCCTCACAGACCTGCGGACGAAGAGTGGACAGTGGTTCACCAGATAGTGGTGCAGCTGAGGTACTGTAAGGAAATACTAATAATAGCCCATGAACCTCCAATGACTGAACGGTATATGAAAAATCCAAGCCTGCCTAAGACAGTATTTTGATTGGCCAAAACTCCACAACGATGTGGTGGAGTTCTGTAAAACCTGCCACACATGCTAGGTTGTGGGGAAGCCCCAACCTGCAATAAAACCTGCACCCTTAATTCCCATACTGGCTTTTGGGGAACACTTCAGTACAGTGCTGGTGGATTGTGTACGACCCCTGCCGAAAACAAGAGGGGACTACCAGTATCTTCTCGCCATTATGGATGTGGCTACCTGATTCCAAGAGGCCATTCCCCTAAGAACTATCTCTGCCAAGGTAGTGGTGGAGGGGCTAACCCAATGCTTTACCAGATATGGGCTGCCTGCCGAGATCCAGTCAGATCAGGGCCCGAATTTCATGTCTGGGATCTTTCAAAAAGTCATGGATAATCTGGGCATAACCCAGCTAAAGTCCTCAGCCTAACACCCAGAGTCACAAGGGGCTTTGGAATGGTACCACCAGATCTTAAAGACAATGATCAGGGCATACTGCTACACATACCCCCATGACTGGGAGAAAGGGCTGGTATTTCTTCTGTTTGCCACCAGGGATTCACCCAATGGTTTTAGTTCCTTTGAATTAGTTATGAACATGAGGTGAGAGGTCCTCTTAAACTAATCAAAGAGAGGTTTTTGGGACCCAAGGATGAGCCTTCCATACTAGATTACTTCTCCATGTTCCAGGGGCAGCTCACAAATACTTATGCAGTGGCTCAGAAGCATCTGAAAAGCTCCCAGACAGCAAAGGCAGGCAGATAAACGAGTAAAGGCCAGAACATTTCGGCCCAGAGACCATGTATTGGTACTACTCCCAATACAGGGTGAACCCTTGAAAGCCCAGTTCAGTGGCCCATGCCAAGTAGCAAAAAGGATCAGCCAGGTAAATTATTTAATTGATACCCCACTCCAAAGTAAAAAGCAAAGGCTGTGCCACATTAACATGTTAAAACACTATCACAGCTGAGAAGGAGACACCCAAGCCCAGGTCTGTCAGGCAGTTGGGAAAGAGGAGGACAAAAAGGACAGTGAGGATGAGTTAGAAGAGGGCCTGGAGAGTTCCCAAATCGAACCCCCTGTCAGGTTAGCCAACACAGAAATGTTAGAACAATTAGACACCGCACTCTCCTACCTAAATGCAGGACAAAGAAACGCCTTAGAAAAGCTGCTCACAGCATTTAAAGACATCTGCAGGGACACACCAGGGTGCACAACATTAACCCTACAAGATGTGGATGTAGGCGAGACCAATGGCTCAACAAGATTACAGAAAGGTTAACGCAGTGACCAGAGCTGATTTTTACCTAATTCCCTACCTGGAAGACTGTATTGGTACAGTAGGGAATGCCACCTTGTCAGGCAAGCCCCCACCTGCCAAGAATGAGGAAAATTAATTTCGCCACATGAACATCAATTTTAAACTGCTGATGGTGAAGAAAAAACTTGCCTTAAAAAACAATTGGAGACTTTGGCTGGAGAGAGACATTTGCATATCAACAGACAACTACTTCAAAGGACAAAGGAGCTATTCCCTGTTCCAATTTAATCCACAATGGATTTTTCATTACCAGACATTAAAGCATTCCAGGTTAACTACGAAGATGGACAAATACACAAACAGACGTGGTCGGGCCAGTTTGTTCACATGACTGACTGACTTGGAGTTTTTTGAATTTGAGCTTCCAACAGGGAATTTAAAATCAGAAAGCACTTTTTTTCCTGGACTGAGAACACCTCTCTCCTGTCTGCTCTCATCTCGCTCTCACCAGCTTCGGAAAGCATTGAAGACACATGAACCCCAAGAGAGACAACAACATAAAGCAAGACTACCTTCAAGCAAGGACCCTATAGCGAGCTCGAAGCACAGTAAAAAAAAAACCCTCTTCAGAGATTGCCTCAAACCTCTCCATTTTATTTTTCTTCTCTTCTCTGTCTCTATTTGCATGTGCGTATCATGTGTGCATGCCAGCATGGGCGCGGCGTGTATCCATAGGCGTTAACCAAATTAGAGTTTAAGTTTAAGGTTTAATAAATTTCACTTTTCTTCTTTAAACCTAAAGAAAACTTGGTGTGCTCATTTCTTTGCCTTATAATTGTAAAGCTGTGATCAAGGATTCACAAAGGGGAAGCTCAAAACACAGTGTGTTTAAAATTAAATCCTGTTACAATAAGATCAGGCGAAAACAGACCCCGAGACACCTTTCTCACCAGGTCTTAACACACCTACATAATCAAAATAGACTTGCTAAAAGGATATTTGCTGGTTCTTTTAACACCTTGAGGAAAAGAAATCTCAGCTTTTGTCACCCCTGATAGACTATTCCAGTGCCAAGTGATGCCTTTTGGATTAAGGAATGCCCCAGCCACCTTCCAAAGGCTGATGAACCAGGTATTGGCTGGCCTACCCAACTGCTTAGTGTACCTGGATGATTTACTACTGTACAGTGAGACCTGGGGGTACCACCTAGACCAATTAGAAGCCCTTTTCTGAAGGTTACAGTCAGCTGGCCTAGTAGTAAACGTTGCAAAGAGCGAGTTTGCTAAAGCTCAAATAACTTAGGGCATGTTGTACATCAGGGGCAAGTGCTGCTCAGGGCAGCAAAAGTACAGGCGCTGATGGATTTTCTCTCGAGAACCAATGCTCACTTGAGTTACGCTTTTCCTTTTTAAATACTTTTAGAAACTCTTACTATCTGTTTTTGTATTTCTAGCTAGCTTTCTCTCATACTCTAATTTCTCCCTTCTTATTTTTTTGTCATTCTTTTCTGTTTTTTAAAATCTGCCCAATTTTCTGATCTACCACTAATCTTTGCAGAATTGTACACTTTTTCTTTCAATTTGATACTATCTTTAACTTCCTTAGTTAGCCATGGATGGTGCATTCTTCTCCTAATGTCTTACTTTCTCACTGTAATATAACTTCACTTAGAGTTATGAAAGATATCCTTAAATGTCTGCCACGGCTTCTCTACTGTCCCATCTTTTAATCTAATTTCCCAGTTCACTTTAGCCAACTCTGTCTTTAAACCCTTGTAATTGCCTTTATTTAAGTTTAAAACACGAGTCTTAAACCCACACTTCTCACCCTCAAACTGAATGTGAAATTCTATCATGTTATGATCACTATTGCCTAGAGGCTCTTTTAGTATAGGTCATTAATTAATCCTGTTTCATTGCACATTACCAGGTCTAGAATGGCCTGCTCCCTGGTTAGCACTAGAATGTATTATTCTAAGAAATTGTCCCGAATACACTCTATGAACTCATCTTCCAGGCTACCTTTGCCAATCTGATTTGTCCAATCTACATGTAGATTAAAATCACCCATGATTATTGCAATACCTTTCTTAGAAGCCCCCATTATTTTTTCCTGTATTCTCTGTCCTACATTGTAGCTACTCCCACAAGTAACTTCTTTCCTTTACTATTTCTTATCTCTACCCAAACTTATTCTACATCTTGATCTTTTGAACTAAGGTTATCTCTCACTACTATACCAATGTCACCCTTAATTAACAGAGGTACCCCATCACCTTTTCTTAGCTTCCTGTCCTTCCAAAATGTCATATATTCTTGAATATTCAGGTCCCAGCCATAGTCACCTTGCAACCACGTCTCTGTAACGGCCAGCAGATCATACATATTTATTTCTATTTGTGCTAACAATTCATCCATTTTGTTACAGATACTGCACACATTCAGATACAGAGCCTTCAGTTCTCTCTTTTTATCATTTTTGCAAACTTTGGCCTTATCTGCTGGTGCACTCTTAAGTTTGTACGCTCTAGTTATCAGTGCCCATATCAGTACCCTGCACTATTGCCTTGACCTTTCCCTTTTATTTACCACATCTCCTCTCACTGGATTTCCCCACTATTTAGTTTAAAACCCCTACACTGCCCTAGTTATCCAACTGGCCAGAACACAGCATGGTTCAGGTGAAGACCATCCCAACAGTACAGCTTCCATTTTCCCCAGTACTGGTGCCAGTGCCCCATGAATCAAAACTCTTTTCTCCCACACCAGTCTTTAAGCCATGCATTTAACTCTCTAATCTTATTTACAGTACGCCAATTTGCTCGTGGTTTAGGTAGTAATCCAGAGATTATTACCTTTGTGGTTCTGCTTTCTAATATTAGTCCATAGCTGCTCATAATCCCTAAACAGAAACTCTTTCCTAGTCCTATCTATGTCATTAGTACCCACGTGGACCATGACATCTGGATCCTCCCCCTCCCACTGCAAGTTCCTCTCCAGCACTGAGTAGATGTCCCAAACCCTGGCATTGGGCAGGCAACATAGCCTTCTAGACTCAGGCTCTCTGCCGCAGAGAACTGTGTCTATCCCCCTGACTATACTGTCCCCTGCTACTACATTCCTATCTACTCCCCCAACTTGAATGGCTTCCTGCACCACAGTGCCCTTTGTCAGTTTGCTCATCCACCCTACAGCCCCCACTCTCATCCATACAAGCTGCAAGAACCTCAAACATATTGGACAATTGTAAGGGCTGAGGCTCCTCCATCTGTACCTTCTCAATCCTCTTACCTGCCTCATTCACAGTCACACCACCCACCCCCCTACCCCCATTCCCATTCCTGACTACTGACTAAATCATAAGACCCTAGTGTAAGGAGTGTAACTGCCTTCTCAAACAAGGTGTCCAGGTAACTTTTCCCCTCCCTGATGCATCACAGTGTTGGTAGCTTGGCCTCCAGCTCATCAACTGTGAGCCAAAGTTCCCCGAGCCGCAGACACTTACTGCCTCTCCACCTCACTACTTCTCTCTCCTCCTTTAAGATACTGCTAAAAACCTACCTCTCTGACCAAGCTTTTGGTCATCTGCCCTGCAATCTCCTTCTGTAACTTGATTGATAATACTCTTATGAAGCTCTTGGGACGTTTTGTTATGTTAACACTGCTATATAAATACAAGTTGTTGTTGTTATAATTCCCGGCATTTTTCTTGCTTTCTCATTGTTTTACTGGAGGTCTTTCTATCTTTAAATGGACATTGGGATTGCCTCACCTCCGGAGTGTTGCTTTCTCTAACTCACCAGAAGAGGCTTGCAAATCCTGCTGATCCACACAGTGAAAAGGGACAAAGGAATCGGGAAAAGGAGAAAGAGAAAATCATTTCTGAGAAGAGAAGAAGCATTAACCTATTGGAACTTCGCACAGTGCTGTTGGAATGCGGTGACTGTTAATACGTCAACTATAGAAGAACGTATTAATGGCACTTGCTTTAAAGGCTGGCTCAGGTATAAAATTAAAACCTGACAACAGCCAATCTGAACCCGACCCGAGCCTGAATCCTTTAATTTTTTTAAATGCCCGCCCCAACCCGAACCCAACACATGTTTGATCGGGTTTGATCGGGTAGCCAGGCTTTACTGCAGAGTGCGGAGTCTGGACTGCACGTTTTCCGCCTTGACGTCATGAATGTTCATTTGAAGACTACTTCCTGGAGCAAGACAGCACTGTCCACGTCCAGCCCGACCCAACCCGAGCCTGAATGCTGTACCCGGAAAGAGAGACCCAACTCGACCCGAACCCAACAAATGTTGTCAGGTCTGGTCGGGTTCAGGTTGGGTAGCCACTCTTTAACTTGCTTGACCCTTGCAGGCCATGAAAAAGGCACAACTTGCTGATTTTAGATAATTTGGCTCAACTATAGTAAAAATAGAGTACTTAATTTGAGGAGGGCCACTTTCACTTGGGGTGAGAACAGATCTGGCCCAGGTTAATTGGAATCAAAGATTGTTCAGTTACAGTTTTGCCTGCCAATGTGCTGCCTTTAAAGAGGAGATGGTTCAGGTACAGTCAAGGTACATTCCCATGAAATGGAAAGGTAGGGCAAGCAAAGCCAGAGCTCCCTGGATGATGAATGAGATAGAGAGTAGGATGAAGCAGAAAAAGGGTGTGTATGACAGACATCAGGTTAATAATATAAGTGAGAACCAGGCTGAGTTCAGAGGGGAGGTGAAAAAGGAAATGAGCTAAAGAGAGAGTATGAGAAGAGACTGGTAGCTAATATAAAAGGGAATCCAAAAGTTTTCTGTAGGCATATTGTTACGAGGATTTCTTTTTTTGGTATTAAAACTTGTGATGCTATATTTTTTTTAAAACTCAAAAGGATTTCAGTTGACATTGAGACATCTGGAGATAGCTGAACTTTATGGATGCTTTTGGAAGGAAGGCAGGGTCAACGAGAGGTTCCTGGTTTTGACCAGTAAACAAATACTGGAAACCAGGTAATTTCAAGGAAACCAGCAGGGGGATTGACCTCACAGCTACCCTTTGTGTGACAAGAGAGAAGTTATGACTTGGCATGTGACTTGTTTCTGGAAGGTTTGGCTTCATGTTAAAAAGCCAGTGGGTTTGGACTAAAGCAGGCAATTGGAATTTGATTAGGACCTGCCAGGAGATCAGAAGAAGAACCAGAGAAGTATTACCTCTCTGTAAAGAATCCTTGTTCTCGAAAAGCAAAAGCTTGTATGAAGTGGTACTGTTGCCTCCTGCATTTTTGAAGAAACCCTGAATTTGCAGAAACCTTGCATCATTAAAAAAGGACTTGTGCATCGAATAGAGTCATACTCTATAGAAAGAGAGTCATAGAGTTTTACCGCACAGAAACAGGCCCTTCAGCCCACTGTGTCCACGCCGGCCATCAAGCCTATTTATTCTAAACCCATTTTCCAGCACTAGGCGTGGAGCATTGTATGCTATGGTGTTTCGAGTGCTCATCTAAATACATAGAGTCAATGTGAGAACTGACACCTGTTGCTACACCCCTGATGGAAGACCGATGTGAAGCCTTCTACAATTGAATTTTTGTGTATTACTTAAACGGAGAACAACTGCAGAATTCCGAAGTGCAGAGGGATATACGTTTTCTAGTGCATGAGTCACAAAACGCTAGTATGCAGGTACAGCAAGTAATAAAAAAGGCTAATGGAATGCTATACTTTATTAAGAGAGGAATTGAAAATAAAAGTAAGGATGTTATGCTTCAGTTATACAGGGCATTGATGAGACCACATCTCGAATACTATGCAGTTTTGGTCTTCTTATTTAAGGAAGGATGTAAATGCATTGGAGGAGGTTCAGAAGAGGTTTACTAGGTCGATACCTGGAATGAGCAGGTTGACTTATGAGGAAAGGTTGAACAGACTGGGCTTGTTTTCACTGGAGTTTAGATGAGTGAGGGGAGACTTGATTGAAGTATATAAGATCCTGAATGGTCTTGACAAGGTGGATGTGGAAAGGATGTTTCCTCTTGTGGGTGAGTCCAGAACTAGGGGGCACTGTTTTAAAATTAGGGGTCGCCCTTTTCGGACAGAGATCGGGGAAATGTTTTCTCTCAGAGGGTTGTGCAACTTTGGAACTCTGCCTCAGAAGCTGGTGGAGGCGAGATCATTGGATATTTTTAAGGCAGAGGTAGATAGATTCTTGTTAGGCACGGTTATCGGGGCTAGAGGGGAACATGGAATTCGAGGAAAAACAGATCAACCATGATCTTATTGAATGGTGAAGCAGGCTAGAAGGGCCTAATGGCCTAATTCGTATGTATGTATGTTCTTTGAACACCTACCCAACACAGACTGTTCATCAACCTCGCCTGGAAAGACTTTGGCATCCAACTATTCGACTTTGCAACACCTGACCAAACCAAAGAACTTCCTTCCAGATCATTACAGTCTAAGTTATTATTCCTTTCATTCCTTTGAAACAGCTGTAAACAAAATTTCTTTTTTTCCCAGTTAACCGGTTTTTGGATATATGTGCATGTGCATGAGGGCTAGGGAAAAAATAAGAAGCTTTAAAATCTCAATTTGTATATAGATTTACTTCATTATTGGTTAAGACTTGGTTTTATAATAAACGGTTAATTTTGTTGTTGATTAAAAAAACCTGGTTGGTGGGCTTTATTCTGAGGACAAATGGAGGAACAAATAATTGGCTCTTTCGGTAGGTGGGAAAATTTATTGATATGCTGTGACCTGTGGAGAAGTGGAACTTAATCAACAGTACATTCCTCCCTCCTCGGTCATAACAATATTAATAGTAAAAAGGTAGTAAGAGGAGGCGGGTGCTGCTTATGGACCAAAAGGTGGATCTATCCATAGAGGCAGAGAGTATATCTGAGGTACTAAATGTGTACTTTGCATCTTCTTTATCAAGGAATAAGATGCTGCTAAAGTTATAGTGAAAGAGGAAGTAGTTGAAATATTGAGATAAAAACAAGAAATGCTGGAAATACTCAGCAGGTCTGGCAGCATCTGTGGAGAGAGAAGCAGAGTTAACGTTTCAGGTCAGTGACCCTTCATCCTGGTGGGGTTCCCCTGCAGTCAGAACTAGGACCACTGCTTTTCTTGATATATATTAATGGCCTAGACTTTGGTATTCAGGGCACCATTTCAAAATTTGCAGATGACACAAAACTTGGAAGTATTGTGAGCTGTGAGGAGGGTAGTGATAGACTTCAAGAGGACACAGGCTAGTTGAATGGGTAGACAGGTGGCAGATTAAATGTAAGGCAGAGAAGTGTGAAGCGATACATTTTGGTAGGAAGAATGAGGAGAGGCAAGAGAAAGGGTACAATTCTAAAGGGGATGCAGAAACAGAGAGACCTGGGGATAAATGTGCACAAATTGTTCAAGATGGAAGGGTAGGTTGAAAAGGCATACCAGATCCTGGGTTTTATAAAAAGTGGCAAACAGTACTAAAACTAGCAAGTTATGATGAATCTTAAAAAACACTGGTTCAGCCTCAACTGGGATATTGGGCTGAATATTCTGGTCCCATCGGGGACGGGAACAGAAGTGGAGAGCACCCGAAAACACCGGCGCCAGCCAACATGCCAGTTTCCCAACACCAGCCATGTTCACCAGGGCAAGGGGAGGGTGGCATGGCAAGCCCAACTGCTCCCTGATTAAGGCCAATTAAGGTGGTTGAAGAACTCATTAAGAGCTCATTAATTGGGGGGGGTGTTGAGATCTTTGTGGGGGCACACGGGCTACATGCGCTGTTTGGAGTAGACCAGGTGAAGGGAGGGGGGTTCAGAGTGGCGAGCGAGTCATGGCCACCATAGGGAATTACCTTGGACTCATCAAAGCGTGAACGACACAGAGGGGGCTCGGCCTTAGGGAGGTGGGTGCCCTTGGTGCAGCGCATGTGCCAGTGAGAGTGGGCGGTAAGAGCTTGGGAGTGCAGGGGCCGTCACCCTTTTGGCATCACGGGGGCAGAATAACAGAGGGCAATGCTGCCAAGCACGACTGGGTGGCCAGCTGACCACAACAAAAGCAGCAACTGGCAATGGGGGCACAGCTCTCAGATTTTGGGCCCAGTGGCAATGAGGGGCAAGACCTTCTGCAGAAAGGGCAGAGCCCTGGGCATCAGGAATGGCAGGTAGGACATGGAAGCCATACCCTCAGCCAAAGACAGAGCTACCTGGAGATCACCGAGACCCAGTGCCGCAGGACACTATGACTCTGCAGGCCGATGGTCACAGACATTTGTGCCCTCGTCATCCAAGAGACCGTATCTCACAGCACTGGTCGCCATGACCTGGCAGTAGTCATCAAAGTCACAGTGGCCTTGAACCTCTTCGCTTCTGGCTCCTCCCAAGGAACATCTGTGGACCTTGGTGACATCTCGCAAACAGCTACACACAACTGCATCTCGCAGGTCACTGATGCCCTCTTTGCCAGGGCTGGACAGAGCATTCATTTCATGACAGATGAGGCCTCACAGGCACTGAGGACAATGGGTTTCACTGCCATCACTGGATTCTCGCAGGTGCAGGGCATATTCGATTGCACCCATGTGACCATCATGGCATCCAGTGACCATCATCAACAGGAAGGACTTCCACTCCCTTAACATTCAAATGGTCTGTGACCACAACAAGAGCTTCCTCCATGTATACACTCACTTTCCTGGCAGCTGCCATGACTTCTTTATCCTCTACCAGTCCACACTGCCTCAGATCTTCACTCCAACCCCCAAAGTATGTGGATGGATCCTATTGGACAAGGGATACCCCTTGAAGAGATAGCTACTCACACCTCTGTAAGAGCCCCATACAGAGGCACAGAGGTGATATAACCAGCTAGTCACCAGGAGAACTGATGAGCAGGCCATCAGGCTTCTTAAGATGCAGTTCTGGTGCTTGGACCGACCTGGTGGCACCTTCTAATGCACGCATGCAAGGGTCTCGCGCATTATGGTGGTCTGTTGCACTCTCTGTAACGTGGCCCTCCGGAGAGGCCCTGAGCGGAGACATCTATTCGGAAGCGGAGGAGCAGAAAGTCAGAGAGGATGAAGAGGAGGCGGAGGGGGAGGAAGCAGAACACCAAGGTGCCCTGGCTGCACAGGGAGGTGGTCGGGCATGGCGCAGGGTGCAATTGTCCCAGGATGCCATGAATGTCAGAGACTATTTGACTCAGGAACATTTCAACTGAGTCCCTCTGACCGAGGATAAATGGAGGTCACTCTGAGGTACCTGTGCGAACACATCCACTGAAGACACAGCCTGGAGCATCTAAACTCTTCCTGCCAATGAAGGAAGCACATCTGCCCACAGGTATAACTGTCACTGTTGAGAAACCCTTGATCTCCTTCACCAGCTCATACTTCTGTTCTTGTCCCGCCATTGATAAAGAGAGTCTCAGACATATGGCTTAAATGGTCATTATTTACATAGTGCTCAGAAAGGAAAACAGTACTCCGTGCTCGGCCACTTCGACATGGTGCTCCCCCTGTGGCCTCAGAGGAAGCTCATAGTGGTGTTCTGCTGCACTCTCCATAACATGGTCCTCCAGAGAGGTGTGAAACCTTGAGGATGGTGAGGCTGTGGAAGGAGACATCTCAACATCCCGTCAGAGGAAGAGGAGGTGCAGGAGGTGGGGGAGGTGGAAAAGCCTGCTCACTTACCTTGGCTTGTGACTGAGATGCATGTGATGGTTGTCCTGGTTGTGGAAGTGTCCATGAAGGCACCTCCAGAGGCAGCTACACCTCCATAATTGCAAGGGCAGCCTCCATCATTTTGCCCTGCTGCACAGAGGCTCCCACTGTCAGAGGAGCCAAGGATGCTGAAGATGATGAAGGTGCCCCATGAGGAGTGGCACCCTCATCCTCCTCAGTAACATCCTCAGCCCTTGGCGGGCGCTCCAAATAACTAGAAGAGACAACCAAATGGGGTGTAACTGGCATCCCCTCCAAACATCTCTGCACCACCAGCACCACTGACCAGTCCAGGCTACACAGTGTGACATGCAACCTGTGAATGTCAGTGCACAGTCCCTGCATGCATGCCAAGTGCTGCCGCATATGGCTCTCCATGAGGTTGGCCACTCTTTCAATTGAGAAGCTCATGCGCCATAGACCTGAACCATTGTGGCACACATGAGCTGGATGGACCCCTCCATTCTCTGCCTATAACCCTGTACAGCCTCAGGGAACTCCGATATGTGAGAGCATATCTGCTGCTGGACTAGGCAGAGCCTCCTTTCCAGCAGCTCCTGAAGCCCTGCATCTGTGCCCAGCTGAGCAGGGCTGCGTCTGTCCTCCCTCTCTAGAGGAACGGCCCACAACCGACTCTGCCTCTGGCACCTCCTCCTACACACTAAGTATCGTGCTCCTCGTTGAGTGCCACTCTATCTGCACATGCACAAGGACCCACTGAGGTGAGTGTATCTGTGCTGGTGGATGGTGCACTTGTAAGGTGGGGGGGCGGGGGGGTTTCTTTGGTTCTGTGCTGGTCATCTGGGGCTGCAGAGGGAGAGGGAAAAGGTGTAATGGGATTACATCTGCACCTGTGGGAGACACATGAACAGATCATGAGAGTTAGCCGAGGAGAGTCAAAGCCTCTGCACTGCTGAAACTACCCAATACAACTCAGTGTTCAGCATGCTGTCGGATGGGGTGGACAGCAGTGCACCCCCTTGATAAGCGCAATGCCCTCTGTAATCACCATGAGTGCCCATTTCACCAGGCCCGACTTCCTCCTCATTTGTGATCCTGGCTATTTCCATCGCTTGATCCTCCATTGCCACGATCATTTGAAAGTATGGCACCCAATTGCTTGTTCGGGCCCTCTCCGGGGAATTATATGCCCGTTTCTCCTGCAATGACAAAAGACAGTGTGATAAGGCTCTGCTGTTCTCTGGGGTCAATGGCATCTGCCCCTATTCGTTAGAATCTGCATATATCAGTGGTTACAGGTCCTCAGCAGCTCTATGGCTCTAAGCCAATCTGAGAGGTCAGTAAGTGCCCTGGGCACATACCTCTCCCATGTTCAGGAGCAGCATGCGCCTTGAGGCTCCTCACTTGGTGTGTCTGCTGAAGGGTGAATACCCAGAGGCCTGTCCTGAGGGTTGGGGATTGCACTCACTTTGGTGCAGCATATGAAGTCATTGAACCTTTTCCTACACTGGATCCAGGATTGTTTAATGACACCTGCTGCTGACAGTGGCTGCTATCTCAACCCGGCTCTGTTTGGTCTGTTGGGTGGCTTCCTCCTACCACACTCCGGGTAGAGGACCTCCGTCCTCTCCCTCACGGCCCCCAACGTCACTAGGCGGTTGTCAGAAAATGAGGGGCTACCCTGCCCCAAGTTTCAGGCCTCCGGCTGTCCTGAGACATTATGGAATACACAGATGCAGCCCAAAGCTCAACTGGAATCTTTTGTGTTCTCGTTCCACACAGTGAAATGGCAGCCACAGTAATGTCTACCATGGTGAGTTTAAATTGGGCCTGCACCTCAGTTGTTCCCACCTCTGTTCCCACCCCTGCAGCCACTATTTGGCCGTCAAGCCTGTCTCCATATAAAGTAAGGGGTCACCCGCTTAATTTATGAAAATGAAAACCGTGACTCAATTCCGTCCCCTCTGGGGTGGGATCAGGACCTGGAAACAGTGCAGACTTCCTTTATGCGACAATCTGGTCCATTGTATCCAATTCTGGGCACCACACTTTAGGAAGGATGTGAAGACATTAGAGAGGGTGCAGAGAAAAATTATGAAAATGGTTCCAGGGATGAGGGACTTCAGTTACATGGATAGATTGGAGAAGCTGGGCTTGTACTCCTTAGAGAAGAGGAAATTTGATTCAAAATCAAGGGGGCTTTGGACAGACTAGATGGGGAGAAACTGTTCCCACCGATATAAAGCGAATGGGAAATAAATCAACAGCGACATGAGGAAAAATCTTTTTACACAGCGAGTGGTTAGGATCTGGAATGCACTATTGTGACTGTGGTGGAAGCAGATTCAATTGCAGCTTTCAAAAGGGAATTGGATAAGCACTTGAAGAGAGAAAATTTGCAGGGTTAAGGGGAAAGGGCAGGGGAGTGGGACTAGCTGATTTGCTCTTGCAGAGAGCCATCGCGGACACAATTGGCCGAATGGCCTCTTCTGTGCTGTAACCATTCAATGATTCTATACGGTTTGTGAATGGTGAATGAAATAGCTTACAACTTCAATTCGTCCTATATTGACAGTGGCCAGTATTAGAGAATGGTAATTCCAGTCATGTTTCTGCCATATTCATATGATCAGCAAAGTAATAAATACTCAGACGTTCTGGTATTTAATAAGATTACGTCCTTTTTTCTGAGCTTAGGGCAAAACAAGGCTTGCGACTGCAATAACATTTTTCATCAATCGTTATAACAGCTGAAAGGTTGCAATAAAAGCTGATTTAAACATCTATTATATGTGCTGCAGGTTCTGGTATAACTGTTTACTGGCCGATATTTAAAGGGCAATCAAACATCAAAGGATTTTTGCTCATTTTTTTTAGCTTTTTCTCAAGTTTATAAAAAGTACATTGTCTAACGAAGACTGTTGATAATGATCACTGTGGTCTGCTTAAGCTTACATGATTGGCTTCATATGTTAGAGAAAAATTTCTGAGAGTATTTTTTGTGATCCCCAAATTGGCCTATGGTGTTTTTGTGTCTCTCTCAGGAGATTGCATAGTTGTGTGGAGAGTGGGACGGGGTTGATGGTATGTGTAGGTTGCATTGTGTCGTGATGGGATAGGTCTTGACCAAATTTGTCTCGGAAGGAGGCGCAAAATGGACAGTTATCTGATCGACCACCCATTATACAGTGCATGATATTTAACTCCATTGACTGCAATGAAACTAAATGTTAGGTGCTACGTATAACTGGACTACCAATATGATACAACTGAGTGGCTTGCTAGGCCATTTCAGAGGGCATTTAAGAGTCAACCACATTGCTGTGGGTCAGGACTCATATGTAGGCCAGCAGATTTCCTCTCCTAAAGGACATTAGTGAACCAGATGGGTTTTTACAGCAATCAACAATGGTTTCATGGCCATCATTAGACTAGCTTTTAATTCCAGATTTATTAATTGAATTCTAATTCCACCTTCTGCTGTGGTGGGATTCGAACCCATGTCCTCAGAGCAATACCCTGGGCCTCTGGGTTAATTGTCCAGTGGCAATACCAATACGCCATCGCCTCCCATTGAGGGATAAATATTGACCAGGACACCAGGGAGAACTCCAGTGTCTTCCATAGCTGGTTTAGGATTAGCAAGAAAATGATGGCTTCCTCAACTCCACCTAAATGCTAGACCCAAGTCTATTTGCACATGATGCCAAGTCTTGACCTTTGATTCATAGATTTTAGGAATAGGGGGAGAAAAACTGACCAGTGACTTATGCTGAAAGAGTATGCATATTATGTGAAGAGAGATTGGGCTTAGTTTTGATGCAACTACCCCCCTGCACCAAACCCTCCCCTGCCCACATGATTAAATACTCACAGTCTACGCTATAATGCTTAAAGAATTGGAGAATGTCCAGCAACCATGGAACTGTACCCTGGCAAACCCACAATGGCTTCTGGAGAGGAATGAAGCAAATTGGATTGGCAAAACATGCGATTAAATCATTTACATTAATTGATCGGTTTTCAATGTGATTTTTTTTGGTTGCTGCCCATCCACTTCATATAACCTGCACCAAGGCTGCTGTTTTATAATCAATAGGGTTCCAAGATGACTCGGGTTTTGCTCTTATGTTTTTTGTGAGAGAAGTACTGAGTATTTGGTAGGTTTTAAGCCTGTCTAGTTTCTACAGTACCTGACTTCATGGCCAATAATTTTGACAAACAAAAGCCAGACAGTAAAACTGTTTCAGATTCCACCATTGCATTTAAACATGTCTTTGTGGAGGAAAAAGCAGATCCATTTCATGCATATGTGATCAGAGTCATTTCACTGCAAGTGCTCAGTCTTTTTTTAAATGACCTGCCCCAAGTTATATTATACTGGGCAAAACTATAAAAGCAACTAATCGTTATAATTGCAACTATTTACATTGCACCTTTCAGCCAAAATGTCTTTGAGCACTTATATGATAAGGTTAATTTTCTGAGTGCAATTTGATTGTTGGAAACTTCACTACCAGTGCAATTTCAGAAAATGTGTCAAATGTTTTGAGACATTTTGAATTTCAATAGGCTGAATTTAGGCTGGCAGGTGGGAGGAGTCGTAATATTGTGTCAAAAGGCATCGGGAAGGAAGCCGACACCTTTACGTTGCTACTGGATCTTCTGTAGGGTGACCAGCATGGCAGCAGGCCCTCTTGCTGAAACGCAGTGGGAAGGTAATTAAGCCTGTTTAACAGGCAATTAACTGCTATTTTACCAGAGATTTTGAATTTTACAAAGCATGCATGGAAACTACGGGGCTTCAGAGCCTCCCCAGGTAAAAGGAGGCGGTGGATTATCAGGAGGTCAGTGCTGGCTCCAGACGTCAGCTGTTGGGAATGCTAGCATGGCTTGGCAGGAAGGGTAGAACAGTATTGACAGTGGCAGTTGAGAACTTATCAGCATTGTGGGGGCATACCGCCTGAGTACTATCTTGGAAGTGGCAGTTGTGTGAATAGTGCAGCACTGCAGCCAAGCTTGAGGGACAGCCCCATGGCTACTGACCTCCTCTGCAATCTTCGTCCAGGCTTGCTTCATCTGATGGGCCAGTTTCCTCCTCCCATCCTGGGGGAAGAGGGCCTCCTTCCTTGCCCGGGCAGCCTGGAGGAGAACCTTCACCACCTGAATCTTCCTTCAGAAATTCATCATTTTCCCTTCTTTCTCAGGGCCTCAATATGTGCTGCCTTTGTGGGTAGATCCAATGGTCAGAGTGCTGGCAGCCCTTTAAATATAGCACCAGCACTTCCAGCAGCATGATCTCACGCTGCCTGCACTGCCTGGTGGACAGCTGCACCATTTGGTGGTAGTTAATTGGTCGGCTGCAATTGAATCACAGACTCCAGCACACCACCGCTCCAGTGGCAGTGGCTCCCGCTTCTAGTCCTGACGGTGGGACCTCAGGCCTTTCCAGAAAATTCAGCCAATGGATGGAAAATCCTTGATATTTCACTAAGCACTGCTGGTAGGCAAGGATTTCCGTGAATACCACAAAAGGTATTTTTTTTATAGTAACATAAAAGCAAAATACTGCAGATGCTGGAAATCTGAAGTAAAAACAGAAATTGCTGGAAATACTCAGAAGGTCAGGCAACATTTGTGAAGAGAGAAGCAGAGTTAACGTTTCAGGTCTGTGACCTTTCATCAGAACAGATCAGTTTCTCGAATCACTCAGGGATAAGTCCTCCTTCTCCAGAAAGGTCGTAGCAACTGACAAAGATATTCCGGTCATGTAAACTTTATTCTAATGCAGAACAGACCTGTTTTTTTTTTCTTTTCCTCTTTTCATTATTATTACCCCACTTATTATTGCACCTCATCGGCTTTGGCTTATCCCACACAGAGCCCCCAATTATATGTTATATGGCAGCAAAATTGGAGTTAGATTTAAATCCTGGAGCTAAGAAAACAGATATAATTGAAGTAATAGCACAGCATTTGAAATTGGAAGAAGAAAAAGGTGATCCAGATGGAAGTTCAGCTGAATTAGCTAGGATTCAGTTGCAATTGGAAATGAAAAAGCTTGAGCTTGAAAGAGAGTTGACAATGAAGAACTTGAACTTGAGGAAAGGAATAGAGAAACAGAAAGAGAAGGAAGGGAATTCGAATTAAAAATGCTGGAACTAAGACAAAGGGGTGGTCTGAGAGCGGTGAACTCCACCACAATCCCTGCCATCTGCTGCAAATTCTGAGAGATGGAACTCAGTGCATGCACATACATCTCAAACATTCTTCTTTACAGAGCAGTATCCACGTGATCAGAGTCCACTGGCTCCTCAAGCAAGACCAGTCATCTCTGCAGCCTTTGCTCGGGAAAGTTTTATACTTCTTCTACTCCCCATTCCTCGTGCAACCTCATGTTATGCGACCAACCAGAATTCATCACTCACCCACAGTAAGGGCTAAATTTTGATGGTGAGAAAATGGCGGCCCGTGCCACCATGCCACCGCAATCTTCAGCAAGGCGGCTCATTTAAATATGCAGGGTGGCCGCCTTCCCCCCCCCCCACAATCACGTGGTGGGGTGGCCTCAGCAACACCGCGAATGGCATCATCTGTCTTTGCGCAGGTGCTGCCGCCATTTTTAAAGTGCTGCCAGCTCTGCTCAGAGAATGCAGAGTTGCCCCCATTCCCCCACTACACTAGAAAATAAATGTTTGGCCCATCTCTCCCCTCCCCACACACTGAAATTGCAGAGTTGACCCACGTACAGAGTTGATCCCTCCCCCAGCAACTGCACAAAGTGCAGAAGTCAATCCTTCCACGCCCCCCACACTAGAAAATGCAGAGTTGACCTCGTTTCCCGCGACCGCCCCTCCCCCCTCCCACCAAGTACACTAAAAATGCTCTGATCCCCCCTTCCCCACCCCGGTGGCGCTAGCTTTCCCTGGAAGCGAAAGTGAAGGCGCGTGAATACCACCCGTCGCACTGAGGATCCAGATCCGACGGCAAGATCTTGGGGAACTGTATTTAAATATATGCAGAAAGTGAATTTTGATATTTAAAGTCAGGTCCCATCACCAAGTGGCAGAGGCGCCACCAGGGAGCCTCGCCGCCACTGGGAAGATCGGGCCCAGCAATTTCTGCGCCGGGATCCATGGCGTGCTGTTGGCCAGGGGCTGCAAGAAGTACAGAATCTGTTACAAACTGCTGGATAGTTCATGAACTATAGTAACCTGTGTTCAGACACTGGCCTGTGCTGGTAAAAACCAGTTTGAACTAATTAATTTATGTGACAAGACAAGGAGAGAGATCACAGGAATAGAGCCTTATTTGGACACGGTGTGATACTGGGGTCTTTGGGCCTGGGCCAATAAGGAGAAGATACGAACAAGGTGAGCAAGCCTAAACCAACAGGAAAGAGACAGCACAATTTTGAAGAGATAAGAAAGAGAATAAGTATAGAGAATCTCGGGCATAGAGCCAGCGAGAAACTCCGGAGACCAATCACCGCGGAAGTGGAAGACCCTGCGTGAGCAACGCGGCGATGACGTAAAAGAGAGAGAGAACAGAACGCCTGGCCAGCGTCAGCTCTCCCCTTTTCGGGTATTATCCTTTGTTTTCTGTGACTAGGTCAGGGAAAGGTCAGAGGAACCTAGTGGGTGTGCTTATCAATTCTAGCTAGCTTTGCTATTAACTGTATAACCCAGTTTGAGTTGCATGCTTTTGTCTAACCAAGTGTTTAAGCCTTATTCCTACATTGTACAGCAACATGAATAAAGTAAATTGATAGTTAAAGAAAGGACTGAGTTTCCTGCTCTTTGTACTAAGCCATTAACTGTAGCCGGTGGATTAGGTGGAGGGTGGCTCTCCTGTAGCCCAATATTCCAAACACCCAGCCTGAGCCTGAATTAAGAGGACTTAGTCCCACGTGACGGCCAGGATCAAGTGGGTGAAGGAAATAAAGGGGCCAAGGGGGAGTTGACTCCGCGCCACGGTTTACAGTGCCGCTGATGCTCTGATCTTCCGGAACCCCCCCACCCCACCCCGCCATGGAGCCCAACGTCAGGAGCTCAACAAAATTCAGCCCTAAATTTCTGTATCTAATGAAAGTCTCTGAGTTGGTAAGTGTGATAGAGGGCAATTGATACAGAGAGTGAAAGAGAGGGGATATGGCCAGAAGGTGAAGGGCCTGTCATCTCCTCCTCTTCATTTTAATGATTATTATCGCCATCATTGGCCTTCTCCTACTCCTTTTCCTCTGCTATCTTCCTATTCAGTGAGAAGAGAACAACAGTAAAATGCTGCTATCCATGAAGCTGCTGCCATATTGTGTTATTGTAGGCTTTTAAACCCTGAAGCAACAAGTTTCTTTCCCCTCCTGAATAATTCTTCCATTTTACCATGAAGTTTACTCTGAAATTACACTTTTTGCCCATACATTCCAGCATGACACTGGAAGGTAGAAGTCCTGCCCTTGGTGGAGCGATTAAAATCAGGGGTGCACAAGGGGCCCGAATTAGAGGAGCGTGGATATCTAGGAGGGTTGTGGGGCTGGAGGAGATTGTACAGATAGGGAGGGGCAAGTCCATGGAGAAATTTGAAAACAAGGATGAGAATTTTAAAATCTCATGGTTGCTTGACCGGGAGTCAATGTAGGTCAGTGTGCACAGGGGTGATAGGGGAATGGGACTTGGTCCGAGTTAAGACACAGGCAGTAGAGTTTTGCATGATCACAAGTTTAGAGAGTAGAATCTGGGAAACCAGCCGGGAGTACATTGAAGTGGTCAAGCCAAGAAGTAACAAAGGCATAAATGAGGGTTTCAGCAGCAGATGAACTGAGACGGGTCAAAGTGGGCAATATTACGGAGGTAGAAATAAGCACCAAAGTGTTAGCACAAATATGAGGTCAGAAGCTCATCTCAGGTCAAATGTGACAACAAGGTTGCAAACAGACTAGCTTAAACTCAGACTGTTGCCAGAGACAGGGGTGAAGGCAGTAGCTAGGGAACAGAGTTTGGATTGAGGACCATAAACAATGAGCTGGATTTTATAATCTATCGGCGGAGAGATGAAAAAAAAAGCCACCGCAATCTTCCGTGCGACGGCTCGTTTGTGTCCCGGGAGGGTGGGGGGGGACGCCCCTGTGCACAGGCGCTGATGCTATTTTTAAAGGGCAGTCAGCCCTACCGGCTAATTTAAATATTTAAAGGTAAATTGAATTAAAATAAATAAATCTCTTTAGCCTCACCCCCATCCCCAATAACAATTAAACCATTTTCTCTCCCCCCACCGAAAACACTTACCTTTACCATCTGACCTACCACCCCCACCCGCCCCCGCCCCCCCCCCACAAGCTGCACAAACTTTCAATTACAACCTTTCGCAACATACCCTACACTCATAACGTTAATTTGACCACGTTCCCCCAGCACAATGTCATAAGAATTTTGCTTTTTTGGGGTGAAAACTAAGAGGTCTGTGTGCCTTTAAGACTGAGAAAAAGGACTTTCTTGAACAGTGACTGAATGTTGACCTGGTATTTGAAGTGCAGGCTGTAAACTGGTATCCAAGCAACAGAAAAAAATTACAAAGGTGTTGTGACTTCTGTGCAAAGACTTTAGTTTCAGTTCTGTAGTGTGAAACAGAACAGTTACTGCTGGAGACTGGCCAGGAATACAGCCCAGAAAACTCATTCTCTTGAAAAATAATTCCTGTATCAAGTAAAATTCTAATTTTTCGATGAAGTTAAAAGAACTTTGAAGGAGTTGCAAATCTAATGTATGGGAGCTGAAACCCTTGTTGCTGTTTATGCCTGAAGAGAGGAAATGACCCAGAAAATAGAAGTTGCTACATTCTGTGATGAAACACTGCTTTGCTAAGAGAAAGCCTGAATTGTTGAAGATCCTGAAACCTCAAGAAAGTGTTTATTGTTAGACAGCTACTTTAAAATCTAAGTAGACCTGTGGCTACAACCTGTTGCTGAAAGATCTGTGTGATGCCTGCTGCAGACGAATCGCCTTGAATGCCTACCCATCACAGACTGTTTATCAAACTTGCCTGGAGAGACTTTGAGTGGCATCTGATTATTTGACTCTGGGACACCTCACTGAACCAGAAATATCCTACCAGAAGTTACAACCCAGTTATTTTTTTTATTAATAAGAAACTGTTGTAAAATCAATATATCCGTTTTCCCCGGTTAACCGTTGGTAATTGAATGTATGTGTGTGCATGAGGGTTAGAAAGATTAAGGAGTTATAAAATCTTTTCATATATATAGATTCATCTCATTATTGTTTAAAACATGGTTTATTGATAAATATTTAATCTGTTGTTGTTTGAAGAAAGCTGGTTTGCCGTGCTTTATTCTGGGGATAAATGAAGTGATTAATTTGGCTATTTTTCTGGTAGGTAGGAAATTTTACAAATATGCTATGACCTGTGGAGTAGTAGGACTGAATTTACAGTGCATTACTCCCGCCTTGGTCCTAACAACTGATAAGATTACCTCCCCAACAGTGTTGCGCCTCATTTCCCCAGATGCGGATCCGCCGGCCGCTGGGCCGAAGATCGCAGTAGGATTCAGGCGGCGATGTGAGCTTAATTAAATCAATCATTATAATTTATTTAAATATTCAAATTGGGGTCCCACCACTGAGTGGCAGGGAGGCCGCCACGAGGCCTTGCCACCACCAGTAATATCGGGCTGGGCCCTTCTGGCGTTGGGTGATCAATTGGCAGATATCCATTCACCAACATCAGGAAGCAGAAGACAGTCGGTGATCTACAACTGTTTTATTCTTAATCCACAGTTCAGTACAAATACCAGTTTCCACTTGCCCCTCTGGACTGACTCCCTGGGCTGCATTTTAAGACTCCGCCACCTATTGCGGTGGCGGGCGTAAGAAAAATGCTGCCCGCACACATGGGGACCACATCATGGAGCCGCTGCGATTTCAAACACGCGGCTCATTAGCATGGCCGTGGCACCTGGCCCCTGCGATGACGTGGTGCCATTTTTAAAGGGCTTACAGCCCTAAACATGCATTTAAAATTTAAAGGACCAGTTAGTGTAAACATTTTTACAAATGAATCAAATGACCTTTCCATGCACTCTCCCACCACCCCCAATCACAACATGCCTGCCCTTTTCCCCACCAGAATTCCTAACGGGAAAATTTGACCTTCCCCCCTCAACCCCCCATCTTCCCATCTGCCCCCCCCCCCCAACCAATCTGAGGCATTCTAACCCCACTCCCCCATCCCGCACAGAGAAAAACACCTCCTTCCCCTTCCCCACAGGTGTCACGCCACATTTCTCTGAACAGGGATTCAAAGACGCGACATTGCCAGCCGCCAGAATAAAGATCGGAAAGTGCTGGAAGAATCGCTGTGGCTTGCATGCTAAGTAGGCATTAACATATTTCAATGCTGGTCCCGTCACCACGAGGCCTCGCCACCACCTCCAAGATCGGTACGGGGCCTGCCGCCATCGGGATCGGTGGCAGGCCTCCGCGGACCGATTTTCATTGCCCCCCCACCCTCCGCGCCACTGTTCCTGGTGGCAGAGAGGCAGCGAAGCTTTAAAGTCCAGCCCCCTGTCCAGAAGTAATTAACTTGACTGGGGAAAACCCAGCCCTTAAATACAAGCTGCAATGAGCATCACCTGCTCACTAATAACTCTGAAGTAACTCCTGGTTAATTAAAGGGGCCAACATTTTCAACATTGTCATCGGGGTGTGTGGCGGCCATCTCCCGGAGGCATTTTTCTGCCCCCCCCCCCCCACCGCCACAAAACCCGTCGGGGTCAGTAAAATACAACCCAATAATTTCAGTCTTCCCAATATTTAATTGGAGGGAAATTTCTGCTCATTCAGTATGGGATGTCGGATAAGCAGTCTGTTAATTTAGCAACAGTGGCGGAATCGAGAGAAATGGTGATGAGGTAGAACTGAGGTCCGTGTTTCAACATCTCCATTCAGGCTTTCACTCCGCTAGACTACTGAAATAGCCACAGATTACATCCTATGTGACTGTAAACATCATGAATTAACACTGCTTCTCCTTCTTAACCTGTCTGTAGCCTATGGCATGGTTGAGCGCACCGTCCTCCAACAAGGCCTTTCCTCCGTTGTCCAGCTGGATGGGATTACCCTTGCCCGGTTCCATTCTTATGTATCCAATCATAGCTACAGAATCTCCGACAATGCTTCTCTTTCCACTCCTGCACTGTTGCCTCTGGAGTCCCCAAAGGATCTTTCCTTGGAACCCTCATATTTCTAAGCTACGTGCCTGCCCCTTGCTGACATCATCCGAAAACACAATGGCAGATTCCATATGTAAGCTCATACTCCCAGCTGTAACTCACCACTACCTCTTTCAACCCTTCCACTGCCCCTAATTTGTCAGGATGCTTGTCCTACATCCAGTATTGGATAACCAGAAATAGTCTCCAATTCCCTGCCACAAACTCCATTCCATAGCCACCAACTCCATCCCTCTCCCTGGCAATTGTCTGAGGCCGACCTCGATTGTTTGCACCTCTGTGTCCTATTTGACCCCGAGATGAGCTTCTGACCCCATATCCTTTCTAACACCTCCAAAATATCGCTTGTCTTTGCCCCTACCTGAGCTCATCTGCTGCTGAAACCGTCCTCTATGCCTTTGTTACTTCTAGACTAGACTATTCCAATGCTCTCCTGACCAGCCTCCGACCTTGCACCGTCCATAAACTTGTCGCATCCTCAGCAACCTGGATTTTAAAATTCTCATCCTTGTGTTCAAACTCCTCCATGGCCTCCCACCTCCCTATCTTTGTAGCTTCCTCCAGCCCTACAGCCATCCGAGATCTCTGCGTTCCCCCAATTCTCCTCTTGTGCATGCCCAATTTCTTTTGCACCAACCCCCCCCCGCCCCCCCCACTGGTGGCTTAGTCTTCAGCTACCAAGACTCTAAGATCTGGAATTCCCACCCTAAATCTTTCCGCCCTCGACCTCTCTCTCCTCCTTTAAGTCACTCCTCAATACCTATGTTTTTGATAAAGCTTTTGCCGACCTATCCTAATATCTCGTTACATGGTTTGGCGTCAAATATTGTCTGATAACACTCCTGTGAAGCAGTTTGGAACATTTTTACTATGTTAAAGGTGCTATATAAAAGCCAGTTGCTGAAAGGAGAAGCAGATCACATAAAGTGGAAATTAGTGAAAAGCAAATTTAAAAGAAATATAGAAAGAAATTATTTACTCAAAGAGAGAGTAATATTTGGAACAATGAAGTAAAGTAATGAGGTCATTCAAAAATACAATTAAATGATTGCATTATTACAAATGCTATGATGGCAAGATTAATGTACCAGAGCAATGAGTTTTAATGCATCAAGTGGCCTTTTCTCACTCCTGAATTTTAGTTTTTGCAATGGTACAGTTATTGGTAGCATAGTTTTTAAAAGGTGGCCATGTGTGACCCTTGACAAGCTAATCAACTAATGAGTCATCACAGCCAACTCCAAACCTATCATTAACCCACAGTTACATAAGCACTTCTCAGGAATCTTAGTTAATTTTTTCCTCACTAATCTGGAGTACTGATCTCCACAATCTCCCCAGCTAATATCAGATAATCTAGCACAGGCCCAGGATCATACCTTGATCTAACCAATGGCTAAAGCTGCCCACCAGAAGCTCACTGAGTGCTGAGCAATTACATATCAGGAGATTTTGTGATGCTGAAATTCCGTCTTTAACACAATTAAAGGATTCATTTTAATTGCTAACGATCCAGTACTTTTGTACCGTATTGGTTAGTGTGCATCACAAACTATTGATGCAGAATAGCAGTCCTGTAGTGCATTCTGGTGGTGAATGATATTCTCCCTTGATCTGATTTGGAGCCTGGGACAGGATTTTGTGCTGCCCTTGTAGATGGGCATGGAGGTGGGGAGGCAAACAAAATGGCAGTGGCGCCATTCCCAATATCGCCCAGGCCCCCTGCCATTTTGTCCTGGACGGGGAAGGCCAAGGACAATCTTCCCTCCCCAGGCCAATTGAGGCCCTTAAGTGGCCAATTAACGGTCCCGAGAAGGCCCCTCCCCCCACCCTCACTAGCCCCCACCCCATCGCCGGGCCCTGCCTGAATGGCCCAGGCAACCATGACCCCACTCACCTCTCCTAGGATCTTCATTACTCTTCTCCTCTCTTCAATACTGCAGAGACTCCTGCAGTAGCCGCTCCTCCCAGTGGCCCTGCCAATACTGCAGAGCTGCTGGCCTTCCAGTTGGCTGGCAGCTCTGGAGACAGGAGCTCATCCCTTAAAAGGATGACATCCCGATGGCAAGTAGTTGATTGGCTGGCTGACGTTAAATAGCAATGGGGTTTTGACAGAGGGCATAGGCGGGTTTCCCCTGCCTTCCAGCCCGCCAACAGCAGAATAAAATCCGGCCCTCAGTGTGTATTTTAAGCCCCATTTATTTATATATTGTAGGATCATATCTATTTGAAGTGGTTCTGTGATGTGTGTAGACTTCAAATACCTTCCAGATATTGTGGGGCAAAATAGATTTCTTTTAGAAAGTAACAGGCCAGATTTTGCTGTAGCAGGGCATCTAAAGACATCTGCCATTAATTAGACTCACCCCTGCAACCTTCAGCACAAAACAGTTTCTTCCACTAAGATTCTGAAAGTGTGAGCTGGTAAAGGTGCAGCGAGGGAAACAAGGCATCTGGGACTTGAATTAACAGGGGTAACCAACAGGGTATCTCCTTAACCAGTTAGATTTTAAGGATTGGAAAATAAACAGCAGAAGGACAGAGAAACAGGGTGAATTAAAGGGAATGAATTCCATGTCAAATCAGGTACAGAAAAAGAAATAAGGAGACGGAAAGAAAGATTGGATTAAGAGAGAAAAAGAGTAAGAACCGTAAGTAAAAAAAAATTTTATTAATTTAAAATTGGAAACTTTTAAAATCTTCTGAAACAATTCACAACCCGAGGGCATGAGACTCCACATTTATAATAGTTAATTTTTGGTGCCAGAGATGTTGATTTGGAGTCATTAACACTTACCACGTCATTGCTTACAGTTGTAATTACCAGCCCTAAATATCTGCCATGAGTTTAGTTTATATCTACTGTGCAAATACAGTAACTTCAAGTCATTCAATGCATTTCAATGGTGAGTCAGGCAACGAGATGCTGTTTTCCTGAAGCTAACGGTGGGGTGGCGCAACTCAGAAAGCACTGTGTCATTTATGCTTAAATAACAGTGACTGCCATTAGTCTCACTGTTACTTTGACAGCAAAATCTGGCCTAATATTTTGGTTGATTTGACATGAGGTCTGTTATAACATCCAAGTTACCAGCCTGAAGATTTAAATTGAATTAAGGAAAAAAATTTGGGTTTTTAGCTTTAATTTTAATATTGTCCAAATGTGATGCCCTTCCACATATAAGATCACATGGGCATATATGGCAACTACATTATTGCAGAAAGATCTGTTGGCATTCCAGGTTGATAGTTACCATGGAGACCTAGGATAGAACCATTAGTAGTGGCCCATGAAAACTGAGTAACCAAATTGGTCTGCATGCAAAGAAGAAGTAAAATATTCATATCTTTGCATATGTGTAAACACCTCTTGCTTTGACCTTTTATTCTCCAGACCTTAATATATTTTAATATCCTGTTAGCCAATATATAGCTTTGAGTGTTGAATTGTGTAATAGCAACTGGCTTGTTGAGTGGTTTTCAAAAGACATTTCATATCCCGGTTGGAGTAAATGATGTTTGCCCTCCGTTTAAGGCTCGGCATATTGCAAATATCTAGCTGGATCCCTTTCCTGGAAATTTGTTTACTGAGAGAGCAATCAACTGGTAAGAGAGTGAAACTGGGAATAAACACATGCCTACTCCAGGTATCAGAACAATAGTGTTCTACCTCATGAAGAACCTGAGACAAACTAGGATAGGCCTCTGACCTGCAGCCCAAATGCTCCCAAGTAGTCACTGAAAACAGAGCACTCTGTTCATGAAGTATGTAACACTACCGTAAACCTTGGCTCAGTTTGTAACACTCTTAGCTCTGAGCCAGAAGGTTGTGGGTTCAAGTTGCATCCGAGAGACCTGAGTACAAAACTCTAGGCTGATACTCCAGTGCATTACTGAGGGAGCGCTGCGACAGTCAGAGATGCTGATTTTCCAATGAAATGTTAAACTGAGGTCCTGTCTGCTTGCTCAGGTGGATTTAAAAGATCCCATGGCACTATTTCAAAGAAGAATAGGGGCGTTCTCCCAATTAAGTGGCCAATATTTATCCTTCAACCAACATCACTAAATTAAAGATTATCTGGTCATTATCACATTGCTGTTTGCGTGCAATTTGGCTGCTGTGTTTCCTACATTACAACAGTGACTGTACTTCAATGGTTTGGGACATCCTGAGATCATGAGATAAATGCAAGTCTTCCTTTACTGTGGCATTATAACTGCACCAATCGAGTTGTTGCAACAGTCTACATGACTTAAACAAATAAACAATGCTTTCTGATCAAAGGTCACAGATCTGAATTATTACATCTGTTTCTCTATCCACAGGTGCTGCCAGACCTGATGAGTACTTCCTGTTTATATTTCGGATTTCCAGCATCCGCAGTATTTTGCTATGTGCTAATATGCTGTACTAACAAGTAGATCAGTCTAAGTATTGGGGTGAGGTAAGATGAAAGTACACCAGTACAATGGAAAGCAGAATGGCTCTGTTACTTTCGTTGATAAGATGATCTGTCATGTCATCCAGTCATTTTTCCGCATTTACATATTGAATACGTCTTTGGAACACATCATTATATTACATTTAATATTTTCAATGTAACAAACTAGCCACAATCCACAGATCCCATTAAAGATATCACTGAAGCAGAACAAGATGATGCTGCAACAATGGAGGGAAGTTCTATGTAAAGGTGTAAAACAGTCTAACACGGAATAACTGAAAAATACCAGTAAGTGTACATTATTTCCTTTCATAACATTTAAGATTTCTAATGAAACCCCAGGAGGTCTGCAAGGTTAACAATTTTCTGTCTGTCATGGGCCAGGCTTAGCATGCACTGACTGCGTCCTGTCTTTTTAATTCTCTATTCTACATTTTCCTTGGGCTGGATTTTATGGAGCTGGCGGTATCTGGATGCCAGGCCCAAAAGGCGAGGGGAACCCTGCCTCAGCCCTCTGGGCAGAGGGTGGGGGGCGGTTGTTAGCGGAGCGGCGGTTTTTGCTACCGGGAGGAGGCCACCCCACCCCCAAGCCTACAGGAAGGCTGCCTTGGGATACTGGACGACCTCCCTACGTGGCGGAGCCCACCGTCCCCCGCTAGTAAAATACCAGTGGCAGTGGGAAGAGGCCCTTAAGTGGCCATTAATTGGCCACTTAAAGGCCTTAATTGGCTCTGGGTGGGTAGGCCATCTTCAGTCTTCCCTGCCCCAAACTAAATTCCACGGCATTGGGAAGGCGACGGGCACTCCACCCCACACCACACCTCCCCCCCACCCCACCCCACTGGCCTCCTTTCAAGTCCCTAGGGGGCCCATATAATTCAGCCCCTTACTTGCATTGACATATAACAACAAAAACACATTTTCTGTGATGGAGAAGTGTGGTAGTATTTGCAGGTGTGTACCCCACAAGGGAAAAGATTGAAAATCACTGGAGTAAGATGTATTGATGTCGATAGACAATTTGAAGCTAACAGCCCATATTTTCGCAACCAGTGCTTCCTATGGGTGCCAGTTCTCACTAGGGAGCACCAGTCCCTACCAGGAACGACAATCCCCATGGGGACACCTGACGGTGGAATCGGCCTTTATAATTCTCCTTTTAATGCCCAATTTCAACTCTTCCCAGCCCTGAATATTGTCAGTCTATAGCTTAGAGCCATTTTCTATCATTAATATCTTTGTGAAGTTCAATAGGACTTTCAAAAAGTATATTAACATGAAAAAATTCAAGCTAAGATTTCATAAAAGTTTATTAAAAATTCTCTGGCGCTGTCTCAAGTGCCATTCAGCTGTTTTTATTTATTCACGCATTGATCTCTGTGGCACTGCTCACATTTACAATTGAGACAATTTATATGTAGGTATATAAAAAATAAAATAACTGAGTTGGTTGCACTTGTTTAATGTCAGAGGTATTTAAAAAAATAAAATAATTTATATCACACTGCTTTCTTCTAATCTGGGGCCAGAAATTTATAAGTACCTGTCAATATAACCAGCTTTCCTCACCATCAGCAATTAACCACTAATGTCCTGTGTACACAGCAATTGGGATAGGCCATCTTAAACACAGTAGACCAGATTTTCCTCAGGGAATCTACCCATTTTCATAAGCAGACAGAAAAGGAGGATGGAGGCCAAATTGCCACCCTAAAAAGCTGCCTTGAAAATTTTCTTCCATCCCAACGCCACTTCTCCCCATTCGGATGGATTTCTTTGGCTAATACAATTTTGCTCCAGCAGAGGCAAATGACGGGGTTTTCTCTAGGTCCAATTTCCCTCCTCCTGTTGCAAGGAAGGAAAGCCTCTGCAGAATGGACTTTGTAGAAGACAACAGGTACCCCATAGTTAAAGGCCACAAGGGTCTTTGAGCAACATGTTACATTTTATTTCTGATTTTTTGTAGCATCTTTTTACATTTTGGAGGAGATTTTTTAAGCTTTAAGTATTTAGATTTTTAAAGGTTCTTTAAGTATTTAAAAAATCCTAAATATGCTGTTACAGCCAGGTGAGGAGGGGTCACACGGCTCCCCTCTTGTCCTTCCTCTTATTTGATCTCAACCTGGTTTATTCCTTTTTAAACAGTGGATGTGCTTACCACCTCAGTGAGTATTTTACCTTTTACCTTTGTTGTGATTGTGAAAGAACCAATAGGTTTTCTTGGGTTTAAACAAGAAAGAGGTGAGTTCATTATACTTCACAATCTAAAAAAAAATTATGCAACACGTTCACACACACATTCACAAGAGAATCACACACGCACAAATAGATTGCAGAGTGATGAGGGGGCGATTTGTGATTGGATTAGAGTCCAGAACAAATAAAAATTGATACACTGTCTGGGGGGGTTGGATGATTCCATTGTCATCTGGCTGAAGTTGTGTTCCTGAAGTCTTTGGCTGGTAAATGTGCAGCTTGTGGGGCCTTGACAGAAATCTTTGCATCCTCATTGGCGACAGGTGAGGTCCCAGGTGACTGGAGAATAGCCAATGTTGTTCCTTTGTTTAAGAAGGATAGCAAGGATAATCCAGGAAATTATAGGCCGGTGAGCCTTACGTCAGTGGTAGGGAAATTATTAGAGAGGATTCTTAGGGACAGGATTTACTCCCATTTGGAAACAAACTAACTTATTAGCGAGAGGCAGCATGGTTTTGTGAAGGGGAGGTCGTGTCTCACTAATTTGATTGAGTTTTTTGAGGAAGTGACGAAGATGATTGATGAAGGAAGGGCAGTGGATGTTATCTATATGGACTTCAGTAAAGCCTTTGACAAGGTCCCTCATGGCAGACTGGTACAAAAGGTGAAGTCACACGGGATCAGAAGTGAGCTGGCAAGATGGAAACAGAACTGGCTCGGTCATAGAAGACAGAGGGTAGCAGTGGAAGGGTGCTTTTCTGAATGGAGGGATGTGACTAGTGGTATTCCGCAGGGATCAGTGCTGGGACCTTTGCTGTTTGTAGTATATATAAATGATTTGGAGGAAAATGTAGCTGGTCTGATTAGTAAGTTTGCGGACGACACAAAGGTTGGTGGAGTTGCGGATAGTGATGAGGATTGTCAGAGGATACAGCAGGATATAGATCGGTTGGAGACTTGGGCGGAGAAATGGCAGATGGAGTTTAATCCGGACAAATGTGAGGTAATGCATTTTGGAAGGTCTAATGCAGGTGGGAAGTATACAGTAAATGGCAGAACCCTTAGGCGTATTGACAGACAGAGAGATCTGGGCGTACAGGTCCACAGGTCACTGAAAGTGGCAACGCAGGTGGATAAGGTAGTCAAGAAGGCATACGGCATGCTTGCCTTCATCGGTCGGGGCATAGAGTATAAAAATTGGCAAGTCATGTTGCAGCTGTACAGAACTTTAGTTAGGCCACACTTAGAATATTGCATGCAATTCTGGTCGCCACACTACCAGAAGGACGTGGAGGCTTTGGAGAGGGTACAGAAGGGGTTTACCAGGATGTTGCCTGGTCTGGAGGGCATTAGCTATGAGGAGAGGTTTGATAAACTCAGATTGTTTTCACTGGAACGACGGAGGTGGAGGGGCGACATGATAGAGGTTTACAAAGTTATGAGTGGCATAGACAGATTGGATAGTCAGAAGCTTTTTCCCAGGGTGGAAGAGTCAGTTACTAGGGGACATAGGTTTAAGCTATGAGGGGCAAAGTTTAGAGGGGATGTGCGTGGCAAGTTCTTTACACAGAGGGTGGTGAGTGCCTGGAACTTGCTGCCGGGGGAAGTGGTGGAAGCAGGTACGATAACGACGTTTAAGAGGCATCTTGACAAATACATGAATAGGATGGGAATAGAGGGATATGGTCCCCGGAAGTGCAGAAGATTTTAGTTTAGTCAGGCATCAAGATCGGCGCAGGCTTGCAGGGCCGAATGGCCTGTTCCTGTGCTGTACTGTTCTTTGTTCTTTGTGGCTGACCTCAATCAGGTCCCCCCTCAGCCTTGTCTGCTCTAAGCCTATTCTTGTAGGCAGAATTGTAGGTGGTTTTCTTCCCCTGATGTCTTTGTCTTGGATCTAACAACCAGCAGCTTGGCTTTGCATGAGGTTTTCTGGAGAAAGAGACAGCGAGCTCCTAGTTTCTGCATGGAATGAGTCACTGGCTTAAATAAAAAAAAGTGCTGGAAAATACTCAGCAGGTCTGGCAGCATCTGTGGATAGAGAAGCAAAGTTAACGTTTCAGGTCAGTGACCTTTCATCAGGACTCTTCTGATGAAAGGTCATGGAGTCATAGAGTTATACAGCACAGAAACAGGCCCTTCGGTCCATCGTATCCGCGTCAGCCATCAATCACCTATCTATTCTCATCCCATTTTCCAGCACTTGGCCCATAGCCTTGTTTGCTGTGGCGTTTCAAGTGCTCATCTAAATACTTCTTAAATGTTGTGAGCGTTCCTGCCTCTACCATCCCTTCAGGCAGTGTGTTCCAGATTCCAACCACCCTCTGGGTGAAAAACGTTTTCCTCAACTCCCCTCTACACCTCCTGCCCCTTACCTTAAATCTATGCCCCCTGGTTATTGACACCTCTACTAAGGGAAAAAGTTTCTTCCTATCTACCCTATCAATGCCCCTCATAATTTTGTATACCTCAATCAGGTCCCCCCTCAGCCTTCTCTGCTCTAAGGAAAACCCTCGCCTATCGAGTCTCTCTTCATTGCTGAAATGCTCCAGCCCAAGCAACATCCCGGTGAATCTCCTCTGCACCCTCTCCAATGCAATCACATCCTTCCTATAGTGTGGCGACCACACTGACCTGAAACATTACCTTTGCTTCTCTCGCCACAAATCTACCAGACCTGCTGAGTATTTCCCAGCACTTCTTGGTTTTATTTCAGATTTACAGCATCTGGAGTATTTTGCTTTTATTTTATATGAGTCACTGGCTTGTCTGTCTTTGTCCAAGGAAAACTCCCAACTTTCGCAGAGATGGAGAGACAGTCACGTGACTGCCTCCGTGTATTCTCTGGAACCTTCTAATGAGATTCAAGGTTAGGAGTTTCCATCTCCTCAGGCCTCAGGATACCAATATTTACACTTGGAGGGGTTTGCTCTTTCAAAGTCAATGGGCTGGATTTTAAGCATTCCTCGACCTCGAAATCCGTGGCGGGGTGGGGGGCCTGAAGATGGCTCTGGATGAAGCTCGCCATAGACCTCAACGCCGCAGGGCCCAGCCCAATCCTCCCGGCAGCAACGAGGCACCGTGGCACTCCCCCCATCCCCCCACCGCCCAGCACTCAGCGATGGGACCACAATCACCACATTCAAATTAATAAAATAAATGCATTTCCATATATTACCTCAGATCTTGAGGGCCCGCTGCGATCTTCGGCACTGCGGCCAGCACTCCCGTGCCCTCAGATCCCCTTCTGGGGAAACAAGGCGCCATACTGGAGGGAGGGGGGAAGGAGGTAAGTTTACCAGTGTGGTGAGGGGGGAACGGGATCAAATAAACATCATGGGTGTAGGGAATGGTGGGAAGGGTTGTACTTTAAACTTTGTTCAGTTAGTGAGGGGAAGGTTAGATGTTAAAGTTAAGTGTTTTCAGGGCGGGAAGGGCAAATAGTTAATGTAATTGTTATTGGGGGTGGGAGAGGGGCAAAAGAAATTTACATATTTAGTTTTATTGAATATGTCTTTATATATTTAAATAAGCTGGCAGGGCTGACTGCCGTTTAAAAATGGCGTCCACGTCTGCGCACAGGCAACTGATTGCCGGGGACAGACAGCCTGCCCACTCCATGTGATTGAGGGTGACGGGCCGCCCCTAAGATCGTGTTGGTTCTTTGATGTGCTTAGCTCGCCGCCTCGGAGGCCTTGGAATTGTAAAGTATTCAAATGCAAATTGCAGTGACCATCTTGGCTACCAGCTTTTTTTTTTAAAGTTAACTAGGAATTTTTTTCCATTAAAAGTTTAATGTAAGTTTCCAACCAATGAATTAAAATTCCTCATTTGGCATATCATGTTTTCTTGACACCTCCACACCACATGGAATGAAATATGACTATAGGAACATTTCATTACAGAATTGTGGAAAAGAAAAAAGAGAAAGGAAACACACATTCATTCTCAACACTCACTTCTCAAATTTACATGTTAATATGAGAATTGCTGCAGCTGACATTGTCTGCAACAACTACGCTGATTAATTTAATTTTTTGGAATTTCGTCTGGGATCTTTCTGCATTGGTTTAGACCCTGGACAATGCATCGGTGATTACATTGTTTTTCCCTGCAATGTGGGTAATAAATTGTTTTTTTTAAGCCCCTGTGAGGTGTCTGAGATTTCCTCCGGGTCCTTGATCTTGCTGAGTTCTGAATTGAAACTGTTGGGTCTGATTAGCTTTGAATTTGGGAACTGACCATTGGGTTCTTCAGTGGGTAAATCCGCACTGACCTCAATTTTAGTTTTCTGGTGAGTTACACAAATGCTGTTTGCTTTAGGGCATTTTTCCTTCCCTTTTCCCTTTACTGTGGGCAGGTTCTTTTTTCTAATTTGCCCCATGTCCTCTGGGACTGTTCGCAAGTGGCTGTCTAGCTTTCACTGCACGCCCCTGTGGCACTTCAACTAGGTGAGGCATCTCCTTCACTGTTGGTTTGCCTTTTTGGGAACTTCCCTTGTACCTGCAGATTTCTGTAAAGGTTGTATGCAGCCTTGCTAGGGCTTCTCTTTGTCCTGCTTTTAAATAGGGGAGTGTGGGGTGGAAGTTACCCAATACCTCAGTGCTGGCTAACCGGGTAGTAGGGGGTTCAATTTGGAAATCGCCCAGGCCTTCCTCTAGCTCATCATCACTGTCCCTTTTCCATTCCTTCCTGTTAGTGTGGCACAGCCTTTGTTTTTTCCTTTGGTCTGGGGTGTCAATCAAATAATTTATCCGCCTAATCTTTTTTGCCACTTGGTATGGGCTACTGAACTGAGCTTTCAGGGGTTCACCCTGAATTGAGAGTAGTACCAATAAATGGTCTCCAGGCCAAAATATTCTGGCCTTGGCATGTTTGTTTGCCTAACATTTCATAGCTATCTGGGAGGTTTATAGGTGCTCCTGAGCTGCTGCACAGGCTTTTGTGAGCCACTCCCAGAACATGAAAATGTAGTCTAGCATGGAAGACTCATCCCTGGGTCCCAAAAACCTCTCCTTGATTAGTTTAAGTGGATCTCTCACCTCGTGTCCATAAACTAATTCAAAGGGACTAAAGCCGGTGGACTCATTGGATGAATCCCTGGTGGCAAACAGGAGAAATCCCAGCCCTTTGTCACAGTCATGGGGGTACTCGTAGCAGTATGCCCTGATCATTGTCTTTAGGGTCTGGTGGTACCGTTCTAAGAACATAAGAAATAGGAGCAGGAGTAGGCCATTCAGCCCCTTGTGACTGTGGGTGGTAGGCTGAGGACTTTAGCTGGGTTACGCCCAGATTACCCATGACATTTTGAAGATCCCAGACATGAAATTCATGCCCTCATCTGACTGGATCTCAGCCAGCAGCCCATATCGGGTAAAGCATTGGGTTAGCCCCTCCACCACTACCTTGGCAGAGATAGTTCTTAGGGGAATGGCCTCTGGGAATCAGGTAGCCACATCCATAATGGCAAGAAGATACTGGTAGTTCCCTCTTGTTTTCGGCAGGAGTCCCACACAATCCACCAGCACTGTACTGAAGTGTTCCCCAAAAGCTGGAATGGGAATTATGGGTGCAGGTTTTATTGCAGGTTGGGGCTTCCCCACAAACTAGCAAATGTAGCACATTTTACAGAACTCCACCACATCTTTGTGGAGTTTTGGCCAGTCTGTTGTGGAGAAAAATCTAACCATTTATCGCTGTATATTACACAAACTTATGAACGGGCCTCAGGCCATCATTTTTGGCCCTGAAAAGTGCCTAGTCTAGCTCAGGTTACTCTGGAAGGGTAATATATCCCAAAAATTGGAGCAACAGGTAAAGCTAGCTGTTTCACACTGTTACTATGCAGTAGCAACATGGGTGGTATTCACTACTAACAGGATGCTGCTGTCAAGCCAAAAAGAAGTCCTGCCTATCACACAAATGAGTAATGTGATATATGAATTTCAATGCCAGTGTGATGCCGTACGTCCCAAAGACTGGCGGATCATATCAAACGACATGTTGATTCCGCTGTTCGCAATGGGCAAGGTACAGGCCGTACCCAACCAGCCCGTGCTTGCAAAACTCAAAACACAGTGTCCAACATTAGATGTGATTCCGCGATTGGACAACATTTGCTAAAAATCCACAGTGTGCTAAGAATTATGCTGACAACCAATTTAAGATTGTCAGCAGGGCTCACAGTGTGGCATTTGCGCATACTGGAAGCTACATATATTAATACACAGGGCCCTGTTCTTTGTAAACAGAAAGAACATGCACACACATTGCGCCTGTTTCAGCTGAATAAAATAAGTGACAGCCATTTGCTGGTTCATTCTTCAGGGCAATGCCTTGACCAATCAGAGTCAAGCTGCCTGGTTTAAATTTCAAACAAAGCTTGGCAGTTAACTGTCAGTCACCATAAACTGGTGCATTCTCCATGGCAACGCCTCTACCAATCACAGTACACTTGCCAACCAATCAGCAGTCTCTTCTCATGCAGTATAAGTTGTTGTTTTCCCTTACATTGATTATTCTTGCGTATTGTCCTGACGAGTGCAAGACAAAAAGCTTCGACAACATATCTCTATTTTCAGCAATTCTCAAGTTCTGTACTATGAAACAACTTTTTGTACAAAGTAACTTGTTTTTACTCACTTTAAACTTCACTAAAGCATCTTGTTTAATTTGTCCCTCTTACCTCAACCTGATACCTCTCACTTTCCCACTCCTGCTCTCGCCTTTCTAACACTTGTAACCTGTCTCTTTTCCTGAGTTCTATGGTTCCAATTCCTGCTTAGGAAAAGTGATACAGATCATTACTATCCAACAAGTAGCAATCAAATTAAATGAAATATATAATTATAATTAGAGTGTGATAAGGGCTTTCATTGGAGTAAACTAAATCATCAGATTTAAAGAGAGAGAAAGCAAAAATAAGAGGAAAATGAGAAAGGTAAAGAAAGGAATTGCAGAGAAATTAAACAGGAGGGAAGTGAGAGAGGGAGAATGAGAGAGCATGAGGCGAATGAGAAAGAAGATTAAGGCAGAGGAATTGAAAGGAAAGACAGGAATGTGCGACATGGGAGTGAGAGAATGGCTGTCAGAGAAAAGAGCGGTATATGGAAAAATAGAGGAGTGAATATGAGGTAAGCAAGGCAGAAAGAGGGCAAACGAGTGAAGTGCAGTAATTCAAAGTAGGTGCGAGGGAGACAAGGTAGTAAATGCAGAAGAGAATGGGGAGTGAGAAAGGGAGAAAGGGGAGCATATGTGATGAAGAAAAGACAAATGCAGGTCACTCTTAATTGACTGTCACCTGTCTTGTGGGCTGCAGTAGGATTTCAAAATCAACATGAAAAGAAAAAACAAAGCATTGAAGTTGAGCCTCGTCAAAGAGTCAAGACTGAGGTGTACTTTGCCATCATTCTGAGACCAGAAACGGCTGAGGGTGGTTCAAAGGTGGCAGCTGTGCAAGCTAACCTTGAAAAGTTACAGAATATTTTAATGAAAGCTTAACAATTTTTGTTAAAATCTGCTTGGTATTGCATTTCTGGTAACAGAAAATCACTCTACAGCAACAGAAAATTGACAGTGTGAAGCTGATTTCTGAGTCCCTGCTCTATGTGCAGAGGAGGAAATCACAGGTGCGATGCCTACAAGGGCCAAAATTCAAATCAGCCCTTATAACTGCACCCAAAGAAAAGCTCTTTGGATTCTACGTTCTCTCATTTATTTTGTAACACAAAAGTTTCTTCCACCGTAAAGTTGAAAAATTAATTTTTTTTCCTCCAGATAATTGCTCCTGATCGAGAATTATTGGTTGTTTTTCCTTAACAGTAAATAGGGCTGCAAGCTGATGAATAAAATTGAGATTTTAAAAAAATCTATTTTAACACTCTGCTTAAGGCAACAACATATATATAAAAAAACAAACCTCCCAGCATACTTCAAAAAATTAATGTTCTTCTTTTCCACTTTTGTAATTGTCTTTGGTGTCAGCTTCATGTGCACATTTGCAGAGTTGGATGTGTTTTATGTTATGCTAGCTATTTACCCTCTCCCCAGGGCAATAATATTCCACAACTGCGACTACACACTTGTGCTAATAATTTAATGAGCCGACAGCCACAGACCATAATAGGAAAAATATAATGCAAGCCGTGTTCCTGGTGGATTTCAATATAACAATTATCACAACTCGCATCAATTTCATGTGGTACTTTTATGCATGGTAGCCTTAGGGCAGAAATTAAACTGTGAGTTATTATATCATGACATATGACTGAGCAAATTAGTTCTCTAAACTTACATTGTGTTAGCAACGCAGCACAGATAGCTTTTCTCAATGGGAAGGCAAGAAGTAAGAGAGGCATTTTCTGCCCATATGTCAAATTGTGTATTACTGATGATCATAACTAAACTCTGGATTTTTATGCAATGTCTTAATCAGTAACAGTTGGGGCCTTTTATTGTTTGTATTTGTTTCCTGAACTTGTACACAAAGCACCGATTCCTTTTTCTTCCTTATACATGAAAGCTGGGACCTTGACGAACAGCAAGGTTATGGCAAACAACTGCTCCCATTGATTGGCCATTCATTGTCGTGTTGGTAATGGCTCTTCTGAGAAGTGCAACAGTGAAAGCAACTGGTTTAATAAATGAAAACCCTATATCAATCACTAATTTTCTGAATTCCCCACCTAGAGTGGAATCAAACTACATAGACCAGGGAGTCAGATTTGCTCTGTAGCAAATATGTAGTGTTATGGTCAAGTGAGGAGGAGTCAAAGGGCTTCCCTCTTTTCCCTCTCCTTGCTAAAGCACAACAGGTTTAATTCTTTCTTAAAGTGGATGTACTGGCCAATTCAGTCAGTATTTGATTACTTACTTGCTATGTTCATAACAAGAACCAATCGGAGAGGTTTTCTTGAGTTAAGAAAGAGGTTAACTTTATTGTACCTAAACCAAACTAATAAAATAATAAACAGCGCACCAACATTCACTCACACATAGTTTGAAGAGGTAGATGACTGGTTCAGTGAGTCTGTTGGAGATAGTGATGCAGATGATTTCCTCCAATGGGGTTTCTGATTGTAGCCAGAGTATGCAAAGGTGGTCAGTCAACAGGCAGGATTTGAAAGCTTTCAAGCTGGAATGGAGAGAGAGAGAGAGAGATCCTCACTTAGGGTCTGTTTATGTCGTAGTCTAGTTGCTTTTCCTCTGCTGCAGAGAAAACATCAGCTTAAACCACAGATGGAGAAGGGCTTGTCACATGACAGTCACTCAGTGATTCAAACATAGCAGTTAGCAGTATTTCTCTGTTTGCTGAAAAGAACAGGTAGTTCCTTTAAACTTCCTGGGTCTTGGTTCTTGCAGGGGAATTAGCAGACATTTCGTCTCCCTCCTCACAAGCAGTGCAGTGTCAGATAGAGTTGCAAATTAGGAAGCCAACTTAAACTGCCAGCAAACTCATCCTTTTAGCTAGTCTTTTAAAAATGATTTTTTAAAAGAAATATAAATTCAGATCTCTAGTCAATGAATTAAAGAAACTTATCATTCAACGAAGCGCATTGGCATAGCAGAAGCAAAAATCATACACGTGCTCTTTATAAATTACCTCTGCTACCCATAGTTGAACAGAGGAAATCTTTCACCATGAAGGTTTGATCCCTAGTCAGTGCTGAATTAGCTGATGGCAACCAAGTTGACAATAGAGACTTCACAATAGGCCTCAGCACCCCTCACGTAGGGAGGGGAAGGGGGGAAAACACCCAGGGTTTCCCCTGCTAATCATTATATTTCTGCTGGAGCTGTATGAGTGGATTTTGGGTAAGAACATGATCTAAGTCGGAACCCAATGGCATCCATCCAAACTCAGACATGATGAATAGCCAGTGCAATGAGGTAGCTGAGGACACCTGGCCATCAATGTGCTGCACTCCAGCAAAAGGGCATCATCTTCAGGAAGAGGAAGGGAAGAGATGTAAAATGATAAAATATCACACTGTTCACTGTGATATAAACTCTGGTTTATTTTAACCAGATTTCAGCAAGGCCTGACTTTCCAAGCTCAGCCTCATTCCTTGCCCACTGACACTGGAAACTCATTTATTGTAAGGGCAGGATATCCTGCATGATAGCAACAGTTCCCAGTGTCAGAGGTGAAGACAATGCCTCACAGCAACCTGCATCACTCGCTGTACTTGTTGCAAGTACCAGCACTGGTACATCCACCCTCGGGAAGCTAGATGGTCAATTAGTGGAGAGACTGCTGCATAATGGACTGAGCATGTTTCTATAGACAACTTCCAAAAAACAGCCACAGTTCCCAGTGTCAGAAAAGAATCCAGCACCTAACAGCAGTTCACCTCATGTTCTTGGCTGCCATAAGCTAGGGTTGAAGAAGGTGTTTTTCAGTCACCGAGAGCTACTCACTCCTAATTCTACTCCTTCAGATAAAACAGGCATGATAAATTACTCGAAGATAAAGGACTGCTACTAACAACAACAGAAACTTGTATTTATAAAGCATCTTTAACATAGTGAAATGTCTGAAGTCGCTTCATAGGAGCATTGTCAAACAAAATTCAACACTGAGCCACATAAGGAGGTATTATGATAGGTGACCAAAAGATTGGTCAGAGGTAGGTTTTAAGAATGCCAAGGCAGTAGGCATTTACGTGCAAATAGACGCAGACCCCTGTATGTTAATGGAACGTTACCCCTTTCTGTTCAACACCATGGGATTCATTTCAGGAGCCAGGATGGTATGTTGCCTCCCTGATGCCAGGGTCAAGGATGTCAGTGAGTGGTTGCAGAACCTTCTAAAGGAGGGAGGGTGAATAGCCAAGGGAGGTCATGGCCCATATAGGTAGAAAGAGGGAGGAGATTCTGCAAGCAGATTTCAAGGAGATAGTAAAGAAATTAAAAAGTAAGGTCGTAATCTCTGGACTATTCCCTGTGAGTACAGAAATAGGAGGATAGTGCAGAAGGGAGGGCTTTATATTCCTGGGACATTGGGACTGGTTTTGGAGGAGGTTGGATCTGTACAAGCTGGATGGGTGACACCTCAACATTAACTGGGATAAATCCAGTGGGAAGGGTATAGAATGTGCCGAATTCTTAAAATGCATTCAGGGCAACTTTCTTAGCCAGTGCGCAGCAAGCCCAAGAGAAGGGATAGTTCTGGACCTAGTTTTAGGGAATCAAGCTGAGCAAGTGGAGGAACATTTTAGTGTGGTAGTTATCGTAATTCAGTTAGATTTAGAATAGTTATGGAAAAGAACAAATATAAACCAAGAGCAAAAGTTTTACATTTAGAAAGCTCAATTTTACTAAGCGAATATGTGATTTGGCAAAATGGACTGGAAAGAACTACTTGTAAGGAAATTAGTGTCAGAGCATTGGGAGGCATTCAAGCAGGAGATAAAGAGGGTTCAGAATAATTATGTTCCCACAAAGAAGACTCCCAAATCTTGACCCCTCTGGATGTCAGAGCATACAGAGTAGGATATAGCAAAAAAGAAAGTTTATGTCAAAAGCTCAATACTGCAAAAAGCCTTAAGGAGTATAGAAAGCGCAGGGATGAAATTTTTTTTAAATTAGGAAAGCAGAGAGAGGGGCATGAAAACTCTTGGCATGACAAATCAAGGAAAACCCAAAGATATTTTATAAATATGTAAAGAGCAAGACAATAACTAAGCAAAGAGTAGGGCCAATTAGAGAACAAAAAGGTAACTTGTGTGGGGAAGCGCAAGGTGTGGGCATGGTTGTTAATGAATACTCTGCGTCTGTATTTACAAAAGAGGGGGACAAAGCAGATATTGTGGTTAAGGAGGAGGAGTGTGAAATATTTGAAAAACATAGTGAGGGAGGAAATATGAAGGTGTTTAGCATCCTTGAAAGTGGATAAATCACCAGGCTAGGATGAAATGCATCCTAGGATGCTAAGTGAAGCAAGGAAAGAAATAGCAAAGGCTCTGTCCATCATTTCCCAATCCTTTCTGGCTACATGCCTGGTGCTGGAGGACTGCTAACCTTGTACCATTGTTTAAAAATGGAGGAAGGGATAGCCCGAGTAGTTACAGGCCAGTCAGCCTTACCTTGGGGTGGTGGGCAAATTATTGAAAAGAGCTCTGAGAAACTGTATAAATCACCATTTAGAAAGACACAGATTAAGAACATAAGAAATAGGAACGAAAGTAGGCCATATGGTTCCTCGAGCCTGCTCTGCCGTTCAATAAGATCATGGCTGATCTGATCTTTTCCTCAACTCCACTTTCCTGCCTGTTTACCATAACCCGTGACTCCCCAATGCTTCAAAATCTGTCTCAGCCCTGAATATATTCAATGACTCAGGATAATCAGCATGGATTTGTTCAAGGAAGGTCATGTCTGACTAATGTGATTGAATTTTTTGAGAAGGTAACAAGGAGGGTCAATGAGGGTAGTGCATTTGATATAGTCTACATGGATTTTAGCAAGGCTTCCCACATGGCATACTGCTCAAAAAATTAAAAGCTAATGGGATCGAAGAGAAAATAGAAAGTTGGATCCAAAATTTGCCTAGTGGCAGGAAGGAAAGGGTAATGATTGACAGGTATTTTTGTGAGAACAAGGTTGTTTCCAGTGGGGTTCCGCAGGGCTCAGTATTGTGTCCCTTGTTATTCATGGTATGTATCAATGATTTAGACTTATACGTGAGGAGCATAATTAAGAAGTTTGCAGATGATTCAAAAATTGGCCATGTGGTTGATAATGAGGAAGAAAGCTGTAGACTACAGAAAGGTAACAGTGGACTAATCAGATGGGCAGAAAAGTGGCAAATGGAATTCAATCCAGAGAAGTGTGAGGTAATGCAATTGGTGGAGGACAAACAAGCAATGGAATACACAATAAATGGTAGGATTCCGAAAAGTGTAGATGAATAGAGGGACCTTGGAGTTCATGTGCACAGAACCCTGAAGATAGCAGGACAGGTAGATAAGGTAGTCAAGAAAGCATTCAGGATACTTTCCTTTATTGGCAGAGGCATAGAGCATAATAGTAGATGGGTTATGCTAGAACTGTATAGAACACTAGTTAGACTGCAGCTAGACTACTATGTACAGTTCTGGTCACCACTTTACAGGAAAGATGTGATCGATCTAGAAAGGGTATAGAGGCTGTTGTCAGGAATGGCACATTATAGCTATGAACAAAGATTGGATAGGCTGCAGGTGGCAGGTGAGCAGCAAAATGATGGAAGCGGTCATTGACAGTGCTATCAAATGGCACTTGCTCAGCAATAACCTACTCACCGATGCTCAGTTTGGGTCCGCCAGGGCCACTCGGCTCCAGATCTCATTTAACAGCCTTGGTCCAAACATGGACAAAAGAGTTGAAACTCCAGATGTGAGGTAAGAGTGAATGCCCTCAACATCAGGGCAGCATTTGACCGAGTGTGGCATCAGGGAGCCCTTGCAAAATTTAAGTGGGAATCGGGGGGGAAAACTCTACATTGGTTGGATTCAAACCTAGCACAAAGGAAGATGGTTGTGGTAGTTGGAGGCCAATCATTTCAGCAGGAGTTCCTCAGGATAATGTCCTAGGCCCAACAATCTTCAGCTGCTTCATCAATGGCCTTTCTTTTAACACAAGATCATAAGTAGGGATGTTCGCTGATGATTGCACAGTGTTCAGTACTACCTGAAGCAGTCTGTGACTGCATACAGCAAAACCAAGACAACATTGAGGTTTGGCCTGAAGAGTGGCAAGTAACATTCACGTCACACAAGTGCCAGGCAATGACTATCTCCAACAAGAGAGAATCTAACTATCAACCCTTGATGGTCAACGGCATTATCATCGCTGAAAATCACTGTAATGATCCTGGGGGTTACCATTGACCAGAAACTTAACTGGACTAGCCATTTAAATACAATGGCTGCAAGAGCAGGTCAGAGGCTGCGATGAGTAACTTGCCTCCTGACTCCCTAAAAGGCAGCAATGTGTACTATCTACACGATGCACTGCAGCAGCTTGTCAAGCCTCCTTCGACAACAACTCCCAAACTCCCAACCTCTACCACCTGGAAGAACAAGGGCAGCAGACGCATGGGAACACCACCACCTGCAAGTTCCCCTCCAAGCCACACACCATTCTGAGTTAGAACAATATCATCACTCCTTCACTGTTGCTGGATCAAAACCTGCAACTCCCTCCCTCGTAGAACTGTGGGGGTATCTGCACAACATGGACTGTAGCAGTCCAAGAAGACGGCTTACCATCACCTTCGCATGAGTAATTGGGTATTGACAATAAATGCTGGCCTTGCCAATGATGCTCACATTCCACGAACAAATAAAAACAAAATTCTATATGGCCTTTCGGCATTGTAAGGATAAGTCCAGAAAGAAAGCTGGGAAATCATACCTTCAGGTCATTTAAATGTATTTGTCTATTTTTGTGGATCTTATGGAAGATCTAGTGCCTTTTGTGTAAATGCATTGGTGCACAGATATTTTGCCCAGTCAGAAATCAGTCTGACCACGCATCAAGTGAGGAACAAGCAAGCCTTTCTCGTCCAATTTTCTGACATCTGCTTACCTGATTCATGCTGGTACTATCAGAAATTTAGGATGTTTTTCACTTTGTTTCCGAACACGAGATCAGAAACCTGGGCTTTGCTACCCTCTACTGTGCATTTGCTATAATGACAATCGGAATTATATTCGTCAGTTCTCATGCAATCCGTGATGGACTGCAGTTTTGTAGCTCAGTCATATATTACTACACAGATAAAGAGAGTGGATACTTCCACAGTCAACATCACAAGTTGCAGACTGCTTGTTCCACTGTCTAATGACAGCAAGAATGGTAGGTGCTCAGCTAGCAGCCTTCTGTTTTAATACCAGTCCATGTGGTTTGTTACGACCGAGGTTGGAGGAATGCACTGTCTTTCTCTATTTCCACTACTGGTCACAACATACATTTAAATGTTTTACCCAGTTACCAATACAACCAATTATATACTTTATTTATATTAGTTTCAGAATAAAAATCCACCCACCAGTTTCCTTTAATAAACAGCAAAACTACTGATATATTATGAAACAAGACTAATTCAGTAAAGATGCAAAGCTTATTAACACACAGTTTGAAATATGAAAGTATAAATATCTACCCTTCTAAAATATCCCTACGCACACACACGCACACCAGTTAAAGAAAAAAATAAAGAAAAATTTAAAAACTGGCTCTGCAGAGATCAACTTTTAAAAAAAACTTTGGCCAAGTTATTGTCAATTCTTGAAGATAAAGGATAAGATATGGAATATTCCAGATGACTTTCAGTCTGGCGTTCTGGTACACGTAGACAGCTGTCACTGAGATCTTTCTGGAGCAGTTTTGTTCAGCAGACATCGAGGTGTAGTCCTGCAGGCTTTTCAGGAGAATTACTTCATCCATGGTTTCAGCTATCACACTGGATTGTCAGAAGATTTTTCAAAGCAGGTAGAAAAGGATGAGTTGGGTGGCTTCTCCCTTAGCAGGACACACCAACTGAACCCCAAACAATATCCAAAAACAAAAACAAATTTCCTGCTAGCCATAAACCCAGATATGTGACTTCTCTAAGTCCAAACAGTTTCAAAAACTATAAGGCTCCGGCTGTTTACTTAGCTTAAGACATGTGACTTCCAGTAAGTGTTTGTTTTTAAACAAAGTCCCAAGTGTCCTTCCAGTGACCCTTTTTCAAAAAAAATAATGGAAACACCTTCATGTCAGGTTTTAAATGGAGGTCTTTGGGACTGAGGAAGAATACAGGAGGAAACTGGATCTTTGGACACTGGATGCCTGCTTACTTGTGAACTGGCTATTCATAACTCCTAGTGGGGGTATGTGCACTGGTTACCAATAGATTGGGTGATGCAAGACTCTTGGGTGCCACTGGGACACACAATAGTTCTTGGGATTCACCTATAGAAATATGTTGGAACTCTTGCTGCAAGATACTTCTTCAAACAGAGCTTAGGTAGCGAATAATATGCATTTATGGTGGTAAGCTGAAGTGTATGTGAACCAGTGAATAACAGTAGTAGCCTTATGTTTCTGGCAGGCTTTATGCTTCAACCTGGCCCCTATCTCAGGCCCCAGGATATCAAGCATGATCCCTTCAAATTAACTCAATGTCTGAAAGTTAGGCTCCAGAATTTTTCTTGCTGGTTATCCTGATCGGCCATCAAAAACTTCAGCATCAACCTCAGATAAACCTAATGTAACTCACATAGTGTTGCATGCATGGATTCTACTTGTCTTTAAAGACACTTTATTTAAAAGGACAATGCACCATGCAACATTTTTACATACATGCACTCAAATGGAACAACTGTCCACGCCACTCACTTACCTTTAATAGTCTTTTCACACCTTCCAAAAGAAGAAAAGCCCATCACTATCGTAGGAAACATGCAACTGTCGGAAGAGTGACACCATGAAAAACTCTGAATCCGTGGAAAGAGGTGGCTTTCGATATATAGGCAAACAGGTAGATGAGGCTGTGGGAGATGGTGACATTGGAGGCCAGGTGACAACAGAAGGTTAGTAAAGCCCAGGCAAGGCTTATTCAGACATAGTCTCAGAAGTATTACAATGCCCTTACACTCAGCAACTATAATTTCACTGGGAAATGTCACTGTATACACAGCGAAACAAGCTCTTCTGTTTCATATCATTGGAGGCATTTTGCAGGAAGAAGCAAGCTGCTTCTAATATCACAGAGGTATATCCAGATCTACAACCCCTGCCACTTTATCACCAATTGCATCATGGCATCTTACCTGCACAAGCACCAGCCCAGAGACACTCAGTCAGGAGGAAAGGTTAGTGGGGTTGATTTGCACTTCCTTCACCTGCAGTAACACCAGCAATGCAGCCAGCTCCATTTTGAAAGGATCCTGTCATCGGAAGTCCTAAACGCCTGCCTGTTTCAGGCAATATTCCCTTTTTAACATGGAAATCAGAGTACTACGATGTAAGTAGGACCCCAATTGCCATTCTTGGCTGGAGGGATCAGAGCCTGCTTCCATTGGGAAGGATTTGAACTGTGCATCCCACATGCAGAGCATGAGATCTCCTGGATACCTATCAATGTGACAAAAATCTGCCTTGATAGATTCAGTCACAAAACATTTTACAACAGGGGCAACCTTGACTGCTCAAACAATACTGCTCCCTTGGTGGAAGTGTATTCCATATCTTCAGTGAGGAATTGGAGTATTTCCCCAATAAACTCTGGCGAAAGCTGTTGGTCATCTGTCCTAAGTATCTCCTTACGTGGCTCAGTGTCAAATTTTGATTTCTAATGCTCCTGAGTCAAATAGCTTTTGAGGTACTGATCATCAAAAAGTTCTAAGTAAGGCCTTCGGATTTGTGGATGTTTGTGGGTGGGTTCTATGATACCTCCAATCTAGCCTCTTTCTCATCATCATCATTATCCCCCTCCTTCTCTTCATAGCATGAAAATAGAGGGATTCACATTGGGAAATCAATGTCCCCGTTGCAAATCAGTACGTTGAGCAGAACTGAGTGACGCTAACAGTATAAGTCTTGACTGAACCTCCAAAGTACTAAAGACATTGATATGCAGGTAAACATCAATCTTCAGTAGCAGCACATGAAATGGCCTAAAAACAAAAAGTGCTGGAAATACTTAGCAGGTGTGTCAGCATCTGTGGAGAGAGAAACAGAGTTAGTATTTCAGGTCAGTGATCTTTCACTGACCAGTTCTGATGAAAGGTCCCTAACCTGAAACATTAACTCTGCTTCTCTCTCCACAGATGCTGACACACCTGCTGAGTATTTCCAGCATTTTTTGTTTTTATTTCAGTTTTCCATTATCTGCAGTATTTTACTTTTCTTTACATGAAATGGCTTCCTCGTTATGGTGTCTAGCTCAAGGAAATCTTACAGCAACTCCAACTATCACTTATATAGTGACAATTGTTCAGGGCAAAAATTAGGGGAATAAGTCAGCATGGTTAGCCACACCCCTTATCTTCAACTACAAGCTTTTGCTGCTTATCAAAACATTTACTTTGCCTTCCACCTGATGTGGACAAACTATACTGTGGGGAAGGTGGTCTTGGGCCATAACAGGGCAGCCCTCCTTTGCTGCACCTCTTGCAATAACAAATCAGGTCTATATCTTTAGCCAACCTTGTCCAGTTTTCTTTCTAGCAACTATGAAGCAGCCCCTTTAAACAGCCTTTTAACAGCTTCTGCCCCAACTGAAACTAAGTTCTCACCGGTAGGCCTAATCTGGGTTGCAAACAATACAAGGCGAACCTCGGGAAATCCTATTGTAAGCAAACGGCTGGCCCTAATAATGCACAACCCAAGGAAGTCACCAGAATCCTGGCAGGCTGATGTTGGAACACAGCAGTCTTATTAATGGGGAGGTAGTGGTGGGATATGGGGGAGTTAGGGAAATGTATAGTGATGAACCCACTGATCTGAGTAGACATCTGAAATGCTAATTGAAAATACCAGTGGTATATATATATATATATATATATAATAATCCTGGTGGTTGTATGGGTCATTTTGCATTTAGCACAACTAGCTGAAGAGGGTAGCCTTGCACTGTCCTTTCTCCGTCAAATAAGAGTGCAGCTGATGAGTCTCACTATATCAAAGTACTATGGAAGCTGCTGGGGAACCAGGCATTGAGCTGCATGTTTCTGGTCTGGTGGCTGCAGACCAGCTGGACTTTCAGATAGTAGAACCCCTTTCTGTTGATAAAAGTCAATGTATTATGGTCAGGTGCCCAAATGGTTAAATTGGAGATTAATCAGTCACCTCTTGTGTTCATGGAAAGCCAGCAGTATGATAGAATTGCATTGCATTGTCATCAGCTGGTCTTGTTGAAAGTGATTAAGGCACTGGCCCACCTGAATAAAACAACAGTCATCTGTTTGATGTACCTGTGAGGAATGAACTTAATGACTTAATAAGTGAAGTATGGATGTTACCTCATTGTTTTATGTGTGACTGCTCAACAGTTGAGAGTGGCATGTTGCTGTACCAAAGACACATGCCATTGAATTGATGGTATGGATGAATGGTTTGCTTCTTTCTTTGGAGGCAGAGCAGGAGGGGATGTGGTGTCCACCTTTGCTCATTAACTCCCCTACAGTCTGACAAGTTGCAGAAGTCACAGTGAAGATAATTATGGGCATGAAAGTCGATCCCATCGGTTCAATGGAATGTGGCTTTGGTACATCACCAAGCCATTCTAAGTTGTTGAGCAGTCACAGATAAAATAATGAGGTAGCATCCATACTTCAGTAGCCCATTTGTGCCCATCAGGTAATGTGTATAATCTGTGCAGCATACTATTATGATGCTTTTATATTGAAATGTCAAGGATGAATAGATTGCTGTAATTTACAAACTGCCCTAGCCAGTAGACTAGACTGGCAAGCAGCTGACATTTGTAATAACAATACCAATCTATGAATGACATTGAAGAATGCTAGGTTTATTCTAGGTATTCACATTAAAAGTTTAGTTATTTTCTTCAAAACTAACAGGACTACTTTGCTTATTCTGTGCTATACTATTAAAGAGGTAGCTACTTTATTCAAAAGTGGAAGAACAATTTTGTTTGCCATTCACTGCATAAGATGTTATAATTCATGTCGCAATGCCACTGTGCCAGAAAAATATTTTCACGTTCCTTGCACAGGAAATCAATATGAGGAAAATGGTTCTTCCAGTTGTTCTCTCCCTCCCCATACATTAAGACAGTGCTTCTTTAAGAACACAAGGAATCAACCAGGGTGACATTACAATTAGACATAAGAAATAGGAGCAGCAGTCGGAGATACTGCCCCTTGAGTCTGCTCTACCATTCAGTAAGATCATGGCTGATCTGATCTTGGCCTCTACTCCACACTTCTCCCCATAACCCTTGACTCCCTTTCTCAGCCTTGAATATATTCAATGACCCAGCCTCCAAAGCTCCCTGGGGTAGAGAATTCCAAAGATTCATGACCATCTGAGACAAGAAATTCCTCCTCATCTTCATCTTAAATAGGCGGCCTCTTATTCTGAAACTATGCACCCTAGTTCAAGAGTCCTCCATGAGGGGAATCATCCTCTCAGCATCTACCCGGTCAAACCTCCTCAGAACTATATATGTTTCAATAAGATCACCAGTCATGCTTCTAAATTCCGATGATATAGACCCAACCTGCTCAACCTTTCCTCATAAGACAACCCCTTCATCCCAGAAATCAGCCTAGTGAACCTTCTCTGAACTGCCTCCAATGCAAGTATATCCCTCCTTAAATAAGGAGACCAAATCTGTACGCAGTACTCTAGATGTAGTCTCACCACACCCTGTACAGTTGTAACAAGACTTCCCTACTTTCATGCACTATCCCCCTTACAATAAAGGTCAACATTCTATTTTCCTTCCTTATTACATGCTGTATCAGCATGCTAACTTTTTTGTGTTTCATGTACAGAGGACACCCAGATCCCTCTGTACTATAATATTCTGTTGTATCTCTCCATTTAAATAATATTTTGCTTTTCTATTCTTCCTATCAAAATTGATAACCTCACATTTTCCCACATTATATTCCATCTGTCAAATTTTTGCCCACTGGCTTAACCTATCTATATCCCCTTGCAATCTCTTTGTATTTTCCTCACAACTTGCATTCCTACTATTTTTGTATCATCAGCATATTTGGCCACAATACACTCAGTCCCTCTTCCAAATCAATAATATAGGTTGCAAATTGTTGAGGCCCCAGCACTGATCCCTGTTGCAGCCCACTAGTTTGCCAACCTGAAAATGCCCCATATATCCTGACCCTCTGTTTTCAGGTAGTTAGCCAGTCCTCTATCCATGCGAATATATTACCCCCAACACCATGAGCTCTTATCTGCCTCATCAACTTTTTGGCTAGGAGGAGCAATAAAACCAACCAGGCTATCGGCTCATGACTGCTACCCAGAGATTCCAGCTAGGAAGTGCATCAGTGTGAATTCCAGATGAAAAAGAAATTTGGCTGTGATGCCCCATGTAGTTGAATAGCACGCGAACACAAGTTTCACACACAAAGCATTGCCATGTGGGTGTAATACTGGAGTATCTTAGGAATCATGCTCCGTTGAGAGTCAGTGCCATCAAGAAAGAAAGGGGGGAAACAGAGCAAAAAAATGGCAATTAAAAACATCAGACTAATCCAGATACCAATTGGCTTTGCATTTTAAAGGAATTTTTATGGCTTTTGAGACCAGCTTGTAAAACAGAAGCATGGCTGGGCTGCTACAGCTTGATGGTGATTTTTAAATACTTCAAGTAAAATTTTAAAGGTTGCCGTACACATCAATACCCACTATGGAATGAAATAGAATGGAAGATAGTTCCAAATGAAAGAGCACTGCAGAAAAGTTGCTGCAGACATTTTGTCCGATGAAAGCATCTGCTCTGGTGATTCCAGTCATTTACTTTATCAGCTACCCCCAAGACAACAGCAATTTGAAAAGAATATAACATCTGAATTAAACATGTTATTATTGTTCTGAACAAAGCATGGAACAAAGGAACCATTTGGATGGTAATTCACTGGCACTGAAAACCATTTATAGTCACTTTCCCTCCAATTTTAAAATTAATGAGAGACATGAAGGATACAAAGTTTTGGGAGTCATTTTGATGTGTGAGTCAGAGAGGTAGGAGTTTTGCCAGCTCAACTCTCAATGGGTAAATATGCCACAAACAAAACCAGACTAACTTGACATTCTTAAACCTTTGCTCTCCATTTTCCTTTTTATCACCCCCCCTCATGCTGGGCTGTTGCATAGGTGCCTGTCTCCCACAGGCACCTCACTAAATTGGCCGCCCTTCAAATGTGAACCAAAACAGCGAATACTGACTGTGGACAACACAGCCAAGACAATGCCAGAATGCAAGCCAAGCTTCACAGGTTTCCTGGAAAAATGGCAGCACTATTGCAAAAGGATAAAGGGAAACTTCTTTCCCAACCTTTCATCTTAGAAGGAAGAAATTGAACTTGGACTTTATCTTCCACGATGCTCCCAAATCACTTCACAACCAATAAAGTAATTTTAAAGTGAAATCATGATTGTAACATTGAGAAACGTGGCAGCCTATTTGCACAGCAAAATCCCACAAACAGCACTGAGATAAGGGACCCGATAATCCGTTTTAGTGATGTTGCTTGAGGCATAAATGTTAATCTGGAATTCTCTTTCCAAAGAAGACGGTAGATGCTAGGTCAGTTGAAATTTTCAAGATTAAGGTTGATGCAGATCACCCATGATGGTGGAATGGGCTTGAAGGGATAAATAGCTTACTCCTGTTCCCATGTCCCTCCTTCAAATAGTGCCATGGGATTTTTTTTTTACACCTACCTGAGAGGGCATGGAGGGAATCTTAATTTAACATCTCATATGAAAAACAGCTCCAGCACTTCCTCAATACTGTTTTGCAGTATCAGCCGAGATTATGTGCTCAAGTCTCTGGAGTGGGATTAAACTCATGACCTTCTGACTCAAAGGCAAGAGCGCTGCCACTGAGCCAACACTGACACCTAGCTATCCTGACAACCTCAGAAAGAAGCAGAAGAAGAAATCCTGGCTTTTTTTTCCCCTCCCTAATTCTCTAGGGATTCCTAATTCGCAGGTCCTAATTCTCGTGCCCCAACTGCTGTCCTGACTGAGATCAGCTCACTGAGCACACACCAGAGATCAAAACTGGAACCTTTCAGGTCCACAATGAATAGTGAATTTACTACCTAAATCATAGGAAGAGCTTACCGCTTTCATTTGTTTTTATCAAGTGGCACATTTATTTGCAGCTATCTGCTTGTGTGTAGAAAATAGGAATAGGAGCAATATCAAGTAATAAACTTGCAGAATACATTATACAACCACCAAACCGGTATTTTAGCCTTCAAAGGACCTCTTCAACAGCATTATGATTTGATTATTTTATTTGGTGATCTCAAAAATAAATTGAATCATTGCCATTAAGTTGAAAGCCAGAGCTGTATAATGTCACCTACACCTCACTGTGTCCCATATTCAGCTGTATCAATCCCATCTGGCCGCCAAAAATGATTTACAAATATTGGGAAAAGTTTGTTTAATAAAATCTGCCACTCTATTGACTATAAACCAATTCAAAAAACACTTGCAATTTCCTGTAACATCTGACAGAAGCAACTGCCAAGAAATTATGAAAACACGCAGAGTTATTAGTACTAATCTTGCATCACCTTCACTGGAATCCAACATTAGAAAGTTTTATGATTTGTGATTAATAAGTTTCTCTGCATTTTAATCCTTTGAGAATTTTGCATTAAGTTATTTGATAAGCAGAAATAAACCCAATTTACTTTGTTTTTAATTTATTCAAGAATGTTATTAGGGCTCTCTTGAGACACAACAAAGTTATACGGAGAGTAATCAAGCCAGACAGGGAAAGAAGTTACCAGGTTTACCACCAAACTGCTGGTGGATCTCAGCTCGGGTAGAGTTAAGGGTTCTACTAAGTCTCAGCACCTCAAGAACAGAGAAGGAAAATCGACCTAAAGATCTTCATCACTACATAGCATACCTGACCATGGATTCCATCAGGCAGCTTGTAGCCAGGTGAAAGGAGAAGTACTGGCTTCCTGGCTGGCAAAAGTGGGGCCCACCTGGGGGCCCAGGCCCCAGTCTTGGCCTTGAACCCCCAAAGAAATTGAAATTTAGAGATTTGCCCATTTGAAAAGTTGGCCCTGGACCCTTAAGGTTTTTCCTCTGAACCGGAGTTTCCATAGTTGCCACTGCTGCTTCTATCCCCACCCCTCCCTCCCCACAGGCTACGGTGGGCACAAACCATAGCACACTAATGTCACTTTTTAAAACGGGGAATCCCTCAACCCTGAATTCTCTGCTGGGATCAGTGGCTAAGATACCTGGCAGGGGATACCAGTGCTTAGACTAAGGTCAAAGGCCCACAGCTTTGGGCCCTCACTGTTAGGTTGAGGTACCAGAGAGCATCTGGCACCTGAGGAACCAGCATTAGTCAGCAGCTTCAAGAGAGGATGAAGGTGTAGGCATTAATATAAAATATAACATTTTTGCCAGCCATTTCTTTTTTTAAACTACACTTGGCCAATTGTGTTGTTGATCTACCTTACGCAAACAAGGAATTGATAATAACCATCCTTGCCTGGTTTCCAAAATATATTTCTCAGAATTAATTACACAAACTATTAAGTAAATTTTCTTGAATATTTTTAGGTATTGCTTGTGCATTTCTTTGGGTCAAACCTGTTTCAATTTAACTTTCTATTCCTCCCTCACATGATGATGACTTGTGGATATGGTTCCACAGGTACTACCCACCACCATCCGCACTGCCCACCCCCCGCACCCCGACCATACCTCACTCAATTACCAACACTTCATATTCACATATGCACACTGTCCTGCAGGAATCATTGAATAGTACACAGGAATGGAATTCCAGACTGATCATCTTCTTCAGCATAATGGTGTTGATTCCAATTGCAACACACTCCAGTATTCTTCCAACATGCCGACTTCGACTTTTCTTTACAAGCGTAACAGATACAACACATGGTCATTCACCTCCCCTCCAGGCTACATGTGAGATAATAATTAACGTGTATTTAGATCCCTTTCCTATCCTGAGTGGTGTGAAACAGGGCTGTGTTCTCGCACCCACACTTTTTGGGATTTTCTTCTCCCTGCTGCTTTCACATGCGTTCAAATCCTCTGAAGAAGGAATTTTCCTCCACACAAGATCAGGGGGCAGGTTGTTCAACCTTGCCCGTCTAAGAGCGAAGTCCAAAGTACGGAAAGTCCTCATCAGATAACTCCTCTTTGCTGACGATGCTGCTTTAACATCTCACACTGAAGAATGCCTGCAGAGTCTCATCGACAGGTTTGCGTCTGCCTGCAATGAATTTGGCCTAACCATCAGCCTCAAGAAAACGAACATCATGGGGCAGGATGTCAGAAATGCTCCATCCATCAATATTGGCGACCACGCTCTGGAAGTGGTTCAAGAGTTCACCTACCTAGGCTCAACTATCACCAGTAACCTGTCTCTAGATGCAGAAATCAACAAGCGCATGGGTAAGGCTTCCACTGCTATGTTCAGACTGGCCAAGAGAGTGTGGGAAAATGGCGCACTGACACGGAACACAAAAGTCCGAGTGTATCAGGCCTGTGTCCTCAGTACCTTGCTCTACGGCAGCGAGGCCTGGACAACGTATGCCAGCCAAGAGCGACGTCTCAATTCATTCCATCTTCGCTGCCTTCGGAGAATACTTGGCATCAGGTGGCAGGACTATATCTCCAACACAGAAGTCCTTGAAGCGGCCAACATCCCCAGCTTATACACACTACTGAGTCAGCGGCGCTTGAGATGGCTTGGCCATGTGAGCCGCATGGAAGATGGCAGGATCCCCAAAGACACATTGTACAGCGAGCTCGCCACTGGTATCAGACCCACCGGCCGTCCATGTCTCCGTTATAAAGACGTCTGCAAACGCGACATGAAATCGTGTGACATTGATCACAAGTCGTGGGAGTCAGTTGCCAGCATTCGCCAGAGCTGGCGGGCAGCCATAAAGACAGGGCTAAATTGTGGCGAGTCGAAGAGACTTAGTAGTTGGCAGGAAAAAAGACAGAGGCGCAAGGGGAGAGCCAACTGTGCAACAGCCCCAACAAACAAATTTCTCTGCAGCACCTGTGGAAGAGCCTGTCACTCCAGAATTGGCCTTTATAGCCACTCCAGGCGCTGCTTCACAAACCACTGACCACCTCCAGGCGCGTATCCATTGTCTCTCGAGATAAGGAGGCCCAAAAGAAAAAGAATTTAGATCCAGTACAGTACACAGCTGCTAACAATGCAACGTGTGATGGCAGATAAAATTTAATGTGGGAAAGAGTGAAGCAGACGTGCTCCTCTAGGCTTCACAAAGAAGCCTTGGACCTCCCTTACCCCAGGCTCTCCCCCACCCACCACCCCACCTTCCAATCACATCCAGAAGTCCCCATGAATCCACAACTTCTAGGGGCCATTCATGTCACCAAATTCCTGCTTTCACCAGCCAGGTAGTGGATGTAGTGGATATTCCCCAAGAAGATTTATGGAAACAAGCTTGCACCTCCTCAGACTCCCTGGAATCGCTGCCCAATCTGTACTCCCGCCCCCACCTTAAAATCACAGTCAAAGAGTCTACAACCAAAAGGTTAACTTGTCTTTTTTAGCAGATATTGACTAAGTATTTTCTGTTTTTATTTCTGATTTCCTGAATTTGCAGTTTTTATTTATTAGCACAGGTGCAATCTGTCAGCTTGGGTTTCACAGGTAACACCTGACACTTTATTGCCTGCTGTTCAATGAACTGCATTGTTGCAAGAGAGGATATATTCATTTTTAATAAGCATTTCCCAGTGCCAAATACGAACAGGAAAACTATCAGTCACAAGCCTCATTTATATGTCAGTCACGCCTTCTGCTGCAGAAATGCAGACAATGCCACGATTAATCTTGACAGCACCATGAAGCTGAACTAATACACACATGCACACCACACTGATACATGCATGGTGAAATACATACACATAGAAATCCATGCAAGCAGACAGTTTAAGAATTCTGCCCAGAAGGCCAAACCAAATGTTGATCGCTCTTCATGAAGAATAACCTCCTGATATAACTCCAAAAGTTACACTTTTACTACAATTTAAATTTATACAACATGGTTCACTTAGAAAAATGTCCCAAGGTGCTTCAAAGAGGCAGAATCATAAAAATGGATGCCATGGCCAGGAAGGAGGATGGAATCTGTGATAAGATATGGAGTTCGTGGTGGGGGCAGAAGACAATGTTTTGGTCTTCCCAGTGTTAATTGGAAGAAACCACGGTGCATCCAAGACTTGAGGGGGGACTTTAATGTTCTCAGTGCCCAAACAAGGGACCAGGCATCGGGAAGGAGGAGTGCCCACTGAGAGCCACCCCACCCCCACCCTTGCTAGCGATCTGCCTACAAGCCCCTTCCCCATGAGACCCTTCCCACTCTGACCTACCTGTGGCCTGGGTTCAGCGCTGCTCCTGTGCTTTTTCGGCAGCAGCCACCACATCTGCAGTGATGCTGCTCAGTGGAAGAGCTGCCGGCCTCTAATTGGCCGGCAGCTCTCCAAGGGCAGGACTTCCAGCAACAGGATCTTTGATCCCTTGGAAGGCTTGCAGCTGTCTACTTAAGTGCCTGATTAGCACCAGATCATTCCGGTGAAGAGGCAATGTTGGGATCTCAGCAACGCTTTTTCCAGATGTCAAGACCCCCATCGCCAGTACAGAATCCCTGAATGTCAGACAAGCAATGTGATAATACAGAGGCAGTGAAGGGGTCGAAAAAAGTGATGGATTTAAAGAGCAGGGTGTCATCAGCATACGCATTGAGGTTGATCGTGTATCTGCAGAAGATGTTACCACGGGACAAGGTTGTTTAATTCATTCTTGGGATGTCAGCATTGCTGGCAAGGCCAACATTTAATACCCATTCCTAATTTCCCTTGAGAAGGTGATGGTCGGCCTCCTTCATGAAATGCCACAGTCCATGTGGTATAGGTACACCCACATTGCTGTTAAGGATGGAATTTCAAGATTTTGTGACACTGAAGGAACGACAATATAATTCCATGCTAGGATGGTTTGTAGCTTGGAGGGGAACTTGCAGGTGGTGTTGTTCCCATACGTCTGCTGCCCTTGTCCTTCCAGGTGGTATAGGTCGTGAGTTTGGAAAGTGCTGTCAAAGAAGCCTTGATGACTTGCTGCAGTGCACCCTGGAGATGATACATACTGCAGCCGTTGTGTGCCGGGGGTGGAGAAAGTGAATGTTGAAGGTGGTGGATGGAGTGCTGATCAAGCCTGCTGCTTTGTCCTGGATGGTGTTGAGCTTCTTGAGTGTTGTTGGAGCTGCACTCATCCAGGCAAGTGGAGAGTCATAGAGTCATAGAGAGTATTCCATCACACTCCTGACTTGTGCCTTGCAGATGTTGGACAAGCTTTGGGGAGTCAGGAGGTGAATTACTCGCCACAGAATCTCTGATCTCTGATCTGCTCTTGTAGTATTTATGTGGATGGTCCAGTTAAGGTTATGGTCAATGATAATCCCCAGGATGTTGATGAAGGGGGAGACAGCGAAGGTACTGCTGTTGAATGTCAAGGGGAGATGGTTAGATTCTCTCTTGTTGAAAATGGTCATTGCCTGGCACTTGTTTGGCAAGAATGTCACTTTCCACTTATCAGCCCAAGCCTGCATGTTTGTCCAGGTTTGCTGAATACGGACACGGATTGCTTCAGTATCTGAGCAGTTGCAACTGGAACTGAACACTGTGGATGCTCCACAGTGTCCCCAGCCGCTGCTCCAGCTCCGAAACCCGGGCTTCCAAGAGCTGCATCTGGGGAGACTTCCTGCACACATGCTGGTCCCGGGCACTGGAATTATTCCCAGCTTCCCACATAGAGCACGAGGAGCACACCACGGCTTTGAGCTCTCCTGCCATGACTTAACCCTTTAAATTAAACTTTTTGGAAGATGCTTAATATCAAATAATATCAATTACTCTATGGCCCTTCTTCCCTGGTCCTCGATACAACAGAACTCCCTAAAAAACACTACTTACTATATATGAAAATAAACTTTGGACTTTTCTTACCTTAGTCATGAAGCCAGCTATTTAGAGCTATTCCCTAACAGCAGTTACTCACCAAACAAATACCTTGCAGCTTTCCTGTGATGTCACTGTTCACTTTTTTTTTTCAAACTCCGGCGCGCCTGGACTGCTCTCCTGGAAGTAAGAGACTGGGCCTGGATCCTCGGGTTCGATTTATAGGCTCCGCTCTCGGCATTCTCCCCACAGGTCCACTCCGCTCCACACCCCTTCTACAGTACACACATGGGCAGTCCCTGGGTAGATTAAATTCATAGCCAGCTTTGGCTCTGTCAACCCCTGCACTCTCAAATTCATTTGAGAGAGTAATAAAGTCCAGTGAGCAATACGGACATTGATCACTGTTCCGTCCTTTAATCTCCCATCTAACAACATCTAAGTAGGGGTGTGGTGAGTTAGTAAAGTTATCAGGGATGATCTCGTAAAGAGCTGGGAGCGCTTTACAGCCCAGTGTGTGGCTGGGAGATGCCTCTCGCAGTTGGGGTATCCCCCTTCTACGTCAGTGAGAACGCTTGAGGAGTAGACCACGGGTCGTAGCTTGCCGTGCCGCTCTTGGAGCAACACCGCGCTCAAGCTATCCCCGCTGGCTGCTACCTCCATAAAGAATTCCTGTTAATGGCTCCCAACACAAGTGCCATCTGTAAATTCTCCTTGAGGCGGGTGAATGCTTCCTGGCAGTTCTGGTCCCACTCCCAACCGACTCCCTTGCGGAGGAGCCAAAGCAGAGGGGCTGTTGTGGCTGCATAACCCTGTATAAAGTCCCTGAGTCCCAGTAAGGATCTTACCCCTGTTACATCCTTGGGGGCTGGTAATTCCTGTACTGCCTTTCTTTTTGCCTCATCTATCGCTCGCTCACCAGCCCTCACAGTCTGCCCGAGGAACTTGACTTCCTCCCGACCGATCTGGGCTTTCTTTGGGTTCACTTTAAACCCTGTCTCCCGCAACAACCTCAACAGCTCGTCCAGTAGTGGCCCATGCTCCTCCCCCTCCGCGGAGAACAAAAGCAAGTTGCCCACATACTAAATTAGCTGGTTGGGTTAGCTGAAGCCTTTGAGTGCATCTGCCATACACTGGTGAAATGTGGAGGGGCTGTTGTGAAACCCCTGGGGAAGGCATGTCCAGGTGTACTGTTGTCCTTTAAATGTAAAGGCAAATTTGTACTGGTCTTCCCGTTTAAGGGGAAATCAACCAGAACCCATTGGAAATATCCAGCACGGTGAAAGTGGTTGCGGTCGCTGGAATGCTCCCTATGAAGTCAGCAACAGCCGCGACTGTGGATGCACAGGTTGGGTTAGTTTTATTGAGCACACAATAGTCCACAGTGGCTCTCCATGACTGTTCGGGCTTCTTAACCGGCCAAAGCGGTGAGTTTACGTGGGTGGCTATCGGGCTCAACACCCACTGTTCTACGAGGGATCCCAGTGCCGTCTCTGAGTCTGCTTCTGCCTCTCTCGGGAAACTGTACTGTTTCTGTGGCCGTGACATGGGGTCCCCTTGTACCTTGACCTACCCCTGTCACCCTGCCACAGTCGTGCTTGTGAGTGGCGAATGCGGCAAGATTGTCCTGCACATTCGCCTGATATTTGGGTGCGGTATTACAGACCAACTGCTCTAGGTCATAATTCCCCTTGGGCTTCATAGTGCACACACTACCTCTTCCTTCCCTATTTCTTGGGATCACGAGCAGCTCCTTGGCTTTATCTTAATCCACTGCCCCATAGGCAGTGATTCCTTAAATCCACAATCTCTCGGTTGGCTGACACAAAGTCAGCCCCGAGGACGCCTGATCCTGGCTGTTCCCATTGCATCAGGACGCACTCCCACGTGGTATGGAGGGATCCTAGTTCTATGGCCAGGGGTTTTGAGATTGCACCAGCCTGGTCATTTCCTGTGAACCTCACGAGGCTGAATGGGACCGTTAGACCAGGGTGATTTGGTCAGGTTTTTCAAATGGACCACCGTGCTGCAGGCCCCCGTGTCCACCAAATATTTCCCCTGCACCGCCTCCACCCCCATCTTTACACAGGGCTTGCCCTGCGCATCGTACATGAGCGGACATAGGTACTCAGGCTGGGCACGTTCTAGTCAGGGTGGGGGGTGCGCATGGGTGCAGTAGGCGCTTCACTGCTCACAGCAGCGTCTAACTTGCCTTTGCCCTTCCCCATAGCCTTCCATAGGGCGGCCACCAGAAGCTCGAATGACTCGTCAGTCATCCCCTCTGCCTCTGTAATACGTGGCTTTTGCACTGAAGGACGCCCTTGGACTGGCCTCCCCACTTTGGGGAACGGGCAGACTCGCCTCCAGTGTCCCGTCTTCCCACATCCAAAACAAGTCCTGGACTTGTCGGTACTAACCCCTTCCTGTTGCCATTCCTTCCTATTACCCTCACTGGCTTTCATTTCAGGCACCCTTCCCTTTGGTTTGACCTACTCCCCAGCATCGGCCTTAAAGGCTAGACTCAGCTTTCTGAGCACGCCTGCCTCCGTATTCGCGTGGTCAAACCACGGTTCTGCCCTGATTCTGATCCTTGGCAAACTGTTCGCCACAAGGACCATGAGCCAGTGATTCCTGGGGGCCCCTATCAACTGCGTGCAGTCGAGCATCCCTCCAGTTGCCTTTACGTACACAGGCCATAGCCTGTCCGCGAATGCATCTGGTGCCTCGCCAGCCAGCTCCCTAGTCCATTCTACTTGTAAGAACGGGCTACCCTTGATATGCCCATGGCCTTCAAGATCTCGTCTTTCAACCCCTCTGTGATGCCTCCTCCCAGCTTTGTGGTTGCGAATAAGCTCTGATACAAACTCCCGTCAAGGGAGAACAGCATCAGCCTGTCGATCTCGCCCTCGCTACATCTGTTGATCGCCCCCCACAATCTGTTCTACTTCCATAAAGTGAACTGTCCTGTTTGAGCTTGCGCGTCCCTGCTAGCAAGGCTTGCAGCTGAGGGTTGCGTACGGGACCACATAATCACTCTGCACCGGGCCCTGGTCACTGTTTGGTGTGGGTGGACCAAACGTCTGCTGCTGCAGAGGACACATCAGTCTCGGTGGCGCTTCAGGCGCCGGTTGGACTTCCCTGTCATGAGCCCTATCATTAGGCTGCTGATCCTCCTTGTCCCAGTCTACCCCAGTTTCCCCCGGTGACATTAAAAAGGCCATACCTCTGGCTCCAGACAAGACTTGGGTCAGTTTTTGGATCCTTTCCTTACAGGGTCGGTGATATGCTTCCTCATAGCCTCTACTCCTGGCTATTTTATAAGTTATCTTTATATCCCTCAGCTGATCCCCCCAGCTGTCAGCTCGCTTTTAGCCTCGCATTTTCTTCCCGTCGGGCCTGATTGTTTAACTTGGCCTCTGTAACCTGACACTGTAGGTATTCATCCATGTTACAGCAGGTCTCTTCTTGCGCATGTCTTTCCTGCCTTTCCTCCTGCAGTTCCCCCAATAGTCTACTCACGACTATCTCCCTCGTGTCTGACCTATCTTGAGACTCATTTAAGTTCGTTCCCCAGCTTTTCAACCCACTCCCTGAGCAGTTGAACTTGCTTCTGCAGACACAGGAGCCAAATTGCTTTCTCCTTTGACTTCCTGTGATCCCTGCTACCTGTCCACTCTGCAGCCCTATCCTGGGGACTCTCAGAGCGCAGCATCTCCAGCACCCATGGCTGAGACATGTTAATTTTATTGAACACATAGGAGGAAATCCTATCCTCCATTCAGGATTTCTTGCCCTTAAAACTGCCCATGATCTGACACAAAACCTATCATCCTATCGCAGTCGCCAATATCTGTAAGTGGTTTTTTCTGGTGTACCAAAAACACACCTCTTACTGCAAGTTCTGGACGATAGGGATTATATGAACAGATCGGACTCGGACACATGTTTTTCGGGCTCAACTGTATTGTGTTTAATAAGATTAACAATAACATTCGTAAACAGTACAAATCAGTACAACCCTAGCTTGTCCAACAAGCCCTACCGTGCTAAGTTACCACGGCCTAATAAAAGAACCCTCCCATGAAATAAACTAACACAGGATCCCCAGCATTAAACCCCTCTCAGGTTTGGTTGGGACTTACAATCACCCCCTCACACAATTAAGTGGTCTTGTGGATGTGTAAGCACAGGCAATATGCTCACCCCAATTGCCCGTTTTCTTGCTTGCAGCTTCTTCCTGTACGTCTCGCTCCTGGTTCAGTACCGCCGACACAGTATCCAAGTTCCAGTTTGATGAGGGATGAAGAGCAGTGCTCAGCTTCTGGCGGTGTTCCGTTGAATCGAGCCGAGCTCCACTCGGGTGACTCGCTGTAGATTGATGCCGAGGACAAGAGAGAAAAGCCAGGACCTTTGCCAAATGGCTCCATATATATCCAAAGCCCATCACGTTTTCTCCCGCCAATACTGATCGATGTATTGACTTAGGTGATCTGTCTGGATTCCCCCACCCCACCCCTGTGGCCTGGTGTGACTCATAACCTTTGGAATCTTTGTGAAAAATTATATTTTGTTTTCCTGCTCCCAGGCCTGACACCTGGAGAGACAATGAGTGCTAATTACTGATGTCTGTCGTTTCCTGGGTTGACGGCCCCCATTAGCAGGTAATGGGCTTCAATCTCAAACCGATCTTGCTTAACTGGCTTACCTCCTGGAAGGCAATGGCCCGGTCATCTCCTGCCTTCTATCAGTTTCGGATGGGACCGAGTCGTGTCTGTGCTTTACTGAGTTACCTCTCGGGGTATTGTTCCCAGTAATCATCTACTGGCAGGGTAGGGATCCAGAAGATGGAATGGGCTTTGCCATCAGAAGCTCTTTGCTCATCATGATAGAGCCACCTACAAATGACTCGGAATGCATACTGTCCATCCGACTGCTCACCGCCTCTGGTCAAAGAACAAATGAACAAAGAACAGTACAGGACAGGAACAGGCCATTCGGCCCTCCAAGCCTGCGCCGATCTTGATGCCTGCCTAAACTAACACCTTCTGCGCTTCCGGGGCCCATATTCCTCTATTCCCTTCCTATTCATGTATTTGTCAAGATGTCTCTTAAACGTCGCTATCGTACCTGCTTCCACCACTTCCCCCGGCAGCAAGTTTCAGGCACTCTCCACCCTCTGTGTAAAGAACTTGCCTCGCACATCCCCTCTAAACTTTGCCCCTCGCACCTTAAACCTATGTCCCCTAGTAACTGACTCTTCCACCCTGGGAAAAAGCTTCTGACTATCCACTCATGCCGCTCATAACTTTGTAAACCTCTATCATGTCGCCCCTCCACCTCCGTCGTTCCAGTGAAAACAATCCGGGTTTTTCCAACCTCTCCTCATAGCTAATGCCCTCCAGACCAGGCAGCATCCTGGTAAACCTCCTCTGTACCCTCTCCAAAGCCTCCATGTCCTTCTGGTAGTGTGGCGACCAGAATTGCACACAATATTCTAAGTGTGGCCTAACTAAGATTCTGTACAGCTGCAACATGACTTGCCAATTTTTATACTCTATGCCCCGACCGATGAAGGCAAGCATGCCGTATGCCTTCTTGACTACCTTATCCACCTGCGTTGCCACTTTCAGTGACCTGTGGACCTGTACGCCCAGATCTCTCTGTCTGTCAATACTCCTAAGGGTTCTGCCATTTACTGTATACCTCCCACCTGCATTAGACCTTCCAAAATGCATTACCTCACATTTGTCCAGATTAAACTCCATCTGCCATTTCTCCGCCCAAGTCTTCAACCGATCTTTATCCTGCTGTATCCTCTGACAATCCTCATCATTATCCACAACTCCACCAACCTTTGTGTCGTCCGCAAACTTACTAATCAGACCAGCTACATTTTCCTCCAAATCATTTATATATACTACAAACAGCAAAGGTCCCAGCACTGATCCCTGCGGAACACCACTAGTCACACCCCTCCATTCAGAAAAACACCCATCCACTGATACCCTCTGTCTTCTATGACCGAGCCAGTTCTGTATCCATCTTGCCAGTTCACCTCTGATCCCGTGTGACTTCACCTTTTGTACCAGTCTGCCATGCGGGACCTTGTCAAAGGCTTTACAAAAGTCCATATAGATAACGTCCACTGCCCTTACTTCATCAATCATCTTCGTCACTTCCTCAAAAAACTCAATCAAATTAGTAAGACACGACCTCCCCTTCACAAAACCATGCTGTCTCTCGCTAATAAGTTCGTTTGTTTCCAAATGGAAGTAAATCCTGTCCCGAATAATCCTCTCTAATAGTTTCCCTACCACTGACGTAAGGCTCACCGGCCTATAATTTCCTGGATTGTCCTTGCCACCCTTCTTAAACAAAGGAACAACATTGGCTATTTTCCAGTCCTCTGGGACCTCACCTGCAGCCAATGAGGATGCAAAGATTTCTGTCAAGGCCCCAGCAATTTCCTCCCTTTCCTCCCTCAGTCTTCTCGGGTAGATTCCATCAGGCCCTGGGGACTTATCTACCTTATTGCTTTGCAAGACACCCAACACCTCCTCCTTTTTGATAATGAGATGACTGAGACTATCTGCACTCCCTTCCCTAGGCTCATCATCCACCAAGTCCTTCTATTTGGTGAATACTGATGCAAAGTACTCATTTAGCACCTCGCCCATTTCCTCTGGCTCCACACATAGATTCCCATCTCTGTCCTTGAGTGGGCTAACCCTTTCCCTGGTTACCCTCTTGCTCTTTATATATGTATAAAAAGCCTTGGGATTTTCCTTAATCCTGTTTGCCAATGACTTTTCATGACCCCTTTTAGCCCTCCTAACTCCTTGCTTAAGTTCGTTCCTACTGTCTTTATATTCCTCAAGGGATTCGTCTGTTCCTAGCCTTCCAGCCCTTACAAATGCTTCCTTTTTCTTTTTGACTAGGCTCACAATATCCCGCGTTATCCAAGCTTCCCGAAACTTGCCAAACTTGTCTTTCTTCCTCACAGGAACATGCTGGTCGTGGATTCTAATCAGCTGACGTTTGAAAGACTCCCAAATGTCAGATGTTGATTTACCCTCAAACAGCCGCCCCCAATCTAAATTCTTCAGTTCCTACCTAATATTGTTATAATTAGCCTTCCCCCAGTTTAGCACCTTCACCCGAGGACTACTCTTATCCTTATCCACAAGTACCTTAAAACTTATGGAATTATGGTCACTGCTCCCGAAATGCTCCCCCACTGAAACTTCGACCACCTGGCCGGGCTCATTCCCCAATACCAGGTCCAGAATGGCCCCATCCCTAGTTGGACTATCTACATACTGTTTCAAGAAGCCCTCCTGGATGCTCCTCACAAATTCTGCCCCATCCAAGCCCCTAGCACTAAGTGAGTCCCAGTCAATATAGGGGAAGTTAAAATCACCCACCACTACAACCCTGTTACCTTTACATCTTTCCAAAATCTGTCTACATATCTGCTCCTCTACCTCCCGCTGGCTGTTGGGAGGCCTGGAGTAAACCCCCAACATCGTGACTGCACCCTTCCAATTCCTGAGTTCCACCCATATTGCCTCGCTGCATGACCCCTCTGAGATGTCCTCCCGCAGTACAGCTGTGATATTCTCCTTAACCAGTAATGCAACTCCCCCACCCCTTTTACATCCCCCTCTATCCCGCCTGAAGCTTTTAAAGCCTGGAACATTTAGCTGCCAATCCTGCGCTTCCCTCAACCAAGTCTCTGTAATAGCAACAACATCATATTTCCAAGTACTAATCCAAGCTCTAAGTCATCTGCCTTACCTGTTATACTTCTCGCATTGAATCAAATGCACTTCAGACCACCAGTCCCTCTGTGCTCAGCAACATCTCCCTGCCTGCTCTTCCTCTTAGTCCTACTGGCCTTATTTACTATGTCCTCCTCATTTATTTCACTAGCTGTCCTACTGCTCTGGTTCCCACCCCCCTGCCACACTAGTTTAAACCCTCCCAAGTGACGCTAGCAAACCTTGCAGCCAGGATATTAGTGCCCCTCCAGTTTAGATGCAACCCGTCTTTCTTGTACAGGTCCCATCTGTCCCTGAAGAGAGCCCAATGGTCCAGATATCTGAAACCCTCCCTTCTACACCAGCTGCTCAGCCACGTGTTTAGCTGCACTATCTTCCTATTTCTAGCCTCACTGGCATGTGGCACAGGGAGTAATCCAGAGATTACAACCCTGGAGGTCCTGTTTTTTAACTTACTACCTAACTCCCTAAACTCCCCCTGCAGGACCTCGTCACTCTTCCTGCCTATGTCATTGGTACTGATGTGTACCACAACCTCTGGCTGTTCACCCTCCCCCTTCAGAATGCCCCCTGTCCGTTCAGAGACATCCTTGACCCTGGCACCAGGGAGGCAACATACCATCCTGGAGTCTCTTTCACATCCACAGAAGCGCCTATCTGTGCCTCTGACTATAGAGTCCCCTATAACTATTGCTCTTCTGCGCTTTGTCCCTCCCTGCTGAACAACAGTGCCAGCCATGGTGCCACTGCTCTGGCTGCTGTTATTTTCCCCTGAAAGGCCATCCCCCCCAACAGTATTCAAAATTGTATACTTGTTAGAGAGGGGGATAGCCACAGGGGATTCCTGCACTGACTGCCTGCCCCTTCTAACGGTCACCCATCTATCTGCCTGCACTTTGGGTGTAACCACTTCTCTAAAACTCCTGTCTATGACGCTTTCCGCCACCTGCATGCTCCTAAGTGCATCCAGTTGCCGCTCCAACCGATCCATGCGGTCTGTGAGGAGCTGCAACTGGGTACACTTCCTTCAGATGTAGTCGCCCGGAACGCTGGAAGCGTCACGGACCTCCCACATCTCACAGGTGAAGCACTTCACCCCTCTAACTGACATTTCTATCACTAATTAATAAATTAATTTAAAATAAATGCTTATTAAATCCTTACTAAATTATGATACACTTAACTATGTGGTCCCTAGTGCTAGATTTCTACAATAAATACTAAATGCTACCTAAATACAGTAATCTCCTCCCTCTGGTTTAGTTACTCTACTTATTAATTCGTTAATTAGTGTTTTAATCAATTTTTATCAGTTTTATTTTCAAATTCGGTACAGATTCCCTACCAGCCAATCAGGTCACAGCTTTCCTGTGACGTCACTTTTTCAGTTTCCCCCCCCCCCCCCCCCCCCACCCGAGGTAACTTACCGGTCTGGAACTCCGCCCTCCGAGTCTTCTCCGAGAATGTAGCCAGTGCACCTACTCAGCATCTATGCTCCAACACTCTGCTCCCCACCTGAAGTTAAAGACCACTTATACGAGGAACTCCATAATATCATTAGTAGCATTCCTAATACCAAACACTTGTTCCTTCTGGGGGACTTTAACGCCAGGGTTGGGGCTGACCGTGACTCATGGCCCTCCTGCCTCGGGTGCTATGGCATTGGAAGGATGAATGAGAATGGACAGAGACTGCTGGAGTTGTGTACCTATCACAACCTCTGCATCACCAACTCGTTCTTTCAAACTAAACCCTGTCACCAGGTTTCATGGAGACACCCAAGATCACGTCGTTGGCACCAGCTGGACCTCATCGTCATAAGGCGAGCCTCTATAAACAGTATTCAAATCATACGCAGCTTCCACAGTACCGATTGCGACACCAACCAGCAAACTTAGACCCAAACCAAAGAAGCTACATCACTCCAAGCAGAAGGGTTGCCCGCGCATCAACACTTACAGAATTTCTTACCCACAGCTGTCACAAAAGTTACTTAATTCACTTGAAAAAGCCCTTCAAAACACTCCTGCAGGGGATGCAGAGACCAAATGGGCCCACATCAGAAACACCATCTATGACTCAGCAATGACCACCTTTGGCAAACGTGAGAAGCAGAATGCAGACTGGTTTCACTCTCACTCTGAAGTGATGGAACCTTTCATAGGTGCCAAGTGCACTGCACTGCTGAACTACAAGAAAGCCCCCAACGAGTTAACATCCTTAGCACTTAAAGCCGCCAGAAGCACCGCACAAAGAACAGCCAGGCGCTGTGCAAATGACTACTGGCAACACCTATGCAGTCGTATTCAGCTGGCCTCCGACACCAGAAACATCAGAGGAGTGTATGATGGCATTAAGAGAGCTTTTGGGCCAACCAGCAAGAAGACCACCCCCCTCAAGTCTAAATCAGGGGAAACGATCACTGACCAACGCAAGCAAATGGACCGCTGGGTACAGCACCACCTAGAACTGTACTCCAGGGAAAATTATGTCATTGTTACCGCCCTCAATGCAGCCCAGTCTCTGCCAGTCATGGATGAGCTGGACGAACGGCCAACAAAATTGGAACTCAGTAATGCCATCGATTCTCTAGCCAGTGGAAAAGCCCCTGGGAAGGACGGCATTACCCCTGAAATAAACAAGAGTGCCAAGCCTGCTATACTCTCAGCACTACATGAACTGCTCTGCCTGTGCTGGGATGAGGGAGCAGTATCACAGGCCAATATCATCACCCTCTATAAGAACAGGGGTGATCGCGGTGACTGCAACAACTACCATGGAATCTCCCTGCTCAGCATAGTAGGGAAAGCCTTCGCTCGAGTCATTTTAAACAGACTCCAGAAGCTGGCTGAGCTGGTCCACCCTGAGGCATAGTGCAGCTTTCGAACAGAGATCCACCATTGACATGCTGTTCTCCCTTTACCAGCTCCAGGAGAAATGCCGCGAACAATGGATGCCCCTCTACGTTGCCTTCATAGATCTCACCAAAGCCTTTGACCTCGTCAGCAGACGTGGTCTCTTCAGACTACTAGCAAAGATCGGATGTCCACCAAAGCTACTAAGTATCATCACCTCATTCCATGACAATATGAAAGGCACAATTCAGCATAGCGGTGCCTCATCAGACCCCTTTCCTATCCTGAGTGGCGTGAAACAGGGCTGTGTTCTCGCACCAACACTGTTTGGGATCTTCTTCTCACTGCTGCTCTCACATACGTTTAAATCTTCAGAAGAAGGAATTTTCCTCCACACAAGATCAGATGGCAGGTTGTTCAACTTTGCCCGTCTTAGAGTGAAGACCAAAGTACGGAAAGTCCTCATCAGGGAACTCCTCTTTGCTGACGATGCTGCATTAACATCCCACATGGAAGAGTATCTGCAGCGACTCATCGACAGGATTGCGGCTGCCTGCAACAAATTTGGCCTAACCATCAGCCTCAAGAAATGAACATCATGGAACAGAACGTCCATCAATATCGGCAACCACACTCTGGAAGTGGTTCAAGAGTTCACCTACCTAGGCTCAACTATCACCAGTAACCTGTCTCTAGATGCAGAAATCAACAAGTGCATGGGAAGGGCGTCCGCTGCTATGTCCAGACTGGCCAAGAGGGTGTGGGAAAATGGCGCACTGACACGGAACACGAAAGTCCGAGTGTTTCAAGCCTGTGTCCTCAGTACCTTGCTCTACGGCAGCGAGGCCTGGACAACGTATATCAGCCAAGAGCGACGTCTCAACGCATTCCATCTTCACTGTCTCTGGAGAATCCTTGGCATCAGGTAGCAGGACCATATCTCCAACGCAGAAGTCCTCGAGGCGGCCAACATCCCCAGAATATAGGCCCTACTGAGCCAGCGGCGCTTGAGATGGCTTGGCCATGTGAGCCGCATGGAAGATGGCAGGATCCCCAAGGATGCATTGTACAGCGAGTTCTTCACTGGTATCAGACCCACCGGCTGTCCATGTGTCCGCTTTAAAGATGTCTGTGAACACGACATGATGTCCTGCGACATTGACCACATGTCATGGGAGTCAGTTGCCAGCGATCTTACGTTTGCCAAAGGTGGTCATTGCTGAGTCATAGATGGTGTCTGGTGGACAGCTATAAAGGCGGGGCTAAAGAGAGGTGAGTCGAAGAGACTTAGCAGTTGGCAGGAAAAGAGACAGAAGTGTAAGGAGAGAGCCAACTGTGTAACAGCCACGACAACCAATTTTAACTGCAGTGCCTGTGGAAAAGTCTGTCACTCTAGAATTGGCCTTTATAGCCACTCCAGGCGCTGCTCCACAAACCACTAACCACCTCTAGCTGCTTACCCATTGTCTCCCGAGACAAGGAGGCCAAAGAAGATGATGATGATGTCAATCAGCCTGGGTTACCTTCCACTCAGCCTGTCAGTGTGAAATGTCTGTTTGCATATGAAAGCACCTTAGTCAGGTTAGCCTGGCTTGAAACTCCTGCCATTCAATCCTGTTCCCTAAGCCACTCCCACAAGTTTGCCAAACAGTAGAGTTCTTTAATGGGGTTTTGGATTTAAAATATGATTCATAAAAATGGCCAGAAAGCTGGTGCTCCAAACCTACTGTGGCAGTAGGGAACCATGATGTAGTGGGAATATCAGAAAGATAACTGAATCCACAAGATGTAAATAAATGTAACATTCAAGCGTATACGAGCATTTATAACACAGATCAGTCAAAAGGAGATGGTGTAGCTGTATACATCAGAGATGCCTGGGAGGTAAAAAACAAAGTTGATCTTGTGGGGAATAGAAAGCGACAAAGTAAACTACTGAGTATAATTTTAAAAAATACTGCAAACACTCAGCAGGTCGCACAGCATCTATGGAGACAGAAAGAAAGGGTTAACCTGTAGATAAATGATCTTTCATTGGAACTGGGACATATGACAGATAAACTGCTTGTAAGGATGAAAAATGGAGTGCAGAGGGAAAAAAGGTCAAAAGAAGGCAATAATGAGAGAAATTAGAGAAACAAAAGATGTTTAAGAGATGCAGACGATGAGGATGTGAATGAGGATGAGCCTAACATCTGTCAAAGGGAAGTTGCTAGAATCCATTACTAAGGAGGTTAAAGCAGGATACTTAAAAAATCATAATGGGATCAGACAGAGTCAAAATGGCTTTGTGAAAGGGAAATCAGGTTTAACTAATTTATTAAAGTTCTTCGAGGAAGTAACAAGCAAGGTAGATAAAAGGGAACCTGTAGATGTGGTGTACTTGGATTTCCAAAAGAGTCATAAGATAAGTCATTTGATAAGAGTCATAGAGTTATACAGCACAGAAACAGGCCCATTGGCCCACCGTGTCCATGCCGGCCATCAAGCACCTATCTATTCTAATCCTATTTTCCAGCACTTGGCCCATAGCCTCGTATGCTACGGCATTTCAAGTGCTCATCTAAACACTTCTTAAATGTTGAGGGTTCCTGCCTCTATCACCCCCTCAGACAGTGCATTGCAGATTCCAACCACCCACTGAGTGAAAAACTTTTTCCTCAAATCCCCTCTAAGCCTCCTGCTCCTTACCTTAAATCTACGCCCCTGGTTATTGACCCCTCCGATAAGGGAAAAAATTTCTTCCTATCTATGCCCCTCATAATTTTGTATACCTCAGCCCCCTCAGCCTCTCTGCTCTAAGGAAAATAACCCTAGTCTATCCAGTCTCTCTTCATAGCTGAAATGCTCCAGCCCAGGCAACATCCTGGTGAATCTCCTCTGCACCCTCTTGAGTGCAATTACATCCTTCCTATAGTGTGGCAACCAGAACTGTACACAGTACTCCAGCTGTGGCCTAACTAGCATTTTATACAACTCCATCATAAGCTCCCTGTTCTTATATTCTATGCCTGGGCTAATAAATGCAAGTATGCCTTCCTAACCACCTTAGTTACCTGTGCTGCCACCTTCAATGATCTATAGACAAGTACACAAAGTTCCCTCTGACCCTCTGTACTTCCCAGGGTTTTACCATCCATTTATTCTTCCCTTGCCTTGTTAATCCTCCCAAAATGCATCACCTCACACTTCTCAGGATTAAATTCCATTTGCCACTGCTCTGCCCATCTTACCAGCCCATCTATATAGCCCTGTAATCTAAGGCTTTCCTCCTCACTATATACGACACCACCAATTTACATGTCATCTGCGAACTTACTGATCATACCTCCTATACTCACATCTAAATCATTAATGTACATTAAAAACAGCAAGGGCCTCAGCACTGATCCCTGCGGTTCACCACTGGTCACAGGCTTCCAATCGCAAAAGCAACCCTCGACCATCACCCTCTGCCTCCTGCCACTAATGCCAATTTTGGATCCAATTTGCCAAATTGCCCTGGATCCTATGGGCTCTTACCTTCTTGGCCAATCTCGCATGCGGGACCTTATCAAAAGCCTTACTGAAGTCCACATAGACTACATCAACTGCCTTACCCTCATCTACACACCTAGTCACCTCCTCGAAAAATTCAATCAAATTTGTTAGACATGATCTCCCCCTGTCAAAGCCATGCTGACTATCCTTGATTAATCCCTGCCACTCCAAGTGGAGATTAATCCTGTCCCTCAGAATTCTTTCCAATAGTTTCCCTACCACTGTTATTAGACTCACTGGCCTGTAATTACCTGGTTTATCCCTACTACCCTTCTTGAATAATGGTACCACATTCGCTGTCCTCCACTCCTCTGGCACCTCTCCTGTGGCGAGGATTTGAAAACTTGTGTCAGAGCCCCTGAAATCTCCTCCCTTGCCTCACATAACAGCCTGGGATACATCTCCTCTGGGCCTGGGGATTTATCCACTTTTCAGCCCCCTAAAATCACTAATACTTCCTCCCTTTCAATGCTAATTTGTTTAAGTATATCACAATCCCCCTCACTGATCTCTGTACCTACATCGTCCTTCTCCAGTGAATACAGATGAAAAGTAATCATTTAAAACCTCAGCTACGTACTCTGCCACCACACAGATTGCCACTTTGGTCCCTAAAGGGCCCTTCTCTTTCCCTGGTTATCCTCTTGCCCTTAATATACTTATAAAACGCCTTGGGATTTTCCATTATCTTGCCCACCAGTGTTTTTTCATGCCCTCTCTTCGCTCTCCTAATTACTTTTTTAAGTACCCCCCAACACTTTCTATACTCCTCTCGGGCCTCCGCTATTTTCAGCGCTCTGAATCTGCCATAAGCCTTCCTTTTTTTCCTTATCCAATCCTCTATATCCCTTAACATCCAGGATTCCCTGGATTTATTGGTCCTACCCTTCACCTTTATGGAAACATGTTGGCCCTGAACTCTCACTATTTCCCTTTTGAATGTCTCCCACTGGTCTGATGTCGACTTTCCTACAAGTAGCTGCTCCCAGTCCACTTTGGCCAAATCCTGTTTTATCATATTGAAATCGGCCTTTCCCCAATTCAGTACCTTTATTTCCTGTCCATCTTTGTCCTTTTCCATAACTACTTTAAATCTCCCCCACTTCTATCACTTGTCCGGTTCCATTCCCTAAGATTAGGTCCAGTACCGCCACTTCTCCTTTAGGACTTTCTACATGCTGGCTCAAAAAACTCTTCTGGAAGCGCTTTAAGAATTCCGCCCCCTTTAAGCCTTTTGCACTAAGACTATCCCAGTTAATATTGGGGAAGTTGAAATCCCCTACTATTATTACCCTATTATTTTTCCACCTTTCTGCGATTTGTCAACATATCTGCTCCTCTATCATTCCCTGACTGTTTGGAGACCTGTAGTACACTCCCAGCAAAGTGATTGCCTCCTTTTTGTTTTGAAGTTCTACCCATATGGCCTCATTTGAGGAACTTTCTAAGATATCATCCCTCCTTACTGCAGTAATTGACTCCTTGATCAATAGTGCAACGCCACTTCCTCTTTTCCAGATCCTAACCACTCACTGAGTAAAAAAGATTTTCCTCACATCACTATTGCTTTTTTTGCCAATCACCTGAAATCAGTGCCCTCTGTTTCTCAATCCTTTTGCCAATGGGGACAGTTTCCCTCTATCCTGCCAGATCCCTCATGATTTTGAACACCTCGATCGTATCTCTTTTTAATCTCACTTATGCGCATTTGTTGTACTTATTTTCGTAAGAATAGAAGTTATAATATTTAAATTCTCTCAGCCAATTGTTGGATTTTTCTTTTGAAAGAGAAGTCCATTCAAATCCACTCCCCACTGCCCCTCCCCCTCCCCCTCCCTCTCTCCCCCACCACTGGCACAAGCGAGCGCTTCCATCCTATTGCAGAGGGAATCTATGAAATAGCAATATCAACAAATACAAAACATGTGCAGTTTTTTGCCTCTTCGTATCAATAATTAATTATAAATTATATTACTTTACTAAATTACAACGTTGCAGTGCATAACAAGCATACAGAAGAAAATAAATGTAAAAGTATATACAATTACTCCCCTACAGTAACAAATGGAAGACGCTGAGCACAAGCAGAGCACTGCATACAATAGAAGGGTGAGTTGTAAGTCGTGACGTTTAGCGCAACTGCCGGTGACGTAAAGCGTAGAATATGATTACGATATACTCACAAAGCGATGACGATCTACTCAGAAGCAGTTGAAAGCGCGTGTTCGGAGTTATTTGCGTCCATTTTGTGCTGTATTTTCTTTGAGTGAGGAAGGTTGTTGGTCGAGGCCTGTTGGTTTTAAATTTTTTTTGGGAACAGCCCCATCTTCCAGTTTCAGATTATATTTATTTTATTATATTGTTTTCACCGTGGCTATGGCAGAGTATATCCGTGTGGCCGAAGAAGAGTCGGAGGAGCCGATGGAGATCCCGTCCGAGGATGATGGCACGGTGCTGCTATCGACGGTGACGGCGCAGTTCCCGGGCGCGTGCGGCCTGCGCTACCGTAACCCCGACAACCAGTGTATGCGCGGGGTGCGCCTGGTGGAGGGCATCCTACATGCGCCAGACAATGGCTGGGGGAACCTGGTGTACGTGGTGAACTACCCAAAAGGTGCGGCTCTGGGGGAGGGAATCCGCCATGATCTGATTCAATGAATGGCGCAGATGGTTTGCATCTGCTCCCTATTTCTTTTGCAGGAAGATGTGTGTGCGTGTTTAAGGGGAAAGAGGGAAAACAGTGGGACGTGAGACACCTCTATAAATAAATGACTCGTTTGAAAGTGTACGACTTTGTTGCGCGCTTTTGTTTTTAGCCTCTATAGGAAGTGAGAGCCCTCATGGGAATTGAACGTTTGCACTAAGTTGCTTAAGCCGCCTGCATTGCTTTGAGGTCCACCCACTCTCGGTGTGCTGTGTTCAAGTTTGAATAAACGCACACAAGTGATTTGTGGTTTGCCCAGCCTGGTGTTAAGCCGACCTGCTCGTTTCTTTATTTCCTTCTCCACCGCCACTGGCGCGGTCCGGGTGGGGGGAGGGGGAAGCACTCTGCAAGTCTAGAACCAGAATTTCGAAAAGTGGACGTAAAACAAAAGAGGCAGTCAAATAACTTTTGTTGGATTCACTCAGCAAGTCTGGCAGCATCTGTGGAAAGAGAAGCAGAGTTAACGTTTCGGGTCAGTGACCCTTCTTCGGAACTGTTCCGAAGAAGGGTCACTGACCCGAAACGTTAACTCTGCTTCTCTTTCCACAGATGCTGCCAGACCTGCTGAGTGAATCCAGCATTTCTTGTTTTTGTTTCAGATTTCCAGCATCCGCAGTATTTTGCTTTTAAATAACTTTTGTTCCCTTGTAAGGCGCTGATTCTGTGTTTGGGCTATTGATCTACAAGTTGCCTTCTGATACCTCGCCCAAGTAGCCATATTTGACAGCATAGTGTATTATAATAAAAGCAGAATACTGCAGATGCTGGAAATCTGAAATAAAAATAAATGTTGGAAATACTCAGCAGGTCTGGCAGCATCTGTGGAGAGAGAAGCAGAGTTAACGTTTCAGGTCAGTGACTGGGTAACTGACATTTTTAAAAGTCAATGTAACATGCTCATCATTAAAACAAATAAATTTGGACTTCATTGCTGCAGCCAGGTGGTATAATTCAAGTGCATTATTAGTTGGCTATTCTTTTGTGAGTCATTTTACAGGCAAGATGCAGTGTTCCCTTAAACTGACATTAGCACTCATGAATTTTCTAGTAGACAGAAGTGAACTTTTTTAGTAATAAAGACAGTACTGGAAGTACTGAGCAGGTCTGGCAGCATCTGTGGTGAGAGAAACTTAGAGTTAACATTTCAGGTCTAACCTTTCATAGCCCCAAAAGTTCTGATGAAAGGTCACAGACCTGAAATGTTAACTCTGTTTCTCGTTGCACAGATGCTGCCAGATCTGCTGAGATTTCCAGCACTTTGTATTATTTCAGATTTCCAGCATCTGCAGTATTTTGCTTTTATTGAACTGTTTTATTAGCAGTCACTGGACCTCAGGAGTGACATCTGACAATTTTCCCTTTTAAGGTGTATTCTGTGTTTGTAATCGGGTAACTGAATTGATTTCCTGTGGGTAAGTGGCATTAATTCCAAAGGTCAATCTAACATGCTGATATTAAAACAAATAAAATTGGACTTCATTGCTGCAGCCAGGTGGTATTTTTTATCCATTCAGGATGGGAGTGTTGTTGACAAGACCAGCAATATATTACCCATCTCTATGCAACTGGGTGATTTCCTTCCCTAAAGGACAGTAGTGAACCAGATGGGTTTTTAGAACAATCCAGTAGTTAGATGGTCGCCATCACTGCTACCTTTTAATTCCAGATCAGTTAATTAACTGGATTTAAATTCCCCAGCTACTGGACTTGGCTCTCTGGATCATTAGTCCAGTAAAGTAACCAGTTGCAACAGTACAAGGGTGTTGTAAATATATTTAAATGTATTTTTCTGTTACCTGGTGACTTTAGTTCACAGTTCCCTGCTTTATTAGAATATTTCTGTTTTGCCACTTTTGTTAAGGTCTGCTTACACTCTCCATACAAAAAGACTGCAGGCTGCTGTTGAAACTCTAGGGAGAAGCATGTGGGTCTGTGGCATTAATGTGTGTAGTTAGTGCAGTGCTGCTGCAATTTTTTATATTAAAAAAAGTTGAATCTTAAATTGGCTAAAACTGGGATTGGGGAATGATACAGGGGTGAAAATGCCATTTCTGATGATGCATAGTAGACAAGTATGCCTGGGTACAGTTATCATTTTAGTTGCATGATGCTAGACTGAAACATTTAGTTTACTCTGGGGCATTTTACTTTGAACATTGGTGCAATGTTCACTTTTATGCTATTGGAAATCACATTTTCTCAGCAGCAATTAAATGCATTGAAGTTGCTGAACAGCCAAATTTGCTTGTAATGCTGATGCGCAATATAATGAGTTAAATGGTGGCTACTGTTTTTTGTCATTGTATCTAGATAATAAAAGGAAAATGGATGAAATTGATGCATCTTCAGCTGTAAAGGTAAAGAGAGCAGTCCAGAAGACATCAGACCTCATTGTTCTTGGACTTCCTTGGAAGACAACGGAACAGGACTTGAAAGATTACTTCAGTACTTTTGGAGAAGTAATTATGGTGCAGGTGAGATTCTATTTATAGCAAAATTCTGTTTATCACCAAATGTGTGGTAACCACTAGATTCAAGCCTCAATAACATGGCTAGAACCTCTATTTTAGCTTGGCTGTTGTAACTGGCTTTGTAGTTGAGAATTAGAATTAATTTAACTTATAACCTGTATACATTTGACTTGGATGTTATACAGTACTTTGTATAAGTAAACAAGGATGTCAACAACGTTAAAATGTTGCTGCTATTTTTGTACTATAGCATCAATCAGATAGTATTTGAGGTTTGTGCAGATTCTTAAAGATGCTTGTAACTGGTAGACTGCAATTCCAGTTGCAAACTTTACTTGCCTGTGACGAAGGTAATGAGATAGGGGCATTGAATTTTCAAATGTTTAAATGCAGGTTCTATATCAGTTTCTGACTCCAAATTACTAATGGGTGGATGAGATTTCTGCTTTTAAATTATTTAGGGTATAACTCTTCATTATGTGCTTTAAGAAAACTTATTACATGGAACACAATTTTTTTTTCCTGCACAAAACTCTAGTCCCAATCTAGCTCAAACCGCCTGTACAATGGTGGGGTCTACTCTTCAGTGAGGTTGAAATATTGTTTTTGATATTATGGAGCTTCCTAGTCGTAACGTTCATCAAACATTTTGGATACAAGACCGATCAACCCAGAGTAGCAAAAATGGAGTTTTAAGTGTACCTGACTTTTTTGTTCGATGACATTTCACTGTTGTATTTACACCTTTTGAAAGCCATTTTGTCATGCATACCCACAGGTGAAGAGGGACACCAAGACTGGGAACTCCAAAGGCTTTGGGTTTGTCAGATTCACAGAATATGAAACGCAAGTTAAAGTGATGTCACAACGACACATGATTGATGGGCGATGGTGTGACTGCAAACTGCCCAATTCCAAGGTATGGAAGTATTTTTTTCTTCACTGAATTACTGGTTGGTTTGCAATGATATTTTCCTGAGGTTAATGTGGGGTAGAGAAGAAAGCAAATAACATACAGTTGAGAAGTATTTAGTATCTGAGTGCCCACTAATCTACATGGCAAATAGTGAAACCTTCGGCAGGTGTCTACATGGATCACTTTAAATCTATGCCCCCTAGTCACTGACCTCTCTAAGGTGAATAGGCCCTTCACCTGCACTCTATCCAGGCCCCTAAACTTTTGTACATTTCAATCAGATCTCCCCTCAGCTTTCTCTGTTCCAAGGAGAACAACCCCAGCCTATCCAATCTTTCTTTTGTAAATCTCCTCTGTACCCTTTCTAGTGCATTTACATCCTTTTCTGTAATGAGGTGACCAGAACTGTACACAGTACTCAAGTTGTGGCCGAACCAATCAGTTATACTTTTCTTTCTTTGGCCTCCTTATCTCGAGAGACAATGGGTAAGCGCCTGGAGGTGGTCAGTGGTGTGTGGAGCAGCGCCTGGAGTGGCTAGTCAGTTATACAGTTCCAGCATAACCTCCCTGCTCTTGGATTCTGTACCTCGGCTAATAAAGGAAAGATATGCCTTCATAACCACTTGATCGACCTGTCCTGCTACCTTCAGCAATCTGTGGACATTGACTCCAAGGTCCCTCACTTCCTCTACACTTTTCAGTATTTTCCTATTAATCATGTATTCTTTTGCCTTATTTGACCTCCCCAAATGCATCACCTCACACTTCTCCAGGTTGAATTCCAGTTGCCACTTTTCTGCCCATCTGACCAGACCATCAATATCTTCCAGGAGCCTACAGCTATCCCCGCTATCTACCACATGGCCAATCTTTGTGTCATCTGCAAACTTCTTGATCATGTCCCCTACATTTACCTCCAAATCGTTAATATATACCACAAAAAGCAGGGGACCAATGCTGAGCCCTATGGAATACCACTGGAAACAGCCCTCCAGTCACAGAAGCAGGGGTCAACAATTACCTGTTTGCTGCCACTGAACCGACTTTGTATCCATCTTGCTGCATTTCTCTGGATCCCATGGGATTTTATTTTTTTGTTAACCAGACTATGTGGGACCTTATCAAAAGCCTTGCTAAAATCATGCAGACAGCATCAACTGCACTACCCTCATCTATCTTCCTTGTTACTACTTCAAAAAATTGGATCAGGTTGGTCAAACAAGATCTACCCTTAACAAATCTATGCTGACTATCCTTGATTAACTTGTGCCTTTCTATGTGACAGTTTATCCTGTCTCTCAGAATAGGTTCCAATAATTTGCACACTACTGAAGTTAGACTGACTGGCCTGTAATTATTCAGTCTATCCCTCGCTTCCCTTTGCCCAGTGAGAAACTTCATAATCAGGAATTTCAGTTGTCTGTCGGTTCTGCTGTAACCCAAAGGGAAGCCAAGCATTTGATAGGGTTGATTTACAAAGCTCTGATGGCTTTGGAATATTCTTGTACAGACTTTGTTTTCCATATGTGACAACAGCTTGCATTTATATAGTACCTTAACTTAGCATACTTCACTGGAGTATTATCAAAACTAAATTTGACACCGAGCTACATGAAATGTTAAGATGGATGACCAAAAGCATGGTCAGAGGTAGCTTTTAAGGAGTGTCTTGAAGGAGGAAAAAGTTGTGGAGGGAATTCCAGAGCTTGGGGCCAAGGCAGCTGAAGGTGAGGCCACCAGTGATGGAGCAGTTTAAAAAATGGGAGTGTGCAAAAGGGTAGAATTGGAGGATTGTAGAGCATTCAAAGGGTTATGGGGCTGGAGGAGGTTACAGGAGTAGGGTTTGGATGAGTCCATGGAGGGGTTTGAAAATCAGAATGAGAATTTTAAAATTGAGGTGTTGCCAGAGCAGGAGCCAGTGTTGGTGAGTGAGCATGTGGGTGCTTGGGCAAACTTATTACATGGAACACTTTTTTCCCTGAACAAACCTCTTGTCCCTAACTGCGCTCTCAGCCTATACAATGGTGCGGTCTACTCAGTGAGGTTGAAATAATTGTTCTTGATATTACGGGCCTTTCCATTCATAAGTTAGAACAAATATTTTGGATATAAGACCGATCGACCCAGAGTAGAGAATATGGACTTAATGCAAGGTAGGACATGGCCAGCAGCAGAGTTTTGCTTGGGCTCGAGTTTATATAGGTTGGAAGATGGGAGACTGGTGAGGAGAGCATTGGAATCTTCAAGTCTAGAGCTAACAGGCATGGATGAAAGGTTCAGCAGCTGATGAGTTGGGGCAGTGTTATGGACTTGCAAGTAGGTTGTCTTGGTGATGGAGTGAATGTGGTTGGAAGCTTGTGATACAATCAAAGATGATACCAAGATTACAAGCGGTCTGATTCATCCTCGGGGAAAGGGATGGAGTTGTGAAAGGGTATGATATCACTGAGCTGCTGGAGATTTCTCTTTTTAAAACGTTTGTTCTTTCAACTAGTGATAATTAAATCCACAATTTATTCAGATTGTTCTGTTTATTAAATACTACGTTTGCCTGCAGGCCAGTCACTGCATTTCAAATTAAGTGCATGTATGCAGTGTTTGAAATGTGCGTAAATGCAAGTCTTAATGCGCATCAAATTAAAATTGTTGGCAGTTGCTTATACAGCAAGTCTATTTACATCAAGAAGGAACATTTTAATCTGTGGAAATTAACTTTTATAAATGTGATTGTTTTCCTTTTTGTAGCAAAATGCAGACGAGCCTTTGAGAAGCAGAAAAGTGTTTGTGGGTCGCTGCACTGAGGATATGAGTGCTGATGAACTTCGTCAATTCTTTTCCCAGTTTGGAGATGTGACTGATGTATTTATTCCCAAACCTTTCCGTGCTTTTGCTTTTGTCACATTTGCTGACGACCAGGTATATTTCTTTTACTGTTTACTCACGCCTTGGAAAATTAAAGTTAATTTATGGTGTTGCCCATTCAGTTCATTAATTTTGTTTAAATTATGTGCAAGATGACATTGTCAAGAAATAGATCAGAAACTTGTGCATCCAACCACCTGGTGGTCAAAGCCTATAACTACATTGTGAAGTGACAAAGCAAAACTGAATGTGAAATGTCAAAAACATATACTTTGAAAAATGTATAGAGAGCAAAAGGTGTGGCATTTATAACCACCATAATAGACTTCTGTAATAAAAGCAAAATACTGCGGATGCTGGAAATCAAACAAAAACAAGAAATGCTGGATTCACTCAGCAGGTCTGGCAGCATCTGTGGAAAGAGAAGCAGAGTTAACGTTTCAGGTCAGTGACCCTTCTTCGGAACTGACAAATATTAGAAAAGTCACAGATTATAAACAAGTGAGGTGGGGGTTGGGCAAGAGATAACAAAGGAGAAGGTGCAGATTGGACCAGGCCACATGGCTGACCAAAAGGTCACGGAGCAAAGGCAAACAATATGTTAATGGTGTGTTGAAAGACAAAGCATTAGTACAGATTAGGTGTGAATATACTGAATATTGAACAGCAGCAAGTGCAAACCTGAAGAAAAACAACCTGAAAAAAACAGTGGGTAAGCAAACTGAACAAACTAAGATGAAATGAAATAAATGCAAAAAAAGATTGTAAAAAATGTAAAGGAATGTTTAAAAAAAAAAGAAGAAAAAATAACTAAAAATGAAAGTAAAGTGGGGGGCTGTCATGCTCTGAAATTATTGAACTCCATGTTCAGTCCGGCAGGCTGTAGTGTGCCTAATCGGTAGATGAGATGCTGTTCCTCGAGCTTGCGTTGATGTTCACTGGAACACTGCAGCAATCCCAGGACAGAGATGTGAGCATGAGAGCAGGGGGGAGTGTTGAAATGGCAAGCAACCGGAAGCTCAGGGTCCTGCTTGCGGACTGAGCGGAGATGTTCTGCAAAGTGGTCACCCAGTCTGCGCTTGGTCTCCCCAATGTAGAGGAGACCACACTGTGGGCAGCGAATACAGTATACTACATTGAAAGAAGTACAAGTAAATCGCTGCTTCACCTGAAAGGAGTGTTAGGGGCCTGGGATAGTGAGAGAGGAGGTAAATGGGCAGGTATTACACCTCCTGCGATTGCAGGGGATGGTGCCCTGGGACGGGGACGAGGTGGTGGGGGTAATGGAGGAGTGGACCAGGGTGTCGCGGAGGGAACGATCCCTTCGGAATGCTGACAGGGGAAGGGAGGGGAAGATGCGACTGGTAGTGGCATCACGCTGGAGGTGGCGAAAATGGCGGAGAATGATCCTTTGGATATGGAGGCTGGTGGGATGAAAAGTGAGGACAAGGGGAACCCTGTCACGGTTCTGGGAGGGAAGGGGTGAGGGTAGAGGTGCGGGGAATGGGTCGGACACGGTTGAGGGCCCTGTCAACCACAGTGGGGGGAAATCCTCGGTTGAGGAAAAAGGAGGTCATATCAGAAGCACCGTCATGGAAGGTAGCATCATCAGAGCAGATGCGTCGGAGACGGAGAAACTGGGAGAATGGAATGGAGTCCTTACAGGAGGTAGGGTGTGAAGAAGTGTAGTCGAGGTAGCTGTGGGAGTCAGTGGGCTTATAATGGATATTGGTAGACAACCTATCCCCAGAGATGGAGACAGAGAAGTCAGGGAAGGGAAGTGTCAGATGGACCATGTAAAGGTGAGAGAAGGGTGGAAATTGGAAGCAAAGTTGATAAAGTTTTCTAGTTCGGGGCGGGAGCAGGAAACGGCACCGATACAGTCATCAATGTACCGGAAAAAGAGTTGGGGGAGGGGGCCTGAGTAGGACTGGAACAAAGAATGCTCGACATATCCCACAAAAAGACAGGCATAACTAGGACCCATGCGGGTACCCATAGCGACACCTTTTACTTGAAGGAAATGCATGGAGTTGAAGGAGAAGTTGTTCAATGTGAGAACAAGTTCAGCCAGGCGGAGGAGGGTGTTGGTGGATGGGGACTGGTTGGGTCTCTGTTCCAGGAAGAAGCGGAGAGCCCTCAAACCATCCTGGTGGGGGATGGAGGTGTAGAGCGATTGGACGTCCATAATAGACTTCTGGTGGTTTTCCTTACTATGTTTAAGCTTGTGTTCAGAGGTTAGCACTCGAATGCTTTTTGGGGGGACAGGACCATGTAAGACAGTTTTGCTTGCCACTTCCTAATGTAAATTAGCAAATGTTAATCTTCACCAGTGAAGAAACTAGATGCTGAGCAAAGTTCTGTCTAAGCTGCACAATTGTGCAGCAACCTGAAGTGTCCGAGCCTGCACAGGCACTAAGTTGGTCCCTTTTAAATAACCCTGCAAGCATGGCCTTGCAGTGCACAGGCAATTTGCTTAAATGCAGAAGAAAATTGGAGAACTTTGCTGGGGCTGCAGTTTTTTCAACCTGCCTGGTTTTCACACTGTGGGCCAGAAACTTGTGAACAATATTCCCTGTGAGCTGTGCACGTATGGTTGCCCAGTAACTTGGAAGGGATTGCACAGGCTGCTCAGAAGTTGTCCCCTTTAAGGTAACACATGTGCAGCTGTTGAGTAGGGGTGGAGTTTTAAAGTACTGCATGTTCAAACGAACAGGCCGTGCACAATAATTAAACAAAAAACTTGGACATTGGTTATGAGGCAGAGAAAGTTAAAAGCACCAATCCCAATATAGTACGATCCCTTGTTCTAGCATCAAGTGCATTAGTTACACCATACATTTTTATGTAGCCTGTAAGTTTATAAGAAACTGGGATCTGGTTAGACATGTATTTATGTCAAGTGACTAGCTTTGAATGAGATTGTTTAAGTGTAGTGATGTGAGTTGATGAGATATCTGGAGTAGAATAAACCTGTTTGTCTTCCCTTTCCTGCCACTTTTCTTCCCTTCTGCTGTCCCAAAGGCAATGACACCTTGCTGGGCATGTTTTAGAATTATCGGGTGTCCTCTAAAACCATCTCTTGTGCGAGCATGAACTGTGTGTGTGTTGGCAGGTCATTCAAGTGAACTGAGCCTGCTTGTCCCTTCAAATCACTCTCCAATCAGTGGGGTTTGTTAGATTGAAATTGGGAATAAAATCTTCAAGGTTGCTGAACATATCTTCTGGTACACCTGAAGCTGTCCCTTGTTAATCTGCTAATTCCAGTTTTGGTCAAAGACTGCTTTTATTATTGATCTACTCATTGCCTTAAGTCAGTCAGAAATATTTTAATTAATGCTCATCATTAAAGCCATGTCCTGGTGGCCTTGCAACTGGGCATATTGTAGCTTTCCAGCTTTGTGAAGTCCCAGAAGCAAAATTCTGAAGATGTTTTCAGACCTCAGCCATGTTCTGAGTTGGTGTCAAGTACTGGATAATTAACATGACTCGACGAACAATCTGGAAAATATCACAGCAATGTTTGCCTTTCACTAGGATTTCAATAACTAGTGTGTGAAGTGTTCAGACATATGTCTTGCTCATTAGGATTTAGTAAAGCTTTGTTGTGTTTTGCCTGTTTGAGGAAAATGTCTTGTTGGAGAGAGAATTTTGAGCTGTGTAAAACTAAGACAATAATAGTGGCGGCGGCAGCATGGTAAGAGTGATTTTGATCAAGCTTATTCCATGTTGGCTTAAGTGCTCTTTGATTTTTCTTCCATGTTTTGGTTCAATCTTTGTGACTAGACAGCACAATAGAATAACTTGCCTTCCCTATTCCAGCATGTCCGCACTAATTAAATTGGAACTGATTCCTTGACTTCGAGGCATACTATATCCGAGTATTCAATGTAGTCCTGTTGGGTTAGTGCTTACTATTTGGTAAATTGCTGTATTGCTCACAATTTCATTTTGATTTGCTTTCTTTCACAGGTTGCCCAGTCTCTGTGTGGTGAAGATCTGATCATTAAGGGGGTCAGCGTGCACATTTCCAATGCAGAACCTAAGCACCTGAATGCTAGGCAACAGATAGATAGAGGACGATACAGTATCAACCAGGGAGGCTTTGGCAATCAGGGTGGGTTTGGAAACAACAGAGGTGGTGGAGGGGGATTAGGTGGCAGTCCAAACAGTAATATGAGTGGAGGTGGAATGAATTTTGGGGCTTTTAGCATCAACCCAGCTATGATGGCTGCTGCCCAAGCAGCCCTGCAGAGCAGTTGGGGAATGATGGGAATGCTAGCTAGTCAACAGAACCAGTCGGGTGCAGGAGGGGCAAACCCACAACAAAATCAGGGAAATGTACCAAGGGAGCAAAATCAGCCATTTGGAACGAATAATAATTCATACAGCTCAAATTCTGGTGCATTAGGGTGGGGATCAGCATCGAACTCAGGTGGTCCTGGGTTTGGCTCTGGTTTTGGATCTAGCATGGAATCCAAATCATCAGGGTGGGGAATGTAAAATAAGTTTTAGGTGTTTAGCAAATGTGCAGAGGAGTTTAGAATTACAATAATGGTAAGTATAAAATAGTTTTTTCACACAGACATTTTTTGTTGCTACATAATTGAAATTTTTTAAGTGGTTGTCTTTTGTGATGTCATTAAGACAGTGATAGGTGAATTTTGAAAGCTACTGCAATGAGGAGTGGAACTTGCATTTGAAAAGTGCTTCTCCCTGACTCATACTGCAGTATGCAGGTCTTGTCATAAGTTTAAATCTTTAAACTAATATGCTTTATAATCTGTTCGCACACAAAGTTGTTCCTTCTTCCTGACCTCCCCACGTCCCAAGTTATGTTATGGGTTTGTTAGTAAAATAAGTCACTTGTCCAAGTTAAGAGTTGACAACATGGGTAACTTCAGCTTTTTCATTCTTGCTGCAGGTTTTGAAGCTATGGTTTCAATTATAAATTGCTGCCATGTTCTCGAGTCAGGTGCAACTTAACTCCAAATGCTGTACATTCAAAGTGCACAGGAACGTTTCTTTTTTTTTTTTCTTCATGTAGTAAACAGCATATTTCATAGCAATGTTGCCTTTCTACCAAGGAAACTAAATTTTCTGTGCTCTTTTCTATCCAAGTCAAGTTTCTGGAAGACAATATCTTGTGTTCTAACCAGGCTATATATTGTATTTATCTGAAAGCAAATCTAACTAGATCGAAAAAATAGTCAGCTATTCAAAAATAATCCAAATAAAGTCTGATGTAGTGTCGTTTTCAGTAAGTAGACCAAACAGCCTCACTGATCCCTCATAAATCCCATATCGTTAACAACTATGATTCATATGACAGCAGCCACACTGAGTACAATTGTTCTGAAATTGATCAGCTTAATATTGTGTCCATTGTCATTACTTTTGACTGGTGGTGATGATTTGGGCTGTGTTGGCACTTGTGCTTATTTCCCACTCTGGTCTAAAGTCATTATTCCAAACCAGCTCATTTAACCATATGGTGCAGTGAAGGAGGGAGTTGGTGCAAAAGACATTCCACAGAATCTGTTAGGAAGAGTTAAGTAACCCACTCATATCAGAATTTTGCATCTGTTTACTGTCCGTGTTTTTAACGTATGCATTGTGGACCTTTTTGTCTGATGATTGCATACTTATAATGAAGCCTACACCCACAATTAAGATATTACTTGTAAACCAGAATTATTTCTAAACTGCAAATTTCTGGCACAATAAAAGGGGTGGGGGAATTTACCTTGTTTAGTACATAATGTAATTCAGAAGAGAAAGAATTGACCAACAAAAAGCTTGCAAATATTTCTATCATTAATCATACCTTGTTTTCAGATTCCACTGATTTTTTTTTCCCCCCCTCCAGTTTGGAGAACCTGGTTATTGCCTTCCACATCTTTTCCAGTGCTATTTCTATCCTTGTAGTAATGAAATTACCATTGGCAGTGTACCTTCATCTTATTCCCAACGTGATTAGAAGGAGCATTCCATTTAAAGATGGTATTACTGTGCTTAAAACTGTAATATCTCTTTGTGGTCTGACTTGGTTAGTATGTTGCCAACTAAATTAACACCTAATTATAAAATACTAGCATGTTAATTTTAGAAAAACATTTGCAAAGGAGCACTAATAGTTATGGTTAAAGACTAGTATGATTTTTAAAATCTCAATTTAAAGTATTTGCTTAGGTCAGATGTCTAAATCCCACCTATGAAATACTTAAAATGGGTTGCAAGCTTTTCTAAAGACTTGAATGGACTATGCAGGCCAACACATAGGATTGTAAAACATTTTACTGTCAAATCTACATAACATTCTTTCAAACATTTCTTGGCTGCCTTGTATATTAGCAAATAACATTGGAAAATTCTGCATTGGACATCAAGCAGCTTATGCTATATAAAAGCAGTGTGGAAAACCTGAAAAGACCCTATTAAAAAATATTTTGAATTATTCTTTAGTGTTAATTTAGTGAGCTGTTGGCATTCCAGTTGACATTGACTTTGCACTGGATAATGTTGATTAGTCTCAACAGTGCCTAGCAATGAATCCATGTGCACTAGGTCATGCAGTTTCGTCCACATTCTGTCCACCTTAAAATTAGAACTAGTCCCTCATTGAGTATAATTTCACTAGTACTGCTAGCTGAAGGAAGCATACAGAAGAGTGTTCATGATATCACAGTACAGATAGCTGCAGTTAGACAATGGAGACAGTGAGAGCTATATTGTGATACAAGAAACTTTTTATATGAATATAGTGTGCAAAATCTTTAAGGCGGCTGGAACATATTTAATGGTGTATTGTTTAGATTTTTCAAAAATTGTAATGTCTTTTTAAGGGGAGTGGTCTGAATCTCCAAGCATGAGCACCTACATACTGTATAGAAAATGCTTTCTCTAAACCATCTCGCTGCATTGCTTCAAGCTACATGGAGTTGCAGGTTCTATTCGAAGGGACCACGGTGGGTGTTCCATTTTTGTCCTCTACTGTTCTTTTCACGGATTCGTTAATCAGCGCTGTGAAACAAGATGATGTGGCACAGAGCTGTGATGACTTGATTTGAAGCCTGGTGTGGGATTGATGCTATGGTGTTGCCGACGAATGAGAGGGCTAGTATGAGCGAGGAAGGAGAGCGCGTGCAGAGACTTGGTGGTGCATTATTGCATTTTTAAACATGGCAAGATGTGGCTCTCAATCCCTTGGCATGGTGAGAGAATGCAGAGGAGAAGTGGGATACAGTACGAATGGTTTTTTTTCTTGCATTCACAAAGGACGTCCGTGACTGATGAAAAAAGACTCTAGAGTGGTGATACTTGCTTGAAACTTGAGTAATTGGAAAATGTTGGATGTGTTCAATGAAATGAATATCTCCAGGTGTTGAAACCAAGGAACATCTGGGCTGCACAAATCATAAAAATTGAGTTAAATTTTCTTATTTGGGTTTAAGTTGTTAAAGGTAGGAATTAGACTATTTGCAAATTCTGATTTCATAGTTGATATGTAGTATTAAAAAAACTCTAAATTATAAAGTGTCCATAAGGAATTGGTAATGCTTTACACTTTATAAATCAATCTGCAATTTATAATGTTATCCAGTCAGTGACCTTAAAATAGGCTACAAGTTGGACCATCTATATTTTGATTTTAGTTTCAACCCCTGAATATTTTTCTTTTGTACCTTCCTTTCCCCTTCCCTTCCTGTTAACTTGTGTGTGCCGAATGGTTGGTGATGTATTTTTGTATTACTGATATGTAAGTGTGGATAAGTGATATGAGGTGGAGTTATGAAGGAACAATATTTTGTGTGTATTGTGGCATTGCTGCCTGCCAGAGATTACTTGGGTGAGCTGTGTCCATCTCGAACAAGAGTGTACGTTTGTCTGTTTTCTGCGAGTTTATTGTGAATGCAGGGCTTAATAAATGATTGCTTGAGTTCAGTGTGTTTTGAAGCCCCTTTTTTAATTGTGATTGTAGGGAATTCTTAATAAAAACTTGACTTGATTAAACATGTTTGTCTCTGCATCCTGACATGAAATGGGAAAAGCTGCAAAACAAACTTGGAACAAAATTTGAAAAATTTCATATAGATTATGTAGAATTATATATACATATCAAAACTAGAAATCTGACATACAATAATGCATGAAGTACTGATTCTGTTGAAGGATCTATATCCAGAACGTTAACCTGTCTCTTACAAATGCCAATGATCTTTGTATTTCAGAAATTTTCATCAAAAAAATTTCCACTTTGTAGGTACTGTCAAAGGTAATTCATTAGTAGTTCTTAGTGGACTGTTCCAACCAGAAAGTTAAATGGGGCACTCCATTTTCTCCCCTCTCCTCAAGGTATAATGTATTCATGCTGAGATATAATTTCCATGGGTGCTGACAGCCCTCTGGTATCTCATCCAAGTGAACATCCTATCATGTGTCTGGATGGTGAGTGCCTGGATTATTTGATTTTGTTTGGGAGTGGGAGGAGTGCTATCTGCATCACAGATGAGCCTAATTCTGGTCTTCTGGCACTGAGTCGTGGGTAATCAGAATTCGAAATCCTGGGCTAACTTGCGTGCAGACTGAGGATTGCACCTAGGATCTCCGGTTTGTATTAATCTGCTTGAAAGCACATCATATTTCATCAATTGTTGAGTCAGCCATAGCATTCTGATATATTGCCATTAACATTTAGAAGTGTTTCATGGATTCCCAGTGTGGAGAATCTATTAACTTAAGAAAAGACTAGAAGTAAACTACAAATACTGGTTTCTGTTAATAGAGTGTGAATTTACTTGGAGAAAGTTACAGAATTGATGTGTAAAATAAACTAAGGTGCGGCCAGGACCTGGCAATAGCTGAGGGTAATGAGCTCCAGTATTGGTTGAAGCTGGAATTCAATCTTCTGACTATGGGTCAAATCTAAATACTAGAGCCTTGCATCCCTTGGTGTTCATGTGAAGATTGTGTCCTTCCTCAGAATTTTAATTTAAATAGGAAAGCTGGCAGAAATGATCATCACTGCTATCCCAGTACTGTTAATTTTGACAATAAAAGCAGTGCATCATTAAAAGCAGCAGGAATGCTCTAACTAATCCTAAGAAGGACATCAAATCAGACATGGTTTCTGTCCTTGAATTACCTGTGGTGCATTTGTGATTTGTGCAAGCTGGGCTCAGCCACACGTCCCCCACAACCTGCCAATTGTCTAGTCTTGAAAAGTAGCCATTGGGTAAAGTAATGGAAGCCTGTCAGTACCTGTGAAAGCCAGCAAAGTGGTTGGAGGCAAGGCAATTGGCAAAAAAGCTATTTGAAGGCAATATCACCCCATCATTTCTACACTCATTTAACTCAAAGTCTCAATTTAAAAGGCTTTAGCCTGTGCTTTCTTTGTATTCCTGGGTCTAAAATAATAATCATACTTGGAAAAGTTTGGGTTTACTGGTCATATGAGCTAACCTTGTTTTAATCATGGCTGCTACCAGCAACAGAAGTTTGAAAATAGATTTGAGCTCAGGATTTGTAGAAATGGTGAGGAAAATGTGAAAACCTTCCTTAACCTAGTGGGTTTGGAATTTGTTTGCAAGAGTGGATAGATCCCTGTCTGTATGCTCATTCTTTGTCCAGAAAAACTAGGGCTCAATAGGCAAGTATAACTCTCTCACTACCTGAGTTGCTGACCCTCTATAAATAATCACAATTTATTTTCAGGAAGCTAGAATGAAAGAAAACACTCAAAGTATTGTCCAAATAATTTGATTTGATGCACTGCAGTTATGCATGTTTCAGATAGTTTCACAATAGCAAGATATTTTAACTTAAAAAGACTAGTGACCATTTACAAATAGTTGCCAAAATATTGATAAAATGAAGCACTTGCTAATATAAGCTTTTATATTTTATAATATTTTTGGAAGCTTTGGATTGATCCTCTTTGTTTATAGGAATCTGTTCATTGTCACAAATAACACATTTTTGGGAGAGGTTCCAGAACCAGAGGAAACCCCCAGTTCATTGGATGAGAAGTCTCTGCTGGATGTGAGTGAGACACCCTGGTACTATTTAAAGAGCAGTGGTGTCCTGACCAAAATGTGTCACTCACCACTGAAATAGATCTAACTAGTTGTTTATCTCTCATTTATGTGACCTTCATATGTACAAAGTGGCTACAGCGTATACAGTGGCTACATATTAAAAGTAATTAAATGACTGTGAAGTTTGGAACACATCGGACATGAAAGGTGCTTGTATGCAAGTTACTATTGGACATGAGATTTTGTAGTGATGGAGGATATTGAAGGAAGTCGACTGTGTGTGTCTTGGCAGTATTTGATTCCAGGCAAAAGCATATGTAGTATCGCTGCACTCAGTTGTTTGTGAAGTACTGAGATGTAAAGTACAATGTAAATGCAAGCTTTTTTAAAATTGGAACAAACCATAAGCTTCCCCACTGTCTCCTACACTAGTTTTCCACCACAGAACATGTATCAGGTACAGTAAGACAGATGCTTTCACATTTGTTGGCTATAAACTTCACACAATGCAATTCCCCACAGTCACAAACATAATTGAAGATGGCCTGAAGTAACTTCCATGTTAATCCCCAGCCAGGTGCATGTCCTCATCACCTTAACAATATATCTTTGTTCTTTGCTTGGCATGTAGATTAGTAAAAATATTCTGACCTAAATGAAACTTGTGATTTAATATTAAAGCAATATCATTGCCAAAGTTAAATGTGTCCCCTTGATATCCTTCCTGAATGATTACATTTTCTGAAATAGCTTCTGCAGGATAAGCATTTAGGCTCTGGTGTTCCCAGTACGAAGATTCCTGTACTGTTTGCATGGGCATCTACAATGTGTGCAGCAGTTTGAACCCAGTTATCGTACATGCTCTGCCAGAAAAACTACCCTGGTATATAATTAGGACTTGCCAGGGAAATTCTTCCTGCTGTAAATCCACCAAAGATGCATAAGTGATCCTTTCACTACATACTGCAAAAGAACATAAATGTTTTTCATGGAACTGTTTGTTAACCTCATTTTTCAGACTGATAACTTGCTATCTGCTATAATGTTTCCTCTAGGGCGAAGAGGATAGTGGGCTACACGACTCTATCGACTGCTGTCAATGCAGCTTTGTGATTGTCCAGTTGTGGTCTCCCTGCCCTGACCCCAGAAAGATTTGAAAATCTAAACAAAGAAGTACTCTCCTCCAGTCTGGCCAAGGACCTACAAAACTTGCTAAGTGAGCATTGGCAGTCTCTAGTGTTGCTTGGAATAACTCCCTCTCAAATCAACCCTGTACATTTGTGTAGCATCATGCCCTGACAGTGTGTTTAAAATAAATCCTGTGATAATTGGGCTAATAGGTTTCACCTGAATATAGGTAACCCAAAGCAAATTGGTTCAGTATATCAGAAGTGCTGTTCAGTCAAACGGCTGTTTAGAATGGATAATGTCAAAGCAGACTTTAAGCAATTGCTCTGCATGAAGACAGAACTTCTAGGCCAGTCTTGCCTGTGGCTATTTGAGGTAAGGTTCTTCAGGCTTATCCTCTGCTCCAGGTAAATCAATATATCCTTACACATCTCTGTCTAAAACATGCATGCAATGGGTCTCCTTTAGCTTGTTGAAAATAGTTCTGTGGCTTCTTAATTTACAAGCCTACAATCCTGGTCATTCTCTTCACATTGTTCTTTTGATGGGATTATATTGCAAATGTTGCCTCACTGACTTGCATCTGGTCATACGAGTACCCTAAGTTTTATATTACAAAGAATTGCCTTTTCTAATAATAGTTGGTAACAAAGTACTACAGAACTAGATCTGTCACACTCCTTCCTCCACCAGATTTTTCATTATTAAGCCATTGTTTGAGCCAGTGGATTAGTTTTTTTTTAACCATTTCTGAACCTTGGTGTTCTTTAAGCCTTGTGAAAATTTGACAAGTCTCCAAGGGAGAGTAAGTTCAAGGGACAAGATTGCCTCTGCTAACCAATTAAGGTACCTTCTTTGAGTTCCAGTAGATTGTGAAGACTGCAGCACCTCATTTCAGGGTGACTTGCATTTTCTAGGGTTGTGGGCAAAGCTGAAGAGTCACATTTATTAGCCATTTTAGTTACCAAATCAGTTGTATAACTGGTTTCCTGAGCCATTTTAGCTATTGAGCCAGTTGCATAGTGTAGGCCAGACAGGGTTGATCTAAAATTATTTGGAATTTTATTTTTTTTATTTAGAGATACAGCACTGAAACAGGCCCTTCGGCCCACCGAGTCTGTGCCGACCAACAACCACCCATTTATACTAACCCTACAGTAATCCCATATTCCCTATCACCTCCCTACACTAGGGGCAATTTACAATGGCCAATTTACCTATCACCTGCAAGTCTTTGGATGTGGGAGGAAACTGGAGCACCCGGCGAAATCCCACGCAGACACGGGGAGAACTTGCAAACTCCGCACAGGCAGTACCCAGAATCGAACCCGGGTCCCTGGAGCTGTGAGGCTGCGGTGTTAACCACTGTGCCGCCCATATTCTGGCTAATTGGTCTGTAGATCTCAGAACTATGCTGCGTTCCCTTTTTGGACCATTGCACAATCCAAAATACCATTGCCTAGAAAGTTAAGTAAAATCAGTATCGGAAAATTCAGTGACTACACCTAGACTTCCAAAATGCCTCTCGTATTTAGTTTAGAGATACAGCACTGAAACAGGCCCTTCGGCCCACCGAGTCTATACCGACCATCAACCACCCATTTATACTAATCCTACACTAATTCCATATTCCTACCACATCCCCACCTGTCCCTATATTTCCCTACCACCTACCTATACTAGGGGCAATTTATAATGGCCAATTAACCTATCAACCAGCAAGTCTTTGGCATGTGGGAGGAAACCGGAGCACCCGGAGGAAACCCACGCAGACACAGGGAGAACTTGCAAACTCCACACAGGCAGTACCCAGAATTGAACCCGGGTCGCTGGAGCTGTGAGGCTGCGGTGCTAACCACTGTGCCGCCCCATGCAAATTCCATGCAAATTTGACATTACCCAATGGAGGTAAGCACTTTGATCTGGTCTGCCCTTTGCAACTAGTGAGTGTTTTATAACTTCTAAAAATGTCTTAATGAGCTTTCCAACAAGTTAGTAAAATGCATTGTTAATGTGTAATAATGCTGTCCCCGTTATATTAATTGAGCAAATACAGCCTTTAACCGTTCGTAACATGGCTTTCTCATGGGAAGCTGTTAACCATTCTCATCCTCCCAGTATCCGTTTACTGCACATGTAAATGGTCAACAAAGCTAATGGGTGGGAAAACTATTTGTGCTCTTATTTTACCATATCTACTTCCTATTTGTTTACTCACGTGGTTTTCTGTCTCCACTCCATGACTCAAGCATCCCTTCTTTACCTTCCTGCTGCATGATGCTTGTATTTGATCTGCACTGATTCTGTTTCTTCCCACGACCTGGGCAATCAGCCTCTAAATGCATCTTTTCTATCTTTGACATTACCTGATTTAATTTCTGAATAGAATGGTTCTGGAAGTGACATGCTCTCTTGCACTTCGTTTTAAAGGTATATTTTTTTAAAATTACTACTGTATATTGTATTTTATAGTTGTTTAGGTGAGCTACAAATACTTGCCTCAAATGCTAATTTAATCAAATGATAAATATAAACACCCATACCCTGGAAAATACAATTCTTGCCAGTACATGAAATTGTAGACATTGCTATTGTCTACAATTGTAAAAATAGTACATTGCATCGTAGAAGACAATTAGTTCCTAGTCAAAAGATCTCTTGAAATCTCTTGTACCATTTTATCCCCTCAAAGTTTTCATGCAATGCTGGGAAACAGTTCCACGCTGGTCAGCTGCCCCCATATCTTGATCAAGGGGCCTGTCTTTATCCATTATTGATGCTAAGTGTCCAGAAAACATTTTAACCATGGGGATATTGCAGCCAAGGTCAGTCAGTGTCCACATTTTCTGGAAGCAATCACCATACTGCAATTGTGGGTGAAGAACTCGGGCTGATTTGCGCTCCCTTTCTCTTTCACGTAAACAAGTAATCTTGTATACAGTGGTAATCAATAGTGATCAGAAGCCGAAAATTTTACAGACTTTTTTCCCCTTGCATCAATCTGCCCTCACTTCAACCTTCAGGAGTACTGAAGCCAATTGTAGAATTTGCTCCTGAGCAATCTGGAGCTGTAAAGATCTCTTGCATTATCTGCAAATGTTTTTTAGGTGAATCACAGTTTTGTGGTATGGATGAATATTTTAAGAACAATAGAAATTTAGAACATATTTTTCTTTTGAACTCTATTAGCCAATAGAGGATCACTAATGAAAAAGAACAAACATTTGGCTTTCCATTTTTAATTGCGTTTGACTTGCAATCTGTTATCAATCTCATGCTGTTTTTTTTTCCATTAAATGGTTACAGACAGGAGGGGGCCTTTCAGCCTGTGGTCCATGCTGGTTCTCTGCAAGAGCAACTTAGCTAGTCCTACTCCCCTGCCTTCTCCCCATAGCCCTGTAAATGATTTCTCCACATAATTATCCATAACCTTTTGAAAGTATGATGGACAAGACTGCATCTACCTCTATCAGGCAGCGCATTCCAGATCTTAACCACTCACTGTTTAAAATAAAGTTTTTGTCATGTTGGGCTGGGTTCTATGAGTCTGCTGCCAAGAGCTCAAAAAATGGCAACCCACCTAATCACATGAAGGGGGCAAGCTGTCCATTCCCAGCAATGGCCTCAGGTGCTGATGCCATTTTTAAAGGGCAGTCAGCCTTGCTGGCTTATTTAAATATTTAAGACATTCAATAAAATCAATTTTTTCTTTTTGCACCTCTTCCACCCCCAGAACCTTTAACATCTGACCTTTCAACACTGCACAAAGTTTAAAGTACAACCCTTCCCACCATCCCCTACACCCATGATGTTTATTTGACCCCACCCCCACTGCACTGATAAATTTACCTCCTCCCCACCAGTGGGGTGCCTCGTTTCCCTGGATAGAGATCCAAAGGCACAGGAGTGCCAGCCGCTGCACCGAAGATGGCGGCGGGCCCTCTGGATCAGAGTTAAGCATATGTGAATAGATTAACTTTTTACTTAATTTGAATATAATTGTCCCATCACTGAGCAGCAAGGGAGGGGGGCAGGGGCCACAGTGCCTCAACACCATCGGGAGGATTGGGCTGGGCCCTGCTGGCCTCTAGATCCATGGTGGGCCTCATCTGGAGCCATCTTCAGGCACCCCCGGCCACAGATCTCGCGTCGAGGGCTATTTAAAATCAAGTCCGTCATCTTTGGTTCTTCTACCAATAGGAACAGTTTCTCCCTACTCTGTCCAGACAACTCATGATTTTGAAAAAATCTATCCAGTCTCCTCGCAACATTCTCTAAGGATAATATCTGCAGCTTCTCTGCTCTATCCGCATAACTGAAGTCCCTCATCCCTGGAACCATTCCTGTACATTTTTTCTGCACCCTCTCTAATGCCTTCACATTCTTCCTGAAGTGCGATGCCCTCACTTGGACACGACTCCAGTTGAGGCCGAACCACTGTTTCCTAGAAAGGTTCACTGTAACCTCTTTACTTTTGTACTCTGCCTGTATCTATAAAGCCCAGGATTCCATATGTCTTAGCTGCTTTCTCAACCTGTCCTGCCACATTCAATGATTTGTGCACATATACCCCCAGGTCCCTCTGGCACTTCACCCCTGTTAGAATTGTCTCCTTTATTTTATATATCTTTTCTACCAAAATGTGTCACTTCGCACTTCCTTGCATTACATTGTGCCATGTGTCCACCCATTCCACCAGCCTGCCCATCCTCTTAAGGTCTGTCACTATCCTTGCAGTTCACAGTGCTTTCAGGTTTTGTCATCTGTAAATTTTGAAATTGCCCTGCACATCCAAGTCTAGGCCATTAATATAGATCAATAAAAACAGTGGTCCTAATACCAATCCTGGGGAACCCCTTCCTCCAGTCTGGAAACGAACAATTTCACAACTACTGTTTCCTGTCACTCAGCCAATTTCATAACCATGCTGCTCCTGTCCCTTTTGTTCTATGGGCTTTAACTTTGCTGACAAGTCTATTGCGTGGCACTTTAACAAATTCCTTTTAGGAATCCCTTATGCACCACATTACCCTCATTTAACTCCTTAGTTTTTTCATGAAGTAACAATCAAATTAGTTGAGCACTGTTTGACCTTGAAATCTATGCTGGCTTTCCTTGGTTCACCCTCATTTGTCCAAGTGCCTGTTATTTTTGTCCTGGATTATGGTTTCTCAAAGCTTTCCCACCAGATTTTATTTTGTTATATGGCTCCATGCAGGTGGTTTCTGTTAGTATTGAATTATGTAAAATTTCAGGTTCTTCAGTTAATTGAATAATATGGTTAAATATAAAGCTCTGCAAATGTAATACTGAATAAAGATAATTCAATTGATGAAACCTGCATGTTATTGACTACAGGTGTGTATGTCCCATTATTTAGCATTCGTGTCTTTAACCAAGCTTTAATATCTATGATTCAGAAGTTGCACCTTGTCAATGAGTAGGTATGTTAAAGGAAGATTCTTCTTTGCAGTATCTGCTTACTGGACATAACTGCTCATGCTATGCGACGAAGTTTGTTCAGTGACCGTTACACGCAGACCAGGAATACAAACCAAAGCAAATTTATTTACAATTAGTGAGAAACACATACTTGATAAATGCTTTAAGAGATAAACCTAGATGAAGAATTGAGTTAATTACCCTTTGACAATATTTTTTGGATGAAAGTTTTGAAAGCCATCTTGTTTCTGCCATGGAGTATTCAGTATTTGTTCTCTTCCATCCTAATCTTTTCCAGCTTCAAATAGGACCTCCAATCGAGACCTCATAAATCAAAAAAAAAATTACAGAAGATTCTCATGACTCAGGTGCTGATTCAAGCCTTTCTTAAATGTACTTTCACAGTTTTCATTAAATTGTATCCAGTGACTTTCTGGTTAATCTATTATGGCAATTAAACAATTTATATACCTCCAATTGCAAAGCAGATAAAGCCATGTTGTAACCTTTCACACACATCTATACAATGTAAAATAAACATTTTCATATTAAACATACGATAAGGAAAACACATCCATTTCATCTTGGCAAAGGATGTAGCCGGCCTAGTTCAATTGAACAGGCAGTTCATTTTAATAACGTTTATGCCATTTCTCACCCTTGCCAAATCATATTGCACTCCATGGAAAAGTAGGTGCCATGAGGCATTAGGGTTCTATTCAAGGTGGACCAGTTGCACCTCAACAGTATGGGGACCAATATCCTTGAAGGAAGGTTAATTAGTACTGGGTGGGGAGTGGTTAATATGAAATGTTTGAGGGGAAACACTGCACAGAGTACTGGGAGAAGCAAAAAGGAGAGTGTATTTTAAAAATGGGAATCAACCAGGTTAAATGCTATCCAGTGAGATGGAGGAGCAAGGTGCAAAAATTATTGCTAATGATGGACTTACATTATCTTAATATTGCCCTGAGATAGTGATGTAAAGGACAAAGAGGAAGGAATTCCTGAAACATGTAGGAGTACTTGGTGCAGTCCAGTCTAATGAGGAAGGAAGCAATGCTGGATCTAGTTGTGAGAAATGAAGTGGAGCATGCTTCATTGGGTGAGCATTTGGGGAACAGTTAATAGGTTTAGAATAGATGTGCAAAAGCACAATCAAGCACAAGAGGAGTTAACTGGAGGATGACTAACTTCTGTGAAATGAAATGGGATCTGGCCAAGTGGGTTAGAATCATAAATTGGTAGGCAAACTAGTAATTGAATAAAGGTCTTGAAAGAGATGATTTGGGTACAGAGTGGACAGGTTAACCACAAGAGAGAAGGGCATCCAAAGCTAGAGCTTCCTGAATGACTAAAGATAGAGATTAAAGTGTGATTGTCAAAGGGGGGAGGGGCGCTAATGACAACTGTAGAGTTAATACCGTAGAGAGCCAAGCTAAGTATTTTCGGTACAGAGATTTTAAAAGGGAGAGGCAAAGAGAAAGACGATAGATTAGTGGCTAACATAAAAGGGAACCCAAACGTCTCAATTAGGGCCCAAAAAGATGATCGTATGAAGGCAGAGGCCATGGCTGAGGTATTAAATAGGTACATTACCTCCGTCTCCACTACGGAGAAGGATACTGCTAATGTAGCAGTAATGATAATTGATAGGATAACAGTAAAGAGTAGATACTTAACTTTGGAGTACTCCAGTAGAAAAGTCACCCAGTCCAGACAAGATCCATCCTAAGTCACAGAAGGAAGTAAGGGTGGAAATTGTATATTCTCTGGCCACAATCTGGAGTGGTTCTGGAGGATTGCAAATGTTATACCTGTTTTTAAAAAGATCTGAGGGATGAACCTGGCAACCTCAGACAGCCGGCCCAATGTCGAAGGTGGAGAAATTTTTAGGGACATGATTGATTTACCTTTGGGAAAGTATGGGACAATATATGAAAGCATAGATTTGTTAAACTGTATTTGATGAACTCAGTTGAGTTCTTTGAAGTAACAGTTGATGAAGGTAGTGCAGTTTGTGTGTTTATATAGACTTTCAGTCGGTGTTTTGTAAAGTACCACATAATAGGCTTGCTAACAAAAGTAAAGGACATAGCAGCATAAATACAACATTGACTGAAGGCAAAGATCAATGGGGAGCGGTTTTTCACACTGGAGGGAAGTATAGATTGTTGTTTCCCAGGGTTTAGTAACGTAACATAAGTAATAGGACCACTGCACTTTTTAATCTATATTAATGACCTGAACTTGGGTACATAGAGCATAGTTTCAAAGCTTGCAGATGGTACAAAACTCAGGTGAAGTTAAATGGTCAGAAGGACATAGACTGGTAAAATGTGCAGACACGTGGCAGATGGAATTTAATGCAGGGAAGTGTGAAATAATACATTTTGGAAGAAAGAGGAGAGGCACTATGAATTAAATATTAAGTGGGGTGCAGGAACAGAGACATGGGGGTGTATGTACACAAATCTTTGAACAAGTTGTGAAAACTTTAAAAAGCACATGAAATCCTTGGCTTTGTTAATTGAGTACAATAGCAAGGAAGTTGCTAGACATTTAAAAAATGTTGGCTAGGACTCAACTAGAGTATTGTGTATAATTCTGGGCACCATAGTTTAGGAAGGCTATTAAGGCCTTGGAGAGATTATTAGAAGGGTATAAGAGTTGAGCGACTTTATGTGGAGAAGTTGGGGTTGTTTTCCTTAGAGGAGATTTGATAGAGTTGTTTAAAATCATGAACGATTTGATAGAGTAAACAAGGATAAACAGTTTTCAGTGGTAATAGGGTCAATAATCAGAGGACACAGATTTAAGGTGATTTGCATAAGAACCAAAGGTGTGAGGATACAGTGTGAGTCGTTGTAATCTGGAATGCACTGCCTGAAAGGGTGATGGAAGCAGATTCAATTGTAACATTCAGAAGAGAATTGGATAAAGAAGAAACAGTTCTACAGGGCTAGGGGGAAAGATCAGATGAGTGGAATTAATTGGCTAGGTCTACCAAAGAGCAGAAGCTGACAGGATGAGCTGGGTGGCGTATTTCTGCACTGTCAGATGCTGATGTCTGGTTCATGGCTTCTGATGTCTTTTTGTGGATGAAGTACAGATCCTTGGAGAGAAATTATATATTTTCTTCTCATTTTGCCCCTTCTTAAGACACTGACTTCTGTTCGGCTGGATTCTAGATTCATGAGAGCTCGTCCCCTTTCTGTGCCTCCCCTATGTGGTCTTTGTGTGTATGCCTAAACAGTAAGTGCCAGTAGGCTATCCAGTTATTGAGATCACCATATCAAGGCATGTTTTGCCTTCAGTGTCCAGACATGCACTGTGCATCCAAATTTCTGCATAGTGACGGAATGAGAAGTGCATAGCTTAGTTCCTGAGGTGAGAAGATGTTTCTGACTAGAGCAAACAGTAAAGATGATGAGTGAAAACAAGATGATTCATTATCTTCTTCCGACTGCATTCCTGCATGTCCTTGTTCCATGTTCCATTCTTTTGACCAGTAGCAATGCACATCAGCCTGAAGGAGAATAACAAAGAGTTGCAGAACTGTTGCTAATTCTCAATAAGCAAAGAGCTTCAGTGCGTGCTGAGGTATTGAGCCATGGACACCCGGAAAACCCTATGTTTGACCCATAGTCTGTTAAGTTAGTTGGCCTCAAACTGGAGTGGGTTTTTTTTATTCATTCATGGGATGTGAGCATCGCTGGCCAGGCCAGCATTCATTGCCCATCCCTAATTGCCCTTGAGAAGGTGGTGGTGAGCTGCCTTCTTGAACCACTGCAGTCCATGTGGAGTAGGTAGACCCGCAGTGTTGTTAGGAAGGGAGTTCCAGGATTTTGACCCAGTGACAGTGAAGGAACAGTGATATAGTTCCAAGTCAGGATGGTGTGTGACTTGGAGGAAAACTTGCAGGTGGTGGTGTTCCCATGCATTTGCTGCCCTTGTCCTTCTAATTGGCAGAGCTCGCGGGTTTGGAAGGTGCTGTCTAAGGAGCCTTGGTGCGTTGCTGCAGTGCATCTTGTAAATGGTACACACTGCTGCCACTGTGCGTCGGTGGTGGAGGGAGTGAATGTTTGTAGATGGGGTGCCAATCAAGTGGGTTGCTTTGTCCTGGATGATGTCACACTTCTTGAGTGTTGTTGATGCTGCACCCATCCAGGCAAGTGGAGAATATTCCATCACACTCCTGACTCGTGCCTTGTAGATGGTTTTGGGGAGTCAGGAGGTGAGTTACTTGCTGCAGGATTCCAAGCCTCTGACCTGCTGTTGTAGCCACGGTATTTATATGGCTAATCCAGTTCAGTTTCTGGTCAATGGTAACCCCTAGGATGTTGATAGTGGGGGATTCAGCGATGGTAATGCTATTGGTGGTTGAGGGTGGGGTTAGATGTGGCTAGGGGAGTGAAATTAGGCTGATCAGAAGAGAGAGATTGGCTCTTGAGAATGCTATCCAATGTACCCTGCTGTAAGTTGACCTGTGAACATCTGATGTGGCCAGTCTTTGACACCTCTCCCCCCACAACAAAGTTGAATAGCTCAGCAGTGCTTATCATGCAGGGTCAAACATAAATTTTGACAACGCGATTGAGGTTTAAAAAGCAAGTTGACAATTTTAAGACAGGCCACAGGATAGCCAGAGAAAGAAATGTAAATATTCCACTGATGCAGTAGAGGAAGTCTTTTGAGGTTAGCACTGAGGCACATTGGAGAAAAATAGTGGGAGTTTTACTTGTATGCAATCATGCTATATCAAGTACCAGTACATCAGGTACTTTAATCTCTCAGCAAGGATGCTATCTTATATCAATTGCATTCCGGCCATCTCTTGTTGACTATGGCATCTATTAACCATTTTTGCTTGAAAAAAACTACATATAACTGCACATGACAACAGAAAGCCAGATGTATTTACTCCACTGGAGGCACTGACCCATTATGGGATACAGTTCCATCTGAAGTCGTTGCCTTTTTGACACATTTTAAAAGTGATTGTTTTCATATAGCAAAGCCAATTCTATCCTTGCTTAACATGAATATACAAGTGCACACGTAAGCAAGTTACTAGCAGTAGTCACTGAACAGTACCGCTCCCCACACCCCTGGCCATACCCCATGTCCTGGACGCTGAAGCCGACAGTACTTAATCTCTCGTCACTGACCACACCTCTGGAGAGGATTGTATATAGACCCCCAAACTCTAGTGGTGATGGTGGGAATGGTATGAAACAGGAAATTAGAGATGCATGCGATAAAGGAACATCTGTAATTATGGGTGACTTCAATCTGCATATGGATTGGGCAGATCAAATTAGTCACAATACCCTAGAGCAGGAATTCTTGGACTGTATACGAGATGGTTTTCTGGACCAATACGTTGAGGAACCAATTAGAGAACAGGCCATCTTAGACTGGGTATTGTGTAATGAGAGAGGAATAATTGACAATCTAGTGGTGTGAGACCCCTTGGGGATGAGCGACCATAATATGATAGAATTCTTCATCAAGATGGAGAGTGAAGTAGTTGATTCTGAGACAAGGTTCCTGAATCTTAGTAAAGGAAACTACAAAGATATGAGGCGCGAGTTGACCATGGCGGATTGGGAAACATTACTTAAAGGGATGACGGTGGATAGACAATGGCAAACATTTAAAGAGCGCATGGATGAACTGCAACAATTGTTTATCCCTTTCTGGCGCAAAAGTAAAATGGGAAAGGTTGCCAAACCATGGCTTACAATGGAAATTAGAGATAGCATTAGATCCAAGGAAGAGGCATATAAATTTTTCAGGCAAAACAACAGACCTGAGGATTGGGAGCAGTTTAGAATTCAGCAAAGAAGGACCAAAGGATTGATTAAGACGGGGAAAATAGAGTGCGAGAGCCAGCTTGTGGGGAACATTAAAAACTTACTGTAAAAGTTTCGATAGGTATGTGAAGAGAAAAAGATTGGTGAAGACAAATGTAGGTCCCTCACAGTCAGAAACAGGGGAATTTATTATGGGGAATAAAGAAATGGCTGACCAACTAATTGCATACTTTGGTTCTGTCTTCACAAAGGAGGACACAAATATCATACCAGAAATGTTGGGGAACACAATTCTTAGTGAGAGAGTGAAACTGAAAGAAATCAGTATTCGTAGAGAAATGGTGTTGGGGAAATTGATGGGATAGAAGGCTGATAAATCCCCAGGGCCTGATGGTATGCATCCCAGAGTACTTAAGGAAGTGGCCCTAGAAATAGTGGATGCATTGGTGGTCTTCTTCCAAGATTCTATAGACTCTGAAACAGTTCCTACAGATTGGACGGTAGCTAATGTAACCCCACTATTTAAAAAGGGAGGTAGAGAGAAAACAGGGAATTATAGATCAGTCAGCCTGACGCCAGTAGTGGGGAAAATTCGAGAGTCCATTATCAAAGATTTTATAGCAGAGCACTTGGAGAACAGTGGTAGAATCAGACAGAGTCAGCATGGATTTACGAAAGGGAAATCATGCTTGACAAATCTACTAGAATTCTTCGAGGATTTAACCAGTAGAGTTGATGAGGGGGAGCCAGTGGATGTGGTTTATTTGGACTTTCAGAAGGCTTTTGACAAAGTCCCACATAAGAGATTAGCATGTAAAATTAAAGCGCATGGGATTGTGAGTAGTGTATTGCGATGGATAGAAAATTGGTTGGCGGACAGCAAACAAAGAGTAGGTATAAATGGGTCTTTTCCTGAATGGCAGGCAGTGACTAGTTCGGTACCGCAGGGATCAGTGCTAGGACCCCAGCTATTCAGAATATATATTAATGACTTAGATGAGGGAACTAAATGTAATAGCTCCAAATTTGCAGATGTCACAAAACTGGGTGGGAGGGTGAGTCGTGAGGAGGATGCAGAGAGGCTTCAGGGTGATTTGGACAAGTTGAGTGAGTGGGCTAATGCATGGCAGATGCAGTATAATATGGATAAATGTGAGGTTATCCACTTTGGTAGCAAAATCAGGAAGGCAGGTAATTATCTGAATGGCTATAAACTGAGAGAGGGGAATATGCAGCAAGACCTGGGTGTTCTCGTACACCAGGCACTGAAGGTAAGCATGCAGGTGCAACAGGCGGTAAAAAAGGCAAATGATATGTTGGCCTTCATAGCGAGAGGATTTGAGTACAGGAGCAGGGATGTCTTGCTGCAATTATACAGGGCCTTGGTGAGGCCACACCTGGAATATTGTGTGCAGTTTTGGTCTCCTTATCTGAGGAAGGATGTTCTTACTATAGAGGGAGTGCAGCGAAGGTTTACCAGACTGATTCCTGGGATGGTGGGACTCACGTATGAGGAGAAATTGAGTCGGTTAGGATTATATTTGCTGGAGTTCAGAAGAGTGAGGGGGGATCTCATAGAAACTTATAAAATTCTAACAGGACTTGACAGGGTAAATGCAGGAAGGATGTTCCCGATGGTGGGGACGTCCAGAACCAAGGGTCATAGTCTAAGGATACGGGGTAACCCTTTCAGGACTGAGATGAGGAGAAATTTCTTCACTCAGAGAGTGGTGAGCCTGTGGACTTCACTACCACAGAAAGCAGTTGAGGCCAAAACATTGTATGTTTTCAAGAAGGAGTTAGATATAGCTCTTGGGTTTAAAGGGATCAAAGGATATGGGGTGAAAGAAGAAACAGGTTACTGAGTTGGATGATCAGCCATGATCATAATGAATGGCGGAGCAGGCTCAAAGGGCCGAATGGCCTACTCCTTTTTTAGTTTTAGTTTAGTTTTAGAGATACAGCACTGAAACAGGCCCTTCGGCCCACCGAGTCTATGCCGACCATCAACCACCCATTTATACTAACCCTACAGTAATCCCATATTCCCTACCACCTACCGACACTAGGGGCAATTTACAACAGCCAATTTACCTATCACCTGCAAGTCTTTGGCTGTGGGAGGAAACCGGAGCATCCGGCGAAAACCCACGCGGTCACAGGGAGAACTTGCAACCTCCACACAGGCAGCTAATTGTAGGACAGCTAATATGGGATTTACCTAAACTAGCACATATGCCAAATAACAGGTATCCACGCAGAAGCAAAAGGTCTCTGCTACGAAATACTACCCATTTATTCATTAACCAACTGATAAAATTATGCTTAATATTGATATTTAATCCTTGTCTTGCTGCTGGGCTACCTACTAGATAACCTGTTGAGTGGTAGCATTTACTATTTGCTTATAACTTAAGTCAGTAGTTGGCATAGTTGCATTTAGAGCACAGGTATGCCAATGTTCACACTTTTAAGTCTTAATTAGTAAAAAAAAAACTGCAGCTAATTTTTGCAAAGAAATTGGTGAGTTGTGATTGGGTGAAATTCCTCTTAAAACACATTCGCACAAAGTTATTTATGAAGCAAAAATGATTTGAGTGTAAGTGAGATTCCTCTATGTCAAAGAAAAAACCACTCCAGAATAGGGAGTATCAATTAAAAATAACATCCGAGTTAAAATTGTTTTCTAATTCTGTAGAATTGATATTACGGAGAATCTTTATTTCTGTAATCTTTAGAATTATTTCAGCATCAGTGTGTGAGTGGAAACATTTCCAAAAAAATGGTTGGCTCACGGACCTTGAAATTCTGCAGAAGTGTTAGCAATCAAATGGTCAGTAATGATATAGAATATTGAAAGTAGCCACATTTTATCTTTTCTCCAAATGTATTAATATTATGTCATTTTAGGTACCAATTATTTGTTTTTCAGTAGGTGGAACTCTTTTGAGTCAAATATCAGAGATGCCATCGTTCAGATAAGTCCCCATCTGCCTGTTGAGATATATTTTTTAAAAACCTTCAATAGAACTATTCAAAAATCGGTAGGGACTTATTCTGGGTATCCTGGTCAACATTCTTTTCTGAACCAAAAACAGATTAACTATTTATTCATCCACATTGCTGTTTATGGCATGTTGCCATGTGATTAATAGCGAACCAGATAATAACAATCACCACGTTTCATTATATGTGAGAAGAAACATAATATGGCAATATAACTGCCAGTCTTTTAATGTACAATTTGTACTTGGATCTCTTCAAGGAAGGGAAAATAACAGTGAACTGGTTGCAAAGTAAAGACATGTTAAGGATCCTGTCCTGCTTGCAATGCTGTCCCAATTTGCATTTGGTCTCCATGAAAGTGCTGGGAAGATCTGATTCCTTGAGACTGCAGAGAAACAGAACAAGCTCCCCGCATCTTCCTTACTGCAACAGGAGGCAGATCCATAGATTTGTTGTGTCATTGGTTCCCTGCAAATCTGTTTATACCTAGTTTCTCATATTGTCTGAGAATTGTGGGGCCAGCAGCCTGCTTCATTCCTAACAGCGCTTTACCCAAAAATCAAAATTATTATGTAACTGCAGCTTTATATTAAAAGTTACTAAACTCTCAGTGGTCTGTGCAGCACAGCATATGGATTGTGTGGAAGAGGAAAGAACAAAACCTGACTGACACATTGGTTATTTACTCAAATTCAGTCACTGCATGTTTTGCGTAAGCCCAATTCAGTTTAGTTGGAATTCCCTCAGCTCTACAAATCATGTTTTCCTCAAGCTATGCTATTTCTTAGTTTACAGGCAAAGGATAAATATGAACTTAGTATCAAGTCCAATTGTTTTCTCTTTTGTTGCTCCTAAATTGCAAATACATGATCCTACTGGCTGTTCCTCCTCCCAGAATCCTCATGCTGCCTGGGCTTGAAAGTTGCAGCTATGAAGAAAGATTGGATAGGCTAGGGTTGTTTTCCTTAGAACAGGGGAGGCTGAGGAGTGACTTAATTGAGGTGTACAAAATTATGAGGGACTTCGATAGAGTAGACAGGAAGGACCTGTTTCCCTTGGCGGAGAGGTCAGTTACCGGGGGCACAGATTTAAGGTGGTTGGTAGAAGGATTAGAAGGGACATGAGGAAAAACTTTTTCACCCACAGGATGGTGGGTGTCTGGAATTCACTGCCAGGAACGGTGGTGGAGACAGAATCCCTCAATTCTTTTAAAAGGTACCTAGATATGCACCTGAAGTGCTGTAACCTGCGAGGCTAGGGACCAGATGCTGGAAGATGGGATTAGATTAGACAGCTACTTTTTTTTTTGGCCAGCACAGACACAACAGGCTGAATGGCCTCTTTCTGTGCCATATTTTTCTTTGGTTCTATGGTTCTATGATATTGAAACCAACTCCTCACACCGTCTCTACTCTTATTCATTCATTCCCAGGTCTTTAAACCTGTTGAACACCTCACCTCCCTCAATCTTCCTCTTACAGTCAACAGACTTATAAAACTCAGCTTCGACTTTGCCTAACTACTACCTCAAGTTTAAAGTTGCCTGTTGCCTAATCTAAAACTGCACGGGAGTAGAGTTTACCTGATTTTCCAATAAAAAAGTACCGGAACAAGAATTGTTTTTACACTTAGCAATTAAACCAGGACTTTCTGCTTGGTTTTCATTTGTCAATATCAAGCAAGTATTCCCCGAAAAACAACTTTCTGATTCAAAACCAGGCAAGTTCCTACTTTGTTCATCTTTTGGTAGCCCAAACAAAAACCTTTGGCCTTTCACTTCACTGTCTCAGTAAAATCAAAGAAAGCAACTGACGATTTTGTTCAGTTTGTTTTATTCACAAGCAGCAGTACAGCATTAGACTAGCATGAGTAGTTAGCAGGAAATTATTTGTTCCCGTTTCCTGATGTACCAGGGCTGGTTTTTGGATTGCAGACACATGGTTATGTCTTGCGGACTGGAAGAGGAAAAAAGATTGATCTTAATAGAAGCAAAAAAATTGAACTTTTTGTTGAAACATGAAGTGACCGCTATTAACCTCTAGACTGCCAGCCGATCCAAGGAAATGATTCTCCCCGGGTCTGCCAAGTTTTCAACTCATCCACTTTGATGCTGGAACAATTATTAATATTACAGTAATAAAACGACTCAAACACCAGGAACAGCTTTATTACTGTAATAGTAAAAAGAAGTAAATTCAAACATTTTGCTTGCTTTATTCTTTCTGACTCTCTTTGTCCATTTTGTAATGGAGGGATGGTTTAAGGTATGGTTATATTGAAGCTACTGATCTCACATTGATAGTGACAGTATTCATTCACATCTGTCATTACCTGAGTTACATTCTCACCCTTCTTGATGCATCAATGCCTTTGACACAGTTAGCCATACCATCGTCCAAAAATGCCTCTCCAGTTTAGTCCAGTGGGGTGGGATGCCGTTCTCTGGTTCCATTTCTATCTATCCAGTCATGGAGAGAATCATCTGCAATGGCTTCTCTTCCCACTCCTGCACTGTTACCTCTGGAGTCCCCAAAGGATCTATCCTTGGTCCCCTCCCATATCTCATCTACAAGTTCATGTAATATAGATTGTCTGAGGGAAGGCAGAACTATGATGATTGACGAGTGCTCAACACAAAAAGCAAAGATCACTCAAACCTTACTGTTGTCCAAAACAAATTAATATATGAAATGTCAGTAACTCTGGACAGAGCACAAGTCATTTAGTATGAAATATTTAACCCTGAATGAGCTGCCATAGGGCCACTGCAGCTATAAACCATACCGCACTCTCACTTCTAGTAGTGGATTGGTGCATCCCCAGAAGTGGCACAGCCTGACATCCCTGATACCAAGCAATGTAACAATGGGACATTTATAAACCATGAGTGATGCACGGGCTGTGCCTGCAGCTGCCAAGTAACCAGAAAGTGATGCCGTCCTTTCTGTTGGCCCATATCACATCTGACTTACCATAGCCCTGAGGATCAACAGATGACCCAGGAGCCTCAGCTTCCCATTACACCCAAAAATACTTTTGAATGAGATGTTAAACCAAGGCCGTCTCTGCCTGCTCACGCGGCAGTAAAAGATCCCATGGAACTATTTGAAGAACAGGAGTTCTCGCAATGTCCTGGCCAGCAATGCTCCCCCAACCAACACCACCAAAAACAATTACCTAATCATTTGCTGTTTGTCAAATCCTCTACAGTGCTAACATTTTGCCCATATATCCATGGCTGTACTTCAAAAATAAAAGCAAAATAATGCAGATGCTGGAAGTCTGAAATAAAAACAAAAAGTGCTGGAAATACTCAGCAGGTCTGGCAGCATCTGTGGAGAGAGAAGCAAAGTTAACGTTTCAGGTCTGTGACCTTTCATCAGAACTGGCAAAGGTTAGAAAAGAATTAGGTTTTAAGCAAGTGAAGGGGAGGCGGGTGGGGGAAGAGAACAAAGGGGAAGGTGTTTGATAGGGCTGAGGGCAGGAGAGATTAAATAACAAAGCTGTCCTGGGACAAAGGCAAAGAGTGTGCTAATTCTTGTGGTGGAAAACAAAGCATTAGTCCAAAGAGAGTGTTAATAGCAGAATAATGAGCAGCTCTGACTGCATGAAAAGCAGGCATATGGTTAAAAAATAAAATATTAAAAAAAGGCCAGTCATGCTCTGAAGTTATGAACTCAATGATCAGTCCACAAGGCTGTAGAGTGCCTAATTGAAAGATCAGGTGCTGCTCCTGGAACCCTAAGCTTCCGGTTGCTTGCCATTTCAACACTCTCCCCTGCTCTCATGCCAACATCTGTCTTTGGCCTGCTCCAGTGTTCCAGTGAACATCAACACAAGCTCAAGGAGCAGCACCTGATCTTTCGATTAGGCACTCTACAGCCTTGCAGACTGAACATTGAGTTCAATAACTTCAGAGCATGACTGGCCTTTTTTAATATTTTATTTCTTAACCATGGGCTTGCTTTTCATGTAGTCAGAGTTGCTCATTATTCTGCTATTAATACTCTCTCTGGACTAATGCTTTGGCTTTCACCACAAGAATTAACACACTATTTGCCTTTGCCCCAGGACAGCTTTGTTATTTAATCTCTCCTGCCCTCTGCCCTATCAAACACCTTCCCCTTTGTTCTCTCCCACCCCCCTCCCCTTCATAGAACATAGAACAGTAAAGCACAGTACAGGCCCTTCGGCCCACAATGTTGTGCCGAACCTTTAACCTACTCTAAGATCAAACTAACTACCTACCCTTCATTCTACTATCATCCATGTACCTATCCAAGAGTTGCTTAAATGCCCCTAATGTATCTGCTTCTACTACCACCGCTGGCAGCGCATTCCACGCACCCACCACTCTCTGTGTAAAGAACCTACCTCTGACATCTCCCTGAAACCTTCCTCCAATCACCTTAAAATTATGCCCCCTGGTGATAGCCCTTTCCACCCTGGGAAAAAGTCTCTGACTATCCACTCTATCTATGCCTCTCATCATCTTGTACCCCTCTATCAAGTCACCTCTCATCCTTCTTCGCTCCAATGAGAAAAGCCCTAGCTCCCTCAATCTTTCTTCGTAGGACATGCCCTCCAGTCCAGGCAGCATCCTGGTAAATCTCCTCTGCACCCTCTCTAAAGCTTCCACATCCTTCCTATAATGAGGCGACCAGAACTGAACACAATATTCCAAGTGTGGTCGAACCAGGGCCTTATAGAGCTGCAGCATAACCTCGCGGCCCTTAAACTCAATCCCCCTGTTAATGAAAGCCAACACACCATACGCCTTCGTAACAACCTTATCAACTTGGGTGGCAACTTTGAGCGATCTATGGACATGGACCCCAAGATACCTCTGTTCCTCCACACTACCAAGAATCCTGTCTTTAAGCCTGTATTCCGCATTCAAATTCAACCTTCCAAAATGAATCACTTCACACTTTTCCAGGTTGAACTCCATCTGCCACTTCTCAGCCCAGCTCTGCATCCTGTCAATGTCCCGTTGCAACCTACAACAGCCTTCCACACTATCCACAACTCCAGCAACCTTCGTGTCATCGGCAAACTTGCTAACCCAGCCTTCCGCTTCCTCATCCAAGTCATTTATAAAAATCACAAAGAGCAGAGGTCCCAGAACAGATCCTTGTGGAACACCACTGGTCACCGAGCTCCATGCTGAATACTTTCCATCTACTACCACCCTCTGACTTCTATGGGCCAGCCAATTTTGTATCCAGACAGCCAACTTTCCCTGAATCCCATGCCTCCTTACTTTCTGAATGAGCCTACCATGGGGAACCTTATCAAATGTCTTGCTAAAATCCATATACACCACACCCACTGCTCTTCCTTCATCAATGTGTTTTGTCACATCTTCAAAGAATTCAATAAGGCTTGTGAGGCATGACCTGCCCCTCACAAAGCCATGCTGACTGTCTCTAATCAAACTATGCTTTTCCAAATAATCATAAATCCTGTCTCTCAGAATCCTCTCCAATAATTTGCCCACTACTGACGTGAGACTGACTGGTCTATAATTCCCAGGGTTATCCCTATTCCCTTTCTTGAACTAGGGAACAACATTTGCCACCCTCCAATCATCCAATACTACTCCAGTGGACAGTGAAGACACAAAGATCATCGCCAAAGGCGCAGCAATCTCTTCCCTCGCTTCCCGTAATATCCTTGGGTATATCCCATCTGGCCCCAGGGACTTATCTGTCCTCATATCATTCAAAATTTCCAGCACATCCTCCCTCTTAACCTCAACCTGTTCCAGCATATCAGCCTGTTCCACGCTGTCCTCACAAACGACCAGGTCCCTCTCACTAGTGAATACTGAAGCAAAGTATTCATTTAGGACCTCCCCTACCTCCTCCGACTCCAGGCAGAAGTTCCCTCCACTATCCCTGATCGGCCCTACCCTCACTCTGGCCATCCTCTTGTTCCTCACATAAGTGTAGAACGCCTTGGGATTTTCCTTAATCCTATCCGCCGACTTTTTCATGTCCCCTTCTAGCTCTCCTCAGTCCATTCTTCAGTTCCTTCCTGGCTACCTTGTAACCCTCTAGAGCCCTGTCTGATCCTTGCTTCCTAAACCTTAAGTAAGCTTCCTTCTTCCTCTTGACCAGCTGTTCCACATCTCTTGTCATCCAAGGTTCCTTCACCCTACCATCCCTTCCCTGCCTCATCGGGACAAACCTATCCAGCAGTCGCAGCAAGTGCTCCCTAAACAACCTCCACATTTCTGTCGTGCATTTCCCTGAGAACATCTGTTCCCAATTTATGCTCCGCAGTTCCTGCCTAATAGCATTGTAATTCCCCCTCCCCCAATTAAATATTTTCCCATCCTGTCTGCTCCTGTCCCTCTCCATGACTATAGTAAAGGTCAGGGAGTTGTGATCACTATCACCGAAATGTTCTCCCACCGAGAGATCTGCCACCTGGCCTGGTTCGTTGCCAAGCACCAAGTCCAACATAGTCTCCCCTCTAGTCGGCCTATCTACATATTGAGTCAGGAAACCTTCCTGGACACACCTGACAAAAACTGCTCCATCCAAACTATTTGCACTAAGGAGGTTCCAGTCAATATTAGGGAAGTTGAAGTCACCCATGACAACAACCCTGTTACTTCTGCACCTTTCCAAAATCTGCCTCCCAATCTGTTCCTCCATGTCTCTGTTGCTATTGGGGGGTCTATAGAAAACTCCCAACAAAGTGACTGCTCCTTTCCGGTTTCTGACTTCCACCCATAATGACTCACTTGCTTAAAACCCAATTCTTTTCTAACCTTTGCCAGTTCTGATGAAAGGTCACAGACCTGAAACATTAACTTTGCTTCTCTCTCCACAGATGCTGCCAGACCTGCTGAGTGTTTCCAGCACTTTTTGTTTTTACTTCAGAAATAATCCTCTGCTTAGGATTTAAAATGTGCTATATAAATGCAAGTTCTTTCAAAGACTGCACACCCATATCACACCCAGTGCTCAGTGAGCCCCTGATCTAAGTCCATTAAGAATATCCTCAACCCTCAATAACTAACACTATGAAAATATATAACCTTCCCAATGTATGTAACGGTGAGTATTCTATATCCAGTTCTCTACCATGACCTAAGAAAGCACACACACTTTCCTAAATTCAATTAAAAATGTAAAAAGAATGCTCCATATGAAATATCAGGGGCATTTCACAACATGGATTATATTACCCTTGATTTATACCTTGTGCCTTTGCCAATGTAACCCAGTGCCTTATGTGATTCTGTATTATTGGAACTAAGCTTTGTATTGATAGTTTGATAATTTTAGCAAATATAGATTAGAATTTCTGATCGGTGAAATTTATATTAAAATACTTAAGATGCATCGATGAATGCCCATATTACAATAGTGCACATAGAAATTCAGTACAAGCTTATGTTCAAGCTTGAACTTTGCCAGTTAGAATTTCCACACTGATAAACTTTAGATTTCATTCTTGATAAGCACACTGCTTCACTTAGCACAAGCTCCTTTGTATTCTTACATCAGGGTAAGTTTGCAGGACCATTGAACAGGTTAAATGACAAAGCAAATTATAGCTGTGAGACTTAGTATGTTGATGTAATCAATAAAACAAAGAGACTGTGAGAACAAAATCAGGCAACAGAACTCAGCGCCAGACAAAACCAAGCTAGAATATTTGTTAATATATTAATTTATGGTGGTGTGTGGAACAGAATAAGGTACCAGTTGTATGGTAAATATACAGGGAGGGAAAAACACACAAAAATGTATGGTCTTGGAATACTTTGCTTCTTTAAATAGATTGATTTTGTTTTACTAATCATTTGATCGATTGGGACATTCCATACTAAAATAAAATACTTGACAAAGAGTAGCCATACTCATAATAGAGCCTGGAAGACATTTGCAGTTCACCTCCCTGTTCGCTCCACTCTTGGTCGAAGCTCCTTTTCGGTTAAAAGAAGGCAAGGAAATGCCACTGGGAGGCAGCATTATTCCAGTTTCCACTGAGCAAGTGAAAGGTCTTAATAGAACTATTGACTGTGTAGTTGTTCTTTCTCCTTCTTGTTGGGAAATGCCTGCTCGTCGCTGTCAGTGGCAGGATTGGAATCAAAATCTCACTATGTAGGGAACTACAGGTACAGTTCTGTGTCCAATAACTCTTGAGAGTGGCTTTTGACAAAAGAAGCATTGGATAGAGGTTCAGCTCTGAGCCACACACTACATTTTTGACTTTCTTACCTCTGCAGATTCTGTTATCTGAATCTAGGAGGTACCCCAGCTTACAGGAACAGTAGTACCCTCCCAGATAGTTGTGACAATGATGGTCGCAGAATGGCTCTTCAAAAGCTGTCTGATCACATTCGTCAATATCTATGAAAGCAAGGCATGACAGAAGGTCAAAGTTTAAATCTGCTGCGTTGTCTTGTTGTCACTGTCTCATACTGGGTATGACTCCATGGACCTGGATAGCAGTTCGGTACTTCATCCAAGTAGCCATCCATTGAGTACACTGCAACAAGTATGTGCAGGCTATTCATTCATGGAAGACATTACATCTATTCCTGCTCCTGATCTCAGCATCACATTTCTAGCAGGATAGCAATCAAGAGCAGGAACCCTGACTGTTTCTTCTTCCTCTCGCTACTTGGCGCAGGGTCTCATAAACCAATTGTAGTGAACCTAACTCCAGCTGAGATTAGATATGGTACTTTATTGGCTGTGAAGTGCTTTGGGGCATTCTGAACAGCACTGTATAAAAATGCAAATTCCTTCTTTCTCTATTATACCAGGCAAAAACATTCTCTCTGTTTTTGTTTTGAGTGTGCAGGCGATTTCTTTGAGTGCAAGGCCCCTTTAAATTTTTTTTGCAGCTGTGCTGGATAATTTAAAGGGGCCAACTTGTGCACGGTCCACGTGGGGACTTCCAGGTTGCAGCGGGGCCGTGCAGCTTAGAGGGAACATTGCCAGGCAGTGCTGTGCCTGTTGAGCCATTAGAGGAGCTTTGTTCTGCATTTATATTACAGGAGGGCCTTTAACGGCTTGTAAATACCAAGTTGTTTTGAAGTCACAGAAGCTACCCCGATGGTTTAGTTGATCAATCTGCCAACATTCACTGCCTTGGCTCATATATGAGAAATATTCACTTTTGGGAGATCCTACAGTATGTATGGATCCGCACCCCAACAAGTGCCAACATCTTAAAGAGAGACAGGAAGAAAAGTCAAAGGAAAGCTGCTTGATATGAAATAGAAGTGTTAGATATTCGATGAGAAAGTTAATTCAATTAAAAAATGGTCTAGAAAGGATGAAGCATTCTAAATGTCTCTTCACCATGCTAAAAGACACACAGGGTACTTTCCTTTGTAAAGCACTGCTTTGGAAACAGAAGCATAGTGATGGGTTCCCTCATCTTTCAGGCACCTGACTGAACAAAGAAATGATTCATAAAATCAGTTTCAATGAAGAAGGCTCTTCAGCACGTCTAATCGCAGAAGAGATAAAAAGAGTGTGGTAAGTTAAAATGTGTGTTAAAAATATAATAGTATAATGGCTGAACAGTGTCTACTGCTCAAATAAAAGTTCAATACACTAATGCTTAAGAAATAAAGCAAGTGAATTAGAAGCGCAAATTCAGCTTAAAAGGTATGACACAGTGGCCACCACTGAGAGCTGGCCATAAACTGGGCATGACTAGGAGATAAATATTCCAGGTTAAAAGTCTTTAGAAAGAACAGGGTAATTGCTTAAAAGCTTAAAGGGGGTGGAATTCTTCAAGTGCATTCAGGAGAGCTTTTTGAGCCAGTACGTAGAGAGTCCTACAAGAGGAGGAGCGGTACTGGACCTAATCCTAGGGAATGAAGCCAGACAAGTGGTAGAAGTGACAGTGGGGGAGCATTTCGGGGATAATGACCATAACTTTGTATGATTTAAGGTTGTTTTAGAAAAGGACATAGTGGGACTGGAAATAAGAGTACTGAATTGAGGGAAGGCAGATTTCAATATGATAAAACAGGATCTGGCCAAAGTAAACTGGGAGCAGCTTCTTATAGGAAAGTCTACATCAGACCAGTGGGAGTCATTTAGAAAGGAAATTCTGATGGTTCAGGTCCAGCAGGTTCCCATAAAGGTGAAGAGTAGGACCAACAAGTCCAGGGAACCCTGGATATCAGCGGGATATAGAGGATTGGATAATGAAAAAAAAGGAGGCGTATGGCAGATTCAGAGTGCTGAGAACAGCAGAGGCCCTAGCGGAGTATAGAAAGTGTAGGGGAGTACTTTAAAAAGTAATTAGGAGAGCGAAGAGGGGGCATGAAAAATCAGTGGCAGACAAGATAAAGGAAAATCCAAAGGCATTTTATAAGTATGTTAGGGGCAAGAGGATAATCAGGGAAAAAGTGGGGCCATTAGGGATCTAATAGGCAATCTGGTGTGGAGCCGGAGGACATGGATGAGTTTTTGAACGATTACTTTTCATCTGTGTTCACTATGAAGAGGGACGATGTAGGTGTAGTGATCAGGGAGGGGGAATTGTGATATACTTGAACATATTAGCATTGAAAAGGAGGAGGTATTAGCTGTATTAGCAAACTTAAAGGTGGATAAATCACCAGGCACTGATGAGATGTATCCCAGGCTGCTATGTGAGGCAAGGGAGGAGATAGCAGGGGCTCTGACACAAATTTTCAGATCCTCTCGGGCCGCAGGAGAGGTGCCAGAGGATTGGAGGACAGCGAATGTGGCACCATTATTCAAGAAGGGTTGCAGGGATAAACCAGGTAAATATAGGCCTGTGAGTCTAAAGTCAGTGGTAGGGAGATTGTTGAAAAAATTCTGAGAGACAGGATTAATCTCCACTTGGAGAGGTAGGGATTGATCAGGGAAAGGCAGCATAGCTTTGTCAGGGGGAGATCGTGTCTAACAAATTTGATTGAATTTTTCGAGGAGGTGACTAGACGTGTAGATGAGGCTAAAGCAGTTGATGTTGTCTACATGGACTTCAGTAAGGCTTTTGATATGATCCCACATGTGAGATTGGTTAAGAAAGTAAGAGCCCATGGGATCCAGGGTAATTTGGCAAATTGGATTCAAAATTGGCTTAGTGGCAGGAGGCAGAGGGTGATGGTTGAGGGTTGTTTCTGCGAGTGGAGGCCTGTGACCAGTGGTGTACCGCAGGGATCAGTGCTGGGACCCTTGCTGTTTGTAGTGTACATTAATGATTTAGACATGAATATAGGAGGTATGATCAGTAAGTTCACAGACAACACGAAAATTGGCGGTGTTGTAAATAGTGAGGAGGAAGGCCTTAGATTACAGGACGATATAGATGGGCTGGTAAGATGGGCAGAGCAGTGGCAAATGGAATTTAATCCTGAGAAGTGTGAGGTGATGCATTTTGGGAGGACTAACAAGGCAAGGGAATATACAATGGATGGTAGGACCCTAGGGAGTACAGAGGGTCAGAGGGACCTTGGGGTGCTTGACTATAGATCACTGAAGGCAGCAGCACAGGTAGATAAGGTGGTTAGGAAGGCATATGGGATACTTGCCTTTATTAGCCAAGGCATAGAATATAAGAGCAGGGAGGTTATAATAGAGCTGTATAAAACGCTAGTTAGGCCACAGCTGGAGTATTGTATACAGTTCTGGTCACCACACTATAGGAAGGATGTGATTGCAGTGGAGAGGATGCAGAGGAGATTCACCAGGATGTTACATGGGCTGGAGCATTTCAGTTATGAAGAGAGACTGGATAGGCTTGGGTTGTTTTCCTTGGAGCGGAGAAGGCTGAGGGGGGACCTGATTGAGGTATACACAATTATGAGGGGTATAGATATGATAGATAGGAAGAAACTTTTTCCCTTATCGGAGATGTCAATAACTAGGGGGCATAGGTTTAAGGTAAGGGGCAGGAGGTTTAGAGAGGAGTTGAGGAAAAAGTTTTTCACCCAGAGGGTGGTTGGAATCTGGAACACACTGCCTGAAGGGGTGGTAGAGGCAGGAACCCTCACAACATTTAAGAAGTATTTAGATGAGCACTTGAAACACCATAACATACAAGGCTACAGGTCAAGTGCGGGGATGTGTGATTAGTTTTGGACGGGTGCTTGATGGACGGCGCAGGTGGGTTGGGCCGAGGGGCCTTTTTCTGTGCTGTAAAACTCTATGACTCTAATTGGAAAAGGAGGAAGGGAAGCAATATTGACAAGGGACACTATTTCTGTGTTAGAAAGAAGGGATATCAGTAAGACAAGGCAGTAAAAATGCTATGGGTAGAACTAAGAAAAGGATGCAAAACTTTGATGGGAGTTGTTTGTAGATCTCCAAATGGCAGTGATAAAGTTGCATGATACATAAACCTGGAGATTGGAGAAGTTTATTGCAAGAACAGTATAGTTATAACTGGAGTCTAATTTTCACATAGACTGATGGAAGCAAAACAACTTGAGTCCCAAAAGCAGCAAATTTCTTGAGTGTATTCAGGAAAGTCTTCTTGAACAATATATACTTGAACCAACAAGACAACAAGTTATCATATATTTGATGATGAGTAATGAGCCTGAATTAGTCAATAATCTAATAGTAAGGGAAGACATAACTAACAGCAAACATACTATGATAGAATTCACTATAGGTTTGAGAGGGAGAGGGGTGAATCATGAATCAAGGTTTTAAATTTAGGTAAGGCTGACTTTGGAGGGATGAGGCAGGAATTGACCCCAATTGACTAGGCAGGACAATTAACGGATAAAACTACGGATAAACAGTGGGGTGTTCAAAAATATTTGGTGGAATACAAGAATTGCACATACCCCTAAAGGGCAAAAGCTCTGTGTGTAATTAAACAACCTTGGTCAGCAAGGCAAATGAGAGATGGTATAAAGCTAAAAGAAAGGTCTTATACAAAGATAAAGCACAATGGAGATCCCATGGACTAGAAAAGATATAAAGAATAACAAAGCCATACAAAGAAAGTGGCAAGAGCTGCAAAAATGGAATATGAGAAAAAGTTTGTTAGGGATATCAAGGAAGAAATTAAAGGTTTTAACAAGTATATTAAGTAAATCAGGGTGGCTAAGATTAAAGTGGATCCCTTGATGACAGATGTAGGTGCTATTGTAATTGGAGATCAGGAAATGACAGACTTGCCAAATAGCTACTTCGTACCAGCCTTCACAGTAGAGGATGAGGATAAAATATTGGAATAAAAGAAAAACTAAAAATACATCAAGGGGAGGAACCAACTAGATTCAATTTAAGTAAACAAAATGACGATGGTGGAACTTGAGATTAAAGATAGACATATCGATATTAAAAGAACTAGGTGAGGAAATTGCTGATGTGTTAATCATGATTTTCCAAAACACACTCATTATAAGAATTGTCGCCTTGGATTGGAAAACTACCAATGTCACTCCATTATTTAAGAAGGGTAGGATAGATAAACTAGGAAATGATATGGTTATTAGTCTAATGTCAGTTGTGCAGAAGTTACTAGAATCTGTTATTAGGAACAGAGTGACTGAGCTTTTGGATAAATATGCGATGATCTGAGAGAGCCATCATGAATTTGTAAAGGGAAAGTCATGTCTAATGAGCCTAGTTGAATTTTTTGAGGAGTTAACTAACTTGGTAGATAAGGGTCTGTTTGTGGATGTTATTTACAAGAACTTCCAGAAGGCATTCAACAAGGTTCCACATGAGATTTTTAAATAAATGAGAGTGCATGGAATTGGAGGCAACCTATTGGCTTAGATAGGCAATTGTTTAGGAAGTAGATGTCATGCTAGGCCCCCACCTGCCAAATATGAGGCACATTAATGTTGTCATGAACATTGATTTTCAACTGTTACTAGAGTGAGGGGAGGACTTGCTGAACAGATCAGCCATGGCTGGAAAAGACATTTGCATTTTAACAGACGATGTTTGGAAGGACAAAGCAGCCATTCCCTGACATTCAACCCCCAATGGACTTTTGATCACCAGACGTTGAAGATGCGGGAGCTCGTATTCCAGGTTAACTGCTAAGATGGCCGAATACACAAACGGACATGATCAAATCAGCCAGTCACATGACTAACCTACTGGCCAACCTGAGTTTTTTGAATTTGTACAAACTGTTTGGGCGGTGTTTGTTTGCTCCTGAACTGAGAAGATCTCTCTCCTGTCTGCTCCCATCTCTTTCTCACAAGCCTCTGAATCCACTGAAGACACAAGAACCCCAAAAGAGAAAAGTCTCCTACAGCGAACAAAGTTTAAGAAGAATACTGGGCCCCAACAAAAGCAAGATCTTCCTACAATCAAGGCTTCTACAGTGAGCTCGAAGAACCGTAACAACAACTCTTCAGATATTGCCTCAAACCTTTCCACTTTATTTTTCTTCTCTTTTCTGTCTCTATTTGCATGTGTGTATAGCGTATGTATGCTAGAGTGGGGCGCAGCGTGTATTCGCAGGCGTTAACCGAATTAGAGTCTAAGTTTAAGTTTAATAAATTTCAACTTTTCTTCTTTAAACCTAAGGAAGCCTGTTTGTGCTGGTTTCTTTGCCTTATAATTGGAAAGCAGTGAACAAGGATTCACCAAGGGGGAGCTAAAAACACAGTGTGTTTAAAATTAAACCCTGTTACAATAAGACCAGGTGAAGGCTGAAAGGGAACCCTAGATCTCTTTCTCACCTGGTTGTAACACAGAGGGTAGGGATAATGACAGAAATGTGACTCATGGTGTTCCGCGCGCATGTGTACTGGGCCCCCAGCTTTTCACTATATTTATAAATGTCTTGGATGAAGGAATAGAGGGGCATATACCTAAGTTTGCTGACAACACTAAGTTAGGTGGCACAATAAATAGTACCGATGGCAGCAGAAAGTTTCAAAGGGACATTGATGGATTAGGTAAGTAGGCATAACTGTGGCAGGTAGAATTTGATGTTGGAAATTTTCTAAATGGCTAGAAGCTGGAAGTTTGGTTGAGCAGAGAGATTTAGGGGTCCATGTACAGAAATCACTAAAAGCTAGTGGACAGGTACAAAGAATAATTAAAAAGACTAATGGATTGTTAGCCTTTATCTCAAACGGGCTGGAATACAAAGGATTGGAAATTATGTTTCAGCAGTAGAGTTCTGGTATATAGGGTAGATAGAGAAAAACAATTTTCTGTGGTGGTAGAGTCCAATAACCTTAAAATTAGAGCTAGGCTGCTTAGGGGTGATGCCAGAAAACACTTCTTCATGAAAACCTGGGATTCTCACCCAAAAAGCTGTTGAGGCTGGGGGTCAATTGAAAATTTCAAAACTGAGATTGATAGATTCTTGTTAGACAGGAGTATTAAGCATTATGGAACCAAGGAGGGGATGTGGTAGATGCAGTTAAGATAAGGATCACCCATGATCTATTTGAATGGTGAAACAATCTCGAGAGCTGAATAGTTTACTCCATTTCCTATATTCCTTCCTATCTTATTCCATTCTTCTTGAATACCAATCAAATCACTTTCCCATTACAGCATCTAGCTGTGTCTTAACTGAGTCCAGTACCTCCTAGCATCAATCACCCTTCTTAACAACCTGTTCCAGTAGTAGACCATACTTTGGGTTTTAGAAATACTTCAACAACAACTTACAGTTCAATAGTGCTCTTCATATAGGGAACAACAAATTGTATTTATATAGCACCTTTAATGTAGTAACACATCCCAAGGCACTTGACAGGAACGTTATCAAACAGAATTTGACACCAAGCTAAATAATGAGCCATTATAGGAGGTGACCCAAAGCTTGGTGAAAGAGTTAGGTTTGAAGGAGTATCTGAAGGGAAAGTGAGAGGTAGCGAAGCAGGGACATTTAAGGAGGGAATTCCAGAACTTAGAGGCTAGACAGCTGAAGGCACAACAGGGCGATATAAATTGGAAATGGCCAAGAGGTCTGAATTGGAGGAGCACAGAGATCTCAGAGAGTTGTAAGGCTGGGGGAGGTTACAGAGATAGGGAGGGGGCAAGGTCATTGGAGGGATTTGAACACAAAGATGAAATGTTAAATTTGAGCTGCTGCTGGACTGGGAGCCAATGCAGATCAGAGAGCACAGGGGTAATCGGTGAATGGGATTTGGTGCGACATCCTAGAGCAGTTTATAGGAAGGTGGGCATCAAGCAGGTGAGAAAACAGAGGTGATAATGATGTTATGGACTTGCCAAAACATGGTCAAAAATTTGGTTTAAGAAAGCTTTTGAAAACAGAAAGGGTGGTCGTCAGGTGGAGGGATTTTGAGAGGGGGTTCCAGAGGAAAGAACAGTGGCTGAAGGAATGGTCAGTGATGGTAGAGCAAGAGGGAGTGAGAACAAAGAAATATGCCAGTATCCAAGCAGCAAAAGGTGCGTTCATGGATTTATGGTTGGTGGACCTGTGGAGCTTGGTTGGGGCAAGGCTACAGAGGGATTTGAATACAAGGACAAGGATCTTATAATCAATCCATTTGGGTACAGGTAGCCAGCGAGTCTTGACAAGGTTAAAACTGATACTTCCTGGCATTTGCTCCATACCATCCCTTCGCAACTCTGAAACAGTGACCCTCTCTTGCTTATAGATTCAGGTATAAAGTAAGATCTTACCTACGGCTGCATAATGTGCAGCAAATCCAGTGTAGTTCTTCTCGTTTGAATAATCAGTTCTGAATATCACTGTCATGTTGTTCCCTGTGGAATAGAATTGTTTGTTACCTGGAGCCTCTTCTGTATCTGTGCTGGTCTCACCACAGAGCTTGGCCAGCTGTTGACCCACGATCAGGATCTGAACACAATTAAAACAAAATGTTGGCACTTTTTTTTAATTAGCCTTTTTCTCTCACCCGTGATCCTAAACCTATCTTTCTTTTCCTTGCCGATTTCAGGATTAAAAAAAAATTAGAAACAAAATGCACGTATAAAATACCTCTATTCATTACTTTAACAAAGGCATGAACCCATTTTAAACACTCAAAGAAATTTTATACAACCATGTTAACACATTTTATTTATTAATATTTGAATATTTCAATCCCTTCTTTTCCCCTCTCATTTTGTCCTTATTTGTTTTACAATTTTTACACTCTTCTTCACGTGCATTTTTACACTGAGGTTGGCTGATACTTTATTCGCTGCTAGATATTGTGTACCAAGCAGCATAATGAGATGTCAGCTTTCATTCTGGACCTGCTTGGAGGAATTGGCAGCTCTTGATTGCTGGCTGTCCAGCCTTCAATCACTCTAGTGTAATGTAAGCACTTTTGAGGTTGACATGAAACAATCTACATGACCAGTTGGGTTATTGCATCTCTAGTCACATCTGCTGCTGGTAATTATTTAATTTACAACCACATGAAAGTAAAAGTTTCATGCACACTATCCTCAACAACCAACTTGGGGTAAAGAATGCCTTTTACTGTTATGTATGGTGATATCATAAGTCTATTGGAACATTTCCTCTGCATTTCTAGTAAAATCACAAACATTTATTTGACAATGCATTTAATATTTTGTCACCAGTTACTACAGAGAGAATCCTTCATAAATGGATTTCTGATGTTACTCTAAAGACCAGATTAATTCTTACACCAATACTGTTCCAGGCTGGTTTCTGGAATGTTCTTTGACCCCCATATCCACCAGCACTCCCAACACCAATACAGGTAGAGATACCTTAACATGGTCATAGTCACAGCGGTAGGATGGTTCAAGGCTGAAATGTGAGAAATACAGTTTTATCACAAATCCACTGGGAGCAGTGATGTTCCAGGTCTGGTAGATATTGTCTCCATATGCAGTTGGAAAACCAGGAGACTGGAGTTCCCCAAACATGTCACTCAACTGAAAGCCAAAAGCTGCTGGTAATAGCGGCGAGATCCACAGGAGTAGCCTGGGAAGATAGAATGAACAGAACTGAAGTATATCACTTGGAACTGGTTGGGCAGCAGCAGTTGGAATAGGAGATTATTGTTTGATAAATTTTTGCCCTCGTCCCTTCCTATCTAGGTAACCTCCTCCAGCCCTACAATCGTCCAAGAACTCTGTGCTTCTCCAATTCTGGTTACTTGCACATCCCTTATTTTCTTTGCGCCACCATTGGTAGCCGTGCCTTCAGTTGCCTGGGCCCTAAGCTCTCGAATTCCCTCCATAAACCTCTCTACCTTTCTCTCCTCCAAGGTTTTGGTCACCAATCCTAATATTTCCTTATGTGGCTCAGTATCAGATTTTGTCTGATAATACTGCTGTGAAATGTCTTGGGACGTTTTACTACATTAGAGGTGCTATATAAATGCAGATTGGTGTTGCTGTTGTTCATTAGCTTGAAGACTGCCAACAATGGGGAATAAAGTACATTTCCACTTTCTGGCACCCAATGCCGGGAACAAGCTTTAATGGCCGAATGTAAAGCTCCCTTATATACAATATAACAAAAATTGTGCACAGCTATTTTGATTCACCCAAATAAAAGGTTTGCCAAACACTTTTATTGAAGATATTGCCCCTTTAGTGGCCTCTCTACTGTATTTTCCTGTGAAAACACTCTTCCATCTTGCTTTTCATCAGCCCCTACTTTATTTTACCCTTTGTCTCTGCCTGTTTAAATATAGGTTGCTATAGAATTTCCTTTTAACAATTCCTTAACTGAACCTCAGAAGAATACCAACTACATAAAATCATACAGCACAGAACGCAGCAGGCCATTCAGCGTATCCTGCCTGTGCTAACTCTTTGAAGGTGCTATCAAATTAGTCCCACTCCCCTGCTCTTCCCCCATAGCCCTGCACCAGATCTAATATTAATCCCCTCAAGCAGTGCATCCTGACAACTTCTTTAAATGAAATTGCCAAATCCTGGGGGCCAATGCCCAATTGAAATTAAGTTCAAACCATCCCAAACTGATTTCACATAGTGCCCTCACAGAAAGGGAGGAGCTTCCTGTCCCATCCATCTGGGTTAGATTCAAACCCAGGCTAGCAAGGTGAAATTCCAATTCACTAACTCACCCTGTTGGACAGTTTCCAATAAATAAAAATAGTTTTGTGCTGTAACATAGTCACAAGAGAGAGAGAAATTCAGTTTGAAGGTAAAATTTTTGCAAGAGCAAAATTTTTTAAAAGCAGCATTTTATTTTAAGCCTGCAAATCCTTCCAGCCCAGACCCTGTCCATTGATGTACAGTTTTACTGACCACTCTTGCCCAGTTAATGCTGCCTCTGCTTCACTTACCACATTGTAAGAGACTTTTTGCACTTTTCTCCTCTTTATTGCTAGACCCCTGGTTTCTGTGAGCCCCTGTGATGTCTGCACATTTGCAAAAATGGTGAAATTATTTACTGTCCGATTAACCTTTTGCTTCTGTACCTGAGGTTACTGAACCGTGTTATCACCTTCCCTGTAAAAACAACAGTGGGCCTTCTTAAAGCGATACTGCCTTCTTGTCCTTAACAAGCCTCCTCCCAATTGTTTATAAATCCAATCACTAAATCGTGTTAAAATGCAACAAGGTACATCTTATATACAATATAACAAAAATTGTGCACAGCTATTCTGATTCACCCAAATAATTGGTTTGCCAAACACTTTCATTGACGATATTGCCCTTTAGTGGCCTCTCTACTGTATTTTCCTGTGAAAACACTCTTCCATCTTGCTTTTCATCAGCTCCTATTTTATTTTACCCTCTGTCTCTGCCGGTCTAAATATAGGTTCCTATAGAATTTCCTTTTAACAATTTCCTTTTCTCTTTCACTGCCTTCCTGGAGGATTAATTTCACTGGTAGTGCAGTAGTTAATGGGTTCTTGTAAAATTCATCTTTTTACACAGTACATCACACACTCTTCATGCAGTCAGTAATTAGTACAGGAAATAGTCTTCTGGGTAGAGTGGCAGGCAAAAAATTTGCAATCATTCAAGAGGCGTTTTTTCACTATAATGAGAAAGGCAGGGTATATGTTTCCCTGGAAGCATGGGAGAAATCGGAACATAGGAGCAGGAATAGGCCATTCAGCCCATCTAGCCTGCTGCGCCATTCAACATGATCATAGCTGATCATCCACTTCAATGCCTTTTTCCCACACTATCCCCATATCCCTTTATATCACTGATATTTAGAAATCTGTCAATCTCTGCTTTAAACATACTCAATGACTGAGCTTCCACAGCTTTCCGAGGTAGAGATTTCCAAAGATTCACAACCCTCTGAGTAAAGAAATTTCTCCTCATCTCTGTCCTAAGTGGCTTCCCCTTTATTTTAAAATTGTGTCCCCTGCTTCTAGACTCCCCAACCAGGGGAAACATCTTACCTGCATCAACCCTGTTTATCCCTTTATGTATTTTGTAGGTTTCAATTAAATCACCTCTCATTCTTTGAAACTCTAGAGAATACAGGCCCAGTTTCCCCAATCTCTCCTCATAGGACAATCCGGCCATCCCGGGAACAAGTCTGGTGAACCTTCATTGCACCCACTCTATGGCAATAATATCCTTCCTCAGGTGGACTGAATGGCCTCTCGCATATACTTTATTTTTGCATATGATGTCAGAAGCATCTCAGTTACCCAGATAGACTCAAAGCGTGTCTATACTTTAGAGAAGTATAAACTTTAGGGGTGATTTGATCAAGATTTATACAATGATGAAAGGATTCAATTATGTTTTTGTAAACAACTAAATAAGCCAGGGAGGACCACGGGTCTCAAACTATTTAAGACCAGAACAAAGTTAGATGTGAGGGTGTTCTTCTTTTCCCAGAGAATAATGGACCTGTGAAACAGGCTGCCAGCTTGTGTGGTGAATACAGATTCACTGAATTCCTTCAAATGAGAGCTGGACCCGTTTCTGGTTGGGGAGGCGATCACCTTGTACAAGAGGTCAGTACTGTAAGGCACTAATAAGTGATCTCCTGGACTAGTTTTGATCACCTAAAGAGATGGGAGAGGAATGCTCCAGATTTATTTATTCTCCAGCTCATTAACTAGTACTAGTTGATCATGTTTTGTCTCCTAACAACTTGATATCAAACATCATGGAGTAAATTTTTGAGTCATCATTCCTAGACAAACATTTTATGGGCTCGCACTCATTTCCTCAGCGTGTTTTTTTAACAGTTTAAGTCATTTAAAATAAACTGTTTAAACTGTAAAACTAGTATTAAAAAGTACATGGAGCACCTCAGTCCGAGTGCTTTAAGTCTTTGTATGGGAGTCAGAAATAGAACCCATAATTGATATAATAAGGTGCTTTAGGTTCAGATTCAGCTCCGCACAGAGACCCAGCATGAATATCAATCTTTCTTTCTCCCTTTGACATAAGCAGCCAGTGGACAGCCTGATTACAAAATGATTGCTTTTGAAAGAAGTTGCATATTCGAGTGTCTCTAACTTCGTTGTGTCACAGGTGCTTGTCCAAAATTCTAATGAAATCGTAATTAGGCCATTAGATTACCAGGAGCAGAAAGGAGATGAGCTGCCAAATAAATTTAAGTGAGAGTTGGCAGCCTGCTGGAACTGAAGCCCATAGGTAGGGTCTGAACTGGCTATAGATATTTAACAACCACAGTCTTCTCCTCCTCCTCCAACACATGATCTAGGCCAACTGTCTGGTGCATTACAGAGGGAATATCTTCTGCCAAGTCCAGTAAATAGATCCGGGGCTGAGGTGGGGGCTCATTCTGAGGTTAGCTGCTGTGAAAATCCATTGAAAACCATAATAATGTCCTCACATTATGGGACGCAGGAATAAGTGGAAATAAAGGAACTTTGTCTTAAAACTGAAAGTGCTGGTCTGGCAGTATCTGTGGAGAGAGAAGCTGGGTTAACGTTTCAGGTCAGTGACCTTTCATCAGAACTGGCAAAGGTTAGAAATGTAATAGGTTTTAAGCAAATAAAGCAGGGGTGGGGGAAAAGAGAATAAAAGGGAAGGTGTGTGATAGAACAGAGGGCCAGAGAGATTCACTGACAAGGAGGTCATGGGGCAAAGGCAAAGAGAGTGTGCTAATGGTGTGGTGAAAGACAAAGCATTAGTGCAGAGGGAATGTTAATGACAGAATAATGAACACCCCTAGCCAAAAGCACAAACATGAGAAAACCAGTAGGCAGGCACATGGTGAAAAAAACAAAAAAAAGATGGAACAAAATAAAATGAAATAAAAATTAAAAAGGACTCGTCATGCTCTGAAATTATTGAACTCAATGTTCAGTCTGGCAGGCCAAAGCCTGCCTAATCGGTAAATGAGATGCTGTTCCTCGAGCTTGCGTTGATGTTCACTGGAACACTGCAGCAGGCCCAGGACAGAGTTGTGGGCATGAGAGCAGGAGAGAGTGATGTTCAGTCTGGCAGGCCAAAGCCTGCCTAATCGGTAAATGAGATGCTGTTCCTCGAGCTTGCGTTGATGTTCACTGGAACACTGCAGCAGGCCCAGGACAGAGTTGTGGGCATGAGAGCAGGAGAGAGTGTTGAAATGGCAAGTGACAGGAAGCTCAGGGTCATGTTTGCGGACTGAGTGGAGGTGTTCTGCAAAGCGGTCACCCAATCTGCGTTTGGTCTCCCCAGTGTAGAGGAGACCACATTGTGAGCAGCGAATACAGTATACTACATTGAAAGAAGTACATGTAAATTGCTGCTTCAACTGAAAGGAGCATTTGGGGCCTTGGATAGTGAGGAGAGAGGAGGTAAAAGGGTAGCTATTACATCTCCTATCATTGTATGGGAAGGTGCCATGGGAAGGGGAAGAGGTGTCAGGGGTAATGGAGGAGTGGACCGGAGTGTCGCAGAGGGAACGATTCCTTTGGAATGCATTTGGGGGTGGCACTACGCTGGAGGTCGCAGAAATGGCGGAGGTTGATCCTTTGGATGTAGAGGCTGGTGGGGTGGAAAGTGAGGACAAGGGAAACCCTGTCGTAGTTCTCGGAGGCTCGTGGAGTGAGGGCAGAAGCGCGGGAGATGGGTCAGACACAGTTGAGGGCCCTGTCAACCACAGTGGGGGGGAGAATCCTCGGTTAAGGAAAAAAGAAGACATATCAGTCTTCCACAACAGTGCTTCTGATGTGTCTTCCTTTTTCCTCAACCAAGGATTCCCCCGCACTGTGGTTGACAGGGCCTTCAACCGTGTCCAACCCATTTCCCGGACTTCTGCCCTCACCCCACCAGCCTACACATCCAAAGGATCATCCTCCGCCAAATCCCAGTCAAACCACCCAAAATTCAGACAGGTCCATTTAAATCCAGTCCCATCTTCAATGGCCTCTTGTCTGCTCAGGCCCACAGCGGCATGGTGCCCTGTCTGCTTTTAATATTCTATTCAGGATTGAATAACCTGATATCTCCAAAGTTATTCTGGGGGTTTGCAGGGACAATTTTAAACTAACCCACCCGTTGGAAAACTGATGGGATCAGGTGCAAAGCTGATTTTACACTCTGCCCAATAATATTGGGTGGGGTGTAAAACCAACGTTCCACCCAATCATAGAATCATAGAGAGATACAGCACTGAAACAGGCCCTTCGGCCCACCAAGTCTGTGCCGACCAACAACCACCCATTTATAGGGCGGCACAGTGACGCAGTGGTTAGCACCGCAGCCTCACAGCTCCAGGGACCCGGGTTCGATTCCAGGTACTGCCTGTGTGGAGTTTGCAAGTTCTCCCTGTGTCTGCGTGGGTTTTCTCCGGGTGCTCCGGTTTCCTCCCACAAGCCAAAAAAAGACTTGCAGGTTGATAGGTAAATTGGCCATTATAAATTGTCACTAGTATAGGTAGGTGGTAGGGAAACATAGGGACAGGTGGGGATGTTTGGTAGGAATATGGGATTAGTGTAGGATTAGTATAAATGGGTGGTTGATGTTCGGCACAGACTCGGTGGGCCGAAGGGCCTGTTTCAGTGCTGTATCTCTAATCTAATCTAATCTAATCCTACATTAATCCCATATTCCCTTACATCCCCACCTTCCCTCAATTCTCCTACCACTTACAATTTACAATGGCCAATTTACCTATCAACCTGCAAGTCTTTGGTTGTGGGAGTAAACCGGAGCACCCAGCGGAAACCCACACGGTCACAGGGAGAACTTGCAAACTCCACACAGGCAGTATCCAGAACTGAACCCGGGTTGTGGGTTGCTGGAGCTGTGAGGCTGCGGTGCTAACCACTGTGGAGGTCCTGTTGGGTGAGTCAGGTTAAAATTACCCCCTAGATTTTTTGTTAAAGGAGGAGGGATGTCTAGCCATGTGACTTCTAATGCACAGATGCCCAAACCCCAACCCTGGGGCTGGAGGCGTAGTCAGGTGTGCGTACTTTGCGTACATAGATGCACCACTGCTTCATCTGAAATCTGCCACCTGCCATTTGGGTCTCAACTCCACCTACATCAAAAAAAATCCAGACTACCATGTCTAGAACGGCAACTCGGAAACCACTGCTGATCCAGGGAAACTCACCTAAAAAAAAAAATCAGTCCTGTATCCTTTGGAGGTTTACTCTCTCAACAAGATGAAGCTTGTTTAATGTAGGCATTTTCGAGAACTTTACATAGAATTTACAGCTCAGAAATAGGCCATTCGGCCCAACTCAGTTCTGGTCCCATCTTTGTACATCTTTTTTGCATCATGTCCTGTGTCTCTAAACAATCATTGATTCAGTACCCTTATTACAGATCCCACTGCACAGATCCACCCCCACCCCTACCCCTCCTTCCAGTCTGACTTGGTCCCACTCATTACCAGTGGGAGTTGTGGCATGTTCTGGAAAAGTGCATTCAACAACTAGGCACAAAAAGCTAACAGATTTGTGACTTGTGTTCTTTCACTGATAGCTCTTCCTTAACAATCTCTGTGCACTACACATGTCAGAATTCAGCAAGTGCCAGTAATCAGGCTGGCAAGTCAATGCCTGACACCACCGGAGGGTCTGACAGACGGAAATTAGAGGTGCACATCATGACTTGTAAACACCTGCAGGTGCTCAGTCTGTCCTGGTTCGGTGGGATTTGCCTGCAATGTAAATGGAGCAGAATCCACAGGGTGTCCTGCAGAAGTCATTACAGAACCATTTAAAGTGGAAGTGATTCTGTAATCTGAACACAAGAGATTGGGATGATTGCATTGAACTTCATTTGAATTGTACAGCAATATAGAATGTTCATCGTCCAGCTGTGTTCTGTTCAGTAAATTAACTTATTTCTCCTCCTCCAATGTTTCCCTCTGATTTTCTCACCTTACCTATCCTCTCCTAGAAATTCTAATTCCTACTGCAGTGCAGCTCCAATTTTCAATGATCACCCAAGTCACTTTTCTTCATATGTGAGCTTCGATGGTGACCGCTGGCTAGCTATTCGACCACAGGGCCTTCATAGCCGAGCCCAACCCTAACCTCACTGAAAGGTCATCCTCCAGCAGGAGGAGCAACCAGGCTGGCTGTTTTATTTTCCTTCCCTGGCCCAGGAACTTTGAGGTTAATTGTGCAGCATAACTTAGCACAGTCTAGGAGTGGAGCCTCGGACCTCCCTGGAGTGTAAGGTGAATTAACAGCAAGTGATGTATTTTCCCATGAGCTGTGATTCGACAGATAAACACCTTGTGTGCTCAGGTTCTGATTTCCTGTTGTTGCTCAGTCAGAGTGAGATCCTCACTGTATCTACAAGTTACCAGTTAGTGTGGAATATGCTGAGAGCCAAGAAATCTTGAAAACATGGCACAATTCAATAAAAATACTGTATTTAAAAATGACAACCACAGTCTCGGAAAACTCTCTGCCTCAGGAATGATTCCTGTTGCCTCTTATGTTTTGGGAGATCCTGAAAGCTCAAGAAAGCTTCTATTGCCAGACTGCTATTTCAAAACCCAAGTAGATCTGTTGATGCACCCTTTGCTGAAAGGTGAGGCCTGCTGCAGATGAAGTGCCATGAATACCTACTTATCATAGTCTGCTCATCAACCTTGCCTGGACAGACTTCGAGTGGCATCCAGCTATTCGACTCTGGGATACCTCACTGACCCGGAAATATCCTACCAGAACGTCTCCATCCAGTTATTGTATTATTCCTAAGAAACAGTTATAATCCAAAACATCCTTTTAAAACCAGTTAACCATTATTTTTGAATGTATGTGTGTGTTTATGAGGGTTAGGAAGAATAAGAAGTTTGAAAAGAATCCTTTCACATTCCTTTCATAGAGTTATCTCATTATCGTTTAAGACTTAATTTATTAATAAATAGTTAATTTTTTTGCTGTTTAAAGAACCCTGGTTTGGTGTTCTTTATTCTGGGGGACAAATGGAGTGTTTAATTTGTCTATTTTCCAGTAGGTGGGAAACTTTATCTGTGGAGTAGTGGGACTGAATTAACAGTGCATTATTCCCTCCTTGGTCAGAACAGTGTGTGTTTAAGAATAAACACTGTATAGTTTCACATGTGAAGAACGTGATGTTCCTCAGAAAAAACAGTAAAATTCAGCCAGAGTCAGTAAGAAACAGAACTGCTGCACTTGCTGTTAAAACATGGATTCCTTTATTTGCTTCCAGAATCCCTCTACTGTGAGTATATGTGTATGGTAGCCTTAAGTGGACAAAATGCACAATGCAATTTTCAATACACTACATCCCTCCCCTTCTTAGTAAATGAAAGGCATATCATGTTTCAATGTTTTATTTCCAAAAGTGTAAACAATAAACTTAAGCATAACTTGAACATTCAACTGCACCAGTAACACTATTACATATTCTAACTTTTGTATTAATTTAACAATGCACTTATTCATATACAATGAGATGAAAGACTTGTTCACCAACTGACAATAGTTCATTTTGTAACATCACTTAAGTATGGTGGACGTTTTCTCTCACAAGTAGGATATCATCTAATATCAGGTGTGGTCTCATTTAACTCATGCTCTTCATCTGAGATGTTGACATCAGAATCAAATTCAATGCTTACGAATGGTGTTTTCAATGCTTTGAAGAATGATGCATTTCTTGTGATGATTTGCGAACCGCGCATAGCAGTAATCATTGATCCTTTTGTGTTGGTCACAACAAATGGATGTCATTAGAGGTGGTTTGCTTTCCAACATGACCATCACATTTCACAAGTACTTTATCTTCTGGCTTTAGTGGTGTAGCTCTAAATTTCATTCAGTCCTTATGTTCTCAATTGCGTTTGCATATGTGTTGATCATTAGCTCGGCAGGGTAGCTCAGGAAGATGTATATGCATTGGATGAGTGCAGCTGGAGGTTTTCCAGTTACCTAAGGAGTTACTTAGTTTTGACAATTCCCATTTGGCGTGTTCAACATCACCAAAGGCACATTCGTTTGCCTCAATCGCATGCAATATTGGTCAGTTGTCCCGTTTGCTTCTTGCTTAGTGCGACGGAAGACAATTGTTTCATATATTCTATTTTTCTTGGGAGAGAAGTAGGTTGTTAGTGCTTTTTTTGCTGAATTGTAATCATTTTGGACAGGTGTAAGTGCCTCAAAAATGTCTTCCAATTCTTCATTTCCATAATGGAGAAGTAAGGCCTTTTTTCTTTTGTCATCTATGATTGTGAAACCTGCCAACATGCCTTCGAACAGTTGCAGCCACTTTTGCCAATGTGGGAATACAGATGATGGCTCCAAATGCACATCAAAAGGTGGTAGATTTGACACAGACGACACCATATTGATCAGCAGTGCAGTGATAGAGTGTGATCAAGGATCCGGGATCACATTCCTTCCAAAGAAAAACTTCTCTGTAACAATCAGAGACTTTCTTGATTGGATGGTTATTTTGGTGAGGTCAGTGTGTGTGCACACTGTGCAAGCTTTCCTGTTGCTAATCCCAACCTGGAGTCCCTTCTGTGCATATCTAACACAGCCTCAATGTGTTCCCTAAATCTCCAACTTGAAATGCTATCTGCATAAAGTAGACAAACACCTTCCAAAACCTTCATACCTGAAAGCAATGTTTCCTATATTTCACCATCCTTGTTGCCATTGTAATGTTCCTGGGAAGCAATAGTAAGATTCAGCCAGAGTCAATAAGAAAAGGAACTGCTGCACGTGTTGTTAAAACATGATTCCCTTATTCTCTTGCAGACTCCCTCTACTGGTGCATGTGTGTATGGTAGCCTTAAGTGGACAAAATGCACTATGCAATTTTCAATACACTGCAAAGAAAGTTTACTTTGTGAAGTATCCTGGAGAAAATTGAAAATTAAGGTATAGTGAAATTCAGTGAGGAAGTGATATTTTTGTAAAGGGTGATTCCTTGTTCTGGTGCTCTTAGTGGGTAGCTCATGGAAGAATGGAAAATCAAAGCCTGTGCACCTGCACTTTCCAGTGATACGATCTTCCTGAGTGCTGCACCCCACAAGCATCATACCACCACAGGAAGAGCCAGATTGCAGAATCATCTCCAACATTACATAAAAAGTGAGGTTAATGTAGGGGAATTTGGCACAATATAAAAACAAAGTGATTCCTGACAACGCTGGCCAGCACCAACATCATCAGGCTGCGCCGCAGTGCACACATGCGCAGACGATCTCCTGATCTCTGCACATGCGCTGCGTTCCTGCTTGCCAGGACCAGCTTGCGCATGTGCTGGTGACGTCATCGCGAAGATTACAACCAAGACATCCACTATCTCTGCAGCCACTTCCTTTAAGACTCTCAGATGCAGGCCATCAGATCCAAGGGACTTGTCCACCTTTAGTCTCATTTGTAATCCCATTACTTTTTCTCTAGTGATAGTGATTGCTTTAAGTTCCCTCCCTTGTGCCTCTTGATTTTCTACTCTTCTTGCAATGCTTTTTGTGTCTTCTATTGTGAAGACAAATACAAAATACTTGTTCAAAACCTCTGCCATTTCCTCGTTTCCCATTATTAATTCACCAGTCTCACCCTCTGCAGGACCAATGCTCACTTTAGTTACTCTTTTCATTTTTATATACTTGTAGGAGTTTTTATTGTCTGTTCTTATATTTGTTGCTAGTTTTCTCTCATACTCCAATTTCTTCCTCTTTATATTTTTTATCCTTTGCTGTTTTCGAAAATGTTCCCAATCTTCTAGCCTAATCTTCGTAGCATTGTACGTCTTTTCTTTCAATTTTATACCACCCTTAACTTCCTTAGTTAGCCACAGATGGGGCATCATTCCAGTAGAGTCTTTTTTCCTCAAAGGAATATATCTTTGTTGAGAGTTATGAAATATCCCCTGTAATGTCTGTCACTGCTTCTCTGCCATCTTACCTATTAACGTATTTTCCCAGTCCACTTTATACAAGGGTCTTCATACCCTTGTAATTGTCTTTATTTAAGTTTAAGCCACTTTTTATGGACCCACATTTCTCACCCTCAAACTGAATGTGAAATTCTGTCATGTTATGATCACTCTTGCCTGGAGGATCCTTTACTATGAGGTCTTTAATTAATCCTGTGTCATTACACATTACCAGATACAAAATAGCCTGGTCCCTGATTGGTTCTAGAAAGTACTTTTCTAAGAAACTGTCCCAAATACACTCTCTGGACTCATCCTCCAGACTACCTTTCCCAATTTGATTTATCCAATTGATGTGATGATTAAAATCACCCAGGATTATTGCCATATCTTTCTTGGAAGCTCCCAATATTTCTTGATGTTTACTCTGTCCTACTTTGTAGCTACTGTTGGGGGCCGAACACTACTCCTACTAGTGACTTTTTTCCTTTGCTTTTTCTTATCGCCACTCAAACTGATTCTATGTCTTGATTTTCTGAACCAAGGTCATTTCTCATTATTGTACTGATCTCATCCTTTATTAACAGAGCTACCCCACCTCCTTTTCCTTTCTTCCTGTCCTTCCAAAATGACAAATACCCTTCAATATTCAGGTCCCAGCCTTGGTCACCTTGCAACGATGTCTCTGTAATGGCTATCATATCATACTCATTTATTTCTATTTATGCTTTCAATTCATCCATTTTTTAATAAATAAATCTTTACTTGCTGGCGCACTCTACTGTTGGTACACGCTGTCCTTTCCTGTCATACGAACATACGAATTAGGAGCAGGAGTCGGCCACTTGGCCCCTCGACCCTGCTCTGCCATTCAACAAGATCATGTCTGATCTGATTGTAACCTCAACTCCACATTCCCACCTAACCCTTTCACCCCCTTGCTTATCAAGAATCCATCTACCTCTGCCTTAAAAATATTTAAAGACTCTGTTTCCACTGCCTTTTGAGGAAGAGAGTTCCAAAGATTCACGACCCTCTGAGAGAAAAAAAATTCTCCTCATCTCTGTCTTAAATGGGTGACCCCTTATTTTTAAACAATGACCCCCTAGTTCCAGATTCTCCCACAAGGAGAAACATCCTTTCCACATCCACCCTGTCAAAACCCCTCAGGATCTTACATCTTTCAATCAAGTCACCGCTTATCTACTAAACTCCAGCAGATACAAGCCTAGCCTGTCCAACCTTTCCTCATAAGCCAACCCACCCATTCCAGGTATTAGTCTAGTAAACCTTCTCTGAACCGCTTCCAACGCATTTACATGTCAAACTTTGGTTCTCATTACCCGTATCATTACCCTGCACTATTGCCTTGTCCTTTCTCTTTAACTTTCCAAATCTCCCCTCACGAGAACCAATCCCCCACCCCACCCCCCCCCAACTGTTTAGTTTAAAACCCTCTCTACTGCCCCAGTTATATGATTTGCCAGCGCGGTTCAGGTGAAGGCTGTCCCAACAGTACAGCTCCCTCTTTCCCCAGAACTGGTGCCAATGCCTCTCCCACACCAATCTTTGAGCCATGCATTCAATTCTTTATCTTGTTTACCCTATGCCAATTTGCTCATGACTCAGGGAGTAATCCAGAGAACCTTTCTGGTTTTGCTTTTTAATTTAACCCCTAGCAGTTCATACTCCCTCAGCAGAACCTCTTTCTTAGTCCTACCTATGTCATTGGTACCCACATGGACCACGCCAACTGGATCCTTCTCACCCCACTCCAAGTTCCTCTCCAAGCCCCGAGGAAATGTCCTTAACCCTGGCATCGGGCAGCCAACACAGCCTATGGGACTCACGCTGCATATCTATCCCCCTAACTATACTGTCCCCTACTACAACTACCTTCCTTTTAACTTTCCCCACTTCAGTGGTCCCCACCACCATGGTGCACTGGTCAGTTTGCTCATCCTCCCTGCAGACCCCGCTCTCATCCACACAAGCTGCAAGAACATCAAATCTGTTGGATAATTGCAAGGGCTCAGGCTCCTCCAGTACTACCTTCTGGATCCCCATACCTTCCTCAGTCACATCCTTCTGTCCCTGACAACCAACCAAATCAGAAGTACCTCACCTAAGGGGTGCGACTGCCTCCTGGAACTAAGTGTCCAGGTAACTTTCCCCCTCCCTGATGTATCGCAGTATCCGAATCTCGGACTCCAGCTCATCAATTCTGACATGAAGTTCCTCGAGCTGCAGCCACTTACCACAGGTGTGGTTGCTGTGAGTCACACAGGCGTCCACCAGCTCCCACATGCTACAGCTGCAACACATCCCCTGTCCTGCCATCTTTACTATGTTGTATTTAACAAGGTAGGTTTAGAAATATCACTCAAGGATTATCTGTAGTTATATCAATTGGTTTAACTAGTTAACCTATATATTTAACGCAATACTTAATCTCCTCAGTACCAGTTTAAGCTACTAACCATGTTTAGAGGGAAAAAAACTTAAAACTCACCAACTACTCACCTGCCTGCTCACCTAATTAATGCTTCCGGGCTTCAGTTCTCACATCTCGCTCCCGGTCTCTGGCTCCCTTTCTCAGATCAATCCTTTTCTATAAAAGGTCAGAGCAGCACCTCCTCCCTCACTGCACCGAATTCCCAAACTTACCAAATTCCCAAGCTCACAATCTTTATCGAGCTACGCTCATTCACAAGCTGCTACCTTTGTGCCTGCTTTCTTCGTGAGCTTAGGATAAATACTGGACAAGACATCTGGGAGAACTCCTCTGCTCTTCTTCGAAATAGTACCATTGAATCTCAGAGGACAGATATGGCCTGGGTCTAATGTCTCATCCAAATTGACAGCACCTCTGGCAGTCCAGCACTCAGATAGTTAAATAAACGTGTTAATGCCCAAGTTTCAAAAAGTGCACAGGAGGATTTAATCCATTTAAGTATTCATGCAGCAACGGCTTGGGTCAAAAAACACAACTCTTTGGGCTGAATTTTATAAATTGGCGGCGGGGAAAAGAAATGGCAGCCCACCCACGCAATTCCAAGTGCGGCGGCTCATTTAAATAGCTGGGGCGGGCTGCCCCCTCCCCATCCCCCGATCACGTGGAGTGGGCGGGTTGTCTGTCCCCGGCAATGGCTTCTCTGCCTACGCACAGGCGTTGACGCCATTTTTAAAGGGCTGTTAGCCCTACACATATTTAAATATTTCAATAAAGAATTAATGAAATGAGATAAATACATCTCTTTTTCCCCTCTCCCACCCCACCAAAAAAAACAATTAAATGAATTATTTGCCCTTCCTCCCCCAACACTTACCATCACAATCTGACCTTCCCCCCTCCCCCCTGGCAAACTGCACAAACATTAAACACCATCCCCTACACCCATGATGATAATTTGACCCCATTCCCCATCCCTCCCCGCACGGCCTGCACCCCCGGCAGTGAGAAAATTACCTCCTCCCCCCTCCCCAGCAGTGTTGAATCTCGTTTCCCCAGAGGGGGATCTGAAGGCACGGGAGTGCCAGCCGCTAGGCCGCAGGTTGCAGTGGGACATCAGGAGGCGAGGTAAGTTTGTTTCATTATTTTAATTGATTGAAATATTCAAATTATGGTCCCGTTGGCCAGTAGCGGGGAGGCCGCCACGAAGCCTCACCTCTGCTGCCGGGAGGATCCGGCGTCGAGGTCCGTGGTGGGCCTCATTCAGGGCCATCTTCAGACACCCCCCCAATCCCCCCACCTCTATGGATCCTGACGTCGAGGGGTCCTTAAAATCCGGCCCTTTATTTCTGATCATGTGCTTTTTACTCGCTATGAGATACATTCACCACAAAGTGTCAGTATAAGCAGCTGAGAATGGAAATGCTCCTTCAATGGCAACTGCAGTCAGTTGCTGTATGAATGCAGTCGATTGCCGTTAAATCAACGGCTGCCTGCCAGAAGACATTAGAAAATTTAGGGAGAAGATTCCCCCTGGATAATGGAATTGTCAGCCTGTATTGTATAGCTTGTGTTTATGATTTTGGTGCAGATAGCTCACAAAGGAAGCAATCCCCTTTAGAAAGAGTTGGGTATTGTCTGAGATGTAATTGCAGTCAATAATACTTCACCTTTATATCTCCCACATAACATTTATTTTAAAAGATCCCTGTTTTGTTCTGTTACTTGCTCAGTTGGAATAAGGGATGTTCCAGCTTTGATAGAAAATGACTTGATGGACAAGAAACAAAGGGAGAGAAATTGAACCCCATGTTGCCCAACTTTCAGGTTCAAAATGAATCAAAAAGTACCAATTTTGCAATGCTGTGCCCCATGCCCAAATGGCACCTGGAGTGCGTGACACCATATTGGCTCATGTAATATTTAGGCATCCTTGACAGCTGCCTGAAATGAGCATCAGCAAATCTAATGCAGGGCCTAACGCCTATTTCATAACACCACCAAAATTCGGCAGAACTGGGGGGAGCAATGGAGGAATGCCAAGCAGTCAAGGCTGTACCAAAGGTGATCTGCCACCATCTTTTAGTACTTGGATACTCACATCTGCAGACTGAAGTGCATACACCTTGTTTCGATAGACATCAATACTTAGAGGGACTTCTATCCCCAAGGAAGCCAGTGACAGCAGATCCAATGTTCTATGCAAAAGCAAAACACTGCAGATGCTGAAAATCTGAAATAAAAGCCAGAAAATATTGGAAATACTCAGCAGGTCAGGCAGCATTTGTAGAGAGAGAAAAACAGAGTTAAAGGCCTGAATTTTACAAGGTACTTTGGGATCCTGATGTAGGGGTGAAAAGCAGGCCCCCAACCCGCACTTGCCAGCAGCGGGACCACCTCAGCAATTTTACCACCAGCGGCCTCCCAATTGGCCGCCTGTGGGCCCACCATCCAATTAAAGACAGTGGGCAGGGCCCTGATGCTGCTGGCCCAATCAGAGGAGAGGTGGTTGCTGTTGAAGCGGGCAAGTGACCTAGGGAACTGGGCCAGGTAGCTTAAAAAAATAAAAAATTCAGGGGGCCAAGACTTAGAGGGGCAAATCTTCCAAGGAGAGTGTTGGGGTCTTTGGGGATGCCTTCCCTGCCTACTACTCCCTGTTTGGGCCTTTGCGCCTGGCCCCCTGGGCTGCCGCAAGGAGGCTGCCTCCATTTATCTGGCGGCCTTCCTATGCAGCAGGGGGTCACCAAAGACATAATTAAATGGCCCCTAATTGGGCCTTTAATTATGGTAATCAGCTGTCCACCTCCTTGGAGTGGGAAGCCTCTCCGCACTGGTACCACCGCTGAGAAAATGCCCCAGTGGCAGGACTGCGTCGGGGAGCCAACCCGCAACGGCTCCCTACGATTTTACCATCCTACCCCCCCTCCCCCCCCCCCCCCCCACCTCCCAGCCTGCCTCCAAGGGGCTGGGAAAATCCTGGCAAATGTTTCAAGTTGATGAACTTTTGTCAGACATCTCTAACATTTGCCAGTTCTGACAATAGGTCATTGACTTGAAATGTCAGACTGAATGTTCCTGGCCCAATGGAGACAGAGTTGGAGGCTGCGGGGGAGTGGGGGGGTGGACAGGGGTGGGGTGGGGGGGGATGTGGTGCCAGGATAATGGGGGGAGTCAAGTTGGGATCGTTCCCCGACACATTCCCGCCTCCAGGGGACTTTCCTGAGAGGGAGACTTGGAACCAGGTCAAATGCCTATTCCACGGAGGCAGGCAGCCAATTATGGCAATTAAGCCCCTACATAGGGGCCATTTTGCAACGGCGCCAATATTTTCCTGCCATCGGAGTGACCCCGCCATGTGTGGAGGCCGTAAGCTCAATCGAGGCAGCCTCCTGGCAGCAGGTCAGGTAGCCATCGGAGCCAGAGGCTCCATGTCCCAATGATGGGGCCAAGGGGATGATAGGCTGCAACTGCATCCATCACCACTCCTGCAGAGGGGTTTGCCCACCACCCCAGGCTTCTGGCCTCTTTATTTGAGGACTTCATTGCAGGCAACCGAGGGCGGCTCCATGTTGAGGCCCCCTCACGCTCGCCTGCCTGCTGTGGCAGCGCCCACCTCTCCTAGTGAGGCTGCCAGTCTCACATTGCTGCAGGCCTCACATCTGATTCAGCCTCAGAATCTGCCCACCATCCTCAATAGGATGGCGAGCATGGAGGCAGCTAATTAGAAGGCCGCCTCCCAGAAAGTTGGGCTGACAGGTGCACTGACAACATGAGTGGGCTCGGAACCCCATATGGGCCCGACGACAGGATCCTGGCACCTGTCGGAAATGACATGGAATGAATGTGAGACCAGTAGTTGCCTGTTCCTGATTGGTCATTGTTTTTGAATACGGATACCACATGATTCTGTTTCCATCACTTCACCAGTCTCCACTAACGATTGTCAGCACTTCACAAATGTCTTAACTAGTATTTCTCCAAATTCTGGGATAAATGCAAGCGACCTCAAAAACAACTTGCATTTATACAGCCCCTTTATCCACCCTGCTTGTTACATCCTCAAAGAACACTAATAAATTTGTCAAACACATTTTCCCTTTCATAAAACCATGTTGACTCTGCCTGATTGCATTCTGATTTTCAAAATGTCCTGCTACTACGTCCTTAATATTGGATTCTAGAATTTTCCCAATGACAGACAATAGGTTAACTGGCCTATAGTTTCCTGCTTCCTGTCTCCCATCCCCACCCCACAACTCCCTTGAATAGAGGTGTTACATTTGTGGTTTTCCAATCCACTGGGACCTTTCCAGAATCTAGGGAATTCTGGAACATTACAGCCAATGTATCCACTATCTCTGCAGCCACTTCTTTTAAGACCCTAGGATGCATGTCATCAGGTCCAGGGGACTTGTCAGCCTTTGGTCTCATTAGTTTTTCTAGTACTTTTTCACTAGTGATAGTAATTGTTTTAAGTTCCTCCTTCCCTTTTGCCTTTTGATTTTCTGCTATTCTTAGGATGCATTTTGTGTTTTCTACTGTGACGATAGATACAAAATATTTATTCAAAATCTCCACCATTTCCTTGTTTCCCATTATTAATTCCCCCATCTCATCCTCTAAGGGACCAACACTTACTTTAGCTACTCTCCTCCTTTTTATATATTTGTAGATGCTTTTACAGTCTGTTCTTATATTTCTTGCTAGTTTACTCTCAATGTCTAATTTCTCCCTCTTTTGCTTTAGTCATCCTCTGCTAGTTTCTAAAATTTTCCCTATCTTCTAGCCTACCACCAACTTTATGCCTTTTCTTTCAATTTGATACCATCCTTAACTTCTTCAGTTAGCCATGGATGGTGCATCCGTCTCATCAAGTCTTTTTCTCAATGGTATATATCTTTGTTGGGAGTTATGAAATATCTCCTTAAATGTCTGCCACTGCTGCTCTCCTGTCTTACCTGTTAACTTATTTTCCCAGTCCACTTTAGCCAACTCCGTCATCATACCCTTTATTTAAGATTCAGACCCAAACTTATCACCCTCAAACTGACTGTGAAATTCTCTCATGTTATGATCACTCTTGGCTAGAGGATCCTTTACTATGATTAGATTAGATTAGAGATACAGCACTGAAACAGGCCCTTCGGCCCACTGAGTCTGTGCCGAACATCGACCACCCATTTATACTAATCCTACACTAATCCCATATTCCTACCAAACATCCCCACCTGTCCCTATATTTCCCTACCACCTACCTATACTAGTGACAATTTATAATGGCCAATTTACCTATCAACCTGCAAGTCTTTTGGCTTGTGGGAGGAAACCGGAGCACCCGGAGAAAACCCACGCAGACACAGGGAGAACTTGCAAACTCCACACAGGCAGTACCCGGAATCAAACCCAGGTCACTGGAGCTGTGAGGCTGCAGTGCTAACCACTGCGCCACTGTGCCGCCCTGGTCTTTAATTACTCCTGTCTCATTACACATTACCAGGTCTAAAAAAAACCTTGCTCCTTGTTGGTTCCAGAACATATTGTTCTAAGAAACTGTCCCTAATACACTCTATGAATTCATCCTCCAGGCTACCTTTGCCAATTTGATTAGTCCAATCTATAATGAGATTAAAATTGCCCATGATTATTCCAGTAGCTTTCCTACAAGCCCCCATTATTTCTTGATTTATATTCTGTCCGACAGTGTAGCTACTGTCAGGGGACCTATAATCTACTCCCATCAGTGACTTCTTTCCTTTGCTATTTCTTATCTCCACCCAAACTGATTCTACATCTTGATCTTCCAAGCCAAGATCATTCTCACTATTGTACTGATCTCATCCTTTATTAACAGAGCTACCCAAAAACTTTTCCTTACATCCTATCCTTCCTAAATGTCAAATACCTTCGTATATTTAGAAAATTGAGACTTCACTGTCTACTGCCATTTGTAGAACTGTACCCAGCATGAATCAGCAACTTCACCAACCACCACCACCAGCCACCACCCCCACCCACCCGGCACCTGCCCCCACCCTGCAGCCCCCCCACAGCCACCCCCCCCCCCCCCCCCCGCCCTCTCCCCCATGCCCAACTCTATAAGCAAAGGGATGAAATTGGGTGAAAAAAACGGTAAGATCTAACAATGATCGGAGCCAAAAAAATGAGTGCTACTGAGTGGGAATCCTGAGTTTCAATCAAAACCCCATTTGGCATTTTGCGCTTCTCCTAGTTGGGCTTGCACTGGGCTTGGCTGAGGGCAATGTCTGTCGAACTCTTATCCAGGCATGATTCGAGCAGTGTTTGCTACCACACAGCGTATGAAGCACAGCATGATCTGGGAACAAAGTGCTTCATAAACCAAGTGCTAAGTCAGGAATTTGGTGCAAGTGGGAATTCAGTGCAGAGGTGGAAGGAGGTGCTGCTTTTTATTCTCTTTGTTTTACCTCAAGCAGCTGGTGGGTGTTCTTCTTTTGTCTCCAAGCTAGGAGATTGTAATTTGCTATTACTTTGCTAAAGTAGTAACTAGTTAACTAATCAAATAAATAACATCAGACAGACATGGCAAGGCAGGTGGTTTGCCAAGACTGCAACATGTGGGAATTGGTGGAATGCATTGCAGTCCTGGACAACCATATCTGCGGTAAGTGTCTGCAGCTTGAGCAACTTTGGCTCAGTGTTGCTGAGCTGGAGTCTGAGTTGCAGACATTGCGGGACATCAGGGAGGGGGAGTGTTACCTGGACACTTTGTTCCAGGATGTAGTCACATCCTTTAGGGTCAAGTAGAACTTTAGAGTTGATCAATGGTCAGGGACAGGAGGGTGTGACTACAAGTCAGGCAGCTATGGGGATCCAGCATGCAGTGACGGAGGAGCCTTAGTCTTTAACTTTGACCAACAGGTACGATGTACCCGGTGCCAGAGTTAATAGCATCTCTTTGCGTTTGGAGATGAACTTGGAGTGGAAGGGGGAGGATCCAGTTGTCATGGTCCCTCATAGGAGCCAATGCCATAGGTAGAACTAAGAAATTTGTTCTGCTGAGAGAGTTTGCTGAGTTAGGGGCCAGATTAAAATGCAGAACCTCAAAGCTAATAATCTCTGGATTGTTACATGAGCCATGTGCTAATTGGCATAGGGTCAAGCAGATTAAAGAATTAAATGGATGATTTTTTTTTATTCGTTCCTGTGATGTGGGCTTTGCTGGCCAGGCTAGCATTTATTGCCCATCCCAAATTGCCCTTGAGAAAGTGGTCGTGAGTTGCCTTCTTGAACCACTGCAGTCTGCGTGGTGTAGGTACACCCACAGTGCTGTTAGGAAGGGAGTTCCGGGATTTTGACCCAGCGACAGTGAAGGAACGGCGATATATTTCCAAGTCAGGATGGTGTGTGGCTTGGAGGGGAACTTGCAGGTGGTGGTGTTCCCATGCATCTGCTGCCCTTGTCCTTTTAGGTGGTAGAGGTCATGGTTTGGAAGGTACTGTCTAAGGAGCCTTGGTGCATTGCTGCAGTGCATCTTGCAGATGGTACACACTGCTGCCACTGTATGTCGGTGGTGGAGGGAGTGAATGTTTGTGGATAGGGTGCCATTCAAGTGGGCTGCTTTCTCCTGGGTGGTGTCAAGCTTCTTGAGTGTTGTTGGAGCTACACCCATCCAGGCAAGTGGAGGGTATGCTATCACACTCCTGACTTGTGCCTTGTAGATGGTGGACAGGCTTTGGGGAGTCAGGAGGTGAGTTACTAAGGGGAGATGGTTAGATTCTCTCTTTTTGGACATGGTCATTGCCTGGCACTTGTGTGGCGCAAATGTTACTTGCCACTTATCAGCCCAAGCCTGGATATTGTCCAGGTCTTGTTGCATTTCTACACGGACTGCTTCAGTATCTGAGGAATCGCGAATGGTGCTGAACATTATGCAATCATCAGCGAACATCCCCACTTCTGACCTTATGATTGAAGGAAGGTCATTGATGAAGCAGCTGAAAATGGTTGGGCCTAGGACACTACCCTGAGGAACTCCTGCAGTGATGTCCTGGAGCTCAGATGATTGACCTCCAACAACCACAACCATCTTCCTTTGCACTAGGTATGACTCCAACCAGCGGAGAGTTTTCCCCCTGATTCCCATTGACTCCAGTTTTGCTTGGGCTCCTTGATGCCATACTTGGTCCAATGCTACCTTGATATCAAGGGCAGTCACTTTCACCTCACCTCTTGAGTTCAGCTCTTTTGTCCATGTTTGAACCAAGGCTGTAATGAGGTCTGGAGCTGAGTGGCCCTGGCGGAATCCAAACTGAGCATCAGTGAGCAGCTCATTGCTAAGCAAGTGACGCTTGATAGCACTATCGACGACACCTTCCATCACTTTACTGATGATTGAGAATAGGCTGATGGGGCGGTAATTGGCCAGGTTGGACCTGTCCTGCATTTTGCATACAGGACACACCTGGGCAATTTTCCAAATTGCCGAGTAGATGACAGTGTTATAGCTGTACTGGAACAGCTTGGCTAGGGGTGCGGCAAGTTCTGGAGCACATGTCTTCAGTGCTATCGCTGGAATGTTGTCAGGGCCCATATCTTTTGAATGTCCAGTGCCTTCAGTCATTTCTTGATATCACGCAGAGTGAATTGAATTGAGTGAAGACTGGCATCAGTGATGCTGGGGACTTCAGGAGGAGGCCGAGATGGATCATCAACTGGGCACTTCTGGCTGAAGATTGTTGCAAATGCTTCAGCCTTATCTTTTGCACTGATGTGCTGGGCTCCCCCATCATTGAAGATGGGGATATTTGTGGAGCCAACTCCTCCAGTTAGTTGTTTAATTGTCCACCACTATTCATGACTGGATGTGGCAGGACTGCAGATCTTAGATCTGATCCATTGGTTATGGGATCGCATAGCTCTGTCTATCACATGCTACTTGGCAGGCAAGTAGTCCTGGGTTGTAGCTTCACCAGGTTGACCTCATTTTGAGGTATGTCTGGTGCTGCTCCTGGCATGCCCTCCTGCATTCTTCATTGAACCAGGGTTGGCCCTGCAGCTTGATGGTAATGGTAGAGTGGAGGATAAGATTGTGGTTGAGTACAATTCCGCTGCTGCTGATGGCCCGCAGCGCCTCATGGATGCCCAGTTTTGCATTGCTAGATCTGTTTGAAATCTTTCCCATGTAGCACGGTGGTAGTACCACACAACACGAAGGAGGGTATCCTCAATGTGAAGACGGGACTTTGTCTCCACAAGGACTGTGCAATGGTCACTCCTACCAATGCTGTCATTGACAGATGCATCTGTGGCAGGCAGATTGGTGAGGATGAAGTCAAGTATATTCTTCCCTCTTGTTAGTTCCCTCACCACCTGCCACAGACCCAGTCTAGCAGCTATGTCATTTAGGACTTGGCCAGCTCGGTCAGTAAAGGTGCTACCGAGCCACTTTTGGTGATGGACATTGAAGTCCCCTACTCAGAGTACATTCAGTGCCCTTGCCACCCTCAGTGCTTCCTCCAAGTGCTGTTCAACATGGAGGAGTACTGACTCATCAGCTGGGATGGGGGGTGGGGGGCAAGGTGGTGGTAGATGGTAATCAGCAGGATGTTTCCTTGCCCATGTTTGACCTGATGCCATGAGACTTCATAGGGTCTGGAGTTGATGTTGAGGACTCCCAGGGCAACACCCTCCCGACTGTATACCACCATGCCACCACCTCTGCTAGGTCTGTCCTGCCGGTGGGACAGGACATACCCAGGGATGGTGATGGTGGTGTCTGGGACATTGTCTGCAAGGCTGTTGCTTGACTAGTCTGTGGGACAGCTCTCTGTTTGCCATTGTTGTTTCCAGTGCCTAGGTCGATGCCAGGTGGTCCATCAGGTTTCATTCCTTATTGACTTCGTAGCGGTTAGATTCAACTGAGTGGCTTGCTGGGCCATTTCAGAGGGCTTGTAAGCATTGCTGTGGGTCTGGAATCACATGTAGGCCAGACCAGGTAAGGACAGCAGGTTTCCTTCCCCAAAGGACATTGGTCAACCAGATGAGTTTTTACAACAATCGACAATGGTTTCTTGGCCATCAATAGACTAGCTTTTAATTCTAGAATTTTGTTAATTGTATTCAAATTCTACCTTCTACTGTGGTGGGATTAGAACCCATGTCCCCAAAGCTATACCCTGGGTCTCTCAGTTACTAGTCCAGTGACAATACCACTACACCACCACCTGAAAGAGTGGTGTGGGTAGAAGGGGTTTCAATTCATGGGGTACTGGCACTCGTACTCGGGAAAGAGGGAGTTGTTCTTTTGGGATGGGCTCCACTTAAATCGGGCTGGGGTCACTGTCCTGGTGAATTGTGTAACTGTGGATCGGGCTTTAAACTAAAAGAGGCGGGGGGAGGGTTCAGGTGAAGAGAGATTTAGAAATCTGAAGAGAAAAGTCAAAGCAATAGAACAGTGGAACGATTTGGGTAAAGACAAGCAGAGTGAGACAGGAAGAGACACACAGTTTAACAGTAATAGTGCATCAGCGAATGAGGTCCATGCAAAGAATAGTAGTAGAAAAATAAAATTGAAGGGTCTTTATCTGAATGGGTGAAGTATTCACAATAAGATGGATGAACTAGCAGCACAAATAGAGATAAATGGTGTAGATCTCATCGCCATTACAGAGACATGGTTACAAGCTGACCAAGGTTGGTAAATCAATATTCCCTGGTACATAACATTTTGAACAGACAGACAGATTGGAAAAAGAGGAGCAGTAGCCCCGATAGTAAAGAATGGCATTAGGACAGTATGCGAAAGGATTTTGGCTCAGAAGATGAGGAAGTAGAATCAGTATGGTTGGAGATTAGGAATAACAAGGGTCAGAAAATGCTGGTGGGAGTAGTTTATAGGCCCCCTAACAGTACTTATACCATTGGAAAGAGAATTAAACAAGAAATTATTGGAGCTTGTAACAAAGGCAAAGTAATAATTGTGGGGGATTTTAATCTTCATATAGACTGGTCAAATCAAATTGACAAAAGTAGTCTGGAAGATGAGTTTGTATAATGCTTTTGCAACAGTTTCCTAGACCAATGTATTGTGGAATAAAGCGATTTTAGATCTAGTATTGTACAATGTGGCAGAGTTAATTAGTAATCTCATCATAAAAGATCCACTGGGAAAAAGTGATCATAATACAATTGAATGCCATATTAAGTTTGAAAGCATCATACTCCAGTCCCAAACAGGAATCTTAAACATATACAAAGCCAATTACATAGGTACGATGGGTGAGCTGGCTGAGATTGATAGACCAAAAGGTATGGCAATAAATAAACAGTGGTAAACGTTTAATAACAATCCAAAATGTTCAAAAAAAATACATTCCATCAAAAATTAAAAACTCAGAAAGAAAGATCCATCTGTGGCTTATTCAGGAAGTTAAGAATAGTATTAGATTAAAAGAAGAGGTTTATAATGTTGCAAAGAATAGTAGTAAGCCTGAGGATTGAGAGTGTTTTATAAACCAGCAAGGGGTGACCAAAAAGTCAATAAAAAGAGGGGGAAAAAACAGAATGTGAGAGTAAACTAGCCAGGAATATAAAAACAGATTGTAAGAGCTTTTACAAATATATAAAAAAGGAGGAAAGTAGTTAAAGTAAACATTGGGAATTTGGAGGCGGGGTTAGGAGAAATTATCATGGGAAATGAGGAAATGGCAGTGACGTTGTACAAGCATTTTGTGTCTCTCTTCAAACTAGGAGACACAAATTACAGACCAGAAATAGAGGGGCTAATAAGTGTGAGGAACTTAAGGTAATTAACATCAGCAGAGAAAACGTATTGGAGAAACTTAAGGGACTAAAGGACGACAAATCCCCAGGACCTGATGGCCTATGTCCTAACGTCCTAAAAGAGCTAGCTGCAGAGAAAGTGGAGCACTGGTTATGATTTTCCAAAATTCCCTAGATTTTAGAATGGTCCCAGCAGATTGGAAATTAGCACATGTAACACTGCTATTCAAGAAAGGATGGAGAGAGCAATAGGGAACTGCAGGTCAGTTAGCCTGGCATCAGTTAGCAGAGAAATGTTGGAATCTATTATTAAGGAAGTTTTAACAATGCATTTAGAAAATCAGAGTATGATCAGACATTGTCAACATGGTTTTACGAAAGGGAAATTGTGTTTGACAAATTTATTAGTGTTTTTCGAGGATGTGTCTAGTAGGGTAGATAAAGGGGAGCCAGTAGATGTAGCAAATGGATGGGAACCAAATGAGGAGGTCAGTGGACAGTAAGGAGGTAGTAACTAAAGCCTGTAAGGAACTAGATAATGAAGTCAGCGTGACTAAGGGAAAGAGTATGAAGGGAGCAGATGATGTACACAAAGGGACTGGTGGTCTGAGGTGCATTTGTTTTAATGCAAGAAGTGTAGTAGGTAAGGCAGATGAACTTAGGGCTTGGATTAGTACCTGGGAGTATGGTGTTATTGCTATTACTGAGACTTGGTTGAGGGATTGGCAACTAAATATCCCAGGATATCGATGCTTCAGGCAGGATAGAGAGGGAGGTAAAAGGGGTGGAGGAGTTGCATTACTGGTCAAAGAGGATATCACAGCTGTGCTGAATAAGGGCACTATGGAGGACTCGAGCAGTGAGGCAATATAGGCAGAACTCAGAAATAGGAAGGGTGCGGTAACAATGTTGGGGCTGTACTACAGGCCTCCCAACAGCGAGCGTGAGATAGAGGTACAAATATGTAAACAGATTATGGAAAGATGTAGGAGCAACAGGGTGGTGGTGATAGGAGATTTTAATTTTCCCAACATTGACTGGGATTCACTTAGTGTTAGAGGTCTAGATGGAGCAGAATTTGTAAGGAGCATCCAGGAGGGTTTTCTAGAGCAGTATGTAAATAGTCCAACTCGGGAAGGGGCCATACTGGACCTGGTGTTGGGGAATGAGCCCGGCCAGGTGGTTGAAGTTTCAGTAGGGGACTACTTTGGGAATAGTGATCACAATTCCGTAAGTTTTAGAATACTCATGGACAAAGACGAGAATGGTCCTAAAGGAAGAGTGCTAAATTGGGGGAAGGCTAACTATACCAAAATTCGGCAGGAGCTGGGGAATGTAGATTGGGAGCAGCTCTTTGAAGGTAAATCCACATTTGATATGTGGGAGGCTTTTAAAGAGAGGTTGATTAGCATGCAGGAGAGACATGTTCCTGTGAAAATGAGGGATAGAAATGGCAAGATTAGGGAACCATGGATGACAGGTGAAATTGTGAGACTAGCAAAGAGGAAAAAGGAAGCATACATAAGGTCTAGGAGGCTGAAGAAAGACGAAGCTTTGAAAGAATATCGGGAATGTAGGACCAATCTGAAACGAGGAATTAAGAGGGCTAAAAGGGGTCATGAAATATCTTTAGCAAACAGGGTTAAGGAAAATCCCAAAGCCTTTTATTCATATATAAGGAGCAAGAGGGTAACTAGAGAAAGGATTGGCCCACTCAAGGACAAAGGAGGAAAGTTATGCGTGGAGTCAGAGAAAATGGGTGAGATTTTAAACGAGTACTTTGCATCGGTATTCACTGAGGAGAGGGACATGACGGATGTTGAGGTTAGGGACAGATGTTTCATTACTCTAGGTCAAGTCGGCATAAGGAGGGAGGAAGTGTTGGGTATTCTAAAAGGCATTAAGGTGGACAAGTCCCCAGGTCCGGATGGGATCTATCCCAGGTTATTGTGGGAAGCGAGAGAGGAAATAGCTGGGGCCTTAACAGATATCTTTGCAGCATCCTTAAACACGGGTGAGGTCCCGGAGGACTGGAGAATTGCTAATGTTGTCCCCTTGTTTAAGAAGGGTAGCAGGGAAAATCCTGGTAATTATAGACCGGTGAGCCTGACGTCAGTGGTCGGGAAGCTGCTGGAGAAGATACTGAGGGATAGGATCTATTCCCATTTGGAAGAAAATGAGCTTATCAGTGATAGGCAACATGGTTTTGTGCAGGGAAGGTCATGTCTTACCAACTTAATAGAATTCTTTGAGGAAGTGACAAAGTTGATTGATGAGGGAAAGGCTGTAGATGTCATATACATGGACTTCAGTAAGGCGTTTGATAAGGTTCCCCATGGTAGGCTGATGGAGAAAGTGAAGTCGCATGGGGTCCAGGGTGTACTAGCTAGATGGATAAAGAACTGGCTGGGCAACAGGAGACAGAGAGTAGCAGTGGAAGGGAGTTTCTCAAAATGGAGACGTGTTGGGACCACTGTTGTTTGTGATATACATAAATGATTTGGAGGAAAGTATAGGTGGTCTGATTAGCAAGTTTGCAGACGACACTAAGATTGGTGGAGTAGCAGATAGTGAAGGGGACTGTCAGAGAATACAGCAGAATATAGATAGATTGGAGAGTTGGGCAGAGAAATGGCAGATGGAGTTCAATCAGGGCAAATGCGAGGTGATGCATTTTGGAAGATCCAATTCAAGAGTGAACTATACAGTAAATGGAAAAGTACTGGGGAAAATTGATGTACAGAGAGATTTGGGTGTTCAGGTCCATTGTTCCCTGAAGGTGACAACGCAGGTCAATAGAGTGGTCAAGAAGGCATACGGCATGCTTTCCTTCATCGGACGGGGTATTGAGTACAAGAGTTGGCAGGTCATGTTACAGTTGTATAGGACTTTGGTTCGGCCACATTTGGAATACTGCGTGCAGTTCTGGCCGCCACATTACCAAAAGGATGTGGATGCTTTGGAGAGGGTGCAGAGGAGGTTCACCAGGATGTTGCCTGGTATGGAGGGCACTAGCTATGAAGAGAGGTTGAGTAGATTAGGATTATTTTCATTAGAAAGACGGAGGTTGAGGGGGGGACCTGATTGAGGTGTACAAAATCATGAGAGGTATAGACAGGGTGGATAGCAAGAAGCTTTTTCCCAGAGTGGGGGATTCAATTACGAGGGGTCACGAGTTCAAAGTGAGAGGGGAAAAGTTTAGGGGGGATATGCATGGAAAGTTCTTTACGCAGTGGGTGGTGGGTGCCTGGAATGCGTTGCCAGCGGAGGTGGTAGACGCGGGCACGATAGCGTCTTTTAAGATGTATCTGGACAGATACATGAATGGGCAGGAAGCAAAGAGATACAGACCCTTAGAAAATAGGCGACTTGTTTAGCTAGAGGATCTGGATCGGCGCAGGCTTGGAGGGCCGAAGGGCCTGTTCCTGTGCTGTAATTTTCTTTGTTCTTTGTTCAAATCATGAGTTTCCAAAAGGCATTCGATAAGGTGCCACACAAAAGGTTGATACGCGAGATAAGGGCTCATAGAGTTGGGGGTTATATGTTAGCATGGATAGAAGATTGGTTAACAGACAGGAAGCAAAGATTAGGGGTAAACAGGGCATTTTCAAATTGGCAGGCTGTAATTAGTGGAGTGCTGCAAGGATCAGTGCTGGGGCCTCAGCTATTTACAATATATATTATTGACCTAGACAAAGAGATAGAGAGTAATGTATCTAAGTTTGCTGGCAATGCAAAGCTAAGTGGGAATATTAGCTGTGAGGAGGATGCTGCGAAGGGATATAGACAGTTTAAGTGAGTGGGCAACAAGGACGCAGATGAAGTATAATGTGGGGAAGTGTGAGCTTATTCACTTCAGTAGCAAGAACAGAAAAGCAGAATATTTTTTAAAAGGCATGAGGCTTCAAAATGTTGATGTTCAGAGGGACTTGGGTGTACTCGTTCAAGGAACACAGAGAGTTAGCATGCAGGTACAGCAAGCAATTAGGAAGGCAATGCCTTTATTGCAAGTGGATTGGAGTACAAGAATAAGGAGGTCTTGTCACAATTATACAGGGCTCTGGTGAGACCATACCTGGAGTACTGTGTGCAGTTTTGGTCTCCATATCTAAGGAAGGATATATTTGAATTGGAGACCATACAGCAAAGGTTCACTAGATTGGTTCCTGGGATGAGAGGGTTGTCCTATGATGAGAGGCTGAGTAAATTGGGCCTATACTCTCTGGAGTTTATGAGAATGAGAAGTGATCTCTTTGAAACATACGAGATTCTGAAGGGGCTTGACATTGAGAGGTTGTTTCCCCTGGCTGGGAGATCTAGAACACAGTCTCAGGATAAGGTGGGGGGTGGGGGGGAGGAGAGGGGGGGCGGTGATCATTTCGGACTGAGATGAGGAGAAATTTCCTCACTCAAAGGGTTGTGAATCTTTGGACGTCTCTACCCCAGAGGGTTGTGGATGTTCTATCATTGAATATATTTAAGGCTGAGTTAGACAGATTTTTGGTCTCTCAGGAAATCAAGGGATATGGGAAGCGGGCAGGAAAGTGAATTTGAGGAAGTAAATCAGCCATGATCGTGTCAAATGGCGGAACAGGCTAGAGGGGCTGTATGATCTACCCTTGCTCCTATTTCTTATGTTCTTATGACTCAATGCAGGCAGGATAGAAGAGGGAACAAGAGCAGAAAAGGGCAGAAATTAGGCAAGTAAAAGATGAGTTAAACGAGGGCACTAATAAATATCACACCTCTATGCAAAATACTTCTTTTCTCAGCAATTTTCATTTCCTCTCACCAGATCGGTGAGTCCTGCTGGTACAGATGACGTAAACAGCAGCACCCCAGCCTCCTCCCCTAGAAAGTGACTACAATTTGACCAGATTGTGCCTTTACCCCTTGAGCCGTTCGCAAAGCTGCCCCTGCTGTCTGAAATCTGCTGGAACGTTCCTTTTCGACAAGCCTGCGATATGTTTTTGTGAAAACTGTGAAGTCTGAGTGAATGTGAGTCGAATTCTCATCCATTTTTCACTGTCCCCTCTATGTGAAATTCTGCCCACAGGCTTCCTCCTGCCGAGGTGTGAGCCAGAAAGTCAAAAACGGAATTCAAGCTGAGAACTAGAATAACGTAACCGCAGAGAGCAAAAATACTGTTCACTGAAGCACATCCATAAGTCTATACATGGGCACCCCGTGACCCCTGCCACTTTCCATTTCAAAATAGCTGGAAGACACAACTGTGAAAGCTTGTTCTTCCACAGCAGAAAGAAGACCTGACGCACAAAAGGGCAGCAATTGCATTTCCCCATCATAAATCATGCGGTGTATGAATGTACAAAACTACAAGCCTGAAATGAACAATAATTGACAAGAGTCAGAGGTGACCAAGCACAGAAAATGTTGAAAGTAATGAAAGTAATTGACGCAGCCAGAAGTGAGATGAAAAAAAAATACATTTTTGTCACTAACTTTTTAAAGGTTTATTCAAGCAGAAAACTAGCTCTTGGCCCTGGGGGTAACAACTGACTACTTTTCAAATTGCCTGCTGCTTTGAATGTTCTGCATCAGTTTTTGACAATAGTTCATTAAATGGAGCCAATTCCGTATTTTGCATTTTAACCCTCAGAGCTAGTGGTGTTTCTGCAAAGTGTGAATTCATTTTCCATTTAACCAAACAACTACAGCAATTATTATAAAACCTCAATGCTGAATATTATCGGTTCAGCATATAAAGGGGACATGAAAGGCCATGGTGGATGTACCATTGGTCCGGTGTGCAGGCCTGTGCCCATAAACTCATGGCGGACTATGTGGCAAATGCTTTGTGATGTCTGCTCATTGGAGCACAATCACATGTCATGAGTCGTCCGCATGTTTTCAGCTCCCCATAAATTAACAATCTACAAGTTAATTAGGGATGGACAATAAAAGCTCGCCACACCCATATCCCAAGAATGCATGTAATTTGTTTTAAAACAGGCAGAATTAGTATTTACCAGGCCAAGTGGATTACTCATTCTGGTGAGGAGATGGAGATAGATTTGTGTTCATAGAATACTCCAAACTCCGTTCTCTAGCAACCAACTCCACTCCTCTCTCTGGCAACAGTATGAAATTAAGCCAGTCTGTTGCAACCTTGGTGTTACATTTGACCCCGAGATGAAATCCAACCTCATATTCGTGCCATCATTAAGACATCACCCAACGTCGCCCCTATCTCAGCACATCTGCTGCTGAAACTCTCATTCATGCCTTCGTTACCTCGAGAATTGACTATTCCAAGGCACTCCTGGCTGGTCTCCTACATTCTACTCTCCGTAAACTTGAGGTCATCCAAAACTTTGCTGTCTATGTCTTAATGCGTATCAAGTCCCGTTCCCCTATCACCTCTGTGCTCTCCGACCGACATTGGCTCCCAGTCAAGCCTTGTCTTGATTTTAAAATTCTCATCCTTGTTTTCAAATAGCCTCACCCCTCCCTATCTCTGTAATCTGGTCCAGCCCCACAACCCTCCAAGATATCTGTGCTCCTCAAATCCTGGCCTCTTGTGCATCCCTGATTTTAATTGCTCCACCATTAGTGGCTGTGCCTTCAACTGCCGAGGCCCCAGGCTCTGAAATAACCTTCCAACACTTCTCCATCTCTCCACCTCACTTTCTTCCTTTAGACACTCCTTAAAACCTTTTGGTCATTTGAATCTAATATCTTCTTTTGTGGCTTGGTGTTATAATTTGTTTCATGATGCTCCTGTAAAAAGCCTTGGGACATTTTATTAAATTAAAGATGCTATATAAATATTAGTTGTTGTTACTGTGACCAGCTCTATGACTTGGCAATTTAGACCAAATCCTTCATTATTAGGATTAGCACTGTTTTAGCACAAATAGATTGGTTCAGTCAAATACCCAGCTGCAGTTCTTGACTGTGGTCTGGTCTCTACATATTGGATAAAAAATGATTTTATCTGATGAGTTTAAGAGGAGGATGATTAAACATTTGATCCTTGGGTGCGGCAGTTCTGTTCCACAGGCACTGACTGTTCACTGGTACAGGTCGCAGTGACCATTCTAAGGGCTGGATTTCTTATGGGTCCCCCTGAGGCGGGGTCAGAGGCAGGGAGCCCATAGAATCACGACGGGTGGCGGGGGACAGGGGGGCAGAGGGCCCCTCACCGCCCCTTCCCCAAGCGATTTTCCTGGAAGTGGGATAGGCCAGCAACAACCTTCCCTCCCAGAGGCCAATTGAGGCCCTTAAGTTCCCCCCACTGCTGGGATTTAACCAGTGGTGGGGGTTCTCCGCCATGCGGGGAAGGCGCTTTGGAAAATGACACGCCGTCCCTGTGTGCTTGTGGGGGGTGGGGGGGGGTCACTCGTCCATGGGCAATCTGTGGCCCACAAAGGGCCCCGGCCAGAAAACAATGCACCTCCCAGGAACCCCTCCTCCTGGACATTAGGACTCCCCCCCCTCCCCACGTCCCCTCACCCAGGCCTTCCAGCACTGATCCTGGGTCCAAGGCCTCTGTAGTACCGACTGTGGCCACCTCTCCCGGTGGCACTGCTGATACTGCTGAGCTGCCGGCCCTATGATTTGCTGGTAGATCTTGGAGGCAGGTCTTTGCAGGGATGGAGATCCTGGCACCAGAAACTTCATCTCCGGAACAACAGAGGAATCGTGCTGGGGGTGGATGCGAGAAGGCCGAGGCAGGGTCCCTCCCCCTCACCGTTTCGGCCTGGCGCCGGAAGCCCTGCCTCCCCCACAAAATCCAGCCCTTAAAATGTAAGCTAAGCAGTGAGTGTTCAAGGTTTTTTTCATCCTGATGAGTTTGACTGTTATAAAGGAAGAAAGAGGCTTGTGTTTAATGAGCTACTCGAGACATCCCAGTGTAGTCATGGTTGCGATGGAGGAAATGAGGCCGTCAATTTGCATACAGCAAGCTCCTGGAAATAGCAATGAAATAAGTGAACACCTCATCTGTTTTTGGAGTTGGTTGGGGGATAAGTGTTGTGCAGGACACCAGGAGAACTCCCCTATTCTTTGAATTAGACCATGGGTTCTACATACATCTGCCTAAGAAAAACTGGGTCTCAGTTTGAGATCTCATCTGAACTAAAGCATGTACAACAGAGCAGCACTCCCTCTGTACTGTGCACAAGCATCAGTCTAAATTTTGTGCTCAAGTGGGGCTTGAATGCACAAACTCCTGACTCAAAGGCAAGATGCTCCCAATCAGTCAAGGCTGATTTCCCACATTCATATACATAATTCATACAAAATTATAACGCAATCTTCCTACAGAGCAGTCACTGCACATTTTCTCAGAGTGAGAACCTAGGCTGATTTTGTTTCCTGTCCCTTAACCCAGGCCGATGAGGCCAATTGTACCCATCAAGTTTTCTCGTCTCAGTTCAGAGGTCGACTTGGGATCTTCCCGTTCTGTTGGTCAAGGCCTTATTACCCAGATGAGCTATCTGGGAAGCTGCTTCTGATTTTATAACTTTATACAAATGTTTTATTTATTTCTAAATTAATCACACAAATTAAATCATTGGTAAACTGCAGAATTCTTGGGTTTGGCTGAGGCACCTCTCACAAATGTGAGTACCGATTGCTGAGATTGCTGAGATGTTTCCACGGAGATATTATTCTCCAGTGTCGCACGGCAAGATATGCCTGCAAGTAATTTATCCCTCTGTGGTCTGTTACATTTCAATGAAAAGTAAGAGCCTCTACTTCCAAGCAAGAACACTCAACATGACTTTTTCCTGCCTCAGGTGCTGCACCCAACACACACAATAACTCGTGCTACATATTAATTGCTCAGCCTGTGCACCAGATGGTGCTGTTCAGCAACTCTATACCTAAACTGCTTGGTAGTTGCTGCCATATAGCAACCTACCTCAGGGCATGTCTGTGGGTCACTTCAAATGTTGTTGAAAGACCTCGAAAAGTATAGCGATGAAATATTCATGAACCACTTAAGCTTAGGATTTTTTGACTTCTATCTTTATGGTACAGCTTGTAATCTCAAGGATATAGCTAAATGGAAAATTCCCCCCAGGTAGTTGTTCATATCACTGAAAAAGATGACACGCTTGAAGAGATTTGATTAAAATGTTGTCTCCTTATATATTGGGGAACAAGTCGGAGAATGAGGTCAACACATACCTTTGCAGCTATACAGTAACTATGGAATGTTTCCTGAAGGGATTAATGATTCTGGCTTAAGTAATTATCTTCACTGAGGAATCCCTTCCTACTGATAGACAGTCAGATCTTTTATTTCGAAGGGTGAAAGGAGGAAGGCCTTCTCACAGTCGGGAACGCCCAGAGAAATAGGCTGTTTTGAAAAGCTAAAGAAAAGCTCAGTCACCTAAATCCAAGCACTTTTGATTGTTACACACCAGAAATATGCAATGGAAAGTAAAAAAGCAATCATCCAGTGAATGGAAGTTCACTGAATTTGAGGAGTTGTGAGGAGTCCATGCACCAAAACCTCACTTAGAAAAAGAAAGAATTGCATTTATATAGCACCTTTTACGACCACAGGACATTCCAAAGTGCTTTATAGCCAATGAAGCACTTTTGAAGTGTTGTTGCTGTTGTAATGTAGGAAACGCAGCAACCAATTTGCACACAGCAAGCTCCCACAAGGGAAAATGTGATAATGATCAGATAATCTGTTTTTGTGATGTCAGTTGAGGGATAGATATTGGCCAGGACACTAGGGAGAACTCCTCTGCTCTTCTTTGAAATAGTGCCATGGGGTCTTTTACATCCACCTGAGGCCAGACAGAGCCTTGGTTTAATGTTTTGTCCAAAAGGTGCACCTCCAACAGTGCAGCACTCCCTCATTACTGTCCTGCAATGGCCACCTTAATTTTATGCTCAAATCCTGGAGTGAGACTTGAACCCACAAGCTTCGGACTCAAGCAAGAGTGCCACCAACTGAGCCACAACTGACATACATGGGTCAGAGGTGTTTCAATTCCTAGCTGCCAAGGGAAATAAAGTAGTTATATTGGGCTGGATTTTACCGCAGGCTTCACTTGCCCAAGACTGCACTTGCCGCCAGTGAGACCAGCTCAGCAATCTTCTGGGAGGGGGCCTCCTAATTGGCCGCCACCGTGCTCGCTCTCCAATTAAGGACGGTGGGTGTACTGCTGATACTGCAGGCCCAATGGGAGGCCCAGCACATCGGAAGCCTAGGCAGCCCCACCAGGTAACAGGGGCACTGCTGAGGCAGGTCAAGGACCGCGATGGTGCCTCTACGGCGTGGATCTGGAAAAAAATTGAGGGACGAAACTGTTAGGCCCCTTTAAGCAGAGGGGAGGCCCCTCCAGATGAATTGTTTGGGACACGAATGTGGCCTTTCCTGCTCACAGTCCTGTCAATGGGGGATGAAGCCTCCAGCTCCGCTGACAGCCCAGCCTGCCGCAAGGAGGCTGCCTCCATTGAGTTGGCAGCCTTCACACATGCTGGGTGGTCGCTCCGCTGGTAGCAAAATGCCGGCAGGCTCACAATACCACCCCTAATGGGGGCCTTAAATACTTCATTGGCTGTCCACCTCGGTAGTGCCGGTAGCTACTCCTATTCCCTGGGAAAGCTCCATGGCAGTGGGAATGCAAAAGGGAGCCATCCCAACGCAGCTCCCTCCATTTTCCCGGCATCCCCACCTCCAAGCCCACCATCACGGGGCCGGGAAAATTCAGCCCGTTGTGCCTGGAGGCTGGGGAAGTACATTAGGCCTACAGTTCTTGCCTTATGCTTGTGACAGATAAGAATCAGTGTTATAGGGGAGCAGTGTACATGAACCATTTCTGGATTTTTGTGGCTCGCATATAACATTTTAAATGAATGTTCCTATTAATTTTCATTTATCTCAAACTACGAATAGGAACAGACCTCATTGTTCTGATTTAGGATTTATCTCGAATGAATGTGTAGTACTGAAAGCAAATCATTCCAAACCTTCAGACACATGAAATTCAAACATGAGAAATTAGCAGAGTAAGAAATACAAACACACAGAGAAATGGAACTGTCTGAGCTTTGTGGGCTTGATGGTAAGGGATCACAGGTTACATGTCCACAACCATAGCTTGAACATCACATGCATAGGGTATTTCACATTTGTCCCGCACGGAAGGAGCCATGATGAATTAGCAATGAACCAGGGAAATTATGAAATGATAAAGTAAAAACTGTGGCACTTGACTATCCAACAAAATGGAAGAAGAGGTCCAGTCATACATTTCTCCCCCTCCCCCAACCACCCCCCCCCCCCACCCCCCCCAACCCCACTGGAAATATACATGTTGTGAAACTCATTAACCTCGTCTGAATTAGTTTTGGGAAGATCCGATTGAAATTGAAAGCAGCCCATTACATATTGATGACTCTGATCTACAGGAATGAACTAACAAAGACTTTTTGCAGACACAATGGGTGTGAAGAACACCACTTCATCGAAAATGGACTACAATCAGAAGCATGATCAAGAAGCTTGCAGGCGACACAAAGATTGGCCGTGTGGTAGATAGCGAGGAGGATAGCTGTAGGCTGCAGGAAGATATTGATGGTCTGGTCAGATGGGCAGAAAAGTGGCAAATGGAATTCAACTTGGAAAAGTTTTGAGGTGATGCATTTGGGGAGTTCAAACATGGCAAAGGAATACACAATTAATGGAAAAATACTGAGAAGTGTAGAGGACATGAGGGACCATGGAGTGAATATCCACAGATCCCTGAAGGTAGCAGGACAGGTTGATAAGGTAGTTAAGAAGGCATATGGAATCCTTTCCTTTATTAGCCGAGGTATAGAATACAAGAGCAGGGAGGATATGCTGGAACTGTATAACTCATTGGTTAGGCCACAACTTGAGTACTGTGTGCAGTTCTGGTCACCTCATTACAGAAAGGATGTAATTGCACTAGAGAGCGTACAGAGGAGATTTACGAGGATGTTGCCAGGACTGGAAAAATGCAGCTATGGGAAAGATTGGATAGGCTGGGGTTGTTCTCCTCTGAACAGAAAAGGCTGAGGGGAGATCTGATTGAAATGTGCAAAATTTTGAAGGGCCTGGATAGAGTGGAGGTGAAGGGTCTATTCACCTTAGCAGAGAGGTCAGTGACAAGGGGGCATAGATTTAAAGTGATTGGTAGAAATATTAGAGGGGAGATGAGGAAAAACTTTTTCACCTAGAGGGTGGTGATGGTATGGAACTCACTGCCTGAAAAGGTAGTTGAGGCAGAGACCTTCAACTCATTCAAAAGGAGTCTGGATATGCACCTCAAGTGCCGTAAGCTGCAGGGCTATGGACCAAATGCTGGAAGGTGGGATTAGAATAGGTGGATCATTTTTCAGATGGCACAGACATGATGGGCCAAGTGGCCTCTTTCTGTGCCTTAAACTTTCTATGATTCTGTGATTCTATATCCTGGAGCACTGAATGGTTACCACAGGGGAATGAAACCTTGGTCACCTGACCGGAACTAAAACTTGAGGGTTTTTACCTTAAAAAGTAGCTTTGGGGAGAGAAAGGGAGATCAGCCAAAGAAGACACCAAAAGCCACATTCCAGCAAAAGGCTGTGAGATCGGTCCAGCTATACAAGAAGCCCTGCGGCTGATATTATACTGCAACTTGCTGCAGCTGAGAAATTAAAAGATGACCTTTTTTTTAAAAAACTCATGAACTGCAGACATAAATCTGGAATTTACATCACAGTCTCCATGTGGAAATTTTTACCACTATAAATCTACAACATCTCAGTAAGTTCAAGACTGCAAACAACCAGGCCTGCACCTTTGAAAAGACTTTCCTCCCAGGTACATTCAACAGGTTTCTGTGAACCACAAACTCTTACACCAATTGGGACTTTAATTGCATCTTACCCTTTTCCTTCTATCTATCTATCCTTATGTGTGCATGTATGTGTGAATGCATGAGTGGGTTGAGGTTGTGAACAATTCAGGTTTTGCTGTTTAAATAAAAATGTAATCTTCCTTTTTTTAAACCTTCAAGAAAACCTGTCACTGTCTGTTTATTTGGCAAACTCAGGGGCTAAACACCCCTTTAAAAAAAAATACTGTCTACGGTCAGCTGGGAGGTGAAAAGTAGAACTCACCCACACCATTTCCTCATCTGTCCATAACAAATTACTACATTACTAGGTTTTGGCCTATTTTGATTTAGATTGCGTGTACAGCATATTCAATGCCCAGTAATTCATTGAAATTAGTGTTCGTTCAAAGAACACTTTTGAAGGGGCAATTTTCTTCATTGTGATTGGCTAAGTGTTTGTAATATCTGGATTTTCTTTCACTTTCTGATTGGCCATTTCTGCTTTCTAATTGGTTATGTCACCAATCACATTCCACAAAAATGAGCAGTCACATTATGCACATTTCTTTTTAATTTTGACTCTATTGAACCACCAAACACCTCCTGCAAAAAATTTGCTTCCGCCACCTTTTCCGTTCCTCACCTGATTACAGCTTAGCCACATCTTTATTTGCTACTTCCTAACAACTATTAACTGTGTGGGGAATAAAGTGTGCAAATAATCATGGAGCTATGTCTCTGCTATCAATCCATTCACTTTTATATTACACACATTGTTTAAAGAAACTTTATCACTATTGTTGTGATGGCACAAAATTACATGAAATCTCACAGAACATTGGAAATGTTCCTATTCTCTTTTCCCTGTCTTTTGCTCCTTTTATTCGGTATTTCTCTTTTTCCCATTTATAAGTGCATTGTTTTGTGTTGATGGTAGGTGGTGAGAAATAAGACACAGCTTTGGAGGCAGATCTATCCCGAGATCGTAATCAAAATCCTGTATTGAAATTATCCAGTGAGAGAAAGCAAAAGAAATGATAGCTATTATCAGAATAGGCAAACGTGAATTCATTGTCTTAAAGGTAGGGTCAGGGCGGGGGTGGTGGGGGGGGTGGGTGGTGGTTGGTGGGTGGAGAGATCCTAATCTGCCATATGAGGTTCCTGCCAAATGCAGGAGAATTGGTAGGCCTGAGTTTGCAACCAATAACAGCTTGGTCGCCATGATGCTAAATGCCCTCGCAATCTATGCCACAGTTTTGTCAGCACATGCCTGGACTGGCACTATCTCAAGGTAATCTCAAGAAGATTTATGCACCAGCTGGCTAAATGGATTCAGACAGAGTGGCCAAAGGTTGAATAGGTAACTAAGTGTCTTAACTCTTAACAAGCACAAAATGAGTTTCAATCGACTAAAAGACAAATAGGAAAGTTCAAATATTGTTTCTTGAGTGGGTTTAAACTCCATTACAAACTCGATTTGCCCTTAGGGCAAACAAATGCAATTTTTCTAATCTTATCTGGAGCTTCTTTAAAATTATAACACAATTAAATCCTCTGCTTGCCTCTGTTTTTATGAGAATTTGATTCCATTTCCGACCAATGGCCCAGCCTGGTGCGATGATAAATCTTGGTTCTGATAACGGTAGAAGCCTGGATTTTAACAATTACTTATTCCACTTGTTACAGTCTAGTGGACAGACTTCAAAAGCAGATTAATGCAACCGTCTCCCAGAATTATATTTGAAAACATCAATGGTACTCATCAAAAGGCTTCGGAGCTGCCAAGGAACATGACTTAAAGGGGCACTGACGTCTTGGGAAAAGTATATGGCAAAATGTTTCTTTCTTCCCTGTCTCTCCTGAAATTTATTCTGAAACATGGTTCCATGGACATTGAGCACCAGCAAGCTATTTGACATGTGGAGGGGGTGTGGCGGGAGCACATGGTGGGGGATCCCAGACGATCCCAATCCTGCCCTCATCCAATAAGATAGAGGAACAGGAGTAGGCCATTCAGCCCCCTTTCCTCTCCCATGCCCTCCTGCTGCACTTCCTGTGACAGGTGTTGTCCCTTATTGCCACTGGGCCCAAAATCTGAGAGTTGTGCCCCCCATTGCCAGCTACAGCCTTCTTTTTGGACAGGTGGCCACCCGACTGTGATTGGCAGCCTTGCCCCCGTTCTTCTGCCCCCACGATGCCAAGAGGGTGATGACCCCATTCAATGCCCGAGCACTGAGTGCCCACACTTCCTGCCACCTGCTCAGTGCCAAGGGCACCTCCTTTGCAAATGCCAAGTCCCCCTTTGCCTCACTAACCTTCTTAGGAGGCCACGATGATGCCCGGAGGCATCCAACTGGCTCCCTATGCTGTACTTGTCTCTTCTTAGCAGATCAGAAATGGACAGCTCCTGAAACCCATGCGCCCCCTTCAAAATTCCACTCTCCCCCTCCAACAAGCTCTTAATGAGCTTTTAAACTGCTTTAATTGGCCTCAATGGGGAGGTTAGCTGGATCCCTGTCCCACCCTAGTGAACATTGCAGGCACCAGGAACAGTGTCTTGAACATGCACATCCTGCACCAGAACAAGCTGCCTTAGATCTTCACTCCAACCTCCTAAGTGCGTGAATGGATCCTAGGGGCCAAGGGAAGTCCTTGAAGACATGACTACTCACCCCTCCAAGCGAGCCCCACAGATGCACAGAGGCAATACAACCAATGCCACCTGCTCAGTAGGACAACCATTGAGTGGGCCATCGGGCTTCTGAAGATGTACTTCTGGTGCCTGGACTGGTCAGGTGATGCCCTCCAATACCCTCCTGAAAGGGTCTCAGTCATTGTTGTGGTTTGAGCGTTCTTCATAACATGGCCCTCCAGAGAGGTGTGGACCTTGAAGACACTGAGGCCCTGGAGGGAGACAGCTTATCGGGGAAGAGCAGAAGCAGGAGGTGAGAGAAGAGGAGCAAGTGGAGGTGGACAGAGATGACGCTGAACAGAGAGGTGCCCCAGCTGCACAACGAGGTTGGCCAGGCATGGCTTTGGACATGAAGGTCTCGTGAGGGAATGCCATGAACGTTAGGAAGCTCCTGATGCAGGAATATTTTAACTGAGCCTCTCTGACCCAGGTTGGCGGGCATAGCATGGATGGGAGTCTGAGAAGTCTGTATGAACACATGCATGGAGGACGCAAACTGGAACATGTAATCAGTTACTACCAATGAAGGAAGCATATCTGCCCAGAGGCTTTGCCCTCACTGTAGAGGATCCCATTATCTCTTTCACCACCTCATACCACTTCTCCTGTCACGGCAGCAATAATGAGTCCCAGAGGTGTAGCTTAAAGCATCAGCCTTTATACAGTGCAAATAGAGGAAAACAGTTCACAAAGACAGTAAAACGATACACCAGTGACACACTTAGTGCTCCGTGTGATGTGATGGCCTCGTCCTGTCACCCTCCTGGAAGTGGACCTCCCTCCTCTCCCTCACAGCCTCCAACATTAGATCCAGGTCAACATTGATGAAGCGAAGGGCAGTCATGCCCCGCATGCCAGGCCTCCGACTCCACTGTGGCGTCTTGCTTTCCTCTGGTGCAGTGGAAGGCTTTGCCACAATCAGTAGATTTCTCCCTTCGGACAACCAGCAGCCTCAATGATGGCTGACATGGGGAGTCTAAATCAGTCCAGAACTTCATCTGATGCGCTTCCGTTCCTGCCCCCACTGCCTCTAATGGGACAGGAAACCCGTCTCCGTATCAATTAGGGACCCACCCACATGAAAATCTGAAGTTTAATCAGTTTCTCACCAGAGGCGAGATTCTGACCCGAAAACAAACCCAGCTCCTGTTTCCCGCCGCCACGGTGAAAATTCAGGTCAATGTCAAAAGGCCATTTGCAGCATTTTTTATTCTTGTTTCTTTTTATTTTTCCAGTTTAAAGCCTCCATTAAAATGACAGATGCAGTAATGTCCTATATGAACATATTTAAATACTCACCTGCTAATTTCACCATCCATCATTTCTAGGCTTATATAAATGAAAGTCTTTCTTTATTTCCAAAACACCAAGTGGTTTCAGGCAGGATTGTGACCTTTGATCATGATTGCTTTCATATTCTTCAGTTTTGAAAGGCCAAATATGTTTGCTGTAAAGAAAATGGCTGATTCCTCCTCATATTTGAGTTACCCCCATGAGTCAATGTTGTTTTAGGTTAGCTACAAGATGTCAGTAAGTAATAAAGTAGATTTAATGAAAACTCTACAAGTACTACATGGTAGATTTAGCTGAAAATTGAATTATTTATTTACCTCAAAAAATGTCCTCAAATTTACAAACAAACTGTGAATGGAGGATGAAGAGTTCTCTTAAAGGGACAGTCCTAAAAGAATTTTACACTATTGATAAATAGAAGATTGGAGATGATGGGATATGTTATTAGCTTGCCACCAGTGTTCCCTCAAAGACGCACAAGTGCGTGGCTGTGTGCCAGTCGGCAATATGCCGCGAAGGGAACAAACAGGCTTTGCACAAGCAGCAGTTCCTTTATGCACGGCAATGCAGCAATCTTAAAGGGACTGCGCAGTGCAGGAAACAGGGAACATTGCTTACCGCCCAACCATAAAAGTAGTAGGAACGTAAAAACTTGAGTAGGTCATTTAGCCCCTTGAGCCCATTCCACCATTCAACGAGATCATGGCTGATCTGTGGCCTAACTCCATATACCCACTTTTGCCCCATATCCCTTAATATCATCGATTAAAATATCTATCAATCTCAGATTCAAATCTAGCATCAATGGCCATTTGCAGAAGGGAATTCCACATTTTAGTATGCAGGTACAGCAAGTAATTAGGAAGCCAAATGGAATGTTGGCTTTTATTGTAAGGAGGATGGAATATAAAAGTAGAGAAATCTTGCTACAACTGTACAGGACATTGGTGAGACCGCACCAAGAGTGCTCTGTACAGTTTGGTCACCTTATTTAAGGAGGGACATTCTTGCAGTTCAGAGAAGGTTCACGAGGCTGATTCCTCGGATGAGGGGTCTTATGAGGAAAGGTTGAGCAGGTTGGGTCTATACTCATTGGAGTTTAGAAGTTGAGAGGTGATCCTTTTGAAACGTATAAGACTCTGAGGGGGCTTGACAGGGTAGATGCTGAGAGGATGTTTCCCCTCATAGGGGAATCTGGAACTAGGGGCACAGTTTCAAATTAAGGGGTCTCCCATTTAAGACAGAGACGGGGAGGTATTTCTTCTGACAGAGGGTCGGTAATGTTTGGAATTCTCTTCCCCAGAGAGCAGTGGAGGCTGGGTTATTGAGCATATTCCATGCTGAGTTAGACAGATTTTTGATTGACAAGAGAGTCAAGGGTTATGGGTGGCAGGCAGGAAAGTGGAGTTAAAGTGACAATCAGATCAGCTATGATCTTATTGAATGGCAGAGCAGGCTCGAGGGGCTGAATGGCCTACTTCTGCTCCTATTTCTCATGTTCTTATGTTTGCATGTAGAATGTTTCCTAATTTAATTCCTGAAAGGTCTGGCCCTAATTTTTAGACCATGTCGCCTAGTCCTAGACTCCCCAGTCACCTGAAATAGTTTCTCTGTATCTGTCGTATCTGTTCCCCTTAATATTTTGAAAACTTCAATCAAGTGAATACTGTTGCAGAAAAGAAAGAAGGGGAGGAAGAAAGAAAGAAAGAAAGAGTGAGAGAAAGTATCACACAGAGAGAGAAGAAGGAAGGAAGGAAAGAAGGAATAAAAAGGGACAAAGCCAGAAAGGGAGAGAGAAAGAAAGAAAGAGGGATAAAGCCAAAGAGAAAGGGAGAAAGAAAGAAAGAAAATAAACTTATACAGTGCCTTTCACAACCTTAGGATGTCCCAGAGCAATTCACAGCCAATGAAGTACTTTTGAAGTGTAGTTACTGTTATAATGTAGGACACCAATTTGCCAATTTGCACACAGCAAGGTTCCACAGACAGCAATGAGATAAATGACCAGATTATCCGTCTTCGTCATGTTGGTTGAGGGATATTGGCCAGAACACCTGGGAGCACACACCTGCTCTTCTTTTAAATAGTGCCATTGGATCTTTTATGTCCACCTGAGATGGCAGACGGGGGCACAGTTTAACATCTCATCTGAAGGACATCACTTCCGGTAGTGCAGCACTCCCTCAGTACTGCACTGGAGTGACAGCCAGGATCAATTGAAATAAAGATTGAGTGGTTTCTGTAATGGGTGGCTTAACCACAACAATGGTTTGATGCCCAGGGGCAAATTAGAAATCCACTCTGGTGTTTGCTTCTCAACGTTACCGTTCCAATTAAATCAGGATAGTTGAGGAGCATGTCCTGGACTTTTGAATTTTCTCAATTCAAATAAAGATGTCTGGGTGTGCGTGAGTGGAAGACTGTTGCTGTGCAATTTAATGAAAATGACATGTGTTATTTACAGTCAATGACCCATTGTCCTCCACAATGGGGAAACTCCTTCACCTTCCCAGACCCAGGTGGATAAATGTGAATTTGCAGATTGTTACCAGTCTCCAAATTTTGGGCAAATTTGGGGACGGGAATGAAGACAAGTAAAATACAAACAGCAAAAGAAGTTTTATGTAGTTTTATCTACCCAAAAAAATGGAAAGAGGCAGTGCAATGAGATGGGTCTCTTAGGGCAGCCTTTGTCCTGCAAAAAAATAATGGCAGACAGTCAGGACATGGGATAGCATAATCTGAAAATCTGAGGGGGAATCAAAAAAGCATCTAAAGAAAGAAAAAAATGACGAGTCTCAGCCATTGACCTGTGTTATCTCAGTGATGTCTCGATGTGGTTCCTGTAGGAAGAAGCAAAGATAATGAAAGAAAATTAGCAGTGAGGAATCAATCTTGAATCTTTTGTTTAAAATTTCAAGGCCTGTCCTTAGAAATCTGTTGTGATTTCAATTTAGCACTTGACATCTGTTACCTCACATTAAACCCTCCATATGTTGTTTTCTAGCCGGACTGCCTGTTTAATGATCACGTCTGTTTTAAGTCAAACCTATGTCAGCCTTTTCTTAATGAGGATGAATTATGGCACTACCAATAAAATGATGACCCTGGATTCCTACAGATATTCTTAAACTAAATATCTTACTTCCAATGAACTTTGAAATGAGTATGATCTTATTCTGGTGTTAAGCCGGGTTTGGGTAGCATTCTCTCATCTTGTTATCCCTTGCAATTTTTAGTTGTCAAGACAACCAAGAGTTTTGAACGTCAGGGCTTCTCCTGGTGACATCTCATTTTCTCAGAAATTCTGCTTTAGTCAAGGAATGAAATGGTAATTATATGGTCACAGTCAGTTATTGCATCTTCAGCAAGGCCATTAAGTATTAATCCGTTAAAAGGATTTATCTCGTTTTTTTAAAGTGTCAGTCTGTGTTTGCGGCCTGTCACCTCTGCAATAGATTGAATGCAAAGAGTGTATCTGATAAAGAGTAAAGCTGACGAAAGAAAATCAGTTGTCAAATAGAGGATACCATCCTAATACTAGTTTAGTATGCAACAAGTAGTACCAACTATACACTATACAGGGCATGAAGTTAGGAGATTTTCGTATCGGATTGGAATCCATAGTAAGTAGAATTTACATAGCGTTTTAATGAATAGAAGGAACCTGTGTTTGTAACTGGTTTACTATATTTGCCTACGTAATAATATATAACCATACAAAAATGATAGACAGCAAAAGACCAGCTAGTCCATCACATCTGACCCACACGCATGATGCCTGGACAGCGACTGCTGTTCCATTGGTTGTAAAGAACTTCAAGACATCCTGAGGTTGTGATAAACTTTATATAAATGGGAGTTCTTTCATTCTATGTAGCACATTACCACATTCTCACGATCTCCAAAAGCACTTCAAAGCTGATTAAATGCCTTTGAAGTATAGTTACCATTGTTACGTAGGCACACATGGCAATGAATCTCCACACATCAAAGGTCTACAAAGCGCAAATTAAATGAATGACTAGTTAATCTATTTTCAGTGCTGCTGGTTGTGCGAAGAATGTTGGCCAAGATACTAGGAGAACATAGTGCCACCTCCACTGGAACAGGTAGATAGGACTTCAGTTCAAAGAGTTTGGAAATAGGTGGAAAGCAGAAAACTGGATTACATATTTGTTAGCTGGTGAAAACAGAGAAGCCAATTCAGGACAGTTTTTGAGGTTGGTTGAAAGTGAGTAGTAGTTTCCCATGAGTTTTAGCTCTTTTGTTCACTGTATAGATTAATGATTTAGATCAGCCTTTGCGGATGAGGTGCTGACATTTGCAGATAATACCAAAATAGGAGGTTTAGTTAATTCTTCAGAAGGCCAAAGGAAGCTGCAAAGGGAATTTTATAAAAGATGGGGGACTAAAACGTGGAGGGTGAAATTCAATGTCTGTAAATGTGAGGTAATGCGTTTTGATAAAAAAAACAAAAGAAATTATATTCTGAATGGAAGTAGGCTCAGTGTTGTGGAAGGCCAGAGGGATTTGGGGTTACAGTTTTGCAGATATTAAAGGCAGCAGCACAGATTGATAAGGCTGTAAAAAAGCTAATGGAATTTACGTTTTGTCAAAAGAAGTATACGATGTAAAAGCCATAAGGTAATGATGAGCCTTTATAAGACCTTAATAAGACTCAGTTATCATACTGTGTATAGCATTGGGCTCTGCACCAGGGAAGGAGAGAGGGTTTAGAGAGGATATAATGCAGATTTTCTACGATGCTGTCAGATATGAAGGAACACAAATACAAAGAAAGACTTAAAACTGGGTCTTTTTCATTAGAACACTGGAGATAATGGGGCGATATGATAGAAATATTTTAAATTATGGAAGAATGGGACAGGGTAGATAGAAGCAAACACTAGTCAAAAATGAGAGGCTGTGGATACAAAAATATAATAGATTTAGACCAGGAAGCACGAGAAACGTGTTTACATAAAGAATTGTAAGACTGTGGAATTCATGTCCAAGGTTAGTGGTTGAGGCAGAAAGAAAGTCAATATTCAAGATTAGATTGCAGAGGTGATTTTTTTTACTCATTTGTGGGGTGTGGGTGTCACTGCCAAGGCCAGTATTTATTACCCATCGCTAATTGGCCTTGAGAAGGAGATGTTGAGCTGCTTCCTTGAATCGCTGCAGTCCGTGTAGTGTAGGTACACTCACAGTGCTGTTGGGGAGGGAGTTCCAGGGTTTTTGACCCAGCGACAATGAAGGAATGATGATATCGTTCCAAGTCAGGATGGTGTGTGACTTGGAGGGGAACTTGCAGATAGTGGTGCTCCCACGCAACTGCTGCCCTTGTTCTTCTGGGTGGTAGAGGTCACGGGTTTGGAAGATGCTGTCGAAGGATGAAGGAAAAAGGGTTAAAAGAGTATGGAAACAGGGTAGGTAATTGTTGTCATGTGATATTTATGTGATGTTAAGCAACACAATGAGGTACATAGACTCCAGTGCTTGAAGATCTCTAACGGGTTTATTAACAGCCAAACTAGCATATACAATGCAGAGCAAACTATGTACAGAACGTTTATTTAGGGTGTTACAGTTGCAGAGTGACTATGGTTTCTAGTCACATCTACATCTTGGTACTTAGTTCATTAGCATACTGAGTTCTTAAAGGGACATCACTCTTGAAGCGATCATACAACAATGGTGTTTAGAACTATTTGCTCTCATGAAGGTTGACCCAAATGATTTGTTTCTGTGTCTAACTTCTATCTATCTGAAAGATGGCACCCATAACAGTGCAGTTGTATGGCACTGAAGTGTCAGGCTAGATTATATGCATAGGTCCTGGAGTGGGGCTTGAAATTACAATCTCCAAACTCAGAGGCAACAGTACCACTAACTGAGCCAAGCTATCATATTAAAGATCATTTTCTCCCAATCTACCTAATTTTCACACATCCTCAGTTGAAAGTGTTGACTCATTCTCAGGTACAGGCCAGAATTTTACATTGTGTCACTGGCCCCACCCACCAACTGAAAAGTCAGGGGCCAGCACTCCTCTGCCGAGCCTGGAAGTCATGCTATTTTGTGTGGCCCAGGCCCTTAATTGTCCTTGGTTGGGACTTCCACCCCTCTGAGGCGGGAAGTCCTACCTCCAAGAGCTGCCAGTCAATCAGCGGGCTGGCAGCACTTCAGTCCCAGCAGCACCACCAGGTGCAGTGGCCACCCAGCAAGAGGAGGACAATGGACGTCACCCTTCAAAAATGTAAGTCGGGTTTGGGCCACGCTGAGGACAATCGGCTGGGCCTTGGTGAGTGGGATTGGAGTCAGAGAGCAGGGCAGGGGAGGTAATTTTAGTGGGGGCGGCCCCTACCGCTGTGTGGGCTCTCTGTGGGGCACAGGATGCCTGACCAGGAGGGCCTCCCCCAAACCTGCAAGGAGACTGTCAGGTATTACTGGGTGGCCTCCTCGGGTGCTGGTGTCCAGGGCGGTGGGAGGAGGCCCTTAAGTGGCAATTAATTGGCCACTTAAGGGCCTCAATTGGCCTGGGGCGAGCGCCCGTTTCCACCTCCCTCGCCACTGGTAAAATAGCAGCAGGGGCAGGCAGGCGACAGGCACAGCACCCCCTGCCGCCCACTCAATTTTACACTCCCCCCCCCATCTCTCAGCCCCCTCCTGGGGGCTTCATAAAATTCCAGCCACAATTGCATAGCAGCCAGCAGCTCTTCTATTGCATGCACAGTTGTCATTTTTCACATTTATTCAACAATGCAGAACAGCTGAGCCCAACCCTGACACTCATATTACATGCACTTTCCTTCAGAGGTCGCTGAATATCACTCAGAAGTGGGAACACTGACTGATTTTTTCCCCCATTACTAGCCCAAGAGTGCCAAAGCCAACTGCAGCAACCCTGTACTGAGGGACAGCTGCACTGTCGGAGGTGCCATCTTTTGGATAAGATGTTAAACTGAGGCCCCGTCTGTTCTTGCAGGTGGCCAAAGAATAGAGTGACCAGGGCTGGGTTTTACCAGCTCTCCAGGGATGGCCTGGGAGGCAGCCAGGGCGGTATAAAATGGCAAGGGTAGGCAGGGAGATGGAGTGTCTGTTGCCATCCCAACACCATGGAATTTCACCAGGGGGTGGGGGGGGGGAAGGTTGAGGATAGCCTTCCCACCCAGAGGTCAATTGAAGCCCTTAAGTGGTAATTAGTATTTTAACAGTGGGGCGGGTCCTACAGCACATGGGGAGGCAGCCCAGTAAAAGCTGATGGCCTCCCTGTGGGCTTGGGAGCTCGGGGGGAGGCCTCCTGATCGAGCACCCCATGGCCCATGGAGGCCCCCCTCCCCAGTGGCAAGGGCTGTCCCCACCCTCACTAATGGATGTCCCCCATGCTCAGCACCCTCACCAAGGCCTGCCTGAGTGGCCCTGGGAAGCCTGACTCCACTCACCAGTCTTTTGGGGCCTCCTCATGTTTCCTGCTCCAGGTGTCCTGTCGTACCAGCAATGGCCACTCCCCCCGGTGGCACTGCTGGGACTGCTGAGCTGCCGGCCCGCTGTTTGGCCAACAGCTCTTGGGGCGAGATCTGGTCCCTTAAAGGGGACAGCATTCACGATGGCAGCCAGTTAATTGCCTGCCCTCTGTTGAATTCAGCCGGGAGTCCAACAAATGGCTGAGATGGGATCGGTCCCTGCTTTCCAGCCCATCAGCAGGACCCCCACCGCCAAAATAAAATTCAGTCCCATATTTTCCAAACCAAATCCGGGGACACAAATCCACACCAACCGAAATCGCAAAGTGTATTCTGATTCAGCTCCCAGGACACCCACACAGCCAGACTCCAATTACCAATTTCTTGGACATTTTGGCTCTAAGGCCATTTTCTCTTCAACCGAATTTCAATTGAAAATTGTGCATGATCCGGAAACTAGCCATGGATTCAGTGGGGTGGAGCTGGGGGGTTGGGGGGTCGGGGGGCTGGTGAGGGGGTTGCGGGAGGAAGCACTGCATGTGCACTGCAGACGCAGAGCTTGATCTCTGCATAAATTGAAATGTCTCAGTGAGTGCACCCCCTTCTACTGGTTGAAAACAGGAGATTGGCATCCCTCCCACCAATCAGAACCTGCCACACTGCACAGCCCCACCCACTGTATTGACTAATCATGGAGCAGCTCGGGGTTACATGGCTCTTGATTTACCTATGCACGGCCATTAATAGTTAGGGTATTTATTCAGGGACAAGCTTCATAAACCGGAGACTCTTCTGGGGACATTTTCAAGATGGCTCCTGGGCTGGAAGCTCCCTAGGAAGCTCCCTTGCTGTTCAACTCTATCCATGGCCATCTGCTCCCATCCCTAACGTTTTCTCCCCCAATCTGCCCTCTTAAACTGTTTAAATTCCCCTGGCTCTTTAAATCAGTTCATTTTAGCCCTATCTAAAAGTTAACAGTTAGTTTAGTGTATGTTACCTGGGCCCACTGCCCTCCCCCAGCCACACCTGCTCTTTGTTTTCTCAATGAAATTGATCCGGATGAAACTGACGAGAACAGCTGCCGATACTTTAATCTCCGATCCTGCTGTCTTCACAGTCCAGAGTGTCTGCAGCCACGGCATGTGGTAAGTCCATTGAGGTGAAGAAGGAGCTGCGGGACCCGAGAGAAGTCCTGTGAAAAGGTGCCCCGAACACCCAAAACATCCACGAACGGCCCCCCCGGCCGCAACTTCAAAGCGCCCGCGGGAGATGGCTCGGAGAGCATCTGCAGCGCACTGTCGGCAATGCTGCATGCCTTTATTTAAACCACTGCAAAAAAAAAACCCTCAGCAAATGTAATCACCTCTAAGTCTGCCAAATGATGCTTCACCTCCCGAAGGACGTGGATGAGCTTTCCGGACGTCGATGGTGGGCACTGAGGAAATGGCTTATTACCTGCACCAGATTCCACCCCCCTCCCCCCCCCTTTACCCCCCTTCCACCCCCCCCCCACCCCCGTCCCCTTCCCTGCTCCACCCTCTCAGCTCACCCCCTCACAACCCCGTCCCAGCCCGCCCCCCCCTCGCACCATCTTCACCCCGCACCCCCTTCCCCTGCACCCCCCCCCCCACCCCCTCCCTCTACCCCTCCACCTTGCATCCCCTCCTCCCACCGGCACCATCCTACACCTGTGTAGGGGCCCCAACAACCCCACTGCCTTGTGGGCGTCTCGGGAGAGACCAAGGCTAAGGGAGTAAACCCTAACAGAAAATCCGGAGCGGAACCCCGTAGGCGGTCATGTGTCACCTTTGGCATGTTTCCGGCAGTTCCTGCAGCCATACTGGTGCCAAACGTCGTGTCCTGCACTCCTTTGGACCCCACCAGAAAGGCCGAGAGGGGGGTTTTGACGACTGGGCAACTCTCAACCTCCATAAATTTGCCCAGGCATGCGCCATGCGAGTCGAAGAGACTTAGTAGTTGGCAGGAAAAAAGACAGAGGCGCAAGGGGAGAGCCAACTGTGCAACAGCCCCAACAAACAAATTTCTCTGCAGCACCTGTGGAAGAGCCTGTCACTCCAGAATTGGCCTTTATAGCCACTCCAGGCGCTGCTTCACAAACCACTGACCACCTCCAGGCGCGTATCCATTGTCTCTCGAGATAAGGAGGCCCAAAAGAAAAAGAAGAATTTATTCAGGGACAAGCTTCATAAACCGGAGACTCTTCTGGGGACATTTGCCCGAGGATACAGTACCTCAACCGAAGACTATCCCCGGAAAGCAGGGATGTATAGCCAGCTTAATGTAACAGTTCCCATGGCACTGTTTCAAAGAAGAGTAGGCAAGTGCCCTGACCAATATTTATCCCTCAATTAACATCCCAAAACAGATTATCTGGTCATTATCACATTGTTGTTTGTGGGAGCTTGCTGTGCACAAATTGGCTGCTGTACTTCCTACATTCCAACAGTGGCTACAATTCAAAAGTACTCCATTAGCTGTAAAGTGCTTTGGGATGTTCTTAAGCTGTGAAAGATGCTATAAATGCAATCATTATTTCTTTTCAAACCCAAGGTAACCCAGCACAGATCATTCTCTGCATGGCACAGTCCACTTTTGGCAATATGCACATCATACAAGATATTAATATGCTGGAGCACGACACCTATTTGCTTCTACAGTTCAAAGGTTATGTTGTATGAAGATGATTTTGGTTTTCTTGATTCAATTAAATTTTAGGAAGAATGTCAAGATCATAGAGAGGATACAGAAGAGATTCAGTAAACTGATAATAAGGATTAGAGGTTTTAATTACAAAGAAAGGGATATATTCTTATGTTCTTAAACTGGGGGAGACTGGGAGAATTGGTAGGACATGGAATGCTCTAACAGGAGGTTGGAGCAGTATCTATTATAACTTTTAAGATACAAGTGGATAAATATTTGAGAAAGAAAAATTTAGAAGGGTATCAGGAAATGGCAAGGAAATGGGGCTCAGGAGACTTTTTTTGGAGAGTTGGTGCAGGCTTATTGTTCCAAATGGGCTCCTCCTGTGCTGTAAATTTCTCCTGATTGAAGGCAATGGAACTAAAAATAGAATCATAAAACCAGATGTTGAGTCTCTATCACCGGTTTTACACTATCGCACAAAGTCAAGATCTACGCCATTGTGTTCGAAGGCTTTTGATATTTCCCTGACAATAAACAGTCAGAAATAAATTAGGATGTCAGACTCCTTGAATGCAGTCTAGCTTTTTCAGCAAAAGCTGCGAATGAAAAGACCCAGAAAAGGCAGTATGCAGAGGAGTTACTCTATTCAAGTCACGTAAGTCTGAAGTGGATGATGTAGTGCGTATATTATTTTCATGTTATTGCATGGAGATAAATTGTCTTGATTGAACTCAGTGAATCAGTTCATAACCATAACTCTAATTTAAAAGCAAAATACTGCAGTTGCTGGAAAACTGAAATAAAAACAGAAAGTGTCGGAAATACTCAGCAGGTCTGGCAGCATCTGTGGAGAGAGAAGCAGAGTTAAGGTTTCAGGTCAGTGACCTTTCATCAGAAGTTCATTTAACTCTGTTTCTCTCTCCACAGATGCTGCCTGACCTGCTGAGTATTTCCAGCACTTTCTGTTTTTATTTCGTAACCATTACTCTGGCTTCCCAGGGCATAAAGCAGGGAAAATTAGAACCAAGGCTTGCTTTATCTAATTTCAACCCTACCTATCATTGGAGCAACTGAAATGGAAAAGACATGGTTATCTGGTTCAGGTATTGCCCTCTTACAAGTAAATAAAGGGAAGTATGAGTCAAATCAGTAAAAGTAAGACACACATACAGTTAACAGGAGTGACTGACACCAGTGAAGCTGAACAGACATCTATGACAGATCCAAAGTTGTAATGATAAATCACAACAAAAAATGTTCTCAGATAATTGACCTCCTCTCTCAGTTGAAACCTTTCCACTCCCTTTCTATTGTATTACCCCCATTATATGGTCATTATCTGTCAAACTTTCTTCTTCTTCCCAAGTTCCAAATACACCAGCCTACATGTTACTCTTTCTCCCTTTATCCCCACTGTCTTAAAATCAAGATTCATCACATTCTGTCCAATTGCATGAAAAGATTCTGGTAAAGTTGCTGCTGTGCTTTTATATCCCCTCTCCCTAGGGAGAAGTGTTTGACTTCCACTTGACCTCTGGTCACAGTGGCATGATTGAAATTGGGAGCCCGCTATGTGGGTAATCATTCTGTGGTTCTCCTGAGAACAACCCTCAGCAAATCATTGATTGGCCTTTGACCTGAACATGAGTAGCACTGCTGTAGTCTATAATGTATCGCCACACATCCAGTATGCCACAATATAGCGAGGATTGACAATTGTGTGCGGATGGAATATTAACAGCGTTGTACAGTCGGATCAAAGACAAGTCATCCATTGAAACAGTTTTTCTCCATTACTGAGGAAGCTGGGTGAAAGGCCATGATGCAGAACATTGCCAAAGTTGCAAAGAGTAGGAGAAAATATGATATAAATGAAGAAGGAGCGAATAGATGAGACTAAGAATGGGTTCCTGAGGGAACAGAAGACTGAAGCAGGTAAGAGGTTGCACAATTTTGAGATCATGTCAACATAGCCTTTACTCTCTAGATGTTGCAGGCTAGTCAGTTAATGCCACAATTTACTTTGTATGGCTTTGCTTTTATTTTTGTCAATTGACTTTTTCACAACAATCCATCCGAGCCATGATTGTGAAATGGAACAGTGATGCTCTTGAATGTCAAAATACATCAGCTGCAAAAAGAAAGGACATTGGATATGTTTGCCTCTAACCAGAAAAGTCAGGAGGTTGTGAGTTAGTGACTCAAGAATTCAGGAAATTACACATTTTTATTCTTCTAAATCAATAGGGAAGGACCTCCTCTTGATCAGATTGTTTTCTAAAAGAAATACAAGGCATTTTAGTTAGATAAGAGCATCACATGATATGATAGTACACCATCGAGGCTGAGAAAGTGCTAGGTTCAATCCTCAAATCTGTTCAGAGTTAGCAGGTTTCAGATGGGACAGCAGTGGAGATGCTATTGGTTTCAATGTGCTTGGGCAAAATAAGGGAAGTGTATGGGTGTGCTATCTGTCAAATGATCAAAAGTCAGGCTCAACTGAAATATCCTTCCTCTCCCCTCTCTTTCCATCCATCAGTTGTATAGCCGGCCAGCAATCACTATAAAGGCTCCCATGAATTAATACTATGTGGTCAAGGTATGACTGGGCTGCCTGTGCCTATGGAAGGGTAGGTGAACAGGACCCCCACCTTCAGGGGGGAGAAGAAAAATTTATGATTTGGGGCAGACTAATCCTTCATATCCAAAATCTTAGCTCTGAATATTTCCAAGGGATGATTGATTGTCTTTTTAGACCGTCCGAGTGTATTTAATAACAGCAGTAATTTCCTGGGGTGTTATGCAGATTCATAGCTTTGTTATGTTGCTAATTATGTTAGCTAATTACACTCAATTATAACTGTTTATGTTATTTGCTGGGTGGAATACATACTCTGACAAAAAGATCTACAAAATACACAGTTTGAAGACTCACCGACTGCTTGCTGCACAACCAGAGGAACCCAACATTGGAGGTTCAGAGGAGGCCTGTGTGCAGTCAGTTTAGAGTGAGATCAGCAACCATCTTATTCCTCTGTCTTAGACTAATATTTTGAAAGTGAAACAGTGGCGAGTATTTTTGCATTATGTGATCTGCTGAGTTTTACTTTATTGATATTAATTTGGTTATTGCTGCTCTGAATCTTGATCTTTTTCTCCTCCAATGTTGTTGTTGAGGAACACCTCATATTTATTCTACTTTATGCCTGCTTTATCATAGTATTGAAATCAAGACTCATTGCACTACCTCCTAATCTCACTCAAATCTGTGGAATTCTTCATCCACTTCACTCTTCGAGCTTTTAAAACTGCAGCTTGGAGCCATCTGCTAACAATAAAGAACCTGCACTTATATAGCACCTTTCATGATTTCAGCACATCTCAAGTCGCTTCACAGCCAATGAAGTACATTAGAAGTGTCATCACTGTTGTAATGTGAGAATCATGGCAGCCAATTTGTGCACAGCAAGGTCCCACAAACAACAATGTGATAATGGCCGGATAATCTGTTTTTGTGATGTTGGTTGAGGGGTAAATATTGACCAGGACACCCAGGAGAACTCCCTTGCTCTTCTTCGAAATAATATCATGAAATATTTTCCATCCACCTGAGAGGGAAGATGACAGCTCCGACAGTACAGTATTCCCTCAGTATTGCACTAGACTCTTAGCCTGGATTATGTGCTCAAGTCTCTGAAGTGGAACATTGAACCCATGACCTTCTGAAATCGACAGGATTGCTACCACTAAGCCACAGTTGATGCTAATTCTTGATTTAACTCATGTCCTTTCCTACTCTTGTTGACCTTAGTTGTTTCCAGTATGAGTGACCTTGGCCAATCATCTGATTTCTTGAATAAATACAGATAATATAAGAAAAAAGAATGACTTCTCTCTCAATTTTCTATGGGCACTGATGGCCCTCTCGTACAAAACCCAAGTGAACACTCTTTATGTGTGAGCATGGATACTGAGTGTTACTAAACCATTAAAGGTTATCACATCTCTGTCCAATCCTGCCCATACCCACATCCATGTGCACTGGGTAGCAAATAGGGGCAAGAACCCTAGCTGAATTTCCCCTCTTTGTCCCAAGAATACATCCTTAACATTTTTAAAGTTGCTATCTTATTAAATTTCTTGCAAACATTGAAGTTTGATGTGATATCATCACTGAGCATTGATATTGTGACATGGGCTTCACATGTATGTCACATTGTAGATGCTGAGGATCCAAAGAGGAATGAGACAGCAAAGGAGACAGATTGAATCAGACAAGCAAAGTCTGTGAAACACAGCAGCTTAAACTTTAGGCATAAACAGCTGCTGTAAGGTTATCACACTTCGCTGATAGACTGTCAAAAAACAATTATCAAACCCAAGTTCTCAGTGGATCACATGTCTGGTTCAATAACTCCAAGCACAAGTCAGCACCAGAAATCGAAATAAACTGCTGGCAGGGCAGATTCAACAATTCAGTTTTTTCTCTTACTTTCTGAGTGGTTTTTGTTATCTGGCACGCACTTCATCATTGATTGGCTGTCATCACCTTCAGTACTTCTATGAGCAGTTAAATGATATGCTACGGACAGCAGCTGTGACCAGGTATGTGAATGTTGTCTGCATGGTCCAGGAATAGACGTAATCAGAGCTTAATCTGTACATTTCCAAACAAAAAATAATCACTTTGTGAGTGTACTTCTGTGTCACTTAAAAGTAACAAAAATTACAGAGAAAAATAGATGAGTAAAAGTAGCCAATCTAATTCCTTATTATTTCCAACTTTTATCCCAACTGCTTCCATCCTGTGATTAAAAAGGATATCCTCAACATTTCTTCTTGAACCACTGCAGTCCAAGGTAGTGAAGGTGCTGTTAGGTAGGGAAGGAACATGATATATGTCCAAATCGGGATGGTGAGTGGCTTGGAAATGAGTTGGAGCCAGGCATTGTTGCTGAAAAGAGAGATCTGGCTGTGTAAGTGGGTTTTGAACACACGATCAAATGCAAGAAGAGAAGCAAAAAGAAATGAAGGTGAACAGGGTAAATTAGACAAATTAAAATCCTGTCGCAGAGAAGGTTTGCATTCCTAGAAGAGAAGTAGCAGTAAACTAAACAGTAAAGCAATCTTGCTTTCACACCATTCTTCTCAGCAATTGCCTCTTGCTCCAGCTCATTCTTTGCTTACTCCACAGATGCTGCCTGGCCTGCTGTGTGTTTTCAGCATTTTCTGTTTTTAAGTTTCGGCACAGTTGAGGTTCGGGCTAAGATGGTAGTTTTGAAGAAAAAAAAATTCAGAGTGCTGGGATTGTAAGCCTGGGTATTGAAACATCATGGGCAGAATTTTCTCACCTTAGTCCCTGCCACAATGGTGGGACCTTTAGTGGGTCAGGAACCCGTTCAACTCTTCAGTGGGCTTTGCTCTAGCTCTTTTAACCGACCCATGACACTCGCATCCCACCTCCAAGTTCCCCAGCCAATCAGGAAGGATGGGTGGGATGACGCACTGGATCTATCAAAGGAAGGATTTCCAATTAAAGGGACCCTACTGTAGTTCAGAAAAGTTCAACTGGACATGGATTCCTGAGGCTGCAGCAGCTACAGAAATGGAGAAGAGACCTGGGAAGGCTGCTCCCTGGGTCTCTCAATCTTACATGGAGATCCTGCTGCAGGATCTGAGGACCAGCAGTGAGGAGATCTTTGCCAAGTATGGGAGGAAGAGAACAGCGGCTCCAACCAAGCAGGCATGGATGGAAGTAGCCGAACAAGTCAGCAGCAGGAGTGCGATCCTTCCAACCTGAAAACAGTGCACCAAAAGGATCCAGGACCTCAGGAGGACAGGACAGGAGTGCGATCCCTCCAACCTGAAAACAGTGCACCAAAAGGATCCAGGACCTCAGGAGGACAGGAAAGGTGAGTGGCGTAACAATTACAGGTGCCAAGCCCCACACTCTGACTTGCTCAACATTCTCCTGTACATCACTTCTCTGAATAACACACCTTGCAGGTGCACTCATTCCTCTCCCTCCAGGATCCTCCTCACATCCCCATCTGGGCAGCCGACACACACTCAGCCTCATATTATAGCCCTCTTGTACTTTTTTAAAAATTCATTCATGGGATGTAGGCGTCACTGGCCAGGCCAGCATTTATTGCCCATCCCTAATTGCCCTTGAGGAGATGGTGGTGAGCTGCCTTCTTGAACCGCTGCGGTCTATTTGGGGTAGGTTCATTCCTTTTTATTGACTTCGTAGCAGTTAGGTACAACTGAGTGGCTTGCTAGGCCATTTCAGAGGGCATGTAAGAGTTAACCACATTGCTGTGGGTCTGGAGTCACATGTGGGCCAGACCAGGTAAGGACAGCAGATTTCCTTCCCTAAAGGACATTAGTGAACCAGATGGGTTTTTACAACAATTGACAATAGTTTCATGGCCATCATTAGATGATGATCTAATTAGACTCGCTTTTAATTCCAGATTTATTAATTAAATTCAAATTCCACCTTCTGCTGTGGTGGGATTCGAACCCATGTCCCCAGAGAAATACCCTGGGTCTCTGGGTTACTAGTCCAGTGATAACACCACTACGCCACCACCTCCCCTAACAGTACTCATGCCTAACAGTCACCCTCCACAACTGTTGACTTTCCCTGCTGGCCACACAAGCCATTTCTAACAGTGATAACTCTCTGTTTTCACTCCTTGAGGGAGAAGGGAGCACACAACCTCAGAGAGAGGCAGAGACCCGAGGGGTGGCTCTCCAGTGCCAGGCACCTTGACAGCCACTGGCAATGTGTGCCCACCTGGTTCACTGGGAAGGTGGTCTTGTTCCAGGAGGCTGCAGATGACAGCATCGACATATTGTGAAAGGCTGAGCCTCCTGAGACATTGGTGCTTACACATGTCGAAAGGCTAGACACAGATTACTTGAATTTTTAAAATATTTACTTTTGTGGCAAAATAAAAGAAAAAATTGGGAATATATCAATATTCTAGCCCAAGACCTGCACCAAGCTTCAGCATACATTGCTCCTATAAGTCGTGCTTGTAGCAGGTGATTTGGACCCAGACTTTTCTATGTTACTAGCAAAACTGGAGTCAATGGGAATCAGGGGGAAAACTCTCCACTGGTTGGTGTCATACCTAGCACAGAGAAAGATGGCTGTGGTTGTTGGAGGTCAATCATCTCAGCTCCAGGACATGACTGCAGGAGTTCCTCAGGGTAGTGTCCTCGGCCCAACCACCTTCAGCTGCTTCATCAAAGACCTTCCCTCCATCATAAGGTCAGAAATGGGAATGTTTGCCGATGATAGCACAATGTTCAGCACCATTCATGACTCCTCAGATACTGAAGCAGTTCGTGTAGAAATGCAGCAAGACCTGGACAATATCCAGGCTTGGGCAGATAAGTGGCAAGTAACATTCGTGCCACTCAGTACCAGGCAATGACCATCTCCAACAAGAGAGAATCTTACCAGCTCCCCTTGACGTTCAATGGCATTACCATCGCTGAATCCCCCACTTCCAATATCCTGGAGGTCACCGTTGACCAGAAACTGAACTGAACCAGTCACATAAATGCCGTGGCTAAAAGAGCAGGTCAGAGGCTCGGAATTCTGTGGCAAATAACTCTCTTCCTGACTCCCCAAAGCCTGTCCACCATCTACAAGGCACAAGTCAGGAGTGATGAAATACTCTCCACTTGCCTGGATAGGTGCAGCTCCAACACTCAAGAAGCTCAACACCATCCAGGACAAAGCAGCCCGCTTGATTGGCACCCCATCCACAACCTTCAACATTCCCTCCCTTCACCACTGACGCACAATGTGTACCGTATACAAGATGCACTGCAGCAACACACCAAGGCTCCTTCAGCAGCCGCAACCTCGACTACCTGGAAGGACAAGGACAGCAGTTGCATGGGAACACCACCACCTGCAAGTTCCCCTCCAAGCCACACATCATCCTGACTTGGAACTATATCACCGTTCCTTCACTGTCGCTGGGTCAAAATCCCGGAACTCCCAACCATCAGCACTGTGGGTGTACCTACACCCCAAGGACTGCAGCGGTTCAAGAAGGCAGCTCACCACCACCTTCTCAAGGCAATTAGGGATGGGCAATAAATGCTGGCCTAGCCAGCGATGCCCACATCCCACGAATGAATAAAAAAAGTTAGAACTGGCCAACAAAGGCATGTCTAATAGAATCATAGAATTGTACAGCACAGAAGGAGGCCATTTGTCCCATTGAGTCTCATAGGTTCTATCGATGAGAAATGCCAAAGAGTTAATCCTACTCCTCTATTCTTTCTCCGTACCCCTGCAATTTTTTCTCCTTCAAGTATTTATCCAATTCCCTTTTGAAAGCTACTATTGAATCTGTTTAAACCACCATATCAGATAGTGTATTCCAGATCATAACCACTCGTTGCGTAAAAGTTTTTTCCTCATGTCGCCTTTGTTTCTTTTGCCAATCACATTAAATCCTCTGGTTGTCAACCCTTCAAACATTGGAAACAGTTTCTCTTTATTTACTCTGTTTACACCCTTCATGCTTTTAAACACCTCGATCAAAACTCCACCTAGCCTCCTCTGCTCTGAGGAGAAAAAGCACAGCTTCTACAGAGTATCTATGCAATTGTAATCTCTCATGCCCTCAACCATTCTAATAAATCTCTTCTGCATCTTTTCCAAAGACTTCTGGTTCATCCTGAAATCTGGTGCCCAGAATTGGATACAATATCCCAGTTTTTATATAGGTTTAGCATAGCTTCCTGACTTTTGTACTCTATACCTCTAGTTATAAAGCCCAGGATCCCATATGCTTTATTAACTGCTTTGTTAACCTGACCTGCCACCTTAAAAGATTTGTGCACAAGCACCCCCAGGTCTATTTTTTCTTGCATCACCTTTAAAAGTGCATCATTTAGCATGTATTGTCTCTTCTCATTCTGCCTACAAAAATTAATTACCTCACACTTAACTGCATTGAATTTCATCTGTCATGTCTCCACCCATTCTACCATCCTGTCTATGTCCTCTTGAAGTCTATTACTATCCTCCTCACAGTTTATTACATTTCCAAGCTTTATGTTATTTATAAATTTTGAAATTGTGCTTTATGCCCTCAAGTCCAAGTCATTAATATTTATCAAAAGTATCAGTGGTCCTAGAACTGAACCCTAGGGAACTCCACAATATACCTACCTTCAATTCAAAAACCAGCCATTCAATACAACTCACCGTTTGCTATCCCTTACCCATTTTTTTTTATCCATGCTGCTACTGCCCCTTTATCCCATGGGTTTCAACATTGCTAACAGGTCTATTCTGTGGTACTTTTGAAAGTCCATATGCACCACATCCACCATTTCTGTTACCTTATCAAAAAGCTTAAACAAGTTAGTCAAACACAATTTGCCCTTAACAAATCCATGCTGGCTGCCCTTTATTAGTCCATTCTTGACCAAGTAAGTGTTAATTTTCTCCTGAATTATTGTTTCTAAAAGCTTCCTCACTGTAGTATAATGTACATAAGCTGTTGCTGGGTAGATTATGTATATAGACCTTAAGCATCATCACAGGATGTGATGTCACAAGTCTGTATCTCGTGCTGCTCAGTGTTCATGTAGATACCCTAGTAGGAAGACCCCCTGTAAACAAACTCCTGTTTCTTTGATCCAGAGTCTACTTTCCTCTTTCAATACTAATAGCACACTGACAAGATAGTACATGGTGGCAGTGGTAAAAGCAACTTTTCCAGCCTAAGAAAACAGAAGCAATCGAAGACTTCGAAGAAACATGGAAAATCAATACCATTACCAGAAAGCTTCGCAAGAGTGGCGGGGCCCAATCAGGCTGAAGCACGGCCAAGACGGATTTCAAGATTCAACAGGTACCATTCCATGTTAGATTTAACAGCATGATCAGACAAAGAACAGGTCAGTGTTTTGCTTTACGCCATGGGAGACAGTGCGGACAACATTCTGACTACCCTGGGGATTGACGGAAAAGAAGCCCCATATGGCAAGGTGATTAAAACACTAGACAGATACATTCAGAGCAGGAAAAATGTAATTCTGGAGAGAGCTAAGTTCAACAGTCGCACCTAGAAAGTCAGCGAAAGTATCGATTCGTTTATTAATGATCTGTATAAAGTAGCAGAGGATTGTGACTACAGGAGTCTGTGAGAGGAATTGATTCGGGACAGAATAGTAGTCGGGGTTATAGACGAAGCACTGTCAGACCACTGTCAGTCGAAAGAGGATTTGACTTTGAAAAAAGACATTTTATTGAGCAGGCAGGCAGAAGTACAAAGGAGTAATCGATTACTAGTTCGGGGGCATCGGGGGAGTCCAGTTGGGTCTGTTCAGAAGGCAGAGATGAATGGTGCCTGAAAGCCTGAGAGGCGGGAAATTCACCTACAGGCATCAACACTGGATTGCAGCAGGTGGGGCTGGGAGTGGCTCCGGCTAGAAAATTGCCCAACCCAGGAAGCTGAATATTTCTGGTGCAAGAGAAAGGGGCACTTTCAGCAGGTCTGTTGAAGCAGAACAAATGCTGCAGACTAGAAAAAATATATTGGAAATAAAGGAGGGTCAAACAATTAATAATCCCTTCCTAGGAGAAGTGCAGGGAAAAAAAACAAAGATTGCTTGGAAGCAGAAATTTTATTGGCATAAAATAAAACCACTTTCAAATTAGATACAGGAGTAGTGGTTTCTATTTTGTCTGATCAAACACCTTGGCTGAGGAAAGAAAGGCTTAGAAAAACCAACAAAAAATTATATGGGCCAGGAGGGATTCAGTTGAAGGTTGTGAGAGAAATACAGACAACCTCAATACACAGAAACAACATAATCCCAGAAACCCTATATATCATTAGGAACCAAGCCTGTTCGCTCCTTAGTGAAAAAGCGTGCCTAGCTTTACAGATGTTACGCAGGATGGAAGCAGATTGTCCCAGAAAACTCTCCATTGGTGGTCTGAATACTGAAACAAATGAAAAGGCACTTGAAGAAGTGTTTGGCTAATATGGAAGAATAGTAGAAGTCCTGCTGATGAAAGATCATGAAACAAATAAGTCAAGGGGTTTTGCTTTCATTACCTTCAAAAGTCCAGGAGAGGCGAGGAATGCAGCCTGGGATATGAATGGGAAGCCTTGGATGGAAAACACATTAAAGTACAGCAAACTATCAGACCAGCATTTGGAAATAGTAGATGATGTAGACCACCTCCACCCCCAAGAAGTCATGCCCTTCCGAGGAGGAATGAAAGGTTCCCCTCAGAAACATCGGCACAACGTCTGGATCCAGGAGAAGGAACAGTGCTACCTTAAGAGGAATGTACCACCTCCTAAAGGGCCCCTTTCTTTGAGGCCAATGTGAAGTGGAGGAATGGGGGGAAGAGGAAGTAGCTCAAGAGGACCTCCCTCATGCAAAAGGAAAGATTATGGTTTGCCTTCATCTTGCATAATAAAGAATTGATGGCAGATCAAGAGAATCAGATAGCAGAGAGGGCTGATGAACCAGTGATACAGCCAACAACAGATAACCCAGACGACAGTGAAGACAGAGAACACGAGTCATCCAATAGTTCCACTCACCCACAGGAAAGTGAGGAGGAAGAACTGAAAGACTCAATACCCAAACAAGTGAAAGAAGAACACACTTTGGCAGAGTCGTGAGAACCCCACAGCGTAACAGACCTGCTAAATGAAGTCAGAGACTTGGGGGGAGATGTAATATAATTTACATAAGCTGTTGCCGGGTATATTATGTATATAGACTTTAAGCATCATCACAGGATGTGATGTCACAAGTCTGTACCTCATGCTGCTCAGTGTTCATGTAGATACCCCAGTAGGAAGACCCCTGTAAATAAACTCTTGTTACTTTGACCCAGAGTCTACTCTCCTCATTCAATACTAATAACATACTGACAAGATAGTACACCCACCACCGACTTTAAACTGACTGGCCTGTAATTGCCAGGTTTATTCTTCTTCCCTTTTTTGAACAAGTCTTCTGGAACCTTCTGCTTTGAAGAGGGACACTTTATTTCTGTGATTGAAGCTCGCACAATTAGTTAGAAAGAGGCCCACCTTATCAAAAAGGCCTTGCACAACTTTTGAACCAAGCACAGTGTGACTAAAAAATAGTTGAGAGGATCATACTTTTACTAGAAATGATGCTTCTTTCCTCCGTTCATAATACTTGCGTACATTAAGTGACTATTGCTACCTTTATTTGGGCCATTTCATTTCCAGCTTTGTTTCGGACTTAGATGACACTATGATTGTATTTGATAACCATTGATTTTATTTTTCTCCTTTTGTATTGCCTCCCCTCCCACCCCTCCTAAACTACCCTATTTTGTTACTGTCTTTGCTAGTACCTATTACTGTCCAGTAGAGTTGGTCAGGGTGATTGGGGGAGGCAACCAGTCAAGTGCTGTTTTCCCACAGTCTTTCTGAGAAACAAGACTCCCCTCCATTCAAGGCCTCCTCACATGCTTATAGCCCACATTGGAAGGTTTCAATGTAGCATGGCATGGGGACAATGCCAATTATTACATTTGGGTTATCAGCTCAATTGTAGTCCACCAAGGTGTGTTTAGTTGCTACACCACCTGATGTTGATCATTTACTATCCTGTCCAATGTAACTGCCTAAACCACCCTTATATTACGACTCTACCCACCAATGGCAGCTTCAACTGTAGCAGTACATAGAACATAGTACATAGAACAGTACAGCACAGTACAGGCCCTTCGGCCCACGATGTTGTTCCGAACATTTAACCTACTCTAATATCAAACTAACTACCTACCCTTCATTCTAATATCATCCAAGTACCAGTCCAAGGGTCGCTTAAATGCCCCTAATGTATCTGCTTCTACTACCACCGCTGACAGCGCATTCCACGCACCCACCACTCTCTGTGTAAAGAACCGACCTCTGACATCTCCCCGAAACCTTCCTCCAATCACCTTAAAATTATGCCCCCTGGTGATAGCCCTTTCCACCCTGGGAAAAAGTCTCTGACTATCCACTCTATCTATGCCTCTCATCATCTTGTACCCCTCTATCAAGTCACCTCTCATCCTTCTTCGCTCCAATGAGAAAAGCCCTAGCTCCCTCAATCTTTCTTCGTAGGACATGCCCTCCAGTCCAGGCAGCATCCTGGTAAATCTCCTCTGCACCCTCTCTAAAGCTTCCACATCCTTCCTATAATGAGGCAACCAGAACTGAACACAATATTCCAAGTGTGGTCGAACCAGGGCCTTATAGAGCTGCAGCAGATATTCATGGCTCTTAAACTCAATCCCCCTGTTAATGAAAGCCAACATACCATACGCTTTCTTAACAACCCTATCAACTTGGGTGGCAACTTTGAGCGATCTATGGACATGGACCCCAAGATCCCTCTGTTCCTCCACACTACCAAGAATCCTGTCTTTAAGCCTGTATTCCGCATTCAAATTCGACCTTTCAAAATGAATCACTTCATTTTTTTCAGGTTGAACTCCATCTGCCACTTCTCAGCCCAGCTCTGCATCCTGTCAATGTCCCGTTGCAGCCTTCCACACTATCCACAACTCCAGCAACCTTCGTGTCATCGGCAAACTTGCTAACCCAGCCTTCCACATCCTCATCCAAGTCATTTATAAAAATCACAAAGAGCAGTGGTCCCAGAACAGATCCTTGTGGAACACCACTGGTCACCGAGCTCCATGCTGAATAGTTTCCATCTACTACCACCCTCTGACTTCTATGGGCCAGCCAATTTTGTATCCAGACAGCCAACTTTCCCTGAATCCCATGCCTCCTTACTTTCTGAATGAGCCTACCATGGGGAACCTTATCAAACGCCTTGCTAAAATCCATATACACCACATCCACTGCTCTTCCTTCATCAATGTGTTTTGTCACATCTTCAAAGAATTCAATAAGGCTTGTGAGGCATGACCTGCCCCTCACAAAGCCATGCTGACTGTCTCTAATCAAACCATGCCTTTCCAAATAATCATAAATCCTGTCTCTCAGAATCCTCTCCAATAATTTGCCCACTACCGACGTAAGACTGACTGGTCTATAATTCCCAGGGTTATCCCTATTCCCTTTCTTGAACAAGGGAACAACATTTGCCATCCTCCAATCATCCGGTACTACTCCAGTGGACAGTGAAGACGCAAAGATCATCGCCAAAGGCACAGCAATCTCTTCCCTCGCTTCCCGTAATATCCTTGGGTATATCCCGTCTGGCCCCGGGGACTTATCTGTCCTCATATCATTCAAAATTTCCAGCACATCCTCCCTCTTAACCTCAACCTGTTCGAGCATATCAGCCTGTTCCACGCTGTCCTCACAAACGACCAGGTCCCTCTCACTAGTGAATACTGAAGCAAATTATTCATTTAGGACTTCCCCTACCTCCTCCGACTCCGGGCACAAGTTCCCTCCACTATCCCTGATCAGCCCTACCCTCACTCTGGCCATCCTCTTGTTCCTCACATAAGTGTAGAATGCCTTGGGATTTTCCTTAATCCTACCCACCAAGACTTTTTCATGTCCCCTTCTAGCTTTCCTAAGTCCATTCTTCAGTTCCTTCCTGGCTACCTTGTAACCCTCTAGAGCCCTGTCTGATCCTTGCTTCCTCAACCTTAAGTAAGCTTCCTTCTTCCTCTTGACTAGCTGTTCCACATCTCTTGTCATCCAAGGTTCCTTCACCCTACCATCCCTTCCCTGCCTCATCGGGACAAACCTATCCAGCAGTCGCAGCAAGTGCTCCCTAAACAACCTCCACATTTCTGTCGTGCATTTCCCTGAGAACATCTGTTCCCAATTTATGCTCCGCAGTTCTTGCCTAATAGCATTGTAATTCCTCCTCCCCCAATGAAATATTTTCCCATCCCGTCTGCTTTTGTCCCTCTCCATGACTATAGTAAAGGTCCGGGAGTTGTGATCACTATCACCGAAGTGCTCTCCCGCCGAGAGATCTGCCACCTGGCCTGGTTCGTTGCCAAGCACCAAGTCCAACATAGTCTCTCCTCTAGTCGGCCTATCTACATATTGAGTCAGGAAACCTTCCTGGACACACCTGACAAAAACTGCTCCATCCAAACTATTTGCACTAAGGAGGTTCCAATCAATATTAGGGAAGTTGAAGTCACCCATGACAACAACCCTGTTACTTCTGCACCTTTCCAAAATCTGCCTCCCAATCTGTTCCTCCATGTCTCTGTTGCTATTGGGGGGTCTATAGAAAACTCCCAACAAAGTGACTGCCCCTTTTCTGTTTCTGACTTCCACCCATAATGACTCAGTAGACAAACCCTCCTCGACGACCTCCCTTTCTGCAGCTGTGATACTATCCCTGGTTAACAGTGCCACACCCCCACCTCTTTTACCTCCCCCCCTATTCCTTTTGAAACATCTAAACCCCAGAACATCCAACATCCATTCCTGCCCCTGAGATATCCACGTCTCCGTAATGGCCACAACATCGTAGTTCCAAGTACTGATCCATGCTCTTAATTCATCACCTTTATTCCTGACACTTCTTGCGTTAAAATAGACACACTTCAACCCATCATACTGGCTGCAACTTTGCCCTGTCAACTGACTAACCATCCTCACAGTCTCTCTGCACTCGGTATCTGCCTGTTCAACAGCTACCCCATCCACTGATCCGTGGCTCCGGTTCCCATCCCCCTGCCAAACTAGTTTAAACCCTCCCGAAGAGCTCTCGCAAACCTCCCGCCCAGGATATTGGTAGCACAATGATTAACGCAGGTGCTGTTAACGTAGCCAAAGAACCAGATTCCAGGTGTTCCAAAGCTTCTCTGGAGACATCAGTGCCACTGGTAACAAATGGTTTTGCAGTGCCCTCAAAGCAGGACCTTTTCTTATTTATTCATCGGATATGGCGGGGGGGGGGTATCATTGACAAGTCCAGCACTTATTGCCTATCCCTAATTTCCCTTGAGAAGGTGGTTGTGAGCTGCCTTCTTGAACCACAGCTGTCTATGTTAGGGATGGAGTTCCAGGATTTTGACGCAGTGAAGTAACGGCGATATAGTTCCAAGTCAGGATGGTGCGTGGCTTGGAGGGAAATTTGGTGTTCCCATGCGTCTCCTGCCCTTATCCTTCGAGGTGGTAGGGGTCATAGACTAGGAAGGTGCTGTTGAAGATGCCTTGGCAAGTTGCTGCAGTACATCTTGTATATGTTACACACTATTATGGTATGTGAGGAGAACATGACTTGTTTGCTGTGCTGTTGTGATAACCAGAAGAGGATCCATCCTGCATGTGACTTGATTAGTGTCAGAGCTTTTCTTTTGCAGACAGCCTGGAAATGGTTCTCCTTGTCACATTTCCTGCAGACCCTTCCATATGCTGGACATTTTTCTTGACCTTTTCCCCATCCTCACTAACTTCAAGGACTGTGATAGCCTTCTTGAGATCACATTCTGTATCCTGATCTCTAAACAATCTGGCTTGAGCCTGTTTATCTCGACAGCCGAGCACCAGCCAATCTCTCAATATCTTGTCAAGGAGCGTACCGAACTTACAGGACTCAGCTAACTGTCTCAACCAGACCACAAACTGGTCAACACTCTCATTTGGCAGCTGACTAGCACTATGAAAAATGTATCTGTCATACAAAACATCCCTTGCAGGTGCAAAATGTTCAGATAATTTGTCAATTACCTTGCTTGTTTCTTTGGCATCGTCCTCACTCATTCCAAGTTTTATCAATCTCTCTTTGTTCTCCTGAACAATTATAGCTTTCAGGGTCGCTATCTGGACTGTCTTTGGCTTCTTATCCAGTTCAGTAGCCACTAGATAATATTGCCAGGATCCTTTAAAAACTTTCCAATTTGCCTCTAAATTCCCCTTGCAGCACATCGGCTGTGGTGCTGGAATCTGGCAATGCACCAGATCAAGTCACTCAGACGTAATCACTACTCCAAAAAACTTTGTGTAAAGAGAGGATATGAATCTCTCTGGCTGCTAAACTTCTGTTACCAACCTGTCAGCAATTCCTTAAACTTTCACATTTGTGATGAAATCCACCACTTCTGACACAATATTTGGTTTGGTTGACACAAAAGACAGCACAAGTTTCAGCATTCTAGCATGTGCTTCATTCTGTAAGCATCCAACTTTACTCTTGTGTGTCTGTGTGGGTGTGCTCCTAGCAACCAGAGGGAGCCAATATAAAGAGACTCACATCAAGTTACACGCAGGGTTTTGAAGGTAGCCTGCTCTGGTTATCACAACAGTGCAGCAAACAAGTCATGTTCTCCTCACATATCATAACACACACTGCTGCCACTGTCTGTTGGTGTTGAAGGGACTGAATGTTTAAGGTGGTGGATGGGGTGCCAATCAAATGGGCTATTTTGTCCTGGATGGTGTCGAGCTTCTTGAGTGTCATTGGAGCTGCACTCATCCAGGCAAGTGGAGGGTATTCCATCATGCTGCTGACTTGTGCGTTGTAGACGGTGGAAAGACTTTGGGGATTCAAGAGGGACCTTGTTGTCGCTGGCAAGACTGGCATTCTGATGAAAGGTCATCAACCTGAAACGTTAACTCTGTTTCTCTCTCCACCTGATACTGCCTGACTGACTGAGTGTTTCCAAGCATTTTGGGCTCTTAGCATTCAGTTATCTGATCCGGATTGGGAAAATTCCTGCCGAGATCTGCTCCCAATTGCTGTACTGCTGGAAAGTGCCTATGTATGGGTCCTGGGTGGGAGAATGATTGGACTCGGCTGTTCTGCACACCATGGTCAAATAGCTTGCTGGTGCTCACTGTCTGGGGTCACACAGGATGAATGGCTGTTTGGATTGGGTAGCAGAGGGCAGCTGGAACTGGTGAAACTATCCCCCAGTGTGAGTCAGTGCCTTCAGGAGCTGAAGGAGAAAATTAGACTTGAAGGTGCTAACTTTGATTTATAATAGACACCAGAGGGGATTTTCCTTTAAAATCATTCTCTCCTCTTGTAGTTGTTAATTTCTTTTGAAGTGGGGGATTACAGATAAGGTTTGAATTTGAAAGTAGGACCTCATGGCCTGGGACCATATTGATGTTTGAGCCTGAAGGCATGTCAATTTTTCTATCTCTGTCTTGTCACAAGAGATTAGAGATGATTCATTCTCCATCTTGTCTAATTCTAACCATTTATCATTTGTTCATCTCTATATAAGTAGAAGTGACTGTTTCCTAAATGAAAGATGGAATTGCATGCTTCTGTCCCTGATCATTGCTCGACACGCAGATTCACCGCTCTGAAATGGAAATTTGCACAAGCTAGCTCCAGCTTAAAGGGATAACCTCGGCCTTTAAAAGGCCTTTTGCCAAAACGCTTTTCCTTTCTTTGCAAACACACGAGTAAGATGACGCTGAGTTCATCTCCCAAAACAGAAAGAAACTTGCCAAAAACTTTTTCATCAACGCAGTTTTCCTTTAATATCCAATCTATCAGTGTGTGCAACATCATAGTATATTACATGGTCATACACACACACAAACACACATTCACAACATATATGCCTCCACACTCATGCACACACATAAACAGCACTCCTACACACAAACACACACACATGCATAAACACACACACATCCACACTCAAACACATATTCAAGCACATACACACAGTGAATACTTAATGGTTGTTACTGGAATATTAATTGAAAAACATATGCATTACTTCGAAATTTGACATACAATAACAAGTAATTTTTACATCTACTGCACAACTGGACACAAGGGGCTTAGAAGACCTTTATTCGAGCATTATAAATCATTGTGAACTGTAAAGGAAAGGCCAAGGAAAAGGTTCCATTTGCACCCTCTCAGCCTGGAGCAAACAGCCAGGAACTGTGGAAAGGTTTAAAATTTGTAATGTATATTTTTTGAAATGTTCCCTGTTCTATTTCATTATGACGTTGCAAGTCCAAAAATTCTACTTTTCATTTTATTTCCATGGCTTGTGGCCAAACTTCCCTCAACATTCTTTTACGCAGTGAGTTGTTATGATCTGGAATGCACAGCCTGAAAGGGTGTTGGAAATAGATTCAATAGTAACTTTCAAAAGGAAATTGGATAAATACTTGAAAAGGAAAAAAATTGCAGCCTCTGACAATCGATGTCACCTAACCCCTCCTTGATTTTCTTCATCTCCTTTCCTCTTCAATTTTGGTGGCTATGGGCCCTAGCTCCTCACTTAACTTTCTCCAAAAAAAAGTGTTGCAATGGCCAGATGTGGCTGTATTTCCAGTTCACTGTGTCACTTAGCAGATGTTTTGCAGGTTTCACAGCAAATCAATAAAATACTGCAGGTCTTCAATAATAATCAAAGTTAATGATGTGAAAAATTCCCATTTGAGTATCTTTTCAGGTCCTTTGATGCGTAGTTAATGTGCTTTGACAGGAAAATAGCCTTAAGTTATCCACGAGCATGATGACTGTATAGAAAAAAATGACACTAAATACATGGCATTATCAGACAAGTAAGGGAGAATATTTACAAGAGTTAGAAGACAAGAGAAAAAGTGACTTGTTAATGATAAAAAGAAAAACAGAAAATGCTGGAAGTACACAGCTGGCCTCCTCAGACAATGGGCAGAATTTTAATTGTCAAGGTGGGCAGAGTGTTCGGGTGCAGGCAGGGGGTTAAAGCCCTGAAAAGTGGCTTTGGGTCAGAAACCACCCCCACCATGATCCTGCCCACTCCCGTATTTAACCTGGGCGGATTTGCAAGCGAGTGGGAAATCCCCGTGCAGCTGGTGGTAAGTAATTTCAATATTTACATCTCCAATTAGCTAAGGATTTAACCCAGCATTCTGGATTTAATGGCAGAGCATGGACTTCCCGAGCTGTCTGCAACTCGCCAGCGTCAACCTGGCAAGAGTACAATGGGGAGTGCCTGTTTGGTGAAACTGACAGGTTGGGAAGACTACAGGGAGTGAAACTAATAGCTGCAGCCAGGCCTAGGTGAGAGGCTGGTGCTCACAGCACTTCCTCCGAAGCACTTCCTGCTTGACAGGTGATTTCCAACTTCTTGAAAGTCATTTCACCTGTGTTAGACTTCACTCACCTTGATCTGCACTCCCTGCTGTCAGCCTTCACTGCGACATTGGCAGCAGCTTATGCAGCTCCACCTTGCACCTGAATATTTCTTCCATCAAGGTGAGTGGCATTTAGTGGTGGAGGAATAGAAAGGATTTTCCCTTTTTAGGTCCAGATACAGCTTTAAACAGCATTAGTGCTGTGTGAAACTCCCTCCTCCTTGTCCCAGCAATGTACCTAAATTCCCCTAATACAAAAGCAAAATACAGTAGATGCTGGAAATATGAAATAAAAACAAAAAATGCTGGAAATCTGTTGAAAGGTCATCAATATGAAATGTTAACTCTGTTTTTCTCTTCCCAGACTTGCTGAGTATTTCCAGCATTTTCTGCTTTTATTACCTTAATTCCCCTATAGTTGTGCAACCTCTATTTCACCACTGTGAATTTTTCCATTTGCCTCAAGTGCATCCTTATTGCCAGTTGCATTGTTCATTCAGTGCCAGTTTACCAGCTGGTTTGTGTCTGGCTCTTACGACCACTCAGAACTGGGTGAAAATCATTGAAACTGGATTTGTAAAACAGCAGCACCGGTAGAAACAGGGAGCATCAGGAGTCAGGAGCTAAATTGAAATGCAGAACATCTAGAGTAATAATCTCTGGACTATTGTCCAAGCCATGCATAAATTGGCATAGAGACAGACACATCAGGACAATTAACACGTGGCTAAGGGGCAGTAGTGGGAAAAGGATGTTCCTTTTCATGGAACACTGGCACCAGTACTGGGACAGGAGAGAGCTGTACCAATGGGACAGTCTCCACCTGAATCAGATTAGGATTATTGGCCTAGCAGAAAGGGTAAATAGGGAGGCCAGTGTGGGAGGAGAGCATGGTGGAGGGATCAATAAGAAATGAAACAAGCTTAAATGTAAATAAAACAGGAAAGGCGAGCGTAGGACAGACTAGAATCTGGGAGTACAAATACACCATTTCTAAAAGTAGCAACACAGGTTGATAAGGCCATTACAAAAGCAAACCAAGCACTAGGGTTTATTTATGGAGGGATAGAATTGAAAAGTAGAGAAGTCATATTAAACTTGTATGGAACCTTGGTTAGCCCACACTTGGGGTACCATGTACCGTTCTGGTTTCCATATTATAAAAAGGATACAGAGGCACTGGAGAGGGTGCAAGAAAGATTTACAAGGATGATACCAGAAATGCAAGGTTATACCTATCTGGAAAGGATGAACAGGCTGGATCTCTTTTTCCCTTGAAAAGAGAAGGCTGAGGGATGACCTGATAGAGGTCTTAAAAATTATAAAAGGTTTTGATAGAGAGTGTTTCCCCTTGTGGGGAAGAGCAAAACTAGAGGCCATCAATATAAGATAGTCACCAAGAAATCAAATAGGAAATTCAGAAAGACTTCTTTACCCAGAGAGTGGTGAGAATGTAGAACTTACTTCCACAGGGAGTAGTTGAGGTAAAATGTATAGATACATTGAAGGGGAGCCTGGATAAGCATAGGAGGGAGAAAGGAGTAGAGAGTTATGCTGATAGCTTTAGAACAGGAGGAGGCTCGAGTGGAGCATAAATGTCAGCATGGACTGGTTGTGCCAAGCAGCCTGTATCTGTTCTCTATATAATTGTTTTCTGTACAGCCAGCAGAAAGGGATTTTTACTGATTCAGTTTGGGTTGGATCTGAACCCAAATCTCAGAGCTGAAAGGACAGCACGGTAAATCACTGAGCTATTCAATTCACAACAGAAATGGAAGTGCGAATGAAGATATCTCTGTCGTACATCACTTGTTTTCATATGTAGTTCTATGTGTTTCAGTGCAAAACTGATAAAGTTGGGGTATTCAAACTATGGGCTGTGGGCTGCATCAAGTCCATTTCCCAATTTCAACCAATGCGCCATGTAACTCCATGTTGCCTCAACCCTGAACTGATCCTTTGCACTCCAGAAGACAGTCACAAAATGTGTTTCATTTCAAAAAGATCCCGCCAGTAGAAACAGTTGATCTGTCAAATGGGGAATGAAACTGATAGCGCTGCCATCTCTCTAAGGGAGTGAATTGCACTGGTGCTCACCTCTCAATTCCAGCAGCACTCCTCTCCTCCTCCCAATATGAAACCTTCCTCAGGAGCCTCGACTGGAGGAGAAGGGCAGTGACATAATCGTACAAGTCTAAAAATAGTTGTTGGGGATAATAGTGTACATACCTGAAAAAGGTACCTGGACCTGCACCTTAAGTGTTGTAACCTGCAAGGCTACAGACCAGGCGACTAGTTTTTTCAGCCGTCACAGACACGATGGGCTGAATGGCCTCTTTCTGTGCCGTAACTTTTCTATGGTTCTATGTATGCTTGCCGTGTTTGGGTGATAAACCTATTTTAACAGAGCCAACAATCCATTTAAAATGAGCAGGTTAATACCTCAGCTGAAGCAAGGGACAGATTAGTGTCAATTGAATGCATTAAAAGGGTAATTTTCCAAGAGCAAATAAGGAAAATCTATTTCCCCTAGCAGGAGTTTCGGTAAAAAGGGGATGCAGATGTAAGATCATTTGCAAAAGAACCAGGGAGAGATAAGGAGAATTCCTTTTACTCAGCGAGTTGTTATGGTCTGGAATGCACAACCTGAAAGGGTGATGGAAGCAGAATCAATAGTAACTTTCAAAAGGAAATTGGATAAATGCAAGAAGAGGAAATATTTGCAGGGCTCTGGGGAAAGTGTGGGGGAGTGGGAATAATTGGATAGCTCTTTTGAAGAGTTGGCACAGGTACGATGGGCTGAATAGCCTTCTTCAGTGCTGTATGATTCTGTGATTCTTTGGCTGCTTGGAGCACATATCAGAAAAAAAGTGATTGGTAGGAAAATTTGAGGGAGATGTGGGAAAACGTTTTCCCCCAGAGGGTGGTGATGGCCTGGAACTCACTGCCTGAAAGGGTAGTTGAGGCAAAAACCCTCAACTCATTCAAAAGGAGTCTGGATATGTACCTCAAGTCCTGTAAGCTGCAGGGCTACGGACCAAATACTGGAAGGTGGGATTAGAATCGGTGGATCGTTTTTTGGCCGGCACAGACACGATGGGCCGAGTGGCCTCTTTCTGTGCCTTAAACTTTCTCTGAGTCTAAGATTCTAAAAACGTGGTTAGCCTGTGCTCAAATTAACGAAGTGCGCTTCCGGCAGAAAATTGCCCCTTAAGTGTTTCTTGACTAATATCAGGGACAATTTCTATACTAGTTTGTGGCAGACAGACCTAAGCCACTGCTTTAAAAGATTGTGCATCCTTTGATAGAGCATATCTATTGAGCAATTGATCCTATAAAAAAAACCCAGTTGAATAACCAACTGGTTGGTATCCAAAGAACAAAGAACAGTACAGCACAGGAATAGGCCATTCGGCCTTCCAAGCCTGCGCCGATCTTGATGCCTGCCTAAACTAAAACCTTCTGCACTTCCGGGGACCGTATCCCTCTATTCCCATCCTATTCATGTATTTGTCAAGATGCCTCTTAAACATCGCTTTCGTACCTGCTTCCACCACCTCCCCCGGCAGCAAGTTCCAGGCACTCACCACCCTCTGTGTAAAGAACTTGCCTCACACATCCCCTCTAAACTTTGCCCCTCTCACCTTAAACCTATGTCCCCTAGTAACTGACTCTTCCACCCTGGGAAAAAGCTTCTGACTATCCACTCTGTCCATGTCGCTCATAACTTTGTAAACCTCTATCATGTCGCCCCTCCACCTCCGTCGTTCCAGTGAAAACAATCCAGGTTTATCCAACCTCTCCTCATAGCTAATGCCCTCCAGACCAGGCAACATCCTGGTAAACCTCTTCTGTACCCTCTCCAAAGCCTCCACAACCTTCTGGTAGTGTGGCGACCAGAATTGCATCCACTCCACCATTCAGATAATTATTATATCTAATGGGTGCCTAATGTGTTTTCTGCCATGGAAACAGTTTAATTCTCCATTTGCTTTGCATACCACAGCCTGAACATCCTTTGGGAATCCTGCCAGGGGGATATCAAAGCAGGAAGAACTATCATCTGGCCCATGATGTGTTCCTGACCCTGTCCCAGATTCTGAGGTCAAGGATATTTGCATAATGTAGACAGATACCTGTGCCATTTTTGGTGTCAGTGGGGTGGGGCACCCCCTCAGTACAGTACCTTACATAAATGAAAGACTTGAATTTATACAATGCCTGTCACAATATCCCATACCGCTTTACAATCAAGTACTGTTGAAGTGTAGTCACTCTTGCAATGTAGGAAATGCAGCAGCCAATTTGCACACAGCAAGGTCCCACAAACAGCGAAGTGATAACAGCCAGATGCTCTGTTTTAGTGATTGAGGGATAAATATTGGCCAGGACACCATTGATAACTTTTCTGCTCTTCTTTGAAATAGTGCAATGTTTTTTTTTGATATATCCATCTAAGAGAACTGGCAGGACCTCGGTTTAACATCTCACCCAAAGAGCAGCACCTTCAATTGCATAGCAGTCCCTCAATACTGGACTGGAACATTAGGTTTTTGTGTTTAAGTCTCTGGAATGGGATTTGAACTCACCTTTCATAACTCAGAGATTAGAGTGCTGCCCACAGAGCCACAGCTCGACATTATCTGATTGCCCTTGAAAATGTTTTGAAAAGTTCTAATTGCTGCTTTCCCTATGCCAATCAGTTGTTCTGTGATGGGGAAACCAGCATTTAAAATAAAAAATGGGACACCATTTCCACCCAGCATGTGATATTGGAATATTAGCACGCCTGCTTCATGGAGATGTTAATAGATATAGTGGAATCAGCAGGATTTATAGTGAGTAATATCATCGCACCAGTCCTGCCTCCTAATGCTATGTGGGTGTGAAAGGGGCAGGTGCAAGAATCCCTGGTGCCATTTTGGTCACAATTTTTGATCTTGCCTAAAAAAAGGGTTTGAAGATCCAGAATAACTAGGACGTACCCTCGCCCACTCCTCCAGGTAATGGTGACTTTGTGTTCCCACTTGGGGCTCAGGACTTTGCTGTATTTAGGTAGATTGAATATGGGAAATCAAAATTTTAAAAAAGAAAATGGGAACTCGTAGAAGTAATGCAGGGGGAAAATTAGCATTTTTTTTGTCTTGATAGTTTTCTATCCATTTGGGATTTCAATTAATAACTGCCCATCAGCATTCACCCTTCCTTTACTGACTGATGCTCTACCTTATAATTAAGCATGACAGATTTAATAGTTTAGGCAATTTGGCACAAACATTATTGATTGACATTCATAGTGCAGGGATGCTAGAGTGTTGCAAATTGCTACTTGTAATAAATCCAGGACTTCCATGTTTCGAAGTTCAAGTACGTCATTGTAGGTTCGTCAGAGGCACCTCTCTAGTCACTCAATAACTTGCAATGATTCTCAAGAGCCTTCTGATACTGAAGATCACTAAATTAACATCTGTCTTTCCAGGTACATTCAATCTATTTAACAGTTGTTACTTTTTCTATTGTTTTATTCTTTTTCTTTTTTTGTGACACATGTTAGTTGTGGGGATTGAAATATTTTCCAATTTCTCCAAGTCAGGTACAGCGTTTGTTCTCCATTTATAATTTGTTTCCCCTTCATTACTTTCACACGTTCTTTTTATGAGTGTTTCATAAACTCAATGACGTGCTAACCGCCTCCAGAGCACAATTACACTCTGACTAAGCAAGCATTTAAATTTTGTCTGATTGCACTTTGAGGAAGGTTTTTCTATGTTAAAGGTGGCATAATAATGCAAAATGTAGTTGTTTATTCTTTAGTGTGAGTTTTTTTTTCTTAATTCATTCCCAGAATGTGGGCATCACTGGCAAGGGTGGTTTTTATTGCCTCTTTGTCCTGCGAAGCTGGTGTGAGCCTTCTGCTTGAACTGCTGGTAGTGGTTTTTAATAGAATTGAGTCACCTGCGAGGCTACTGCAGAGGTCGGTTAGGAGTCAGCCATGTTGGTACGGGCTAGGAGTCACATATAGGCCCAAACTGTATAAGGAAGGTTACAGTCTCTAAAGGACATTAATGAACCTTCTGCGTTTTTCGACAAACTCACAGCTGCACAATCACTTTTACCGATGCCAGCATTTTATCTCCAGATTTTCTTTTTTAACTACATTCAAATTCTCAAACTGCCTTGATTCAAAGCTAGGCTCAGTTGGTATCATTCTGACTGTGAGTTTAAGGTCAGTCCAAAATTTGAGCTCATAATCCAGGCTACATTATTGAAGGTGCAGTCCTTTAGATCAGGAATTAAACCAAGGTCCTGTCTGCAACCTCTGGTGGTCCCATTAAAGATATTCATGGCACTATTTGAAGAAGAGTAATGAGTTCGTCTCGTGTCTAGACAGACATTTCTCTTTAAACCACCACCATCGAAAGCAGATTAACCGGTCATTCATCTCTGCTTTATATGGGATTTTTGTAGCACTATTTGTCTATTTGAAGAGGTGGTAATGGGACAAGTAAAGAAACAAAAGGTGAGTCTTAGAAGAAGTTTTAATGTGAAAATGCAGAATCATTACCAACAGCTGCCATCAAAAAACAAGAAGACATGGGAGCCTGCGCAAGGGGAGAGCCAACTGTGTAACAGCCCCAACAAACAAATTTCTCTGCAGCACCTGTGGAAGAGCCTGTCACTCTAGAATTGGCCTTTATAGCCACTCCAGGCGCTGCTTCACAAACCACTGACCACCTCCAGGCGCTTATCCATTGTCTCTCGAGATAAGGAGGCCAAAGAAGAAAGAAGATTTGTCTACATAGCACCATGCTTCAAAGTAATTAATTGTGCTGAAGTATTTTGGGTTGTTTCTGGGAGATGTGGTAAGGCACGATATAAATACAGGTCTTTTTTTCATTATTAATATTGGATTTTATAATACCATCTTCTTGCCAGAACAGTTTTGAGGGAACAGAAATGTCTTCCTCTGGCTATGTGCCTCACCATACATGTCAGCACAGGTGTCTGTCTCCGCAGTTTTCATCACCCCACCTAAGTCTGTGCCACAGGAGCAGTATTTTTACCCTTAAGTGTCATCAGGCTATTTGACCGGTGACTGGAATCACAGCCAAACATGATCCTGTCATTGCTTAATGTCCACATTCTTTCCTGTGAGGTCACTGATTAGCAATCAGAAGTGGGAACCTTGGCGAATACTTTTCCTTAATCTTTCAAATAGGCAATTTACAGCCTTCCAACTTTGAGTTCAACAATTTCAGATCGTAACCTCGGCTCCCACGTCTTCTTATTTTTTGATGGCAGCTGTTGGTAATGATTCTGCATTTTCACATTAAAACCTCTTCTAAGACTCATCTTTTGTTTCTTTACTTGTCCCATTCCCACCCCTTCTTGCCTTGCACCATCACCTTTTTTGTCATTTAATCCTTCCTGTCATCCACCCTATCATAGACCTTCCCTTTTCTTCTTTTCTTGCCCTGCCCCTTTCTCGACCTCTGTACTTGCTTAAAACCTGTTACATCTCTAACTTTTTCCCATTCTGATGAGAGGTCATCAATCTGAAAGGTTAACTCTATTTCTCACTCCATAAATGCTGCTTTGCCTTCTGAGTATTTCCAGTACTTTCTGTTTTTATTTCAGATTTCCAGTATTCAGGGTATTTTGTTTTTGTGATACTTTTATTTTAATGTTTAACTAACTTACTTGAGTTTTTTGATGAGGTAACAGAGAGTTAATGAGGGTAACGTGGTTGATGTGCTGTACTTGGACTTCCAAAGGGCACTTGATAAAGTGCCATGTAACAGGCTTGTTAGCAAAGTTACAGCACTTGGAATAAAAGGGACAGTAGCAGCATGGATGCAAAGTTGGCTGAGTGACAGGAAACAGAGAGTAGTTGTAAACAGTTGTTTTTCGGACTGAAGGAAGGTGGGGTTCCCCAGGGGTCAGTGTTAGGACCCCTGCTTTGCTTGATATAAATTAATGGCCTAGACTTGGCAGGGCACAATTTCAAAATTATTGGATGACACAAAACTTGGAAGTACTGTGAACTGTGGAGAGGAGAGTGATAAATTTCAAGAGGACATAGCCAGACGGGTGAAATGGGTGGACAAGTGGCAGATGAAATATAATGCAGAAAAGTGTGAAGTGATTCATTTTGGCAAGAGGAATGAGGAGAGGCAATATGAATCAAAGGGAACAATTCTAAAGGGGGTGCAGGAGCAGAGGGACTTGGGGGTATATGTGCACAAATCATTGAAGGCTGCAGGACAGGTGAATAAAGCATATGGGAAACTAGGCTTTATAAATAGGGGCATAGAGTACAAAAACAAGGAAGTTACGATAAACCTTTATAAAACATTGTTTTGGCCTCAGCTGGAGCATTGTGCCTAGTTCTAGGCACCACACTTTCGGAAGGATGTTAAGGCATTAGAGAGAGTGCAGAAAAGATTCACGGGAATGGTTCCAGGGATGAGGAACTTCAGTTACATGGATAGGTTGGAGAAGCTGGGTCCAATCCCCATGGAGGAGAAGATTAAGAGGAGATTTGATAGGGGTGTTCAAAATCATGAGGGGTCTGAACAGAGTAAATAGGGAGAAACTGTTCCCATTGGCAGAAGGATCCAGAATCAGTGGACACTGATTTAAGGTGATTGGCAAAGAAGCAACAGCAACATGAGGAAAAACATTTTTACACAGCGAGTGGTTAGGATCTGGAATACACTGCCTGAGAGTGCGGGGGAGGCAGATTCAATTGAGGCCTTCAAAAGAGACCTGGAAAATTATTTGAAGAGAAAGAATTTGCAGGGCTACGGGGAAAAAGCGAGGGAGTGGGATTAGGTGAGTTGCTCTTGCAAAGAGCTGGCACAGACATGACAGGCCGAATGGCCTCCTTCTGTGCTGTAACCATTCTATGATTCTATAATTTTTCCTTTCCTAGCTCAGGATCACTGATTAAAGGCCTGCTTCCTGACCCAAACCCAACGGAACCCAACGACGTGTGGGGTTCGGGTCGGGTCGGGTTGCACTTCCGGGTCTGGCATTCGGGCTCAGATCGGGCCGGGTCAGACACACTCTATCACAGGTAAGTGGCTCCATTGTTGGTTTAATTTTTGGACTGGAAAGGTGGTTTTGTTACAGTTATTTTAAGCTTGTGAAGATCAGCAATAAAGTGAAAAGCGGAAGGTAAGGTAACTGATGGTTGGGTCGGGTTGGATGCGGAAAAAGTGGAAAGACTCGGGTGGATCGGGCTCTGATCAGATGCGGTTCTGTCGGGCTTGGGTCGGGTTTTTTTTTGCAGACCCGAGCAGGCCTTTACCACTGATGTCAGTCTTAGCATCCCCACCAGCACCCTGGTTCAGACAAGTTAACTCACCGCAGATTAGAGAACAAACCTTGTGCCATCCGAGTCTGGATACTTCCGTTCCATACTGAACAGTATATCTAACAACTGAGCCACTGAGAGATCGAATGTAATTTTTTTCACTATTAACAAAGCTTATGAAACAACTTGATTAGTTATTACCGAATTCACATTCCCACTTCCACTGTAAGTAAGGGCTATCCTCTGTCGCCAATGTAGGGAGATTGATAGCATGGAAAGGAATTTAGGAAAAATAAACAGATGGGGTAAAGAATGGCAGATGGGAAACTAATACAATAATAAAAGCAAAATACTGCAGATGCTGGAAATCTGAAATAAAAACAGAAAGTGCTGGAAATACACTGCAGGACAGGCAGCACAGTCTTTCTGTTTTTATACTGGAAACTAATACAGATAAATTGACAGCAATACGCAGGGAAGTTGACTGGCGGACACAATGAACTTCTGTCCTTGCACAAACGTAAAGAGAGAATGGGCTGGATTTTACGTCGAGCGGACGGGAGCTGGCCACCAACGTAAAAGTCGGTGGCGAACCCGCTTCCGCCTGGCCTGGGGATCCAACCTGCATTTTACCGGTCCCCAGGCTTTAATTGTTCTGAGGCGAGACCTCCACCCACTTGAGGGAGGAAGTCCCACCTCATTGAGCTGCCAGCCAATCATCAGGAGGCGTCTCGGGTCCTGGGGGTATTTGGGGAAGTGGGGGGGGTGGCCCTCAATTGGGCACCCTGTGCCTGTTTGTCCAGGACTCCCTCTCCCCCTCCAACCTTGGTGCGCTGAGAGGCCTCCAGGTTTCACTGGGCAGCCTTTCATGTCTCCCGGACACCCACTAGCCACTGGTAAAATCCCTGCGGAGGCGGGCGAAGGCCCTTAAGTGGCCATTAAGTGGCCACTGAAGGGTCTTGATTGGCCTGGGGCGGGCGGCCTGTTTCTCACCGCCCCCGGAGACGGGAGCGGGTCAGGACAGCCTCCCGGAGCCTCCCGCTCAATTTTACACCACCCTCCCGCCACCATCCGGCTTGCTGGGGTGGAGTAAAATTCCAGCCAATGTAGCTGACAGTTGGTCAAGGGATAGAGGAAGGAAAGACATGGGTTTGACTGAATTTCAAGGCTGTTATCTATTGTAACATTCGAGTAGCTTTTGTTTAGGGAAACTTTTTCTTCATATTTCGAGAATAAAGGTTATAAAATTACCTGTTGTTACATGCAGTCAATTTGCCTTATTTATGTATATCTAAAAACCCTAGAGGCAATTCAGTGACCTCCTAATACTCTAAATGGACATTGCTGTGCAATTTAAGATTCCATTAACAAGCACTAAAGACTGTCATTAACTGCATGAGGCATTCAGAGACCTTTGCCATGTGACATTGGTACAGTGTTGAGGAAGTGAGTCACTTCACTGAATGTGCCTGCACATTTTAAAGTTAATTTATCTTATTTCTTCCAAGACTATTCTATAGTCATTTATTTTCCTTCCTTAACTTAAGTTCATCCCTTCCACCCTGTCCCATCTCAACTGAACATAAGTATCTATGATTAACCCAGCAACTGTTCCTCTCTATAAGGAAGAGTCTGGACACCTCTCAGCACTTACCTTCTGAGCATCTGGTCAAGAAAGAGACTTTCTTGTGGCCAGTCATGGAACAAATTCACCGTAATGGGATTGAGTATTGGCACATGCCCCCAATTTGCCACTTAGTCACCCAATTTCAAAATCATTGTAAAGTTTGGGAAATATACGTCGGCACTGGTAAAACACAAAATCATGCTGCTGGACAATATCATTGTACCTGCTTCAATATGGTCTGTCTCTCAATCGTCAACCTAATGAGATTAAAGTCAGGCACACATGGTCTACGAGAGAGGGAAAAGGTGATCATTGCAAGCTTACGAATTTGAATAGGACAGAGAGCAAAGCCTCATAAATTGCCCATCACCAACTAACCATTTTAATGTAAGGTGCCCAATGTTGTCAATTCCTGTAATTTCATTAACAATTTATTGATTTTGCAATACCATTTTAACACATCAATTCACAGAATAGAAGGGAAAGAGGGGGGGCCATTTGTCTCTCCTGGTGAATTGAATGCGTTAAAACAATGATGGAAAATCAATAAATTGTTCTGTGGTTGGAAGCATTGGCAACACTGGCCGCAATACATTACAAATAACAGGTTGGTAAAAGTTTTTCCATCTGCCCCGCGCAAAGTGTCCAATTGTTGTATTATCCAAAATGACTTAGGAACTACATTGTTCAAGCGTATGTATAGATATCTCCACAATGCCACATCACTCACTACTGCACTACAACTTGTGTATTCAAACACACATTGGGCTGAATTTTATGGGTTCCCCTGAGGCGGAGCCAGAGGCGAGGGGGTCACGGAGAATTGCAGGAGGACACAGAGAATCGCGACGGGGGGTGGAGGGAATGGTGGGCCCATCGCCAAGTCATCTTCCCGGGGCGGGATAGACTGACGATAGCCTTCCCGCCCAGTGGCCAATTGAGGCCCTTAAGTAGCCTATTAGCAGCCAATTAAGGGCTACTTCCAGCTGCTGCTGGGATCTTACCAGCGGCTGTGGGGGGGGCCCTCCACCACGCGGGGAGGTCACCTTATAACACCAGCAACCTCCCTGCGGGCTTGTGGGTGAGGGGGGGGGGGGGTGACCCTCCTCCGTGGGCAATCTGTGGCCCACAGAGGACCTCTACCAAGGACCACTTCACCCCACCAGGACCCCTCTCCCCCTGGACTGCACAACTGGTGGCACAGTGGCGCAGTGGTTAGCACCGCAGCCTCACAGCTCCAGTGACCCGGGTTCAATTCTGGGTACTGCCTGTGTGGAGTTTGCAAGTTCTCCCTGTGTTTGCGTGGGTTTCCTCCGGGTGCTCCGGTTTCCTCCCACATGCCAAAGACTTGCAGGTTGATAGGTAAATTGGCCATTAGCAATTGCCCCTAGTGTAGGTAGGTGGCAGGGAAATATAAGGACAGGTGGGGATGTGGTAGGAATATGGGATTAGTGTAGCATTAGTATAAATGGGTGGTTGATGGTCGGCACAGACTAGGTGGGCCGAAGGGCCTGTTTCAGTGCTGTATCTCTAACCTAAACTAACCACCCTCTCACCCACCTCCCCACCCCCCCTCAACCTTGCCGGAGCCTTCCAGACTGGCCCTGGCGCCCCTGCCTCACCCAGTCCGGGGTTCCAGCGCTGGGCCTGGGTCCTAGGCCTCTGCAGTACCGGCAGTGGCCACCGCTCCTAGTGACTCTGCCAATACTGCTGACCTGCCGGGAATTGGGAGGTTGATGACGATTTGGAGGCATTCAAAAAATGTAAGCAAAAGTGCAAATTGACATTCAGTAGTTTTTTGAAAGGTGCTAGTGAAGAGAAAAAGGTCAGCTACATCCTTTTATCGACAGGAGAGAAAGGATTAGATCTTTTCAATAGCTGGGAGATGTGTAAGGATGATGGTGAAAACCCAGACATGACTTTTGAGAAATTCTGCACACATCTTCAGCCAAAATTCAAACCATCGGACCCGCCATTATGAATTTCAGAGTCTGAGACAGCAACAAGGTGAGCCGATTGACAATTTCTTAACGAGATTGAAAAACATGGCCAGCAAGTATAAGTTGAAGGGCATGGATGAAAGGCTGGTAGATCAGCTCATTTGGGGCTCTGCACACCCTGATGTACAGAAAACTTTAATTGGAAGGGACAAGCTTCCAATATTGCAGGCTGTGGACAATGCCAGAGCACATGAAGCCACGAATAGACAGATCAGGACACTGATTATTCAACCGCCAGCTTTCAGTTAAGTCAAGAGAAAGAAAACAGGTTGATGCAGTGAAACAGCAACAAAGGAATGCATACCAGAGAGAAAGAAAGATGTGCAAGAGATGTGGATTACTACAAGTAACATTCGCGCCACACAAGTGCCGGGCAATGACCATACCAAACAAGAGAGAATCTAACCATCTCCTCTTGACATTCAATGGCATTACCATCACTGAATCCCCCACTATCAACATCCTAGGGGCTACCATTTACCTGAAACTGAACTGGACCAGCTACATAAATACTGTGGCTACAAGAGCAGGTCAGAGGCTAGGAATTCTGTGGCGGGTAACTCATCTCCTGTCTCCCCAATACCTTTTCACTATCTGCAAGGAACAAGTCAGGAGTGTGATGGAATACTCTCCACTTGCCTGGATGTGTGCAGCTCCAGCAGCACTCGAAGCTCGACACCATTCAGGACAATGCAGCCCACTTGATTGACACCTCGTCCACCATATTAAATATTCACTCCCTCCACCACCGACGCACAGTGGCAACAGTGTGTACTGTATACAAGATGCAGTGCAGCAACTCACCAAGGCTCCTTAGACAGTACCTTCCAAACCTGTGACCTCTACCAACTAGAAGGACAAGGACAGCAAATGTCCCCTCCAAGTCACACACCATCCTGATTTGGAACTGTATCACCGTTCCTTCACTGTCGCTGGGTCAAAAACCTGGAACTCCCTTTCCTAACAGCATTTTGGGTGTACCTATACTAGATGGACTGCAAGAAGGCAGCTCATCACCACCTTCTCAAGGGCAATTAGGGATGGGCAATAAATACTGGCCTAGCCAGCGATGCCCACATCCCCCGAACGAATAAAAAAAATCAAGTTCACAGACAGAAAGAAGTGTCCCGCGTATGGGTCAAACTATAGAATATGTGGTAAGCCCAATCACTGGGAAAAGATATACAGGACAAAGAAAGTAGACGGTAAAGGATTACCAGTGACAGAGCAACAGAGAAAACAAACCATCCATCCCCTGGAAGATGACGGGGTGTTTGAGGATGCAATAGACAAAGGAACCGTAGACCTACATGAAATGTCTGGATGTGAAAGGTCCCAAAGAAAAGAAATTTACACAACCATATGGATCAGGAAGAAGGTGAGAGATAAGCCCACAACCATACATCTGAAGCTTTTGATACTAGAGTACAGAGCGACATCATCCTTCTCAGACTATACCAGAAGATCTTTCCTGAAAATTTGAAAGAGAATGGTTATCCAAAGAAAGATGCTCCGAAACTGTGTAATGTCACGCTGACAGTATATGATGGAACTGTGATTTGACAGCTGGGAACAACCCAGATAAGAGGGATGCACACAGGAAAAGACATTATATTCTACGGCACTGAAACAGACGGTCCAGCTATCCTGAGATTGAGCAGTTGCGAAGAGCTGCAGCTGATCTCCATAAACCATAAGATGAAGGAGGCATCAAATGAAGGTTGAAGGTAGCACACCTATTGAAAAGCACCCTCCAATCAGAAGCAAGGAAAATCTGGTCCAAATGTATCCAGACTGTTTTGATGAGACAATTGGACGCTTTAAAGATTTTGAGTATCACATCAACATTGACCCAAAGAAGAAACCATGATTCATTCTTCACGTAAAGTACCAATAGAGCTAAAAGGAAAGCTTGAAAGAGAACTCAAAGAGATGGAAGAAAATAAAGTGATTGCCAGAGTCACAGAGCCTGTAAATTGGGTAAATTTCATTGTGGTGAGAGAGAAGCCAAATGGACGGCAAAGAATTTGTCTGGATCCCAAAGATCTTAATCAAGCAATAAAGAGGAATCACTATCCTATTCCAACACTGGAAGAGATCACACCAGCACTGGCAGGGGCAAAAGTTTTCAGCAAGCTTGATGCCAGAAATGGCCACTGGAATGTGAAACTAGATGCTTGACAACATTCAACTAACCCTTTGAACAGTACAAATTTCCACGTCTACCTTTTGGCCTTAAATTGAGCCAGGATCCAGCAGAAAATAGATGAGACATACAGGGGATGCAAGGAGCAATCAGCATAGCTGATGATATCCAGATCTATGGTGTAGTTGAGAAAAATCATGACTACTATCTACATGAAGCCATGGAGAAAACCAGAAAAGCTGGGATCAAGCTAAACACAGACAAATGCATTCTAAAGGTGACAGAATCTCAGTTCTTTGGAATGGTTTACACACCTGATTGAGTCAAGCTGAGTCCTGAAAAGGTCACACCTGTCTCTGAGCCGGAAGCTCCAAGAGACGTGAAAGAGCTGAGAAGTTTTCTTGGCTTGATCCAGTAGAGGAGCTCTTTCATATCTCATGTCAGAGCACACAGCAAACCTATGAGAGATGATGAGAGAAGATGTTGAGTACCAGTGGTCAGAGTCACATGAGAGGAGTTTCAGTCAACTCAAAGAAGTAATATGCAATGAGACAAGTCTGTCACACTACGACAGAGTGAAACCTGTCACTCTGTCAGTACATAGAACCATAGAAAAGTTACGGCACCGAAGGAGGCCATTCAGCCCATCGTGTCTGCCCAGCCCAATTTAATCCCACCTTCCAGCACCTGGTCCATAGCCTTGCAGGTTACAGCACTTCAGGTGCATGGCCAGGTACCTTTTAAATGAGTTGAGGGTCTCTGCCTCTACTACCCTTTCAGGTAGTGAGTTCCAGACCCCCACCACCCTCTGGGTGAAAAAGTTTTTCCTCATGACCCCTCTAATCCTTCTACCAATCACCTTAAATCTGTGCCCCCTCGTAATTGAACTCTCCACTAGGGGAAACAGGTCCTTCCTGTCTACTCTATCTAGGCCCCTCATAATTTTGTACATCTCAATTAAGTCACCCCTCAGCCTCCTCGGTTCTAAGGAAAACAACCCTAGCCTGTCCAATCTTTCTTCATAGCTGCAACTTTCAAGCCTTGGCAACATTCTTGTAAATCATTCTTGTACTCTCTCCAAAGCAATTATGTCCTTCCTGTAATGTGGTGACCAGAACTTTATGCAATACTTCAGTTGTGACCTAACCAGCAGTTTATACAGTTCCAGCATTACATCCCTGCTTTTGTACCTCGGCCAATAAAGGAAAGCATTCCATATGCCTTCTTCACCACTCTTTCTACCTGTCCTACCACCTAGAGGGGCCTGTGGACATGCACTCCAAGGACTTCTTCTACCCCTCTCAATATCCTCCCATTTATTGTGAATTCACTTGCTTTATTTTCCCTCCCCAAATGCATTACCTCATGCTTCTCCAGATAGAATTCCATTTGCTACTTTTCCACCCACTCAACCAAAGCATTGATATCATTCTGGAGTCTACAGCTATCCTCTTCACTATCAACTACATGGACAATTTTTGTGTCATCTGCAAATTTCCCAATCATGCCTCCCACATTTAAGTCCAAATCATTAATATATACTACAAACAGCAAGGGACCCAACACTGAGCCCTGTGGAACACCACTAGAAACCGCTTTCCAATCGCAAAAACATCGGTCGACCACTCCCCTTTGTTTCCTGTCACTGAGTCAATTTTGGATCCAACTTGCCACATTCCCCTGGGTTTTTATTTTTCTGAGCAGTCTGCCATGTGGGACCTTGTCAAATGCCTTACTAAAATCAGTGTTGGGTCCCTTGCTGTTTGTGCTCTACCCTCATTAATCCTCCTTGTTGCTTCCTCAAAAAATTCAATTAAGTTAGTAAGACATGACCTTCCCTTAACAAATCCATGCTGACTATCCCTGATTAATCCATGCCTTTCCAAGTGGCAGTTTATCCTATCTCTCAGAATTGATTCTAATAATTTGCCCTCCACTGAGGTCAGACTGACCGGCCTATAATTATTTGGCCTATCCCTCACACCCTTTTGAAACAATTGTACAACGTTCACAGACCTCCAATCCTCTGATCCCTCACCTGTATCTAGTGAAGATTTGAAGATGATCCTCAGAGCATCCGTTATTCCCTCCCTAGTTTCCTTTAACAACCTGGGATACAATCCATCTGGCCCTGGTGATTTATCCACTTTCAAAGATGTCAGACCCTCTAGTACTTCCTCTCTCATTATGCTTATTGTATCTAATATTTCACACTCCTCTTTTACGACAATATCTGCATCATATCTCTCTTTTGTGAAGACAGAGACAAAAAACTCATTAAGAAACCTGCCCACATCTTCTGCATCCACACATAAGTTCCCTTGTACATCTCTGTTAAGCCCTACCCTTTCCTTAGTTATCCACTTGCTCTTAATGTACTGATAAAATATCTTCAGGTTTTCCTTGATTTTACCTGCCAATAATTTTTCATGTCCTCACTTGCTTTCCTAATTTCCTTTTTTACTTCACCCCTGCACTTTTTATATTCCTCTAGGCTTTCTAAAGTATTAAGTTTTTTGTGACCATCATATGCTTTCTTTTTCTGCTTTAACTTACCCTGTATGTTTCTAGCTAACCACAGGGCTCTAGCTTTGGCAGAACCACCCTCTATCTTCGTGGGGACATGCCTACACTGTGCCTGTAGAATCTCGCTTTTGAATGCCTCCCACTGGTTTGCCACTGATTTTCCTTCAAGTAGCTGTATCCAGTCAACCTTCACCAGATCACCTCTCAGTTTCGTAAAATTTGACTTCCCCCAATTTAGAACTTTTACTCCTGTTTTATCTTTGTCCTTTCCATGATTTTGCTAAAACTAACTTCAATGAAAGGACTGGGAGCAGCCGTGGTACAAGAGGGAAAGTCAATTGCATTTGCATCCAAAGCTCTAATATCAACTGTAAGCAGATATGCCAACACAGAGAGAGCTTTTGGCAGTGGTGTATAATGCAAGAATTTCCATACATATCTATATGGGAGAAAATTCATAGTGGAAAGCGATCATCGTCCACTAGAACAGATCTGCAAGAAAAACCTATGCAGAGCACCAGCAAGACTACAGAGGTTCACCATGAGCCTTCAGAGTTACAATTTCACTCTAAAATACAAGCCAGGAAGAGAAATGGTGCAAGCAGATATTTTATCTCATCTGTCACCCATGAAAAACATGAGATAAAAGATCTAAGTATAAAAATACATCACCTAGTGAATGTGACACAACTGAAATTGAGCCAAATCAGAGATGAGACCAGTGAAGATGAAGGGTTACAGATGCTTTCTCAGCAAGTGATTCAGGGATGGCTGAAAAAGATGCAACAAACCCAACCAGTAATACAGCAGTATTGGTCAATCAGAGTCAACATTTCACGAAAAGACAGTGTTCTGCTGGCTGGTACTCAAAACGATGCAGAACTTCTCCAGAAGATACTTGAAGGCCACATGAGAATGGAAAAGTGTAAGTTTAGAGGCAGATCAGCTGTGTACTGGATAGGCACCTAAAAAGGCATGAAAAAAATGGTATCTGCAAGCAGTGTATGCCAGAAGCACACAGCCGTAAGAGATGATGGCAAGTGGGGTATCACCCAGACCATGGCATACTGTAGGAGCCGACTGACTCATGCACAACCACGAATGGTATCCTATGGCAGCAGAATATTATTCAAAGTTCCCATTCATCAAAAAGGTAAAAGATTTGAGAATAACTACAATCACCGCAGCAGTACGAGTCCTGTTTGCTGAACAAGGAATTTCAGAAAGGGTGAAACGTGATAATGAAACCCAATTCACCGCCAGAGAGTTTAAGGAGTTTGCTGAACAGTATGGATTCAAAATCATAACCTTATCACCACATTACCCCTAGGGGACACGGTTTTATAGAAAGAGACATCAAGAAGATCCTCATAAAATGCTGCGACACAAAGGAAGACCCAAATCTTTCTTTATTGTCACTTCGATCTATACCTCTCAAGGCCAACATGAAATCACCTGCAGAGCTATTGAATGGTAGAAAATGCAAGACAACGCTACCAAGCAAGGTACATCCTCCAAATGAGAACCGCTGCCACTATGAGGAACAAAGGCATGGGATATCCACTGGAGCCCATGGGCTGTAGGTCATCCTTGAGCAGGGCACAGAGACGTGTCACCACCCTCTCAAGATGCGCAATTTCCTCTGACACTGGTGCTCTGACATCCGATGGCATGTCATGTGGGGCCTGCAGATGCACATCAACTGTCATGGCGGGCTCCCCTTGGGGGCTGCTGCTCACGACTGGGGGCTTCTACATGGATCACACCTGCCTGTTGATATTGCCTCTGGTGCATACGGATCCTCACATGGAGTGGATTACACAATGTAGGATGAGACATACCTATTTGAATGGCATAAATAAAGTTGAACCCTGCATGCATTCGAAAGTTCCTAATAGGACATGGATTGGTGTTGACGGGTACATCAGCTGCTCTCCTGGATCAACTATGTGGCGTGCCATGGCATTGCCCATCTTGGCCAACACTCAGAGTGGCACAGCATGACCACATCAAGATCCTACCAGCTGAATCGATTGCCCCCACCATCCATAAAACCTTAATGCTCCTGCCCTTTCTGGCACCCTCCCCACACACAGGGTGCCTAGTGTGCCATTGCCCCCTCACAAAGACAGAGCGTACATTGTTAATGGAGGGATGGTACACGGTAACTCCCTTCATGCCAGCACAACTTTCCCTCCAGTAATCCCAGACCCCCTCCCTTTCAGAATGCAGAGTGAGACCCCTGTTTAGCCCCCCTTCCCTCCTCCCTTTAGGAATGCGAAGTTAGACCCCTGTATATCCCCCCTCCCTCCTCCCTTCCGTAATGCAGAGTGAGGACCCGCCGACTTTTCAGATTGTGAACGGGGCAGCATGTGATGGCCGTCTGTTCACCGAAAAATCCGGCAGTGTCGGTGGAGAGGCGGCTGGCTGCATAATCAGCATAGGTCAGGAATCATTACCATATGCTAATTGTGGCACCGCTATGCGGCGATAGAGCCGCACTGAGGTCCAACCACCGCCAGTAAAATGCAGCGGACCCGTCTCAATGTCGCGGGTCGAGACGGGCCTCTCCCCGCAGCATTTTACCGGCCCCTGCACCATGACCCGTGCCGTCGGGGGGTGGGGGGGGCCGGTAAAATTCAGCCCATTGTACTACCACAAATGGAGAGAAGTGGGAAAACATATTGCAAGCTCTGGTATTTGTGTCCAAAGTGTGATTATTTAAGAAGCTCAACCGCAAGACATAACACAAAATAACTTGTTAGCAAAACATGAGTGTTAGCACTGCTAGGCAACAGTTATAGGTTAATAACTGTTCCAGACAAAACCAACCATGACAATTAACATTCTTTGTCATCCAGAAAAGTATCAAATTATTTTCATGTGTCTCCATTCTTCTTTCCATTCTTGTAGGCGCACAGCAGAGTTTGTTTGACCCTGGTATGCTGAGTCACTGCAGATGTGATGTATCAGTTTGTTGGACCTTTATTCCAAAGTGGTTCATCGAGAAGTTTTCGCTGCAGGAAGTTGCAACGTAGTTCAAAACTGTGAAGATCAGTAAGCTTCATGAACATGGACTACTCCAAGTCAGAGTCCAACCTTCACAACACTGGAGAGTTGTGCCTGGCCTGTCAGTCATCTAACTACTGTGGGCAGATAAGTAAAATGCACAAGACAGATCCTGACATCCACACACATAAGGTGGAATTTTAACTTTCCGTCTTGCTCACAGTGGGGACAGTGTGTCAGGAACCCGGAAAGCCGCAGGAGTGAGATTGTCAGTGGCTTCTCAATGCACCCCCTGCATATGCATTTGACTTCGGGGTTTCCCGATCAATTATAGCGAGCGGGCCTGATGATGACACGCAGCAGTCTATTTCAGCTGAACTATATAAAGGGACCCTGTGTGGATCAGAGTTGAAGTGTAGTAGAGGTCTTCAGACAGAGTCTGAAGCTGCAGAAATGGAGACAGAACGTAGCAAGGCAGCACCATGCTTCAGTCATGTGTCTCTGGACATGATGCTGTGGCTTGTCAGGGTCCGCAGGGAGATTCTGTGAGGATTGGAGGAAGAAGCCTGCCTTCAGAAACAAGCAGGCAGCAAGTGATTGAGAAGGTCCTGGATAGAGTGCTGCGAGGTTCAATGGCCTAATCAAGGCAGGAAAAGTGAGTGGCCTGGCACATTCGACTATATGCTGATGTGGCTCTAACCCCAACCACCCTCACTCTGCTTTCCTAAGCCTTATCCTGCACCTCACTCCTCATACCTACACGCCTTGCAGGTGTACCCATTTTTCTCTGTCTCAGCAATCCTCACATCCTCATCTGACCAACCACCACTGGCACTCATCCCCATTGGCAATGTCACACCCATCCCTCCCAGTGACCCTTCACAAATGTGGCCTTCCATCCTCTCAACACATTCCATTTCTCACAATCATAGGTCTTTTCTTTCCCTCCTTGCAGGAGAAGAGAGCACAGAACACCAGGGAGAGGCAGAGAACTGGAGGTGGCCCTCCAGCCATCTCCTCCACCATGACCGAGGAGAGGGTGTTGGACTTAAACTGGATCTCGACTTGCCTGGACTTCGGAGTTGGGAGTCTCCCAGCTACCTGGTGACATAATTAAATATTAAACAGTCACATCCCTGCAGCCACTGAAAAATGATCATGTGTATAATGATCACTCGGCAGCCTCATCTTGTCAGTTCTAATTCACATCTTTCATTCCTCAAGTGTCCCTCAGGAGGAGATGTAGCAGCAGGACAGGCACTCCTCAGTGGCGGTTACTCACACTAAGGATGCACCATCACAGGACTTATGTGCACCAGCTATCAGCTCAGATGCACGCATCTTGGTGGAGCCGCTTAAGGCAGGTAGTGGGTTGTATCGTGTGTATCACATTTCATAAGTGAACAGGAGCAGGTGGTGGCGACAGGTCCAGCAATGGAGAGTCCCTGTCGAAGGCTGTGGGACCCTCCAAGCTCTGCTCAGTTGAACGCAGATGCTGAGCCTCAGGGGCTGTCGACAAAGAGGATATCTCCTCAGCAGCAACGGAGAATGTGTGAGGTGCTGTCAGCCTTTCCAGAGACAGTGCGCACAATTGGAGAGAGATTGGAGGAGTCCATCTCTAGCATGAGTGGCATGATGTCTCAGGCATTCATGCTGATGTCTGCATCTGTGAAAAGAGTGGCCACCTGCATGGAGCATCAGATGTGACAGTCCACCGAGTACATGTTAGCCCTCACCAATGGCCTGCACACTCAGACTGCCACCTTAAGCTCTTGGCTAGCGGGGAATCACAGGTGGGCCATGAGAGGGAAGATGGAGAAAGGGGATATGGAAGTGAGGAGTCTGCACAAAGCACTTCCACTTCTGAATCATTCCCTCCCCTCCAAAACTGTCAGAGACCCACATGCTGCTTCTTGTCCCAGTGACTGAGCGGAGTAGGGTGTGGGGGGGCGGTGGGGGTGGTGTCAGTCGTTGGTGGGGCCCTCTCGGGCTCCAAAAACCAGAGGACAACAAGCAAGAGCATCTGAGCAGTCAGAGCAGGGATACGATCAGCCTGCCTCTAGCTCTGCTGAAGCCACAAGGGTTGCACCATGTAGCAGTAGTAGAAAAAGGAAGAGAAAGGATTTGTAGTTGCACAAGTGTATTCACTTGGGTGTTTAACATTGTGTTACATTCATACATAGGAACAGGAGAAGGCCTTTTAGCCCCTTGGGCTTTCTTCCATTAAATGAGATTGTGGCTGATCAGTGAACCAACTCCATTTACCTGCATTTGCCCCGTATCCCTTAATACCCTTGCCTAACAAAAACCTATCAATCTCAGTGTCAAATTTAACAGTTGATCTAGCATCAATTGACATAGGCAGAAGAGAGTTCCAAACTTCTACCATCCTTCGCATGAAGAAGTGTTTCCTAATTTCACGTCTGAAAGGTTTGGTTCTAATTTTTTGGCTATGCTTCCTAATGCTAGACTCCCCATCTAGTGGAAATAATTTCTCCCAACCTGCCTCTTAATATTTTGAAAACTTTGATCAAATCACCCTTCTAAATTCTCAGGAAATAACCCTAGTTTGTTTAATCTTACCTTGCATCTTGATCTTGGAGTCCAGGTATCATTCTAATAAATCAACGCATCACTCCCTCCAAGGTTAATATATCTTTCCTAAGGTGTGGTGCCCATAAATGCTCGCAATACTCCAGGTGTGGTCTAACCACGGCTTTCTACCCTCTTGTATTCTGGTCCTCTCGATATAAAGGCCAGCATTCCATTAGCTTTCTCGTTATTTTCTGTATTCCTTCCTGACATTTTAATGATATGTGTACCTGGATCCCCAAGTCTCTTTGGACCTCCACTGTTTATAGCTTTAGAAAGTAATCTATTCCATCCTTTTTATATCCAAAGTGGATAAATACACATTTGCCTATTTTGAAATCCATTTTCTGCAGTTTTGACCGTTCATTTAATCCATCATTGTCACATTTCTACTTTATATTTATGAACCATAAAATTTATTTCACTGCTGCATTGTGCCGTCTTGCCCATTCTTGACTGATGCCTGCCAAGTAGCCTTCTACCTTGTAAAGAATGTTAGGATAGGGGTGTCTGTGAAAGGGATTGATTATTGGTTGTGAGATTGCTTTGTGCTGGGGGCTGTGGGAGCCGAGGAGGTTCAGAATTTGTGCCAAATATCTGCACTGCCTCAGATTAAGTGAAGTGTGCCTGAATCAGGCTGGCCCAGGCATCTCTGGCAGCTAGGTGAGTGGCTACATGTGTCCTTGTTACATCACACTCCTTCTGTTGCTCATCCTCCTTCTCCTCCTCCGAAAATGTAGAGCACTCATCACCTCCCCCCTCCTGCAGCTCCAGTCCTCGCTGCTGCACAATGTTATGCAAGGCCCAGGAGACCACTATCATTCTGGAAGCCCTGGCTGGTGCAGACTCAGGGCACCCCCAGATCTGTCCAGGCACCTGAAGCATAATCTTCAGAACCCCCATTGCTTGCTTGATGACAGCTCTGGTGGTCATGTAGCTTCAATTGTATCTTACCTGGCCATCATTGTCTGGGATCCTCACAGGTCTCATCAGCCAGGTCTTCAGAAGGTAGCCCTTGTCTCCAAGGAGCCATCCACTAACTCTGCTTCGAGGTAGGAGTATCTTAGGGAGGCTTGACTGGCGCAGGATGAAAGCATCTTGGTAGCTCCCTGGGAACCTGGCAGATGAGCTGAGCATTAATCGAGTGGAAGGCCTTTCAGTTGATGGAGACTTCAGGGTGATCTGGGTGCACCTTGATTGCCACATGGGTGCAGTCAAAGACTCCCTGGATATGTGGGAATCCAGCGAGAGCAACATGTCAGAGCGCCTGCCCACTCGGACTGGGCTCATCGGTTGAGAAGTGCATTTAAATCCCACCCCTGGCAAACATGGCATTGGTCACCTGTGAGATGCACTTGTGGGCAGTAGATTGTGAACTTCTACAAATATCACCTTCTGATCCCTGGAAGGAACCAGAGGCAAAAAAAATTAAAGGCTGTGGTGGTAACTTTGAACGCCACTGGCAATGCCTGCCCACCTGGCCCGCTTGGCAGGAAGTCTTTCAGGAGGCTGCAAATGTCAGCAACCACCTGTTGCTCAGTCATGCCCAGGAAACTTATCCTCTGCCAACAAACCCTGGGGTTATCGCCTCTGAAAGCTGGAGCTCTGTGCTCATCCCCTCTTTTCTGTTGTGTGGCAGGAGGTTTGCGAGAAGGCTGCCACCAGTGCTACTCCTGCTGCTGTTTGTTTTGCTGCTACGAGTTATCTTGTTCCTCATCTGAGGTCCAAGGTAGAGCTGCATTAACGGCTCCTGTGCTGCCAAAAAGACTGATAGTTGGCAAGTGTAGATCAATGGATGCACACTCCAAAGTAGTGGAAGTCATCTCCAAATTGTTCTCTCAGAACAATTCCTGTGAACAAAAGCCATTCACCTAGGCAAGGAAACAGGGGTAAGATCTCAGCATTTAAAGCATTTCTCTCCTGTCACTTGTTCAGCCCCGTCAATTCCTGCTGTCCTCACATCTTGTTTTCCCCGGCAAGATCCAGGAAGCCTGGGAAACCCATGCACACAATGTTAAAGTCAAAATTCAGGGGTAAAGAAGCACATAATGAGCAGCTTGCATATTTAAACAGCCCACCCACCTGCCCACAGGGTTTTCCCGGGCACTGCAGAATGCATTCCGGTTAAAGGAGGAAGGTGGCGGTTTGTCTTAATACCCAAAAATCTATCGATCTCTGTCTTAAATACTTTTTATTCATTCGTGGGATGTGGGTGTTGCTGGCAAGGCCAGCATTTATTGCCCATTTCTAATTGCCCTTCAGAGGGTGGTGGTGAGCTGCTTTCTTGAAATGCTGCAGTCCTCAAAAGCATTCAATGACTGAGCACCCACAGTTCTCTGGGGTGGAGAATTCCAAAGATTCTTTGAGTGAAGAAATTTCTCCTCATCTCAGTCCTAAATGGTCAACCCCTTATCCTGAGACTGTGACCCCTAGTTAATTACACTTGTTAGATCGGAGGTAACATATATTCTTAGAGGGGAAGAGCATTCTGCTGAACTGGACCATAACCCTAAGTGCAAAATGGTTAGATTTAAGTATACTTGCTGGTCTGTCTCAACTCTCCTTTTTGCCCTATTTTAAAACTGCTGGTTAAGAACAACAACAACTTGCATTTATTTATATAGCACCTTTAACATAGGAAAAGCACCCCAAGGAACTTTGCAGGAGGATAATTCGATGAAATGTGAAACCCAGCCACATAAAGAGATATTAGGACATGACCTAAAGCTTGGTCAAAGAGGTAGTTTCAAGGAATGTTTTAAAGAAGGGAGATGTGGTGAGGCAGAGAGCTTTAGGAAGGGAATTCCAGAGCTGAGGGCTGAGGCAGCTGAAGGCATGGCCACCAAAGGTGGAGTGATGAAGGTCAGGAATGCACAAGAGACCAGAAATGGAGGGGTGTAGCAATTTTGGAGAAATGTAGGGCTGGAGGAGAGGTCAGAGATAGGGAGGGGGAAAGGCCACAGAGGATTTTGAAAGTAAGGCTAAGATTTTTGAAATCACAGGATAAAGGAAAAGAGGAAGCTATGTAGGTCAGCAAGCACAGGGGTGCTGGCTGAATGAGACGGTGCGAGTTAGGATACATGCGGCAGAGAACTGGATTAGCAGCCTGAGGACACACATTTCGAGGCAATAACATAAGCCTCACACAGCGCTCCCATGGTCAGAAAAAAAGAAAGACTTGTAATTATATAACACCTTTCACAACCACCGGACATCCCAACACTCTTATAGCCAATGCAGTACTTTTGAAGTGTAGTTGCTGCTGTAATGTGGGAAACACAGCAGCCGATACATGCACCGCAAGATCCCACAACTGCAATGTTATAATGACTGGATAATCTGTTTTTGTGACATTAATTGAGGGACAAATATTGGCCAGGACACCAAGGATAACTCCACTGCTCTTCTTTGAAATAGTACCATGGGATTTTATATTTCTACCTGAGAGGACAAACAGGGCCACAGTTTAATATCTCATCTGAAAGACAACAAATCAGTACTGCACGGGAGTGTCAGCCTTGAGTTTTACATTCACATCCAGGAATGGGACTTGATCCCATAACTTTGTAAGTCAGAGGCAAGAGGGTATGAACAGAGTCACAGCTGACCTACCACTATGTCCCTCTGGGAACACATTGTCTTACCTTGCTGCTGGACACAGGACATGGTGGCACGAGCAGGGGTGACTGTAGTTTTTTAGTACATTGTTACACCCATGTCTTGAGGGGTGTTTCCCACTGTTCAGCTCCCAACTGACCATAATCGTGCTTTGTTTAAAATGATTAGTTAGCCCATGAGTATTTTACTTGCCAAATAAACAGATAGTGACAGGTTTTCTTGTAGGTTTAAACCAGAAGATTAACTATTTATTGAACAATATTCATTCCCCGAAATGTTCGCAACACCACTCATGCAGACATTTACTCTCACATACACTGTCAAAAGAAGATAAATAGAAGGAAAGGATAAGGGATCAAAGCATGGTGGGTGTTCATAGTTTATGGTAAACCTGTTGAATCGTCTAAGTAGAACAATCTCTTTTTAAAGATGCAGGCCTGGGTTGTTTGTCATCTTGACTTGTTGAGGTGTTGTAGATTTCTGGTGGTTAAGATTTCAGACTGGAGGTGGTGGATCACTTTAAGTTCTCTGCACCAAGTTGAAGTGTAGAATTAGGAGCAGGGCTTCTCCCTTGTTTTTGCTGGATCCCTCACAGCTCCTGGCTATACAGGCTTTTTGCAATGTTCCTGTGATCTCCCCTTCTCTCTCTCCAGAGAGTGACATTTTAAGGTAAAAATCTCTCACAGTAGCTTCTGTTAGGAGATGCATGGCCCTATCCCCTGTTGTGACCACAAAAAGAGCCAGGATGTTGAATCCATGGCCATCCATTAATGTCTGGATGAGTATAATCCAGTTATGATGTGGCTATTTCACACATTCCTTGTTTCATAAGAACTCATTCAATTCAGGAATGTCTCTTGATGGTTTCAGGATGGGTGTAATTGACACCTCTTAGCCTGGAATGTATCCTTTCATTTTTAACAATGAGGCAATGTTCGAATACACAAGCCAGATGGTCTGACCATTGGCAGCCATCTTTTTCAGCATTGTTTACTTTTCTTAGAAGGTCAAGTCAATTTTAAACAGTCCACCTTGAATAAAGTTCATGTCTTAAAAGTAGGAACATGATATGTTTTTACTGGGCATGACAATATAAATAAAATGAGGCCTCCCTATTATATCCAATTTAGCCATATTTTGAGGTGGCTGACTAATCTGTATAAAAACCAGATACTTAATAAGCTTTGCACATAGTGCCTAGGCTCCCAATCCGCTTTACACTCACTAACCACATCAAGACAAACTAGACATATCGGGTGTGTTACTGGTGTCAGGCCTCCACATCAGCCACTTGCCAGCATATTCTTAATCCCCTTGTGTAGAATTTTCCCTCATGAATTTAAACTCCATCATTATTGTGAATTTTGAGGCATATTTAATGAGGTCTGCACATAGTCAGGAGCAGGTCTGCACATAAAATCTACTTCAGGCTGATTTTGGGCAGCATGTCTTAAGAATAAGTCAAGGTAAGAAGAGATGACTGAGAAATAACCATAAACCTACAGTATTTCTTCCTCTATAACATATAGAACAGTTCCACCAAAGCTGCAAATACACCATTCTACTCCTCCCTCCATCTTCACTGCATTAAAGTCAAGCTTCATTACACTGTCTCCAACTCTAATTAATTCTTTATCAAGATCTCTGAACTGCAGAACTCCTTATCTCCCTCAGTCTCCATGTCTTCTTAAAACAAAAGGATTTTAAAACTCATGCTTGGCATCTCTTGGACATCTTCAACTGAAGATTCAACCAAATTCAGCTTGCACCAAGACCTTTATATTATTGTCACTGATTCCAATTCCTTCCCTAACTCAAGCTCAAGCTGTAACAAATGGTTTACAATCTCACTGTCCTGCTCAACACAGAGTCAAGGCTCAAAATTCATTTCCTTCCATCTCAACAACATTATCCAACTGTGCCCCTATCTCAATCACTGCTACTAAAATCCCAATCCATGCTTTTGTCATCTCCAGACATGGTTTTGATAATACCCTTCTCAACCATTCATAAACTCCAACTTGTCCAAAATTTCACAGCCCACACATTGCCTGACGCTGAGTTCCATTTGCTTATCACTCCAAATGTCACAGACCTACCTTGGCTCCTCATCCCCCATTGTCCAAAATCCTTATCCTCATCTACAAATCTACTCATAGCCTCACCCCACCCTACCTCTATGTCCTCCTCCATGTGAATACCAGCTGTGAATGCCAGCGCTAACACCCTTGTCTCTGAATAGGTTGTGGGTTCAAGTCCAAAGGTTTAAGCACAAAAATCTATATTGACACTCCAGTGCATGACTGAGGGAGTGCTGTACTGTTGGAGGTGCTGTTTTTCCGAAGAGTTGTTAAACCGAAGTTGTTCTCTTAGGTGAATGTAACTGATCCCATAACACTATTTCAAGGAAGAGCAGGGGAGTTATTGCCAGTGCAAAAGTAAAATACTTCTCGTAGTAGATGGTAGAAGTCTGAAATAAAAATAAATGCTGGAAATACTCGGCAGGTCAGGCAGCATCTGTGAAGAGAGAAGTGGGGGAGCTTTCAGTTGTCTGCACCTCACTCTGGAATTTATTCCCCAACGGTTTCCCTTTCTCTCTCCCTACCTTTAAAATTCTTCTTAAAAACCTACCTATTTGACTGGGACTTATGTAACTTCTCCTAACTCCTCTAATTTATACTCCATGTCCATTTTCACTCATCTCTGAAGTGGATTTTAAACATGTTTTATAAAGGCAAGGCTTTTTTTTTGTTAATATTGTGCATCCGCTTTTATCCTCTCTTCTCTCCTATTCTTTTTAATCTTGGTGGGGTGCTGCGGCCTTTCACCTGCTTATCTCAGTAATTGGAAGAAAAGATTTAGAAGAACGCACTTCCCTTTTATTTCTCTTGTAACTCAGGATGATTCCATATTATCGCCCTCCCTGTGAATCATTATTCTACCATGCTGACATCACAATGGCCCCTCACAGTTAGTGTGAATTCAGCTCTGTTTTTAACTATCAGCAGCATTGTTTTCATTCTAAAGAGCCCACAGTATATGTATCATAAAAAATTATAGATGTGGCAAAGTGAATGATTAGACTGTAATTTAATCGAGAGATTCAAGTGATGGCTGTGAACCTTTTGGCCTGGCTTTGATGACTTATGATGTCATCCGAATGCCTCAATTAGATTATAACCTTGTTGTTCCCTCTCAACCATCCATTATTCTGTATATTTTAAATTTTTAAATCTGAGTGGATGATAATTATGTTACACCAGGCAGATATATGGAACAGATAAACTGCTAGATCCAGGTTTGTGTCTACAGAATTCAAACGCAATCCAGTTATTGCTGTCTGCTTCCCTGTGGTCTGTGGAGTTTTATAAATATGATTTCTTTGTTTGCTGGTCGTATATTTAGAATGTCCAATTGGACTGAGGGTTCCCTGTTGTTCTGCTGTGCTCAGTGCAGTGTAGTGTGGCTCTGTTGTTATTATATTTGGCTTCCCGGCTGTGCTTATAACTTTTAGCTAAGCCGCTCACCCAACCATTTCGTAACAAAAATAAAAATTTCACAGTTCATGGGCCCTTTAAGGCCCTGAATTGACACCTCCCAGGGATTTTCTCCTTCCCTTTTCCAGCTTTCCTCTCCCAAATGTCAATAAAACAGATGAAAGGTCACCGACCTGAAGCGTTAACTCTTTTTTTTCCCAGCATTTTCTGTTTTTATATAATGAAACAGATTATCTGTTTATTGCCTCATTGTGGTTTGTGGGAGCTTGCTGTGAGCAAATTGGCTGCTGCATCTCCTGCATTACAACAGTGACTATACTTCAAAAGTACTTTGTTGGCTGTAAAGTGCTTTGGAATGTTCTGAGGTTGTCAAAGGCACCATATAACTGCAAGTCTTTCTTTCTCCTTCTTTGCTTTTCTCTTTCTTAGGGTCAGAGTTCCTTGGTACTTCATCCAAGTGGACATTCTGCACATGTGCACCTAGGTATTGGGTATCAGCATTAGTGACTGTACCAAGTTAACTGAGACAACAGCAAGGCTAGGGGAAAGTCAGCCAGAGATGCCCCTTCTAATCTTGAATGTCCTCTACCGGCAAGTGTCTTGTACGTGTTGAGTGAGGATGGGATCAGGTTTAGCTGTGAGGCCACATACAGCAGAATAGCATTTCAGCACTGTGCAGGCTCACACATGAAGAACTGCCACTTGCGTGAAGTGTGCACAGAATCTGTGGAATTGTACTCCACTTGGAGGCAGCACCATGAAACTGAAGAAAGTTGATGGAATTATTTTAAGAAACAGTCAAATTACAAAGAGAAATTGGGAATTAAATTTAAAAAAAGCAAAGTAATGAAAGTATGAATAGAATGGTTCATTCACTGGAGTCTGTAAGTGTTTCCTTCATACCTGAGGGAACGTTAACATGGTGTTTATGTTCCTGGACTAGTAATCCAGGGGCCTGAGCCAATGATCTGGAGATGTGAATTCAAATCCCACCACAGCAGCCGGGAGAATTTAAATTCAGCTGATAAATAAATCTGCAATAGAAAGCTGGTATTAGTAATGGTGAACATGGTGGATTGTAGTAAAAACCCCTCTGGTTCACTAATGTCCTTTAGGGAAGGAAATCTACTGTCCTCACCTGGTCTGGCCTACATGTGATTCCAGACCCACAACAATGTGGATGACTCTTAATTGCCCTCTGAAATGGCTTATCAAGATGGGCAGTTAGGGATGGACAATAAATGCTGGACTTTCCAGCACTTCCATGTCCCATGAATGAATTAAACTTCCAATCAACTGCTCTCAAGCTATATTTACACTGGTGCTTGTTTAATTCAGATGCTAAGATCTGTGTCCCATCCCTGGTATTTGATTATTAAATCCAGATCTTTTATCTCAGGAGCAGAAACATAGACAGGAAAAGTGACTGAATATAGCAATATGTGGCAAATGAATAAAATGGCTCCCACAAACTGAATGCGCTATGAGGCCCCAGCTCACACATGTACACCTGTAATATTACACTGGTTATTAACATTACATTCAATGTACAGTACAGAATCAGGCCATTCAGCCCAACTTCTCTATGTGACACACAAGCCTCCTCACTCCTCTCTTCACCTAATCCTATCAGCATATCCTTCTAGTCCTTTCTGCCTCATGTGTTTATCTAGCTTCCCCTTAAACATATCTATGCTATAAAACCAATCATAGTCAATGGTTTTGTGTGCGTCGCTGGCTTTTTATTGTATATTTTGGAAGCTGGGACAAGTACAATATTTTCCCCACCAGTTTATTTTCAGTATGCCTAAAATTAATGTTCCCATGTTGTTGCACATGACTCAGGTTGCTCAAGTTACAGATCTTTATCTTCTCATTCAGGACTTATCAATCAGTGAGCTAATAGTGGTTAAAAGACAGCCCTTTCCAAACCCCTAGGTCCACAACATTTAAAAACGACAAGTAAGCAAATGGCAAATACGAGCGGATATCAGTTCTAGGGACCTCAGCTTTGACAGCTGGGTTGCTAAGGCTGAGGGCCCAGCATGTGGCCCTAGGATTGCAGGTTGAACATCCCTGAGCAAGCTCAATAGCAACAACAACTTGCCTAGAATGTAGCAAAATGTGCCAAGGTGCTTCATAGAAGCAGTATCAAGCAAAATTTAATACCAAGCCACAAAAGGAGATAGGTCTTGGTCAAAGAGGTAGGTTTTAAGGAGTATCTTTAAAAAGCACGCCAAGAAACCGGAGGCCAGAGAGAGAGAGAGAGAGCAGCAGGAGCAGAGTAAGGGGGGAAAAAATTGAAAAGTGACAAGAGAGTGACATCACAGTCGACCAAGAGAGCAGGGAAACAGACAGCGGCTGGGGTGAGTATACCGGTAAATTTTTAATTTAATTTCATCTAAAGCATATAAAATAAGACTTGATTGATTCATTCGTATATAAACTAAAAACTAAAGCGAATTTGATAATTTATCATAAAGAGTGAGAGAGAGAAAGAGAATAGCAGGAAGTGTATTCACTCAAATTCGGACAACTTAATGCATAAGCTACATTAAGCATTATTAGCATTTATCAGTATTTGTGAGGTTTACTAATAGTAGTAAGGTTTATTAAAATTGGCAAAGCGTTATTAGCATTTGTAAGGTCTATTACCAATAGGAAGGTCTACATATCTGTGTAATCAAGAAAAGTATAACTTTAGTTGAAGGTAGTACTCGCATTCAATAAGCACAGTAAATTCTAGGAATTATTCTAAGTTAATTAAGAAAGTAATTAAAGTAAATTAACTAATAGCATAAATAACAATGGCAGGACAGGTGTTATGTTGTTGCTGTGGTATGTGGGAGCTCCTGGATGCCAAGGACGCTCTCAACCTGTGTGGATGAAAGCGAGGTCTGCAAGGTGGATGAGCAGACTGGCTACAGGAAGCCATTCAAGTGGGGGGAGTGAAAAGGAATGTAGTGGTAGTAGGGGATAGTATAGTGAGGGGGATCGACACTGTTCTGTGCAGCCGAGAGCGTGCGTCGAGAAGGCTGTGTTGCCTGCCAGGGTTTGGGATATCTGCTCAGGGCTGGACAGGAACTTGGAGTGGGAGGGGGAGGATCCACTTGTCGTGGTCCATGTGATACCAATGATATAGGTAAGACTAGGAAAGAGGTTCTGCTTAGACAGTATGAGGAGTTAGGCAACAAATTGAAGAACAGAACTTCAAGGGTAATAATCTCTGGATTATTACCTGAGCCACGTGCCAATTGGCAGGGGGCACATAAGATTAGTGAAATGAATATGTGGCTCAAAGACTGGGATGGGAGAAGTGGGTTTCGGTTCTTGGGGCACTGACACCAGTATTGGGAAAGTGGGGGCTGTACCTTTGGGAACGTCTGCACCTGAACCATGCTGGGACCAATCTTCTAACAAACTGTATAACTAGTGAAGTAGAGAGGGCTTTAAACTAAACAAGGGGGGCAAGGGATCAAGCCAGGGTAGATGTAGCAAATCAAGGGGTAGAGTCAAGGCAGGAGAGCAGAATAGTAATATGGGAAATGTAGGTCAGAGAATGACAGGAAGGGACAGAGAGAAAAAATCTAAGCCCACACCAACAGTCAAGACTAGATGTTACAAAGATAACAAAAAGACAAAACTAAAAGCTCTGTATCTGAATGCATGTAGCATTCATAAAGTAGACAAACTGATAGTGCACATTGAAGTAAATAAATATGATCTGATAACCATTACGAAGACATGGCTGCAGGATGACAAGGATTGGATCCTGAATATTGAGGGGTATACAACATTCAAGAAGAATAGGAAGCTGGGTAAAGGTGGAGGGGTAGCACTGTTAATCAAGGATGGCATTGATGCAATAGTTAGCGATGACCTTGGTTCAGGAGATCAGGATGTAGAATCGATTTGGGTGGAGATGAGGAATAGTAGGGGAAAGAAGTCTAGTGGGAGTGGTCTTCAGGCTCCCTAACAGTAACCACAATGTAGGACGAATTATCCAAGAAGAAATATTGGGTGCTTGTGATAAAGGGACTGCAATAATCATGAGTGATTTTAATCTACATATAAACTGGAAAAATCAGATTGGCAATAGTAACCTGGATGAGGAGTTCATAGAATGCTTTCGAGATAGTTTCTTTCAGCAGCACATTCTAGAACCAACCAGAGAGCAGGTTATATTACACTTGGTAGACTGGATTAATTAATGATCTCAGAGTAAAGGCACCTCTAGGTAGCAGTGACCACAATATGATTGAATTTTACATTCAGTTTGAAAGAGAGAGGAGTGAGTCTAAGACTAGTATTTTAAACTTAAATAAGGGCAACTATGTGGCATGAAAGCTGAGCGAGCTGAAGTGAACTGGGTTACTAGGCTAGGAGATAGATCAATAGAGAAGCAGTGGCAGACATTTAAGGCAATATTTCAGAAAGCTCAGAATAAGTATATCCCTACTATAAAGAAAGATTCTAAGGGGAGGACCCACCATCCGTGGTTAACTAAAGACATTAAGGAAAGTATCAAACTTAAGGAAAAAGCATATAATTGTGCAAAGATGAATGGGAGATCAGATGATTGGTCAGACTGTTAAGAACGTCAGAGAATGACTAAAAGGTTAATCAGGAGAAAGAAATAAGAGTATGAGAGGAAGCTAGCTCGAAATGTAAAAACTGATAGCAAGAGTTTCTACAGATGTTTAAAAAGGAAAAGAGTAAGTAAAGTGAGTGTTGGTCCTCTAGAGAATGAGAATGGGGAGTCAATAGTAGATAATAAGGAAATAGCGGATGAAATGAACAAATATATTGCTTCTGTCTTCACTATAGAGGATACTAAAACATTCCAGTACTAGCTATAAATCAGGAGGTCGAAGGAAGAGAGGAACTTGGTGAAATTGCAATCACCAGGGAAGCAGTACTGACCAAGCTAATGGAGCTGCGGGCTGACAAGTCCTTAGGTCCTGATGGGCTTCATCCTAGGATCTTAAAAGAGGTGGCTAATTAATTTTTCAAAATTTGCTAGATTCTGGAAAAGTTCCATCAGACTGGAAATTAGCAAATACAACCCCCCTAATCAAGAAGGGGGGAAGGCAGAAAACAGGTAACTATAGGCCAGTTAGCTTGACGTCTGTCATGGGGAAGGTGTTAGAATCGATCATTAAGGAGGCTATAGCTAGGCACTTAGAAAAACTCAAGGTAATCGGGAATAGTCAGCATAGTTTTGTGAAAGGGAACTCATGTTTAACCAACTTATTGGAGTTCTTTGAAGGAGTAACATGCATTGTGGATAAAGGGGAGTCCATTGACGTGCTGAACTTGGATTTCCAGAAGGCACTTGACAAGGTGCCACATAAAAGGTTATTGTGCAAAGTAGCAGCTCATGGTGTAGGGGGTAACATATTAGCATGGATAGAAGATTGGCTGGCTGGCAGAAAACAGAGAGTATGCATAAATGGGTTCTTTTCTGATTGGCAGGATGTGACAAGTGCAGACCCCAGGGGTCTGTGCTGGGGCCTCAACTTTTTACCATTTATATCAATGACTTCAATCAGGGGAGCAATGGCATGGTAGCTAAATTTGCAGATGACACAAAGATAGGTAGAAAAGTATGTTGTGAAGAGGACATAAGGAAGTTGCAGACCGATATAGATAGGTTGAGTGAATGAGCAAAAATCTGGCAGATGAAGTATAATGTGGGAAAATGTGAAGTTATTCACTTTGGCAGGAAGAATAAAAAAAGTAGAGTATTTCTTAAACAGGGAATGACTGCAGAATTCCAAGATGCAGAGGAGTCTAGGTGTTCTAGTGCATAAGTCACAAAAGGTTAATATGCAGGTACAGCAAGTAACAAAAAAGGCTAATGGAATGCTATCCTTTATTTCGAGAGGAATTGAAAATAAAAGTAAGGATGTTATGCTTCAGTTATACAGGGCATTGGTGAGACCACATCTCGAATTCTCTGTGTAGTTTTGGTCTCCTTATTTAAGGAAAGAAGTGAATATGTTGGAGGCGGTTCAGAGGAGGTTTACTAGATTGCTACCTGGAATAAGCGGGTTGTCCTATGAGGAAAGGTTGGACAGACTGGGCTTGTTTTCACTGGAGTTTAGAAGAGTGAGGGGAGACTTGATTGAAGTTTATAAGGTCCTGAACAGTCTTGACAGGGTGAATTTGGAGGGGATGTTTCCTCTTGAGGGTGAGTCCAGAACTAGGGGGCATGTTTGAAAATTAGGGGTTGCCCTTTTAGGACAGAGACGAGGAGAAGTTTTTTCTCTCAGAGGGTTGTGCGACTTTGGAATTCTCTGCCTCAGAAGGTGGTGAAGGCGGGGGTCATTGAATATTTTTAAGGTGGAGGTAGATAGATTCGTGTTAGGTAAGGGAATTTAAGGTTATCGGGGGTAGATGGGAGTGTGGAATTCGAGACAGAAACAGATCAGCCATGATCTTATTAAATGGCAGAGCAGATTCGACGGGCTGAATGGCCTACTTCTGCTCCTAATTCATATGGTGTATGGTCTTATAGGAGGAGAGAGCAGTGGAGCGGCAAAGAGATTTAGGGAGGGATTTCCAGAGCTTAGGGCCGAGGCAGCTGAAGGCACGGCAACCAATGATGCAGCGATTAAAATCGGGGGCATGCAAAGCCAAAATTGGGGGAGTGCAGCAACTCGGAGGGTTGTAGGGCTGGGAGAGGTTACAGCGATAGCTAGGTCTCAAGTCTGGAACCTTCTTGGTCTGTATTGTTTAAGACAACATTAGGTACTGTGTTTCACCAACTGATCAAGCTAAGGGGTCCATGAGTGTAGATTTCACTGGTAAAGTACAGAAATAGCCAGGAATACACATTACACACACTATTCAATGCTTCCTAAAGATGCAATGAAGCATCATGGTGCCCAGTGTACCCTTGTGTTCATGTCATCTCCTCAGAGCGGCAAAGAAACCTAGAACAATTCAGGGGAAAGAAATATCTGGGAAATTCCTCTCCAACCCCTGCAGTGATCAAAATGAGTTCCAAGAAATCATTGTGACCATGAGATACATAGCCAGAGTTCCTCCCAACTTTTGTGTTATTAGCTACAGCAAAGAACTCCTACAGCTTTTTGAACTGTTGCAGCCAATCCATTTAAGCCACTGACTTGTACAAAGTGTTGACAACATCCTACGTAAAGAGAACCTTCTGACAGCTAAACTCATCCCTCGCTTGCTTAGTATATAAAAATGCCCCCTAATTTCCCCTAACATAATTAGTTTAGTCTGTCCACATAGACACATGTAGTCTATTAACCATTTTAACCACTTCAATTTTACCACTGCAAAGCCTGTGCTTTTCTAGAGTAAAAAGACCCAGTTATCTCAGCCTATTAGCTCAGCCTAAGGGCTAGTAAAATATTCATTCTCGTGGCCCATCTTTGAACCAATTCCAGGGCTTCCATATCACTCACCATATGAAAGGCCCAAAACTGAACAGAGTATTCCAGATGAGGATTATCTAAAGTCTTGTAGAAGGGCACACTCATTCTTTGAGTTTTATACTGAATAGTCCTTGGAATTACATTTTAACATTCTACTTTTCTTTGCAATTGCCTCACGTCACTTGCTGTCCACCTTTTGCCTGCATTAAATAGATTTATACTCACAGCAAAAATTACAGAATAGCCCACTCAAGTCACAGTCCAATTCATGCATCCCCTGCTTGCTAAAACATGCAAGTAGGTGATGGACATTTTAAACCTTTGTAACTCCATTAAATCTAACAGACTATCCTAGGATCAGTGCACATCACAGCACCAAGACATCAAGATGTACATTAAAGCTGCATTATCTACTCACTGGTATGAGTTTGACCCTGTCCCTTACATCAGACCAGTACACTCGCACTAGGAGGTTGAGATGTCTGAGATGCTATGTAGATAAGATGCTAATGAGCTAGTTTTGAGGTTGCTTCCTCATAGCCAGTGAATAATAAGCAATTTGTTAGCTTGTACAGTAAACGATAAATACTTTGTGTTGGGGAGTCACTGGCAATGTTCCCTTTAAAATTTCTTGTGTGGGGCCAGTTTTTTCAACGCACAGTACCTTTATATCTTTTGCAGTTGCACACGTGTGGCATTTGACACAGAACATGGCCTGCGTGGTACTTTCTGGGTTGCTGCACGGCCATGCATACACATGGTTCAAAGGGAACATTGGTCATTGGTCCTGGGGGCTTCGTGGGCAGTCTGGTAGACCTTCTTTTCCTGGCTGTGAACAATGAGAGATAAAAGAAACAGAGACAGACAGTCAAACAGGAGGGTTTTGAAACAGAATGATGCATGACAGTCAGGCAGCAAAAGGCTGAGAGACAGCTAGAGTGTGGGAGAGAATAGTCAGAAATTACCTTGTTTAAATCAAGAAAGATGGCCTCCTTTAGAGGGAACCTGGGTGCTTTAATATTGTATTATTATGTGAAGATACTTTGTATTGCTTGAGTTAACTGAGCCTGCTTATTACTGCCATTCTGTATATTCACCTAGCTATGCAATAAATCAATTTGTGTCAAGTCTCATCTTACCAAGTGTTACGGCTAGGTGGTAAGGGGTGTGGGTGGTTCCCACTGTTCATCTCCCAACTGACTGCAAGTGTTTTTGTTACTAGGGTTTTAATCCCTTTGTGTTTTATTTGTTAAATAAGCTGACAGTGACAGGTTTTCTTGTAGGTTTAAAACAGAAGATTAACTATTTATTGAGCAATATTCATTCCCAAAATAGTTGCAACCGCACCCACACACGCATTCACTCACGCGCGCGCACACACAAGAAAAGATAGACAGAAAGGAAAAGGGGTAAGTGGTTTGAAGTGAGGTAGGTTTTTGATGTTCAGGGTAAACCTGTTGAATCTTCTTGGAGGTCAATTGTCTTTGAAAGTTGTAGGCCTGGGTTGTTTGTAGATTTCTCTGGCAGTTGAGACTTCAATCTAGAGATGGTGATCACTTTCAGTTCTCTGCTGTAACATGTTAATGTGTGATTTCACAGCAGGGGCTCCTTCTTTGGCTTTTGCTGGATAAGCTTTCATGATAGAGTCATAGAGTTATACAGCACAGAAACAGAGTTCTGGTTGCCACACTATAGGAAGGATGTGATTGCACTGGAGAAGGTGCAGAGGAGATTCACCAGGATGTTGCCTGGGCTGGAGCATTTCAGCTATGAAGAGAGACTGGATAGGCTAGGGTTGTTTTCCTTAGAGCAGAGAAGGCTGAGGGGGGAACTGAGTGAGGTATACAAAATTATGAGGGGCATAGATAGGGTAGATAAGAAGAAACTTTTTCCCTTAGCAGAGGTGTCAATAACCAGGGGACATAGATTTAAGGTAAGGGGCAGGAGGTTTAGAAGGGAGTTGAGGAAAAAAACTTTTCACCCATAGGATGGTTGGAATCTGGAACACATTGCCTTAAGGGGTGGTCGAGGCAGGAATCCTCACAACATTTAAGAAGTATTTAGATATGCACTTGAAACACCACAGTATTCAAGGCTGCAGGCCAAGTGTTGGAAAATAGGATTAGAATAGATAGGTGCTTGATGACCAGCAAGGACACGATGTGTTTGTTCTGATCCTCTCTCTCTCTCTCTCTATCTCTCCAGAGAGCTACTTTTTAAGGTCAAAATGGTGCCTCTGTTGGGAGATGCAGAGCCCCCTCCCTGTGGTGACCAACAATGGCCCAGTCTGTGGCTACTTCACACCTTTTTTGTTTCATAAGAACCCTTTCCATTCAAAAATGTCTCTTGATTGGTTCAGGGTGGGTGTAATTGACACCTCTTAGCTTGTATCCTTTTGTTCTTAACAGACAGTAAGACAGTTTGAATATACACGGCCAGGATTTCTGACCTTCAACAGCCATTTTGCAACACATTGCCACTATCTTAAAGAAAAAGTCAATTTTTATAACTCTTCACTTTGGGTTCTGTATTTTCCAATCATTGCACTTTGTGTGAGTGTGATACAGGTGTTTTCTTGGCCTAACATCAGAGGGAAGGGCATGCGTGAAAGACGGGAATATCCAGTTCAGGTCATGGATTGATGTTGGGGTGTGTGTGCTATTGTTACACTCTCGGACAACTCGTACATACAAGTTGATACAGGGCTGTTTGTGTCAGTTTCCATAAAAGAAAGAACACTCATGGGAATGACTGATGCCACCAAACCCCAAAATAACTTGCATTTATGTAGCACCTTTCACATCCTCAGGACATCCCAAAGTGCTTCACAGCCAATGAAGTACCTTTGTTTTGAAGTACTCTCACTGTTGTAACAGAAGAACACACCTACAGCCAACAAGGCCCTACAAGCAATAATGCAATAAATGACTCTGCATTTGGGGTATTGGTAGAGGGATGAATGTTGGCTGGGACAGCTCCTCTGCTCTTCATCAACTAATGCCATGGGATCTTTTACATCCACCTGTGAAGGTAGATGGGGTCTTGTTTGAAAGTCTCAGCTGGAAGGTGGCACCTCTGATAAAGTGCCTTATTTCTTTGAGATGCTGACTGATCTGCAGTTCATTTTCTGTTTATACTTTGATTTTCCAGCATTATAATTTTACCTTCCTCTTTCAAGTATCCTCTGGACTTTAATTTGTACTTGTTTCAAAATATTAACTTATTCCCTTGAGTATTTTATTAAATTGCAGAATGACTGAATTGTAGTGGCAGGGAAGGCTGATATCATTTTGAAAATCCGTCTTGTAGAACAAAGACTCTTTAAGCCCAAATTGAGCACATCCAGCAGAGAAACAATGACATTTTAAAAAGTTCTGCATTACACCTTTACAGTGGCTCAGAAATATAATGGGCAAAAGTTACTTGTTATTCTATGGTCACTGCCATCTTAGATTTGGCCTCATGGTCACTGCGGCACAGTGGCGCAGTGGTTAGCACCGCAGCCTCACAGCTCCAGCGACTGGGTTCAATTCTGGGTACTGCCTGTGTGGAGTTTGCAAGTTCTCCCTGTGTCTGCATGGGTTTCCTCCGGGTGCTCCGGTTTCCTCCCACATGCCAAAGACTTGCAGGTTGATAGGTAAATTGGCCATTATAAATTGCCCCTAGTATAGGTAGGTGGTAGGGAAATATAGGGACAGGTGTGGATGTGGTAGAGATATGGAATTAGTGTAGGATTAGTATAGATGGGTGGTTGATGGTCGGCACAGACTCGGTGGGCCGAAGGGCCTGTTTCAGTGCTGTATCTCTAAACTAAAACTAAACGAAACTAAACAAAACAACACAGCCTCTTTAAAATGTCACCCTAAATGAAACTCTGGTGGAAGAATGATAGCTGTGAGAGTGGGTTATTCTTTTAAACGTTTATGTGAGTCATATTTTATGGATGAGTTTGAAATAATCAGTCAAGTGTTCATAACGAGTACTCTTTAATGAGGATTAAACTCAATTGCCATGTCCCTGTTACTGATAGTGTAAGAATGTGTCACAGAGAACTGGAGACACTCAGCTCTCACTGGGGGAAGCAGAATACTTCTCTCTTCCTCACAAACTCTTTTCTCTCTCACTGTCAGTTTCACTTGCTCCCTTCCTCATGTCCCATTCTTCCTTTTCTTCATTTCTTAAACACTGCCTTGCTATCTTGGGAGAACCATATTTCTCACTCTTACATTTTTGCTGGCTTGTTGTTTCGGTGTCTCTATTTCACTGCCATTGTCTCTTTCCCTTGTTACTGTATCATTCTTTATATCTCTTTATCTCCCTATCATTCTTGCTTTCTTTCTTCACGAATCTCTCTCATTATCTCTCATTTACCTCCTTCACTATCGGGTTCTCCCTCTGTCTCTTTCTCTTATTGCCCTCTCCCTTTCTCTGCCTCTCTTCCCTTATTAACCACCCTCTCTCCTTTAATCCAGTCTCTCTCACCATCCCGCGTTCACTGTCTCTCATTGCCTCTCTTTCTGGCTTTCACTTTTCCTCTCTTTCTCCCTCAAGATCCTCACTCCCCAGATCATCAAATCGCCCTTTGGAAAGCTCAGTCAGTAAATGATCGAATCAATTGGTTTCTCTCGGATCCACTTTATTACTCTACGACATTACTGGGGGAAAAAAATACATACAGGTTGCAGCGAAATTACACAGTCATGCTTTTTTTTAATTTTTCTTGCGCATGAAAGAAAACGTTACCCCACAGAGGAATAAAATAAAAGGCAGTTTATGTACAGTGCTAAATCAGTTCCTTTCTCGACGGCTTTAATTTTCGGCGACGTGGTGACTTCTGGCGTCAGCAGGAGGTGAAGGTTTTCCAGAAGAAGTTTTTGCAGGGAGCTTTGCGCTCTCTTTGCGGTAACTGACTGAAACGGGACCGCTCTTCCACTTTCATCTCATCCACATCCTCTGCATCGGGGAAAGTGCTCTCAAGGCCGATTTGATTGCTGCTGGAGTCGAGCAATCCAGATAACAGCTTCAAAATGATTTCTTTCCTTTCTTTGTTCAACTCCTGATGGACAAAACACAAAACATACATTTGTCGCTATGTTACCTTCCTTGTTACCTGTGGGAAATTGCGCTCGGAAGGATTAAGCACATTAAAAAAATGCGGGGTTTGAGAGATTTTGTTTTCACATCAAAGCAAGGGATGTCCTGGGTTAAAGGAGTATCCGCTTTTTTAAACATTTTTTTCCAATCTGAGCCTTTGCAGACTTCCCTTCTCTCAAGTAAGGAAAGAAAGAATTTGTATTTCTGTAGCTCTTTTGTGGCCCCTAGTCAGAGCACTTTGCAAGCAATTAAGTATTTTTGAAGTGTATAGACTGTTTTAATATGGGAAACGTGGCAACCAATTTGCGCACAGCAAGAGCCCACATACGGCGGTTGGAGAAGGGGAGGGGTGGAGGTTTATAGGGGGAGGTGGCTTTTTTACGTCTATCAGGGCCTCCGTTTAACATCTGATCCAAATGACAGCACCTTCAACAAGGCAGCACTGCATCGAAACGTTGACCTGGATTATGTGCTCAATTCTCTGGAGTGGGACTTGAACCCACAGCCTTCTGACTCAGAGGCGAGAGTGCTAAGTAACATTAAAAATGATCATATTGTTTTTCTGATCCTATTACCACTCCCTCCCCTCACTCATTTTCTCCCCTCCTTTATTAAAGGTGATGGCTCTTGCTGCTGAATAGTTCCATCAGCACTGGTCATCTTCTAACACCTCAGGTGATTGTTCATGTTTGAGGCCAGAGCGTGAGGGTCAGCAAGTGATTCTATCATCAAGGCCTGATCCTGCACTTGCCTGAAATCTGCTCATGCCCGCCTCCCTGCAGGTATCACAGGATAACGACCAGGATTTAACCCCTCCTCGGTCCAATCTGCTTATACCAATTGCAGCAGCCCAGCCATTACTCCAGCTAGGATTAGTAAATCCATCACAGCCTGAGGATCGAACCTGGAACCTTCAGAGTAGTTGATTTCCCACTGGGAAAGAACAGGGGGATGGGACTAATTGGCTGTCTCTTTCAAAGAGCTAGCACAGACATGATGGGTGAATAGCCTGCTTCTCTGCTGTAAGATTCGATAATAACTCTGGAAAAAGTTTTTTTTCTAAATGACAACCTATATTTAAAGTTTTCACAGAGCAGGATTTTGTTGCTAATTTAATGACTGCATTTTGGGGGAGATGCAAGTTAACTAATGGTACCAGGACTAGGGGACACAGGTGGAAGATTTGGGGCAAGAGATACAGGGGGAATATGAGGAAGAACTTTTTTTATGCAGCGGGTGGTAATGACCTGGAACTTGCTGCCCACAAGGGTGGTGGAAGCAGAGAGGATCAAGGACTTCAAAGGGAAATTGGAATGACACTTGAAAGAAATAAACTTGCAAGGCTACGAGGATTGAGCGGGAAGGTGGAACTGACTGGATAACTCCGTGCAGAGCTAGCATGGACTGGATGGGCTGAATGGCCTCCTTCTGTGCCAGATAAACTGTATGACCACCACAGGCACCCAGGATGATATTCTGTGGTAGGGGGGAGCAGTATAAAGGCTTCTAACACGTACAGCAGGGAGAGCTCTGTAAAGCTGCACCAAGGATAGAACGGATGAGCTACCACCACCCTTCAGTGTTGAAGAGATTTTACTGTTTTTCTGCATTCACAAGATAACTGTTACCTGTTCTCTTTGGTTACATAGTTGATTGGAACATGTAGGTTAGCTACATAGCAGCTCAGTTGGATATAACAATCCCAGTACATTCTTTAAGCAACTGTACCAATATATTGAGCATTATGTCCTCTCCAAAATGACAGGAGGCCCCCCAGTGGGGGGTGGGGGGGGGGGGGGGGGGGGGAGAAGGCCCTATAACTCACCAATGGGTCATCAGAATGCAACTCTGGTTGGTCCTCAGCCAGGCAGACCAGGAAGGTTCCAGATACAATTCCTGGTTTTAGTTGATTTCAAATAAAGCAGGCATATTGCAATTGACCTCAGCGCCTGCATGAACATCCTACATTCAACTAGAAAATGAATGATTGTGGGCATCAGGAGAAAATAAGATGAAGTTCAGCTGGTAATCACCACCCCCTGTCTCACCCCATGATCAGATATTCATCGTTCAGGATCACACCCGGTGAGGTATTAGGAGGGCCCCATATCCTGGCACGGGATTATCACCTTCAAAAGTGGAGGGGAGAAAAGGGAGAGAAAACGTGGAGGAAACAAAACTGCAACTTAAGAAAGTCACACTTTTAAGCTGTAAAATTCTGCATTTGTAACAGAGCAGGGAACGAGTGAGATTTCATCTGAAAGGATGATCAAGTCGTATCTATAAAGCATTCAATTGTCAGTCCAGTGGATTATAGAGTCAGTAGCCCCATTTATCCATTATGCACATTAATGTTAAATCCTGTGTCTTATTTAGTAGCAGGTTGGAATAATTGGGGAAAATAATTACCCCTATGAGTACTGAAACAGCTCTTAAGCTTCCAAAGTTCACGCCTCATTGCTTTCCCCAACTCGATAAAAATAATTTCATTCACTTATTTATTCATTTATTTGTTTTCCAGCACACAACATTCCCCATTAACAAAGCATCTGATCTTCGGCTACTTACAAAAATTCTGGCCAAATTTCGCTCCCTCGATTTCCTGATTACCACCACTACCCCCACCCCTCCCTTGCTGTCTCCCCCAATGATTTGGATAAGATGCGGAATTTATTGCTGTCGGAATTATGGAGATAGGGATCGAGTTGCTCTCATCCCTGCTGACCAGTTAGTCCGTCGCTGATATACTGAACCCGCAAAAGTGATATTCTAGAAACTGCTGCTTATGCATCCCTATATCCTAGTTCCTTTATTAACATCATCTTACCTTGTAATAATGGTTAGCCTAATAAGCCTGTTATAAAGGGACCGTACATATAGATGTTGTCAGCTTTCCAATCTTTAATAATTTCGGCAAAAACGAAATGCCCAGCCAATGCTCTGCCGAGTTTAGTATACAGAACTACCTACAGTTCAGCACTAACTACCACATAATGAGCAATCGCACTCGGAGAGACTGCAGGATGACCAATGTGGAGAATGGAAAACTTCACTCTGGTGCAGGTGGCCTGTTCTAATCGGGAAGGGTGGACACGATGGCGTATTGTTGGCGGAGCGCAATAGGAGCTTCACTCTGTATCTGACTGGTCGGGCTGATCTGCGAGATGAGAACGCCATTCATTGCTGCTCATCGTTTTTGGTGAATACAAAACTTCACCTAAATCAAGTCTGATTGATGAACCTTTGAATTGATGCAAAGTTTCTATATGTCAGTCAAACCTGGGGGAAGAGGGTCCGGAGCTCAAGTCCTGGCAGGGTTCACTGAGCCGTTCGTTCTTTATTCAGAGATGCATTCAATCAGTGCTCACTTTGGATGTGAGGATAAAACGGCTGCATGGGTTGAGCACTGTTGAGTTGCGCTGTTGCAGCATCTCCTGGCTGTTCGTAATATAAATGGAAATCAGCACCTGATAAGCATTTTATATTTAACATAGACTGATCTCAACGGCTAGACTCCTTAACCTTGCCTCCAAATCTGTCCTTATCCATGCATTCGTTACAGAGTTGCTACACCTGCCAAGGACCCTCTCCCTTCAACTCAACAACAGTGAGGGTCCTGCATTTACTTTCCTCGTTCATTTATAATTAAACAGAAGCTCATTTAACAATGAGACAGGTTTAATAGGACCGGAGCACCTGTTGGAATTAAGATAACAGCAAAGGAAAAATTAACAAAGAAAACATACAGTAAAATCTTGAGTCTCTATTTAAAAGTTCACACTTGCAGTCATACTGTCAATGATTTAACAGCTCTGCTCAACCAAAGGAGAATCAGATATGAGTACATGAAGTGTTGGTACAATTATAACACTGACAGTAATTTGTAGTTTGGGGATTCATTTTCAGCCACACGGCACTGAGAACTGAACAATAAGGGGATGTTACTGATACTTGTGGCATCATTGAGCAGAGCTGGTGAATAAGCTGCTGTGACACTAACATTGAGTGAAGTGACCTATTAGACTAATAACAAGGGGCAGCCTTCATGGAAATTGTGCACCAGGGAGGTGAGAACACACAGTTTGTAATGTTATTGCTTGTCACAGCCAAGTGTCTCTACTTATTAATTCTCCACATGTCTTTCTGTTTTTGTAGTAAATGTCACTCACTCTCCTAGTTACTGTGAAGCTTCACTTCTTTTCAAAGGGTACTGCCTCCTCCACATTCAGTACGAGAGATTGAAAGGGTTCTTTACTTGTACTTGAATCTTTTCATTTTGTTTCTCTCTTTCTGTTTTCTACTTTCTGTCCTCCATTTGTCCAGACCTCTCTCACTCTCACTAGGTCTTTTTTGCCACTTTTACACTGATGCATGTTTAAATCAGATTTTGGGACACTAGCCATGTGAGTACAGTGTCGACACTACCCTTATCCCAGAGATAGGCTCATCCAGCCAGGTTTTCAAGGGTCTAAAATTTTGCCACAGTGATAACTATTGCAAAAAAAAACAAGAAACCACTCTTGGATATCAATCTCCCAAAATCCAGCCAAAACAAGCTCCAGTGTAAAAATATTTTTTCTCACACTCTGTTTCTTTTCCTCTCTCACTGTCTCCCTCTGTCATTCTCACTTTCCATTGTATACGCTTTGTCTCACTTTTGCTTTCTCTCTCACCCTCTGTCAGTTATTTTCTCTCTACTATTTCCACCTCTCTGCCTCTTCTGTGCCACTCTCATTTTCTATTTCTTTCTCAAATTCTGTCTTTTTCTGTTCATTTATCTGTTCTTTTTTCCTCACACATATTTTGCCTCTCACCATATCTTCCTCACTCTCTTTCTGCCTCCTTCTGTTTACCTGTTATTTTCTCTCACGCTCAGTTTGGTCTCACTCTCTCTGTCACTATTTTAGTTCCTCTCAATCCAACTCACTCTCATCCCACCTGCCTGACTCTCGTTCTCTTTTTCTCGCAGATTTCCTCTTCTTTGGGCTGCAAGTCCCTCTGCACATAAAGTGAAAGAAAAATGTTTTCACTAAACTGTGATAAAATCGAATGCTACTCACATTTTCTTTCTATCTCCATCTGTCCTCTGCCACTCATGTATTTCCTTTGTTTCTTTGTGTCTCTGCCTTTCTATAGTTGTCACCCCCGATTCATTTACCTCTCCCACACTGTCTGCCTCTCACTCCTTCTGTCCTCACTTTCTCCATCGTTCTTTCTCTCCCTCTCTATTCATCAATCTTTTTTTTGGTCTTTTTCTTTTGGTCAGATATTCTTCACACATTTTGTCTTTAAGTCTGACTCACCTGATTTGCCCGAAGACTCAGCCTGTCTTCCAGAGGTGCCGTGGCCCTCACACTGGACACAATGAGCAGTATGGACACTAGGCTTGCCATCCCCTGTAGCTGCATGCTGACGCTCTCAGTCGCTTGGAATTGGATTGAAGTGATGCCTGGTCGAGATCTTCTCAATGCGCCTCGACCTTAGAGTCTCTGTGTGGCTTTGACAATCTCCGACCCTTTTTATAACCCAGCACAGCCCCAGTCACTGACGCACAGACCAAAGCTTCATTAAACATCAGGACTCCATCAAAGCCAAACAATTACACTCTGTCCAAGATTAACCATTAGCTGACCAGGCTCACTTTAGAACCACGTCATTCAATAGAATAGTCCTATTGTGTTGAATTTCTGCAATTCTCTGCCTGCAGATGAGAAGCACTGAGGAGAAAATTTTAAATTCTGAATTAAATTAAATGTTGAATTTCTGTCTGCAGACTTAAGGCAGGAGCCTTCACTTCAGAAACAAGTTTAAAATATTCGGGCAACATTTAACATTGAACATTTCTTAGTCAGAATCTTCCTTGTGCTGAAGATTTGTTGGAGAGGTATAGCACAGTGCTAATGTAAAAGACTGTCACCCTATCTAATAGGTAATTAAAATAAGATTGAAAGATTTCCTGATGATATTTGTGAAATATTATTTGAAAAGTGCCAAATCTGATATTGCATTTTATGTCAAAGAAAAAAGCTATGAAGTGAATTAGATGATTTGTTTTAAAAATATAAATGAGTTCCCTCTTCATTTTTAGAACACCTGCTTCTCTAAACATGTTTTCTCTTTGCTGAGTACAGCTTTGCAAATACAGTTTGCACTGTAGTATCTTTCCCAAGTGCCCATTTTTCATATGCAAGCATGGACTTTGGGTTCCAGTAAACTATTCAACTGTGCCAGCATCACGGCCAGATCCTGATGCCTCATATGGTGTCATTGTGTAGCAATCAGTGACCTGGACTTTGCCACATTTTCCCTCCTCTATGCCTGGGTGCTGAAACCTATTTTGGTGCCATTATCATCACTTATCGGAGATCATCTCACTCGAAACAGACTGGGGATCAAACCTGGCTGTACCTGGGGTATATGGCTCACTGTAGCACTGATGGTGCAATTATCCATTTAATCACTAGGAAAACTGGACAGTTTGCTTTGGAAAATAATCCCTAAACTTGTCAGTTATTTCAATTTTCAAATCCCTTGTTCTCAAGGAACAAAAGGGCAATAATCGTGGGGAATTTCAACTACCCTAATAATGTGGGATAGTATTAGTGTGAAAGGCACAGAGGGAGCAGAATTCTTAAAATCATTCCAGAGAACCTTTTTTTCCAGTAAGTAACAAGCCCAACAGGAGAGGGGGCGGTTTTTAACATAGTTTTGAGGAATGAAGCTGGGCAGATGGAAGGGGTATCAGTTGGGAGCACTTTGGTGAAAGTGATCATAGTTCAGTTAGATTTAGTGTAGCAACAGAAAACAACAAAGATAGAGCAGGAATAAAAGTTCTCAATTGGGGAAAAGCTAATTTTACTAAGCTGAGATGTGATTTAACTGAAGTGGACTGGAAACAGCAGCTGGAAGGTAAATCATTGCCAGATCAGTGGGAGGCATTCAAGGAAAAGATGGTAAGAGTTCAGAGCAAGAATGTCCCCTTAAAGGAAAAGGATGGGACTAACAAATCCAGAACTCCTTGGATGTCAAAGGGCTTAAAAGGGAGGATAAAGAAAAAAGGGGAAGCTTATGACAGATAGCAAGGGCTCAATACTGCAAGAAAGCCTAAAGGAGTATAAAAAGCATAACGGTGAAATTAAAAAGTAAATTAGGAAAGCAAAGAGAGGGCATGAAAAAATAATGTAAGCAAAATCAAGGAAAACCCAAAGCTTTTTAATAAATACATGAACAACAATAGGATAACTAAAGAAAGACTACAGCTTATTAGAAACCATAAGGGTAACCTGTGTGTGGAGGCAGAGGACATTGGTATGGTTCTTAATGAATACTTTGCCACTGTTTTCACAAACATTAGGGCCGATACAGACATTTCAATCAGGAGGGAGGAATGTGAAATATTAGATGAAATTAACATAGTGAGAGAAGAAGTATTAAGGGGTTTCACATCTTTGAAAGTGGATAAATCCCCAGGCCTGGACAAAATGTATCCTAGGCTGTTAAAGGAAGCAAAAGAAGAGGTAGCAGAGGCTCTGACCATCATTTTCCAATCCTCTATAGCTATAGGCATGGTGCCAGAGGACTGGAGGACAGCTAACATTGTACCATTGTTTAAAAAGTAATTACAGGCCAGTCAGCATAACCTAGGTGGTGGGAAAATTATTTGAAAAAAGTCTGGGGACAGGATAAATCTTTATTTAGAAAGACACCAATTCACCAAAGACAGTCAGCACAGATTTGTTAAGGAAAGGTCATGTTTGACTAACATGATTTAATTTTTTGAGACAATAATAAAAAGGGTCGATGAGGGTAGTGCAGTTGATGTAGTCTTTATGGATTTTAACAAGGCTTTTGATAAGGTCCCACATGGCAGACTGGTCACGAAAGTAAAAGCCCATGGTAAAGTGGCAAGTTGGATCCAAAATTGGCACAGAGGCAGGAAGCAAAGTGTAATGGTCGATGGGTGTTTTTGTAACTTGAAGGCTGTTTCCAGAGGGGTTATGCAGGGCTCAGTACGAGGTCTCTTGTTTTTTGTTTTTTTATCAGTGATTTGGACTTGAATGTAGGGTATATGATTTAAAAAGTTTACAGATGATACAAAAATTGGCTGTGTGGTAATGAAGAAGGAAGCTGTAGACTGCAGGATAATTTCAATGGACTAGTCAGATGGGCAGAACAATGGCAAATGGAGTTCAATCTAGAGAAGTGTGAGGTAATGCATGTGGGAAAGGCTAATAAGGCAAGGGAATACACAATAAACAATAGAATACTGAAAAGTTAGAGGAACAGAGGGACCTTGGAGTGCATGTCCACAGATCCCTGAAGGTGGCTGGTCAGGTAGATAAGGTGGTCAAGAAGGCATATGGGATACTTGCCTTTATTAGCCAAGGTATAGAATATAAAAGCTGGGTGGTCATGATGGAACTATATAAAAGACTAGTTAGGCCACAGCTGGAGTATTTCATGCAGTTCTGGTAACCACACTACAGGAAAGATGTGATTGCACTGGAGAGGTTACAGAGGAGATTTACCTGAATGTTGCATTAACTGAATTTTAGTTATGAGGAAAGATTGAATAGGCTGTTTTCTTTGGAATAGAGGAAGCTGAGGGGAGACCTAATTGAAGTGTATAAAATTATGAGGGGCCTTGATAGAGTGGATAGGAAGGCCCTATCGCCTTTAGTCCATAACCAGGGGGCATAGATTTAGGGTAAGAGGTAGGAGGTTTAGAGGGAATTGGAGGGGAAATCGATTCACTCAGAGGGTGGAGGAATCTGGAACTCACTGCCTGAAAGGGCAGTAGAGGCAGAAACCTTCATGGCATTTAAAAAGTACTTGGATATGCACTTGAAGTGCCATAACCTACAAGGCTACGGACTGAGAGCTGGAAAGTGGGATTTGGTCGGATGGCCACTTGTTGGCGTGGCCACATTGGGCCGAATGGTCTCCTCTGTGCTGTAAGTTTCTATGATGCTACGATTCTTTTCTGTTTTTTACTTCACCTTGTAGATTTTTTTCTTTGTAAAACAGGAACATATATAGCTGTGAAAAAAGCCACTGAAGTTCATCTAGCTGGCTCCAGTGTTGAGGAACTATCATATGACCCAATCTTGTCATGGGTTTTTGCCTCTTCCAGGAGATTACATGGATGCAGGTGGGGGAGGAGGGGGCAGGAGCCGGGGCAGGGGGTGGGGTGATGCCTGGGAAATAGGTAGGAAGTGGTTGGACTTGATCCTCCAGGTATCATGGTGTGGAGCAGGCTTGATGGACCAGCTGGTCTTTTCCTGGCTATCATTTTTGTATGTTTGTTCATAGGTCCTTTTCATTTATACATTCACTTCTATTACATAGTTATTCCTCTCTCCATCAATGTCCTTACAGCAGAAGGAAGAGAGAGTTTGATCCCATTAGCCTGGACCATCTAAAAACCCAGGTCCTGGAGCTGAAGGCCAGGGTCTAACCCACAGCATGAGCCAGACTTCCAGTTTTCTACTCAATCCTACTCAGTCCTACAGTAATAGTGGCAGGAATAAAGAAAGAACTGCATTTATATAGCACCTTATCACATCATGAAATACAGCCTAATTCAATATTATTATTGCACAAAATTCAAATGATGCAGTCGTTCAAAGCAAACAAATTATATTCAAAAAAATTGAACAGATAATTTGAGTTGAGCAACTTTGAACAGAACGAGATAATTTATATCTGAAATGTTTCATACATAATTAGTTACTTTCTGGAGTGTAGTGGTTTGTCATGTGGACAATTGCAGCAATCATTCTGCATCACTAACATCCTACAAACAACAATGAGATGAATGAGCAGTCAGCTTGCTTTTGGTGATGTTAGTTCAGTGAGGAATGTTGATCTGTACGTCAAGGAGAACACCTGGCTGTTTATTGGCAAGGGATCTTTAACATCCACTTGAATAGGAGAAACCTTGGTTACCATATCATCTAAGGAGCATTACCTCCAACAAGGCAACATTCCCTCAGTACTGCAATGGAATACCAGGCTACATTATACACACAGGTCAACCTATTTACACAGAAGCTAGAGCGTACCAACTGAGATTAGCTTTATTTTATTTCCACCGTGTATCAAGCAGCCCAATTACTGAACCAAGATACTGAACCAAGTGACTAAATAGATGTTGAAATTATTTCTCATTTTCTCCATCTAATTTGACGCTGACACCTGAATTGGAAAAGTGTTCCATTTCCCAGCAGTAATATCCCTCACCTTTTTAGAGCAAAATAAAAAGGGGCCACCAGGTTAATAACATCACTGTTAGATTAAACTTGAAAGTACACCGAACATGCCTGACACAGGGTGCTGGGAAAGAGGCTAATGCCTTGATGTGTTTCTGATTTTTGCCATGGTTAGGATGGAGAAGGCTGGGATCAGGCCTAATTCAGCAAAGTAAACTGGACTAAGGGGGAGAAATATCAGCCAACATTCCAGCTGCGCAAAAGTTTGGAAAACTTATCTCGATAACTGGTTGTGAACAGGCTTTGACTCAGCTGTGATGCCCTCCATGCCTGATGACCTTCCGGCCCCAGAAATAAGAGATATTTCAGGTGGGTGCGAGCACACTTGGGAGGATGGGGTGGATTTTAGGACTGTGCCCAATTACATCTGCTGCATTTAACCTGTGATGAGGTTTCCTCAGCCTTTGGGGCCACGAACTTCTCACATCCACCTACTTTCTGGGTGAGATTTGAAAAATGTCATCAGAACATGCAGGATAATGTCACTCACTGGAATTCACATCAGTTCTGCCTCTATTTACCTCAGCATAATACATGAAGTGGATGTATATCAGTTCCCAAACCAGGACCTGGTAGAGGTGGATCCCACTTGAAAGCCTCTGGAAAGGGGAGTGTTGGGTCACTTTCTGGTCACCTCCAGCTGTATCCTGACTGCCAACCGTTTGCCACACTGTAGCATGCCAAATTTCAACAAAAAATCTGCACATCCATTTTCCATCCTGGACTTGCCATCCCTGCTCCACTGTGGCTTGCCTTCGCCATGAATTTCTTACCCCTTCTCCTCCAACTTAGCTCACGCCCCAGTTGCACAACTGATGGCGTAAGTCCCTACCCACCTCCTGACCCTTGATATTCAGATGGGGTTAGGTGAGGCCTGGGGCCAATGGGTGTAAGTCTTTCTCCACCATGTTTATGGTGACTGGGGACATAAGATTTCAGACCCCCATTGTCTCAGCTCACACATGAAGAATGGCTACTTCTATGTGAAGGGCTGCCAGAAACTATGGCACTGTATGTAGGAACAGGAGAAGGCTATTCAACCTCATGAGCCTGTTGCTCCATTCAATTAGATCATGGCTGCCCTGTACCTTTATTCCATTTATCTGCCTTGGATCCATATTCCTTGATATCCTTAGCTAACAAAAATTCTGTCAGTCACAGTCTTGTCATCTTCAATTGTCTCAGCATCCACAGGCTTTTGGGGGAGACCATCCCAGATTTCCACTACTCTTTGTATGAACTAGTGCTTTTTAATTTCACTCCTGAATGGTGTAGCTGTAATTTTAAGATTGTGTCCCCTTGTTTTGGAATCACCCACCAGACAAAATAGTTTCTCTGTATCCACTCTGTCTAATCCTTTTATTCTTTTAAAGACTGTGTTTAGATCATCCTACAACCTACTAAACTCAAGGGAATACACGTCAAGTTTATGCAGCCTGCACCCAAGAGTCTTAGGAGGATAGGAAGAGACCAGTGCCGTCCACCAATGATCAAAAACTCTCACACAAAAGCAAAATACTGTGGAATCAGGAAATCTGAAATAAAAACATAAAATGCTGAAAACATTCAGCAGGTCTGGCAGCATCTGTGGAGAGAGAAACAGAGTTAACAGTTTTGATATTTATGGTGGGGGGGAGGGAGTGAGGAACACAGTGGTGGGAGTAGAGGGAACATGGAAATCCAGAGGATGCAAATTTAATGGTAGGATCTCATTAGCATTTTCTTCTTCCATTTCCTGCCCAGCAGCCAGCCAGATTGATAGGCTGGGGTCTGTCCCTGGCATTCGGGAGAGATTGGGGTTTTCTGGAGTGGGGTCAGGCACCAACAATCAGGAAAGAATAAAGGAGGGAGGGAAATATTGGAGCTTGGGACTGGGACTTGGTGGGAGAGTGTCAAAGGCATTGGCAATGGTGGTAGGAAAAGATCAGCAGGGGGTGTGGTGGGGTGCTAATTGGCCAATCATAGGGCAAGCTGCAGCTCAGGGGGTTGGGGGAGGGGAAGGTCCCGGCAGTGAGGAGACACCATGATTGGCAGAAGGGAGGCTGAAGATTTGCTTGAGGTGTTGGGGGGGAGCACTCCTGCTCTTGATCCACAAGAAGTGCTCTAAAATGCACTAACCTGCTGGAGCAGTCAGCTCCTGCTTCCATTTCACCGCCAGGTTTCCCTGGGAATCCCAGCCGGCAGCTGTTAAATTTAAATGGGGCTCCCAACGGCACTGTGGGAGTCTGATTTATAAATGCTAATTAAGTGCCCTGCCTCCTCATGGAGCGGAACACACATGTGACACGCAAAGCACCTTAAAAATGGTGACAGGTGCATACTTGGGCGGGTTGGGAACACATTCCCCGATTTTCTACTTTTAATCCTCCCCTGACCCTGTCCCGCCCATTGCTGGCGAGGTAATACTGACCTCTGTATTTCAAATCGATGCCCTTTCATCAGAACTGTAATGGTGGGCATAAGTCTTTATGTGAAGTAACTAAATCTAAACTGTCCGACATGCATTTCCTATCTTAATTTCAGATTTTCAACACTCACATTTTCCTTTTTATAACTAACTCAATCTCCCTAATAGGAATTTGTGCCAATGACATCAAGAGGAGAGAAAGTTGTACGGAAATAAATAACACAAACTCACTCCCTCCCAAAAAACACATGATATATCAAAAATGTATTTGAACAGGTGAAGGAAACACCATGAGGTAAATGAAAGTGTGACATTTAAGAGCTCTGAATTACTTCTGTAACCTTTTAACTAGCCTTTTACAAATATGAAAGCACGTTCCGAAAAACACAGAATTCTCTCAGTTTTGGGATTTGATTGCTGACACATCCTGTGTATCTCCGGCTCTAAGCAAACATGAGTTTAAACACAGTCGTGGTGCCTCAGGGAGTCCGGGGAATGGGGCTGCTGGATTGGATTTCATTTTGACATTTTGTGTGACGTACTCTTGTTTCCAAAAAGGAGCATTTGAGAAACTATTCACTTTCCCTTCCTCTGCAGAAAGAAAATGCAACCATTCAGTCTCGAAACTGCAGTCATACAATGTGACTCAATGCCTTCAGCACAGCCTGGGAATGAGCCGTACACACCACATGGTCCAGGTTTGTTCCTTGTTCTGTGCTGAGTTATGACATTCTCGGCAGGGCAGTGATAGGGAGGTGGCACCCTCGACCTCAACTTGCCAGTATAGGGAGGGAAATGATGAGTGAGAATTCTGGCTCCCTATTGCTAATCAACATATCCTGCTGGAAAACGTGCATGAGTATATGATTGGGGTGGAGGATGGCAATGGGCTACTGTGTGATACTCCGTAAGACTGAGTAGTCTGCCAACATTGTCCAGCTGCACCCTGGGAAATGTCCTGGGCTTGTCAATCCTCATAGGCTGCTGAGTCTAGGTTGACGCTCCAGTGCAGTACTGAGGAGGAGACATTAAACTCCAGCTATCCTCTCAGGCGGATGGAACAGATCCCATGGCACTATTCAAAGAAGAGCAAGGGAGCTCTCCCCAGTGTCCTAGCCAATATTTATCTCTCAACCAACATTACCAAAAAAAACAGTTTGAATGATCATTATCTCAATGTTGTTTGTGGGAGTTGCTGTAGGCAAATTGGCTGCCACTTTTCCTACATTACAACAGTGCCTACATTTTAAAAGTACTTCGCCGACTGTAAAGTGTTTTGGGACATCCTGAGGTCATGAAAGGCACTGTATAAATGCAAGACTTTCCTTTCTTTTACAGCTGTCCATTAGCGTAATGTCAGGAACTCATCAGGTGAAAGGTAAGAAATTTGACCCAAAATGAGCCCCAGTGAGAATCTGTGTTCATTAATGAAATGGCATAATTGAACTTTAGTATTTGATGTTCAAGATATTGGAATGGAAAATAATTCATTAAATATTGTGCTAGAAGGTTCTGAATATATTGCAAACCTGTGGCAACAATTTTTTAATGACAATTTCAGCTTACACCTTGCACATAAAATTCACAGCCTCATTTGTCACACTGGGGCTGATTTTCACTCTTTTTTGAGAGATACAGCACTGAAACAGGCCCTTCGGCCCACCGAGTCTGTGCCGACCATCAACCACCCATTTATACTAATCCTATACTAACTCCATATTCCTACCACATCCCCACCAGTCCCTATATATTTCCCTACCACCTACCTATCCTAGGCGTAATTTATAATGGCCAATTTACCTATCAACCTGCAAGTCTTTGGCATGTGGGAGGAAACCGGAGCACCCGGAGGAAACCCACGCAGACACAGGGAGAACTTGCAAACTCCACACAGGCAGTACCCGGAATTGAACCCGGGTCGCTGGAGCTGTGAGGCTGCGATGCTAACCACTCAGCTGGAGCAGTCAGGCGTTTGAGTTGGAGGCACAGCAGATTTTAATCACCGTGCCTCATTTGAATGCCGTTGTTCAGCTGCTTGCCCGATTTGGATAGAAGGTGGCAGCTGAATAGCGGGCAGGCGAGAAGTAGCCAATGTGCCAGAGGCTGCCCGCCAGTAACAAGAGAAAGCTGCTGGCAACTAGGTAGGTCATGGGGGACGGTGAGGGAATATTCCAAGGGTCTTGGGGTTGGTGGGGGGGGGAGTGGGGAGCCCGGAGTGTCAGAAGACCCAGAACCCATTATAGAATCATGGAATTTTATAGAACTCAAGGAGGCCATTCAGCCCATCATGCCTACACCAGTTCTTTGAAAGAGCTATCCAATTATTCCCACTTTCCTGGTCTTTCACTACAGCCTGCAAAATTCTCTTTTTCAAGTATATGCCCAGTTTGCTCTTGAAAGTTACTGTTCAATCTGCTTCCATCACCCTTTCAGGCAGTGCATTCCAGATCATAAAAAAGCTCTCCTCATCACCCCTCTGTTTCTATGTTCTCTGGTTATTGACCCTCCTGCCAGTAGATATAGTTTCTCCCGATCTACCCGATCAAAATTCTTCATCAGTGTGAAAATCTCTATTAAATCTAAGTTAATTAAGGAAAGGAAAATTATTCAGATAAAATGACCTTTATTGGAAGAGCACATGTGTAGACATGAGATGAGGACAGGATCAGCTTTGACTGAGATGGCCTTGAAGATCCTGCTGATATTCACTTTTAAGTACTTCCACCTCTGTAGCATCGTAACATCGTATATCTCTGCCTCTGTGTCAGCTCATCTGCTGCTGAAACCCTCAACCATGCCTCTGTTACCTCTAGATGTGACTATTCTAATGCACTCCTGGGGTTTTCCACCTTGCAGCCTGTAAACTTGAGCTCATCAAAAAACCCACTGCCCATATCCTTACTCGCACTAAATCCCATTCACCCTTCACCCCTATGCTTATTGACCTATATTGGCTCCCATTTAAGTAACAGATTGACTTAAAAATTCTTATCCTTGTTTTCAAATCCTTCCATGGCCTCCTCCCTCCCTATCTCCGCGGCACAGTGATGCAGTGGTTAGCACCGCAGCCTCACAGCTCCAGGGACCCGGGTTCGATTCTGGGTACTGCCTGTGCGGAGTTTGCAAGTTCTCCCTGTGTCTGCGTGGGTTTTCGCCGGGTGCTCCGGTTTCCTCCCACAGTCAAAAGACTTGCAGGTGACAGGTAAATTGGCCATTGTAAATTGCCCCTAGTGTAGGGAGGTGATAGGGAATATGGGATTACTGTAGGGTTAGTATAAATGGGTGGTTGTTGGTCGGCACAGACTCGGTGGGCCAAAGGGCCTGTTTCACTGCTGTATCTCTAAATAAATAAATAAAACCTCATCCAGCCGTACATCTCTGCACTCCTCCAATTCTGGCTTCTTGTGGATCCCCAATTCTCTTTGCCCCACCATTGGCTGCCATGCTTTCAGCTGCCTAGGGTCACATTTCTGGAATTGCCTCCATAAACCTCTTGGCCTCTCTCTCTTCCTTTAAGACCCAGTGGGTGACTGCTCTCGTGGTACTAAACTATAGTGTTGGAGGCAGCACCTTCAAGAGATGAGGGTCAGGGACAAAATGGAGCAACACAAAGCTGATTCTGTGCATGGGCATATTCTAGTTTCAGCCATGAAGCCAGACTTTTTTGTCAGGAGAAAGCTGGAGGGAAAATCCACTCATACGACCTCCCAGGTTACTTTAATGAATCCCCAAGGGCCTGCTATGGAGCATCGAGAGCAGTGACCAGAGAACAAATCCTCAGCCCATGCTGTCAACAGGAAAAGGCACAGTGTGGGTAGACTTCAGCAATGAAAGTCAACAGTGAAAATACTAAATTAAATAAACTCAAAGAACCCTTTAATCGATTTTTGGGCTTTATCGAGATTTTAGTAGCGAAAAAGCTGCAGAATTTTTGTCTTTGATAAGCGAAGGAAAGAAAATATAAGCTGGTAAGATAAGCACAAAAATAATTTGCAACTTTAAAATGGAGGTGAACACTTTAAGAGAGATTGAATATTTTCAGGTCCAGCTGAGAACAGGCTGAATACTGTGAAGGAACAATGCTTTCAGTGGACTTGATCAATCAGGATGCCACTATCTCTCTTCACTTTCACAGCTGAAGGAAAAATGAAATAAAATAGAAGGCACCCCAGGGGTCCTGAATGAATGTAGTATCACACTGAGACCCATGTGATGCCCTATTTGTACAATCTAATAACTGGAAAATGTCAGGCCTTTCACTCTGCTAAAACTTTCTATCCTGTTCATAAAGTAGCTTAAAAATGAGTGGAGTATTCACAAGGCAAAGACAGAGTCACACCCTTCAGAATCTGGTGATGGCACCCAATGTGTGGCGGTGGCTTTGGGCATGTTGCTGAGGTTCAATACACACGATTCCCACTTACATTGCATCACAACTGTGTTGGAAAGGTAATAGGGCCCTTTAGCAAGTATGAAAGACCCATTAATTAATTAATAAAGAGTGTCAGACATGCGTAAAAACATCTCGGACCCCTGTCTCCAGTGGCCTTATTATTCTTTTGACCCAGGGTATCTTTTCTTAAAGGTCTCCACAAACCACTGACCACTTCGAGGCACTTACCCATTGTCTCTCTAGACAAGGAGGCCAAAGATTATCTTTTCTTAAAGTCTTTTCCTAAAATCTTTAAGAAAAGATAATCTTTGGCCTCCTTGTCTAGAGAGACAATGGGTAATCGCCTAGAGGTGGTCAGTGGTTTGTGGAGCAGCGCCTGGAGTGGCTATAAAGGCCAATTCCAGAGTGACAGACTCTTCCACAGGTGCTGCAGATAAAATTGGTTGTCAGGGCTGTTACAACAGTTGGCTCTCCCCTTGCGCTTCTGTCTTTATTCCTGCCAACTGCTAAGGCTCTTCGACTCGCCACTCTTTAGCCCCGCCTTTATGGCTGGCCGCCAGCTCTGGAGATCATTGGCAACTGACTCCCCTGACTTGTGGTCAATGTCACAGGACTTCATGTCGCGTTTGCAGACGTCTTTAAAGCGGAGACATGGACGGCCGGTGGGTCTGATACCAGTGACGAGCTCGCTGTACAATGTGTCCTTGGGGATCCTGCCATCTTCCATGCGGCTCACATGGCCAAGCCATCTCAAGCGCCGCTGGCTCAGTAGGGTGTATATGCTGGGGATGTTGGCTGCCTCGAGGACTTCTGCGTTGGAGATACGGTCCTGCCACCTGATGCCAAGGATTCTCCGGAGGCAGCGAAGATGGAATGAGTTGAGATATTGCTCTTGGCTGACATACATTGTCCAGGCCTCGCTGCCATAGAGCAAGGTACTGAGGACACAGGCTTGAAACATTCAAAATTTTGTGTTCTGTATCAGTGCGCCATTTTCCCACAACCTCTTGGCCAGTCTGGACATAGCAGCGGACGCCTTTCCCATGCGCTTGTTGATTTCTGCATCGAAAGACAGGTTACTGGTGATAGTTGAGCCTAGGTAGGTGAACTCTTGGACCACTCCCAGAGCGCGGTCGCCAATATTGATGGATGGAACATTTCTGACGACCTGTGCCATGGTTGATGGTTAGGCCAAATCCGTTGCAGGCAGCCGCAATCCTGTCGATGAGTCTCTGCAGACACTCTTCAGTGTGAGGTGTGAATGCAGCATCATCAGCAAAGAGGAATTCCCTGATGAGGACTTTCCGTACTTTGGTCTTCGCTCTAAGAGGGGCAAGGTTGAACAACTTGCCATCTGATCTTGTGTGGAGGAAAATTTCTTCTTCTGAAGACTTGAAAGCATGTGAGAGCAGCAGTGAGAAGAAGATCCCAAACAGTGTGGGTGTGAGAACACAGCCCTGTTTCACGCCATTCAGGATAGGAAAGGGGTCTGATGAGGTACCACTATGCTGAATTGTGCCTTTCATATTGTCATGGAATGAGGTGATGATACTTAGTAGCTTTGGTGGACATCCAATCTTTGCTAGTAGTCTGAAGAGACCACGTCTGCTGACGAGGTCAAAGGCTTTGGTGAGAGTCATTAAAGCAACGTAGAGGGGCATCTGTTGTTCGCGGCATTTCTCCTGTAGCTGGCGAAGGGAGAACAGCATGTCAATGGTGGATCTCTCTGTTCAAAATCGCAACTGTGCCTCAGGGTAGACATGCTCAGCCAGCTTCTGGAGTCTGTTTAAAACGACTCGAGCAAAGACTTTCCCCACTATGCTGAGCAGGGAGATTCCACGGTAGTTGTTGCAGTCACTGCTGTCACCCTTGTTCTTATAGAGGGTGATGATATTGGCATTGTGCATGTCCTGTGGTACTGCTCCCTCATCCCAGCACAGGCAAAGCAGTTCATGTAGTGCTGAGAGTATAGCAGGCTTGGCACTCTTGATTATTTCAGGGGTAATGCCATCCTTTCCAGGGGCTTTTCCACTGGCTAGAGAATCAATGGCATCACTGAGTTCCGATTTTTCTCCCCCTTTGCTCTGTACTCTCTGGCATCGCACACCATCTCGAGGACAGCACCTGAACACACAGTGATGTATAATGAAACCCCAGGAAATGTGTAAGAGCAGCTGGGGCAAAGGAGTGATACTTTCTCTTCCTTTCTGTCGGAAAATACCTGGCCTCTGCTCTGAGGTTGGAAACTCATTGTGCTGGGATTCATGGTCATCAACTAGAGTCTTATCCCCTTATCCCTCTGACTAACTCGACTGCCTCCATCTCAGCAATTGTTCCTTAATGATTTATTACAGTAATGCAAAATGTATAACTTTGCTTCACCAAAGGTACAGTTGGCAATTACACACTGGCCAGTTTTGAACCTTCATGCAGACCAGATACACTCCCTGTTCGATCTGAGGCTTGTGCTGTGTCAGCTGACTGATAAGTGTGATACAAATGGCCTTGATGCCGTCTTGGGCTAGAGAAAGAGAAATAAGCCAGAATTCCATCTCTTGAATACTATCCATGACTCATGGTCAAAAGTATGTGTATTTGGATTGCTGATGAGGACTGTGGTACTCTTCATGGCTAAATACTTTGCTTATACTCAATTCAGTCTGCTCATACATGAGGAATAGGCACTTACGAGGCTGGGCAGTGGCTGTGGGACCATACCCCAACTGAACCAAAACACTGCTGCTCATATGCTAATTCACACCACTTCCGCTTACCTATCACCCCTGTGCTTGCTAGTCTACATTGTCTCCCATTACAGCAATGTCTCAAATTTAAAGTTCAAATCCTTGTGTTCAATCCCCTCCATGGCCTCACCTCTCCCTATCTCTGTAACCTCATCCAGCCCTACAACCCTTCAAGAACTCTGCATTCTTCCAATTCTGGTCTCTTGTGCATGCCTGGTTTTTAATCGCTTCACGATTGTTGGCCGTGCCTTCAGCTGTCTCTGGAATTGCCTCCCTAAACCTCTCTATTCCTCTGCCCCTCATTCCTTCTTTAAGATGCTCCTAAAAACCCACCTCTTTGACAAAGCTTTTGGTCACCTGCCCTAATACTTCCTTAAATGGCTCAGTGTCAAATTTTGTATTGATAACACTCCTGTGTAGCACCTTGATGCTTTACTATGTTCTTTTGGGCCTCCTTATCTCGAGAGACAATGGATACGCGCCTGGAGGTGGTCAGTGGTTTGTGAAGCAGCGCCTGGAGTGGCTATAAAGGCCAATTCTGGAGTGACAGGCTCTTCCACAGGTGCTGCAGAGAAATTTGTTTGTTGGGGCTGTTGCACAGTTGGCTCTCCCCTTGCGCCTCTGTCTTTTTTCCTGCCAACTACTAAGTCTCTTCGACTCGCCACAATTTAGCCCTGTCTTTATGGCTGCCCGCCAGCTCTGGCGAATGCTGGCAACTGACTCCCACGACTTGTGATCAATGTCACACGATTTCATGTCGCGTTTGCAGACGTCTTTATAACGGAGACATGGACGGCCGGTGGGTCTGATACCAGTGGCGAGCTCGCTGTACAATGTGTCTTTGGGGATCCTGCCATCTTCCATGCGGCTCACATGGCCAAGCCATGTTAAAGGTTGTTAAAGGTGCTTTATAAATGAAAGTTGTTGTTTTATTTTTTGAGTCAGCAGAGAAGGGGATAAAAATGGATGGGGAGAAAATGTTGAAATAATCTCATTTTATTCATTCATTTAAATCCCAGTGTGGTGTCTCACTAGATGGGTGCAAGAAATCAGCCATATAGAGTTACAGCCTTGTGTCCAACGTGCACTCCCAGGTAGTGAAGCTCCACTCTGGGACTGGAGCCTCTGAAATTACCCCTACAGGGTTGTTGCACTGAGACATTTATACAGCTACATTTCCTATATGTATGTTTCGATTCCAACACAAGTGAAAATAGTTTCTCTGTATTTATGCTATTGAATGCTTTCAACATTTTTTAAAACCTCAATCAGATCGCCCCTCAGTCTTTTATACTCAAACTACCTCTCTGGGCATCCAGAATATTTACAACTTATTTTAATTCTGAAAGTATTTTATTGTGGGTCTTGAAATTCCTGCCTGCCACTTGCGGTTTTCTGTGGATGAAAGGATGAGCTGAAGGCTTAATGTTGGTATTTAAAAGGTAGACCTTGTTAAGTAACTCCTCATATATCTTTCTCTTTCTCAGTGTACTTCACATTACGATTCTCCAATAGCTCCTTCAGTCAATACCATCCAATTTCACATTGGTCTTTGATTTATCAATTACTCTTTTTGGGATTCCTCAGATTAAGATTTCCAAAACTGGCACTCACTGGTCATTGTTAATGTAAATATCTACTTGATCAATAACATAGAAACTGTGCCCCTCGTTGCCATGTCAATTGACTGTTGCTCCACAGGTCCAAGTGGATTTGCATAATCCAAATATGATGATCTCAGGGCATCAATGTGTCTGCAGTCAGCCCCTACTAGGTATGGGAGAGTGACTGGGCCCAATAGCCTGAGTTTGCCAGTTTTCTTTGGGGAAGCAGCCTGCTGTCTCCCCTCACTCTCTCTTCACAGAATGAGTTGAGATCAGGGATATCAAGGTGAACTAATTCAATCGCCAATCCATTCAGGGAGTCAGATCTATTCTGGCCCCAAACTGACAAATAACCCCCTCAGAAGATGCTTTCGTGTCACTGTAGGAACCTCGCCACCAGCTTTAGCGAATCTGGACAAGTCTCTTTGCAGGTGACACTGGCTGCGAGAGTTCCAGGTTTCAGAATCCCATGCTGTTACCACAGCTCTCACACAATTCAAAAAGCGTCTTTAGTCAATCGCCCTCTAGACCTTCCAGGTAAAAGTTTGATTTGAGTTGATTCCCTTTGGTTTAGTTTAGTTTAGAGATACAGCACTGAAACAGGCCCTTCGGCCCACCGAGTCTGTGCCGACCATCAACCACCCATTTTATACTAATTCTACATTAATTCCATATTCCTACCACATCCCCACCTGTCCCTATTTTTCCCTACCACCTACCTATACTAGGGGCAATTGCTAATGGCCAATTTACCTATCAACCTGCAAGTCTTTGGCATGTGGGAGGAAACTGGAGCACCTGGAGGAAACCCACGCAGACACAGGGAGAACTTGCAAACTCCACACAGGCAGTACCCAGGATTGAACCCGGGTCGCTGGAGCTGTGAGGCTGCGGTGCTAACCACTGCGCCACTGTGCTGCCCAGTGCCGTGCCACTGTGGTTGATGGCCATACTAAAGGTCCTCCAGCCATATTACAGCTGATTGTGGCATGGAAATGCTCTTGTTAGAATCTCCTTCTGTTCCTGTTAGAAGAGAAATTGCTAGAATGTTTTTGCAACATTGTTGCATTTCTGATAGGGGCTAGTCGAAACCAACCACTGATCTTTACATCTCACTCACCCAACCACACTAACCATATGGTGAAGGCAACCACTTTTGACCTGGGCCAACTTAATGAGGTTCTACTGTATTTTTATTAACCTAAAAATACACCTGCAGAATAGAAGTACCTAAATTCAAATATAATAACAACCAGAAAGTGTAGGAAATACTCAGCAGATCTGGCAGCATCTGTGGAGAGAGAAACAGAGTTAACGTTTCAGGTCTGTGACCTTTTATTTTCTGTTTTTATTTATATTTCTGTTTTTATTTCGGATTTCCAGCATCCACAGTATTTTGCTTTCATCTAAATTCAGTCTTTTTTTTTCCCTTTTTAAGTGGCAGCATTCTTGCCTCTGAGCTAGAAGGTGGGAGGTTCGGGTGCCAGTCTCAGTTCTGAGTCCATAACCAGTTGACACTCCAGTGCTGAAGGATCATTGTATTGTGTGCAGCTGTTGTCCTTCTGTTGAGATTTTAAGTGGAGACTCAATCTGCTTGTGGTTCAGGTGGCCATTAGAGTTCCCACAATTTGAAGGCAATCAAGTTCTTTGATGTCCTGGCCAACACTCCTCCCTCAATAAATACCATAAGAGAGAAAAACATAACAGTAACCGATCATTTATCTCATTGATGTTTGTGACCACTGCATCATCAAAGTGAATTGTTGTATATGTAGTGCTTAGAAATGTTTGTGAGACACATGTTAAATTTTGTATAAAATACATTCTCTCATAAAGCCCTGTTTTCTGATTGGTTGTTTTTTTTTGTCTATGCATATCTGTTCCACTAGCATTCAGGGTTTGTGATCTGATTTGCTCTTTTTGGCTGTAAATCTCACTCCTAACATTTCCACAATGTTGATGCTTTTGATCTCCAGTTTCTGACGTTTGCTTTGCTGCTCATAAAAAAATCACTGAAGACTTTAATCTCCAGGTGACAAGTCAAAGAAGTGGAAGAAAATAGACTTTAAAATCTAAGTTTTTCTGCCCTGGCTATATTTTACAAACTTTCTGGGAACCTCAATCAAAACAGCACCTTAAAGCAAGTGGCAACCTTACCTGGTCTTGGCATTAATCCCAGGCTATGGCAGCCTGTGGGGATTATTTATCTGCAAAGTACAAATCTTTTAACGACACAAAGTTAATGAAACTAGTATTGACTACATGTAAGTTAGCTACAAACATCAATTTAATTTAATCAACAGAGAGACTCCCATTTAGGTTTTGTCAAACATAGAAACATAGAAAATAGGAGCAGGAGTAGGTCATTCGGCCCTTCGAGCCTGCTCCGCCATTCATTATGATCATGGCTGATCATCGAACTCAGTAACCTGTTCCCACTTTTGCCCCATATCCTTTGATCTCTTTAAACCCAAGAGCTATATCTAATCCTTCTTGAAAACATACAATATTTTGGCCTCAACTGCTTTCTGTGGTAGTGAATTCCACAGGTTCACCACGCTCTGAGTGAAGTAATTTCTCCTCATCGCAGTCCTCAATGGTTTACCCCATATCCTTAGACTATGACCCCTGGTTCTGGACTCCCCCACCATCAGGAACATCCTTCCTGCTTCTACCCTGTCAAGTCCTGTTAGAATTTTATAGATTTCTATGAGATCCCCCCTCACTCTTCTGAACTCCAGCGAATATAATTCTAACCGACTCAATCTCACCTCATACGTCAGTCTCACCGTCCCAGGAATCAGTCTGGTAAACCTTCACTGCACTCCCTCAATAGCAAGAACATCCTTCCTCAAATAAGGAGACCAAAACTGCACACAATATTCCAGGTGTGGCCTCACATCCCTGCTCCTGTACTCGAATCCTCTCGCTATGAAGGCCAACATACCATTTGTCTTTTTTACCGTCTGTTGCACCTGCATGCTTATCTTCAGCGACTGGTGTACGAGAACACCCAGGTCTCGCTGCATATTCCCCTTTCTCAGTTTATAGCCGTTCAGATAATAATCTGCCTTCCTGTTTTTGCTACCAAAGTGAATAATCTCACATTTATGCACATTATACTGCATCTGCCATGCATTTGCCCATTCACTCAACTTGTCCAAATCACCCTGAAGCCTCTCTGCATCCTCCTCACAACTCACCCTCCCACCCGGTCTTGTGTCATCTGCAAATTTGGAGATATTACATTTAGTTCCCTCATCTAAATCATTAATATATGTTGTGAATAGCTGGGGTCCCAGCACCGATCTCTGCGGTACCCCACCAGTCACTGCCTGCCATTCAGAAAAAGATCCATTTATCCCTACTCTTTGTTTCCTGTCTGCCAACCAATTTTCTATCCATCGCAATACACTGCCCCCAATCCCATGCGCTTTAATTTTACATGCTAATCTCTTATGTGGGACTTTGTCAAAAGCCTTCTGAAAGTCGAAATAAACCACATCCATTGGCTCCCCCTCATCAACTCTACTAGTGACATCCTCGAAGAATTCCAGTAGGTTTGTCAAGCATGATTTCCCTTTCGTAAATCCATGCGGACTCTGTCCGATTCTACCACTGTTCTCCAAGTGCTCTGCTATAAAATCTTTGATAATGGACTCTCGAATTTTCCCCACTACCGATGTCAGGCTGACTGGTCTGTAATTCCCTGCTTTCTCTCTCTCTCCCTTTTTAAATAGTGGGGTTACATTAGCTACCCTCCAATCTGTAGGAGCTGTTCCAGAGTCTATAGAATCTTGGAAGATGACTACCAATGCATCCACTATTTCTAGGGCCACTTCCTTAAGTACTCTGGGATGCATACCATCAGGCCCTGGGGATTTATCGGCCTTCAATCCCATCAATTTCCCCAACACCATTTCTCTACTAATACTGATTTCCTTCAGTTCTTCTCTCTCACTAAACCCTGTGTTCCCCAACATTTCTGGTATGATATTTGTGTCCTCCTTTGTGAAGACAGAACCAAAGTTAATTGATTTACAGAGAGACAGCAAAGCTTTTGCACTGACAGCTGGTTTCAGTTCAAACAGCACCCTCTGGTGACACACTTCCATGTCTACAGCAACAGGCTAAGATGTTTACGTGGGTTGCTAATAGTAACCAAATTTTAAAACTTTTCCTCCAAGCTTCATGTGCTGGCCCTCAGCAGGCTTCTTGTGAAACTGGTGTAAAACCAAGAAATGCCTCCAAAGAAAAAAACCTTTGTGAAGAAAAAGAAGAAAAGGGTCACCAAAAAAGAGCCTCAAAAAACATCAGAGATTATCAAGAATCCTCCAGATCCTGTTAAACCTGATTACATGCCCCCGCCCACGATGCTGAGGGAGAAGGTGAGGTTGTTCTTAATCTGGTCATGTTAAAACCGAGACTTATTGTCAGAGTTGATTTGAGAATTTTCAAGGCTTCTCAATGAGATTTGTCATGGTAGCTTCTCAATCCTGTGTGCTTTTTCCATCTTCTGTATTGTGTGTGTGTGGCACGGAGATGAAAAGGCAGCATCTGCAATTGTGTGGCTGAGAATAAGTCTTTTTATATTTTTCATTTTTCAATTCCTCAGTGCCTTCCCTTATCCTATTTGATTTTTACCTTCTTTCCCTATCCAATTCTTTCCCCTCCTTTTCTCTCTTAACAATATTACTTCCTTACTGGGTTGGTCTATAGATACCAACCGTTGCACCAACTGCACCCGCCCAAACCCCAACCCCACTCCCCCCTCCACCCATCATCAACCTGCACCTCTGCTGGCATCCCACCAAGTGAACCTGATCTCCTGGTGAAGGTGAAAATAAACAAAATAATAAGAGGATTAACATATTGAAAGTTGGCTGTGCTAGTTTGAAGCACATCCTGGATGGTGTTAAAGATAAATGTGTGTCTGAGTGTGTGTATGTGTATTCTGTATTTGTGTGTCTATGTCTGCGAATGTGTGTGTGTAAAAGTGTGCATTTGTGTGTTTGTGTGTCTGTGAGTGTATATGTGTATTTGTGAGTATGCATGTGCGTGAGTGTGTCTATGTATGAGTGTGTGAGCATGAGTGAGTGAGTAGGTGGGTGTCTGAGTGAGTCTGTGTGCATGTGAGTCAATATGTGTGTGTTTGTGAGTGTGCATGTGTGAGTGTGCGCATGTTTGTGTGTGAGTGTGAGTTTGATTGGGGGTGGAAGTTTGTGCTGGCTAGGGTCTCAACATTGGGGGAAACCAATGCTGAGATCGCCACGTTGCCTCTTTTCCGGAAGGCCCGTCGAATTTAGTGCCAATCAGGCACTTACCTGGACAGCGGCTGGCCTTCCATAGATTTAGGACCTCGCCACCAGAAGTACCAGCCTTGCAAAGCTGCCAGCCAATCAGAGGCCAGCAACTGCAGTGCCAGCACAGAGATGGTGGTTGCTGCTGTAGCTACAGCCACCAGACACCTAGGAGTAGCGCTGGAACCAGGCTGAAGGTAGGTCAGGGCGGGAGGGTCTCAAGGGGTGTTGGGGGGGGGGATCAGCAGCAAGGACAGGGGGATGGCCCTAAGCGGGCCCTCCCCTTCCTGATGCCAGGCCCTGTGTTCAGACACTAAGTGATTTTTCATGCTGTGCTTCCCGTGTGGTGACAGGGCCGCCCACCGCATAGGTAATTGCAGCTACAGTGGGAAGAGGCCCTTAATTAGGGGTTAATTACCCAGTTAAGGGCATCAGTTGGTGGTGGGGCAGGAAGGCCGTTCACAGGCCTTCTAGCCCCGGACTAGATTTCAGTGGAGAAGGGATGGTCCCCCCGCCCCCCACCACCATCCCACCCGATTTTATGCTCTCCCCGCCTCCAAACCTGCCCTGGGGGAGAGCATAAAATTCCACCCTGTGTGTCTGAGTGTGTGTATGTGTATTCTGTGTTTGTGTGTCTATGTCTGCGAATGTGAGTGTGTAAAAGTGTGTGTCTGTGTGTGTTTGTGTGTGCATGTATCTGTGGGTGCATGTGTGTGTGTGTGCGTGTGCCTGTGTGAATGTGGACCTGCCCTGCCTATCTCTGTAACCTCCTCCATGCCATGCCTCCAGCCGTCTAGGCTGTAAACTCTGGAATTCCATTCCGAAACCTATCTGCCTCTTTACCTCTCTTTCTTCCTTTAAGATGTTCATTGAAACCTACCTCTTTGACTAAAAGCTTTTGGCCACAAATCCTAATGTTTCCTTTGTTGGCTCAGTGTCAATTTTTTCTGATCATGCCACTTGTTGGTGCCTTTGGTTGTTGAGCCATTGGGGAACTTTGGAGATCTGTGACCTCTTCAATGTTCTTTCCTCTACAGCTACTCGCTTTTCTCCAGGACTGGAAAGCTGAACAGCAGGAAGTGACAGGGGGAAAGCTGTCTGACAAAATCCACCAGGAACTGACACCCCAGGACATCAGGGATCTCAGGCTAGTGTTTGATGCCACTGACACAATTAAGACAGGGTGAGTGTGAAAGGAAACTGTTAATACACCACAGGATTCAGATGAAAAAAGCAAAGCACTGCAAGACTGAAACAAGAACAGAAAATGCTGGTAATATACAGCAGGCTAGTCAGCATCAAGTGCAGGAAGATATCGATGGACTGGTCAGGTGGGCAGAAAAGTGGCAAATGGAATTCAACCCGGAGAAGTGTGAGGTGATACATTTGGGGAGGTCAAACAAGGCAAAGGAATACACGATTAATGGGAGAATATTGAGAAATGTAGAGGAAATGAGGACCTTGGAGTGAATGTCCACAGATCGCTGAAGGTAGCAGGACAGGTCGGATAGCAGGAAGGCATATGGAATCCTTTCCTTTATTAGCCGAGGTATAGAATACAAGAGCAGAGAGGTTATGCTGGATCTGTATAAATCATTGGTTAGGCCATAACTTGAGTACTGTGTGCAGTTCTGGTCACTTCATTACAGAAAGGATGTAATTGCACTAGAGAGGGTACAGAGGAGATTTACGAGGATGTTGCCGGGACTGGAAGATTACAGCTATGAGGAAAGATTGGACAGGCTGGGGTTGTTTTCCTTGGAACAGAAAAGGCTGAAGGGAGATCTGATTGAAATGTACAAAATTGTGAGGGGCCTGGATAGAGTGGAGGTGAAGGGCCTATTTACATTAGCAGAGAGGTCAGTGCCTAGGGGGCATAGGTTTAAAGTGATTAGTAGAAAGATTAGAGGGGAGATGAGGAAACATTTTTTCACCCAGAGTGTGGTGGGGTCTGGAACTCACTGCCTGAAAGGATAGTAGAAGCAGAAACCCTCAACCCATTTAAAAAGTGTCTGGATATGTACATCAAGTGTCATAACCCGTAGGGCTATGGACCAAATGCTGGAAGGTGGGATTAGGCTGGATGGCTCATTGTTCAGCCGGCACAGACACAATGGGCCAAATGGCCTCTTTCTGTGCCGTAGACTTGCTATGATCCTATGATTTATTAAGGGAGAAGGGCCCGAACCTATCTTCAGGTCTTGTGGTTTTGTTTTTAATATACCATGGTGTCAGAATTAACTGGGCATCTTGCTATATTTAGAACAGAACAAATACAACAGAGTAATGTAAATTAGAACAAACAAAATCTTGGGGTGATTTGGCAACACTCTGTGCGCAAACGCTTAGTGTAATGAGGTGAATGAATTGAAGTCTTGGTCATGATCACTTTCTGGTTTGAGCTGCATTGAACATGGAGGTGCAGTGCGGCGGGTGGTGGGATTTTGGAGTGGGGAGAGAGGGAATCAGAGGAGAATGCCCCACAACTGAGCAAACCCAGGAACAACCCCTTAACTGAGCCCTTAACCTGTTAACCTATGTAAGCAGCAGTGAGACGGCTGTGTATCCGGACTGTGGGCTACAATGGTGTCAAGCCAGGAAGATGAAGAAGGGTTAAAATTCGAGGAGCAACAGGTGGAAAAAGAATCTGGAATTTATTCTCCCTGTCACCATGCTCCGAGACCTATGTTGAGGTTCAAGCAGACAATAATACCAGGGTAACGAACATTAATTATATCCTTAAGCAGGTAAGCGGTATCCCAAGCACTCTTTTAACAGGACTACTGAACTCTCACCCTCAGTGTGGTCATTTCTGAAAATAATGGGGTCTTCATGTCTGTATCCTAACTCACGACAAGTCCCATTCACCCATCACCCCTGTACTTGCTGACCTACATTGGTTCCTGGTTGAAATTCTGAACCTTGTTTTCAAACCCCTCCATGTCCTCACCCCTCCCTATTTCTGTAACCTCTTCCAGCTCTATAACCCTCCAAGATATCTGTGCGCCTCCAACTATCTGATTTTAATCGCTCCATCATTGGCAGTCATGCCTTCAACTGCCTGGGCTCAAAGCTCTGGAATTCCCTCGCTAAACCTCTCCACTTTTCTTTCCTCCTTTAAGATGCTCTTTAAAACCTAACTCTTTGACCAAGCTTTTGGTCATCTCCCTTAATATCTCCTTATGTGGCTTGGTGTCAAATTTTGTGTGATAACACTCTTAGGAAGCACCTTGGGATGTTTTACTATGATAAAGCAGAACAATTTTTGATAAATTCTAATCAGGCAGCACATATTGAAAACTCACATTGTGATCAAATACAGTCAGAAATTCTTGGGATTTTATTTATTTAACATTAGAAAATGCTTTACGTTTGTTAACTCCTTCTTTTACTCAGGTATCTTAATCTAAATGAAGTTTATACAGCTCTGCGGACCCTGGGATTTAGTGTCAGTCATCATGGACTGAGGAAAATGCTGAGGAATTTGGGGGAATCAAAAGAAGAGTAAGTGTAGATAATAATGGCCATAATTCACTGTGACAATCAGCACTTCTATCCTAAAATTTTGAGGTCTCACAAAAACCATTGTTTGTCAGAACTCTTCATATTACACAATCCCTTCAATCCAGCAGGTTGAACTCATTTCCTTTCTCTTCCCCTTTACTCTACCCTATTCTGGAAAGTGTTGACCTCTGCTTACGGAGGGTTCAATGGGCACCACCAGGTACCCTCACCCAAAAATCTATTCTTCACCTAGGATCCTAGAAAGTGAGAATTATCAAGTCACTTGGCCGCAGGGATAATCATTGTCCTTCTAAGATGTCCAATGCATGTGGTACTTTCCAGCAGATGTCATTACGGAGTACTCAAGAATGGAAATTTAGCTGATTTTTCCCCTTCATAACCCAGAGGTACTGGGGCCAACTATAGTGCCCTACCATTACTTTGTCTGATATGAGCACAGACCAGGGGGTAAATATAAGACCTTGGTTAGCCTGCCTGTTTCAGTACCTTTTCATATGGCACACACTGAGAAAACAGGAAGCCCATAGCTTCCATTGCCTTTGTCTATGATGAATGGTTCAGTTGCCTTTGTATTACTTTAGGTACAATTATTTAGGTACATCACCTCATTCCATGACAATATGAAAGGCACAATTCAACATGGTGGCTCCTCATCAGAGCCCTTTCCTATCCTGAGTGGCGTGAAACAGGGCTGTGTTCTCGCACCCACACTTTTTGGGATTTTCTTCTCCCTGCTGCTTTCACATGCGTTCAAGTCCTCTGAAGAAGGAATTTTCCTCCACACAAGATCAGGGGGCAGGTTGTTCAACCTTGCCCGTCTAAGAGCGAAGTCCAAAGTACGGAAAGTCCTCATCAGGGAACTCCTCTTTGCTGACGATGCTGCTTTAACATCTCACACTGAAGAATGCCTGCAGAGTCTCATCGACAGGTTTGCGGCTGCCTGCAATGAATTTGGCCTAACCATCAGCCTCAAGAAAACGAACATCATGGGGCAGGACGTCAGAAATGCTCCATCCATCAATATTGGCGACCACGCTCTGGAAGTGGTTCAAGAGTTCACCTACCTAGGCTCAACTATCACCAGTAACCTGTCTCTAGATGCAGAAATCAACAAGCGCATGGGTAAGGCTTCCACTGCTATGTCCAGACTGGCCAAGAGAGTGTGGGAAAATGGCGCACTGACACGGAACACAAAAGTCCGAGTGTATCAGGCCTGTGTCCTCAGTACCTTGCTCTATGGCAGCGAGGCCTGGACAACGTATATCAGCCAAGAGCGACGTCTCAATTCATTCCATCTTCGCTGCCTCCGGAGAATACTTGGCATCAGGTGGCAGGACCGTATCTCCAACACAGAAGTCCTCGAGGCGGCCAACATCTCCAGCTTGTACGCACTACTGAGTCAGCGGCGCTTGAGATGGCTTGGCCATGTGAACCGCATGGAAGATGGCAGGATCCCCAAAGACACATTGTACAGCGAGCTCGCCACTGGTATCAGACCCACCGGCCATCCACGTCTCCGCTTTAAAGACGTCTGCAAACGCGACATGAAATCCTGTGACATTGATCACAAGTCGTGGGAGTCAGTTGCCAGTGTTCGCCAGAGCTGGCGGGCTGCCATAAAGACAGGGCTAAAATGTGGCGAGTCGAAGAGACTTAGTAGTTGGCAGGAAAAAAGACAGAGGCGCAAGGGGAGAGCCAACTGTGCAACAGCCCTGACAAATTTCTCTGCAGCACCTGTGGAAGAGCCTGTCACTCTAGAATTGGCCTTTATAGCCACTCCAGGCGCTGCTTCACAAACTACTGACCACCTCCAGGCGCGTATCCATTGTCTCTCGAGATAAGGAGGCCCAAAAGATTTTAGTTTCATTGTTTATTTTTGTGGTTGAACTGAGGGTGTGAGTGCTGGCAAATGGAAAACGTCCCTACTTTCTGAATTTTGTGTTTTCCACAGGAAAGTAAGTTTCTCTGATTTCCTTCAGATTGTAATAGAGGGCCAGGGAGATTCGAGAGACACCTATGAGGAGATTAAACAAGGGTTCAGTCTCTTTGACTGTGGTAAGTAATATTAGGCCAACTTTCAAAATAAAGACAAGAATTTCACTAGACAACACATTCATGGATATAAGCAGGCATCCGTATTGCAGAATGACAGGATGGTAAATTTCATTCCCTAAAGAACAATGAACCAGTTGGGTTTTTGCAACAATCCAGTAGTTTCATGGTCACCATTACTGATACTAGCTCTTTTATCCCCCCAGATCTAGTTAATCAATTGAACTTAAACTCCCCAGATGTCATGGTGTGATTTGAACTCCTTTCTCTGGATCATTAGTCTGGACATCTAGATTACAAGTCCAGCAACATAACACTATGATACCATACCTCCTTATTGCACTTGCTGTGATATTTTGTTTTATGTGATAAGGGCTATCTGAATGTAAATAGTTATTGTGTAGTTCAGTTGAAGTTTGTTCTGCCAGCTCTTTATATGGTAATCTGGTACTACCAGTTCTCACGTTGCCCTCAGTAACTCAGTAGTTTTCGGAATGAATGTTTACAAAAGTAAAAGAAACTGCTGTCAGTTATCTAAAGGGTTGTAATTCAATCTATCAAATTTAACTATCAATAGATACCTATTAGAACATTCGTCATTTAATGAACTAAATTCAGGTCAGTATTTTGCAGTTTCTCTCCTCTTCTCATTTCTAAAGCTGCTGACTCATACAGGCATTTCACATTGGAAAAGTCTTTTTCCAATCCCTCACCCAAGCTCCACCCTCAGTGTGTGAGTCCAGACACTGAGATCACAGTCGACTCCAATTCTGTCCAGTGCATCTTACATTGTTGAGAAAGAGAGAACAGAAATGCTTCCTGCAGGCTTTGGGTAAATATTAACAATTATGTCTAAAAACAAGAAATCAGTTCTGATGAAGGGTCACTGACCTGAAACGTTAACTCCACTTCTCTCTCCACAGATGCTGCCAGACCTGCTGAGTATTTCCAGCATTTCTTGTTTTTATTTCAAATTTCCAGCATCTGCAGTATTTTGCTTTTAATTTAATTATCAGGCCCACTGATTTGGTGCAGTGTGACATCCCAGAAATCTCAGCATTTGATGTTTGTGGGGTGATTTGCTACCCAAATACTTCAATTTTGCATAAAAGGTCCTGGTGGCAGTTTCTGAGTAGATCTAGAGCACCAAATTATGTGCTACAACAAATATTTTGTCTTCTCCTGTAAACAAGACTGCAACTGTGAAAGAAGAATGAGAAAAAAGATAAATTAAAAAGAAAAAATAAATTTATCAGCTCTTTATGTAAGTGTGTAAATGTGATTACTTGCAGATGGTGATGGAAAAATAACCTTTGACAATCTCAAAGATGCTTGCAAGTCGGCAGGTGTCTATTTCTCACACCAAGATTTGCGGGAGATGATCAGAGAAGTGGACACTAATGGAGATGGTACCGTGGACATGGAAGAGTTCATCAATCTCATGCTACAGACAAACCTGTTTTGATTGGCCAACTACTCTGGACATTCTAGTTCTGTTAGCAGCTTCATTCCAATTCATATTTTAACCATTTCTCTCTGTGTCTGGTCAAATCTACCTCTTCATTCCTAGTCCACCTGAGGATACACCAAAAAGAACATAATTGATTTTGGATATAGATTAGACCTTACACTGCCATCTGTTTTTTATTGGCATTTTAAAATTCAAAATAGAAGTAATTCCCCTTTTCATCCAAAATGTCCCTTTCTAGATGAAAAAACTGCAATATCCATATTCATGACAGATTCCAAAGTACTGGAACATGCACCAAATAAAGTGTCAGAAATCTAAGTTTACTGGGGAGATATGCCCATAGGCCTCCCTGGAAAATAGATTATGGGGGTGTATTTCAATGGTGTTTCTGCTGTTCCACGGCCGTAGCTTTGATAGAAATTCTGTTCATGTGCTTAAACTAGTTCCTGCCAAACTTCTATTAAAGTTATGATGGCACAGCAGCAGACGCCCCATGGAAATTCTGGCATTGGTCTCTTCAACTTTTACATTTCTGCTTCAAGCTTCCATCTAGAAATGTTTTTCCTCCCTCCAATATTTGGAAAGGAATAGTTTAAGTTGCAATTCCATGTAACTACTTCTTGTCATGTCATAGGCTTATATTCAGGACTCTTTCTGAGCCAGTTGCTCTTTTTTGGAGCTTGTATTCAGCTTTTCCTGTCATCTAGCTTGGCATCTATGAGGTATCTGGTTTTTAACTTTTTGTCCCCTGGTGTTTGAATTCCTCTCCAGTGAATTGTTTGCTTGGGTCAACTTTCTCAATCCCTTTAGTTTTAAACTATTTCAACTATGCTGGTCAGAAAGAAATGGTTTTGATTGAATTAGAAGTAGACAGATGAGATACTTGGCGGTGGGAAAAACAAGAAGAACCAAAAAGGGAGAGAGTTAAAGGATTGCCCCACCATATAATCAATGCATTTTGCTCCTTGAGTTTGTGATTCTTGTATTTTCCTGTGTGGGAGGAACTGTTGCTTTGGGATTTAAATGCAAGTTTATATGTACAACATTGAGAACATACTGTGGCATCAGTACCAAACCATTCTGCTACAAACTAACACTGCAGTTGCAGGCTATATCTGGAGTCAGAGCCCAACCCGATATCACAGCAAAGTGGAGTGAGACTCTTTGGAGGAAGGAATCTCATTCTGCTTCATGTTGGAGTTAATTCAGGTCTTAATCCCTGATTTAGATGCCAAAGTTTCGCGTTGTTGCAAAATCAAAACTGCTTGGTATCTATGCTAACCTTATAATGCAAGTGCACTGTAACATACAAGCCCGGCACCAATATGCCACCACACTAGATGCCCTTACCTAGAGGTATAACAAGAGCCTGTCTGCCTCAGCCAGTAATGTGGGAGAGCATTTTGGTGGTAATGATCATAATTCAGTCAGTTTTAACATAATTATGGAAAAGGACGGATAGAACAGGAGTTAGAGTTCTCAATAGGGGCAAGGCCAACTGTACTGAGTTGAGGAGTGATGTCATGCAAGTGGACTGGGAACAGCTACTTAAAGGTAAATCAGTGTCAGAGCAGTGGGAGACATTCAAAGGGGAGATTTGAGGGGTTCAGAGTAAACATGTTCACACAAAGAAAAAGGGTGAGACAGCCAAATCTAGAGCCCCATGGATGTCAAGGAGCTTACAGGGTAAGATAAGGCAGAAAAGGAAAGTGTATGTCTGATATTGAGAACTCAATACTGCAGAGAGCCGAGAGGAGTATAGAAAGTGGAGGGGTGAAATCAGAAAGGAAATTAGGAAAGCAAAGAGAGGGCATGAAAGAATATTGGCAAACAAAACCAAGGTGAACCCAAAGATGTTTTAGCAATATTTTAAGAGTAAGAGGATAACTAAGGAGAGAGTAGGGCCCATAAAAGGTAAAGGTAACCTTTGTGTAGGGGCAGAAGATGTTGGTATGGTTCTTAACGAATACTTTGCGTCTGTCTTCACAAAGGAGGAGGATGATGCAGATATTATAGTTAAGGAGGAGGAGTGTGAAGTATTAGATGTGATAAACATAGGAAGAGAGGAAGTATTAATGGGATTAGAATCCTTGAAAGTTGATAAATCGCCAGGGCCAGATGAAATGTACCCCAGGCTGTTAAAAGAAGCAAGAGACGAAATAGCAGAAGGTCTGACCATCATTTTCCAGTCCTCACTGGATACTGGTGTGGTGCCAGAGGATTGGAGAACTGCTAACGTTGTACCTCTGTTAACAAAGGGAGCGAGGGATAGACCAAAAATTACAGGCCATTCAGTCTATCCTCAGTAGTGGGCAAATTATTGGAATCTATTCTGAGAGACAGGATAAACTGTCACTTAGAAAGGCACAGGTTAGTTAAGGATAGTCAGCATGGATTTGTCAAGGGAAGACCTTGTTTGATCAACATGATCGAATTTTTTGAAGAAGTAACAAGGAAGATAGATGAGGGTAGTGCAGTTGATGTGGTCCACATGGATTTTAGCAAGGCTTTTGACAAGGTCTCACATGGCAGACTGGTTAAAAAAATAAAATCACATGGGATCCAGGAAAATGCAGCAAGGTGGATACAAAATTGGCTCAGTGGCAGGAAACAAAGGGTAGTTGTTGATGGGTGTTTTTGCAACTGAAGAGCTGTTTCTTTTTTTTTTATTTGTTTGTGGGATGTGGGTGTCACTGAATAGGTCAGCATTTATTGCCCATCCCAAATTGCCCTTGAATTGAGTGGCTTGCTAGGCCATTTCAGAGGGCATTTAAGAGGTAACCATATTGCTGTGGGCTGGAGTCACATGTAGGCTAAACCAGGTGAGTATGACAGATTTCCTTCCCTAAAGGACATTAGAGAACCAGATGGGTTTTTACAACAATTGACGATGGTTTCATGGTCATCATTAGACTAACTTTTTAGTTTCCAGTGGCATTCCGCAGGGCTCAGTACTGGTTCCCCTGCTTTTTGTAGTATATATTAACGATTTGTGTGTAAATGTAGGGGGCATGATCAAGAAGTTTGCAGACGACACAAAGACTGGCTGTGTGGTAGATAGCAAGGAGGATAGCTGCAGGCTGCAGGAAGATATTCATGGTCTGGTCAGATGGGAATAAAAGTGGCAAATGGAATTCAACCCGTAGAAGTATGACGTGATGTATTTGGGGAGGTCAAACAAGGCAAAGGAATATACGATTAATGGGAGAATACGGAGAGGTGTAGAGGAAGTGAGGGACCTTGGAGTGAATGTCCACAGAGTCCTGAAGGTAGTAGGGCATGTCAATAAGGTGGTTAAGAAGGCAAATGAAATCCTTTCCTTTATTATCCGAGGTATAGAATATAAGAACAAGAAGGTTATGCTGGAACTGTATAAATCATTGGTTAGTCCACAACTTGAGTACTGTGTGCAGTTCTGGTCACCTCATTACAGAAAGGATGTAATTGCACGGGAGAGGGTACAGAGGTGATTTATGAGAATGTTGCCAAAACTAGAAGATTACAACTCTGAAGAAAGATTGGATAGGCTGTGGTTGTTCTCCTTGGAAGAGAAGGCTGAGGGGAGATCTGATTGAAATGTACAAAATTGTGAGAGGCCTGGATAGAGTGGATGTGAAGGGCCTATTTACAATAACAGAGAGGTCATAGAGTTATACAGCACAGAAACAGGCCCTTTGGCCCATTGTGTCTATGCCAACCATACAGCACCCAACTATTCTAATCCCATATTCCTGCACTTGGCCCATAGCCTTGTATGCTCTGGCGTTTCAAGTGCTCATCTAAATACTTCTTAAATGTTGTAGGGTCCGTGCCTCCACCACCTCTTCAGGCAGTGTGTTCCAGATTCCAACCACCCTCTGGGTGATAAAATGTTTCCTCAAATCCACCCTAAACCTCCTGCCCCTTACCCTAAATCTATGCCCCCTGGTTCTTGACCCCTCCGCTAAGGGAAAAAGTTTCTTCCTATCTAACCTATCAATGCCCCTCATAATCTTGTACACCTCAATCATGTCCCCCCTCAGCCTTCGCTGCTCCAAGGAAAACAACCCTAGCCTTTTCAGTCTCTCTTCATAGCTGAAATGCTCCAGCCCAGGCAACATCCTGGTGAATCTCCTCTGCACCCTCTCCAGTGCAATCACATCCTCCCTATAGTGTGGTGGCCAGAACTGTACACAGTACTCCAGCTGTGGCCTAACTAGCATTTTTGTATGTAGCTCCATCATAACCTCCCAGCTCTTATATTCTATGCCTCGGCTAAGAAAGGCAAAAATTCCATATGCCTTCCTAACCACCTTATTTACCTGTGCTGCTGCCTTCAGTGATCTATGGACAAGTACACCAAGGTCCTTCAGCCTTTCTGTACTTCCTAGGGTCCTACCATCCATTGTCACTGACTAGGGGGCATAGATTTAAAGTGATTGGTAGGCAGATTAGAGGGAAGATGAGGAAAATATTTTCACCCAGTGGGTGGTGGGGGTCTGGAACTCACTGCCTGAAAGGATAGTGGAGGCAGAAACCCTCAACTCATTTAAAAGGTGTCTGGATATGCACCTCAAGTGTCATAACTGCAGGGCTACAGACCAAATGCTGGAAGGTGGAATTAGATTGGGTGGCTCGTTTTTCAGCCAGCACAGACACAATGGGCCAAGTGGCCTCTTTCTGTGCCGTAAACATTCTATGATTTATGATGGAGTGGCAATGCTAATAAAATATTATCGATGGTTTGGTGACGAGCCCACCCATAACCCTGTCAGTGTGATAGTGAGTTAGAGGAAGAAAATAAATTTGTTATATCTAGGCTGTTTCTTTTTAAATATTCGCTCATGGGATGTGAGCATCACTGCAAGGCCAGCATTTGTTGTCTGTCCCTAATTGCCCTCAAGAAGGTGGTGGGAAGTCACCTTTTTGAACTGTTACAGTCCATGTGGTGTAAGTACGCCCACAGAACTTGCAGGTGGTGGTGCTCCCATGAGCCTTCTGCCCTTGCTCTTCTCGGTGTAGAGATCATGGGTTTGCAAGGTGCTGTTGAAGGAGCCTTGGCATATTGCTGCAATGCACCTTGTAGATGGTACACACTGCAGCAATGTGCACCGGTGAAGGAGGGAGTGAATTATTTGCAAGCATTGTTCCCATACATAGTCATCCAATACCTTTTAGCCTGGTAGTTGGGTGTGGACAAGGCATCATTTTTTAATTATGTCGTTGCACATGACACACTAAGTCAGCCTGTTTGCAAGTGCGTTTACAGCATTTGGCTTGTAGCATGGTATGCTGATGTACTGAATCAACTCAACCCCCTTCAGGGGGGTCAGAAAAAAGGGTAGAGCTCATGGCAGCATAGACATAAATATACATGAGTCATCACATCTTGGGTTATTTTTGTTCAGGCACGCCAACGATAGAAGCATAGGCCTAAAGCCAACAATACTCTGGCTATGCTTGGTAGGTAGGAGTGGAACAGAGTAACGGCATTCCATTGAGCTGGACAATGGCAGAGGTGTATTGGAACAGGAAGGTGTGGTTGATTGTGTCAAAGCTGCAGCGGTCAAGAAAGAGGAGGAGGGTTAAATATCAAAAACATTTCCATGCATCTAAATATAGCCAGTAAAATTGAGATTCAGATTTTGTGCAAAATAGCAGGCTCTGCATTAGGAAGTCAGAATCCAAATGCCAGAAGCAGAGTAGCAAAGAGATAACATTTCAAATGGTTAGATGAACTCTCGTCAAACTGAACTTTTAATTACAATGGATTTTAAGTAGATTTTTTTTGCTGGCATACATTCAACAAGTTTATTAAGTACTAGAAAATTATTGAAAGCACCAATGCTTATACAGCTGCTTGTCAGTAGTGCATGATCAGACTGCAAATCATAATTACAGTCCATCTCAAGAGTGTAAAGATCCAAGATATCCATGCCACAAAGGGCAGATTCATCAACTGCAATAGTAAGACAGTGGTTCACTAATCATTGCAGTCATGCTCATTTGTATCCAAACCAAGTAATGCTGCTGGTATTACATTACAGTGACTACACTTCAAAAGTACTTCATTGGCTATCAAGCACTTTAGGCTATCCTGAAGTCATGAGATGTGCTGCACGATAGAAATGCAAGTCTTTCATTAGAAATTAGACACATCTCAATTTTGGCTTGAATTGATTTTGAACAGAGATGTTAATCTGGTTATTTGCACATGCTTGCAAAATATTAGATTGTTAATTCAATCATCCAAATGTTCAGAACAAAGCATCACTGAAGCAGAAAAACACATAGAAGCAAGTCTAAAAAAGGGAGCCAACAAAAATTTGACTACAACTTTCTCAGGCAACCAAGCCATAGGCAAAGTAGCCCCAGACTGCAGGACCTCTGCTCGATGATCAGATTTCTATATTTGTCAATTTATTAGAAACAGAAATAGCCTGATTTTTAAAAAATGTTGGCACATTAGCATTATTTTCCTTTGGTACATAACATTTCTGTAATTTTACAAGATGAGAAGCCCAGAAATCTGCTGTTTTGGGAGAGTGTCAATATCAAGAGGAATCACTCCCTCATGGAAAGTTTACAAGCCACCTAAAAGGAACCAGTAAATCACAGCAAAGTTATAATAGGAGGTAGTTTAGAGAACAAATCTAAGTTGTACATACAGAATTGAACAAAGTTATTCTAAATGAAAAAGTATTTAAAGCTTTATTTTTCCATGAACATTAATACTAATGTCTGCAGCATTAAAAAAGTGTGCAGTCAGATTTATACATTGCAAAGTCATTATAAATAATGAAACACATTATGGTACAACATAAAATCTTAAGTTAGATGAAAATCTGACAAGCATGTTAGCTAGAAGTTGCTGTTAAAAAGGGAGGGTGCAAGCATTTCCCAGCATTTCTTTCAAATGGAATTCAGAAATCAAATGAGGTGAAATATCTGGTCATTTTTGGATAAATCCTATATAAAAAGTTTATAAAAAACTGTTTTTGGATACCCAATCTTTTTTCCATGCAATTTAATGTCATGGTGATTGAAGTCATTTCAATGCTGGCGAAAATTATATATTTAGCGTTCAGTGACAGTCAATCCATTCTTTGTTAAATGAGTTTTGATTTTATTATTTGGTGCAGTAGGAGGCAATCTTCCCTATAGCTTTGAACTCATTGGAGATGTTGTCACTATTCACAAATGACCAAAGAGGGACTGAGGCTTTGTTCCTACCTCACTCAAGGAGCACAAACCAGATAACGTTAAGTCATTTAAATTGAAAATCCAAGACAACAAAATGTTGGTTGCAGATGTAAAAAATTAAAGCCTTGATAAAAAAGACACATGCAAACTAGTAGGCAAGTACCATAAAATCCCTTATATAAGTCACACCCTACATGCAGACTTTTAGACCCTCTAAGGAGCAGCTACTTATACAACCAGAACAAGCTGTAAGGTCACTGAAGCCAAAACAGCAACTAAAAATAGGGAGGAGTCTTAGAATCCAGATTTTGCAAGGAGTTGTTCAGGGGGAATAATTTTTTATTTATTTTTTTTTTTTTTAAAAAGGGAAAATGCTGGAGAGAGTTCGGTCAGCATCCGTAGAGCAGACAAGCCAAGTTAACCCTTCAGATACTGTCCTCCTTCAGTACTGAAATGTGAACCTGCCTTTTTCCTCTACAAATGTCAGACCTGTTGTCTTCAGAATTCAGATATTCAGCATTCCCTCAACCTGCCCCATGCCTGATAGAAATTGCCAAATTATCAAACCATTTCAAATTTATATGCTCAAGTTGAACAGACTAAATGAAGAACTAATTCATCTACTGGGTAGAAAAGTGAAAGGACAGAAATTAAAACCAAACTATATCTGCCTAGAGACCTTTAAAACTATTAAGCCATAAGCAAGCCACAATCCTTCAGTTAAGTACCAAAAGTATATCAACTAAACCCTTGATCACTTCTACTAAAAAAGTGAATGTGAACATTTGGCGATTTATATGGTGTTGTTCTACTCCAGTCGTCACAATACAGATCAGTGAAAAAGCCACATCTTCTTCAGATATCGTCCACATTTTCATTAATCTAGTGGAAATAGGTGAATAATTTACAATTTTAATACCTTAAAAATGTATTTGCCAAACCCAGGGTGTGCACTCATTCCAATTATGAGAAAAGATTATGCACTACATATTGCTGCGATAGTTCACACTTTACAAAGCGAGCCCCAAAACCAATGGCAAGCAGCAGGTTTTTTTTTTAAAAAGGGCAATTGTGTTCAAGGTGAAGGGAAGGAATACTTGCCCTATTTCAGCCACCTGATGTCAGCATTAAGTATTTCCAGATCAGACGCTTTACAGTTGGATATAGAAAAACTCCTTCCATTTGCCCAACATATCTGTCTCAACCTTAAGATCCATCAAGGTGACAGGTTGATAAGATGGTTAAGGTGGCATATGGAACTCTTTCCTTTATTAGCTGAGGTATGGAATATAAGAGCAGGGAGATTATGCTGGAACTGTATAACTCATTGGTTCGGCCAGAACTCGAGTACTGTGTGCAGTTCTGGTCACCTCATTACAGTAAGGATGTATTTGCACTAGAGAGGGTACAGAGAAGATTTTAGGAGGATGTTGCTAGGACTGGAAAAATGCAGCTATGAGGAAAGATTGGAGAGGCTGTGATTGTTCTCCTTGGAACAGAAGCAGCTGAGGGGAGATTTGATTGAAATGTACAAAATTGTGAGCGGCCTATAGTGGATGTGAAGGGCTTATTTACCTTCACAGAGGTCACATGGAGGGGGGGGGGGGGGCATAGATTTAAAGTGATTGGTAGAAAGATGAGAGATGGTGTTTTTTTCACCCAGAGGGTGGTAGGGGTCTGGAACTCACTGCCTAAAGGGTAGTAGAGACAAAAAACCCTCAACTCATTTAAAAAGTGTCTGGATATGCACCTCAAGTGCTGTAACCTGCAAGGCTATGGACCAAATGCTGGAAGGTGGGATTAGGCTGGGTGACTTATTTTTGGCCACACAGACATGGGTCAAGTGGCCTCTTTCTGTGCTATAAACCTTTGATGATTTCTATAATCCCAGGTTTTCCATCTCCCAAACCAGCCTTATGGCATCTCAGAGCAAGGCAACTATTTGTGCCAAATTATATACAAGATGTGTGAAGAAGGTTTGTGTCCATTAGTAACTAGGTTGAGACTGCCAGTAGCATAATGGTAATGTTACTGGACTAGTAATCTTGTGGCCTGGATTAATGCTCTGGAAACAAGCTCATGTTCCACCATGGCAGCCAGGGAGGAATTTATATTGAATTAATTAATAGGCACTTAAAAGTTCTAAGCTCAATAGTGATTAAGAAACCTACCAGATTGTTGTAAAAACCCATCTGGTTTACAACATGCGACTCCAGATCCACAGCAATGTTGTTGGCTCTCATCTTCCCTCTGAAGTGGTCTAGCAAGCCACTCAGTTGTATCAAACTATTACAGAAAACTACAGAATGCAGCAGTTCAAGTAACTCACCATCACCTTCAAAGGCAATTAGGGACAGACAGTAAATGCTGGCCTTGCTCACATCGCAAGAAGCAATGAAGAAAAAAAAAGCATTTCTTTGGGGCTTAACAGCCAATGGAGAATTTCAGACTTGGTTAGATGTGAACCTAGATCCCAGAAGTGAAGCAGTAGCCTTACGACAGTCCTGGGAATATAGTATCAGACAATACAAACCATAAAGAATCTAAAGAACATTTAACTCAAAGTCAGTGTTCCTCACCCCACCCCTCTCCCTCAAATATACCTTTAAAATTGTACATTAAGCAATTTATTGAATAAAAAGGTCAACTTCCATCATACATTAGCCACTGATTTTTCAATGCTAGTCCTGCAAGTAATCTTAGACTACAAATCATAAATTAAAACTGTTACTTTACAATGAATGAATTAAGTTGGAATCCCAAAGTTGGAAAAAAGGGAAAGCAGGAAATTTATACAGGACAGGTTCTTGGTGCTAAATCCAGTTCACCTTGCCACAGAAGTGACCATTTCTCTGCCCAAACTATTGCTTTTGAAATGAAAATGTGGATTCTTAATCTGCCAGGTGCATACAGCTCTTGGGTAGGGCTCTACTGGAAATATCCATTAGTAAAATCCTGTCATGTAGTTACTTCCACTTAGGAATGTTAGACCACATGGCTTGTAGGTATACTATTCAGCATAATCCTTTAAAGGCTTACTGCAAGGTAACGGTTCTTTGAGATTTAAATTGCTGACCATTTTGGAACAGAAATACTGTTAATTGTGCAAATGTAAACAATGCTAAAAGTATGTTGTGTTTTAAAGTATAGCTTAAATAACAGGCACCTTATGTAATCAGGTTAAAAAAAAGTCAAGCTGCTCTGCTCTTGGAAAGCATACTTCTGTGCAGACTCACCAATTTAGTGACAGGTTAAATTTCTCATTACATACAACTGAGATTTTTAAGCTTGCCTTTTGACTACATCTGCTTTTCCATGATTATGGAAAACCAATGGTTGTAATTAAACATTGTATAAGGTGACTGCTATTGCTTATTCAGTTATTGTAAATGAATGGCACTGATGAGTTAAATTCCATTTTTATTACATGATTCCCACTGGTGTTTTGGGAATCATATTCATCTTTCCATGAAACCAATGATTTTGATTTGAGCATACAACACCCTACTTTTATTGTATTATTGCACAAAACTGCAAAGGTCACATCATACCTGGGCCAACTCAAACTTTCAAATAGAAAGGAAAATGAAAGGGGTGGGGAGTTTGTTTTGCTTAAAACCATTCCAAAGATATAAATTGGGGTGGGGGAGGAAGAGAAATAACTTAAAAAATGGCAAATCTCTACCTGATGACGACTCAAGGAAATCAGTCACCTTCCTCACTCAACATAGAAAACAAGCAGCTCTGTTGAAACCAGGGGATCGTCATCATTGTTAGCTGACCGATGGCTGACAGACCTTAGAGAAGCAAGTCACTGATTTGGGCAATTAAAAAAAATACTTAAGACATTCCTTCCTCTGTGAGGGTATGCAGTTAACAGGGACCAAGAACTCAAGCTTTAAAAGAAACTTGAAGCCATTGTAAATAAAAGTTGAGGAATTGAACCATTAGAAGAGAGTGTGATTTCAAAGACCAAGGCAGGCCAACCAAATGCTGGAATTCACTTGCCTTCACTGGACAAGTTTCAACTTGTCCAGAATGCTATCTGGGCCATGAGAACGATTCAGAGTTGCCATCTATTAGCTCCCTTTCGTCACTTCCTTTCCCCCCCTCAATATTTCAACTACCACGTTTTCATAAACATGCCCATAGCATCCATCCTTTAGAAAAAATGTACTCGTTCCAAGGTGATGATATATTGTATCCCTTCACTTTTAGGTTAAACTTCACCTATCCCTTTACAGTGTGAAATACTGGGTTATGACCAGAATGGAGTTGTCAGAGCAAAGTTTCACCAGGAAAAGACGGTCTGCTGGCTCGCAGTTACAGAGCAAATATATAGCCACCAACCAGGCATATATTAAAGATGGAAGCCACTCATTAATTTAGGTGGTTTACAATGATTGGAATACATACAAGGCTGGAGGGAGAGCGAGAGCCAAAAAGGAGGGGAAAAATCACCCGAGGAAAAAGGGAGAACAGAAAGTGCAAGAGGGTCAATGAAAAGCAAGTGCTCAAGGGTCAAGGGGAAACAAAAGGTGATCCTATGTGAGATGGAAAGGGAAAGAGTGCAACTAAAACAATCCATTGCACATTGAGCTAATTGTGTGAGCTTCCACTTCAATACAATTGTAGTGCATCCTACTGAAGACATCACACTTTAAAGAGTAAGCATGCCGTTTGGACATAAAGCAATCAGGATTTGTGTGTTCCTTTTTGTCTTGGAAGTTTGCCAAAAGTTCTCAAGTCCAAGTTCCAAGCATTATCTGGTTTCATTTTTATTAGTATTTTCTTTAAAACTTTTTAACCCTTCCCAGTCTAGGACCATCATGGATTAAGGCCTCAGCGGTCCACGCCATCAGCCACGTGCAGTGTCTATAAAAATAGAGGTTATTGGTTAGTCAGCCGACCATACAAGGTCTAGAGGTCCGCTGCTCACCTGACCAATTCCACAAGAATCAGCAATCACCCAACAATCCCAGGTAAATCACAAGGCTGTGACTTTGTAAAAAAATTACTGAAACATGGTCTTTTATTCACACCAAGAGCTGTTATTTCCTGGCTTCCTGGGCAGTAGAATGACAATTTCCTCTTTGAAGACAGGAAAGGGTTAATTTGCAGGATGGTACATTACAGGTCCACTATAAATCGATGACAGATTTTGCAAAAACTTTCCAGTACTGAAGGCAGTGAACAGTGAGCAATGGAATTGTTATGCATCATTAAGAGCCTGGAAGACAAAAGGGGGAAAAACATTTGTTTCTAGTGCATGAACTCATTTTCACAATACAAAGTTGTAAATAAGGACATGTTTGCAGAATGTGATCCTGAAATTCCAGAATCTCAAAGAAAAATTCAGTTATCAGAAAAATGGGAAGTGATAGCAGTCCCTTGGCAAGGACATTTCCATTTTGATTGAAAAACGGATGGAACAACAGAATACAATCAAACAAACAATCTCCACGGCAGTGGCGTAGTGGTTAGCACCGCAGCCTCACAGCTCCAGTGACCCGGGTTCAATTCTGGGTACTGCCTATGTGGAGTTTGCAAATTCTCCGCGTCCGCGTGGGTTTTCGCCAGGTGCTCCAGTTTCCTCCCACAGCCAAAGACTTGGAGGTTGATAGGTAAATTGGCCATTGTAAATTGACCCTAGTATGGGTGGTAGGGAATATATGGACAGGTGGGGACGTGGTAGGAATATGGGATTAGGGTAGGATTAGTATAAATGGGTGGTTGATGGTCGGCACGGACTCGGTGGGCCGAAGGGCCTGTTTCAGTGCCATATCTCTAAATAAATAAATGAGTAGATATGTTACAATAACAGAATTGATTTAGTCATTGTAAAACAGTGGCCTGACAATATGTGAATTCATATGTTGAAACATCAAAGCATTTCACACAAGAAACTGTTGTGGTAAAACATTGTAAATATTGAAGACAAGTGGCCAATTGGGAAGACTGCTGTTTAAAATACTGCCATGGGATTTTTAAACTTCCCACTGAACCATCAGAACAGGCAACAGTATCTCCATTTAAATTACCATCTCAGCAAGGGAGGGATGAGTTAGAAGAACAGAAGGCACATGCTGAAATATAGGACTTAATGTTGTCCAAGTAGGGGTGAAGCCATGGAGGAACTTGAGTACTGATGAGTTTGAACAGTAGTAGGGGTGAGGTGAGCACCCATGCCAGAAGGAAATAGAAAACGTATTAAACCAAATCATTCTAAATTTCAAACTTAGGATTAACCTGATCATATAGGATTACCTTTCTGGCAAACTCTGGCAGAACAAATGCTGCCTGATGCATATCTGCATTGTAGTATTTCAGTTGCATTCTGTCCACTTCCTCTGCTGACAGTTGTCTCACAGGCTCACGAAAACTAGTGTCCTATAAAAGATAATCCAAAATCAGTAAGTTTTCACTGACAATGAAGCCCTGGCAAAGATTTTACAAGAATGCTTGCACAAGGTGCATATGCATCTCTTCCAGAAATGATGGCACTCAACTGAATACATTCTGCGTGTTCTCAATGCCACTTTGCTTAGAGATCTATCCAGGCACTGATGGGCATGTAAATTTTAAATGTCTGTAAAGTGCAAGTGTTACAAGGTTAACAACCTTCACTGTGAAACAGGCAGTTAGCTGGCTATTTGTTGACTGTTCAAACTAAAATTGTTTCATTTCCATGGTTACCTTAGAGTCAAATTCACGACTAATATTGTACAGCAGAACATGCAGTATGAAAAAGTCATGCTACCATCATTATGTCTATATACTTGTCCTGATGTCAGAAGGTCTGCACAGGCCAACAATGTCAAAAATCACCAGGTACAATAAAACATCAGACCTGCTGACAAGAAATGGCAATGCAAATCTGTGCCCCAACTAGAACTTTGCCCCCAAAACTTTGAGCTAGCCATGGCACCTTCACAAATTGCTTCAATCTGGTTTAATTCTCATGGCAAGAAATGTTAGTGCTGACTGCAATACAATTAGTGGGTGAAGATAGTGGAGCATCTCACCTCAAATAACTGGCCATCCACAGCTCACCTCAACAAACAATACAATTTTTGAAAGGACTATTGAGTTCACAAAATCAAAGTACTGCAGATGCTGGAAATCAAAACAGAAAATGTTGGAAATACTCATTAGCAAAGGCAACATCTGTGGAGTGAGAAACCAAGTTAATGTTTCAGATTGATGACCTTTCATCAGAACTGGGAAGAGAGAGATATATAGCTGGATTTAAATAGAGGCAAGAAAGGGGAGGAAGGAAAAAAAAAATGCAACATCTGATAGGTGGAATGTAGGCAAAATTAAATGGTAATGACAATGCTTGGGGTCATGCTTGCAGACTGAATGGAGGTGCTCCAGAAAGGATTCACCCAATCTGGATCTGGTTTCCCCAATGTTGGTTACTTCTCCATCCCACTTCCACTCTTGAATGGTCCTTGGTCTCCTACACTGGTCCAAGCTCCAGGAAAATCACGACATCTTTTAATTAGGAACTTTACAGCTTTCTGGACTCATTGACTAACAATTTCAGATCATATTCACCGCTTCCACTTTTCCAGACAGCTGCTGCTGGAAATGATTCTGGTGATGTCATTTACAGTTCCTCTAGACCCATCTTCTCTTTTCTTGGCCCAATACCATCCACTTTTGTCTTGAATCATCCTCCTTTGTTATTTTCTCTCACCTGTCTTCCACTTTTTCCCTGATTCTGTACTTGCTTAAATGCGGTTTCATCCCTAATTTTTTCCAATTTTGATGCAAGGACAATGACCTAAACATTAACTTAATTTCACTCTCCACAGATGCTGCATGACCTGAGTAATTCCAGCATTTTCTGTTTTTATTATTAACTTCACACACTGCTTGCTCACTGATAATAGATAAAACAATCTAGAATTTAACATGGGGAACAAACTTAACAGAAGGACATTTGACTCACAGGATTTTTACTGCACAGCATAAAGCCGATCTGTCCACTGGGGTACGTAGGGATTGTGCTGTACGCATATTCAACCACAGGAAACAAGGATTTACAAAACCTCCGCATCTCCTTTATGAGTTCAAGGTGCAGCCATTGACATTCACCTGCAGAAGTCAGTTAGATCAGTAACAAGAAAATTCCAAGTTTCTTATTTTTAAAAAACATACTGTCAACTTGCAAAACCTTTACCCCCTTCACTCTTCTGTTGGGAGCTGTCAGGCATCTGGTCATACTTCAAAATGAGCATGGAGCAGATGAAGAGTAGAAACCCAGTTTGGCATTCTTTCCTCTCCTTAGTTCTGAAGCCTTGTCTGAGATTAACTCAGAGATGGAACTTGACTTTCCCAATTTGTATGGCTCACTAACCCAACGAATAGTAGGTTAGACTAGATTTCACTTTGAAAGCAAACAATAAAAATTACAAATGCCTAACATCCTAAAGAGCCTTATAACAAAGTTTAAATTGCTTTTCTCCCTCATTTAAGAGATCAGATAGCATCTTTGTTCAAAAGATCAGGCTCATTTCCTTGATTTAACAGGCAGTATTGCACTTCAACTACAATATTTATATTAGCACCTTTAATGTAATAAAACATCCCAAGGCACTTTACAGGAGCATTATAATACAAAAGTATGACATTGAGCCAGATGACCAAAAGCTTGGTCAAAGAAGTTGGTTTTAAGCAGCATCTTCAAAAGGAGGAAAGTGTGGAGAGGCAGAGAGATGTATGGAATGTACTCCAGAGTTGGGGCCTAGGAAACTGAAGGTGCGGCCATCAATGGTGGACCGATTAAAACCAGGGATGCACCAGAGACCAGTTTTAGAGTGCAGATATCTTGGAGGGTTGTGGGACTGAAGATTACAGAAATAAATAGGGAGGGGAGAGACCATGGAGGGATTTGTAAACAAGGACATGAATTTTAAAAAAAATCAAGGCATTGCTTGACTGGGAGCCAATGTAGGTCAGCAAGCACAAGGCTGATAGGGAATCAGGGCTTGGTGAGAGTTCAGACACATGCAGTGGAGTTTTGGATGACCCAAGCTTAGAGTAGAATGTAGGAGACCAGCCAGGAGTGTGTTGCAATAGTCAAGAAGTAATGATGAGGGTTTCAGCAGCAGACGAGCTAAGATGGGGCAAAGTCGAGCAATATTAAGCAGATGGAAATAGGCAGTCTTATTGAAGGCATGAAGAGGAGGTTGGAAACTCATCACAGGGTCAAATGTGACACCAAGGTTGCGAACAGACTGGCTTAATCTCACTGTTGCCAGGAAGAGGAATGGAATCAGTTGCTGGGAAAGAGAGTTTGGAGTGGAGACTGAAAACAATGGCTTCAGTCTTAATATTTAATTGGAGGAAATGTATGCTCATCTAGTACTGGATGTTGGATAAGCAGTCTAAATTTAGCAACAGTGGAGCAATCGAGAGACGTGGTAGCGAGGGAGAGCAGAGTGTTGTCAGCATACATGTAAAAACTAACACCATGCCTTCAGATGGTATCTCCAAGGGGCAGCAAGTAGATGAGAAGCAGATGCTTGGCAGACAGAGGAAACGCCATTGTAAGTGATTCTCTGGACATGATTAGACAGACAATAGAATCTGTTCCATTCCTTTGATAGGAGTACTAGTTTGTTTCATGAAGACATGTATACAAGGAACAGCCATGTAAAGACTTCATATCTCTAGCACATTCACCACTGCAGTTCTAACAACTTTTATTAACTATTATAAATGTATGGAGTGTCTGAAAACCTCATTAGAGTTTTCAAAGTGCTGGTTGGAAACGTAAGGGACGTCAAAAGTGGGAATTTGAAATGCTTATAATTGATCAGACAGGAGTTTCAGTTTATACCCTGCATAAGAGACAAACATGTAGAAAAAGCTGATGAGATTTTGAAATAGGGTGAATATGCCATGAAGACAAGTGCTTTATTGCAAGTGCAGAAACTCAATCCTGAAGCTGTTCAAGTAGTAATTGGTCTATAAAAGATTTCTTTACTGAAAGTTTTTTTTGGAAAATGGGCAGACACATGGCAATTGAAATTTAATGTAGATAAGCATGAAGTGATACATTTTGTTAGGAAGAATGAGAGAGGAAAGAGAAAATAAGGGATAAAGGTACAGAGGGACCTTGGGGTATATGTGGACAAATCACTGAAGGTGGCAGAGCAGGTTGAGAAAGTTTTTAATAAGGCACATGCAATCCTGGGCTTTATTAAAGAAAAAGGCAGTGTGTATAAAAGCAAGGGAGTGATGGTGAACCTATATAAAAACACTGGTTCAAGATCAACTGGATACAGTGTTCAATTTTGGGCACCACACTTTAGGAAAGATGTGAAGGCATTAGAGGGTGCAGAAAAGGTTTATGAGAATAGTTCCAGGGATGGGGGACTTCAGTTATGTGGTTGGATTGGAGGAGCTGGAGCTGTTCTCTTTAAAGATTGAGAGGACATTAGATAGAGGTGTTCAACATCATGAAGGGTTTGGACAGTAGACAGGGAGAAACTGTTCCCATAAGGGTTGAGAACCAGAGGACAGATTGAAAGGTGAATGGCAAAAGAACCAAAAAAAGGTGACATAGGGAAAGGCATTTTTCAAAACAGTTCAGATCTGGAAATCATTGCCTGTGTGGTGGAGGCAGCTTCAAATCGCAGCTTTCAAAAGAGAACTGGATAATTATCTGGAGTAAACAAATTTGCAGGGCTATATGGAAAGAGTGGGGGAGTAGGACTGGCAGAATTGCTCTTGCAGAGAACTGACACGGACGACAGGCCAAAAGGCTTTTATGCTGTGTTACGACCAGGTGAGAAAAAGGTGTCTAAGGGTCTTTTGCTGACTTCACCTGGTCTTATTCTAACAGGGTTTAATTTTAAACAGTGTTTTGAGCTCCCCCTTTGGTGAATCCTTGTTCACAGCTTTCCAATTATAAAGGAAAAGAAATGAGTACACCAGGTTTTCTTAGGTTTAAAAGAGTGAAATTTATTAACGCCTACAGATATACAACACACCCATGCAAATAGACAGAAAAAAAAAAGAAAACTGAAATGGAGGTTTGAGGCAATCTCTGAAGAGGGGTTTTTTACTGTGCTTTGAGCTCACTGTAGTCCTTTTGTAAGTAATTCTTGCTTTTCGTTGGGACCCAGTATTATTCTTAAACCTTGTTCATTGTAGGAGACTTTTCTCTCAGGGTTCACATCTTCAATGGTTTCCGAAGCAGGAGACAGAGACACAGAGACACAGAGACACAGAGACACAGAGACACAGAGACACAGAGACACAGAGACACAGAGACACAGAGACACAGAGACACAGAGACACAGAGACACAGAGACACAGAGACACAGAGACACAGAGACACAGAGACACAGAGACACAGAGACACAGAGACACAGAGACACAGAGACACAGAGACACAGAGACACAGAGACACAGAGACACAGAGACACAGAGACACAGAGACACAGAGACACAGAGACACAGAGACACAGAGACACAGAGACACAGAGACACAGAGACACAGAGACACAGAGACACAGAGACACAGAGACACAGAGACACAGAGACACAGAGACACAGAGACACAGAGACACAGAGACACAGAGACACAGAGAGAGAGGTCTTTTCTAGCCCATAAGCAAACAGCCTTCCGGGATTTTTCTTCTCTGGCAAGTTCAAATTCAAAAAACTCCAACAGTCTCTAATGTGGCTCCAATGTGACTAAACTGGCCTGACCATGTCTGTGTATTCAGCCATCTTAGCAGTTTACCAGACATTGAAGCATTCCAGGTTATCAAAAGTCCATTGTGGAGTAAACTGGAGCATGGAATAGCCCCTTTGTCCTTTGAAGTACTGCCTGGTGATATGCTAATTTCTCTCTCCAGCCAAAGTTTCCATTTTTTTTTTAAAGCAAGTTCTTTCTTCAACAGTTTAAAATCAATGTTCATGTGACAAAATTAATTTTCCTCATTTGGGGGGGGAAACTTGCCTGACATCTAACTATTCTAAGATAATGCATTGATATGGCATTCAATAATATTAATTACAATAAAGATGAGTTTAGCAAGTAAGACATATATTGCCATATATCCAAAGAATTTGTTAGCATATTGGGACTATTAATCTAGTAGTGAAAATGACAATAATTGATTTAATGATTTAGCTTCTCGATTACACAACTTGATCAGTATATGAAAGCTACAGCTTCTGGATGGTGGGGGACAAAAATTCACTTGCAGGAACAGTCAAGAAGATTCTTTTGAAAACCAAGAAACCTACAAGACTTCACATTAAAAAGTGTTAATTTTTTTTTTATAAAAGGGATGGCAATCAATATATTTTGAGAAGATGATTTAGTTGTCCATTTAAATATTCATTTTTTTTTAAACTTCATATTGGAAGGTGGGGGAAAAAGAACACATTTAAAGTCTTACCAGTGAACCATCTCAACATACAAATATTTTTGGGGTAGAAGAGGAAAAGCTTCCTACCTTGTGCACCAAGGATTCCATCTTCATGCAGAGCATTTTTCATCAGCTGGTAGTAAGACTCTTGAAACAGACTCTCAGCAGGTCCTTGGTTTCAGACAGGAGAAGGAGGGCAGGAACAAGGAGAAAGCAGTAAGGAATGAACAAGAGGGAGAAAAATGAAGGAATTAGTTTATTAGCAGGTTGGATTCTACAAATGTAGAACAAGTTTTAAAAAGCTCATCCACCAAGTACATTTCACATTTATACAGTTGATTTTTAAGATATCTCCCATTGTTTACAACTCTGGTTGTCAAATTGCTAGATAGTCAAATTGACAGGCCAAGGGTGCGGTGGTGGCGTTATGGAAAAATCATGGCCGAAACTCAATTCAAAGATATTTGATTCTGCCCAAAGGATTAAAAGCAGAAATATAAACAAAGTATTGTTTATGTTTTTAAAATGTTGCTGGTTCGTCAGAACCAAAGACTCAGTTTAGCCCTGCTTATGAGCTAAAGGCAGCTCACCACCTGGGTGGGTCAATAAATGCTAACCTAGCCAGTGACACCCATGAACAAATGAATAAATAAGAAATACACAGAAGTGTATGGTGCAAGGGTGGGGGGGGGGAAATTGAATTCACAAGTAGGGAGGGGTTATGCTTCAGTCATACAGGGTGTGGGTGAGACCACATCTGTAGTACTGTGTACAGTATTGGTCTCCTTATTTAAAAGGAGGGATGCAAATGTGTTGGAAGCAGTTCAGTGAAGGTTTACTAGACTAATACCTGGAATAAACAGGCTGTCTTGAGGAAAGGTTGGATAAGCTATGCTTGTATCCACTGGATTTTAGAAGAGCAAGAAGTGACTTGATCGAAACATACAAGATCCAGAGATGTCTTGACAGGGTGGATGTGGAAAGGATATTTCCCCTTTTGGGAGAATCTAGAATTAGGGGTCACTATATAAAAATAAGGGGTCGCCCATTTAAGACAGAGGAGGAAAATCTTCAAGGTCATGAGTCTTTGGAACTCCCTTCCTCAAAAAGGCTGTGGAAGCAGTCTTCAAATATTTTTCAGGCAGAAGATAGATTCTTGATAAGCAATGGGGTGAAAGGTAATCAGGGTAGGCAGGAGCGTGGAGTCAAGGTGACAATCAGATCAGCCATGATCTTACTGAATGACAGAGCAGGCTCGAGGGGCCGTGTCCGACTCCCAATTCAGATTTCCACCCACTACACGGGTAGTTCACAAGATTAAAAATAGCTGAGCAAGGCCATTTGACCCATCTTAGCTCACCCTCTAGGAAGACCCAACAGTCTCCTGTCACATCATCCAAAAACAATTGGATGCTTCGAGGTTTTCGGCACTACGCTATCCAGAAGTCTATTTCATGTGTTGATTGCTGTCTGAAGAACAACTTCCTGGCATCAGTCCCAACTTTGCTTTTTACTACTTTGAAAAACAAAGCAAAGTGTCCACATTCTACTCTTGTGGTTTTATTTTCAAGTAACTTTCTGAATCTACTTTTCCAAATAGTTTACTGTCCAAATTCACAAAAAAATGCAATCGGGTGCTACGTAAATTGAAGGTTTCTCTCCCAAACCTCCCCAAAAATCAACAAGTCAACTATTTCAGCTTTAGGAGCAAGAGATTGACAGTGCAATAAAATCTTAAAGGAACATTTCATAATTAACTATTCTGATCATTAACAAAATGTCTATTTACCCTTTGAATCAAACACCTAAAACTACAGAACATTGGACAACATCTCCACCTAGTCATCTGAAGACAGCTGAAGGAGTCCAGTAGCCAGTTACCACTCATTACCAACTGAACTCAATTCGTACCTACTGGATCTGAGGAATCAGTGATAATTACATCAAATGCATCCTGGTTTTCTTTCATGAACTCAAAGCCATCACCAACATGGAGCTTCAGCTTGGGACTTGAGAAACCCACTGCCATACCAGGAAGGTACTGTTTAGAAACCTTTATTACATCCTAAGGATTTAAAAAAAAAAGCAAATTACTCAGGTGTGCAGTGTTATCTTGCAAATTTAATGATCTGTATGGCTTTCACAATTGAAAAATAAAGAACAAGGCAGGGAGAGGAACTGTGAGGCAGTTTATCCCATGTTTGATGGGATAAATGTCCTGTCAATAAAAAAAAGTCCTATGCAAAACAAGTTTGAGGTTGGGGCCATGTTGTCTAATGGAGAATACCAGATGCCGACACTGGATGCTTGAAATGGGAAGAGTTTAATTTCCCCTCACTAGAATTCAAATACCTGGAGCACAAAAATAATTTAAATATAGAATATACAGTGAGGCGGGAATTGATTTAAATAGATTGGCATATTAGAAAATGAATTGTCAAGTAAAAAGGTAGATCTACAGTAGGAACTTCCATTCAAAGCAGATCATCCTTTACATAGAATTGAATTGGCAAATACGAGGATGCATGGGACACAGCATTACTTCTGGCACAGCAGCTTTGTAAACTATATTCTGTGCTATATGCAAATGTCACATCTTGTTCTGATCAACCTCCTCAGTTCATTTGATAGAACTGACCAAGTTAATGAGAACTGTAGCTCCTACACCAGAGATACACATTTGTACATGGAGAATATATTACATTGATATTGCCTTCCTTATACTACCAAATATAAATAAGATAATTAATGTAATATCTTCCTTATTCAGTGTGTGCACAAATAAATTACACTATAGCTGTGGAGAATAAATGATTAAATATAAAAATGCTGTGCATCTTGTATTGTAAAATCTAATGTGTTCTTTATTACATCATAAAAATGAACTTAAACAGAAAACCTATGTTGATCACCCGTCCCCTCAATAGGAGAGCTAAATCCAAAACTGGGTGGACCAGATAAGAGTAGCAGGTGGGTCATGGCCAGTTTCATGAGGAATATAAATTATACACTTTGGTTTGTTTATGTGCTGAAAAATTAAATTTAAGCTATCCAGTCATAAATGTTCATTTTAAATACAAACCAGTGTGCTTTGCAGATCGGCTTGTGACCATCGTCATGCTAGGCCCCCACCTGCCAAGAATGAGGCGCATTGATTTGAAACTGTTACTGGAGTGAAGAAAGGACTTCTTAAACAGATCAGCCGTGGCTGGAAAATACATTTGCATATTAAATTGTTTGGAAGGACAAAGCAGCCATTCCCCGACATATTCAACCCCCAATGGACTTTTGATCACCAGACGAAGGTGGGGGAGCTTGCATTCCAGTTTGACTGCTAAGATGGCCGAATACACAAACAGACATGGTCAAACCAGCTAGTCACATGACCAACGTTCTGGGCAACCTGAGTTTTTTGAAATTGTGCAAAGAGTTTGAGCAGAAAGCAGAATGTTCCTGGACTGAAGATCTCTCCTGGCTGGCTCACCACAAACTCCCGTCTGCCTGCTCCCATCTTTCCCACACGCCTCTGAATCCACTGAAGACATATGAAGCCCAAGAGAGAAAAGTCTCCTATAAGGTTTAAGAATACTGGGCCCCAATGAAAAGCAAGATCTACCTACACTCAAGGACACTACAGTGAGCTCGAAGAACCATAACAAAAATTCTTCAGATATTGCCTCAAACCTTTCCACTATTTTCCTTCTGCTCTTTGCCATCTCTATTTGCATGTGTATCGCATATGCACGCTAGCATGGGCATGTTGTGTATCCATAGGCATTAACCGAATTAGAGTTTAAGTTTAATAAATTTCAACTCTTCTTTAAACCTATGAAAGCCAGTCTGTGCTGGTTTCTTTGCCTTTCCATTGGAAAGCGATGAACAAGGGTTCACCAAGGGGGAGCTAAAAACACTTTAAAATTAAACCCTGTTACGGTAAGACCAGGTGAAGACAGAAGGACCTGTAGACACCTTTCTCACCTGGTCGTAATACCATCCTTTCAAAATTATTAATAAAAGCAGTGTTCCCCTGAACTAGGGGTGGAATTCCACTGGAACTGTTCCATCACAGGGAGCTAGTTGCACATTTGCACATTGTTTGGGCTTGACAGTATGGAGTAGATTCTAGTCTAATGTTCAGCAAATTTGTAATTCAGCTTAGGGGTCAACTGAACCTTTTAGACATTTTATAAAAATATACCTCTGCTTCATTGTAATGTTTTTGACAAAGCAGACAGATTTACAACCAGGTGCAGACTGTGGTTTAAAATGGATGTTACTGGCTGTGAACTCCACCCTCCAGTCACCCAACTCAATCTGGTAGCAGATTTTACCCCCAGACAAGAGTTACAGGGCAAAAAAAAACACCAAGTAGAATAACTGTAGTTTTTAATTTTTTCTTACTCCTCCCACCCTCCCAATGACCATTAGATTATGAGGTAGACAGATGTTCCCACTTATGTGGAGACCAAAACTAAGGGCCATAAATATAAGAGTCGCTAACAAATACAATAGGGACTTCAGGAGAAACAGGTTTACTCATTGGTAAGAATTTGCAATCCCTTACCACAGACGAGTAGTTGAGGCAAATAAAAATGCATTTAAAGGGGAAGCTAAATAAGCAGGTGAGGGAGAAAGGATTGAAGGATATGCTGATAAGGCTAGAAAGAGAGGAAGGAAGAGGCTTTTGTGGAACATAGGCATAGATCAATTGGCCTGAATGGTCTGTTCCCATGCTATTGACTATGCACTATGTAATTCCCAGATCTCTGCAGGGTAAACAGACCCAAAAATGGTGGAAAACAGAAGAAAATGAGTTTCTTGTTTAATCAATTTGTATTTCATTACCTCATCAATTTCACACTGTGCTACAGACTCTACAGCAGAATGTTTGACTACTTCTCGCAGTACACCACCATCACCACCTCCAATAATAAGCACCTAAATTATGAAAAACAAATTGAGAAATTATATTTCAGTTCAGCACACACTGCAACAAATTCCTTCTGCTGGCAAGAACATATTCAAACAGCAATTTCAGCTAATTATAGGTATAGCTTGCAGGAAATTGGCTGCAGCGTTTGCCTAAACATCATCTTGGCCCAGTGGTAGCACTCACCCGAGTCAAAGTAATGGGCTCAAGCCCCACTTCAGGATTTGAGACAATCATGTTGACAGCTCCATACAATACTGAGGGAGCGCTGCACTAGTGGGATACCCTCCTTTGGATAAAATGTTAAATGGAGGCCACACCTGCCCCCTCAGGTGCATGCACAAGAGCAGGGGGCGCTCTCGCCTAATCTAAATTCACTCAACCAACTAGAAATTAGGTAATTCATCTCATTGCTGTTTGCGGTGTCTTACTGTGACGAAGCAAGCTGTGGCATTTCCCTACATCATATTTTATTCATATTCCTATTCAGAGTATTGACAGAATAGACAGTCAGCCGTCGAGTCTGTGCCATCGCTCTGCAAGAGCAATGTAATTAATCAGATTCCCCCAACCTTTCCCTGCAGCCCTGCAAATTTCCTCTCTTCGGGTACTCACCCAACTCCCTTTTGAAAGCCACAATTATATCTACCCCCACCAGACACTTAGGCAATGACAACACTCAAGTACTTCATTGACTATGAAGCACTTTACAGCTGTCTTAGAGCCATGAAAAAGTACTATACAAAGGCAAGTTCATTCTTTTAATTTCATTGGTTACTAAGTGTTGGGAGGTGTTGTGGGCATGAAAGATGCTATATAAATGCAAGTTCTTTCTACAGTTTCAATTTTAATTAACTACCTTTCATTATAGGATTGATTACACAATCCAGCAGGAAGCTAATGCTTACATGGGGCGTGAGTAGTAGAATCAGTGCTTGTGGAACGAATGAGTGAAGGTTGCATACTTCTCCACTCAGTCAATAACTTGCAATTATACCACATCTTTAAAACAGGAAAATAGACAGCAGCTCACAGGCCGAAGGGCCTGTTTCAGTGCTGTATCAATCAATAAAGACAAAAAGATTCATAGAGACCCTGAACCAAAGACCACTTGAACTATTAGAAAGTGGTATTGCAGCTGGAGAGAAAAAAAAAGTTTGTTTCCAAATAAAGACACTAGGTAGCAAAAATAAAATTCCTATACCTATTTTGAAATGTGCTACATTTCACTACGTTACATAAATGCCAGCTGTTTCAGTGCATCTTACCCTTCCTTGCGGCAATGAATTACTGTTAAATTGTATGCAGTGGCTTCTGGTATGTATGTAAGTAAACAGACAATTTATACAGCATAGCAGAAAAAAATCCTAAACAGGAATTGAAATGAATAACTGGTTAATTGATTTTGGTGGTGATGTTGATACTTGGCTCATAACAGCACTCAGATTCCAAATGGCATGGGTTAGATGCAAGGTAGAACTCCAACAATGCTTTCAAATTTCTTATTGAACAGTAACATTTTCATTCCCAAAGATTCTTAAAGTAACAGGAATTGAATTGTACCTTTTTGGGGTTAGGATGGCTGCAAAGAGTTAGATTTGCGATCATCTCTTGGTATGCAAACTCATCCCTTTCAGTGCACTGTATCACACCATCCAGCACCAAGACATTACCATAGGTTTTGCTGCACAGAAAAATGGACAATTTAATTTCAAACAGTGCACCTCAAATCCTGTAATCTAAACTTGTGCAGTAATGTCATACTCTAGTTGAACTTACATCAGGATATTTTACTTTCAAACTAGTTAGGTTTACAAAAAATGATAAAGACCTCCCCAAAAGCCTAATGGGTAACAAACATGCATGGCAGGTCTGTGTTGGATCTGTCAGGGCAGCAGTTGGAGTGCTACAATTGGTCCTGGGTTTGGGAGGTGGTAGGGATAGGCATTAGCCAGGATTCCTAGTTGGCCCTTGGAGCACTGAAAATTTGAGTTTTTTGTTTAGGTGATGGACCAAGAGTGTGCAGTTGAAAGAAACCTTGATCAGACACATCCTGCCCAGAGAAAAAAAAGGTTCTTTTGTTAGTGTCATCATCATTTTGGAATATGAGCCTAACCAAATTTCAGACTGTCAGAGCAAGAAGATCTATCTCAAATGTGGGTTGGGTTCACAAAGCAGAGTATGGTTCAACTCAGTGCATAACCCAGTCCCTAGAACTTTGGAATTTGCCAACTGCCCAAAATTGAGATACACGATTGTGAAGGCCTTTGTACTTTAACTATAACAGTTAGAAAAGTACTTTTCTGGAAAGAGACAGATTTGTTTCTGGATCTATCCCAACAATTTTAGGCATAGCAGTAAATGGGGAAGTACAACTTGCCTTAGCACTCCTGGCATTGAGATGGGGTTGGGGGCAGGAAAGTTGTCCTGAGACACAGAGAGTGCTTATGTCAGGTGAGGACAACAGGCTGAATTGTGGTAGCATCTGGCAGAAAGACAGACTTGCATTTATATAGTACCAGTCATGACATCCCAAAGCACTTTACAGGCAATGGAAAACATTAAGTGTAGTCACTGTTGCAATGTAGGGAAAAAAATCAATTACTACAGACTTAGTCTGCTGATACTGTCTGCATTGCATTCATGTATGGGGAAAGGTCAATTGAGGGAAGTATCATAGCTCTTGAGAGCATCCCAGTTACAGACAGTGCCTTCAGACAAGGGCCAAAAAGGAGATAAGAATCAAAAAAAGCAAATTTCTAAATGCTTATTTAGAAAAGCATTTGATTGCTTTATCAGGGAATCATTTATTGGTGTTTAACTAGGAGGGTTTATTTGGCAAATATTTAATTACTAAAATGTAAACATCTGGCAAAATGCATTTTGCCCAACTGAAATTTAAGTTATATAGGGAAAAGTACTGAGCAAACTATTGGGGTTGAAGGCAGACAAGTCCCCAGGGCCTGATGGCCTATATCTTCGGGTCTTAAAGGAAGTGGCAGCAGAGACAGTGGATCTATTGGTTATAATATTCTAAAATTCCCTGGATGCGGGAAAGGTTCCAGTGAATTGGAAAAAAGCTAATATAATGCCCTTATTCAAAAAGGGAGGGAGGCAGAAAGTAGGAAACTATAGACCAGTTAGTTTAACATCAGTCATTGGGAAATTGTTAGAATCCATTATTAAGGAAGAAATAACAGGACATTTAGAAAGTCAAAACGCAATCCATCAGAGTCAGCATGGCTTTATGAAGGGTAAATCGTGATTGACTAATTTGCTAGAGTTCTTCAAAGATGTAACAAGTAAAGTGGATAATGGGGATCCTGTAGATGTAGTTTATCTGGACTTCCAGAAGGCATTTGATAAGGTGTCGCACAAAAGGTTAATACACAAGGTAAGATCACATGGGCTTAGGGGCAATTTATTAGCTTGGACAGAGGATTGGCAAACCAACAGAAAACAGAGTTAGGATAAATGGGTCCTTTTCTGGTTGGCAAGATGTAACTAGTGGGGTGCCACAGGACCTCCCTATTTTTAAACTCCAACCCCCTAGCAATAAAGGCCAAAATTCCATTTGCCTTATTAATTACTTGCTGCACCTGCATGCTAACTGTGTTTCATGCACAAGAACACCCAGATCCCTCTGTGCTGCACTTTTTTGAAGTCTCTCTCCATTTAAATAATAGTCTGCCTTTTGATTGCTGCCTTGACAGTGAATAATGCCACAATACTCTGCAGTCTCACTAAAGCTTGAGCCAGCATCACTTCCTTCCATCAATATTACCCTACATTCAATTTTTTGGACAATGAACATGTCACACCCAATTCAACTTTCTCAGTAACATCCCTTCCACGATCACACTTGTTATTTTTAAGCACAAATGCTGACTTTCAAATTAACTGCCCTTCACAGCTAATTCCCAAATATCAGATCACTTAATTTAATTTCACCCTTCCCATAACTTCCCAGTTTCACTTGTACTTTGTTGTCCTGCCCAAGCAATTGGCTGCAACAGCTGTGGATAAAGGAGGGGGAAAAAATTGGTCAGCTAGAATGCTTGCCTCTGATCATCACCTAGTGACTTTTGTTGAAATGTTCCACTGGAATGTTCATATGAATGTCAAGTGGGAGAAGGATCCAGCTCAGGCATGACACTCCACAATTAGAAATAAAAAAACAGAAAATGCTGGAAATACTCAGGTCTGGCAGTATCTGTGGAGAGAAAAAAAGTTAAGATTCCAGGTTGATCACTTCTGACAGGTCATCAACCTAAAACATTAACTGCTTCCACAGATACTGTTTGACTTGCTGTGTTTTTCCAGCATTTTCTGTTATAATTTTAGAACATTTGCTGTCAGGTTCACATTAAAAATCAGAGCATTAGAGTGTGCCTGGACCTTATCGGATCCTCCTCCAGCATAAGTTAGCAACTGCTGGAAAGATGGAGAAATATTCAAAGACTTTTTCAAATTCGCAACTGTAGATAATAAATCTTCTATTGTCTAATTCATTGCTCCTCCATCTCAGAACTGACAACTGTTACATTTAGCCTTCTGACTTATTGCTAGATGTAAATTTTTGCAGGAGCACGAAGTTCAAATTGTTTTACCCGATATGGTGCATCAACATGGTGCTTTTGTTATTGAGAACAGGAATGTACAGTGTTAGTTGTGCTATTTGCTGTGTATAAGCCAGTGATATGGGATAAATTGCTCACCTTATAAACACAATCCCAGATAAATTCAGTTCTCAGGAAGCTGGCCTTTGCAATGAGCATAAACATAAAATGCTGAGAAGTAGCATGAATTGCAACATAGACATTCCCTAAATGAAACTGCTCAACCCTCCACTTTCCCAAAAGGAAGTTGTGACGGAAATCCCACAAGCCAAATGGAAAATATTAATTTCATCATATGGAACATTGCCCAAGACTTTTTTTTAAACCGACATTACAAATAACTTTTAAAAAGCATAACCGAACAGCTGAAGATGGCAACACACAATTGTGAATTGCGTCAAAAAAAAAATAGCCAACAGTAACAGAACTCAAAGAAGCACTTCTCTCTCTAGCAAAGTCCCAGGAAAGCCTCAGCTGCAGCTAGACCTCAAATCTACCGATCCTCACAGGCAACAACCAAGAGGCCAGATAAAGACTCTTCAGCCTTCCAGGAGGAGAGAAGCAAGCCAGAATTGTGCACATGGCCTAGTCCTAGTGAGGACTTAGAGACTTTAACTTCAATTAAAGACATGAAACTCAGTATTTGAATTCCATTTAATACAGATTTTACTTCAACCTCAACTCTTTTCCCCCTCTATCTATTTGTGCATGTGCGCCTCATATGAATGCGAGCGTGGATGCATCACATATTTTAGTAATTTCAACAGGTTTAGAGTGAAAAGGTTAATAAACTTGCATCTTTCTTGTTTAAACTCAAGAAAACCTGTCTGATTGGTTCATTTGTAATTATATTCAAGGAACAGTGAGCAAGTGGTAAGCTAAATCACTGTTTAAAAAAATAAACCTTGCTGCAGTCAAACTGGAGAAAAGGCGAAAGGAGAGCCCAAGACCCCTTCTTCACCTGGTCAAAGTTTTTTTTAAATCAGGTGTGAAGCCTATGCACTGGGGCCACAGCTTTTCACTACTGATAAATGACATGAATGAAGGAATAGCTGTAAATCAGGGAAGGGAGGGAGGAACTCAAGAAAATTATAACCACCAGGAAAGTGGTACTGAACAAATTGCTGGAGCTGAAAGCTAACAAGGCTGACAAGTCCCCAGGTTCTGATGGACGTCATCCTACGGTCTTAAAAGAAGTGGCTGAGATAATTGATGCATTGGTTTTAATTTTCCAAAATTACCTAGATTTGGAGAAGATTCCATTAGATTGGAAAATAGCCATTGTAACTCCTTTATTCAAAAAGGGAGAGACAGAAAGCAGGAAACTACAAGCCAGTTAGCTTAACATCTGTCTGATGGAAAATGTTAGAAGCTATTATTAAAGACGGGATAGCAGGGCACTTAGAGAAATTCAAGGTAATCAGGCAGAGTCAACATGGGTTTTGTTAAAATGAAATCACATTTAACCAATTTTTTGGAGTTCTTTGCAGTACCAAGTGCTGTTGATAAAGGAAAATAGACAGACATACTGTACTTCGATTTGCAGAAGGCACTGGATAAAGTGCCACAAAAGTTATTGCAGAAAATAAAAGCTCATGGTGTAAGGGGGTAACATTTTGGCATGAACAGAAAAGATTGGCTAGCTAACAAAACAGTAGGCATAAATGAGTCATTTTCTGGTTGGCAAGATGTAATGAGTGGCGTGCCTCAGGGATGAGTGCTAGGGCCTCAACTTTTGACAATTTATATGAATGACTTGGATGAAGGGACTGAAGGTATGGCTGCTAAATTTGCTGATGACACAAAGATAATGTAGGAAAGCAAGTTGTGAAGAGGACATAAGGAGACTACAAAAAGGGATACAATAGATAGGTTAAGTGAGTGGGAAAAGACCTGGCAAATGGAGTACAAGGTGAAAGTGTCCATTTTGGCAAGAAGAATAAAAAAAGGAGCATATTATCTAAATGGTGAGAGATTGCAGAGCTCAGGTGCGATGCAGAGGGATCTGGGTATCCTAGTTCATGAATTGCAAAAGGTTAGTATGCAGGTACAGCTAGTAATTAGGAAAGCTAATAGAATGTTACCATTTATTGCAAGGGGAATGAAAATAATCAAAAAAGCTAATGGAATGCTAGCCTTTATATCTAGAGGATTGGAGTATAAAGACACAGGTTATGCTGCAGCTGTACAAAGCCCTGGTTAGACCCTACTTGGAGTACTGTGAGCAGTTCTGGGCACCACACCTTCGGAAGGATATATTGGCCTTGGAGGGAGTGCAACATAGGTTTACAAGAATAATACCTGGACCACAGGGGTTAAGTTACAGGGAGAGATTACACAAATTAGGCCAGTTTTCACTAGAATTTATAAGGTTAAGGGGTGATCTGACCGAAGTTTAAGATATGAACAGGAAAAGACAGGCTAGATAAAGATAAACTATTTCCACTGGTTGGAGATTCTAAAACTAGGGGGCATAGTCCAAAAATTAGGACCAGACCGTTCAGGAGAGATGTTAGGTAGCACTTCTTCACACAAAGGGTGGTAGAGATTTAAGCCGCACATCAGCCATGATCTCATTGAATGGCCTACTCCTGCTCCTATCTTCCTATGAATAAAAAAGTAGGAGGTAATGTTTCAGCTATACAGGACATTGGTAAGACCACATCTGGAGTACTGTGTACAATACTGGTCTCCTTAATTAAGGAAGGATGTAAATGCATCTGAGGCAGTACAGAGAAGGTTTCCTAGACTAATACCTGGAATTGACAGGCTGTCTTGTGAAAAGGTTGGACAAGTTAGGCTTGTATCTGCTCGAGTTAAAGAGTAAGAGGTGACTTGATTGAAACAAAGTCCTGAGGGGTCTTGACAGGGTGGATGTGGAAAGGATGTTACCTCTTGTGGCAGAATCTATAATTAGGAGTCACTGTTCAAAAATAAGGGGTCACCCATTTAAGACAGATGAGAAGAATTTGAGGATTGAGTGTCTTTGGAACTCTTCCACAAAAGGCAGTGGAAGCAGAGGTAGATAGATTCTTGATAAGCAAGGGGGTGAAAGGTTATTGGGGGTAAGGAAAACTGTGGAGTAGACATCATAATCAGATCAGCTATGATCTTATTGAATGGCAGAGCAGACTCAAGTGGCCTACTCCTGCTCCTAATTTGTATGTTCGTATAGACTAGGCTTGTATACCATGAAATATAGAAGATGGGGTGGTTATGATTAGGATTTGATAGGCTAGGCAGAATCTATTTCTTGTCAGGGACTCCCAAACAGGGGGTCGGGGGAGAAAGGAAAAAACCTCAAAATTAGAGCTAGGCCATTCAGGGGTGATGTCAGGAAGCACTTCACACAAAAGGCTACAGCAAAAGCCAAACAGGAAATGTTTGTGACAATATTCAGCTCAACAAAAGATGCAGTTATACTTCGAGTAAATCAGGAAAAGATAACATACTGTTGACTGGCATCAAGGCATGCACTTCTAAGCAGGACACCCATTTTGACTCCATTAGTAAAAATGATGGGAAAGTCTTGCTACAATGGAGTTGCAACTATATTTACATGTCACATTCTACCCTGTAGATGAATGATTAGGGCATTTGGCCCTAGTGGAAAGGTGCTAGACTCAAGTATGACAGTATTGGTAGGAGTGACCACTGCACAGTCCCTGTGGAGACAAAGGGCTGGATTTTACCTTCCGCGGACAGGAATTCGCCAGACGTGAAAGTTGGTGGTGAACCCGCTTCTGCCTAGCTCTGAGATTCATCCCACATTCTATGGGTCCCTGGGCTTTAATTGTTTCAAGGCAGGACTTGAGGGAGGAGGTCCCGCCTCAGGTGAGCTGCTCGCCAATCAGCGGGCTGGCATCTTAGTCCCAGCAGTGCCACCAGGAGCGGTGGCCACTGCTAGGACTGCAGCCCAACCAATGCCTGGAGTGAAGGCAAGTTGGGGTTGCCTCACCTGCAAGGGGGGGGAAAAAAGAGAAAGAAGGAAGAAAAAAAAAAAATCTGGTCCTTCCCTGGAGGCTGGAATGGTCTTTCGGAGGGGGGGGGGGGGGGGGGGGGGGAGATGGAGAGAAAGTCTTGGGTCCCAGGAGGTGGGTTGGGAGGTGGGGCAGCAGCCCTCAATTGGGCACCCTGTGCCTGACTGCCATGCCCACCCCCCACAGAAAGGCCGGCAATTATCGCTGAGTCGCATTTCATGCCCCCAGCACGCCCACTTGCCATGGGTAAATACCTGCGGAGGCAGGCCAGGGCCCTTAAGTGGCCACTTAAAGGCCTTGATTGGCCTCAGGCAGGCAGGCCATTGCACCCCTCCACCCCCCCCCACACCAGACACCGTAAACGTGGCCAGAGGCAAAAGCGGGGCAGGTAGGCCTCCTGGAGCCTCCTGCTCAATTTTACGTTGCCCCCACTCCACCCGCTGGGGTGGTGTAAAATTCAGCCCAAAGTCTGTCTTCACATTGAGAATACTCCGTTGTGTGGCACTACCACTGTGCTAAATGGGATATATTTCAAACAGATCTAGCAATGCAAAACTGGGCATCCACGAGGTGCTGCAGGCCATCAGCAGCAGCATTGTACTCAAAACACAATCTAACCTCAAGGCCCGGCATATCCCCCACTCTACCATTACCATCAAGCCGGGGGATCAACACTGGTTCAATGAAGAGTGCAGGAGAGCATACCAGGAGCAGCACCAGGCATACCTCAAAATGAGGTGGCAACCTGGTGAAGCTACATCCCAGGACTACTTGTGTGCCAAACAGCATATGCAGCATGCGATAGACAGATCTAAGCAATCCCATAACCAATGTGTCAGAACTAAGCTCTGCAGTCCTGCCACATCCAGTCGTGAATGGCAATTGACAATTAAATAACTAACTGGAGGAGGTGGCTCCACAAATATTCCCATCCTCAATGATGGGGGAGCACAGCACAGTGCAAAAAACAAGGCTGAAGCATTTGCAACAATCTTCAACCAGACATACCAAGTGGATGACCCGTCTCTGCCTCCTCCTGAAGTCCCCATCACAGATGCCAGTCTTCAACCAATTCAATTCACTCCACATGATATCAAGAAGCAGCTGAAGGCACTAGATATTGCAAAGGCTAAGGGCCCTGACAATATTCCGGCAGTAGTACTGAAGACTTGCCTCCCTGCTAGCCAAGCTGTTCCAATACAGCTAGAACACTGGCATCTACCCAGCAATGTGAAAAATTGCCCAGCTGTGCCCTGTACGCAAAAAGCAGGATAAAACCACCCAGCCAATTACCGCCTCACTCTACTCAATCAGTAAAGTGATGGAAGGCATCCGACAGTGCCATCAAGTGGCACTTGCTTAGCAATAACACTCAGTTTGGGTTCCACCAGAGTCATTCAGCTCCAGACCTCATTACAGCCTTGGTTCAAACATGGACAAAAGCTGAACTCCAGAGGCAAGGAGAGTGTGACTATCCTGGACATCAAGGCAGCATTTGACAGAGTATGGCATAAAGGAGCCCTTGCAAAACTGGAGTCAATGGGAATTTGGGAGGGGAAGGGGGGGGGGGGTGGGGTGGGGAGAACCGGGACCTCTACTGGTTGTAGTCATACCTAGCACAAAGGAAGATGGTTGTGGTTGTTGGAGATCAATCATCTCAGCTCCAGGACATCACTGCAGGAGTTCCTCAAGGTAGTGTCCTAGGCCCAACCATCTTCTGGTGCTTCATCAATGACCTTCCTTCAATCACAAGGTCAGAAGTGGGGATGTTTGCTGATTGAACAGAGTTCAGCATCATTTGCAACTCCTCAGATACTGAAGCAGTCAGTGTAGAAATGCAGCAAGACATGGACAATATCAGACTTGGGCTGATAATTGGCAAGTTACATTCATGCCACACAAGTTCCAGGCAATGACAAGAGAATCTAACCATCTCCCCTTGACATTACAATAACTGAATCCCCCCACTAACATCCTGGGGGTTATCACTGACCAGAAACTGAACGGGAGTAGCCCTATAAATACTGTGGCTGCAAGAGCAGGTCAGAGGCTAGGAATCCTGGGGAGTGTAATTCGCCTCCTGACTCCCCAAAGCCTGTCCACCATCTACAAGGTAGAAGTCAGGAGAGTGATGGAGTACTCTTTAGTAAAGGTCTGCTATCCACCCCAAGGGACCAGACATGTCGGGTTCGGGTCGGGGTTGCTCTTCCGGGTTCTGGTCAGGTACACAGTACTAGAGTCCTGACAGTGATTATATATTTTTTATATAAATACTGTATAATAATCAATCACTCAGGACCTTCCTGGTCTCTGCATCTCAGCTGCTCACTGGATAAACTTGCATCAAGTATTTTAACCTATAAAGCAGGAGTTGAGATAATGTATAATATTCTGAGCCTTCGGGCAATTGCCATGTTTATTTTAAGCAATACAGATACCAGTACAGTGTGGCTCAACCTGTCTGGGCACAACTCCATGGGTTTCTGTTTAATGTGAACAAACAATCACTGACTTCATGGCTCTAATCTTTATTTTTTAAACACAACCTTTCAAGTCCAATTACAGTTTTTGTTGCTTTTCTGCACAAACTGAAAAACGGTTTTGGAATCAGAAGGTAGGTAAAGTGAACATTCCATTGGTCGGGTCAGGCTTGGCGCAGGAAAAAAAGGACAGACTTGGGCCAGGTTTTTTTTTTCCTGACCTGAACAGGCCTTTACTCTCCACTTGCCTGGATGGGTGCAGCTCTAACACCACTCAAGAAGCTCGACACCATCCAGAACAAAGCAGCTTGCTTAAATGTTTGTGGATGGAGGGCCATTCACTCACTCCACCACTGACACAGTGGCAGCAGTATGTACCATCTACAAGATGCACTGTAGTTACACGTCTAGGCTCCTTAGACAGCACCTTCCAAACCCACAACCTCTACCACCTAGAAGGACAAGGGCAGCATATGCATGGGAACACCAACACCTGCAGGTTCCCCTCCAAGCCACACACCATCCTGACTTGGAACTATATCGCCGTCCCTTCACTGTCGTTGCATCAAAATCCTGGAACTCCCTTCCTGCCAGTGAAAAATCAGTGGGCCACGTGTAGGACAAGCAGCGCATGGAAGACAGATATAAAAGACCAGAAGCTGACAAATACCACAGGAATCTGAATTTTAAATTAATAAATTAGTGTATATTACAGCAAATTTCTCAAATGCACCAAGAATACACTATGAAAAACTGCAATATAGATGGGCTGGACACCTGTAAGGACATCTCAGTTATCAGAAGCAAAGATTTACAGCACAGAAGGGGGCCATTCAGCTCAATGTCTGTGCCAGCCAAATCCCACCTTCCAGCTCTTGGTCTGTAGTCTGCAGGTTACAGCACCTCAAGTGCATATCTAAGTGTTTATTTCCCCAAAATGTGATGAGGGTTTCTGCCTCTACCACTCCTTCAGGCAGTGAGATCCAAACCCCATCACCTTGTGGGTAAAAAAGTACTCTTCAACTGCCCTCTAATCCTATCAAATTACTTTAAATCTATGCTTCCAGTTATTGACCGCTAATGGAAATAGTAGAGAGGAGGGACTGATCGCATCAATTAAATCTCCCATCAGCCTCTTCGGTTCTAAAGAAAACAACTCCAGTCTATCCAATATTTCACAAGAACACAAGAAATAAAAATAGCAGTTGGCCATTTGGCCCTTCAAGCCTGCTCTGCCATTCAATGAGATCATGTTGATCTCATTGTGGCCTTAATGCCACTTTCCTGTCTGCCCACCCCCCCATAATCCGAACTCCCTCATCAATCAAAAATCTACCACTCAGCTTTGAATATATTCAATGATCCAGCCTTCACTGCTCACTGGGGAAGACAATTCCAAACACCACCCCCAGCCCCCACCCCGAGAAGAAATTCCTTCTCACCTCCATCTTAATTGGGAGATCCCTTGTTCTGAAACTGTGCCCCCCAATTCTAGATTCCAAGGGGAACATCTCAGCATCTACCCTGTCAAGCCCCCTCAGAACCTTATAAATTTCAATAAGATCACCCCTCAATCTTCTAAACTCCAATGAGTATAGGCCTAACCTGCTAAACTCAAGACAAACCCCTCATCCCAGGAATCAGCCTAGTGAATCTTCTCTAAACTGCTTCCAATGCAAGTATGTCTCTCCTTAAATAGTGTGACCAAAACTGTACACAGTAGTTTCCTCAACTAAAATTCTGCATTCCTGGCAACATCTTCATAAATCGGTAAGAGTGTCAGAAAACAGTCGAAGCAAAGTTGTTTTGTTGGGACTAGAGGAAGGTATTCAGCAGAGATGCCCAGGACCACAGCTTTTCTTGATCTTTATTTAAGAAGAGACTTGGGTGCACAGGGCACAATTTCAAAATTTGCCAATGACAACCTGAAAATATTGTGAACTCTGGGGAGGATAGTGATAGACTTCAAGAGGACATACAGGGCTGGTGAAATGGGCAGACACATGGCAGATGAAATTTAATGCAGAGAAGTGTGAAATAATACATTTTGGGCATAAGAATAAGAGGCAATGTAAAATAAAAGGATACAATTCTAAAACGGGTGCAGGAGCAGAGCGACCTGGGGGTGTATGTGCACAAGTTGTTGAAGGACAGCGCAGGTTGAGAAAGTGGTTAATGAGGTATACACAATCCTGGACTTTACAAATAGGGGCATAGAGTACAAAAGCAAGGAGGTGATGGTGAACCTTAATAAAATGTTGGTCTGGCCTCAACTGGAGTATTGTATCCAACTCTGGGCACCACACTTTAGGAAAGATGTGAAGGCATTAGAGAGGGTGCAGAAGGTTTACAAGAATAGTTCCAGGGATGAGGGACTTCAATTACATGGACAGACTGGAGAAGCTGGGGTTGTTCACTTTAAAAAAAAAACAGAAGGCTGGGAGGAGATTTGATAGAGGTGTTCAGCATCAGGTGGGTCTGGACAGAGTAGATGGGAGAAACTATTCCTGTTGGCAGAAGTATTAAGAACCAGAGGACACTGATGCAAGGTGAATGGCAAAAGAACCAAAAAAGCAACATGAGGAAGAAATTCTTTACACAGTAACTGGTTAGGATCTGAATGCAATGCCTCAGGAGGATGGTGGAGGCAGATTCAATCATGGCTTTAAAAAAGGAAATTTCTATACTTAAAGGGAAAAAAATTATAGGGTGCGGAGTGGGACTAGCTGAATTGCTCTTGGAGCTGGGACAAACATGAAGGGCTGAATGTAAGCATTTTATGATTCCATGATCTGTTCTGTGCCCTCATGTGACACGTCCTCCCTGTAATGCACTGATCAGAACTGTATGCAATACTGTAGCTGTGGTCTAACTAGTGTTTTATATAGTTCTAGCATAGCCTCCCTGCTCTTGTACTCTAGGCCTCAGCCAGTAAAGGAAAGTATTCTGTATGCCTTCTTACCCGCCTTTAGGGATCTGTAGGCATATACTCCAAAGTCCCACTGTTCCTCTACACTTCGAATCCTACTATTTATTGTGCATTCCCTTACCTTGCTTGTCCTTCCCAAATGCATTACCTCACTTCTCCAGAATGAATTTCATCTGCCACCTTTCTGTCCATCTGACTAGTCCATTGATATCTTCCTGCAATCTACAACTTTCTTCATATGAAGAATTTTCATATCATCTGCAAATTTCTTAAATCAAGTCTAAATCATTGGTTAGATACAATGAACAGCGAGACACCCAGTACTGAACCCTGCAGAATTCCACTGGAAACACACCCCTCAACCAGAACCCTTTGCTTCCCACCAGCTAATTTGCCACTCTGTTGGATCCCATGATCTTTTAATTTTTTGACATGTGGAACTTGTCAAAAGCCTTCATCCACCCTCCTGGTTACCTCCTCAAATTTGATTGAGATGGCCATACATGATTCCCTTAAATCCACACTGACTGATTAATCTGCACCTCTCAATGATTTATACCATGTTTCAGAACCTTTTCCAATAACATGCCCACCTCGGAGGTTCAGTTGGCTGGCCTATAATTACCCTTTTTTAGTGTGGAAACGCATGTGTGATGAACTCTTTAGCTTCTCCTTGAATGGCTTCCACTGCTCTGACAAGGATTTAACCTTCAAGTAACTGTTTCAGTCCACTTTTGTCAAAACATGTCCACTTAGTAAAACTGGCCTTTCCAAATTTGTAACTTTTACCCATAACTACTCTAAATCTAACTGAATTATGATCACTCCCACTAAAATGGTCTCCCACAGATACCCCTTCCACCTGCCCAGATTTAATCCCTATAACTAAGTCAAGAACTGTCCCTTCTCTTCATGGGCTTATGACCAGGTGAGAAAAGGTGCCTAGGGGTCTCTTTCAGCCTCCACCTTAAAGCCTGGCTCAGGTATAAAATTAAAACCCACCCGACCACAGACAACCCAAACCTGACTTGAGCCCACGTCCTTTAATTTTTTTTTTGCGCCTGACCCGGCCCGAATATCCTTCATCCGTTCTGGCAGCAGGTTATTCCTACAGATGGAGTTGTGGGGAATCATGGGTAAGCCTGATCCCGTGACTTCCCAGAAGCAGCACTGTCCAGCCCAACCTGATCAAAGCCCAAATGCTGGACACTGAATATAGACCCAAACCATATAGTCAGGTCTAGTCGGCTTCGGGTCAGGTAGCCAGGCTTTACTTCACCTGGCCTTATTCTAACAGGATTTAAATTTTAAACACAGTTTTGAGCTCTCCCTTGGTGAATCCTTGTTCGCTGCTTTCCAATTATAAAAGGCAAAGAAATGAGCACAAAGGCCTTCTTAGGTTTATAACAAAAAAGTGAAATTTATTAAACTTAAACTCTAATTCTGTTAACACCTACAGATACACTCCACGCCCCATGCTAGCATGCATACACGATACACACATGCAAATAGAGACAGAAAAGAGAAAAAGAGAGAGGTTTGAGGCAATCTCTGAAGAGGGGTTTTTGTTACTGTGCTTCAAGCTCACTGTAGTCCTTGCTTGTAGGTAGATCTTGCTTTTCGTTGGGGCCCAGTATTCTTCTTAAACCTTGTTCACTGTAGGAGACTTTTCTCTTGGGGTTCATATGTCTTCAATGGATTCTGAAGCTGGTGAGATGATGAGAACAGACAGGAGAGGTCTTTTCCAGTCCAGAAGCAAACAGCTTTCTCAGTTCAAATTCAAAAAACTCCAACAGCCAGCCATGTGACTGAACTGGTCTGAGCACGTGTGTGTGTATTCAGCCACCTTAGCAGTTAACCTGGAATGCTAGCTTCGCCACCTTCAATGTCTAGTAATCAAAAGTCCATTGTGGATTAAATTGGAGCAGGGAGTGGCCCCTTTGTCCTTTCCAAGCACTGTGTTATATGCAAATGTCTTTCCGTTCAAGGGCCTGCTGTTCTTTTAAAGCAAGTTCTTTTTTCACTCCAGTAAGAGTTTAAAAATTAATGTTCATGTGGCAAAATATATGTGCCTCATTCTTGCTACATATTTGCCAAAAAAGTTCTGAATGCACTAAGAATGTGGTACTCTCTACTTTGTAGAACAAATTTATCCCAGTTCATATTAAAAAGGTAGCTGAAATACCCAAATACTGCCCTTCAGTAATTTGACTGCATATTTGCTTTTTCTCTGACTGTTTGGGCATTCCAGCAGTGTGATGGTCCTTTTTGCTCTTTAGTTCAACCCATGTGGCTTCATTGAATGCTCCTTCCAGTCGTTCAGCCTCTTCGCAGCTGTGATTGTTTCTTTAACCAATATTGCCATCCTCCCTCTTAAAAAAAAAATTCCCCCTCTATCCAATCTGAAAATCCTGCAACCAGGAATGTTGCACTGCCATACCTGCCCTTCTTTAAGTCACATTTCAGTAATAGCTATGATAGCATACTTCCAAGTGTCTATTTGTGCCTTCAGCTCATCTGCGCTATTCACTAGACTCTCCTGGCACTGATGTATATACCACTAATCACTGAAGAACTTTGTTATCCATTTTCTACTGTTTCCTTAACCTTCCATAATCACTTACTAATTTTCTGCCTTTTATTTCTAGTTTTGCTTCTTTTCCTTCCAATTCTGGTGAAACTTGTTTGTTCACTGAGCTTATCTGGTCTGCTCAGTGGAAATCTCAAATCAAATACATGAAGGATGAAAAACGATGATTTGTTTCAATTAAAAATTCTAATCTGCGGACACAAAGCATTTGAGCTGTAGCTTCAAAACCACCAGGCCAGGCCTCCTTAGCATTCATCTCGAGGGGAAACAAGCACCCCGGTAGCCTGTTGACACCAGCTGATACTGGGTGGAGAAAACTCTGCATCCCTCTGTCCAGTACTCTCCTAAAGTGGTAAGTGGGGTCCTATTCACGAGAGCCAGATTGGCATTTTGAATAGGTCTGCTGCCCAACTCAGGTGTGCACACGAGCCATGCATCAGGAGGCCTAGATAAAGATTGCAGCCGCCACAGCAACAATGGGAGCAGGGCAGTGTGCATCATTCTCCACTATTTTTGGGCTTTGTTACAGAGAACCTAGAAAAAGACACTGGACCACTGAGTACTTTGCCCAGACCAGCTCTTGCTTTACATTGGGCCATGGCAGCTTTATTCTGATAACACTCAAGATTTGGTGAGAAGGTCATGAAGTCAAACTGCACTACATGACTTGGCACTTCAGTGAATGCTGAAGGAGTACTGTCACTAGTGTCACCCTTGGGACGAGATGTTAAACTAAGTGAATGTAAAGATCAAGATACCATGTAAAAAGCAGCAAATCAGACAAAGGCCAGAAAGTAATCCCTGCCTTGATCTCTAGCGCTTGGTTATCAACCCAAAGAATTTTGCTCCACATACCCCACTTATATTTCAGAAGTACTTTACATGGAAGTGGTCCTGCAATATTCTGGCTGTTAGAGTACACACTACATTATGGTTTGGATTCAGAGCTGATGGCATGACAAGAACTGCATTGCTGGCTTGTACAGATAGCTGAAAACAAAATGGCTTTGACATGCAGCAATACTGATGGCAGCCACTTACATTTCAACGCTATGCCTCTTGACAGCCGCTGAAACAATGCCTTGTATTTATATAGCTCCTTTCAACTTAGAAAAAACATCCCAGACTCTACATAGGAAAAAATAAAAAGCTGATGTTAAATGACTGTTGGAAAGTTGACTGTAGCAATTGTCATGCTAGGCCCCCACCTGCCAAGAATGAGGCACATTAATTTTGTCATGAATATTGATTTTAAACCGTCACTGGAGTGAAGAACGGACTTGTTAAACAAATCAACTGTGGCGAGAAAATACATTTGCATATTAACAGACAGTGAGTGGAAGGGCAAAGGAGCATCCCCTGACACATTCAACCCACAATGGACCTTGATCACCAGGTATTGTGTGTAAGAGGAGCATTCCAGAGACTAAGGTGATACAATCCAAGATGTGGTCAGACCAGTTAGTCACATGACTAACTGGCTTGGCAACCTGGGGTTTTCAGAATTGTACAAACAGTTTGAACTGAGTGGCTGTTTGCTCCTGGATTGACAAGATCTCTCCTGTCTGCTCCCATCTCTTTCCCAAGCCACAGAAGACACGTGAACCCCAAGAGAAAAGTCTCCTACAGCAAACAAGGTTTAAGAATACTGGGCCCCAACAAAAAGCAAGATCTATCCATGATCAAGGACTATACAGTGAGCTCAAAGAACCATAACAAAAACTCTTCAGATATTGCCTCAAACTTTTCCACTATTTTTCTTCTGCTCTTTTCTGTATCTATTTGCAGCAGCGTATCGCATATGCATGCTAGTGTGGGCATGTCATGTATCTGTAGGTGTCAACCGAATTAGAGCTTAAGTTTAATAAATTTGAACTTTTCTTTAAATCTAAGAAAGCTTGTACGTGCTGGTTTCTTTGCCTTATAATTGGAAAACAGTGAATAAGGATTCACCCGGGGGGAGCTAAAAAAACACTTTAAAATTAAACCCTGTTATTGGAAGACCAGGTGAAGGCTGAGAGGGACCCCGAGACACCTTTCTCACCAGGTCATAACACAACTGAAAGCTTGGTCAAAGACAGGTTTTAACAAAGCTTTTATTTAAAAAAAATGTGGAAAAGGGATTTAGGAAACAAGTTACAAGGAGTATGGTTGAGGAATCTAAAGGCTCTGCCACCAATGTAGGATGGAAGAGGGAAGTTTTGCAGAAGGAAACAGTTGGACCAATGGGTTTAGGAGGGCACACAAGGTTTGGTGAAGTTATTATGTTAGGGTGGGATAAAGCTGTTGACAAACTAAAGACTTAATTCAATGCATTAGGATACATGCAGGCCACATAGATGAGCGAGAACAAATTGAGTGGAACTTTATGTATATGATACAAACAGATGAGTTTTGATAGAGTTTGAGGGAGCAGGATGGGAGGCTAGTAATGAAGATGCTGGAGAAATTCTGTCTAGCAGTGACCAAAGCATGGATAAGGGTTTTGGTAGTAGGACAAGGTCAGGGTAGAAGTGGAGTAAGCAGTCTTGGGTGATGGATAGGATACAGGGTTTGACTGCTCAATTCTCGATCATCTCGGATAGCAACTTTTTTATATGACCTGGTTCAAACAGAGTGAGTGACCAGAAAAGGAGAATAGAATCAGTGATAAAGTGGTGTGCTCCTAGAGGCAGATTTATGGACTTGTTACAACATTGCTGTTGTATGAGTTATAAAAAGTGAAATACTCGTCATTTAAATACCCCATTAGACCATTATTAAAAACAGAGCAATGCTCTCCAAACACTGCTTGTTGAATCCAAGTAGTTATCTTTGAAAATGGAACAACACTAAGGTTCAAGCAGAGTAAACAATCTGCATCATTCTGCACTTTCAAGAGCATCAATGTTTTCAGCCACTTCCTCTGTTTGAGCTGCCCTTAACAGCTTGGAACTGTTAAAAGACATTGGGCAAGTGTCTCACTCACTGGGAAGCAGTTCCATAGCACTTCGGGAAATCTCAATTTCCCATTCCACCATCATGCACCTCACTTTTAAAAGCAAAAGTTTCATATACATGTGCTTTAGCTTCATGTTTGATTTCCTGCAATTGTTATAAAAACATAGTAAAGTTAACTGTAGCATGCATGGCTTTGCTTTAATTAGGACTACATTATTTAAATAGGGCTGCAATCAGTGCCACTGTCTCAAGTCTTGCTCACTTCCCTTGTGTTGACAGCTTTCGATTTAACATATCTTTCTGATATGCTTCTAATTACCTGGATTTGGGTATACAGGGAATAATTTCAAAAGTGAGTTTTGTCATCTGCAAGTGTAGTAAACAGTGAGGAGGATAGTGATAGACTTCAAAAGGACAAACAGACTGGTGAAATGGACAGACATGGCAGATGAAATTTAACAGAAATGTGGTGATTGATTTTGGTAGGAGGAATGTGGAGGTAATATAAAAAAAAAGGTACAATTTTTAAAGTTCGTGCAGGAACAGAGCAAGCAAGGTGTATGTACACAGTCTTTGAAGGTAGCAGGACAAGTAGAGAAGGCGGTTAAAAAGGCATACAGGATCCTTGGCTTTACAAATTGAGCAAAAGTACAACAGCAAGGAAGTTATACTAAACCTTTAAGTCACAGGGTTGGCCCCAGCTCCAGCATGCAGCTAATTCTGGACACTACACTATGACTAATGCCAAAACCTTGGAAGTAGTTTACTAGAATGGTCAAAACACTCAGGTCAGGCAGCATCTGTGGAGAGAGAAGCAGAATTAATGTTACAGGTCTGTGACCTTTCATCAGAACTTCTGATAGGTCACAGACCTGAAACGTTAACTCTGCGTCTCTCTCCACAGATGCGGTGATCTGCTGAGTATTTCCAGCACTTTGTTTTTAATTTCAGATTTGCAGCATCTGCAGTATTTTGCTTTTACTGTATGAGAATTCAGTTACACGACAGTAGGGAAACTGGGATTGTTGCATAGGTTAAAGGGGAATTTAGATAGGTGTTCAACATCATGAATGGATTTGATACCATAAATAAGGAGAAACTGTTAAGTGACAGAAGGGTTGGTAATTAGAGGACATAGACAGCCTCCTTCTCTGTACTAATTTATGATTCTGGTTAACTGGCAAAACAAACAGAGGCAACAGGAGGAATTTTTTTTTTTTTAAAACACAGCAAGTTATTATCTGGAACACACCTCCCGAAAGAGTGGTGGAGGTGAATTCTATAATTTTCTAAAGGGAATTGGATAAATACTTGAAAAAGGAAAGTAATTGCAGGGCTACAGGGAAAGAACAATTGAATAATTCTTTCAAAGAGCCAGCACAGGCACAAAGGGCCAAATGGCTTCCTCCTGTGCTGTACCATTGATTGTACAGAATCAGAATTTCAATTGACCCCAGTTAAAACTTACTGATCCTTATTGAATAAACAAGAACCTTCAGATTTTCCCTCATGAAATAAACCAGTTTAAAAGCCATAAACAAATATTTTATTCTCACTAATAAATTACTAACAGAATGAATAAGGACATAAATAAGAGCAGGAGTAGGCCATTGATCCCCTCGAGCATGCTCCAGCATTCAAGATCATGGCTGATCGGATCATGGTCTCAACTCCACTTTCCTGCTTGTTCCCCATAACCCTCAACTCCCCTGTAGTTCAAAAACTCTGTCCATCTCAGCCTTGAATATGTTTAATGACAACCTCCACACCTCTCTAGGGTAGAAAATTCCAAAGATTCACAACCCAAAGCACAGAAAGTCCTCCTCATCTGTTTCAAAGGGGAGACCCCTTATTTTGAAACTGTGCCCCCTAGTTCTAGATTCCCCATGAGTGTAACACCCTCAGCATATACCCTGTCAAGCACCCTCAATCGGTGTTTCAATAAGATCACCTCATTCTTCTAAACTCCAATTAGTACAGGCGCAATCTGCTCAACCTTTCCTCAAGACAATCCCTTCATTTCAGGAATCAACTTGATAAACCTCATCTGAACTACCTCAAATGCAATTATAGCCCTCCTCGAATAAAGAGGCCAAAGCTGCATGCTGTACTCTAGTGAGGATGTTTGCTTTAAGTTAACCTCTCCCTTTTGGTCCCCAATTTTCAGGATGGTTTTAGTGTCTTCTACTGTGAAGACAGATACAAAAATATTTGTTCAAAGACTCTGCCATTTCCTGGTTTTCCATTAATTCCCCAGTCTCCCCTCTAAGGGACGAACACTTACTTTAAGCCACTCTTCCTTTTTATATAACTTGTAGAAGCTCTTACTGTCTGTTTAGATTGAATAATCTAGTAAGAAATATATTTTCCCCCCCCCTGTATTTTTAAAACTCATCCTTTGCTGGTTTCTAAAATTTTATCAAATCTTCACTACACTATGCCTTTTCTTTCAATTTGATACCATGCTTAACTTCCTTACTTAGCCATGGATGATTCATCTTTCTCCATCTTTGTTTCTTAATAGACTATATCTTCATTGAGAATTATGAAATATCTTAACTGTCTACCATTGCTCATCTACCATCTTACATTTTAAGCCGTTTCCCAATCGACTTTAGCCACTGTTTCCGTACTCTTGAAATTGCCTTTAAGTTTAAGACACCAGTTTCAGACCCAAACTTCTCACCCTCAAACTGACCGTGAAATTTTATCACGTTATGATCACTCTTGCTGAGAGGATCCGTTCCTGAGGTCATCAATTCATCCTGACATTACACATTGCCAGACAGAAAACAGCCTTTACTCAGATTGGTTCCACAACATACATTTCTAAGAAACTGCTCCAAATACACTATGAACTCGTCCTTTGTCACTTGGATTTGTCCAATCTGTAAAATGATTCAAGTTGCCCACTATTATTGCAGTCCTTTCTTACAAGTCCCCCCCCATTTTTTCTTGATTTATACTCTCCTACAGCATAGCTACTGCTATGGGGCCTATAGACTACTCCAATCTGATTTGAATTCCTTGCTATTTCTTACCTCTGCCCAAAATGATTCTACATCTCAATATTCCAAGCCAAGATAATTTCTCCCACACCACTGTGTTACGAGGTGGGAGGAGCGCACTGTTTTTTTTTTATATATAGTTCCACTTCTCCACAGGTCACATGTATTTAAATGTTTACCCAGTTACCGACACGGTGAATCATGTTCTGTTATCCCGGAATACAATACACCAACTAGGTTTCTGTAATAAATAGAATTATCAGTAACCGCACACACGCAAATACTTGCTGATTCTTAAAAAAAAAAACAGAAAGAGGTCAGTTGCCCCTTTTTGGTTTAGCATCACAAATACGCGTAGATGGCAGTCTCTGGGATCTTCCTAGAGAAGTTCTTTTCCGGGGACATTGAGGATCAGTTCAGCAAGCTTTCCAGCAGAAGCGCAGCAACAGGGGTTTCTGGCAGGCTTTTCAGGAGGAATGCAGCATCAATTTTTCTATTTCTTACACTCGCCAAGAACTTCTTAAACAGATGGAAAAGCTGGCAGGCTTTTCAAAGAGATGGAAGAGTGTGCTGATGGTGACTGATCTCTTGAAGGGAGCTGGGGAAAACCGGCCAAAACAGTTCACATTACCACATGTCCAAAGTGACCCCAATATATCTTGACCTGTCATTTCTCTGTAAACCTTCTCCAAGTCAAAAAGCTCCTGCTGGGTATTTATCTGAAGACAGGTGACCTTCAGTAAGCGAAGTTCATAAACCAAGTCAAAGAGACCTTCCAATGACCCCAGTGGAAAAAACATCTATTGAATCGTTTTCAGTTTTCCTAAATAAAACAATGTCCATAATTCTAAAATACATGAGTCATCAAAAAAGTACTTAAATATAGAAGCACCATAACAACTGAGCCATACATTCAACCCTCCAATCTTAGTGACCCTATACGTATTTGCTTGAGGCTCAGGTAGCAATCTAAAGATGATACACCATTGTGGTTCTGCTTTTCAAATTTAGCCCCTAGTTGCTCATGCTCACTTAACAGAACCTCTTTCTTGGTAGCAACTGGATCATTCCCCTCCCACCCCAAGCTCTCCTCCAGCCCTCTGGAAAGGTCTTTGACCCTGGCAACAGGCTGGCAACACAGCCTTCAGGATGCCTGCCCTCAGCAGCACAGAACAGTATATCCCCCTAACTATACTGTCCCCTGACACTACTACATTCCTTTTTTACACCCCCAAACTGAATTGTCCTCTTGTACAACAGTACTGTGGCAAGTTTGCTCATCCAGAGAAGACAGGAGTTGATGCCCACAGCTGGACTGCAAAGTGACTTCAGTATCTGATTGCCAATACAGGAAGTGCAGTGGAGTGGGAGAGTTAGCTTTAACAAAATCAGACACAGCACAAGAATGAAAATTTAAAACAGAATAAAAAGGGGGAAAATGATCACATTGATAAGAAAATAAAACGTTACTCTTTAAATAGCTTTAAAAAAACTATTTGATCTGGCTGTCAGCACAGGACAGGCCTGAACTGACCGCAGGAGGCTTAGGGCTGCACATCTTCCACAGCTACTGAGAACGACCTCCCCCAGCAGCTTGATTTTTACTCAAACTTATATTTTCTTATTTTAAAAAAATGAAGAGTCTTCCAGAAGCTGCTGGAAATTTCTGACCTTTTGAAGACAACCACATTTTGGAAGGGGGATTTCTGGTGGTACAGGACTTCTTCCACCTCCAGTGACATAGCTTGACCCGGCCAGAGGGTGGAGGTTTCCGTGAACCAGCCGTTCTTGATGGTGTCCATCGCTGCTGGCCGGTGTTTGCAAGCCGCGCTTTCCGTCTCTCTGCCTCGACAGGCGGAGGAGGAATGAAGGGGCCTAACTGGCCCCGCCGTCCAGCTTTATCACCGGCCACCGGCTGAATGACAGCGATCTGCACCAATCGGCTACCGCTCCCAGCCGCGCGGTGACGCCCAGCCAATCAGCGCGGCGGACAGGGACAGGGCGGGGTTAACAACTGAAGGTTGTGCGCTGGACAGCGGAGAGCGGCAAGAGGAGAGGAATAGGAGGGAATGAGGGAGAAGAGGAAGGAGAACAGGAGGGGGAGAGGGAGAAGTAAAAGAGGAAAAACAGGAAGGATGAGGGAGGGAGAACAGGAGAGGGAAAAGAGGAAAAACAGGAGGGGTGAGGGAGGGAGAACAGGAAGGGGTGAGGGAGGGAGAACAGGAAGGGGTGAGGGAGGGAGAACAGGAAGGGGTGAGGGAGGGAGAACAGGAAGGGGTGAGGGAGGGAGAACAGGAAGGGGTGAGGGAGGGAGAACAGGAAGGGGTGAGGGAGGGAGAACAGGAAGGGGTGAGGGAGGGAGAACAGGAAGGGGTGAGGGAGGGAGAACAGGAAGGGGTGAGGGAGGGAGAACAGGAAGGGGTGAGGGAGGGAGAACAGGAAGGGGTGAGGGAGGGAGAACAGGAAGGGGTGAGGGAGGGAGAACAGGAAGGGGTGAGGGAGGGAGAACAGGAAGGGGTGAGGGAGGGAGAACAGGAAGGGGTGAGGGAGGGAGAACAGGAAGGGGTGAGGGAGGGAGAACAGGAAGGGGTGAGGGAGGGAGAACAGGAAGGGGTGAGGGAGGGAAAACAGGAAGGGGTGAGGGAGGGAGAACAGGAAGGGGTGAGGGAGGGAGAACAGGAAGGGGTGAGGGAGGGAGATCAGGAAGGGGTGAGGGAGGGAGAACAGGAAGGGGTGAGGGAGGGAGAACAGGAAGGGGTGAGGGAGGGAGAACAGGAAGGGGTGAGGGAGGGAGAACAGGAAGGGGTGAGGGAGGGAGAACAGGAAGGGGTGAGGGAGGGAGAACAGGAAGGGGTGAGGGAGGGAGAACAGGAAGGGGTGAGGGAGGGAGAACAGGAAGGGGTGAGGGAGGGAGAACAGGAAGGGGTGAGGGAGGGAGAACAGGAAGGGGTGAGGGAGGGAGAACAGGAAGGGGTGAGGGAGGGAGAACAGGAAGGGGTGAGGGAGGGAGAACAGGAAGGGGTGAGGGAGGGAGAACAGGAAGGGGTGAGGGAGGGAGAACAGGAAGGGGTGAGGGAGGGAGAACAGGAAGGGGTGAGGGAGGGAGAACAGGAAGGGGTGAGGGAGGGAGAACAGGAAGGGGTGAGGGAGGGAGAACAGGAAGGGGTGAGGGAGGGAGAACAGGAAGGGGTGAGGGAGGGAGAACAGGAAGGGGTGAGGGAGGGAGAACAGGAAGGGGTGAGGGAGGGAGAACAGGAAGGGGTGAGGGAGGGAGAACAGGAAGGGGTGAGGGAGGGAGAACAGGAAGGGGTGAGGGAGGGAGAACAGGAAGGGGTGAGGGAGGGAGAACAGGAAGGGGTGAGGGAGGGAGAACAGGAAGGGGTGAGGGAGGGAGAACAGGAAGGGGTGAGGGAGGGAGAACAGGAAGGGGTGAGGGAGGGAGAACAGGAAGGGGTGAGGGAGGGAGAACAGGAAGGGGTGAGGGAGGGAGAACAGGAAGGGGTGAGGGAGGGAGAACAGGAAGGGGTGAGGGAGGGAGAACAGGAAGGGGTGAGGGAGGGAGAACAGGAAGGGGTGAGGGAGGGAGAACAGGAAGGGGTGAGGGAGGGAGAACAGGAAGGGGTGAGGGAGGGAGAACAGGAAGGGGTGAGGGAGGGAGAACAGGAAGGGGTGAGGGAGGGAGAACAGGAAGGGGTGAGGGAGGGAGAACAGGAAGGGGTGAGGGAGGGAGAACAGGAAGGGGTGAGGGAGGGAGAACAGGAAGGGGTGAGGGAGGGAGAACAGGAAGGGGTGAGGGAGGGAGAACAGGAAGGGGTGAGGGAGGGAGAACAGGAAGGGGTGAGGGAGGGAGAACAGGAAGGGGTGAGGGAGGGAGAACAGGAAGGGGTGAGGGAGGGAGAACAGGAAGGGGTGAGGGAGGGAGAACAGGAAGGGGTGAGGGAGGGAGAACAGGAAGGGGTGAGGGAGGGAGAACAGGAAGGGGTGAGGGAGGGAGAACAGGAAGGGGTGAGGGAGGGAGAACAGGAAGGGGTGAGGGAGGGAGAACAGGAAGGGGTGAGGGAGGGAGAACAGGAAGGGGTGAGGGAGGGAGAACAGGAAGGGGTGAGGGAGGGAGAACAGGAAGGGGTGAGGGAGGGAGAACAGGAAGGGGTGAGGGAGGGAGAACAGGAAGGGGTGAGGGAGGGAGAACAGGAAGGGGTGAGGGAGGGAGAACAGGAAGGGGTGAGGGAGGGAGAACAGGAAGGGGTGAGGGAGGGAGAACAGGAAGGGGTGAGGGAGGGAGAACAGGAAGGGGTGAGGGAGGGAGAACAGGAAGGGGTGAGGGAGGGAGAACAGGAAGGGGTGAGGGAGGGAGAACAGGAAGGGGTGAGGGAGGGAGAACAGGAAGGGGTGAGGGAGGGAGAACAGGAAGGGGTGAGGGAGGGAGAACAGGAAGGGGTGAGGGAGGGAGAACAGGAAGGGGTGAGGGAGGGAGAACAGGAAGGGGTGAGGGAGGGAGAACAGGAAGGGGTGAGGGAGGGAGAACAGGAAGGGGGGAGGGAGGGAGAACAGGAAGGGGGGAGGGAGGGAGAACAGGAAGGGGGGAGGGAGGGAGAACAGGAAGGGGGGAGGGAGGGAGAACAGGAAGGGGTGAGGGAGGGAGAACAGGAAGGGGTGAGGGAGGGAGAACAGGAAGGGGTGAGGGAGGGAGAACAGGAAGGGGTGAGGGAGGGAGAACAGGAAGGGGTGAGGGAGGGAAAACAGGAAGGGGTGAGGGAGGGAAAACAGGAAGGGGTGAGGGAGGGAAAATAGGAAGGGGTGAGGGAGGAAAAACAGGAAGGGGTGAGGGAGGAAAAACAGGAAGGGGTGAGGGAGAAAAAACAGGAAGGGGTGAGGGAGGAAAAACAGGAAGGGGTGAGGGAGGAAAAACAGGAGGGGTGAGGGAGGAAAAACAGGAGGGGTGAGGGAGGGAGAACAGGAGGGGTGAGGGAGGGAGAACAGGAGGGGTGAGGGAGGGAGAACAGGAGGGGGAAAGGGAGAAGAGGAAGGAGAACAGGGGGGGAGAGTGAGTGAGGGAGAACGGGGGGAGAGTGAGTGAGGGAGAACAGGGGGGGAGAGTGAGTGAGGGAGAACAGGGGGGGAGAGTGAGTGAGGGAGAACAGGGGGGGAGAGTGAGTGAGGGAGAACAGGGGGGAGAGTGAGTGAGGGAGAACAGGGGGGAGAGTGAGTGAGGGAGAACAGGAGGGGGAGAGGGAGAACAGGAGGGGGAGAGGGAGAACAGGAAGGAGAACAGGAGAGGGAGAACAGGAAGGAGAACAGGAGAGGGAGTAGGAGAGGGAACAGGAGTGAGGGTGAGGGCAAAGAGGAAGGAGAACAAGAGGGCTAGAGGGAGCAGCAGCAAGAGGGAGCAGGAGGGAGTGAGTGAGGGAGAAGGAGTGAGGGAGCAGGAGAAGGGACATGAGGGAGAAGAGGAAGAACAGGAAGGTGAGTGGGAGTAGGAGCAGGAGAGAGTGTGAGGGAGAAGAAGAAGGAAAATAGGAGTGTGAGAAGGAGCAGCAGCAAGAGGGGGCAGGAGGGAGTGAGGGAGTAGGAGAGGCAACAGGAGGGAGGGAAAGAGGGAGAAGAGTTAGGAGAAGAGGGGGGAGAGGGACCAGGAGGGATAGCAGCAGGAGGGAGAGAGTAAGAGGGAGCAGGAGGGGGAGAGGGAGTGGGAGGGGGAAAGAGTGTGGTAACAGAGAGAGAGAGTGGCCTCGGGAGGGGGAGAGGGATTGGCAGCAGGAGGAGGAAAGGAGGTAGCACCGTGAAGGGAGTGACATCAGGGTGTGGCACCATGGAGGGAATGAACCTGGGTAGTGGCGGAGGATGAGAGAAAGTTAGGGAGAAAGTAAAACCAGGTACTGGGGAGAGGACAAGCTTGGCATCAAGGAGAAAAAGAGCAAGTAATACTGGGTAGTGAGGGGGCTGAACTGAAGAGGGAGGTACTGGCAATGAGCTTTGGACAGACTGGCATTCGGCATGGAAAGAGTTCTGCAGACCATTTTGGATGTTTTGCATGTGCTGTGGCTCCTTTACGGACACAGAAACTTACTCAATGGAAGAAGCTGAGAGGATGAGTTATATGGAAAAGAATGAGCAACACTGACTCCTACAAACATCACTGTGAGAGTGGAATGTTTGGGTGGAACTTGGTATGTGAACAACCCAAAGATTGGTGACAAACCTAATAAAATACATACCTAACCTTTGTACGATCTGTTTCATTCTTACTCATACATATTTTAGGATAAGCCCATTCATAAATCATTTGTTTTTCGGACTGGACAAAGTATATAGTGGGGTTCCCCAGGGGTCAATGTTGGAACCACTGCTTTTCTTGATATATATAAATGGCTTTATAAATAGGGGCATAGAGTACAAAAACAAAAGTTATGATAAACCTGTATGAAGCACTGGTTGGGCCTCAACTGGAGTATTGTGTCCAGTTCTGGACACCACACTTTTGGAAGGATGTTAAGACATTAGAGCAGGTGTAGAAAAGATTCACAAGAATGGTTCCAGGGATGAAGGTCACTGACCTGAAACATTAACTCTGCTTCTCTCTCCACAGATACCGCCAGACCTGCTGAGTATTTCCAGTGTTTCTTGTTTTTATTTCAGTTAGGTGGATAGGTTGGAGAAGCTGGAGCTGTTCTCCTTGGATGAGAAGATCACAAGGGGATTTGATAGAGATGTTCAAAATCATGAAGGGTCTGGACAGAGTAGATAGGGAGAAACTGTTCCCATTGGCCGAAGGATCCAGAACCAGTGGACACTGATTTAAGGTGATTGGCAAAAGAAACAACAACGACATGAGGAAAAACTTTTTTACGCAGCGAGTGGTTAGAATCTGGAATGTGCTGCCTGAGAGTGCGGTGGAGGCAGATCAACTGAGGCCTTCAAAAGAACTGAATAATTATCTGAAGAGAAAAACATTGCAGGGGTATGAAGAAAAGGCAGGGGAGTGGGACTCGGTGAGTTTCTTTTGCAGAGAGCTAGCAAGGACATGAAGAGCCGAAAGGCTGTCGTCTGTGCTGTAACCATCTTAAGATTCTATGTAAGAGACTAAATGGATAGAAACTAAACAACATGAGTCAAGTGTCGGCGGGTTTGTTCACTAATGTGTTAGGCAAGTACAAATAAAATCATGCAGAAATTGTACCCAAAATGTAAATTGATGAATGCAACCATTTGTGGAAAGGTTGTCCTCCAGTGGAATTTCTTCTTGTGGACTATAGCTGCCCAATATTCAATTGTTTTCCAGTCTTTTCTTTAAATGTGTTCTGTTGGCTGGAATTTTCTGTAATGTGATGGATAAAAAAGGGGCCCAAAAACATACAATTTGTCATGACGAGTATTATTAAATTATGGTACCTGACTGTAATCTGGTTGCACAGTGCATTGAAACAACAACAGCTTGCACTTTTTTATAACATGTGCTAAGGCACTTCATAGATGTGTAATCAGACAAAAATCTACACCAACTCAAAAAGGAGCTCTGAAAGTGGGCGACTAAAAGCTTAGTCAAAGAGATGGGTTTTAAGGAGGGTGTTAAAGGAGCAGAGGGAGATGGAGAGGTTTAGGGAAGGAATTCCAGAGTTCAGGGCCTAGATTCCTGAAGGTACGGCTGCCAATGGTGGGCCAAAGAAATTTTGTGATCCATAAGAAGCCAGCATTGAAGAAACACAAAGCTCTTGGAAAGTAATAGGGCAGAAGAATGATACAGAGGTAGGATGGGAGGAAGTCATGGAGGTATTTGAACATGAGGGTGTGAAATTTAAATTTGAGATGTTGAGGAATGGGGAGCCAACGTAGGTCAGCAAATAGAGGGGTGATGGGTGAGCAGGACTTGGTGTGGGAAAGGATACAGACAGTGGAGTTCTGGATGAGTTGAAGTTTATGGAGGTTGGGAGATGGCCATGGGAGCATTGGAATAGTTACGTGGAAGTATCAAAGGCCTGCATGATGGTTTCAGTAGCAGATGGACTGTGATTGAGAGGTAATGTTACGGAGCTAGAAGTAGGAATTCTTTCTCATGTAGAGGATATAGATTAGAAATTCAGTTTGGGGTGAAATACAATAGCAAGGGTCACAGATTGCCCACGGAGGAGGGACCCCCCACCCCCCCCAAGCCCATAGGGAGGGTACCTCATATTACTGGGCGACCTCCCTGTGTGGCGAAGGACACCCAACCACTGGTTAAATCCCAGCGGCAAGGGGGAAGAGGCCCTTAAGTGTCTGTCAATAGGTCACTTAAGGGCCTCAATTGGCCTCTGGGCGGGAAGGCCTGACAAAATTACTTGGTGATGGGGAGGCGATGAGCCGTCCACCCGCCTCCGACCCCACCTCAGAGGACCCCATAAAACCCAGCCCAGTGTGTAAAAACTCAAAATTATAATCACAGCAACTATAATTTCCAGATTACAGGTTTTTGCTGTAAAAAGGTTCAAATAATCATAAAAATAAATAAGTTGTGTAAGTGATGCTATATCGTTCACAAACTCCTAGCATGCAAAATTGACATACTCGGCAGGCAAAGGGCACTTCATGGGGTAAATCTAGAAATTTACATAATATCTGCCTGTTCTTTACCTGCATATGAAGGATAGTGAGGGAGACCACAAAATACACCTGCTGAGTTATCTAAGCAGAATCAAAGTCAGGCGAGGGCCATTGTGCCAATCTTGGCTTCGCTTTAACAGCTACCTGTTTGAAACCTATTCCTCAGATCTTTCCCCTCACTGTTTAGTACTTTTCTGGATCAAATGTCTTTTTTCATTTCCCCAGAACTATTACGATTGACTTGACTTCAATAGACACATATGTTAAAGCATTCCATTTTCCAACAATTTGTGTGTGAAAGAGAATTCTTTTAACCACCCCCTTTTTGTTTCTACTACAAACGTTAAATTTTTGTACGCTTCTTACTGATTCACCAACCAGTGGAAATAATTTTTCAATATTTGCCCTTTTAGATCTTTTCAAAACTTTGAACAATTCTGTTAGTTCCCTTCTTAAATGTAGCCCTAGTTTTGAAAATGTCTCATCCCAACTATATCTTTTTATCCTGTGTAACAACTCCTATGGGCTGAATTTTATTCTCCTGCCGCCAGAAGCAGCGGCGGGCAAACAAAATGGTGGGCCACGTGCGGGCCGTGCGCCGCCGTGCCGCCGCGGTCTAGCCCCCAGCAGTTCATTTACATACGCAGGACTGTCTGCACCCCCCCCAATCGTGTGGCGGCGGTGAGCTCTGCAACCAACAACGGCGTCAGTTGCCTCTGCGCAGGCGCTGGCGTCGTTTTTAAAGGGCTGCCAGACCTGCACAGTTGAAGCCTGTAACCACCACCCCCCCCCCCCCCCCCAATACACCTTAAATTGATTTCCAGCCCGTAACCCCCACCCCCAGCCAGTACACTGTAAATTGATTTCTGGTACGTACCCAGGCCCCAATACAAAGAAAATAAACGTCCGCCCTCTTCCCCTCCCCTCCCATCCCAAAACACTTACCTTTAATCTCCGACCTTCTCCCCCCAACCACTGCACAAAGTGCAGAGGTCACCCTTTCCCACCCACCCCACCCTCCCCCCACTCTAGTAATACAGAGTTGACCCTGTTCCCCCACCCCATTTCATTAAAAATCCTAAGTTCACCCCTTCCCCACATCGGTGGCAGCTCAACAAAATCCAGCCTTATGTTGCAATGGGCTGGATTTTGTTCTCTCCTAGGCGTCGGGTTCTGTGGTGGGGTGGGGGGGCCTAAAGATGCCTCCAGGAGAGGGTCGCCATGCACCCCGACGCCGGGAGGGCCCGGCCCGATATTAATGGTGGTGGCGAGGCCTCGTGGTGGCCCCCATGTCGCTCGACAATGGGGGCCCAATTTGAATATTTAAATAAATTAAAACTACTGAATTACTGATACGTCGCCACCTGATGTCCCGCTGCGATCTCCGGCCCGGTGGCCGGCACACCCGTGCCTTCAGATCTCTGTCCGGGGAAACAAGGTGCAACACTGGTGGGGGAGGGGGGGAGGTACGTTTCTCAGGGCGGGGCAGTGGGGGGGGGGGTGTTGGTGAACAGGGTCAAATTAATATCATGGGTGTAGGAGATGGTGGGAAGGGTTGGAGTTGAAAGTTTGTTCGGTTTTGGGGGAGGGGAGGTCAGATGGTAAAGGTAAGTGTTTTTTAGTGGGGGGAGAAGGGCAAATAATTAATTTAATTGTTATTGGGGAGGTGGGAGGGGGGTAAAAGAGATGTATTTATTTATTTTATTTCCATTTTCGTTTAAATATTTATATTTCCTGGTAGGCCCTTTAAAAATGGCGTCAGCGCCTGCGCACAGGCAGCTGACACCGTTGCCGGGGACGGACAGCCCGTCCCCTTCACGTGATTGTGAGGGTGGGCAACCCGCCCTGGCTATTTAAATGAGCCGCCGAATGGAAGACTGTAGTGGCTCCGCAACATGCGGCCCACACGGGCAGACCGCCGTATATTTCGGTGGTGGGCACAAAAAGTTCAGCCCAATATTTCCAGAGCTCCAATATCCTTTCTATAATGGGGTGCCCAAAACAGTAGACACCAGTCCAACTGTATCCTATCCAATATTTAGCGCAGATTCATCATCACCTCCTTGCTTTTGTATTCAATGCCACAAATAAAAAACACAGAATTTAATTTGCCCTTTTCATCTCTAATTCTGTTTCTATAGGTCTGTGTATATATATCTCTAGCTCTCTGTCTTTCCACTATATTGAGAATTTCACCATTTACCTTATAGCTCAATTCTCTTTTTATCAAAAAAGTGGTTCACGTTATCTGGGAATACAGGAACAGAAGCAGGTCATGTTTACCCCCTCGAACCTGTTCTGCCATTCAATGAGATTATGGCTGATCAGTGATCCAACTCCATTTACCTGACTTTGCCCATATCCCTTCATACTTTTGGTTAACAAATATCTATCAATCTCAGTTTTAAAATTAACAATTGATCTAGTATCAATCACTGTTTGCGGAAGAGAATTCCAAACTTCTACCACCCTATGCATAAAGAAGTGTTTCCTAATTTCACCCCTGAATGGACTTGCTTTCTCTATGCGTCCTAGATCTAGACTCCCAAACCAATGGAAATAGTTTCTCTCTTTCAAACAAGCACTGATGTGGTCAGATCCTTCATGCGCACCCGGAGTCTCAGCGGCACCGTCCACTTTTCTCGAGGTGGCTGCGATTGAGAAGAGACAAACTCCTTCTGGAAGGGTACTTTGCAAAGAAGGTCTGGAAAGAGATGCAGTGGTTTCTGTCGAGGTTCATCCCGAGCAACACCATAACCCAGGACTTTGTGCTCTATGGGCTGTTCCCAGGGACGCACACCAAGATAAACATCAACTGTTGCTGGAGGACCATCAACTCGATGCAAAACGCTTTTTGGTCTGCCTGAAACTTGTTGGTCCTCCAGTGCAAAGAGTTATCCACGACCGAGTGTTGCAAACTGGCACATTCCATGGTCCAGGACTACATGCTTAGGGATGCACTAAATCTTGGGGCAGCCATTGCAAAGGCTCAATGGGGAAAGGCCACAGTCTAAGGCCTCCCTCCATAGTACACCAAGGGGCTGGAACCCATGTAAAAACCCTTGGGCTGTATGTACCAGAGAATGTTTGATATGAAATGTATACTGTAAATATAATCTGTAATTGTAAGTGCAGTGAGGCACCTGAGTGCCACACACAGTATGAAAGAAATTGAACTGTATTGCACTTAATGTCAATTTGAACTGTTACGGAATGTACTTTTACAAATTTTGTGAATAAGGTACACTTCTTGAAAAAAAAAGTTTTTCTCTATCTCCCCTATCAGTTCCTTTTAATATCTTGAAAACTTGGATCAAATCATCCCTTAACCTTCTAAATTCCAGGGAATACAACTGGATGTTTGTGTGATCTCTTATCGTAATTTAACCCTTGGAGTCTAGGTATCATTCTGGCAAATCTACATGGCACTCCCTCCAAGACCAATATATCCTTCCCAAGATGCAGTGCCAGAAATGTTCACAATATTCTGGCTGTGGTCTAACCAGGGCTTTGGATAACTGAAGCATGACTTCTACCACCTTATATTCGAATCCTCTTGATACAAAGGCCAACACTCCATTGGCCTTTTTGATTATTTTCTATACATGTTCTTGATATTTTAATGGTCAATGTACCTGGACACTGATCTACGTACTCGTTTAATAGTATTTAGTACAAAGCTGCCCAGTCCGCTAATTTATGTTTCACATTCTTCCTCACAATTTGCCATGCTTCCAATTTTGTCACCAAATGTGGTATTATTCATTCTATAACTAGGTGTGTGTCAGCTGTGGCTTCGTTGGTAGCAATCTTGCAGCTGAGTCAGAAGGTTGTGCATTCAAGTCCCACTCCAGAGCTTCAGCACAAAACTCGAGGTTGACATTCCAGTGCAGGACTGAGGGAGTGCTCCACTGTCAGAGGTATCATCTTTTGCATGAGACATGAATCCAAGGCCCCATCTGCCTTCTCAGGTGGATGTAAAAGAACCCATGGCACTATTTCAAAGAAGAGCAGGGGAATTATCCCTCCATCAACATTACAAAGGCCGATGATTCTAGTCATTATCACATTGCTGTTTGTGGGAGCTTGCTGTGTGCAAACTGGCCATCATGTTTCCTACATTACAACAGTGACTACACTGCAGAAGTACTTCAATACCTGTAAAGCATTTTGGGGTGTCTGCTGTTTGTGAAAGGTATTATATAAATGCAAGTTTTTCTTGTATAACTATGTACAAATCATTTAAGTACATGGAAAACAAGAGAGATCCCAACACAGATCCCTATGGCACACCAGTAACTATATTTTACAATACAAGAAGCATCCATTTACCCTGTATATCTGCTTGTCTATGTCTTTCTTCACAGTAAAAGACACAAATTACATACCATAAATAGAGGGCAACCACGGGACTAATAAGAGTGAGGAACTTAATGGACTTAATATCAGCAGAGAAAAAGTATTGGAGAAACTTAAGGGACTAAAGGGCAACAAATCCCCAGGACCTGATGGCCTACATCCTAGTGTTCTAAAAAAGACAATGGATGCACTGGCTATGATTTTCCAAAATTCCCTAGCTTCGAGAATGGTCCCAATGGATTGGAAGTTAGCAAATGTAACACTGCTGCTCAAGAAAGATGGGAGAGAGAAAACAGGGAACTACAGATCAGTTAGCCTGACTTTAGTCATTGGGAAAATGTTGGAATCTATTGTTAAGGAAGTCTTAACAATGCACTTAGAAAATCACAGTATGATCAAACAAAGTCAACATGGTTTTACGAAAGGGAAATAGTGTTTGAAAAATTTCTGAGAGTTTTTGAGGATGTATCCAGTAGGGTAGATAAAGGGGAACCAGTAGATGTAGTATACTAGGATTTCCAAAAGGCATTCGATAAGGTGTCATACAAAAGGTTAATAGGCAATATAAGGGCTCGTGGAGTTGTGGGTCATATATTTAGCGTGGATAGAGGATTGGTTAATGGACAGAGTAGGGAGAAATGAGGCATTTTCAAGTTGTCAGATTGTAACGAGTGGAGTGCTGTAATGATCGGTGCTGGGGCCTCAGCTATTTACAATCTTTATTAATGGACTAAATGAAGAAACTGAGAGTAAGGTATCTAAGTTTGCTGATGATGCAAAGCTAGGTGGGAATGTAAGCTGTGAGGAGGACACAGAGAGTGAAAGACAGGGTAAGTGAGTGTGCAACAAGGTGGCAGATGGAGTATAATGTGGGAAAATGTGAGGTTATTCACCTTGGCAGTAAGAATAGAAAAGCAGAATATTTTTTAAAAAGTGTGAAGCTACTAAATGTTGATGTTCAGAGGGATTTGGGTGTACTCGTACAAGGAACACAGCAAGTTAGCATGCAGGTACAGCAAGGACGCTCTGCACCTGAACAGGACTGGGACAAATATCCTTGCAGGAAGGTTTGTTAGTACTGTTGGGGATGGTTTAAACTAGATTGGCAGGGGGATGGGAACCTGAGCGCAGTCTTAGGACAAGGGAGGGAACAGGAAGCAGAAAATTAGTAAAATTAGTGAGTGACTCTGAAAGACAGATGAAGCAAAGGTTAAAAAGTATGCAACACAGAAATCTGGCAGTATTAAAGGGTATTTATTTAAATGCAAGGAGTATAGTAAATAAAGCCGATGAGTTGAGGGCACAGATAGACACGTGGCAACACAATATCGTTGCTGTAGCGGAAACTTGGCTTAATGTGGGGCAAGTATGGCAGCTTAACATCCCTGGATATAGAGTTTTCAGGTGTGATAGAGAGGGAGATAAAAAAGGAGGGGGTGTAGCATTATTAGTTAAGGCATCAATAACAGCTTTGAGGAGGGATGATACGCTAAATGAATCATCAAATGAGGCCATATGGGTGGAGCTCAGAAATAAAAAAGGGGCAGTCACATTACTTGGACTATACTATAGACCCCCAAATAGTGAGAGGGAGATGGAAGAACAAATATGTAGGCAGATTTCTGAGTGCAAAAACTTTAGGGCAATAATAATTGGGGATTTCACCTACCCCAATATCAACTGGGATACAAACAGTGTGAAGGGCACAGAGGGGACAAAATTCTTGAACTGTGTTCAAGAGAACTTTTTTAGCCAGCACATAACAAGCCCAATGAGAGAGGGTGTAATTCTGGACTTAGTCTTCAGTAATGAAGCTGGGCAAGTGGATGAAGTAACAGTGGGTGACCATTTTGGAGATAGTGACCATAATACAGTTAGTTTTAGCATAATCATGGAAAAGGACAAAGATAAAACAGGAGCAAAGGTTTTAAATTGGGGGAAGGTAAATTTTACGAAACTGAGAGGTGACCTGGCGAAAGTGGACTGGATACAGCTACTTGAAGGAAAATCAGTGGCAAACCAGTGGGAGACATTCAAGAACAAGATACTACGGGCACAGTGTAGGCATGTCCCCACAAAGAAAAAGGGTGGTACTGCCAAATCTAGAGTCCCCTGGTTATCTAAAAGCATACAGGGTATTAAAGCAAAAAAAGAAAGCTTATGACGATCACAAATATCTTAATACTTTAGAAAGCCTAGAGGAGTATAGAAAGTGCAGGGGTGAAGTAAAAAAAGAAATTGGAAAAGCAAAGAGAGGACATGAAGAATTATTGGCAGGTAAAATAAAGGAAAACCCAAAGATGTTTTATCTGTACATTAAGAGCAAGAGGATAACTAAGGAAAGGGTAGGGCCTATCAGAGATATACAGGGGAACTTATGTGCAGATGCAGAAGATGTGGGCAGGGTTCTTAATGAGTTGTTTGCCTCTGTCTTCACAAAGGAGAGGGTTGATGTCGCCATTATAGTTAAAGAGGAGGAGTGTGAAATATTAGATATGATAAGCATATTGAGAGAGGAAGTGCTTGAGGGTCTGACATGCCTGAAAGTGGATAAATCACCACGACCGGATGGATTGCATCCCACGTTGTTGAGGGGATCCAGGGAGGAAATAGCTGATGTGCTGAGGATCATTTTCAAATCCTCACTAAATACAGGCGAAGTGCCAAATGATTGGAGGTCTGCAAACGTTGACCATTGTTTAAAAAGGGTGCGAGGGATAAGCCAAATAATTTAGGCCAGTCAGTCTGACCTCGGCGGTGAGTAAATTGTTAGAATCTATTCTGAGGGATAGGATAAACTGTCACTTAGAAAGGTATGGATTAATCAGGGATAGTCAGCATGGAGTTGTTAGGGGAAGGTCATGTCTTACTAACTTAGTTGAGTTTTTTGAGGAAGTAACAAGGAGGATTGATGAGGGTAGTGCAGTGGATGTGGTTCACATGGATTTTAGTAAGGCATTTGACAAGGTCCCACATGGCAGACTGGTCAGTAAAATGATAGCCCATGGGATACAGGGGAATGTGGCAGGTTGGATCCAGAATTGGCTCAGGGACAGGAAACAAAGGGGAGTAGTCGAAGATGTTTTTGCAAATGAAAAGCTGCTTCCAGCGGCTTTGCACAGGGCTCAGTGTTGGGTCCCTTGCTGTTTGTGGTATATATTCATGATTTGGATTTAAATGTGGGAGGCATGATTGGGAAATTTGCTGATGACACAAAAATTGGCCGTGTAGTTAATAGTGAGGAGGAAAGCCATGGACTCCAGAGTGATATCAATGTTTTGGTTGAATGGGCGGAAAAGTGGCAATTGGAATTAAATCCAGAGAAGTGTGAGTTATTGCATTTGGGGAGGGCAAATAAAGCGAGAGAATACACAATAAATGGGAGGATATTGAGAGGGGTAGAAGAAGTGAAAGACCTTGGAGTCCACAGGTCCCTGGAGGTGGCAGGACTGGTGGATAGAGTAGTGAAGATGGCATATGGATAGCTTTCCTTTATTGCCCAAGATATAGAGTACAAAAGCAGGGATGTGATGCTGGAACTGTATAAAACACTGGTTAGGCCACAGCTGGAGTATTACGTGCAGTTCTGGTCACCACATTGCAGAAAGGACATAATTGTTTTGGAGAGAGTACAGAGGAGACTCACAAGAATGTTGCCAGGGCTTGAAGGTTGCAGCTATGAAAAAAGATTGGATAGGCTAGGGTTTTTTTCCCTAGAACAGAGGAGGCTGAGGCGTGACTTGATTGAGGTGTACAAAATTATGAGGGGTCTAGATAGAGTAGACAGGAAGGACCTGTTTCCCTTAGCGGAGAAGTCAATTACCAGGGGGCACAGATTTAAGGTGATTGGTAGAAGGATTAGAGGGGATGTGAGGAAAAACTTTTTCACCCAGAGAATGGTGGGTGTTTGGAATTCACTGCCAGGAATGGTGGTGGAGGCAGAGACCCTCAATTCTTTTAAAAGGTACCTGGACCTGCATCTGAAGTGCTGTAACCGGCAAGGCTATGGACCAGGTGCTGGAAATGTGGGATTAGAATGGGAGGCTAGTTTATTGGGCTGGCGCGGACACAATGGGCTGAATGGTCTCCTTCTGAGCTGCACTTTTTCTATGGTCCTATTAGGAAGGCAAGTGGTATGTTGGCCTTTATTGCAAGGGGATTGGAGTATAAGATAAGGAAGTCTTGGTACAATTGTACAGGACTTTGTTGTGACCACATCTGGAATGCTGGGCTGCATTTTAAAAGCCTGCCGCTGAAATAGGCAGCGGGTGTAAATATTTGCGGCCTGCACTCACAGGGCCCACGTCGTGGACCTCTTGCGATTCCAAATGTGGCAGCTCATTACCATGTCCAGGGCGACTGCCCACCCCCAATGACATGGAGGGGGCGGGCGAGCTGTCCCCGGAAATGGCGTCCGGCGCCAATGCGCAGGTGCTGGCGCCGTTTTTAAAGGGCTTACCGCCCTCAATGGGCATTTAAATTTTAAAGAGACAGTGGCCTTTAAGTTTAAAAAAAAAGTTTTCCATGCCATCTCCCCCCACCCCCCCAATAGCATTACACATTATTCCTGCCCTTTCCCCCATGCCCCCCCAGAACCCTTACCGTTACAATTTGACCTTTCCCCCAACATAGTTCAGAACCTTTGTTCTTTACCGCTTCCCATCACCCCCCCAACCAATCAGAAGCATTTTAACCTCACTCCCCACCCTCCTCTGCACAAAGAAAATCACCTCCTCCCCCCTGGTGTCGTGCTTCGTTTCTCCGAACGGGGATTCGAAGGTGTGGCATTGCCACCCGTCATAATGAAGATACCAACCTGCTGGTAGAATTGCTGCAGCCTGCATGTTCATTACAGGCAAGTATCAATTTGCATATTATAATGCAGGTCCCGTCATCAAGTGGCAGGGCAGCCGCCAATGAGGTCTCACTGCTGCCGCCGAGATCGGTACGGGGCCTGTGGTGGCGGGGTCGGTGGCAGGCCTCCTCCATTGCAATCTTCATCCCCCCCCACCCCCCACCATTCCCGGCGGTGGAAAGGCTTTAAAATCCAGCCCACTGTGTGCAGTTTTGATCTCCATATCTAAGGAAGGATATACTTGGAGGTGGTACAGTGAAGGTTCACTAGATTGGTTCCTGGGATGAGAGGGTTATTCCATGATGAGAGACTGAGTAAATTGGGCCTTGTAGTATAAGGGTTTCAAAGCGTTAATGTTTGAGACAGTGTGAGGAGTACCTCCCACCATGATGATGTAAGTGATCACATAAGAGAAACTGGAGGGAGAAGCAGTATGGCTTCAGAGAAGACATACAGACATATGAAAAGCTGTATATAGTTAAAATGTAATGAATGAGTGACTGTTAAATTACTGAAGCCTCAGTAATCTCTCCTAGCTAGACTGACCAAATATACAAATAGTGGCAGACTAACCAAACATACAACAGGCCTATACTCTCTGGAGTTTAGAAGAATGAGAGGTAATCTCATTGAAATACACAAGAGATGTTTCCCCTGGCTGGAGAATCTAGAACACAGGGGCACAGTGCCAAGATAAGGAGCCAATCATTTAGGACTGAGGTGAGGCAAAATTACTTCACTCAAAGGGTGAATATTTGGAATTCTCTACCACAGAGGGGAGTGGATGCTCCATCGTTGAATATATTTAAGGCTGGGAGAGACAGGTTTTTGTTCTCTCAGTGAATCAAGGGATATGGGAATGCCCGGGCAAGTGGATTGAGGCAGAAGATCAGCCATGATCAGATTGACAGAGCATGCCCGAAAGGCCATGTGGTCTACTCCTGCTCCTACTTCTTATGTTCTTATGCTCCCATGTTCTTTTTATCCTTCAGCTCTCTTCCTATCCATAATCATATGTTTACTTTTAGTACCACAGACTTTAGCCATTGCAATAGGCCTATGCAACACTTTGCCATAGAGCAAATATACCTGCCTACTATATTCCCAACTGCTTGATAACTTCCTTGAAGACTTTGATTAATTTAGTCAAGTATGACTTGCTATCTTCAAATCCATATTGATTCCCCTTAATTAATCAATACCTTTTTGGATATTCACAAATTTTATTCCTTATGGTCTGTAGCAATTTTCTGCTGCTGAAGTGAGCCCTTATTAAGAGGCTTACCTAAAATAGTAACAAGTTTCATGCAAGAGCAGGCCATTGGCAGAGATAGGCACCAACATGTTGCACCACGGACATTTGACAAAATTACTGACTCAGCCATGGACATGGGGGAAATTAATCCGCATATGAAGTGTATAGCCAACCTAATTCCATCAAAATACAGTCCAATTTAAAACATATTCCTCCTTATTTAGTGGGATACCTGGTACTGTTTTAGCTTGCACAAGTAGTCAATGTCTGCCCACACACTTGATGTAGAGATGTGAAGAATTTGGATAGACATCCATCTGTCAGGAGTGATCATGATCTCTCTTTCCCCCCTCTCTGTGTCCATCCATCTCTCTCTTCTTTGTGTCCATCCCCCTCTGTGTCTCAATCCTCTTATCCCCTCTCTCTGTCAATCCCCCTCTCTCCTCTCTGTGTGCCCATCTCACTCTCTCCACATCCCTCTCCATGTGTTCCATTCCTCACCCTCCCCGTGTCCATCCCCCTCTCCTCTCTCCCTGGGCTGGATTTTATAAGCTCGCTGCTGATCTCGCCAGCGAGCTTCAAAAGGCAGACCGCATGTCGCGGAGCCCGCACGATATTAAACACGGTGGCTCATTTAAATGGCTGGGGCAGACCACCCCCTCTCCCCTGCCCCACCATGACGTGGAGGGGGCAGGCGGTCTGTTCCCGGCAATGGCGTCAGGTGTCACTGCGCAGGCGCTGATGCCATTTTTAAAGGGCTTCGAGTCCTACACTGCAATTTAAAATTTAAAGGGACATTGTTTTTTAAAAATTAGATTCTGACCCTCTACCCCCCCCCGCCCAATAACCATAGAAGTAAGTACCTGCCCACTCCCCTCAACAAAAGCTTGGTGCACCTGACCTTCCCTCCCCCAAAGTTCATAAACTTTAAACTTTAACCCTTCCCACCATCCCCTAGACCAATTAGATTACTCTGACACTGCTCCCCACTGCCCCCCCCCAACACTGCCACACAGAGAAAGGGACCTTCTCCCCCCTTCCCCACCAGTGTTCCGCCTCGGATCTCTGGACGGAGATACAAAGGGGCGGGAGTGCCGGCCATTGATACCAAAACGGATGGACGGCGGAAGCGGGTAAGAAATTAATTCATTTATTTAAATAAGTTTACCCTATGCAAATTTGGCTCCGGTTGCAAGTGGTGGGAGGACCGCCGCAAAGCCTCACTGCCGCCGGCAATATCAGGCCGGGCCTTCCCGGTGTCGAGGTCCGTAACGGGGGGACTGTAAAATCCAGCCCTGTGTGTCCATCCTCCCTCCACACTGCTGTGTCCATCCCCATCTCCCCCATCGTGTGCATCCCCCTCTCACCCCCATGTCCATCTCCCTCTCCTGCACCCCCGTGTCCATCCCCCTCTCCCACCTCCCCGTATCCATCCCCCTCTCCCGCCCCCATGTTCACTTCCCTTCCCCCCCCTCATGTCCATCCTGCTTTCCCGCACCCCCTGGTCATTCCCCTCCCTACCTCCCCTGTGTCCATCCCCCTCTCCCCCCACCCCTCCTCCATGGGCCAGTGCTTGTTTAAAGGGCTGCCTGACTCTCAGTGTGCTCCATCCACACCAAGGTCCTGCTCTCCCCTTGGCCTTTCTCTCGCTCTCCCCTGCAGCAGACATTCCTGCACACTCCCTGAACCGTGTGAAAACATGCAGGTCCCACCTCTGCCTGACGTACCCTTTAATAGGAGAGCTGTCAATCAAAGCCGAGCCATGGGCAGCCCACTGTCGATCACAGAGCATTGGTGGGCTGGATGGAAACCACAGAGCTCAAATTTTTTTTACCACAGACACTGGTGTGAGTGTATGGACATGTTGCCGAGCCTGGATATTGGGTCATCTAAATCATCATTCAGCCCCCTCTTTTCCAAAAAAAGCCACCTGAACACCATGGGCCATCCTCAAATCATAGCTGGAATGAACATAGTCTTCCTGCCTCACACTTCTTTCAATAACGTAATATCCTTTCTGCATGCCCTGTCTATTCAAACCCCAGAATCATTGTCCTATTACAACAGAGCAGGAGCATTTCCATTTAGTATATAATCCATTCAATCCTTTAATTTTGTAACCTTACTTGTCTCCATATAAAATTACATCTACCAGTTCTTTTTCCACAGCCTTAGCTTCTCTACGTTGCTTTGGATTTGTACACATCAATAACTAGCATGTAAATGCTTCTCCCAATTAGCATCAAGTGCAATTTTTCACACTTTGGACACAATTCCAGCCTCCAAAACATTATAAACAATGCTAGTCCCAAAATTGACTCCTGTGGCACACAACTAACAAGTGACCACCACCCACATATCCCCTAATATACCATAACTCATTATCTACCAACCAGTCAAGTCCTAAACCCATCTGGTATATTTCCAGCTATCTCATGGTCATGAACATTTAACAGTTATCTTTTAATTGAGCAGTGCTAAATGTCTTTCAAAAATATAGGTGCACAACACCCACCGTCTCATCCTGATTCACCAGAGATAGAAAACAACTGGTAATGATTAAAGGAGTCAGGCTGGGGTGGGAAGAAGATATTGCATGGGTTACCCCAGGGTTTAGTATTAACTCAATGCAAAGGCCATGGAATCAAAGAAAGCAGCTAAGAAAGTACAGAGTGAGTTAAACAAAATGTGTAAGTGGGAAGAACAATGTCAGAAGAAATGTAATGTGGACAAGTGTAAAGTTTGGAAAATAGATAGTTAAGGGAGGAGTCGAAGGACACCTATTAGCATTAGTAGACTCAATGCTCAACATTTATTTAGAAATACAGCACTGAAACGGGCCCTTCGGCCCACTGAGTCTGTGCCAACCATCAACCACCCATTTATACTAATCCTACATTAATCCCATATTCCTACCACATCCCCACCTTCCCTCAATTCCCCTACCACCTACCTATACAAGGGACAATTTACAATGACCAATTTACCTATCAACCTGCAAGTCTTTGGCTGCGGGAGGAAACCGGAGCACCCGGCGGAAACCCACGCGGTCACAGGGAGAACTTGTAAACTCCGCACAGGCAGTACCCAGAATTGAACCTGGGTCGCTGGAGCTATGAGGCTGCGGTGCTAACCACTGCGCCGCCACATGTCCAACCAATGCACAGCAGCAATCAATAAGACTAATAGAAAGTTGAACTACACAGCCAAAACAAAAGAATACAAGTCAGAGAAAGTCATGATCAAACTGTATAGTACTTTGGTCAGACTGCACCTTGGATATTGTGTCCAGTGCTTGTCACCGAGAAATGATATACATTCAAGGACAGGAGGCAGTGCAGAGAAGAACTACACAGCTGAGACCCAATGCCAGGGGTTTCTCAGCCTGGAAAGAAGGCGCCTGAAAGATGATCATGAGATAGTTAAGGAAATGGAAAAAGTAAATCTAAACCATTACTCTAAGTTTTGAGAGTAAGACAAGGAGACACAGGTTCAAAGCTCTGCAGTCCTGGCACATCCAGTCATGAATGGTGGTGGATAATTAAACAACTGATGGGAGGAGGAGGCTTCACAATCATCCACATCCTCAATGATGGTGGAACCAAGCACATCAGTGCAAAATACAAGGCTGAAACATTCAAAGAAGTGGCAAGTGGATGATCCATCTTGGCCTCCTCCTGAGATCCTCACCATCACAGATGTCAGTGTTCAGCCAATTCAATTCACTTCAGGTGATATCAAGAAACAGCTGAAGGCACTGGATACAGCAAAGGCTATGGGCCCTGATAACATCCTGGCCGTAGTACTGAAGACAGTCCAGGTAAGGCTCACAGATTTGTAATTTCCTGATTTAACCTTAGTCTCTTTTTGAAAGTAGGAGTCACATTTACCAATATCACATTATCCCATCCTGCAGGATATGACCTGAGTCAAATGAGCTGTGGAAATATTTGGTGAAAGTATCCACAATATCCTGAGCCAACTCTTGCAATATCCTAGTATCAGAGCCACATGCCTTATCTGCCATCAACTTCTGTACTTTGTTACAACTGAGGTGGGAGGAGTGCACTGTCTTTTCTCGTCCCACTTCTCTGCAGGTCACAACATATTGTCAGGCAAGCTCCCCACCTGCCAAGAATGAGGAAAATCAATTTCGCCACATGAACATTGATTTTAAACTGTTGTTGAAGAAAGAACTTGCTTTAAAAAACAATTGGAGACTTTGGCTGGAGAGAAATATTAGCATATCAACAGACAAGTACTTCAAAGGACAAAGGGGCTATTCCCTGCTCCAATTTAATCCACAATGGACTTTTGATTACCAGACGTTGAAGGTGGAAAGGCTCCCCTTCCAGGTTAACTGCTAAAATAGCCGAATGCACAAACAGACGTGGTCAGACCAATTTAGTCACATGACTAACTGACTGTTGGAGTTTTTTGAATTTGAACTTCCAACAGGGAATTTGAACTCAGAAAGCTGTTTGCTCCTGAACTGGAAAAGATCTCTCTTCTGTCTGCTCTCACCAGCTTTGGAAACCATTGAAGACATATGAACCCCTAGAGAGAAAAGTCTCCAACAGTGACCAAGGTTTAAGAAGAATACTGGGCCCCAACGAAAAGCAAGACTACCTACAATCAAGGACCTTACAGTGAGCTTGAAAAGCACTGTAAAAAAAACCCTCTTCAGAGATTGCCTCAAACCTCTCAATTTTATTTTTCTTCTGCTCTTTTCTGTCCTTATTTGCATGTGTGTATCGTGAGTGCATGCTAGCGTGGGCGCATCGTATATCCGTCGGGGTTTACCGAATTAGAGTTTAAATTTAACTTTCAATAAATTTCACTTTTCTTCTTTAAACCTAAGAAAACCTGTTTTTGCTCATTTCTTTGCCTTATAATTGGAAAGTGGTGAACAAGGATTCACCAAAGGAGGAGCTCAAAACACAGTGTGTTTTAAAAATTTAACCCTGCTACAATAAGACCAGGTGAAGACAGTAAAAGACCCCTTGACACCTTTCTCACCTGGTTGTAACAATATATTTGAAAAATGTTGACCCAGTTACTGAATCGGTCAATTATCGCAGAATAAAATACACCAACCAGGTTTCTTTAATAAACAACAAAATTATTCGTTTATTTTCAAACAAGACTTATCCAGTACTGAATCAAAGCTTTAACACACAAATTAAAATATGAAAGTTTCCTTTTTAAATCCCCCACACACACACTGAAAAAAGTACAGAAATTCTCTCTGCAGAGATATGTTACAAAAAAAGAATACTTTGGCCAAATACTTGCTAATTCTTGAAGAAAATAGAGAAGATATGGAAGTAAGTCAGTTGTCCCTTTTGGTCTTCCGTCTGGGTATACAGTGATGGGTTACTGGGGATCGTTTCTGAAGCAGTTCTTTTCAGGCGGCATTGAGAATTAATCTGGCAGGTTTTTCTAGCTTCTTTGCAGGGTTTCTTCAAAGAGGTAGAGAAAGTAGTGATCTGGGTGATTTTACCTTGGCAAGTTGACCTCCAACTGTCTTATAAACAGTTCATACCCTAAACAAAAAATCAACCTCCTGACCTCCATAAACCTTGACATGTGGCTTCTCCGTAAACATCTTCCCTAGGTCACCAAGTTTTCTGTTTTTTAATGTGCCCAAAGCACATGATTTCCAGTGAATGTTGTTTTCAAACAAGATCTCATTGTCCTTTCAGTGAACTGTCAACACCAAAGCAAAGTCCAGCATTTATGAAATCTTCAGCCTTCCAACGCATCCATCTCTATAAATTAAATGAGTCCGCAACCTTTGCTAATATATCATCCCTTATAACCATTCAGTCCCTCCAACCCATTCCTCCATTCAATGAGATTATGGCTGATCTGCAACCTAACTCCGTATTGCTTAATACTTTGGTTCACAAAGGCCAACAATCTCAGATTTAAATAACAATTGAAGCAGCATCAACTCCCATTTGTGAAAGAGAATTTCAAACTTCTACCACCCTTTGCATGAACAGGTGTTTCCTAACTTCATTCCTGAAAGGCCTGGTTCTAATGTTTAGACTATGTCCAGAGTTCTAGATTCCCCAACCAGTGGAAATAATTCCTGTCTTTCTAATCTATCAGCCTTAATATTCCCTTAGTATTTCTTCAGCTTCCCTAGCCCCAATTGCCACCTCATGATTTCCTAGTTGCCCAAAGTCTCTGCACTGTTTGCTTGCTTCTCACATATTTGAAGGCTTTGCTGTTCTCCTCTATGTTGGCAGCTATTTTTTGCTCATGTTTTCTCTTGTGTCTTTCTTATCAATTTCTTTGCATTCCTTAGCCTGTCTTTATACACCTCCCAATCATATTCACTTCTGCTCTTTTAAAAATTGTGTACCAGTGGCGGTGGTGGTGAGGCCTCTGCTGCATGGGGAGGATGCCTTGTGAAACGAGACACCCTCCTGCGGGCTTGGTGAGCCCCTACTACATGGGCAATTTGTGGCCCACAAAGGACCCCCCACCGGGAACATCTTTACCCCCCTGGGCCCCTCTCCCCAAACTACACCTGCCAATCATATTCCCTTCTGCTCTTTTAACAATTGTGTATGTTTCCTCTTTCTTCCTAAAGCCTTTCAGAACACAAAGGCTTTCAATCAGAAATGATGGATAAGATGTAACTTAGGTTAACTTTTGTTTCTAAATTTGTCCAAACGTAAGAAAGGGTGGAAACAGATTCAATAGTAACTTTCAAAAGCGAATTGGATAAGATAAATACTTGAAGAAGAGAAAATTGCAGAGCTATGCAGGAAGAGCAGGGGAGTGGACTAAGTGGATAGCTATGCCAAAGAGCTGGCATAGACACGATGGCCGGGATTTTGTGAGGCCCCCTGAGGCAGGTTCAGAGGTGGGGGCGCACAGAGTATCGCATCGGGTGGTGGGTGCAGCGGGGCACAGGACCCGTCGCCCAGTGATCTTCCCAGGGGCAGGATAGGCCGACAATGGCTTTCCTGCCCAGAGGCCAATTGAGGTCCTGAGGTAGCCTAATAAAAGGGCCTTTTCCCGCTGCCGCTGGGATCTTACCAGTGGCGGGGGCGGTGCAGCCTCCGCTGCATGGGGTGGATGCCTTGTAAAATGAGACACCCTCCTGAGGGGTGTGAAGGGGCCCTCCTTCACAGGCAATTTGTGGGCCACCGAGGACCCCCACCAGGAACAACTTTACTCCCCAGGACCACCCCCACCCCCTTCGCCGCGGCATTCTGGACTGGCACGAGGCGAACCTGGCTCACCTCCCTTTTCAGGCGGCATTGAGAATTAATCTGGCTTATTTTTCCAGCTTCTCAGGAGAGATGCAGCACCAGGGATTTTAACTCTCCCACACTGGATCTTTGCAGGGTTTCTTCAAAGAGGTAGAGAAAGAAGTGAGCTGGATGGTTTTTCCTTGGCAAGTTGATCTCCAACTGTCTTAAAAACAGTTCACACCCCAAACAAAAAGTCAAACTCCTGACCTCCATAAATCTTGACATGTAGCTTCTCTGTAAACATTTTCCCCAGGCCACCAAGGTTTCTGTTGTTTACTAAACCCAAAGCACATGATTTCCAGCAAAGGTTGTTTTCAAACAACATTCAGTGTCCTTTCAGTGAACTGTCAACAACAAAGCAAAGTCCAGCATTTATGAAATCTTCAGCCTTCCAATCAATCCATCTCCACAATTTAAATATGAGTCTGCAAAAAAATATTGAACAAAAAATATAGAAGCATCTTCATAACAACCTTTATGAATATATCATCCCTTATGACCTTAAAAGTGTCTAAGCCACACATAACTTTTAAAATGCTTCTTAATTTTTGGCACTTTTTTCCTTACTTCATTTATGAGCAGTGTTGCAACATAATGGTTTATAGGAACAGGAGGAGGCCATTCAGCCCCTCCAACCTGTTCCTCCATTCCATGAGATTATGACTGATCTGCAACCTAACTCCGTATGCCTTAGTATGATTACTATAAATGGGTGGTTGATGGTCGGCACAGATTCGGTGGGCCGAAGGGCCTGTTTCAGTGCTGTATCTCTAAATAAATAAAAATAAAATAATGTGCAGACTACGTCCCTAGTTCTAGATTCCCCAACCAGTGGAAATAATTCCTGTCTTTCTAACCTATCAGTTCCCTTAGTATTTCTTCAGCTTCTCTAGCCCTAATTGCCACCTTATGATTTCCTAGTTGCCCAAAGTCTCTGTACTGTTGGCTTGCTTCTCACATATTTGAAGGCTTTGCTGTTCTCCTCTATGTTGGTAGCTATTTTTTGCTCATGTTTTCTCTTGTGTCTTTCTTATCAATTTCTTTGCATTCCTTAGCCTGTCTTTATACACCTCCCAATCATATTCACTTCTGCTCTTTTAAAAATTGTGTATGTTTCCTCTTTTTTCCTAAAGCCTTTTGGAACACCAAGGCTTTCAATCAGATATGATGGATAAGATGTAACTTAGGCTAGCTTTTGTTTCTAAATTTGTCCAAAGGTAAGAAAGGGTGGAAGCAGATTCAATAGTAACTTTCAAAAGCGAATTGGATAAGATAAATACTTGAAGAAAATATTGCAGACAGAGCGATGCAGGAAGAGCAGGGGAGTTGGACTAAGTGGACAGCTGTGCGAAAGAGCTGGCATTGACATGATGGCCGGGATTTTGTGAGGCCCCCTGAGGCAGGGTCGGAATCAGAGGCACACGGAGTATCGTGTTGGGTGGTGAGGTGGTGGTGGTGGTGCGGGGCACAGGGCCTGTTGCCTCCCCGTTGCCCAGTGATCTTACCAGGGGCAGGATAGGCCGCAATGGCTTTCCTGCCCAAAGGCCAATTAAGGTCCTTAGGTAGCCTATTAACAGCCAATTAAGGGCCTCTTCCCACCATAAGGTCATTCAGCAAGTTGAAAGGTAAATTCATAATACTATTCGTAACCAAACTTTTGAGACTAAGACAAGGGAAGAAAAGCTCAATCTACTAACAGATAAATTTAGTACTGATATCAGGAAGTTCTTCAAACAAAGAATTATCAAGACTTGCAGTTAGAATAGTGAAGGCAGAAACTCTGGAAACATTTAAGAAAGGTTTATTTGGGGCAATGGGGAGATTGTAGGGTCTTTCTGGGAAGGTGAATTAAGAAGGGCTGAATGGCCTTCATCAGTGAGTATCTTGAGATTTTGTGACCCTCTTCATTGTGGTACAATCTTTTTATTGTCAGTTTGGCTCTGTGGGTAGAACTTTTCCCTCTGAGTCAGAGATTATGGCTTCAAGTCCCACTCAAGAGACTTGAACCCATAATCTAGGCTGACACCTAAATGTACTACTGAGGAAGTGCTGCACTGTCAGAGGTGATTGAATGGATTTTAGGAGCTTGGCAGTGAGCTCAAAAAAGGCTGGGGTGCACGCAAAAAAGCTTAAACAATCTTAAGCGCGGCAGCTCATTTAAATAGCCAGGGCGGCCCACCCTCTCCAATCACCTCCTTGAACCAGCTTTCAGTTATTCCTATGATATTTATTCACAACACTTCCAGCTTACACACTTTGCTCTTTACACTCCTCATATTCATACAAATACGACTCAGGTCATCCTTCACATGCCTTCCTTTAATTATCCTTGGCAAGTGTTCTGCTCAGCTTTCACCTATCCCCCTCCCCTCCCATGTTATTACATTAAAGCTTTTGCCAATGCCCTATTTCCTAGGATATAGGTAGCAATTTTCTCTTTATTTGAACATTTGTCACCCGTAGTCCTTTGGTACAATATTCTTTTCCAAAGAGTTTTGGAAGAGTTAGCACCTGTGCTATTTCAAAACTAACCTCCCTCAGTGCCAGTTATCTTTTGTAAAAGGCTTTATGACAGTGACATCTGGAGGCTACATTTCATTTAAAGTGCCTCCGCACCGGAGTTGTTTTGCCCTGGTCCACTTTTAAATAGACAGTTTCAACCGGCGTATCAGAAATGTTTGTGCTTTTTAAATTACTTGTGTGTCTCGTGATGTGGCAGTATTAATTACTGAGGCTGTTAAAAGTTTTCAATGAATTGCTTTTGTCAGCAATGCAAATCTCAACACTTGAAACATGATCCCACCATATCTGGTTTTAGATTGGAAGCCATGGTGTATATTAATTCAGCTTCTTTATACTGTCAGGCAAGCCCCCCACCTACCAAGACTAAAGCACACATTATTTCGCCATATGAACATTAAGACTTAAAATTGCAAGCCCCTGACTGGAAAGACATTTGCATAGTAACAGTGTTGGAACAATGGGGGACCCAGTCGTTGCTTCCCCAATACACAGAAGAAGTGGTCAGACCAGTTTTGGTCATATGACTAACTGGCTGTTGCAGAGATTAGAACTGAGAGAGTTTTAAATTGGAGAAAGAGTGTTTGAAAGAGAGAAAGCAGAGTGCTCCTGGTTGGAACAGAACTTCCTCTCCAATCCTGCCTGCCTCCATCTCTTTCCCACGGAACTGAATCTTGTGAAAACACATGAACCTCAAAGACAGAAAAATCTCCGACATGAACAATGTTTAAGAACAACACTGGGTCCCAACGAACAGCAAGACTACCAACAATCAAGTGAGCTCGAAGCACAGTAAACAAGAAACTGTTCTGATACTACCTCAAAACCCTCTCTACTATATTTTCCTCTCCTCTTTTCTGTCTCTATTTGCATGTGTGTATCGCATGTGCATGCTAGCATGGGCGCATCGTATATCCATAGGCGTTAACCTTATCAGAGTTTAAGTTTTAATAACATTTCATCTTTCTTCTTTAAACCTCAGAAAACCTGTGAATTGGTTTCTTTGTCTTATAATTGGAATGCTGTGAACAAGGATTCACAAAGGATGATCTCAAAACACAATGTGTTTCAAATTAAACCCTGTTACAATAAGACCAGGTGAAGATAGTAAGAGACCCCTAGACACCTTTCATACCTGGCCATAACAATACTGTCAGTGTGAGGGTCTTCTCCCAGTTGGTTGCTCCAAAGATGTTACTTAAAGGAAATCAACAGAAACAGATGAATAAAAGCAAATTTCCATGAACCTAATTTATTTATTCAGAGATACAGCACTGAAAAAGGCCCTTCGGACCACTGAGTCTGTGCCGACCAACAACCACCCATTTATACTAATCTTACATTAATCCCATATTCCCTACCACATCCCCACCATTCTCCTACCACCTACCTACACTAGGGGCAATTTATAATGGCCAATTTACCTATCAACCTGCAAGTCTTTGGCTGTGGGAGGAAACCGGAGCACCTGGCGGAAACCCACGCGGTCACAGGGAGTTGTTTGTAACTGTTTGATTTATAAAAGGGACCAGATTCCATCTTCGAATATTAGCTGAGTGTTACAATTGGCCTCTGCACTCCTGGATTAGTTGGGAGTGTAGAAATTAGCTTGAGGTTCCCACTCCAGATCACTATTCAGGGACTCCTGTTGGAATTTTGTCTGTGATAGCATATATACGTATGTGGACATCTGGTAGGACGGAATTGGATTTGGTTGTGATATTGCGAGGGCAGAATTGGAATCTTATACGTTAGTGGCAGTTTATAAATGCAAGTTGTTGTTGTTGAATATCCTGTTGGCTTTCATTGTTCAGACTCACACATAAATGACTGCTTGGGTGAGGTCACCAGCGGCATCCAAACCCAGTGTGGAGTCAAGATGGGCAAGGGAGAAAATTGAAAAGGAAAAAAATAGAAGGAACAATAGCAGCTCCTCTCTAACATACTCGGTCTATTCATTTCTATACAGGTGTCTATTTTTTGAAAGAGGCATTCAGACAAAGGATGTCTATTTTTTCATTCATTGCTGCCTTTGCATTACTGATATTTCTTCTGGTCGTAATCCTCTTTTGAGTAATAGGTCTGATGGAATGGCTCCTCTCAGTCATGAGTGCTCTTTAGAGCTTTTATTCTTTGCAGCACAAAGGACCTTGTGCACAATCTCAAGCAAATTGTAAAATAAGAAATTACATGAATGGCCCACCAGTGAGGAGATATATTAGGACAATTTTGTGCCAGCATGTTTTCAGCCTTTGTGATGGATAGGCTTCTCAGTTCCAGCACCTTGTGCCTAGAATTGAACTGCACTCCTGCCATAGATCAAAGAACAAAATGTTTTCTCTCACCAAGTGCTTATATAATCCTCTATATGAAATCCAAAAACAAAGTTTAATGGCAAAAGAAAGAAAATCAAAAACCCAGGTACTGATGAGGAGATTAATTTTGTTGAGTATAGAGGATGACTATGTGCTTGGGCCACACTTAACATATTGTGTTTTAAGTTTGTGCACTCTACCTCAAGAACTGTGTCAAAGCCATGAAGAGGGTTTGTAGAAAGGGATTCAATATACTGGGAATGAAATATTTATGAACAGAAACAAGAGCAACTGTGGTTCCTTTCATTACAGTCAGCGGGTTAAAAGGAGATCTTATTAAGGGGCTTAAAATTATAAAGGGAAGATAAATAGGGGAAAACTACTATCACTGGTCGCTAACATTCATAAACAGTTTCTGCCCAGTCCAGCAATGTTTCTGAGACATTTCATCAATGACAACAGCGTCCCTTTAAAGAGCCCCATGCCCTGTCTCTCAGTGTCACTCGCCTTCCATGCAACTAGAGGGCATAAATTTAGGACCATAATCAAAAGAGAGGAGAGATTAGGAAAATGATATGGGGTGGAAATTTGCCTTGGGTGATGGTGGAAAACAGAGAGTATCAGATCATCCACCCGTTATATGCACCACCTGATATTGACCACAATGGAACAGAATATTGGGCAGTGTGTAACTGGCAGCCATTGCGATACTGCCCGGTTTGTACTATCACCCAAGTTGAGTTTCAAACCCTATATATGTTATTTTACAAACAGAGAGCTCTTGACATGGAATATATGAACAGAAATAAGAAAAGTGGATAGAAGCAAAATCCATAACAGCTTGTAAAAGAGAAATGGGTACATATGAGACTTAAACAATAGAAATGGTATGAAGGGCAGAAGGAGAAAACAAAGTGGATTACTTGTTCAGGGCTAGCACAGACAACAGGCCTCCTGCTGTGCTGTAAAATTCTCTCTCTTCAAAGCAGCCATTGCATGGATCCACAGTACAAAACTATCTTCAGTCTAGTCTAAGTTCGGTAATTTTTTTTTTTTAAGAGAGGTGCTGTGTGAATGGAAAATACATTGATAAATCGAAGATTACAGCACAGGAGGCCTTTTCAGCCCACTGTATCTACATTTCTTCTTTGTGAGAGTCATTCAGAACTAATCCCATTGCCTTGCTCTGTCCCAGCAGCCCTGTATCTTCCTCTATTTCAATTGCTTATCCAATTTTCCTTTAAAAGATACAATGGTCTCTGCCTCATTGGAAATGGTCCAGATGGCATTTAGTCTGGATAATTGTAATGGCACGCATGTTGGTAGGACGAGGCACAGAATACATTTACAGGAAATGATACTGAACAAAGCACAAAAGAACAAAGAACAGTAGAGCACAGGAACAGGCCATTCGGCCCTCCAAGCCTGCACCGATCTTGATGCTTGTCTAAACTAAAACCTTCTGCACTTCCGGGGTCCGTATCCCTCTATTCCCATCCGATTCATGTATTTGTCAAGATGCCTCTGAAACGTCGCTATCGTACCTGCTTCCACCACCTCCCCCGGCAGCAAGTTCCAGGCACTCACCACCCTCTGTGTAAAGAACTTGCCTCGCACATCCCCTCTAAACTTTGCCCCTCGCACCTTAAACCTATGTCCCCGAGTAACTGACTCTTCCACCCTGGGAAAAAGCTTCTGACTATCCACTCTGTCCATGCCACTCATAACTTTGTAAACCTCTATCATGTCGTCCCTCCACCTCCTTCGTTCCAGCGAAAATAATCCGAGTTTATCTAACCTCTCCTCATAGTTAATACCCTTCAGACCAGGCAACATCCTGGTAAACCTCTTCTGTACCCTCTCCAAAGCCTCCACATCCTTCTGGTAGTGTGGCGACCAGAATTGTACGCAATATTCCAAGTGTGGCCTAACTAAGGTTCTGTACAGCTGCAGCATGACTTGCCAATTTTTATATTCTATCACCCGACCGATGAAGGCAAACATGCCGTATGCCTTCTTGACTATCTTATCCACCTGCGTTGCCACTTTCAGTGACCTGTGGACCTGTACGCCCAGATCTCTCTGCCTGTCAATACTCCTGAGGGTTCTGCCATTTTCTGTATACTTCCCACCTGCATTAGATCTTCCAAAATGCATTACCTCACATTTGTCCGGATTAAACTCCATCTGCCATTTCTCCGCCCAAGTCTCCAACCGATCTATATCCTGCTATATGCTCTGACAATCCTCATCACTATCCGCAACTCACCGACCTTTGTGTCGTCCGCAAACTTACTAATCAGACCAGCTACATTTTCCTCCAAATCATTTATATATACTACAAACAGCAAAGGTCCCAGCACTGATCCCTGCGGACCACCACTAGTCACAGCCCTCCATTCAGAAAAGCACCCTTCCACTGCTACCCTCTGTCTTCTATGACTGAGCCAGTTCTGTATCCATCTTGCCAGCTTACCTCTGATCCCGTGTGACTTCACCTTTTGTACCAGTCTGCCATGAGGGACCTTGTCAAAGGCTTTACTGAAGTCCATGTAGACGACATCCACTGCCCTTCCTTCATGAATCATCTTCGTCACTTCCTCAAAAAACTCAATCAAGTTAGTGAGACACGACCTCCCCTTCACAAAACCATGCTGCCTCTCGCTAATAGGTTCATTTGTTTCCAAATGGGAGTAAATCCTGTCCCGAAGAATCCTCTCCAATAATTTCCCTACCACTGACATAAGGCTCACCGACCTATAATTTCATGGATTATCCTTGCTACCCTTCTTAAAAAAAAACAACATTGGCTATCCTCCAGTCGTCTGGGACCTCACCTGTAGCCAATGAGGATACCAAGATTTCTGTCAAGGCCCCAGCAATTTCCTCCCTTGCCTCCCTCAGTATTCTGGGGTAGATCCCATCAGGCCCTGGGGACTTATCTATCTTAATGCTTTGCAAGACGCCCAACACCTCCTCCTTTTTGATAACGACATGACCCAGACTATCTACACTCCCTTCCCCAGACTCATCATCCACCAAGTCCTTCTTATTTATTTATTTTATTTAGAGATACAGCACTGAAACAGGCCCTTCGGCCCACTGAGTCTGTGCTGACCAACAACCACCCATTTATACTAACACTACACTAACCCCATATTCTCTACCACATCCCCACTATTCTCCTACCACCTACCTACACTAGGGACAATTTACAATGGCCAATTTACCTATCAACCTGCAAGTCTTTTGGAGGTGGGAGGAAACCGGAGCACCCGGAGGAAACCCACGCAGACACAGGGAGAACTTGCAAACTCCACACAGGCAGTACCCAGAATCGAACCCGGGCCGCTGGAGCTGTGAGGCTGCGGTGCTAACCATTGCGTCGCCCCTTTGGTGAATACTGATGCAAAGTACTCATTTAGTCCCTCGCCCATTTCCTCTGGCTCCATGCATAGATTCCCTCCTCTGTCCTTGAGTGGGCCAACCCTTTCCCTGGTTACCCTCTTGCTCTTTATATACGTATAAAAAGCCTTGGGAATCTCCTTAAACCTGTTTGCCAATGACTTTTCATGACCCCTTTTAGCCCTCCTGACTCCTTGCTTAAGTTCCTTCCTACTTTCTTTATATTCCTCAAGGGTTTCATCTGTTCCCAGCCTTCTAGCCCTTACGAATGCTTTCTTTTTCTTTTTGACTAGGTTCACAATATCCCTCGTTATCCAAGGTTCCCAAAACTTGCCAAACTTATCCTTCTTCCTCACCGGAACATGCCGGTCCTAGATTCTAATCAACTGACGTTTGAAGGACTCCCAAGTCAGATGTTGATTTACCCTCAAACAGCCGCCCCCAATCTAAATTCTTCAGTTCCTGCCTAATATTGTTATAATTAGCCTTCCCTCAATTTAGCACGTTCACGTGAGGACTACTCTTATCCTTATCCACAAGTACCTTAAAACTTACAGAATTATGGTCACTGATCCCGAAATGCTCCCCTACTGAGACTTCGACCACCTGGCTGAGCTCATTCCCCAATCCCAAGTCCAGTACAGCCCCTTCCCTAGTTGGACTATCTACATATTGTTTCAAGAAGCCCTCCTGGATGCTCCTTACAAATTCTGCCCCATCAAAGACCCTAGCACTGAGTGAGTCCCAGTCAATATAGGGGAAGTTTAAAATCACCCACCACTACAACCCTGTTGCTTTTACATCTTTCCAAAATCTGTCTACAAATCTGCTCCGCTACCTCCCGCTGGCTGTTGGGAGGCCTGTAGTACACTCCCAACATCGTGACCGCACCCTTCCTATTCCTGAGCTCCACCCATATTGCCTCGCTGCATGACCCCTCCGAGGTGTCCTCCCGTAGTACAGCTGTGATATTCTCCTTAACCAGTAATGCAACTTCCCCACCCCTTTTACATCCCCCTCTATCCTGTCTGAAGCTTCTAAATCCCGGAACATTTAGCTGACAATCCTGTCCTTCCCTCAACCAAGTCTCTGCAATAGCAACATCATAATTCCAAGTACTAATCCAAGCTCTAAGTTCATCTGCCTTACCTGTTATACTTCTCGCACTTCACACCACCAGTCCCGCTGTGCTCAGCAACATCTCCCTGCCTGCTCTTCCTCTTAGTCTTACTGGTCTTATTTACTAGTTCCACCTCAGTTATTTCACCTGCTGACCTACTGCTCTGGTTCCCACCCCCCTGCCACACTAGTTTAAACCCTCCTGAGTGACACTAGCAAACCTCGCAGCCAGGATATTTGTGCCCTTCCAGTTTAGATGCAACCCGTCCTTCTTATACAGGTCCCACCTGTCCTGGAAGAGATCCCAATGGTCCAGATTTCTGAAACCCTCCCTCCTACACCAGCTGTTCAGCCATGTGTTTAGCTGCACTATCTTCCTATTTCTAGCCTCACTGGCACGTAGCACAGGGAGTAATCCCGAGATTACAACCCTCGAGGTCCTGTCTTTCAACTTTCTACCGAACTCCCTGAACTCCCCCTGCAGGACCTCGTCACTCTTCCTGCCTATGTCATTAGTATCAATGAAAGCGGTTGACAGAAAGAAATCTAGATATTAGTGTGCTTAGATCAGTGAAGATTCATGACCAATGCAGAAAGTCTGTGGCTAAAGCAAACAGGCCATTGGATTGTATTAATCGAACCTTTCAGTACACCATTCTGTCATGATATAGGCTGTTAGACTTCATCTGGAGTACTGCAGTCCTTTTTGTTCCCCTCACATGGTGGCTTTAGAAAAGCTTCAAAGGAGAGCTGCAAAATTATCCCTAGTATAAAAAGAACTTTAGTCACTCAGATAGGTTTAAAGAGCTGGGTCTACTTACTCTTAGGCCAGTGTAGGTTTAGAGGCAACTTGATAGAGGTTCATATAGTAATTAAAGAACCAGATTGCATTCCTATTGATAGATTATTCCAGTTTGGCAGACTGGGGAGGATCAACTTTTAGATGTTTAAAACTATACAAAGGTAAAAATAAGCTAGATGTTAGGAGGTTCTTCTTTTCCCCAGACATGGCTCAGTTGGTAGCACTCTCACCTCGAGTTAGAAGGTTATGGGTTCAAATCCCATTTCAGGACCTGAGCACAAATATCAAGGCTGGCACTCCAGTGCAGTACAGAAAGAATGCTGCACAGAGGTGCCGTCTTTCTCACAAGTTGTTACACTGAGGCCCCATCTGCCCTTTCAGGTGGGTGTAAACGATCGCACGGCACTATTTTGAAGAAGAGCAGGGGAGCTATCCTCAGCGTCCTGGGCAATATTTATCCCTCAATCAACATGACAAAAAAACAATTCTGATCATTATCAAATTGCTGCTTGCGGGAGCTTGCTGTGTGCAAATTGGCTGTCGCAATTTCTACATTACAACAGTGACTAAACTTCAAAGTATTTCATTGGCTGTAAAGCGCTTTGAGACATCCAGTCGTCGTGAAAGGCACTATAAAAATGCAAGTCTTTCTTTTTAACCTGTATCTGAACTGGGAAAATTTTGATGCAAATACTAGGTGCCAAAAGCAGACAAATACATCATTGCCCTGACATCCTTCACCATGATGAGAACAATTTCGCATTGTACTTAATTAACTTGGTCCAGTTGCTATTTTAGACACTGCTTATAGAAGCCATCAGAATTTGCTTTCATAACATCACACAATCAATGCTCCCCTTTCAGCTCCATTTACAATCTCCCTTCATACTTCACTGCCTTTTTATGCTTGATTTTATATGCTGATAGCAGTTGCCATTTATAGATCCTGTGGTTAAATTTTTGAACAGGACGATATGCTATCAAATCAGTTGTTGATCCTGTGAACTAGATTCCAAATGCAGCGGAATGGTTAGCTCAGTATTTCTGGTGCTTTCATGATAAACATGGTAGCACTGCCTGCCAAGCTTTGTAATGTTAAGCCTTCCTCTACTGATAAGGAACTGGAAATTTTGTTAACTCTAAAGAAAACTACTGAGCAGCTGTCAGATCAGCTTTCTAATGTCTCACTGATTCTTGTATTGATGAAACAAACACCACATGCATGGACTGGCTCAAATTCTCCCATTGGCAATGAAAATATAGCTTGATTATTCACGGGATGTGGTTCATTTTTTTGTAAAGATTAATAACAAGAGGTACAGGGTGGCACGGAGTCAGAACAGTGGCCTTTCACTTGACAGATTGAGTTTGAATCCAGCTAAAACTTGCCATGAAAGAATTTTTAATTCAGCAATAATTTGACAAAATCACTCAAAGAGCATGAGACTAGCAGGCACAGAAAATGGAAACTTCATTAATTCACAGCAGGTCTGCTTCAGAGGATTGGGTAGTGTAGAAGAAACTTCATCCTGTATGTCTGATCATTCTCCTATCCACTGAAAAAGTGTTTCCTCCCATGCACTTTCTCAGCTGCTGATCACAATGCACACCTTCCTCTGCATGCTTAGAGCACTATAGTGCACATATTTTGTCTATCAAAATCACCAAAGTTACTCTGTGATCCTTTCTAAGGAGGAATGATTCAAGCCAGTGTCACTGGATATCACTTTACAGCATTCAATACATAATCTGATCAACAAGCAAAATTGCCCAAGTGAGAAAAGTAAAACACATACTGCGTTGATATGTAACATGACCGTCTAAATGCAGTTAAATAAACCAAGCACCTGTACCTACCTGAATGAATATTTTAGTCCAGACTCTATACTGTGACAGTTGACATAACACAATTGAATGAGAAGTGTTGATATCACAATTTGCAAAGGTTAATGATGACAGAAAACTGTGATGCAAAATCATGACAACAGGAAGTAACATTTGAGAGAACAAAATGAATTCCTTGTGCAATCTATCTATTAAAAATCTAGCAACGTGTTACAACTGGAGACTACACATTATGGTAATGAACGTTTAGTTGGCGACATTTAAGAAAAAACTGCAGAAAATATTCCAAGAGGTCTTTCTTCTCAATTATTAAATTCTTCTTTGGCCTCCATGTCTCGGGAGACAATGGGTAAGCGCCTAGAGGTGGTCAGTGGTTTGTGGAGCAGCACCTGGAGTGGCTATAAAGGCCAATTCTAGAGTGACAGACTCTTCCACAGGCGCTGCAGATAAAATTGGTTGTTGGGGCTGTTACACAGTTGGCTCTCTCCTTGCGCTTCTGTCTTTTTTCCTGCCAACTGCTAAGTCGCTTCGACTCGCCATTCTTTAGCCCCACCTTTATCGCGGTCCGCCAGCTCTGGCAATCACTGGCAACTGACTCCCATGACTTGTGGTCAATGTTACAGGCCTTCATGTCACATTTGCAGACGTCTTTAAAGCGGAGACGTGGTCGGCCGGTGGGTCTGATACCAGTGACGAGCTCGCTGTACAATGCGTCCTTGGGGATCCTGCCATCTTCCATGCGGCTCACATGGCCAAGCCATCTCAAGCGCCGCTGGCTTAGTAGGGTGTATATGCTGGTGATGTTGGCTGCCTCGAGGGCTTTTGAGTTGGAGATACGGTCCTGCCACCTGATGCCAAGGATTCTCCGGATGCAGCGAAGATGGAGTGAGTGGAGACATCGCTCTTGGCTGACATAGGCTCGAGAGTCTGAATCGCCTATTCCTGCTCCTAAGTCCTATGTTCCTACCTCAGTACCCCAGGGTTAAGAGGAGGCAAACCATGCTCCCACAAAACAACTAGAATTCCCACTCGCGACCTTTATCATGACCCCTGCTGGAAAGACGTGTGCAAGATCTGATTGGTGTCCGCCCCTCGAGCCTGCTTCGCCATTCCATAAGATCATAACTGATCTGGTTGTGGTCTTAACTCCACTTTCCTGTCTGCCTCCCATAACCCTCAACTCTCTTGTCTATCAAAAATCTATCTAACTCAGCCGTGAATAAGTTCAATGACCCAGCCTCCACTGCTTTCTGGGGAAGAGAATTCCACAGACTAACAACTCTCGAGAGAAAATTTCTCCTCATCTCAGTCTTAAAAGGAAGACCTCTTATTTTTAAAATTGTGTCCCCTAGTTCTAGTCTCCGCCACAAGGGGAAACATCCACCCAGTATCCACTATATCAAGACCGCTCAGGATCTTGTATATTTCAATAAGATCACCTCTCATTCTTCTAAACTCCAAGGGGTATAGGCCCCACCTGTTCAACCTTTCTTCATAAGATACAATCCGAGAACACACTGGTCTAGCCTCACAAATGACTAGCCATTCGGGTCAGGCACCAAATCTGTTAAGAAGAAGGGATACAAACAATCAAGGATTTTTGCCCAAAACTCAGATATGAGTTTTGCCTCTGTCAAAATGTTAACTGATTTTCAGGACATCAGTTATCTGGAGGTGCCAATTCGATGCTGGAATCTAATAACCATCCAAAACCAAATGTGACACTTTTGTAAAAGGTTTATTGTATAAAGCTTCTCACAGTGCAACAATGTCCAAGAAATTCTAGAAATTAAAACCGATCAAGCACATAATATTGACGTGGAAACAGTAACAGCCTCGACAGCGCACTCCGACCTGAAACCTCTATCTCTTTGGCCAACTGTGTCTGAAGCCTCTACATATTGGGGGAAAAAGGAAAAATACATAGAATTAGTCATAACTTGATTTCAAATTGCTGACAATCCACAACAAAGGGGATAAATTAAAATTAGAGCTAGGTCATTCAGGGGTCACATAAGATTGGTGCACTATAAGCACAAATCGCCGTGTGGGAATATGATGTAGCAGCAATAACGGAAACTTAGCTTAAAAATGGTGAGGACGGAGTGCTTAATATTCAAGGATACAAAGTGTTCAGAAAAGACAGGGAAGGAAAAAAGGGAGGTGGAGCGGCTGATTTGGGAAGACAGTGCAGTGTTGGAAAGAGAGGATGTCCTTGAGCGAGTATACAGAATTCATTTTAGTCATAGAGAGATACAGCACTGAAACAGGCCCTTTGGCCCACTGAGTCTGTGCTGACCAACAGCCACCCATTCATACTAATTCTACATTAATCCCATCTTGCCTACCACATCCCCACCATTCTCCTACTACCTACCTACACTAGGGGCAATTTACAACGGCCAATCTACCTATCAACCTGCAAGTCTTTGGCTGTGGGAGGAAATCGGAGCACCCGGCGAAAACCCACACGGTCACAGGGAGAACTTGAAAACTCCACACAGGCAGTACCCGGAACTGAACCGGGGTCGCTGCAGCTGTGAGGCTGCGGTGCTAACCACTGCGCCACTGTGCCGCCCCTTTGATGAGAGCTGAGAAGCAAAATAGGGATGATCACTCGACTTGAGGTATTCTATAGGCCTCCAAATAGTGAGATAGAGGAGCAAATCTGCAGGAAAATCACAGAGATGTGCAAGAACTATACAGTGATGATATTGGGGGATTCTAATTACCCAAATATCGATTGGGATAATGTTAAAGTAAAGGAAAAGGAGGGGGAAGAATTTCTGAAATGTGTTCACGAGCAGTTCCATGACCTATATGTTCTCGGTCCAACGAGAAAGGAGGCATTGCTGGATCTGGTGCTGGGGAATGTGATGGGCAAGTGGACCAAATGCCTGTGGGGGAACAGGTGAGTAAGAGTGATCATTCTATCATAAGGTTTAGATTAGCAATGGAGGAGAGCGAGGAACAATCTAAAGTAGAACTTCTAAATTGGAAGAGGGCCAACTTCAATGGGATGAGAGGGTATCTAGCCAAGATAAAACAGAACCAGAAATTGGCAGGAAAAACTGTAATGGAATAATGGGTGATCGTTAAAGAGGTAATGTCTCAGGTATAGGCTAGGTACATTCCAACAAGGGCAAAAGGTAAGGGAACCAAAGCCAGGGCTTTTTGAAGGAGAGGGAGATAGAGAATATGAAGAAACTAAAAAAAGGGTGTATGATGTGTGACAGGTGAATTCTTCAAGCGATAATCAATCCAAATACAATAAGTTGACGGGGAAGAGAAGAGGAAAATACAACTGGCAAAGAGAGAATATGAGAATAGAATGGCAGTTAATATCAAGAAAGGAGAGAGACAAAAAGCAGGAAACTACAGGCCAGTTAGCCTAACATGTGTAATAGGGAAAATGCTAGAATCCATTATTAAGGAAGTAATAGCAGGACATTTAGAAAATCATAACACAATCAGGCAGAGTCAACATGGTTTTGTGAAAGGGAAATCGTGTTTGACGAATTTATTAGAGTTCTTTGAGGAAGTAACAAGCAAGATGGATAAAGGGGAACCTGTAGATGTGGTGCATTTGGATTTCCAAAAGGCAATCGATAAGGTGCCACATCAAATGTGACTAAACAAAATAAGAGCTCATGGTGTAGGGGGTAACATATTAGCGTGGACAGAGGATTGGTCAGCTAACAGGAAGCAGAGAGTAGGGATAAATGGGTCACCTTCGTGTTGGCAAGCCGTTACTAGTGGAATGCCACAGGGATTAGTGCCGGGGCCTCAACTATTTACAATCTACATCAATGACTTGGATGAAGGGACCAAATGTGTGGTAGCTAAATTTGCTGATGACAAAGATAGGTAGGAACGTAAACTGTCAAGAGGACATAAAGAGTCTACAAAGGGATTTAGATAGGTTAAGTGAGTGAGCAAAAATTTGGCAGATGGAGTATAAAATGTGGGAAAATGTGAACTTGTTCACTTTGTCAGGAAGAATAGAAAAGAAATATATTATTTGAATGGAGAGAGACTGCAGAATTCTATGACACAGAGGGATCTGGGTGTCCTGGTACATCAATCACAAAAAATTGGTATGCAGGTACAGCAGGTAATTAGGAAGGCAAATGAAATGTTGGTGTCGATTGCAAGAGGAATCAAGTATACAAGTTGAGAAATTTTGCTACAGCTGTACAGAACCTTAATTAGACTGCATCTGCACTATTGAGTGCAGTTTTGATCTCCTTACTTAATAGAGGAATTAATTGCATTAGAAACAGTTCAGAGAAGGCTCACTTGACTGATTCCTGGGATGAAGGGGTTATCTTATGAGGTAAGGTTGAACCTATACCCACTGGAATTTAGAAGAATGAGAGATGATCTTACTGAAACATATAAGATCCTGTGGGGGAGTCTAGATTAATTCATTCATGGGATGTGGGCGTTGCTGGCGAGGCCAGCATTTATTGCCCATCCCTAACTGCCCTCGAGAAGGTGGTGGTGAGCTGCCTTCTTGAACTGCTGCAGTCCATGTGGGGTGTGTACACCCACAGTGCTGTTAGGAAGGGAGTTCCAGGATTTTGACCCAGCGACAGCGAAGGAACGGCGATATAGTTCCAAGTCAGGATGGTGTGAGACTTGGAGGGGAACTTGCAGGTGGTGGTGTTACCATGCATTTGCTGCCCTTGTCCATCTAGTTGGTAGAGGTCGCAGGTTTGGAAGGTGCTGTCTAAGGAGCCTTGGTGCGTTGCTACAGTGCATCTTGTAGATGGTACACATTGCTGCCACTGTGCGTCAGTGGTGGAGGGAGTGAATGTTTGTGGATGGGGTGCCAATCAAGTGGGCTGCTTTGTCCTGGATAGTGTCGAGCTTCTTGAGTGTTGTCAGAGCTCCACGCATCCAGACAAATGGAGAGTATTCCATCACACTCCTGACTTGTGCCTTGTAGATGGTGGATAGGCTTTGGGGAGTCAGGTGGTGAGTTACTCGCCACAGGAATCCTAGCCTCTGACCTGCTCTTGTGGCCGTGGTATTTATATGGCTACTCCAGTTCAGTTTCTGGTCAATGGTAGCCCCTAGGATGTTGATAGTGGGGGGTTCAGCAATGGTAATGCCATTGAATGTCAAGGGGAGATGGTTAGATTCTCTCTTGCTGGAGATGGTCATTGCCTGGCATGAATGTTACTTGCCACTTATCAGCCCAAGCCTGGATATTGTCCAGGTCTTGCTGCATTTCTCCACAGACTGCTTCAGTATCTGAGGTCACGAATGGTGCTGAACATTGTGCAATCATCAATGACCATCCCCACTTCTGACCTTATGATTCAAGGAAGGTCATTGATGAAGCAGCTGAAGATAGTTGGGCATAGGACACTACCCTGAGGAACTCCCGCAGTGAAGTCCTGAAGCACAGATGATTGACCTCCAACAACCACAACCATCTTCCTTTGTGGTAGGTATGACTCCAACCAGTGGAGAGTTTTCCCCAAATCCCATTGACTCCAGAGTTACTAGGGCTCCTTGATGCCATACTCAGTCAAATGCTGCCTTGATGTCACGGGCAGTCACTCTCACCTCACGAGTTCAGCTCTTTTGTCCATGTTTGAACCAAGGCTGTAATGAGGTCAGGAGCTGCATGGCTCTGGCAGAAGCCAAACTGAGCATCACTGAGCAGGGTATTGCTAAGCAAGTGCTGCTTGATGGCACTGTTGATGACACCTTCCATCATTATACTGATGATTGAGAGTAGACTGATGGGGCGGTAATCAGCCGGGTTGGACTTGTCCTGCTTTTTGTGTACAGGACATACCTGGGCAATTTTCCACATTGCCAGGTAGATGCCAGTGTTTTAGTTGTACTGGAACAACTTGACTAGGGGCGCGGCAAGTTCTGGAGCACTGGTCTTCAGCCGGAATATTGTCAGGGCCCATAGCCTTTGCCGTATCCAGTGTCTTCAATCGTTTCTTGATATCACGCAGAGTGAATTGAATTGGCTGAAGTCTGGCACCTATGAAGCCGGGGACTTCAGGAGGAGGCAGAGATGGATCATCAACTCGGCACTTCTGGCTGAAGATTGTTGCAAATGCTTCTGCCTTATCTTTCACATTGATGTGCTGGGCTCCCCCCATCATTAAGGATGGATGTGGCAGGACTGCAGAGCTTAGATCTGATGTGTTGGTTATGGGACCGCTTAGCTCTGTCTATTGCATGCTGCTTACGCAGTTTGGCACGCAAGCAGTCGTCTGTTGTAGCTTCACCAGGCTGACACCTCATTTTGAGGTATGCCTGGTGCTGGTCCTGGCATGCCCTCCTGCACTCCTCATTGAACCAGGGTTGGTCTCCTGGCTTGATGGTAATGGTCGAGTGGGGGATATGCAGGGCGATAAGGTTATAGATTGTGGTTGACAAACTAGGGGACACAGTTTAAAAATTAGGGGTCTCCCATTTAAGACTGAGATGAGGAGGAATTTTTTTCTCCCAGAGGGTCGTTAGTCTGTGGAATTCTCTTCCCCAGAGAGTAGTGGAGGCTGGGTCATTGAATATATTCAAGGCTGAGATAGATAGAATTTTTGATCGACACAGAGTCAAGGGTTATGGGAGACAGATAGGAAAGTGGAGTTGAGGCCACAAGCAGATCAGCCATGATCTTATCGAATAGCAGAGCAGGCTCGAGGGCTGAATGGCCTACTCCTACTTCTTCTACCAGCATGTGAATAGTAAATGGGTCATAAAAGGTGGGGTGGGGCCTATTAGAGACAAAGAAGGCGATGTATGATTAGAGGAGCAGGGTAAGGCTAGAATACTTAATGAGTACTTTGTATCGGTGTTTACTAAAGAAGAGGATGCTGACAAAATATCGGTAGAAACAGAGATGGTTGAGGTAATGGATGAGAGTTAGGTAGTGTGTACTGGAATGGCTGGCTATATTTAGAGTGGATAAATCGCCTGGTCCAGGTGGCTTGCATCCCAGGTTGCTAAAGGAAGTGGGAGTGGAGATAGTGGAAGGGCTTCCCATAACCTACCAATCGTCCCTAGATACCGGGGAGGTGCCAGAGGATTGGAGAGTGGAAAATGTGACATCCTTATTCAAGAAAGGGCGACAGGCCGGTCAGTTTAACATCTGTAGTGGTTAAGTTTTAGAAACAATAATCACTGAAAAAATGAACGGGCAATTTGGAGAGGTTTGAGTTAATTAGCGAGAGACAGCACAGATTTGTAAAAGGTAGATCATGCTTGATTTTTTTTTAATGAAGTAACAAAGACGGTTGATGAAGGGAAAGCAATGAACATTGTCTATATGAATTTTAAGAAAGCCGGTGATGAAGTACTACATAAAAGGCTGGTTAACAAAATTGACTTAAGGACAGAAAACAGCAAGTCATGGTAAATGGTTTTTCAGACTGGAGGATGGTAGACAGTGGTGTTCCCCAAGGTTCAGTGCTCGGACCACTGCTTTTGTTGATTGATATATATATATTATATACATAAAAATGATTTTGATATTGGAATACAGAGTAAAATTTCAAAATTTGCCGATGATACAAAACTTGGAGGTGTGACAGACAGTGAGGATGATACTCATCAACTGCAACAGAACATAGATAGGCTAGCAAAATGGGCAGACAAGTGGCAAATTGAACTTGAGAGAAATGTGAGGTGATACATTTTGCCAGAAGGGATAGGGAGAGGCAATATCGACGATATGGTACAGCTCTAAAGAGTGTACAGGGGCAGAGATATCTGGGGGTTTATGTGCATAGATCATGAAGGTGGCTGGACATATTGACAGAGTAGTTAGCAAAGCATAGGGGATCTTGGGCTTCATAGGGGGTATCGAGTACAAAAGCAGGGAAGTTATGCTCAACCTTTATAAAGCTTTGGTTCGGCCACAACTAGAGTATTGCGTCCAGTTCTGGTTACCACACTTTAGGACAGATGTGAAGGTCCTTGAAAGGATGCAGAGGAGATTTACCAAAATTGTTCCAGGGATGAGGTATTTTAGTTATGAGGTCAGGTTGGAGAAGGTGGGGTTGTTCTCCTGGGAGCCAAGGAGATTGAGAGGAGATTTGATAGAGGTGTACATTTTCATGATAGGTTTAGATAGGACAGACAAAGAAAAGCAGATTCCATTAGCCTACGGTACAAGGACCAGCGGGCACAAATTTAAAGTTTTGGGCAGGTGATGCAGGCGGGATGTAAGGAAGAACTTTTTTTACGCAGCGAATGGTAATGATCTGGAATTCGCTGCCTACAAGAGTGGAGGAAGTGGAGACAATGAATGATTTCAAAAGGAAATTGGATGGGCACTTGAGGGAAATAAACTTACAGGGCAACGGAGATAGAGCCAGGGAATGGGACTAATTGGATTGCTCTAGAGAGCCGGCATGGAGTCAATGGTCCGAATGGTCTCTTTCTGTGCTGTTAAGACTCATGATTCTGTAAAACACTTCTTCATACAAAGGATGATTAAAATCTGGAATTCTCTCCCCCAAAAAGCTGTTAAGTCTGGGGGTCAACTGAAAATTTCAAAACTGAAATTGATACATATTTGTTAGGCAAGGGTCTTGAGGTGTACGGAATGAAGGTGAACAGTTGTGAGTTAAGATACAGATCAGCCATGATCTAATTGAATGGCAAAACAGACACGAGATGCATTAAGTTTGAAAGTACATTTGCACATGTTCATGGGCAAGGCCACAGGCTTATAGTGAGCATTTAAGTCAAGCATCTCTGTTTATTAACAGATTACAGGCTTTTTACTGGTATTCTGGGAATCACATTCAGTGATTCTGCCTGGTTTACTGAGAACGGGGCTACCTGTGGATTCGGTTACAATATACAAAGGGGCTGCTCTTCCCACTATCAAATGTGTGCTTGAAAATATAGGGATGTTTTAAAATGAAACCACTTAAGAATCAAAATATTTTCAGCGAACGGTCTCAGTTCTTTCCACAATGCAGCATATGATTACTATACATTGTAGTATCCAGTGTTACTCCTTCATACAGGTTGTTACACGCCTCACATCTTGGTGCAAAGCTGAAACTTTCAGAGATAACTAGTTTAAAAACACTTACCTGTCTGATTTACTGCTGGTGAAGGACATGCTTTTATTTCCCGCAGATTGACGATTCTTCTTTCCAGTTTTCTAAATTGAGGAAAGTTTAGTCAGGACAGTTTAAAGATACCTTTAAGTCTTCAATAAATAAATGTTCATAAGAAGAAATAACTCTTTATAGCATTTCATCTGACTGTGGCATCGAGATGAGGTCAACATCACAGAAAAAGCTGTAATCAGATTTTTAAAAGTCTGCCAAAACACTTATTAAAAGTAATTTTGACTTAAAGATATGAAAGCTGATTTTCCGATTCAGTTATGGTGATGAACAGATGTAATCTAGGAGTGCAGGAGAGAAAAGGACTCCAATCTTATTGAAACAAGGCCCTGAAGCATCAATGCACCCTGGCACAGATCTGGACAGTTAATCCCTGACTAGCATGATGGCAAAAAAAAATTCATATTCTCCTTTAGTCCCCTCCAAATTATTTTGTGTATTTAATTGATACGAACCTGTTAAATTTCTGTAATGACTCAAGTAACTTGCTACTCAGAGTTAATTAGAGCAGCCTTCTTTTTTAAAGAATGAAAATTGTCATCTGATACTTTGATACTTAACAACACTTTACAATCCAAAGTCTGTTAAGACATGGAATGCCGTACCAGATGTGGTGGAAGCAGGATTCATCATTCCTTTCACTTTTAAAACAAAAGGAAGCAGATAAATAGTTGCAAAATAAATTCTTTAAAAAGGGTATATGGAAAGGATAGAAGAACAGGACTAAGTGGACAGATTTCAGAGAGCCGATGCAAATGCGATCAGCTGAATAGCCTCCTCCTGTATGGCAAAATTCTATGTTTCAAAATCTATGCAGCATCATTTAAAATTCTCAAATACGGAATAATGACAGGTGGCTAGGGGTAATCTACTGATATGCCTGCAGACAATGGGCTGAATATAGAAGGAGCTGTAGTCCAGTTATAAATTTGATATCAATACACCAATCTTATAACCAACAAAGGCCCCATACATGTGTCATATATCCCGTCATTTTAGTGAATAATACAGGCACTACAATTCACATTTTTGTTGTGTAAAAACCATGCCTAAGTCTGCATGACTAGTTAACTGTAAATAATGTTCCATAATGAAGAATAATAGCCCTGTAACATCACAGGAGACCAAGGACAATAGGCCCCAGAAAAATAACACATTTATAGGGATGCAATTTTCAGAACTTACAGGGAGAGATAGAATATGGCAAATATCATAACTGAACATCTCACCGATGTCAATATATTCCTAGCTACAATACTGACACACTTTATCAAGTGACTGAGCACATATCCAATGTCTGCTACATTACGCTTGCAATTACACATGCCTTTCACAGCTTTAGGATGTTCTAAAGTGCTCTCAACAATCGACCAATACTTTTGAAAAGCAGTTATTATTCTTAAGATGGCAGTTGATCTGTGAAAGGCAAGGGCCTGCAAACAGATGAATGCCCACTTAAACTGTTTGGTGGTTAGGGTTGAAGGATAAATGTTGCCCAGGACACTGGGAAAACTCCTTGTCCTTCGAAAAAATTGCCATGGAATCTTTTCTAATTCATATGCATAATATGGGGCCTTGGTTTAACAGCTAATTTGAAAAACAGGACTTTTGACAATGCAGCATTCCCTTAATACAACTCTGAAATGCCAGTGTGGATTACATGCTCAAGCCCTGGGGTGGGTTGCACCTACAAACATTCTGATGAGTGTTAGGAGTGCTATCACTAAGCCAAACGGACACAGCAAATCATTATTAATGGTTTAAAAATAAAGATTTATTTTTATAACAGATAACAATGAATGTTATAATATTTATTTATTTTACCTTAACAACAAAATAAAGAAGCAACATGCAAGTCATTTGCTTACATTTTTCAAACGTTTTTATTTCTCCCTCTAATTTTATCTCAGTTTTTGCTCCTGCAAGCCTCGTGCTGGGTTACAGTGCCGCTGGTGCACAGTGCCAAGGAGTCGTTTCTGCTCTGCTACCTTGTCTAAGCAGTCATTCTTCATGAATTAACCTGGACACTAAGCTATTGAAATTTTTGGGCCTTGGAAGGATGCTGGGCAGTGTAAACTAAGACCGAATTTGGGAAAGAACAAGTTCCGCTGGTAAAAAATCTACAGTCGAAGTGTAGGCTTCTTGCAGTCACACGCCTCTGTGCTGACGTTGGAGGAAGAGGTGGGATTAGCGAGATAGCGTCACCCACCAATTCTGCTCCAGTGCCTGCAATGCAAAGTAAGTGTGCAGGGTGCTGGTGCACATGCATCAGGGTAAGATCCTTGTGGTTGTGGATCCAGGTTGCTGGTTTTTGAATGGCTTCTTTAAAACAAATAATTAGCTTGTTTTAAACAAGTTTTTACTGATCTTTGATTGGAATGGCACAATCCCTGCAGGGAGCAGTAAGGTGCCAGTTTACTAAAAAGAAAATCGAAGTTGTATCAACGTATGAGTTGGCCCTCAAATACAATAAACAAAAACTTGCAGAATGCTGCAATTTATGCACTATATTTTACAGCAGTGGTTTTACCTTAGAATGAGGCACATCTGCTTCATGACTGGGATCAAACTGGGTTGATTCCTTAGACTTGCTGCCAGCTGAAAGGATAAAAATATTGTAATATAAATGCACACTTTACACAAATAACATCTCCTAGCGGCTGAATTTTTCAAAATTGGCTACAAACTTGTTTTACCCACGTCTGTGGGTAAGAGAAGTAGAGTACAATCCTTTTCCCTCTTTGCTTCCCAATTCCCTGAAGGTACAGATTCCTGCTGAGAAATGATTTGACAACACTGGTCACTCTCCTCTGCCTCATTCAAAATCTGCAACTTCCATGTTTTAAAGATAGATAGGGAATGCTATGCTAATAGGCTATTCATCATGGAAGGCATCACAGCTCAGCAGACCTCATCAAATGTGTGCATACAAACATAGACCACTGTCTGACAAAAATCCTTGGGTGGTGATCAGAAGTAGAAATACCAATTGATTTTCCTCTTGCCAGCTCAGGGGGCTATGGCTAATCCTGGTGCCCCTACAGCTCTTCGAACTGAAATAAGCTAACTCGGTACAAACCCAGCATGAACCTGGACCCTCCTAATTGGTGTGCTTGGTACTGGGCTAGATAGTGTCAATACCCAGTGATTCATCAGGGGGACCTTCCCTGCCATAAGTTAAAACCACATTAACACTGAACCGCTGACAGACATGATGGCCGATTCTGGTTTGTCCAATAGAGAAATGCTCTGGATGTTGGAAACTACACACAGTTTACTAGGGTTAAAGCATAACAGGGTGTAGGTTACCAGCAAGTTGAATGCTTTCCAACTTGCTCAAGTTTCCTGAGTGTGAACACCAAAGTGTTTGACTTTTCGCCATAGTGCACACAGTGGAAAGTTCTGTCTCAAGAGGGTAGAGAAGCACCAGATGGAGTCTTACCCGTGCATCTTGTGTCAACTGATTAAGAAGATGCATCAATGCCATTGTGCAGAATTCTACCACATGAATCGGTGTTTTGTACTGATCCTTTCTCCAAGGCTACAATAACAAATATTGCTTGAGTGCCAATGTCAGGGAGGCTCCTAAATCTTGCAGTCCAGAATAAGAGGTGGGGCTGCACCAGCAAGTGAGTTCCTAATTTCAACCTGTTGTGTAGTTCTCAAAGTTCAGACATATCACCACAAAAAAGGGAAAAAACTGACGGACAGTTCTGTTAAAGACACAACACCTATAGGTTCAACAGAACCCCTTGTGCTCTATGGATACAAGACAACTTCTCAACAGGTTTCATGTGCAGGAGAGGGGAGATAACACTGAATGAGATCTCCGGGCTCAAGGAGAGTTTGGCTGCAGAATATCCATTAAAAATTAACCTAAAGATTAAGCCACAACTGACCCGCAAAAACTTTGAAATCGGACTTGCTGTAATCGAATGGTTTGAAGTTTTTGGGATTTTTCGGCTCCTCTATCCCTGATTTTGGCTTCTTCTTTTCTGGAGGTGCTGTCTCACTTCCTGATCCACTCTTTGCTCGCTCCCTCTTCACCGATTGCTGTTCTGCAGCCATCTGAGGTGGGAACACATGATTAAGAGTTAAGGTATACATCGATCCTGCTATTCCCAGCCATTTCAAATCTTCCGACGAGTGACCATGTCATGTAGCGCCTAAATCTACGAGGCACAACATTTTGTAGAATAAAATTACAAAGCAGTGAATGAGACAATTAGAGATACGAATTACATCAACCTTTTTCCTTGAATTTAATATGAGAAACCCAAATATTGAGTTTGTGAATTGAATGGACTAGGCTTTGCTGATGGAACGGGGACGCAGGGAAGGCAACTCCAAAGCACTATTGATACCACAAAACCTAATGCTCAAGAGAAGCAAAGCAGGTCAGAAATGAAATCAAAACAGAAAGGAAGGCAATAAAAAAGTAAAAACAGACTACAGCTCGAGGACAGACAGCAAGGCTACAGTGTGGATGACCAACCCAAACTAGGTTGACCACAATAGTTATAATAGAACAAGCAATGCTACATAATAATGAGAATCTGTACTAGGACCAAGTTATGACAGAGTAACAGTCTGCAACTGGGGTAGAAACTCCAGATTTGGAGAGTATCGTAAGGTCATTGAAACCGCGACAAACACACAACGCAAACAGAAACCGCAACAGACACTCAGCAGGTCAGGCAACTTCTGGCGAGAGAACTTCTTGAACTTTCCAAGGAAGTGTCCTGGACCCAAAATGTTCACTGAATTGTGTTCTCTCAGCAGATGTAGCCTGATCTGCTCAGCGTCTCTAGCAGTTATTTTGTTATTTGCTTAAAGAAAACAATCTTTTGATAAAAGCCAATTACTTCTTTAATGGTTGTGCGATATTGTACAATACTAGACTCAAGCGACTTGGTGCTGTGGTGACCTTTAACCTCAGGGTCCTAGGTGCAAATCAAGCTACTGAGATAAAAGGTTTGATGTGAATGAGTTTGGGCCATCCTGAGGTCCTAGTTGAGATGGCAGCATAAAAACCACTGAATTGGGAAATCCACTCACAGAAGCCAGACAATGGCTGGTGTGGAAAACAGAAATGACAGATTAGTGCAGTACAGGAAATTCTCCTGAGGTTATGGTTAAGGCACATTGTTGAGGCTAAGCAAAGGTACAGCTTTACTCTTTATTTTAGTGCTAAACCTGACCTGTGAATGCTGGATGACTGAAACGAAAAGTGTTCCATTTCCCAGTACTAAATTCCTTTCACTGTACCTCAATGCACAAAAATGCTTTCTAATGTGTTTTGTCTTCTCCCAGACTCCAACTCCCAACCCTCCCAACCTGAGAGCTCACTTCATTCATGGTTGGAGCAGCACCTTTAGCTAAAGTCACTCACAAATATAACTCTGGTGCTGATTGGTTTCAAATTGTTCCGTTTGTACTATTGATGGGATCGATAAAGCTATTACTAAGAGGCAGTGCTTAAGTACTTCATATAAAAACATTGCAAACGTCAGTTCAGAAAACCAATCTTGGGCAAATTTCTTCATAGTGCTTTGATGATAGAATTCATACCACTTTATCAGAGTTTAATTTGAACTAAAATTACTTCAATTTGAATTAAGTATAAAGAAATGTCTCTTTGCAGCTACACTTTCAGTACTAACAAAGGCACCAACCATAACATGAAAGCAGATAACACATGAACAATGAGCAGTGACAATTATTCTTGGCTCTGACATTAACTAGGAAAACTGGCAGACAATGTTATATGGCGGGCACTAGCAATATGAACCACCTCCAGGCGCTTACCCATTGTCTCTTGAGACAAGGAGGCCAAAGAAGAAGAGCAATATGAAGTGGGATATGAAGTTCACTTTTTTTTTAAAAAACAGGGAAGCAGCTGAATTGCCATTTTATCATGCACTGCAATATTAAGAGTTTTCTAAAAGTTTTCAAAGCACCACATTTATTTCTCTTAAGCCACATACTCTAACTCAACACATTCTCCTCCCTGCATTTGTGATCATTGCACCATATCCCACTCCAATTCATTCTCTCCCAAGACATGAAAATGGTGCAGCTTGTTACCTCTCCCATACGACTCCCTCCCTCATCTCCTCTCCAACTCTTTTTAGATTAAGATTAGATTAGATATACAGCACTGAAACAGGCCCTTCGGCCCACCGAGTCTGTGCCGACCATCAACCACCCATTTATACTAATCCTACATTAATTCCATATTCCTACCACATCCCCACCTATCTATATTTCCCTACCACCTACCTATACTAGGGGCAATTGCTAATGGCCAATTTACCTATCAACCTGCAAGTTTTTGGCTTGTGGGAGGAAACCGGAGCACCCGGAGGAAACCCACGCAGACACAGGGAGAACTTGCAAACTCCACACAGGCAGTACCCAGAATTGAACCCGGGTCGCTGGAGCTGTGAGGCTGCGGTGCTAACCACTGCGCCACTGTCCCTTTTTTTTTACTGTATTACAGGCCTTGGCTCCAGCTTTTTCAATAAAAAATAACTTCACCTTGCAATAATACAACAACATTTTTGGTGATTTAAATATTCTAGCTGTGGTAATATTTCCTCCAAGTTGATGTTCCCTTTTCTCAGCAGGAAATCCATTTCACTATTCACAGCTGAGAAAGTCTCTCTGAAAACAGTCACTTGGAATTCCACAAACATAGTCCAGGGAAGGCTAGCTCGCCAGATTTCTCTGCCTTTGTAGAACTGCCTGGCTTTAGCTCATTGCTTTCCCATGGGGTTTCAGTGTAAGTCAGGAACTCAGTGGTGGAGGTAAAGACAATAATTGATGGGAACCCACATCACAGTACTCCTTAGTATTGTACACACCAAAATGTCGAAATTATAGCAAGTTAACAGCTTTGGCTTATACAACTTGTCCCATTCTAGCAAAGGTTTAAAAAAAAAACCCTTAGACTCACTGTGGCCTGCTGTCTGACTGAAGGGATCTCTTGTACTGCAGCAATATAATCCTGTTGCACCTGTTGTCGCACAACTGAAAGGCAAAGATACAGTTCTCAAAAAACTAGAACTAAGGATAAACAGCACTGGCAATGAGTCTTCGGGCTATAACGACAACAATTAAAAGCCTTTCCTGCTCCTTTTCAACAGATCTGGTTGCGTGTAAATCACTATAAAACAAGGAAGTGCTACTGTAGTTACTGTGTTGAGTTTAGGGCATTCACATTAAGAAGGTTGCACTGGCTTTGGAGAAAGTCCAGCCATGATAATACTGGAGGGATAAAGGGACTGAGCTATGATGACATAATGGGTAACTGTAGGAATATTCCCTAGAGATGAGCATGTTCAGGTATGATTGAATGAAGGTGTGTAAAGTAATGAAGATAATTGAGAGCACAGATAAGGAACGGCTCTTCCCTCCAGTCAGGGACTCCAGAACAAGGGGACACTGCCCTAGAATTTAAGCTAAACCAGTTAAAAGTGAAGCCAGGAAAAATCTCTCCACACACAAGGTCGTCAGAATATGGAACAAACTGCCCCAGAGGAAGATAGCTGCAATGTCAAAGGTTATTTAAAAGGGAGGGAAGTAACTATATTCCGAGGTAGGGAGAAAATATAGCTACTGCGGCTGGCAAAACAGTGCAGCAGGTTTGAATGGCCTTCTCTTGTTCCTATGTATATTTTATAGATGCATATAGTTTTAGGAACATGTTCAAATACTTCTAACAGAATATACATCTACAGATATGTTGATATGCAGGAATCTCTCCTGTACTGCTCTACTTTAATTAAGCTGAAACCTCATGTCTAATGTTCCAAATCGACTTTTACAACTGAACCTGATTTTTTGTTGTTTCTCACTGGATATTTCTGACATGTGTGATTACATGCATGAATTAAATTTGAAGCAGCATTTCTAAACACAGGGAGAGCATTACTTCAAGCACTGATACACAAAAAGGATGGTGAAATGTTATCTTGTCTTTGACTCATGGGAGTCACTCAAGGAATGCTGCTACACAAGATATGAAACAATTTTCTAATGCTAAATAAATTACGGCGCCACAGACAAGAAAATATGAACATAAGCTTCTGCTACAGCTCTGACTGGCAAACAAATACACGGAATTATTGCATTCAGTCCATGCCAAACTATCTGACAGTTTACCACCTCTAATTTAAATGATGCAAGACAAGTATAATTTTGGATATATAGTCAAGTAAATGCAGTCCCTGACTGCTTAGGTGCTGAGGCTGCAGCTAAGTAGGCGGAGAGGTGCTGATGGCAGAGAGAGAACATTGGCAATGATTTTACCAGTACTTACAGGCTCCACAAGCGAAAGCGCTCAGGGTGACTGCGACTTCTCTCCGAGAAGTGTACACAACTTGGTTACAAATAGGAGAAAATTTCAATCAATAAATTGGGAAAAAAATTGAATCATGTTTCTAAAATAAGAGTGCACACATACAGCTTCAGCTGCCTGTCTAGATTTATCTAAAACCAGTTCAAAAGGAGAGTGTGAAATGGCTCCCCTCTCTTTAGTCATGTGCATTATCCCCATTAAAGGATACGGAACTTAGGCAGATAAATGGAGTTAGGATACAGATCAACCATAATCTATTTGTATGGCAGAACAGGCTCAAAGGGCAGAACAGGCTCAAAGGGCTGAATGGCCTAGTCAAGTTCTCACGTATTATCAATGGAGTCCATGGATGGCTTGCTCCCGAATGCATCAATGAATTAATGCACGTGGTGAGTTGTGGATACAGACTGGGGTGGTACCACCCACAGTATGTTGATGTACTAACTCTCCAGTTCAGTGTTCCTTGTTAGAGGCAATTCTGTTCATATGGTTCTGTGATCTAATGGAAGCATGAACATCAGAAAATAAAAAACAAAAAAAACTGACTGTGTTCAAGAGATTTGACAGACACTGGTCATGTACAAACGACAAAGTTGCTGATGACAACCTGCAGGCTTTGGGGTGTCTCTTGCTTTCTTGATTTGCTCTTGCTGTTTGGTGGCTTCTTTCTGTAAGTGTTCCTGGCTCAGCAACTTCCACCTGTTACTGACCTGAAATTACAAAACACTGAAAGGTTGAGGTTGTTTGATGTACACTAGCTCCTTTTAACAAACTTGCAGGTACTAAGCATCAATGCCCGCTATTTTAAACAACATACACACAAACTTCAAATAGATTAGGTAGTGTTATACAAACATGCTCCATTCTGCAGTCAATCAATTATTATACTATTGTGCTAAAGTTATATTCCCACTGGTATGTTATTTCAATGATAAAGCAACCAATTGTCAAAGGCTGCAAAAATATGCAATACCCTAAAACTGCAAATCAAAATTTATAAGTCGTAACCAGAGTATGATACAACACGTATGTACACTTGTGGGAAAGACACTTGAACTACCCAAACAGCTTCACTGATGGGTGAATTTACACTGCTGGCCATGACGTATCCTCTATAGCCTGCTCCTGTGCTTCTGTGTATATCATCACCCTTAGAAACTGAATATTATTCTCCATCTGTTCCATGCACTGTACAGATATTTGACATCAGCAGGTAGTGTGTGCTATCCAAAGTAGCTCCAATCAGTGCTTTTGTTTTATTTGCAGCACGAAATGTCACTTAGTTCAATGGGTTTTAAAGGTTTGTGATGTGGATCCCCGACAAACACTGGCAGGTTCCCAAAGGACACCTTCATATTTTGACAGATACCCAGGAGACCTGCTGTAAATAACTGACACTCTCCCAGGAGACCTGCTGTAAACACTGACACTCTCCCAGGAGACCTGCTGTAAACACTGACACTCTCCCAGGAGACCTGCTGTAAACACTGACACTCTCCCAGGAGACCTGCTGTAAACACTGACACTCTCCCAGGAGACCTGCTGTAAACACTGACACTCTCCCAGGAGACCTGCTGTAAATACTGACACTCTCCCAGGAGACCTGCTGTAAACACTGACACACTCCCAGGAGACCTGCTGTAAATAACTGACACTCTCCCAGGAGACCTGCTGTAAACACTGACACTCTCCCAGGAGACCTGCTGTAAACACTGACACTCTCCCAGGAGACCTGCTGTAAATAACTGACACTCTCCCAGGAGACCTGCTGTAAACACTGACACTCTCCCAGGAGACCTGCTGTAAACACTGACACTCTCCCAGGAGACCTGCTGTAAACACTGACACTCTCCCAGGAGACCTGCTGTAAATAACTGACACTCTCCCAGGAGACCTGCTGTAAACACTGACACTCTCCCAGGAGACCTGCTGTAAACACTGACACTCTCCCAGGAGACCTGCTGTAAATAACTGACACTCTCCCAGGAGACCTGCTGTAAACACTGACACTCTCCCAGGAGACCTGCTGTAAACACTGACACTCTCCCAGGAGACCTGCTGTAAACACTGACACACTCCCAGGAGACCTGCTGTAAATAACTGACACTCTCCCAGGAGACCTGCTGTAAACACTGACACTCTCCCAGGAGACCTGCTGTAAACACTGACACTCTCCCAGGAGACCTGCTGTAAATAACTGACACTCTCCCAGGAGACCTGCTGTAAACACTGACACTCTCCCAGGAGACCTGCTGTAAACACTGACACTCTCCCAGGAGACCTGCTGTAAACACTGACACACTCCCAGGAGACCTGCTGTAAATAACTGACACTCTCCCAGGAGACCTGCTGTAAATACTGACACTCTCCCAGGAGACCTGCTGTAAATACTGACACTCTCCCAGGAGACCTGCTGTAAATACTGACACTCTCCCAGGAGACCTGCTGTAAATACTGACACTCTCCCAGGAGACCTGCTGTAAACACTGACACACTCCCAGGAGACCTGCTGTAAATAACTGACACTCTCCCAGGAGACCTGCTGTAAACACTGACACACTCCCAGGAGACCTGCTGTAAATAACTGACACTCTCCCAGCGGACCTGCTGTAAACACTGACACACTCCCAGGAGACCTGCTGTAAATAACTGACACACTCCCAGGAGACCTGCTGTAAATAACTGACACTCTCCCAGAAGATCTGCTGTAAATAACTGACACACTCCCAGGAGACCTGCTGTAAATAACTGACACTCTCCCAGAAGATCTGCTGTAAATAACTGACACACTCCCAGGAGACCTGCTGTAAATAACTGACACACTCCCAGGAGACCTGCTGTAAATACTGACACTCTCCCAGGAGACCTGCTGTAAATACTGACACTCTCCCAGGAGACCTGCTGTAAACACTGACACACTCCCAGGAGACCTGCTGTAAATAACTGACACTCTCCCAGGAGACCTGCTGTAAACACTGACACACTCCCAGGAGACCTGCTGTAAATAACTGACACTCTCCCAGCGGACCTGCTGTAAACACTGACACACTCCCAGGAGACCTGCTGTAAATAACTGACACACTCCCAGGAGACCTGCTGTAAATAACTGACACACTCCCAGGAGACCTGCTGTAAATAACTGACACTCTCCCAGAAGATCTGCTGTAAATAACTGACACACTCCCAGGAGACCTGCTGTAAATAACTGACACTCTCCCAGAAGATCTGCTGTAAATAACTGACACACTCCCAGGAGACCTGCTGTAAATAACTGACACTCTCCCAGGAGACCTGCTGTAAATAACTGACACTCTCCCAGGAGACCTGCTGTAAACACTGACACACTCCCAGGAGACCTGCTGTAAATAACTGACACTCTCCCAGAAGATCTGCTATAAATAACTGACACTCTCCCAGGAGACCTGCTGTAAACACTGACACACTCCCAGGAGACCTGCTGTAAATAACTGACACTCTCCCAGAAGATCTGCTGTAAATAACTGACACACTCCCAGGAGACCTGCTGTAAATAACTGACACTCTCCCAGAAGATCTGCTGTAAATAACTGACACACTCCCAGGAGACCTGCTGTAAATAACTGACACTCTCCCAGAAGATCTGCTGTAAATAACTGACACACTCCCAGGAGACCTGCTGTAAATAACTGACACACTCCCAGGAGACCTGCTGTAAACACTGACACACTCCCAGGAGACCTGCTGTAAATAACTGACACTCTCCCAGGAGACCTGCTGTAAATAACTGACACTCTCCCAGGAGACCTGCTGTAAATAACTGACACTCTCCCAGGAGACCTGCTGTAAATAACTGACACTCTCCCAGGAGACCTGCTGTAAATAACTGACACACTGGGCTGGATTTTGTAGTCCCGCCACCGTGAGCGATGGTGACACTGAAAATGGCAGCTGCTCTGCGCGGAAAATCCGCCTCCATGTGGCCGCCACCCACCAATCACGGGGTGGGGGCTGCAGTGGCAATGCCATTCGCGACATCACCAATGCAGAAGCAGATGCTGGCGCCATTTTTACAAGGCTGCCAGTCCTGCAAACAGTTCAACAAAGTGCAGGGCTGTCCCCTTCCCCTCCTTCCCTATGCACAAAGTGCAGAGTTCAGCCCTTCCGCACCACCCCCACTATACCAAACCGCGTGCAGAGTTCACCCCATCCGCACCTCGGTGGTGCCAGCTTTCCCTGGACAGGAAGTGAAAGCGCATGAGTGCCGCTCATTGCGCTGAGAATCAGGAAGTGAAGGTAAGATCGCTGTGGTTTAGATTTTAATTCATGCAAATGTGTAATTTAAACATGCTAGGTCGGGTCCTGTCACAGAGCGGCGAAGGGGTCATCATGGAGCTTCCCTGCCATTGGGAAGATCGGGCCCGACAATCCCGGCGTCAGGTTCCATGGCAGCCGTTACCGTTCTGATTTTCCAGCCCGCCCTGCCACGGAGCCCGACGTCAGGCTGGGAACAAAATCCAGCCCGCTCTTTATCGAAGTTCCAAAAACTGGGGTTAGTTTCCTTAAGACAGTTTGAAAACCTCTTTAGTTATATTATAAAATGTATTTAATCCATATAATGCCTGAACAGCCAAATAGGTTGTAACTTCTTGCGGTGCATTCAAACACCATCTATTAATGATAATGAGAGGAAGGAACCATTTTCTAGCAATAATGAGGATGATCTATTTGATCTGCAGACCTAAATGCCCATGTCCAGCTCTTGGTAACTTCAGACCACAACGTAAACATGATATTTTGGCGTGCAGGTCCCAGAATGCAGGGCTAGGAGGAAAGTTTATTCCCCACAATTTCTGAAATTGTTGCAACATTGGTGGTTTCTCCTGGATAAAATGAAAAACAATTCCAATGTCGCTAAAAGTTATCTAACTGGTGTACATGCATCATCAGACAAATCTCTACAAGCTCAGTTTGTGTTTTGGTGGTGCCTGTGTGAACAAGAACTTGGGAGCAATTCACTCCTAGTTCAATCATTGGAATACTAATGAACCTTTAGTTGCCTGTGGTACTTACTTCATAGATCTTGGTGGAAGGGTCAAACTTTGCTGCTTGTGAGATGTATACATTACTGTCCTTGGAAGGCAAATACTGAAAACAGACAGAAAAACGCATTAAAGAATTTTGGGAAATTTCAAATCAAAAACATTTTTCAACGATGATGGAAACTTTTCTTTTAATCAGAACCTGAAGGGAAAAAAAATCATGCATTTACCAACCCCCAACTGAGTGTGTGCCTGGTCACCTCTCCACACCACAGACATGGCAGCTCAGAGACAACCAGGTAGATAATGTGTTCAAGCAGGGAAAACTGGAGATCATGACCTCTTACTGCAGTCCCCCACCACCTCCCCAATAATGAAGTTTGTTCTTACAATTGTCAAAATTTTCCATAACAGGGTAAGAAAACAAGGCTTGCATTTAAATAGCGCCTTTCATGACCACTGGAGTTCTCAAAGTGCTTTACAGCCAATTAAGTATTTTTGAACTAAAAGCAAAAAATACTGGAAATACTCAGTAGGTCAGGCAGCATCTGTGGAGGGAGGAACAGTTGACAATTCAGGTCTGTGACCTTTCATCAGAACTGGGCAAAGTTAGAAATGGAGGTTTTCAGCAGGTGAAAGGGGGAGGGTGGGAACAACAACAAAAGGAAAGGTCGGTAATAGGGTGGAGGGCAGGAGATTAAATGACAAAAGGTTTCATGGTGCAAGGCCAAAGGGAGTGGTAATGAGCCGAGTAAAGAAACAGAAAGCTGCATCTAGGGGAGATGTGAATGGCAGGATTCTGAATAGCTGCTGTCCGAAAGCAAAGTGAAGGAAATAAAAGAAACGAAAAAAAAAACTCAGCACAGAAAAACAAAACAAAATGGGGGCAGAGGTTACGATCTAACACTGATGAATCCAATGATGAGTCCAGAAAGCTGTAATGTGCCCAGTCGAAAGAAAAGGTGTTGTTTCTTAAACTTGGAACGTTGGAACACTGCAGCAGGCCAAGGACAGAAAGGTCAGAATGGGAGAAAGGTAGAGAATTAAAAAGACAGGTGACTGGAAGCTCGGGGGACGTTTAAGGACTGAACGAAGATGTTCTGAGAAGTGCTCACCCCATCTGCGTTCGGTCTCCCTAGTGTAGAGGGGATCACATTATGATCAGTGAATACAGTATACCAAATTGAAAGAAGTAAAAACAAATCGCTGTTTCACCTGGAAGGTGAGAAGGGAAGAGGTAAAAAGGCAGGTGTCAAACCTGCTGCACGCAAGAAAAGATGCTGTAGAAAGGGAGGGAGCGTTTGGGAAGATGTGATTGGTGGTGCAATCACACTGGAGGTGGCAGAGGATGATTCATTGAATACTGAGAATGGTGGGGTGCAAGGTGAGGACAAGCAGAACCCTATCGTGGTTCGGGGAAGGTGTGAGAGCATAAGTGCGTGAAATAGAATAGTATAGCATTTCCAGCATTTTCTGTTTTTATTACATATTATTTGTATTCGCACTGTTGAAATGTAGGAAACGTGGCAGCCAATTGGCGCACGGCAAACTCCCAGAAACAGCAATGTTATAATGACAAGATAATCTGTTTTTCTGATTCTGATGGAGATATAAATATTGGCCAGAACACCCGGGATAACTTCCCTGCTCCTCTTCGAAATAGTGCCATGGGGTCTTTTACGTCCACCTAAGGGCAGACGGGGCCTCAGTTTAATGTCTCATCCGTAAGACAGCAACTCTGACAGTGCAGCACATCCTCAGTACTGCACTGCAGTGTCAGCCTCAATTTTTGTGCTCAATTCCCATAGTGGGACATGAATCCACAACCAACTGAGCCATGGGTAACACCATAAGATTTATTTTGGTAGCAACATGTTGGCAACATTGTAAAAACAGTTGGACATTTCCTACAATCAGATTCTCAGGAAATCCTGAACATTTTGCAGTGCATTTAGATTTTTTTTTATATTTGTTCCTGGGATGTTCCTGGCTAGGCCAGCATTTATTGCCCATCCCTAATTGCCCTAGAGAAGGTCGTGGTGAGCTGCCTTCTTGAACCGCTGCAGTCCATGTGGGGTGCTGTTAAGAAGGAAGTTCCAGGATTAAGACCCAGCTGCTAAAGTTATGACATCACTAACAGATTGAGATCCAAGGAAATCTAACCTTCCCCCACATTCTAGCACCAGTCAACTCCCTCATGTTGTTGACAACAATCACTTATCCTTCCAGGTTGCCAATAAAAATAACGCATAAACTTTTATTACTGAAAAAAATACTGAGATTCACTCATAGGGTTAAACGAGATGCACTGGCTCATTTACATACATACATCATTGCTGCTAATAGATCTTCCATTAAAGTTGAAAAAGTTTCACTGAAATTGTGATCAGCTATTAATTTACATAACATGCAAACAACAAATGCATTTCTTCAAATTTTGATAACCTCATTAGATAAAGCAACAGCTGTTAAATTGATCACAAGTTTGAGAAGGTTTTTTGGGTTTTACTATTGACACCAGTAATAAGTGAATTGGGATTATTTCTGCCTCAAATATTTGCGATAGGCTTTATTTTCATGATAAACGGGCAGAAGTGACAATCAGCAAAACCCAGGCAGAAATAACCCACCTTATAATTGCTTCAGCATACCATGGTGCTGTTAACACTCACTTGGGCCTTTTCTTACTTTCTGAACTGTTTTATCTATTCTTGTACATTTTATGTACACTCTTTATATAGTGTGAACATTGCGGAGGCTGTACTGTTCCTGGCCTTTTACTCTAATAATGTTTTGAGATTAGTAAGTCCCAATATTTTCTCTCCAGTCACATGTCACCTCTGGCAATGAGTACGAGTGACGTCCCTCCAGAAATTCTGTTGCGGCTGCTAGGAAGTCAATAGCAACCACTCTTGTTACTTTATTTATTTATTTCCCATGTTCCTTGGCACCGCCTTGTAGCAGCATGAGCCAACATTCATCCGAAGTAATAAGGATTACACAACTACCATGATCCAGCATATTGTTCTTACATCAACACTTCTGCGAATCACAAAGGTGTACACCATGGAACCATGGCAGCCATATTGTATTTAAATCCTGGCTCCTATCAATCTGCATGAATCTTATGTTGCTCACACTAAAAGATCTTGGTGTTCTGATTTAGAATTTATATGAGGCAAAAGCACCAAAAATGGTTCTTTTCAAATCTCCAGCTCCAAGGCCACCTTGCTGGAGCTCGGGGAAGGTGTTGCAGTTTGGAAATCCTGAATTAATCCATTCAAAAAATGATGGGTAAATTAGAAACAGGACTGGAGTCTATAAACTGATATCAAAGCCTTCCTCTAGAGATTAAATTCATGGTGGAAGAGATTCTACAAGATCTAAAAAAAGAAAAAAAAACATTTTGCACATCACAGCGTAATTTGAATGTCCCAAAGGACTTCACATATTGCGTCATGTGGGCCAGCAACATCCAACAATTAGGATGAATAACTGTGTCTTTTCCCAGTTAGTTTGGTGTAGGCAAGGAATGTTTGCCAGGACACCCGGGGCAAATTTGAATAATGCAATGGGATCGACCACAAAAAAAGACGGGACCTCTATTTAGGAACATCAGTAGTTCATTCAGCCCCTTGAGCTTGCTCCATCATTCAATTAAATGATAGAGTTCTTTATCTCCACACCATTTGCCCACCTTACCTCCATATCCCCGATACCCTAACAAAAATCTATCTCAGTCTTGAAAGGTCCAACTGTCCCCCACCATCTGCAACCATTTGATGGAGAGACACACAAATTTCTATTATCTTGTGTGAAAAGTGCTTCCTGATATCCCTCCTAAATTGACTGGCTCTAATTTTCAGATAATTTCCCATGTACCTGATTCCCCCAGAGAATACAGTTTCTCTGTATCTACCTTATTGAATCCTTTTAACATTTTAAAAACCTCTATCAGATCACTCCTCACCATCTATTGTCATCTCATTTTACATCTCATTCAAAGGATGACACTTTCAACAATGTAGCACTTCCCAAGCATCACATTGGGAGACCAGACTACATAATAACATCCTTGTGTGAGTATTGAAACCACAACCTTCTCATCTAAAGACAGTGCTACTGAACAAGCCAAGCTGACAACAGTGGAAATAGTGTGGTTTAATGAACTGTTCCCATTCAGTTTCCTCATGTATGCTTATGTAAAAATATGCAATGTTTTGAACAGACAAAATCTGTACAGTAGCTTACCATTCTGAAAGGATTTTCAAATGATTCTAAAATGGCTCTTGCTTTTTGTTGTGCTGTTGTCAATGTTTCATGTTCCTTTTCATTTGTAACAGAATCCTGTGGAGGGGGAAAAAAGTCACTTCATCTACATTAGTGTTGCACATGGAGTAAACTTTGTTCAGGTTATTTACCAGATGGTTCCTTTTAAAAGAAATGTTTTATCGACACCTCTGCTTTTGCCTAATTAGTTAGCACTGCCCTGTACCAGTCAACTGTGATCATTGCTGATCTGTCATTATCTGGAGTGGAGCCAGCCTGGGACCACCTGGTTGTGAGATGTGACATGTATTGTCCAACTGTATGGCGTCACTAAGTTATACCCTGGATAAAGTCAAGCAAAGTATTAGAAATTAAGCCCCAGCTGGTACATACAACTCTAATACACAAGTGAGATGAACATATTTATGATTCTACTGTAGCTAACAATTTCTTGTTTGTCAATTGGGGTGGAGTGGACTGAGGACAGAAAGGGGAAACATTACTTTAACAATGCAAGGCCTCTCTCAGAAAAACACCTGGCTCAGTTGGTAAAAATACCATCCCGTGTGGGTGTGCCACACACACCAAGAATGCTAAGCTGGCTCATTTAAGCTGTGGTACTAATAGATGTGTCATAGGCAGTACATAGCACCCCCTGCTTTAGGAAAGGGAGAAAGAAAGGGAATCAAGGTTCCTCCTCCTGAACATTGTCCAGTTACCCTTCTGGAAAGTGAATGCGCACACGGATATTGGATGACAAGAAGATTGGGTGCAGATGTGAAACTACTTGTAGCTGACTATCTTGTTAATGTTCACCATCTACGCTCACATGTAAAGAATGGCCATTTGGGTACAGAGGGACGTCTGGTGCCAATAAAACAACCTCCCAGCATTGGTCAGCACCTTCACAAGAGTGTAAGGGTGGAACCTGGAGAAAAATGTTAAGAAAATTACTTGGACTATCAATATTTTGTCAATACAAAGACATTGCTAGTCCCTTTTTTGATTCTACGATCTCTGAAGCTGTTCATGGTGTGGATCATCTCATTGTTTTGGAATAAAGTACAGTTTTATGGTTAAGCTAACTAATAGAGTACATTTCCCAGGATTTGGAAAAAAAAGTTGTCTCTCATTCAGCAGCTTTGCTGAGATCTACTAAACCATTCCCCCAACCCCACCTCACAAACTGACTGGTTCCCCCCCCCCACCCCAACTCCACAAACTGACTGGTTGAACTGGAATCACTAAGGTGCAGCATATACCAGTAATAGGTGGCATTTATAGTATTGGAAGCACTTACATCAAATATGGTAATGATCGCTTTGGCAGAAGTGAGTGGCAAGCTCACATTGTCATTCTTCAAATCTGGGAACAGTTTACTGGTTTGGATCAGTGGCACTGAAAAAAATAAGGTATAGGGCACATTGTTTATTTTCTCAATTTGTATCATATATCCTTCTCATCTAAGAGTGTTGTGATGTATTTTACAGTAACGAGTTTTCTTTTAAAAAAAAATGAAAATAGCTATCAGAGTACTGTGATTTAGGAAGGAACAGTTACTGGAGAATAATGAAGAGGGTGCGGTGGGGTGGGTGACAGGAGGGTGTGCAGGTTTACTGCACTAGTGCTGCTGAATGACTAATCCTGGGGCTCTGCTATAGGCAAGCACATGCCAGAGCTAAGCACCTCCTTGTGGCTGGCTCAGAGTGGCAATAATTGATGTCTGGGAACAGTTCCGGTGTTCAACTGCTTCATCACTGTGCAGAACAGGTAAAACTGACAAATGGGCTATATGAAAGCCACAAGCCTTCGCTAGCAGCCGCAAAGCAACGGTACATCTCCCTCCTGCAATCTGCTCCTGAAATATAGCAGCGCTTTCAAACGGTAATATCAAATTTTAATGGTTCAGTTGCAAATAAACTGGAGGGGTGGTTAATTACATCAAATCAATTCTGAAAATTTGAATCTAACTTAATGTTTGACCAGGAGTTGTGTTTATTCCCTGAACTCAGTATTTTCTAATTCCTTGTGTTCCACGGGGTTCTATGATGTACAACTAAATGCCTCAAAATGTCACCAAAACCATAAAAATGGAATACAGTCAAGTTAATGCTGAAGGCATCTATTTAAAATTCCTCTTTCCAGTATTTTGGGGTGCAGATGCTTTAAATAAGATTAACTTTTATACTGAAACAATGGAAAGGAATTTCGGATGAATTATAGTAATAGTTCATACTCATATCCCATTGTGTAATTTCAGGGTCCAGGTTTGAGACTTGGTGGGTGAATGAGGTAATGCATTATAATGGAATAGTATTGTTCCAAAGAGATTATTTTACCAGCTCAACAGTATTGCACTGAACCAATTAGTAAAGAACTTCATCTTATCTGATGTATGATGATTCTATTAACATTCTATGCTTGTGCGTATTCTTTTGACTTAATAAACCAATGCAGGTTAATATGACTATCCCATATAATGCAATATGAAATAAGAATCAACAATAAGACCCATAAGCTTTAGAACAGCAGGAGGGGTAATTTTCTATGATTGTGCACTTACTAATATTTACATGATAAATTCAGCCAAATGGCCTGTTTGTATGCTGTAAATACTATAGATAGAAGGATAGATTTGCATTTATATAGCACCTTTCATGGAGTCCCAAAGCGCTTTACAGTCAATGAAATACTTTTGAAGTGCAGTCACTCTTGTAATGTAGGAAACATGGCAACCCATTTAAGCACATCAAGCTCCCGCAAACAACAAAGTGATAATGGATTATCTGTTTTTGTGATGTTGTTTGAGGGATAAATATTGACCAAGGCACCAGGGAGTACTCCACTGCGCTTCTTCAAAATAATGCCATGGGATCTTTTATAGAGTCATAGAGAGATACAGCACCGAAACAGGCCCTTCGGCCCAACAAGTCCGCGCCAAGCATCAACCACCCATTTTCCCTCTCACATCCCCACCTTCCTTCAATTCTCGTACAACCCTACCTACACTCGGGATAATTTTTTTTTTTTTGCAATGGCCAATTTACCTATCAACCCGCAAGTCTTTGGCATGTGGGAGGAAACCAGAGCATCCGGAGAAAACCCATGTGGTTACAGGGAGAACTTACAAACTCCGCAGATGCAGTACCCAGAACTGAACCCAGGTCGCTGGAACTGTGAGGCTGCGGTGCTAACAACTGTGCCGTCCCACTTGAGAGCAGACTGGGCTTTGGTTCAATGTCTGATCCAAAATATGGCACCTCCAACAGTGGACTGGAATGTCAGCCTCGATTTTTGTGCTGAATTTCTGAAATGGGACTTGAACCCACAACCTTCTAACTCAAGAGTGCTACCTACTGAGCCATGTGTTACAGCTATGCAGAGAGAAGGCGGTGGCGTAGTGATAATGTCATTGGACTAGTAATCCAGATATCCAGGCTAGTCTTCTGGGTACATGGGTTCGAATCCCACCACAGCAGATGGTGAAATTTGAATTCAATTAATAAATCTAGAATTTTAAAAAAAAGCTAGTCTAATGGTGACCACGAAACCATTGTCGATGTACAAACCCATTTGGTTCACTAATGTCCTTCCCTATTACTAGCTTCCTTTAGGGAAGGAAATCTGCCGTCCTTACATGTGACTCCAGACCCACAGCAATGTGGCTGACTCTTAAAATGCCCTCTGAAATGGCCACTCAGTTTAAAGGCATTTAGGGGAGGGCAATAAATGCTGGCCTAGCCAGCGTTGCCCAAATCCCATGAACGAATATTAAAAAAATCCCTTTTGCACTATTGTAACACAAACATGATCCATTTAAAATAAACTGTTTAAAATGTATAAAACAAATTTTACGCAAATACATCTAACCAGTGTGCTACCAGAGGAGGTTAAGCCCATTAATGAGGACAGTGTTGAAAATTCACTGCACTGAAATGGTACAACATGAGATCACTAAAGCAAATGGGGAAAAATAAAATCAGGAACTGAACTCAGTTTATCAACTCTTATTTCCTTTGGGTTATTCGAACATAGCAGGTTCTTTCTGGAATGCACTGCGGTCATTACTGGTTGAAGTATAAAACTTGTGGAAAACAATATTGTTTCTAGTTTTGAAGATTTTAATGTCACAAAATGATTTTAAAATGGATATCTGGAGTGCTCCAACTGCACTGCTACTACAATCAGTGCCACAAAGTTCCTCTTTGCTTTAATGCACTCTGTCTCTTATGCCCTTAGACTAAAGAGCTAATTTTGAGCAGTTTAATTGGCGAAGTGGCCATAGCTCAATGAATTATTGACCCTGCAATTTTCCTATATTGCTTCAACCCTCAGACCAAATGATCTGTTGGATTGGCACAGAGTAAAAGCAATATTCTATCATTACGTGTTCTAAGTAACTTAAATCCTTTAGCGAGTAGACTCTGAGAAACTAAGAAAACATTTGAAGCATTTTGAGAAATGTACCCTTGTATAAAGTGGACTTATCCATGCAGACCCAATATGCCAGGAATTGTTTGTAAGCAGAAAAATCAGTGAAGCAAGGCCTGGAGCTATTGTTACTGAATCTGGAACAGGTAATAGACTCAAAAGTTAGGAAGCATCAGGGAGGACGGGAGAGCAGAGGGGAGGAGGGTGGACCAGAGTGCAGAATCAAATCCAGAGTGGAGAAGGCACATCATTAGTTTGTCTGGATAAGACAATACATACATCACTCTAAATGAATATGGTTTGAGCAGATGTGGTTTGCCTGTTTTTTTTTAAACTGACCATCTTGACAAAGTGCAGTTGCTATCAGTGGAACAGAATCTACAAAAGGCCAGCAGAAGCAGTGAGAAAATAAAAATACACACAAGCCTCAGCCTACCTGAGCCATGAACAACCTGCATGTTGTCCAACACGTGGGAACTGTCATGAGGTCCAAACAGCAGGTTCTCAATTTTCTGCAAGAACAAAATTACAGTAAAATCTCCTTATTTATCAGGAACAAATGTTAATTAACTATCAAACAGCACATTGCTTATTAAACTCAAAGTATTATGGCAACTGATACTTTGCATGAAAAGACCATGATTTTTCATCTAAGGCAACAAATGATACTTGCTCCTCAAATAGCAAGCAGCAGGCTATATCATACATACATATCACATATTGTTATAATGCACAACATAAAATGCTAACCATCAACTAGATCAATTAGAATTAAGTACTTACGTCTGCCTTTAATAATGGGCCTTTCTTCTGTTGCAATGGCGTTGATTCCACCTGGAGAGGAAAGCATAAGCAGCTAAGAGTATTTGTCTCTGTTTCTTACTGTATACTGTGGTAAGTCAAAGGAGTTTCCATTACACTCGGGGATCAAATTCAAGAACTTTATCACCTATAAATGTTCAATAATTTTGACAGATACATGTCCAGATGTAAAGAAAAACATGGGTGGGGGAGGGGAGAGAAGAAAATCAATAAGTGCGCGACTTTAGTGAATCGAAGAACCATCATACCTGTGAACACAAAAGCTAGGTTTGTATGGTGTATACAAGCCCAGATATACACACTTCTGCTGGTAGCAATTTCCAGTTTGTTTACGTTGCGTTTGGTAGGGGGCTATTGCTGTCAGTTTGCAACACGCAGATATGTTACACCAAACTCAAAATGAAACAGCTGGTTTTACTAATTTTGCGAGACCAGCACTTGCGAAGCACTGGTACCAGCAGAGTACTAAACCCAGAACAGTGGCAGCAGTACTGGGCACTAAACCCAGGGAGGTGGCGGCACTAATAACAACTTGCTTTTAAATAGTGCCTTTAACATAGTGAAATGCCCTAAAGTGCTTCACATGAGCATTAGCAAACAGAATTTGACAGTAAGCCATATAAAGAGACATTAGGACAGGGGCTTGGTGACAGGGGCAGTTTTTAAGAAGCATCTTAAAGGAGGAGAGAGGTAGACAGGAAGAGAAGTTTAAGGAGGGAATTCCAGAGCGCAGGGCCTGGGCAACAGAGGGCATGGCCACCAATGCTGGAGCAATTAAAATCGGTGATGCTCAAGAGGCTAGAACTGGCGGAGCACAGAGATCTCGGAGGGCTGTAGGAAGTTACAGAGATCAGTAGGGGTGGCGCAATGAAGGGATTTGAAACCAACAAGAGAATTTTAAAATCGAGGCGTTGCTCAACTGGGAGCCAATGTAGATCAGTAAGCATAGGAGTGATGGGTGACCGGGACTTGGCACAAGTTAGGATATGAGCAGCAGAGTTTTGGATGAGCTCAAGTTTGCACAGGGTGCAAGTCTGGAGGCTGGGCAGGAGAGCATCAGAATAGTTGAGTCTAGAAGTAACAAAGGCACGGATGAGGGTTTCAGCAGCAACTTAGCTGAGGCAAGTGTGGAGCCAGGTGATGTTAAAGAGGTGGAAGTGTGTGGTCTTGGTGATGGAGCAGATATGAGATTAGAAGTTCAAATAGGATGCCAAGGTTTTGAATTGTCTCATTCAGCCTCAGACAGTGACCAGGGAGAAGGATGGGCGTTGATGGTAAATGAACAGAGTTTGTGCAGGGATGATGTCACTGAGGGGAAGCATGCAAATGAGAAATAGAAGGTGTCCAAGGATAAGTTCTTGGGGGGACTGCAGAGATGAAGGAGCAGGAACAGAAGCCATTGCAGGTGATTTTCTGGCTATAACTAGATAAATAGGAATGCTGCGATCAACCATATAAAAGGCTGCAGATGGTCGAGAAGGAGGGATAGTTTACCAGTCACATAGGATGTAATTTGAGACTTTGATAAAGGCCATTTCAGTGCTGTGGCAGGGGTGGAAGCCTAATTGGAGGAGTTCAAATGGCAAATCGCAGAAAAGATGGGTGTGGATTCGGGAGGTGACAACACATTCAAGGACTTTGGAGAAGAAAGGGAGGTTGGAGATAGGGGCCACTAAACACAGGACACTGGTAACACGAGCAGGTCACTCACCCCATAGAGCTGCAGGCACTAATAAATCCACTATTTGAATTATTTTGAGCGATTAGGGGTGGAAAATGGGTTGTGTGGAGGGAGATCCATTGTCTGAACATGTGGTGACAGGAATCACTTCACCTTGCCTGTTGCCCAATCATTTCTGTTCTTGGATCCACTGTACTTTGACAGCAATACCTGTTTAAATTCCTAATATTTTAATTTCAAACCTGATCTTCAGGTGTTCTATATTTTCCATCTCTGCCATTTTCCTTAGGCCTTCCACTAACTTAGCTGGTTGCATACCTTTTGCTTCTTTAATACCTTTTAGTTCAATGCCTCTCCTAATACTGGACTCGAATGATATGTCAGATATTCCAGCAACCACTCCACAAATAGTTCCTCTGTGTTTATTTGCTGTGCCCTCCTGCTGTTAATATGTCAGACCATCTTTTAGTCTTTAGTTCTGAAGATTGTTATGAATGCTGGACTTTGTAATATGATTGTTTTAAAAACTGTGATTTTGAAAAGTTTGAGATGGAGTCAGAAGTCAGGTGACCTCACATCCACTCTGCTTCAAGACAAGACAGAAATCTTGGTTACAAGGACAACAGAGAACACAGATCCAAGACATTTTTTTTTGAAAAAGAGACTGCAGGGGTGTAACACCTGAACAATGGGTTTCACCCTCCCAGACTTTTGGATCATAAACAAGGAGTCAGTGATTCTGAGGATGCAAATGTGTATGGCAACTGCTAAAACCTGGTAACAATGGAAGGCCCGGGTGGTGCTGCTGAAACCAGACTTCTGGACTTTGCATATTGGAAAAGGACAATGAGCTATTGACTTTTGATGCCAGATAAACTGAACAGATTTTCTGAAAGCGGGGAGGCTCTAAGAACGGAAGACAATCAGTGGTGGAAGCCTCGAGAGAGAGTGAGAGGGAACACCTGCTCTCAGAGAAGTTTAATACAGCGAAAGGCTGCAAAGACTTGAACCTGTTTTTTTAAAGTTGAAGTTTGCAGAGAAAGAAAAGACCAACAGGATCGCCAAGGGATCATCTTATTCACGAATGTCCAGGTCAGAAGTGCTCGGAGAAGTGAACGAAGAGGACATGGATTTTGAAATGGTCTGGGAGATCCAACCCATTGCAACTGGGAGGAGTTTGGGACTTTTAACTGCAAAGATTTCACCATCAAAGAGAACAGTGTAACGTATAAGTGTGATGTGAGGTTTTCAAGTACTTTAATAAGTAAAGAAAATACCTTTCTTTGTAATCTGGGGTGTCAGCTACACACAAAGTACTATTTAATTAATGGGGATTTTTTCTTAGTTTAGTGTTATAAGAAGTCTTAAAACATGAATTCTTGTTCTGTAATTCTTTAAATTGGTCCAGGGGTTCATATCTTGTATTTTTAATGTTAACTGTCTCAGGTCGTAACAAGGTCACAAGCCCAAAACTTCAACCAGTTGCTCCACAGATGCTGATTGACCTGCTGCATGTTTCTAGCTTTTTCTCTGTTTCTCATCAGACCTAGACCCAATTCAGTCATTGATAGATCTCACTGGGAAGACGTGAAAACTTCCTCTGTGCGCTGTTTATAGAGATTGAAAACCCTTTCTTTCTGTGTGCTTTTACAATCTTGTTACAAAAAACAAACAAAACATCTCATTTCCTCTACCCCGCACTCCCATTACTCAACACAATCTTTGGCATCACAAAATAGCATTAAGATACATCAGGTTGGGGTACCATTTCAAGCTCTACAGTGGTCTAAATAATGTGGCACCCAAAAAACAATTGAAATAACTGGCTCTTTATGCAGACTGATAAAATATAGCGGTAATCAGCAATTGTTGATAAGCGCAATGCTATCAGGTAGCTCAGATCTGTATATGCCACTTCAGAATGCACCAGATAGAGATTCCAGGCTGCTATGTGCAATAAATGCCCAGCCATTTGTCCAGACTCCATAATCAGTTATTTATCAATATTTATTATTCCATACATTTGGAGGAGATAAAAATCAGTTTATTACCTTAAGAAGAGGCATATCACGTGCCTGCTGGACCAGGAGGTGCAGCTCATTTATCTGCTGGCGAACCAGTGGAGGAATGGGGTTGCAGCAAGCTATGATCCCCTGAGTCTCTCTAAGGGGAGTGGGGGGGCGGTGGGAGAAAGTAAGAAAGTAATAACTATCCTGGGCTGGAAGAATTCAGCTGAGTCAGAACATTACAGTGATCAGAAATGAATAATTAAGATTTACAACTGATTTGTTCATTTAAAATGCTGCAGATCAACTCTCCCCTGACCAATGAAATATAGTGATAGAAAATCTATCAAAACCGAACAGGAAGAGCACAGTAAACTTTCATTAGATACAGAATGCCACTTCAACCCTTACATCTACCATAAACAGAACGATGGTGTAATGCACAGCTGGCAGCCTAAATTAACACTACCAGTTCTATATCCCTGTGCAAAGAAGCTCTTACTGACCGGTGAAAGGCATTTGGTAGCACTTTTGCCCAAGTCAGAAGGTTGTGGGTTCAAGTTCCATTCCAGGATTTGAGCACAAAAATCAAGGCTGACTCTCCACTGCAGTAAAGAGGGTGTGTTGCACAGTCAGAAGTGCTGTCCTTTGGATGAGACATTAAACTGAGGCCCTATCTGTCCTTTCAGTTGGATGTAAAAGATTCCGTGGCATTATTTTAAAGAATAGCAGGGGAGTTTAGCGCCGGTGTTTTGCCAGTATTTTTCAATCAACACCACAAAAAACAGATCATCTGATCATTAGAATATTGCTGTTTGTTGGAGTTTGCTGTGTGCAAATTGGCTGCTGTGTTTCCTACATTACAATAGTGACTACACTTTAAAAATATTTCATTGGCTGTAAAGCACTTTGGGACATTGTGCAGTCACGAGACACTTGCATTTATATAGTGCCTTTCTTTTTCCTGTTCATTTAATACTCAAATTCAAGTTTAAACCCTGTATTCTCAATTTGACTCCCAAGTTATACTGTTGAATTTATACAACACACATTTGAAACACTATTATTAGAGTACAGTTGAAATAGGAATTCAAACAGTTAAACAGAAAAAGTGTTTGAGTTGTTACTGTATCCACAAAATTGTTTTGGTCAATTTTATTAAAAATCTTAAGTTGAATTGCACATTATTAGGCAGGTGACATTGCTTTTCTACTGTGCGAGATCCATGCTGGTGCCAATGGCTCCTGATGCAGGACATCCACATTTTGCGAGCTGGCTGCATTTTAAAGTAAACTTGCTGGATTTTCTAGGGCTGGTTGCCAGGAAGACTTAGCCAGGCAAACCTATCGTTATGTATTTTGGCTGTAGGAGATACACGCAACAGGAATCAGTAGTGCCAGGACAGTACTCAATCCAATATGAAAGGAACTTTGCTGAGTCAGATGGCAAGAGAATTGAATGCTTTAATAAGCACCACCCATAGTAGCTCATGCCCAACTTGAAACTGACCTCAGACAAGTACGCAGCTCATTCTCATGTGAAATGTAGACACAGGGTAAGATTTTTGTTGCCACGCTGACATTATTACAGTGGGAGAATAACTTACTTTGGCAACTCCTCTGCTATTGTGATCATCATGTGGTTGGGTAGCACATACCTGTTAAAAAAAAAAATTAATTATCTTTTTCTTAAATTGTTATTTCTGCCAGCTTCTCAGAAAACTTTTCACATGAAATGCAATCCAAGTGAAGTAATCAGGCAGTTTGATTCAAATGGTTCAGCTATTTCTGGGACTGAAGAACACTTGGGGAAGCAGAAGCAATAGATTGCAGTGAACACAGAACTCAATGAGAACGGAGGTAGCATTTTTAAACTGCACTTCTAATATGAAATATTGACGCAATGAGCAGTTCTGGTTTTCTAATATGTTTGAAATTGATAGAGGAATGCCACTGACGCTCTCCACTCATGAAAGCCAGAACACTGGACACTTGTGGATTCTCTACAGATAACAGCATTTGCAAAAATCACAATGTTAAAAACATATGCAAGGAATGCAGCACAATTCCATCACTAGACAGGCTGTGGCGGTCAACAAAGCCAAATTCAGATTCCTGTCTTCAGTGACATTTTGTGTGTTTTTTTCGTTTGGGGGTGGAAGGAAGTGTCAGTGCCAGCAAAAATTGATCTCACTTGCAGAGAAGCAAGTCTGACCAAAACTTCTTGCACCAGTGTGACCAAGGGAAGTCTCCCAAGGAAATGGAATGCAGATATTATTTTAGAAACACAAAGATAAATAGAAAAGGACCCCAGAAGATAGAGATTTGTAACTATAGTAACCTTTGTTTCAAAGAAACTAGTTATGCTGAGCAGTTAATGATTTTACATCAGCACCTAACATGCAGGCTCTGTAAAATACAACTTAATTATTTTTATTAAACACGAGATATACAATTGCTACAAAATAATAACTACTATGAGTGATGCATATGTCTCGCAGGAATTGACTGTGATTAAGTCTGTGCATGCAATATCAGCACGTATACCAATAGCCTCAAGGGACATTTTCCCTCAGGTTCTAAAAGCAATGAGATTGTACCCTGTGCTTTCGTCCTCGAGTCGTGAAATCTTGTCCCGCCAGGCAAAAAGCAGTCTGAACGCTGTCAGCTGCTGTGTGTTCAACTGCTTTTTCTGCTTTCTGTACAGCTCCAGGTAGGATTCTTCTGTAAAAATTGGCTTGTAGTATTTCTGTAGTTAACAAAAGATTACACAAATGCCATTTTATGTCTTGTTTGCAGTTTCTAAAATGGAAGCCATATGGAATATGCACCCTTGGTACCCAAATACACACATGCTCAATTGTTTGCAGTAATTGGGAATATCCTTGGAGATGTTTTTTGTTGAAGTTTTAAGTGTTGACTCCTCTCTTTTTCAAAAAAAAGGGTTGTAGTTTTGCTTAGTTTAATTCACTATTCCCCTCTCCTTACTCAATGATCAAATGCTCAAAATCCAAGGTTTCCTTGACAAGACTATAGTCCTGAAGGAGCAGGGGTGGTGGTTCTGTGTACTGGAGCACTAGTGTATTACAACATGGAGAGGTGAGCTCGGGTTTACAGCTACCAATTCTCAAATTGAGGCACTGATAACAACCATGCCATCATGAGGGCTGCTGAGAAAAAGGCAATACTTCTTATAGGAAGGGAGGGAAAGCTGGTTGCTGCTCAGAAACATATTTGTATATTTGCCTGCACTGCCCCTATAAGGTCAAGTAACCTGTAACACTCAACACTATTGCCTGTATGAGGAGCAGCCATGAGATATTTACCATAGAACTACCTTCACCCTGACTCTACTCCAAAGTAAATTTCTTCCTTCCATGGAGAATGGAGCAATGTATTGCTCTCAACGGTGAAATATCTGACAAATCACCACTAATCTAAAACAAAAATTATCTTGATCAAGTGTGTAGGAATGTCAGTGCCCCCCAGGGTTACAAGTTTAGCAGCTCATGGGCAGTGGCATCAGTCCACCATTTAAACTTTTTGTACGGCATAGACAAAGTGAATTCAGAATAAATGAACCCAAATTATATAGAACTGGCTTATTCAAAACTTATTCGCAAGTGAAAGGTCAACTGTAGTCAGGAAAATTACACATGTAATCTTCTAATGCATTAATGGGCTGGGTCAGCAACATGTGCATAGTTTAATGCGATTCAAATGGCTCCAAAATCAATTCAGAATATTTATATTAGTTTGGTGCAAATTTATACTGGAAAAAGTTGCAATGGTGTGAACTTGTCCCCAGTCTGAGATACTATGAAATTTACTCCATGAAATGGGGTGTTTAATTTGAGTTAGTCATTCATGTTTTTGTAAAGAGGGCCATGTGTATAGAATTTTATGTTAATCTGACCAAACTATTATCACACCAATTAACTCATTAGAGATTTCAACACTGCATAATTTTAAATAAAGAAATCGAACTAGAGAATGAATTCTCAAGATGTAGACGCTGCCTATTTGTTTTACTTATATGAAGCGCACTGAAAGAAAGACATGCAAAAACACTAACATTCTCAGCTCCAAAGTGCTTCTGATACAATGAATTACTTTGAAGTGCAGTGGCTGTTGCTATGTAAGTATATTTTGCAAACAGCAAATTTTACTCACCAAATTTTTATTTTTAATTCAGAATGGTCGGCGCTGGCGCGTTGGGCCCAAGGGCCTGTTTCTGTGCTGTAAAACTCTATGACTTTATTTTCTTCATGTGTATTTAAAATTGCACTAAGGAACACCCCCGCTCTTTAGCCCCAGTATGAATCTACCTTAAGACAGATATCCCTGCTTTTCTGCCACACCAGTTGAACGAGATTCGCCTGTTCATTCCCCTGTTCCCATAATTGATTCTTCATCTTGTCATAAATGTACAGCAAATAGTGAGTGTCTTCTTGAGCGTAACGTAGCATCTCATCAGGCAGCGGTCTGTAAATGGAGAGGTAAAAAGCTGTAAAACAAAAACAAATGTCTTCTCTAAGCACCCCAATGGCTAAGTGGGTTGATGTGCTTTGTGGTGAAGTACTGAGCTCCATAGATCAGAAAAGTCCCATGTTCAATCGCTGCTCTGTGCTGAGGCAGCAAACCTTAATAGTAATGGGGCAAATGAAGGGATACAACTGACCTCAGCAGACTCAAGGTCGGGTGGGTGGGTCAAGAGGAGGAAAAATAAACTACTCCTGATGACAACCCAGTAATCTACTAGAAGAGTTCACATGCCAGCAGATGAGATTTCATACAATCGTTCAACAGCAACTATATTCAAGCAAAACGTCAAGTACTCCAAACCAAATTAATAAAATGAGACTGCAGAAATTAGTTGAAGAAAAAAGTTAATAGTTAATTCCATAGCTACGAGGAAAACCTGGGAAAATACATGCACATAACTACAAAAATCCTCGCTTTTGATCGACAGATACCAGAGTAATTTCTATATATTCCATTAAATGAAGGTTAATTTAGCAGAACTCACTGCCATAGTGTCCTGGGGAGTAGTACAAGCAGGGTCTCTGCCAGGGTCTCTTTTTGCAAAGAGTAGGCATATGGTTGGCAGATGGGAACAGAAACATGTTCAGCTGTGATGCTTCCAATGATCAATTAATGTGACAACACTGCCTGGGCTCAAACTTTTAAGAATGATCAGCTGCACTGAAGTGAATGCAGTACCCCGATATACTTCAACACAAGGAGTGTCCTCAGGAGAGGGAGAAAAATAGGGGGGAAAATAAAATTAATACCAGAAGCTCAATGCTGCAGTGCTATTTATTGGACTGCAAAGGGATTGGAGTGAGGTAACTGGATTTACACCTCCACTATGACAGACATGATTGTGAAGAACAGAGTTGAATTTAATTTTGCTTAATTCTGTCTTTGAATTGTAAAGAAGCCGTTTCATACATTGTTCTTCCATTACTTCTAGTTCAGTTTCTTCTCTCCCATATATCCCATGGTCCTTTCAGGATCATTTCCCTATCAGTACTAGCTCAATCTCTTCCACTTCGAGTACTGTCTCATTCTTTTCAGACTTTTGACATCAATGCCGCATACATATACTTAGAGTGGTGAGAAGGCATACGAACAGCAACAAAAATAATGAATGACACCTTGTTGCCAACTGAACACTTCCACTACACTGTCTCTTGCATTTCTATTGTGTTATTCTGAGCAGCACTGTATGGAGAGTTTACATTAATAAATTAGTGGAAGAAATTATGCTGGAAGCAGTCAAATTATTCATGATGTTACGACCAGGTGAGAAAGGTGCCTAGGGGTCCCTCTCAGCCTTCACCTTGTCTTACTGTAACAGGATTTAATTTTAAACACACCGTGTTTTTAGCTCACCCTTGGTGAATCCTTGTTCACCGCTTTCCAATTATAAGGCAAAGAAACCAGCACAAACAGGCTTTCTTAGGTTTAAAGAAGAAAAGGTGAAATTTATTAAACTTGAACTTAAACTCTAATTCGGTTGATGCCTATGGATACATGACATGCCCACACTAGCATGCATATGTGATACATTCATGCAAACAGAGACAGAAAAGAGAAGAAAATAAAGTGGATAAGTTTGAGGCAATATCTAAAGAGTTTTTGTTACAGTTCTTCGAGCTCACTGTAGAGTTGTTAATTATAGGTAGATCTTGCTTATCGTTGGGGCCCAGTAGTCGTCTTAAACTTTGTTTGCTGTAGGAGACTTTTCTCTCTTGGAGTTCATGTGTCTTCAGTGGATTCAGAGGCTTGTGAGAAAGAAATGGGAGTAGACAGGAGATCTTCTCAATCCAGGAGCAAACAGTCTTTGAGTTCAAACTATCTATACAATTCAGAAAAACCCAGGTTGCCCAGCAGGTTAGTCATGTGACGAACTGGTCTGACCACGTCTGGAATTACAGCAGTCTCTGGAATGCTCTTCTTGCATACAATACCTGGTGATCAAGATCCATTGTAGGTTGAATGTGTCAGGGAATGGTCCTTTGCTCTTCCAATCACCATCTGTTAATATGCAAATGTCTTTTCCAGCCACGGCTGATCTGTTTAACAAGTCCTTCACTCCACTAACAGTTTAAAATAAATGTTGATGACAAAATCAATGTGCCTCAATCTTGGCAGGTGGGGGCCTAGCATGACAATGATCACACAACGTTTTACATATTGCAATGCATGGCATAGTTTAAAAAGATGTACATGCATAATTACACCAGATATTTTGTGTAGAACACAGCTAATAGCGCACCAAAGTTAATTCCATGTGTGACTAAGTTTAAATCTAAACTCATGCTAAAAAGATTATTTTACTTCATTACAACTTGGCTTGCAGATTTCAGAAGAGGTGTGTATGAAATTTCTTACCGTAGTCTCCAGTCTGCCAGCTGGTATCGTTTATCAGCCTGCACGTCACAGTACTGTTTCAACAGGTAATCCAGAGAATGCCGTCCCAGGTTGAGAATGCGAGCAGCTTGGTGTGTGTCAAACATGTTGACAACGTACAGTCCTAGATCTCTCTGTAACCATTCAATATCTGAATCTGCACCATGGAAAACCTACACAATCAAAGGGATATCACTTCAATAAGCAGACTCGACAGCCTACAACAGAGCATCTCCTGAGCCACCTGCAGTTTGCCCACAAATTATTTTGGGATAGAAATTCTTCCTATCAATTTTCACATAAAAAGTGGTAACAGTTCAAGATGGGATTTTACTTTGGCTTTTTCCAGTGAAATCATCAACAGGAATTTCACTTGACAGCTTTACTCTATTAATGCATCTTTGAAATATCAAGCAAAGCAAGGAATAACTATTAACCTTCCTGTACACCTTTTAACACGTTCCATTAAAGATTGAGCTATGATGGTCTAAATGGGGCAATCTGGCTAGAAGCAGTATCTAGAGCCTGATAACTAAGATCAGTTACCATCATTACCATGACGCTTCAGAAGCCACAATTTTATCATCAGTGCATGCTAATTCAGTTCCTTACTATGTCACTAATATTATGACCCTTTCCATTAATAATATTGCTAGCAAATCAACAGACCAGACATCAATATAATAAAAGCAAAATAATGCAGATGCTGAAAATCTGAAATAAAAACAAAAAGTGCTGAAAATACTCAGCAGGTCAGGCAGCACCTGTGGAGAGAGAAGCAGAGTTAATGCTTCAGGTCTGTGACCTTTTGGACAGACATCAGCATGGATTCAGCATCGATAATCTACTCCTGTTAATCCAGTCATTTTTGCATCAAAATACTAAATTAGGCAAAATAAATGATGCAATGTGGGAAATTAAGCAACATTAACTTATGAGGAGTAAGGAGACTGTGCAGAACCATCAGTGAAACAGTTGCACTTCCAAGCTAAGACAAGAATGGTTTAATTTGTTTTGTACGGGATACATTCCCACTTTCATACTCTCTTTTCCCACTCATTGCAGGCTGCATCAGCAGTAACCGCACTTCATTGTGTCTGATTCAATTCATTAATAAATTGGCTTGAAATTTACCAAAAAGCAACAAACTTATATTTCATTAAAAATGCATTAACCACACCATGTGCAATTAAGGGTTGGATTTTAATAGTGCACCCGCAAATCGCGGCGGCGTGCTTTGAAGTCGGCGGGCTGCCCATGTGGCCTGCTGAGGCCCCACGATATTTTGCATGGGGCCTCATTTATATGGAGGGGCGGAGCAGCTGCCCCGATGACGTAGAGGGGGCGGCTGCTCCGTCTGGCGTCACTGCACAGGCACCATTTTTAAAGGGCTTTAGGCCCTTCACTTTCATTTACACGTTTAATAAGCCATTTTTGTAGAAAGTGTAGAAAATGTTAATTTCTCTTTGATTCCCCTCTTCCCCCCCCCCACCACTGAGTTCTCATTTAATAAATTGACATATCCCCCCCCAAAAAAACTTCTGAAAATGCCAAACTTTCACTGCCTCACCTTCAGAACATTTGAACCTTAACCTCTTCCCATCATACCCACAACCAATCAGAGCAGTTTTCCCCACTCCCACACCCCTCAGACCTGAAGATTTCACTCCTTCCCCCTCCCCGCCAGTGTCATGCCTCAGAACTCTGAACGGAGGTCTGAAGACGCGTGAGTTCTGACCGACGGCCGGAATATCGGCATAGGACGGCCACGAGGACAAGGTAGGTTAACTTGAATGATTTTAACTTAATTTTAATATTGAAATGAAGGCCCCATCACCATGTGGCAGGGAGCTGCACCAAGGCCTCGCCGCCACCGGTAAAATGTGGCGGGGCCTTCGTGCCGTCGGGGGTCATGGCGGGCCTCTCCCGGAAGAATTTTCCAGGCACCCCCGCCACGACCCCCGATGCCGGAGGGCTCTTAAAATTCAGTCCTAAGATACACAAACAGAAATGCCAGAAATCATTTTTGCAAAATAAACCACTCATGGCATGGCTATCTTCAGTCTCATACAACTGGGTGGTACAGATCACTCATTTCTATCATGCATCTTCATGATAAAGAAGATTTGTGTCATTGTCTATAAATCACTAATACTGAACATACCTCTACTAAAAAGCCAATTACTGCCTGGAACTGTTGTACCAAGTGACCAGTTAAATGTCTTAAGACTTACCATATACCAAACTCATCGGTTAGTAATCATGACCAAATATAGATTCCCCATGCTAGACTGCATAAAATTTTGTGCAGAGTAACTCGTGCAGCAGGAGGGGTTGAGACTATAGTCACTTTGATTGTAAATTGGAAGCCTTACAATACAGTCACTGATTTTACAAATACCCAACAGACTTTTTGGTTTGGATTTATAAAGGGTAGGTCATGCCTGACAAACCTGACTGAATTTTTTGAAGACGTGCCTGAAGTAGTAGGATAGAAAGCCACATATCTAAATTTGACAATGACACACTTTGTAAGCAGTACACATGGAAACATAAAATTACAAAGTGATATTGCTAGATTAAGTGAATGGGAAATGGATTGCAATGTAGACAAATATGAGATCATCCATTTGGGATCTAAAAGGGGTTAAACAGAGTACTTTCTAAATGGTAAAAGGCTGGAAGCAGTGGAGGTTCAAACAGACTCAGGGTTCAGGTATACAGATTATTAAAATGTCATGAACAGGTACAGAAAATAATCAAAAAGGCTAATAGAATGCTGGCCTGTATATCTAGAGGGAAGCGGTTAGAAGTCAAGCTTCAACTATACAAAGCCCTGAAGTACTGTGAGCAGTTTTGTGCACCATACCTTGGGAAGGATATACAGGCTTTGGAGGGAATGCAGCGTAGATTGAGCAGAATGATACCTGGACTCCAAGGATTAAATTACAAGGAGAGATTATACAAACTAGGTTTTCACTGAACAGACCTTAACAATGGAAGGATCTGTGAAGACTTCATTCAGAATGTACATTTCACTGCGCAGTTCAAGTGTATCGATAACAAAATCCTCTTCTCTTGTTGATATTTGCATTAAACAGGTTAACCCCAGGAAACTTCGGTACGAATGGTGCTGGTGGAAGAAAATTAACCATACATTACAACCTATAATACAGCATACTGACTGGCTTTACCTCCTTCACATACCAGAGCTAAATTAATGTACAACAGTTTGGATACATAAAACTGTCAGTTTGAATGATTTAATAAAACTCACGCAATTGCTGTCCATTATTACTGTATTGGACAATTGTCTTAAATTGCACTTATGGATAACATTTGTGACTGTAAACCTATTCCCAACTCTTTGAAGGCAAAGAAGTAACACATTTAAGGAAATACACAAAATCTTCAATTCATGGAAGATCCAAGGCAGGGAGAATTGAGAGGTTATTCCGCTGTTGGGGACAACCCAGTGGAGAACAATCTCACCTTCACTCGGAATCAATATACTTTACAGGAGGAAGGGAGCAGTCATTGAACAATGATCAATAGTGGCAAACTGGCTTATATTTTCCTGTCCCAGTCCAGGGACACTTAGGCCAATAGTAGTGCTTTAATTGCCATCTAGCTGATATTAACTCAGCACACATTGCAGACCTAACCTTTAAAGCTCAGTACACCACCCAGTGCATTTGCCCATCATTTCGCCTTAACAACTTAAATCATGCCTTTTCTGCAGTGATACACATTTTAAGTACAAGCAGACTGTTCAGCTAAAAATCCTCTCTTTTTCTCAACAGCAGAGAGTTTCTGTGTATCATTGCAGCAAAGGCATTATTCAAGTTTTTAAATCAAAATAGCTACATGTTTTTTCCTCCTCTTACTCCAGATGTGTCAGCTTACATATTTTAGGAGTACTCTCCTAGGGCAGTATTGGCTCGTTATGGCCTCGATAGCATCTTCACTGCCTCTGATAGCTAGCTGTTTGACAGTGTGCCCAGAATAATGAACTAAAAAACCTTTCCTGAGCTACTAAATCTATCATTTGGCTCCACAGGAATCTTCAAGCACCTTCTGAGAGCATCAGACAATCACAACTCCAGATCTCATGACAGACTTTAATTGCCCAATGAATGTAATAAACTGTAGATGAAAAAATAAATAGCAATCATTTAAGGTACATAAATACAGCAGATGTTAGACTATACTGCCCCCACAGAACAATAGCAAATAGTTTGCTAAATAGTTTATAATTGGGTATATGGGGTACAGTTGAGGAATTTAAATTCAGTTAAATAAATCTGGATTTTTACTTGAAAAGCTAGTATCAGTAACGGGGACCATGAAACTACCGGATTGTTGTAAAAACCCCATCTGGTTCACTAAATGTACTTTAGGGAAAGAAACATGCTGTCCTTACCCATTCCGATCTAGATGTGACTCCAGCCCCATGCCAACCTGGTAAACACTTAACTGAAATGGTCTATCAAGCCATCCAGTTGTATCTCAAGGTCAATAAATATTGGCCTTGCTAGTGATGCCCACATCGGTTATCCAATGTAAAACAGCCCCAGCTAATTAAATACCCTCAGATCAGTTGCTGAGCCTTCATGAATTTGAATAATTATCAGCGAAATTCGGAAGTACAGGTCCAATATTCGGCACCCTCGGGACCGAGACTATGCCAGATTCCGGAAATTCCCAGATTTTGGACAATAGTATCAGTAGCCTATCCTAGGCCAAATTCAGTTAATGAGAGATACTTGTTTATGTACACTGTGTTAATGTTAATTGTGTATCAATGGTTTGATTATATGCAGGTGAAGAGTGTTAATTGGGGTCTTAGGTGAGCACTTATAAGCAGACACTCACTGAAACTGGAGGAGGGTTTTTAAACTGAGGACCTATATGTTTATAATCCTTTTACTGTGCACAGTAAATGTGAAACTGAGTAAATATAGGCTACAGCATTATCCTTCCATAACACACTTTCTTGAATTTAACATGGTAGCAGAGGATGGCTGCCTAAAGCTGAAGGTTGAAAAATAGGATTTTCTTTTTGATAGAAAACTAAAATTGCAAGGGCTATTGTGGAAAATATGGCAGAAAGCAAGTATAAATTGTCAGGTATGATTATTTTCTGATGTTCTTGGAATCTGAACCATATAACCAGTAGAAGAATGAAGTTAAAAGCAAAATACTGCGGATGCTGGAAATCTGAAACAAAAACAAGAAATGCTGGAATCACTCAGCAGGTCTGGCAGCATCTGTGGAAAGAGAAGCAGAGTTAACGTTTCGGGTCAGTGACCCTTCTTCGGAAGAATGAGGTTGATTTGTGGATATGGGTGACCTCTTTACCAAAGAGGAAACAAGGTATGGCTTTGGTGTTGTCACTTCTTACCAAAAGTAAAATCAGAAGTAAAGTGTTTTGTGAACTGGATGCTTGTAAGTTGGATACTTATGAAGGGTTAGATCTTCTGGTAGAATTCTTGGATGAAATTTACAAGAAAGGTGCCTATTGAATGCATATGAGGCATGGTCAGACTTTGATAGATTTTGGAAAACAGATTCAATGGAGGAATATATCATGGACTTCAACAGACTGAATTTCCTCAATATTTTATACAATTTGGAGATCCCTGGTTCTGTGCTAGCTTTTAAATTACTAGATTATGCTCGGGTGTTGCATATGGACAGGCTCCAAACTGGGGTTTGTTTCTTGGACAAAGACTCCCTGTTGGACCAAATGTCTGTGACCTTTTAAAAAAAATTCCTAGGGGAAACAGTCATTTTCTGCAATCCTGACAGAACATGCAAGGCACTCTGCAATGACAAAGAATGGAGCACTCAATATTTACTAGATTTAGAAATAATCCAGATGCTGCAAGTAGGTACAAGGATAATTGAAGAGTTAAAGACAGGAGGAATGAGGATGAAAGCACCTTTTTAACAGGTCTGAATATTACAGTGGAAGACAGAATTGGAACAGCAATCATGGGCAATGCCCAAGGAACAGTGCTTCAGATGTAACTCAAAGTATCATTACGCAACTAACTGCCCTAAGCGGAGGGGTAAAATCTTCGAAATAACACATGACGACAGAGAATTCTGAGGCAGAAGAGGAAGATACTGATCGATGTGAATGAACTGTACTAGTCACAAGGAGATTTCATCCTGTGATGAAAGTGTTAGTTGCGGATTCGTTCAACTGTGCTATGCTGGATAGTGCTTGTACGTCTACTGTATATCGAACTGATTGGTTACAATGCTATCTGGATTCACTGAGGATCGATGCAAGGTTGTGTACAAAATTGCTACCAACTTTAGATTTGGCGATGACAACACATTTAAGTCACTGAAGAGAGTAGTAATCCCATGTAAAATAGATGGGGTAAGCAACTATCAGTACTGATGTAGTCTCAGTGAGATACCTTGACTCTTGAGTAAGCCTTCAATGAAAAAGGCACAGATGAAACTTGATATGGAGCATGATAAGGCAATTGTTTTTGGGAAGCCAGTGAATTTGCAATTTACCCAGTCAGGGCATTATTGTATAACCTTAACAAAACTTGATACTTCTAGTCAGAGTGTTCGAGGAGTATTAATGGCATCAGGTGATAAGAATCAGAGATAAAAGGCAAATTGTCTTAAAATCACAGACAATTTGCTCACCAGTCTTGTCAGAAATTAAAAACCTTACTAAAAGATGCAGGTGTGATTGAAGAGTATATGAGGATAATAGAAGACATTAGTGAAGTCCTCTCAGCAATGGGCTTTGTGAAAAGAATCATGCAGTGGTTCATGAAATGTTATATCAAATCTTAGCTAACCAACCAAACTGCAAGTTGACAACTGCCTTGGCCTGGGTGGTTCATGCGAAGAATTCACTTCAGATGGTTGGAGGATATAGTTTCTATCAATTGGTCTAAGGGCGGAATCCCAAATTGCCTTCTGTACTGTGTGACAGTCCTCTTACTCTAGAAGGTACGACAATAAGTTTTTTTCTCTACACATTTGAATGCTTAAATTTAGGGAGATGGGCTTTCATCAAGGCTAAGGTTTTGAGAAAATTCGCAGAGCTGAGGCATCGTATAAGGCTTTCTGACTCGGTATTGAGTTCAGGTAATTTGGTGTATTATAAAGGAGAGGGCCATAGGGAATGGAAGGGCCCTGGTAAGATAATTGGTTGTGATGGTAAGACAGTAGTTATCAAGCATAGAAATCAAACTGTTAAGATTCATTCCTCGCGATTGATAGGGATTGATTATAAAAGCTCAATCTGAGCAGCTGTTGGAGAGAAAAGAGGCACCTTGTACCTCAAATACACGTGTTTTGTGATGAAGGTCCTGAGGCACAGATCAACAGTTGGATAATAATGTGACCGATCATCATGATCAGGAAAAGGCCATCACATCCAAAGGCCAACTGCCCCGAGTAGGTACTCGGATGACATATATTCTGGGAAGGGTCTAATAAATGGAGGGATGCAACAATTGTGGGACGTGCAGAAAATTCGACATACTAGCGTACAAATTATGAGCAGAAGTGGGCCATTCGGCCCCTCAAGCCTGCTCCGCCATTCAATAAGATCATAGCTGATCTGTTTTGGGTTTCGAACTCGACACTCCCATCTAACCCGACAACCCTTGATTCCCTTGCCTAAAAATCTATCTACCTCGACCTTTAAAAATATTCCATGGCCCCACCTTCTACCATCTTCTGAGGCAGAGTTCCAAAGGCACACAACCCGAAGAGAAAATTTCTCATCTGTCCTAAAAGGACGACCCCTAATTTTAAAATGGTACCCCATACTAACATACAGTTAAGTTTAAATATTGGATAAATGGCCAAGAAGCCAGAGCCATGGACTGGCAGAATGGGGTGAAAGAGTGGAGGGTAAGAAAGCGCAGTGCAGATTTTGATAGTGGGTCTGGAAGTGACACTTGCATAAGGAAGTGATCACGGACTGGAGAAATAGCCTCCGATAAAGTGCGAGGGAGATCTCCAAGCAGTAGTTCTGAAAAACAGCAAAGTGCTAATAAAGGCTGTAGTTTAAACAGATTCCACAATTAAACGAAGGCTAGAGAGTAGTCTCTGAATAGAACTAGAAGCAGAAGTCTTCATGATTGCGAAGTTTTAGTGACTGCCAATAAACTTGAGGATAAACTAATAAGAGAAGCAAAACATAAGGAATAAGAGTTGGAGAGAGTTTGGAGTTTATTCTGAGGTACCAGATAGGGGATGGCCAGCCTTGTCACAGAGATGGATTTGGACTGAAAGTCATTCTTAATGGAACTTAAGGCTGAAGTGAGGCTAGTTGCGAGGGGTTTTCAACAGCGACTGGGGATTACCCACGTTAGAATGGACTCTCCCACAGCTGGAAAAGTAATCTTGAAAATCTTTTGGGCTCTTTTGGCCACATTCACGAGTGTGGATCCATTGAGACAAAACCTGCATTTCTACAAGGTGATGCACTTCTCTGAAAAGTATCTGAAATCACCTAAAGAGGCAGCAGATGCAGAAGGAAAATTATGGAAACCAAACAAAGGCATATATGACAATGATGCTAACTGTTGTTGGAAATTGGTTGTGTTCAACTAAAAGCAGATCCTGAAATGTTTTATCGATATCATAAAGGGAAACTTTCAGACATTATATGGGGTGGCTCTGCAGATTTTGGGAACTATGTTAAGATTAGGGAAGAATTTAAGGTTGGGAGTCAGGCTTGTGAGGTCTTTAAATATATCGGTTTAGATATTAGGCAGACCAAGTCTGGAATAACTTTTCAATGAACCATCCTATTTAGAGAGTGTTACTCCCATCCAGTTAATTATGTTAGGTCATCACAGAAATACGATTATGATCTATCTGCGTCTGTCTATCAAAGACTCAGCAATTGCGAAGCCTGGTAGGCCAGTTAAACTGGTTGTATTCTCAGACTAGGCCTGATGCTAGTTTTGATGTGCTGGAGTTAAGCATGATGAAACATCCAAAAGTTGAGTGTTGTAAGGGCAAATAAAAGTGAAAAAACTAAATCTGGAGAAATGTGTACCAACAATCTCATCCTTAAGTGACCCAAAGCACATGGAAGTTAATAATTTTTAGTGATGCTTCACATGCTAATCTTGCTGACGGGTATTTGAGTGCAGCTGGTTTCATAATTCTGATGGGAATAAAGGGAAATGTTGTCTTTCAGCTTAAGAGGCTACAAAAATAAAACTGCTGGTTAAAAACACTGGGTCTTGTAGAGACAGTGGATATGGGGTTCTATTTGTCAAATATTTTGGGTGAAATTCTGAACAAGGGACATACTGAAGATAGGATACCCATTGAATGTAATGTGGATAATCATTCTTTGTGGGACAATGTACACTCTACAAAAAGCGAGAGTGAGTAAAGACTAGGTATTGACCTTGCTGGATTGAAACAAATGCTGGAGAGAAAGGAAATCTCCTCCGAACTTAAATGGGTTGATGCAAGCCATCAGCTATCTGTTCTTTCACAAAGAAATGCAAGTACAAAGAAATTGAGGTGTGAGAGGAGGGTGTCTCTCAATGTAATATTTTGTACCCAACATAAAATTTATTTTTGTTGTATTTTGAAATGTTTGAGCATGTTAATCTAAGCTGTACTGCAAAAGAAAGAAGGGAATCTGTTAATTGTCAATGGTTTAATTATAATGTAGGTGATGGGCATTAATTGGGGTCTTAGTTGAGCACTTTTATAAGCAGACACTGAGACTGGAGGGTTTTGAGTGAGGAGCTATATGTTTGTAATTCTTTTTACTCTGCACAATAAATGTGAAACTGAGAAAATATAGGCTTCAGTATTATCCTTCCATAACAAGCTTTCTAGAATGTAATACATTGGAACTTTAGGGTTAAGTTACAATATTTAAATGGTGCATAGGAGTATAATACAAGTTTTTAAAGCTTTGTACATGAGTTTCTACCCTTTTACATATTTTTACTCTTCAGAGTAAGAATTTATCTGGGTTAAATGAGTTTTGACTATTTTCAAAAATGTCTGGTTTTCGGACAATTCCGGCATTTGGATATCAGACCTGTAGTGCCACTCATGCACATAACCAAACAAATCACATTATATTTTTGTTTGAATTGTGTATCAGGCTCTTCCCTAAAACTGTCAGCTCAGAAGCAAAAGTCAAACAGCAGTCCTTATAAATATTGTACCAAGCTGCAGAGTGTTCAACACAGCTGGTTTTAAATACCTGGAGTAAATTAAAGATGCTGCTACCAAGCTAAAAGTTGTCACAATGAAGAACTAGAAATGTGCACAATCGGAACAACTTTTTAAAAATTAATTAATTCATTCATTCATTCATGGGATGTGGGCATCACTGGCTAGGCCAGCATTTGTTGTCCATCCCTAATTGCCCTTGAGAAGGTGGTGATGAGCTGCCTTCTTGAACCGCTGCAGTCCATGTGGGGTAGGGACACCCACAGTGCTGTTAGGAAGGGAGTTCCAGGATTTTGACCCAGCGTCACTGATGGAATGCCGATATATTTCCAAGTCAGGATGGTGTGTGGCTTGGAGGGGAGCTTGCAGGTGGTCCCAACCATTTGCTGCCCTTGTCCTTCTAGTTGGTAGAGGTCACTGGTTTGGAAGGTGCTGTCTAAGGAGCCTTGGTGCACTGCTGTAGTGCATCTTGTAGATGGTACACACTGCTGCCACTGTGCATCGGTGGTGGAGGGAGTGAATGTTTGTGGATAGGGTGCCAATCAAGTGGGCTACTTTGTCCTGGATGGTGTCGAGCTCTTGAATGCTGTTGGAGCTGCACCCATCCAGACAAGTGGAGAATATTCCATCACGCTCCTGACTTGTGCCTTGTAGATGGTGGACAGGCTTTGGGGAGTCAGGAGGTGATGCTGCAGGAATCCTAGCCTCTGACCTACTCTTGCAGCCATGGTATTTATATAGCTACTCCAGTTCAATTTCTGGTCAATAGTAACCCCCAAGATGTTAGTGGGGGATTCAGTGATGGTAATGCCGTTGAATGTCAAGGGGAGGTGGTTAGATTCCCTCTTGTTGGAGATGGTCATTGCCTAGCATTTGTGTGGTGCAAATGTTACTTGCCACTTATCAGCCCAAGCCTGGATATTGTCCAGGTCTTGCTGCATTTCTATACAGACTGCTTCAGTATCTAAGGAGGCACGAATGGTGCTGAATATTGTGCAATCATCAGCGAACATCCCCACTTCTGACCTTATGATTCAAGGAAGGTCATTGATGAAGCAGCTGAAGATGGTTGGGCTGCAGACACGACCCTGAGGAACTCCTGTAGTGATGTCCTGGAGCTGAGATGATTGACCTCCAACAACCACAACCATCTACCTTTTCGCGAGGTGTAACTCCAACCAGCAGAGTGATTTCCCCGATTCCCATTGACTTCTGTTTTGCTAGGGTTCCCTGATGCCATACTCTGTCAAATGCTGCCTTGATGTCAAGGGCAGTCACTCTCTCCTCACCTCGAGTTCAGCTCTTTTGTCCATGTTTGAACCAAGGCTGTAATGAGGTTAGGAGCTGAATGGCCATGGTGGAACCAAACTGAGTGTCACCTGAGCAGGTTATTGCAAGTGCTGCTTGATGCACTGTCGACAAAATCTTCCATCACTTTGCTGATGATTGAGAGTAGACTGATGGGGTGGTATTTGGCCAGGTTGGACTTGTCCTACTTTTTGTGTACAGGACATACCTGGGCAATTTTCCACATTGCTGGGTAGATGCCAGTGTTGTAGCTGTACTGGAACAGCTTGGCTAGGGGCATAGCAAGTTCTGGAGCCCAGGTCTTCAGTACTACTGCCGGAATATTGTCAGGACCCATAGCCTTTGCAATATCCAGTGCCTTCAGACGTTTCTTGATATCACACTGAATTGAATCAGCTGAAGACTAACATCTGTGATGCTGGGGACTTTAGGAGGAGGCGGAGATGGATCATAAACTCAGCACTTCTGGCTGAAGATTGTTGCAAATGCTTCAGCCTTGTCTTTTGCACTGGGCTCCCCCATCATTGAGGATGGGGATATTTGTGGAGCCACCTCCCCTAGTTAGTTGTTTAATTGTCCACCACCATTCACGACTGGATGTGACAGGACTACAAAGCTTAGATGTGATCCATTGGTTATGGGATCGCTTAGCTCGGTCTATCACATGCTGCTTTCCCAGTTTGGGACACAAGTAGTCCTGGCTTGTAGCTTCACAAGGTTGACAGCTCATTTTTTTTTGAAATATTTTAATCTGAAAACTGAAATCTCCGGGTATATTTTAACTGATACTTTAAATTCTGAAGGAGTTTAAGACCAGTAAATTGCAAGAGTATCAACGTCCTGGATACAAAGTTCTATAAGGTTTTGACAATTTTAATAAATGTGCATATCAGCTCCTTGTTTCTTCAGTAAATGGGCTTACCTCCAAATCCACGGCAAATTCTTTACATTGTGAGAGTTTTTCATTCAGTTCCACTAGTTCATCAAAGGTTGTGATTAGCTGAAATTTAGTCTCTGACAGAGGTTTGTACATCTATAGAGGATAAAAGAGCAAACCTGAGTTCAGCATTCAGACCACGTTCTAGAATACTTCACTGCAAGTTGTTTTGCAGTTTCCAATTTTTCTGTGTTCACTATTTTTCAGGAAACATTTGAGGATACAATATTCCTATATGTTCTTCCCAGTCACAACATGTCATGCACCTTTTGTGACTTAAAGGACAGCACGTTGACCTCCTTAGACCTCCAGTGCAAGTTAGGCATTTGAGGTATGAGAACTACATATAAAAGATAATTGTAATAAAAGCAAAATACTGCAGATGCTGGAAATACTCAGCAGGTCTGGCAGCATCTGTGGAGAGAGAAGCAGAGTTAACGTTTCAGGTCAGAGACCCTTCTTCAAAACAGACAAATATTAGAAATGTAGAAGGTTTTAAGCAAGTAAAGCGGTGGTGGGGCAAGAGATAACAAAGGTGAAGATGTTGATAGGACAGGGTCACAGAGAATAACTGACCAGAAGGTCATGCAACAAAGGCAAGTGGGATGTTAATGGTGTGCTGAAAGACAGTGTTAGTACAGAGAGGGTGTGAATGACTAAAGCACAGAGCACTCCAAGTGCAAACATAAACACATTTAAAAAAAAAAACAAAAACTGAAAAGCCTAAAATAAAATAACCAAAAAAAGGAAAAATAACTAAGCTTAAAAAGGGGGACCAGTCATGCTCTGAAATTATTGAACTCGATGTTCAGTCCAGCAGGTTGTATTATGCCTAATCGGTAAAGGAGGTGCTGTTCCTCGAGCTTGTGTTGATGTTCACTGGAACACTGCAGCAATCCCAGGACAGAGATGTGAGCAGGGAGCAAAGATAACTGTATACTGTTCAAACTTTTGTTTTACATCCACTAAAGTTTCACCCCCCCCCCCTTTTCCACCCACAATTTCACAATAGAGCAACCTGGTGAGCTTCTCAGACCCCTGCAACCAGTTGCCATCAAGTACACAAGAATATCTCAGGTGGCTTTGTCTGTCAGTTTTCCTTTTTGCTATAGAAAAGGACCCTTAGTGCACTTGCCACTCCTGAATTTAAGCTTCACTTGCATCATCCCCTTCAAGCTACCCAAGAGTATAAGATGCAGCAGGCAGTCAATGCTCAGCTTTCTCACACTTCCATCACTGACCTGTGGCTCTGGTTTGGCAAGTACAGATTCTGATGGTTCAAAGTGATTCAGCTCATACTGATAAGGATGTACAAACCTACAAAGGAAGAGGAACACTAATTAATTCAAAGGCCTGAAATCTAGCGAGAATAGCAGAAACTTCACTTATTCCCAATGCGTGGGGAGAGACAATTAATCTTTGCTGACCACTTTTTTTCCTTTGATCCATTTCTTACACATGGCAAAACCTGTCCTATGCATACTAAAGTATAATTTCCAGTGATTACATATATAGTTCACCGCTTTGTGCTGGTGGATCATTGCCTTTAATCATTTCACTAAGCCATCGCAGTGAGGAATGGCTCAACAATGGTGGTGGTGGAGAAAGAGCAAAATTCTTCAAACTCAAGACAGTCACTCGCAGAATCTTGCTTCCCAGTATTACTCTGGGTATCATCGCCTCAACACTCAAGTCACAAGGGTGCACTCGAAATTGTAACTCACATGTTCTGCTCCTTTTGCTGTGTTCTCTGCTGATGAATGAAGTCAGCCAATGCGGCTGGCACATCGAGATCCTCTGGACGTTCAATTCGACTCCGCCTGTTTAAAAACACTATCAACCCGGAAACAATGGTCACATGATCTCACCGACAACCGACAGCAAATATATTTGCATAAAGCATTAGGCTACAGTGCTCCAAGTTCGCCCCATTTACACTGCAAGGCAGAATTCTAAGCACCTTTGGTACCAATGAACAAACTGCATGAGTGATCTTGATTTCCTGTCTGCAAACATTTCTCAGTATCAATGGGGTGTCTGTGCAGGCCGTCAACCTAAAGAACTAGACTGCTGGCTTGTTACTAGTGGCATGGGGAGAAATCATTGTGAAGAGATCCTCGCAGCACCTTATTTACACTGCCACGCTGCCAAAAGCGAAGCTGGAACAGGAAGCAGTCAATAAAACGATGCAGGTATAATGAGGGTCAAGTGTTTGTGACAGTTAAAATCTAAAGCAAACATATCACTTGCAGATAGGAACTATGCTTGGTTCTCAGGAGCTGCTAGTGGGAGGGGAAGCCAAGTTCTCTCAATTATAATTCCTTTATTTGTAGACAATACAGTTGAGTTTTGCTAGGTAATATTATCTGCCACTTCATTCCCCTACTATGATCTACAAATAAATCAGTTATACAACCTGCAGATCTATGTTCGAATTCTTGCCAGCTACATAAAATACCTGAAATACAATATCTCTAAAGAACACTGCTGGAGGTACAAAGACCGACAGGTTAATAAAGTCAAAGCAGAACATTTGCAACCATCTTCAGCCAGAAGAGCCCAGTAAATGATCCATCTCTGCTTCCTCCCGAGATCCATCACACAAGCTAGTCTTCAGCCAATTCAATTCACTCCATGTATATCAAGAAACAGCTGAGCACACTGGATACAGCAACAGCTATGGGTCTCAACTACCTCCCAGCTGTAATGCTGAAGACTTGTGCACTAGAACGAACTATGTCTCTGGCCAAGCTGTTCCAGCTACAACACCTAGCATCTACCCGACAAAGAGGAAGATTGCCCAGCTGTGCCCTGTCCACAAAAAGCAGGACAAATCCAACACAGCCAATTATCGCCCCATCAGTCTACTATCAATCATCAGCAAAGGAATAGAAGGTGTGTTGAGAGCTTTGACTGCCCTTGACATCAAAGCATCAGTTCACTGAGAGTGATAGCAGGACCCCTAGTAAAGTTGAAGTCAATGGGGATCGGGGAAAACTCTTTGGCCGGACCTACTTAGCACAAAAAAAGGTGTTTTTGCGGTTGTTGGAGGTCAGTCGGTTCATCAATGAGCTTCCTTCTGTCATGAGGTCAAAAGAGGGGGGTGGATGTTCGCACAGTGTGCAGCTCCATTCGCAATACCATAGATCGTAAAGCAATGCAGGCCCGCATGCAAATCCTGGACAACATCCAGGCTTTGGGTGATAAATAACAAGTAACATTTGCACCACACATTTGTCAGGCAATGACTATCTCCAACAAGAGTGTCTAACCATCTCTCCATGATATTCAACGGCAGTACAATCGTCTAATCTCCCACCACCATCAACATACTTTTGTCGGGGGCATGGGGGGTGATGGCGCGGGTGGGGAGGGGTCGTCATTAACCTGAAACGTAATGGGACCCGCCACAACAGCAGGTCAGAGGCTGGGTATTCTGCAGCGAGTGACTCTCCCTCTGACATCCAAAAACTTGTCCACCATCTACAAAGCACAAGTCAGGAGTGTGATGGAATATTCTCCATTTACTTGGATGCGTGCAGCTTCAACAATGCAAGATACTCTACACCATCCCGGAACAAAGCAGCCTGCTTGATCTGCACCCCATCCACCACCTTAAACATTTACTCCCTCTACCAATGGCGCACAGTATCTGCAGTATCTACATCGACAAGATGTACTGCAGCAATTTGCCAAGGCTTCCTCAATAGCACTTCCCACACCAACAACTTCTACCACCTAGAAGGACAAGGGCAGGAGGCAGTTCGAAATTCCACCATCTCAGGTTCCCCTCCAATGTCCATGATAGTACTGGTAGGAGTGACCACCGCACAGTCCTTGCGGAGACGAAGTCCCGCCTTCACATTGAGGAGACCATCCATCGTGTTGCGTGGCACTACCACCGTGCTAAATGGGATAGATTTCGAACAGATCTAGCAATGCAAAACTGGGCATCATTGAGACGCTGTGGGCTATCAGCAGCAGAAGTGTACTCAAACACAATCTGTAACCTCATGGCCCGGCATATCCCCCACTCTACCATTACCATCAAGCCAGGAGACCAACCCTGGTTCAATGAAGAGTGCAGGAGGGCATGCCAGGAGCAGCACCAGGCATACCTCAAAATGAGGTGTCAAACTGGTGAAGCTACAACACAGGACTACTTGCATACCAAACTGCATAACCAGCACGCAATAGACAGAGCTAAGCAATCCCATAACCAACGGATCAGATCTAAGCTCTGCAGTCCTGCCACATCCAGCCGTGAATGGTGGTGGACAATTAAATAAATAACTGGAGGAGGTGGCTCCACAAATATCCCCATCCTCAATGATGGGGGAGCCCAGCACATCAGTGCGAAAGATAAGGCAGAAGCATTTGCAACAATCTTCAGCCAGAAGTGCTGAGTTGATGATCCATCTCGGCCCCCTCCTGAAGTCCCCAGCGTCACAGATGCCAGACTTCAGCTAATTCAATTCACTCCGCGTGATATCAAGAAACGACTGAAGGCATTGGATACTGCAAAGGGTATGGGTCCTGACAATATTCCGGCAATAGTACTGAAGACCTGGGCTCCAGAACTAGCCGCACCCCTAGCCTAGCTGTTCCAGTACAGCTACAACACTGGCATCTACCTGGCAATGTGGAAAATTGCCCAGGTATGTCCTGTACACAAAATGCAGGACAAGTCCAACCCGGCCAATTACCGCCCCATCAGTCTACTCTCAATCATCAGTAAAGTGATGGAAGGTGTCATCAACAGTGCCATCAAGCAGCACTTGCTTAGCAATAACCTGCTCAGTGATGCTCAGTTTGGGTTCCGCCAGGGCCACTCAGCTCCTGACCTCATCACAGCCTTGGTTCAAACATGGACAAAAGGGCTGAACTCAAGAGGTGAGGTGAGAGTGACTGCCCTTGACATCAAGGCAGCATTTGACCGAGTATGGCATCAAGGAGCCCTAGCAAAAGTGAAGTCAATGGGAATCAGGGGGAAACTCTCTGCTGGTTAGTCACACCTAGTGCAAAGGAAGATGGCTGTGGTTGTTGGAGGCCAATCATGAGCTCCAGCACATCACTGCAGGAGTTCCTCAGGGTAGTGCCTGCGGCCCAACCATCTCCAGCTGCTTCATCAATGACCTCCTTTCAATCATAAGGTCAGAAGTGGGGATGTTCGCTGATGATTGCACAATGTTCAGCACCATTCGCAATGACTCAAATACTGAAGCAGTACATGTAGAAATGCAGCAAGACCTGGACAATATCCAGGCTTGGGTTAATAAGTGGCAAGTAACATTCACGCCACAGAAGTGCCAGGCAATGGCCATCTCCAACAAGAGAAAATCTCCCCATGACATTCAATGGCATTACCATCACTGAATCCACCCCCCCCCCCCCCCCCCCATCAACATCCTGGGGCTACCATTGACCAGAAACTGAACTGGAGTAGCCATATAAATACCATGGCTACAAGAGCAGGACAGAGGCTAGGAATCCTGCGGCGAGTAACTCAGCTCCTGACTCCCCAAAGCCCCATCTACAAGGCACAAGTCAGGATGGAATACTCTCCACTTGCCTGGATGGGTGCAGCTCCAACAACACTCAAGACGCTCGACACCATCCAGGACAAAACAACCCGCTTGATTGGCACACCATTCACAAACATTCACTCCCTCCAGCACCGACGCACAGTGGCAGCAGTGTGTACCATCTACAAGATGCACTGCAGCAATGCACCGACTCCTTAGACAGCACCTTCCAAACCCATGACCTCTACCACCTTGAAGGACAAGAGCAGCAGATGCATGGGAACATCACCACCTGCAAGTTCCCCTCCAAGCCACACACCATCCTGACTTGGAAGTATATCGCCGTTCCTTCACTGTCGCTGGGTCAAAATCCTGGAACTCCCTTCCTAACAGCCCTGTGGGTGTACCTACCCCACATGGACTGCAGCGGTTCAAGAAGGCAGCTCACCACCACCTTATCAAGGGCAATTAGGGATGGGCAATAAATGCTGACATAGCCAGTGATGCCCACATCCCATGAATGAATTTAAAAAAAAATCACACACCATCCTGTCTTAGGAATGCATCTTAACAGTAATGCTGGTGAACCTACACCCCAAAGACTGTAGCGGTTTAAGAAGGCAGCACACCACTACCTTTCAAGGCAATTGGGGATGGGCAATAAATGCTGGCCCAGCCAGTAACACCCACATCCCCCGAACGAATAAATAAAAATATCGCTGGGTCAAAATCATGGAACACAATTGCTAAAAGCACTTTCACCAGACTGACTGCTGTAGTTCAACATCTTCTCAAGGGCAATTAGGAATGGGCAATAAATGCTGGCCTTGACAGCAACACCCACATCCCATGAATGAATTGCAATTTTTTTTTTAAATCATCTTCAAATCCCTCATGGCTTTGCTTGACCTATTTTCATTCCTGTGCCCTTCAGTCTTCCAACTGGCCTCTGTCCATCCTCCACCCCACCACTGTGGTTGCAGGATTTAGTCACCTCGGCCCTGCTCTCTGGATTTTTACAGTGCTCTCCTGCTATAAAAACCTTCTCAACTTATCTTTTCCCCCAAATCTTAAATTAAATATCTCCTAAATTCTCTCCCTTAGCTTAGTAACTTATTCCTCATACTACTACGAGTCAATAAAGTGCCTTGGGATGCTTTATATGCTAAAGTCACAATATAAATGCAAGTGGCTGTTGATGACGACTACTGGCTGAGCAACATAAGCCTAAACCTACTGCTGTAAGGAAGGACCAGGTTCTGCACCAAAGTGGAGGAGTTTCACACCCAAATACCAGAACGCTTCAAATCAAGGTGTGAAGAGGACTGTGCAGTGACAGTAGAGGAGAAAATGGGCTGCCAATGGTAACATTGTCGAAATGTGTCCGATAAGTAGAAATTTATTAAAAATACTAAGCTTGAGATTACAAATTTAACAAAAATCCCATAGACTATAACTTTAGAAATACAGACTGTACACACTTTATTGACTTCTGTCTTCTGAATTTTGGTTTCAATAATCCTGGAATTAGAACTCAACAGCTGCTATTCCAGAGTGTATGCACTAATTTAACCTATTTTACAAAAATTGCAGCTGAAAAATGCATTGTCAAACAAGCCTCATTTCGTAGCTTTCTAGGTCATACCTTCTGGGAGTGGCTTCAGGGCATTGGGTTTGGTGAAGAGTTTTGGTACGAAAGGAGTATTGGAGTTGTCGACTTTGTCCTTGAACTTCATTTGAGGACGTGGGATGTTTTTAGCATGAAACAGGCGGAACGTTTCCGACTTTGATCTTTTTGTTTCAGTGTTCTGAAAAAGAAACAGTGAAAACATTCGGAGCTGCTTCCCACTTGTGACATGCACCCTGACAGAGCCCAGTGTTTTACTTAAGAGTTGAAAACAAATTAAAATCCATTTGTTGTACACTTAGTGCCTATACATTTTTGATCTACGCATAACACAGACCATACCAAAATCATTCAGAACTAACCCTGCGGTTCCAGCTGGAGATGATTGTTTTTGGAGGCTGAAGTCCTGCTGGGAGAACTGGCTGCTGATTCTTGTTCACACCTGAAGCTTCATCCAGCAAAATACCCTAGAACAATAAATGCAACATGCAGTCAGGAATATTCATGTGACATGAAAAATCTATAAAATAAAAATCTTCAGTAATAGTAAGTCATAAAAAAACCTTAACACTCGCTTTGCTGCCTACGTAAATCTCTAACAAATGTATTACATATCCCAGGTCTTGCTAACTGATCTTGCCTCCCTTTCTGTATATAATAAATACTGAACTCAGGAGAATCCTGCAATTTGGTATTCAGGAAAACAAATAAGTTACACTAGCATAAAAACACTTTGGCAGGTACACTTTCAAAAACAGTTCAAAGGTTAATAAGTTACAAATTGTATTTTGTGTTGATTCGTACAGTATCAAATCTCTGTTCCCAATCAGACCTGCCAAACAAAAGTACATAGGTCATGTCTGTTAAATTAAAACCGATGTTTGTTCTGCATATTTCTCCCATATGACGGTCTTGTGAGTGAGAATATCAATATAAATACGAGGTATAAGAAGAACTATATCATACGTACTACTTGCTCCAGAATGACATCGTTTGCATCCACCAGTAAGTCAAATTTATCCTCCAGTTCTGTCACCTTATTTTGACCTTTGATGTTACTCCGACAGCTGTGGTATTGCATAAGCTGAGTCATGCTGCAACATTAAATTTTTGAAAATTAATTAGCTACTGTGTTAAGTTAGCTTAATGAGTTCATCCAGAGTAATGCGATCACTAAGCTTATTTATGTCATTGATACCAAAACCCTATTGGAAAAAGGCTGTTTTAAAATTGTAGCGTTTCCTGTGATACTAAATTTGTCACCTAAAATTGTACCAATCACAGTCACTACCAGACGATGACTTACCATGGGGGGTGGAGGTGTAGGGGAGCGGAGGGCAGGGAAGCATGAAATAAATTCATCCATAATAAAATGAGCAAAAATATGTCTATAGTGTCTTCATGCTGGCTATTCTCTCACCCACGTTAATAGTTTGAATGGACAGCTGTCATTTTTAAAACCTTTGCATGCTTATAAAGTAGTTCATTCAGGATTAGCTGAGTGTTGGGGAGCCTATATTAAAGCCCTCTCTTCTCCAAAATAACTTTATAAATATAATGGGAACAGACGTAGCTTTTTCGACAAAGTGCACCTCTAGGGATTTTGCGCTGCTGTCCTGTGACATGCTACTGATACAGGGTATTTTCAGCTAGGTAATAGTTGAGGTTCCCATGACTAAGACGCGCAATTTCAACCCAGAAGAAAGCTGTAAGCAAGCTTGCCCATTTTGCATGTTGGCGACAGCATCCCACACAACAAGCACATCCAAACCTGAAGAGTAACAAACTCATAAAGGAGCACAAAATTAAGGGGTGGAGGTGTGGAACATTCTCCAAATACCTTTTCCCAGATTGTCCCAAGCCAGGTTTCCCATAAACAATCCAGTATCACTCCCAAAAGGACATTGTTTGTGCAACAATTCAGATAATAAGCATTAGCAGACGACTAAACTGCAACAGTCATCAGTGAGAAACTCACTTTCACTCGTCACATCTCCTTCCTCAGCAACTATCTACAGCTCCAACTTACGTCACGTGGATTCCAACTAAAATTCCACCCTCCCTGTTTCGGATCTGCCCACGATATCTCCTAGACATTCAGCATTCCTCGGACCGCTGATCTTGCCACATCCTGAGATCCACACTCAATGCCATGTGCCACCACATGCACATTCTCAACCTCTCTCTCCAGCACACTGACTCACTATCTCAAAGCTGTCTTGGTCCAGTTTCATTTCATTCTTCTCATCCCAAAAAACAAAACTTTTTATCTTCCTTTCAGGTGTGAAGGATCGAAAGCCCAAACAACTCATGGATACCAACACCACTCCAGATCTTTCTTCCTTTCACTTCTCTCTGACCCCATCCCTTCTTCTAATCTTACCTCTTGCCGTGTAGTCACAATACCCCCCACCCCCCTGACCTTCCCCCCTCTAACTCTGAACAATCTGTCCTTAGCAAAGGCCTCAGCATCATCCCCTTATGGCCCCACCTCAATGAATTGAGCTCGTCATGATGCTGAGCTCTTCTTCCGTCGCCTCCACACTCACTTCCTTGCCCAGGAATCTTCTCCCCACAGAGCAGACCCTTTTACTCGTTTCCAGTATTCTCCCTCCACCTGGACCCCTCCCTCTGCCATCTTACCCTCTCTTGATCTTTTCATTGAGAACTGCCAGTGTAACATCGGTCATCTCAATTTCTCTGCTCCCCTCACTTACACGATATAACGTGTCTCCCTCTGAACTTGATGCACTCCGTTCTCTTAGGTCCAACTCTAACATTGTCATCAAACCTGCTGACAAGGATGGGGCTGCTGTTGTATGGAGTACTGACCTCTACCTAGCAGAGGCTGAATGCCAACATTTCCTCCTACCTCCTCTTGGACCACGACTCCACCACTGAACATCAAGACATTGTTTTCAGGACTACAGTCGCTGACCTCATCTCCCCTGGAAATCTTCCTTCCATGGCCTCCAACCTCATTGTCCCCCAACCCTAAACAGCCCGCTGCTACATCCTTCCCAGGATCCAAAAACAGGACTGATAGGTCTACCAATCATTTCAGCCCCACTCAACTGATTTCTTCCCATCTCAACTCTACTTTCCTTCCCTTGTCCAGCCTCTTCCAATGCCCTCCATCACTTTAACAGTTTTCAATTTCCTGCCCTGACAGTCTCCTCTTTACCACGGATTCCCAATCTCTCTAGACCTCCACAACTCACTAGGTCTCAAGACTCTGCTTCTTACTTGAACAGAGGCCCAATCAGTCTCCATCCACCACCACCACCCTTCTCTGTCTGGCTGAACTTGTTCTCACACTGAACAACTTCCTCCAAATAAAAGGTGTTGCTGTGTGTACCTGCATGGGTCCTAGCTATGCCTGCTTTTTTGAGGGATACATGAAACATTCCTTGTTCTAGTCCTCCTCGGACCCCCTCCCTCATCTCTTTTTCCAGCACATTGACTGTATTGGTGCTGCTTCCTGGTCTCGCCCTGAAGTGGAAAACTTTATCAACTTTGCTTCCAATTTCCACCCTCCTCTCACCTTCAAATGGCCCATCTCTGACACGTCCCTTCCTAGACTTCTCTGTCTCAATTTCTCTGGACAGGCTATCAACAAATATTCACTGTTAAGACCAGTGACTCCCATAGCTAGCTCGACTACACTTCCTCACACCCTGCGTCCTGAAAGGACTCCATTCCATTCTCCCAGTTTCTCTGTTGCATCTGTTCTGATGATGCAACCTCTCATGCCAGCACGACCAATACGCCTTTTTCCTTCAGAGGTCTCCTCCCCCACTATGATAGACAGGGCCTTCGACTGTGTCCGTTTCATTTCTTGCACTTCTGCTCTCACCTTTTCTCCCTCCCAGACCCATGATAGGGTTCCCCTTGTCCTCGCCTTCCACCCCACTAGGTTCCATATTCAACAGATCATCCTCCACCATTTCTGCCACCCCTAGCATGATGCCACCACCAAGCATATTTTTCTCTCCCGTCAGCCTTCTAAGAGACCACTCCCTCCACAATCAGCCCCAACACCCACTCCTCTTCCCACAGCATCTTTCCATGCAAGCGCAGGAGATGCAACACCTGTCCTTTTACCTCCTCTCTCCTCGCTGTCCTAGGCCTCAAACACTTATTCCAAGTTAAACAGCAATTTATGTGTACTACTTTCAATTTAGTATACTGTTTTCACTGCTTACAATGCAGTCTGCTCTACATTAAGGAGACCAAACACAGATTGGGGAGCACTTTGTTGAACACCTCTGTTCAGTCTGCAAGTATAACCCTGAGTTACCAGTCCTGATATTTTAATTCTCCACCTTGCTCTCACGCTGAGCTTTCTGCCCTTGGTCTACTGCAGTATTTCATTGGAGCTCAATGTAAGCTCGAGGAACAGCGCCTCATCTTTCGATTAGGCACTTTACAGCCTTCTGGACTCAACACTGAGTTGAACAATTTCGGTCAGTAATCTCTGTCCCCATTTTGTTTCCTTTTCGTTGCATGTTTGAGTCTTACCCTTGTTTTCTCTTGTTTTTGCTTTCTGATGGCAACTGTTCATTCTGCAATTCACATCTGCTCTAGAAACCTTTTGCTACTTTTCTTGCTTCATCACCACTCCTTTTGTCGCTGCACGACAAATGCTTTTGTCATTTAATCGCTCCCATCTTCCACCCTATCAAAGACATTCCCTTTTGTTCTTTTCACCTGCTTAAACCCTACTACATCTCTAAATTTTCCCAGTTCTGATGAAAGATTATCGACCTGATACGTTAACTCTGTTTCTTGTTCCACAGATGCTGCCAAACCCGAGCATTTCCAGCATTTATCCCTTTATTTCTATTTTTTCTATTCATTTGTGGGCGTCGCTGGCTAGGCCAGCATTTATTGCCCTTGAACCAAGAGGCTTGCTAGACCATTTCAGAGGGCATTTTAAGAGTCAACCACATTGCTGTGGGTCTGGAGTCACATGTCGACCAGACCAGGTAAGGACAGCGGATTTCCTTCCCTGAAGGACAATAGTGAACCAGATGGGTTTTTACAACAATGGTTTCATTGTCACCATTAGACTAGCTTTTTAATTCCCAGATTAATTGAATTCAAATTTCACCATCTGCTGTGGTGGGATTCGAACCCATGTCCCAGAGCAGTAACATGGGTCTCTGAGTAACTAGTACAGTGATATTACCACTGCCTCCCCATTTCCAGCATCCGCAGTATTTTGCTCTTAGAACAAAGCCCAATCCTGTCTTCGTAACAGCATAAGAAACAGGAGCAGGGTAGGTCATAAGGCCCCTCAAACCTGTTCCATCAATTAATAAGATCATGGCTGCTCTTTGACCTCAACTCCACCTTCCTACCTGATTCGCAAACCACTCGATACCCTTAGAGTCCAAAAATGTATCTATCACAGCCTTGAAAACACTCAACAACTGAGTTTCACAACCCTCTGGGTCAAGAACTTCCTCTTATCTCAATCACCTGATAACCATGGGCACAACTTACCAGCAGAGGATAACTGCAGGGCATCTGCAGTAGTATTTGATTTTTTCCCTTTCCAGACAAGGGAGCTAAAACCAATTATAGCAACCAAAACATGGTTTTGTGAAAGGCAGATTGTGCTTGATTAATCTAATTGAATTTTTTGATGAAGTAACACAACGTTGATGAAAGGAATGCAATGAAAGTTGTCTATTTGGATTTGAAGAGTGTTTGACAAAGTACCACATAAAAAGCTGGTTAACAAAGTTGCAGCTCATGGAATGTCAGTGTCAGCTTAGATATAAAATTGGCTTAAGGACAGAAAACAGAGCGCCATGGTAAATGGTTACTTTTCAGACTGAAGGATGGTAGACAGTGGTGCTCCCCAAGGGACAATGCTAGGACCACTGCTTTTTTGATATTTCTAAATGATATGGATATTGGAATGGAGAATAAGATTTCAATTTACCAATGATACCAAACTTGCAGGAGTGGCAAACAGTGAACGATTCAAATTGACTGCAACAAGACATAGGCTAGCAGAATGGGAAGACAAGTGGCAAATGGAATTTAATAGAGAAGTGTGAGGTGGTGCATTTTGGCAGAAGGGATGGGGAGAGGCAATATGCACTTAATGGCACAGTTCTAAAGAGTGTTCAGGAACAGAGGAACCTGGGGTGCATGTGCATCGATCTTTGAAGGTGGCAGGACATATTGAGAGAGTGGTTAGTAAAGCATATGGGATCTTTGGCTTCACAAATAGAAGCATTAAGTACAAAAGCAGGGAAGTTATGCTGAATCTTTATAAAGCTCTGGTTAGGCCACAACTAGAGTATTACATCCAGTTCTGGTCACCACACTTTAAAAAGAATGTGAAAGTCCTTCAGAGGGTGCAGAGGAGATGTACCAGAATGGTCCCAGAGATGAGTGACTCTAGCTACAAGGTTAGGTTGGAGAAGCTGGGGTTGTTCTCCTTGGAGAAAAGGAGGTTGAGGGGAGATTTGATTGAGGTATACAAGATTATGACAGGTTTAGATAAGGTGGACAAAGAAAAGCTGTTCCCATTAGCTGATAGTACAAGGACTAGGGACACAGATTTAAGATTTTGGAAAAGTGATGCAGGGGGGGAATGAGAGGAGGAACTTTTTTAATGCAGTGAGTGGTAATGCCTACGAGGGTGGTGAAAGCAGAGATAATCAATGATTTCAAGAGGAAATTGGATTGGCACTGGAGGGAAATAAACTTGCAAGGCTATGGGATAGAATGGGGAATGCGACTGACTGGACTACTCTACAGAGAACAATGGGCTGAATGGCCTATTGTGCCATAATGACTCAACGCTATCTTACCTGGTCTCAGCACAAACTGGGGATTACATCTCGAAACGTCCACACCTGGTATGACACTAAGTGGTGCTATTATCCACTAAGCCACCTGGGGAGCTAGAGGTACATATTTTCACATGACAACTTGATTAAAGGAAACATATCTGTTGTATATTTTCTCACCAGCTCAGGAGTCGATCAGCTTGTGTGTCACAGAATGCCTGAAAACCAGGGAAACTCCGATAAAAATCAAACTCATCACCAGGTTGAGGAAGTCCATTGGAGGCTTTTGTGGCTGAAACCACTGCTCCTAGCACATGCTGCACAAAACAACAGGGAAAAAAATAAACCGCCTGATTAGAGTTTTTTTGGTCCTAAGCCACATTGCAGTCTGGTAGCCCAGAGCACAACAAAATCGTGTGTATTGAAAATAAAGTGGAATAGATTCAAAGTGTTTTCAGCCAGAGGCCATCAATTAGACTAAGATGTGGTGACAAAGAGGTTGATAGTAAATTCAAAAGAAATCAATGGCCCCTCTCAAGTGGAAAATAAATTAGTTTTGGAAATGATGTCACTGCACTGTTCTGCATATTATTTATAAAGTGTAAACAATTACAGTACTGTCAAAATATTTGAGATATCATTTGTGAACCAACTGCTATTACATTAATACCCTATTATAGTTAGAGTTTGCATTTATATAGTATCTTATTACAAAATATCCCAAAGAAATTCATATACAATGAATAACTTTATAGACAAATAGTAACAGTAGTAATAGTAACAGTAATAGAAACAGTAATGAGGTAAATCAACAGTTAATCTGTTTTTGGGGTTGTTTGAGGAAGGCATGTTGACTAGTACACTGGAGAGAACTCTCTGTTTTTGAAATAAAGCCTCTGGATGTTTAATGTCAATTTCAAGCACTGAAACCAGCTTACAAGTCTTCGGTTTAACATCTCATCCGAAGTAAAGCACCTCCAACACGGCAGAATGCTTTCAGTACTGCACTGGAGTGCCAGCCCAGATTAGATTCTCAAGTATCGGAACTGAGCTTGAACAAAGAACAGTACAGCACAGGAACAGGCCATTCGGCCCTCCAAGCCCGCGCCGATCCTGATGCCTGCCTAAACAAAAACCTTCTGCACTTCCGAGGACCGTATCCCTCTATTCCCATCCTATTCATGTATTTGTCAAGATTCCTCTTAAACGTCGCTATCGTACCTGCTTCCACCACCTCCCCCGGCAGCAAGTTCCAGGCACTCACCACCCTCTGTGTAAAGAACTTGCCTCGCACATCCCCTCTAAACTTTGCCCCTCTCACCTTAAACCTATGTCCCCTAGTAACTGACTCTTCCACCCTGGGAAAAAGCTTCTGACTATCCACTCTGTCCATGCCGCTCATAACTTTGTAAACCTCTATCATGTCGCCCCTCCACCTCCGTCGTTCCAGTGAAAACAATCCAAGTTTATCCAACCTCTCCTCATAGATAATGCCTTCCAGACCAGGCAACATCCTGGTAAACCTCTTCTGTACCGTCTCCAAAGCCTCCACGTCCTTCTGGTAGTGTGGCGACCAGAATTGTATGCAATATTCTAAGTGTGGCCTAACTAAAGTTCTGTACAGCTGCAGCATGACTTGCCAATTTTTGGATCCACAACTTTCTGATCAGAAGCAGTAGCACTATCAAGCTGACATCATTGGCAGCAGAGCTAACAGAGTTTGAAACTATTGCCTTATATTAACAACATGTTACTGGACTAGTAATCCAGAGGCATGAAATAAGAATTCAGAAAACGTGAGTTTAGGTGCCACCATGACAGTTTGTGAATTTGAATTCAGTTTTAAAAATATGGATATAAAAAGCCACTAGCAAAAGTGACCATGAAGTGGTCGTAAAAACCCAACTAGTTCGCTAATATCCATTAAGGAAGAAACCTGCTGTGCTTTCCCAGTGTGGCTTATATGTGACCAGTTCCACCCAAATGTGGTTGCCTCTTAACTGCCCTCTGAACTAACCCAGCAAGATACTCAGTTGTATCAAGCCAACACAAACAGTAAGAGAGATTTAAGAAGAAAGCCCACTACTGCGTTCTCAGGACAACTTGCAGTGGGAAATAAATACTAGCCTTGCCGTTGACACCCACATGCTGACAAAGCCACTCAGCTTAGACCTAGACACAGGCGACCTACAAGGTTGTCCTCACGAACATCTGGGGACTTGTGCCAAGGTCTGACAGCTCTCCCACAGATTAGTCAAGCAACAGCCTGACAGTTATACTCACAGGATTGTACACAGCCAGCATTCCAGACTCCTCCATCACCATTACAAAAGGTAAAATATTGCAGAAATCTGACAACGGGTCACAGAACTGAAACATTAACTCTGTTTCTCTCGCCACAGATGCTGTCTGATCTGCTGAGTATTTTCTGTTTATATATCCTCCACCACCATCCCTGGGTATGTCCTGGCCCACTGGTATAAAGTCAGGAGGGAGTGGCCTGGCAGTCCTCAACATTGACTCTGGACCCTGTGAGGTCTCATAACAGCAGGTCAAACATGGACAAGGAAACCAGCTGATTATCACCTACCGCCCTCCCTCAGCTGATGAATCAGTCCTGCTCCATGTTGAACATCACATGAAGGAAGGCCAGGTAGCAGCAACAGCAGGAATAGTACTCTGGGCGGGGATGACCCAGGGCTCCCTCTCCTGCCCGCCACCCACTGATTTCCCCTAAACTGGGTGTGTGCGAGGCTGGCCATTGGTTTCCCCGCACGGTCCCTCCACCTGGTCTGGACCCAGCCAGTGTCGGCGTGCGGTATCACCCCGGGCCGCCGCTCCCGCTCAGTAAAGCGCACTACACCGCCAACCTTCACAAAGCTATCAGCATCGCTGAAGCCGGGGATGGGGCCGCTACCGCCGGCGGGCCGATCTGTTGGTCCCCGATCCTCCACCGTACTCCTCCGTGCCGCCATCTTGCAAACCGACAAATCGCGCGAGAATTGGGGGGGGGTTGGGGGGAGAATTGGAGGCCGGAAACTCTCGCGAGAATTGGGGAAAATCATTCCTCGCGGTAGGGGCGGTCCCGTGCTATTGGGGATGGCACGTGGTGTCTGTGGTTCCACAACTGGATGTGAACCTCGCCTCACTCAGAGTGGCAGCTGTATTTGAGACGGTAACTTTGCAAATCCTCTCCTGCAGGAAACAAAAAAAAATGTACATGAAGGGGATCCTGCAGCAGTGTGGCTCACAGATCTTAGGCCTCATTTACTCACTGCACAGATTCGCTGTATCAATTATGACCACTGTCCAGTGCAGTACTGAGGGAGTGCTGCACTATTGGAGGTGCTGTCTTTCGGATGTGAAACATCCCAGGGCACTATTCGAAGAGGAGCAGTGCATTTCCCCCAGTATCCTGAACAATGTTTATTCCTCAACGAACATCCCTAAAACAGATAAAATAAAAGCAAAATACTGCGGATGCTGGAAATCTGAAATAAAAACAAGAAATGCTGGAACCACTCAGCAGGTCTGGCAGCATCTGTGGAAAGAGAAGCAGAGTTAACGTTTCGGGTCAGTGACCCTTCTTCGGAATTAGCAAATATTAGAAATGTCAAAGGTTATAAGCAAGAGAGCCGGGGGTGGAGCAAGAGATAACAAAGGAGAAGGTGTAGATTGGACAAGGCCACATAGCTGACCAAGAGGTCATGGAGCAAAGGCAAACAATATGTTAATGGTGTGTTGAAAGACAAAGCATTAGTACAGATAGGGTGTTAACGAACTGAAGATTGAACAGCAGCAAGTACAAACATGAAAAAAAAACAGTGGGTAAGCAAACTGAACAAACTACAATTAAATGAAATAAAAGAAAAAAAATTGTAAAAAATGTAAAGAAGAAAAAGTAACTAAAAATAAAAGTAAAATGGGGGGCCCATCATGCTCTGAAATTATTGAACTCAGTCCGGCAGGCTGTAGTGTGCCTAATTTGGAAAATGAGATCCTGTTCCTCGAGCTTGCGTTGATGTTCAGTGGAACACTGCAGCAAGCCCAGGACAGAGATGTGAGCATGAGAGCAGGGGGGAGTGTTGAAATGGCAAGCAACCGGAAGCTCAGGGTCCTGCTTGCGGACTGAGCGGAGGTGTTCCGCAAAGCGGTCACCCAGTCTGCGCTTGGTCTCCCCAATGTAGAGGAGACCACATTGTGAGCAGCGAATACAGTATACTACATTGAAAGAAGTACAAGTAAATCGCTGCTTCACCTGAAAGGAGTGTTTGGGGCCTGGGATAGTGAGGAGAGAGGAGGTAAATGGGCAAGTATTACACCTCCTGCAATTGCAGGGAAAGGTGCCATGGGACGGGGACGAGGTGGTGGGAGTAATGGAGGAGTGGACCAGGGTGTCGCGGAGGGAACGATCCCTTCGGAATGCTGACAGGGGAAGGGAGGGGAAGATGCGTTTGGTAGTGGCATCACGCTGGAGGTGGCGGAAATGGCAGAGGATGATCCTTTGGATATGGAGGCTGATGGGGTGGAAAGTGAGGACAAGGGGAACCCTGTCACGGTTCTGGGAGGGAGGGTGAGGGTAGAGGTGCGGGAAATGGGCCGGACAAGGTTGAGGGCCCTGTCAACAACAGTGGGGGGGAATCCTCGGTTGAGGAAAAAGGAGGTCATATCAGAAGCACCGTCATGGAAGGTGGCATCATCAGAGCAGATGCGTCGGAGACGGAGAAACTGGGAGAATGGAATGGAGTCCTTACAGGAGGTAGGGTGTAAAGAAGTGTAGTCCAGGTAGCTGTGGGAGTCGGTGGGCTTATAATGGATATTAGTAGACAACCTATCCCCAGAGATGGAGACAGAGAAGTCGAGGAAGGGAAGGGAAGTGTCAGAGATGGATCATGTAAAGGTGAGAGAAGGGTGGAAATTGGAAGCAAAGTTGATAAAGTTTTCCAGTTCAGGGCAGGAGCAGGAAACGGCACCGATACAGTCATCAATGTACCAGAAAAAGAGTTGGGGGAGGGGCCTGAGTAGGACTGGAACAAAGAATGCTCGACTTATCCCACAAAAAGACAGGCATAACTAGGACCCATGCGGGTACCCATAGCAACACCCTTTACTTGAAGGAAGTGAGCGGAGTTGAAGGAGAAGTTGTTCAATGTGAGAACAAGTTCAGCCAGGCGGAGGAGGGTGGTGGTGGATGGGGACTGGTTGGGCCTCTGTTCAAGGAAGAAGCGGACAGCCCTTAAACCATCCTGGTGGGAGATGGAGGTGTAGAGCGATTGGACGTCCATAGTGAAGAGGAGGTGGTTGGGACCAAGAAACTGGAAATTGTCAAAATGACGTAGGGAGTCAGAAGAGTCACGGATGTAGGTGGGAAGAGACTGGACCAGCAGAGAAAAGATAGAGTCAAGATAGGAAGAAATAAGTTCAGTGGGGCAGGAGCAGGCTGACACAATGAGTCTGCCGGAACAGTCCCGTTTGTGGATTTTGGGAAGGAGGTAGAAGTGGGCTGTCCGGGGCTGCGGGACTATGAGGTTGGAAGCTGTAGACGGAAGATCTCCAGAGGAGACGAGGTCAGTGACAGGCCTTTGAACAGGAGGGACTGAATGCTCTATTTCTATTCCTATGCTATTTGTGACACCTTGCTGTGTGCAAGTTGGCAGCATGTTTCCTACATCACAAGTGAATACACGTCCAAAATATTTAAATAACTAATGCACTTTGGGACATCCTGAGGTCGTGTAAATACAATTTATTTCTTTACTACTGCCGGATGTTTCTTGTACAACTTGTTTGTATACCCACTGCTGGTTTTGATGAAGGGCTATGTCTGAAATCTCAACATTTATTTTTCTTCACAGATGCTGCCAGACTTGCTGAGTGTTTCCAACATTTTCTCTTTTTGTTTTGCACACCCACTGCCTCTGTGACTGGGGTCCCACCAGTCACTTATTTCCCTCTTCAGACAGCTACAGACAAAATATAACAAGGCTGAGTGGAGGACCTAAGGCTCAGGTTGAGGTTGACCCTAGATCAAGGTATTATTTAAAGTTAAATCTAAATACTCAGAAAATAAATACAGTATCCTAAGACATGTATTGATGTATCACTATGTGGAACAACTCTACAGATTCAATAAAGTTGGCAGGGCAGGTAGGGAACTGTGATAGCAGCTGAAAGAAGGTTGAAGTTTTTTTTTTGAACAGGCAAAACATTATTTAGGCGAGCAGATATTTTAAAATGTGACTGTTACTGGAAATACTAGACTGAAACATTTAATCTATTCGTGTTATAGCTGGGGCAATTTCAACACTTTTAGGCTCATGCAGAGGCAGGCTCCAATTTTGAAGCTAGACAAGAAAAATTAGATTTCATCTTACCTTTAGTTAATTCATTATAGTGTCGTGTAAAACACTGAGATTATTCTGATTTGATTCAAGCTGAAAACTCTGCTTATGTATTTCCAAACCTTTAGTTTTGAACATGGATTATGAAATTTTCTAAAGGGACAAAAGGAAAACTTTTTTAAAGAGAATTTTTAACTCATCCATTTGATAGATGCTGGTGAAAGGAATTCTTTCCATTAAAGCATTAAATGCCAATGCCAGGCCTTCTGAGAGGTGATATGGTATGGTTATGTGCAAAATAATGTTCTCTCTACATTACCCCAACTTCAAAAGAACATCCCCTCTCATCCAGTGTGATAGTTTCCCCAAACTGTCTTGAGTCAGGCGATCAATTTTTTTAATTCTTTCATGAGATGTGGATGTCACTCGCAAGGCCATCATTTGTTACCCATCCTTAATTTCCTTTGACAACTGAGTGCCTTGCTAGGCCATTTCAGAGCACAGTTAAGAGTCAACCACATTGCTGTGGGTCTGGAATCACGTGTAGGCCAGATCAGGTAAGGACATGAGTGAACCAGATGGGTTTTTACGACAATCGATGATAGTAATGGTGCCATGAAACAGAGACTAGCTTTCAATTCCAGATTTTTATGAATTAACTGGATTTTTATTAATTAATTGAATCCCAGCTGCCATGTGGGATTTGAACCCGTGTCCCCAGGGCATTACCCTGGGCCTCTGGATTATTAGTTCGTGACATTGCCACTACACCACCGTCTCCCTCACAATTGAATTGTGAATCAAGGGAAGTTTTATCCAATGGGCCTAACTCCACTACAGATGGAGTTAAGGTCTTCACCAAGCTCATTTTATAAAGCACACTTTCATCCAATTAAATTTAAACTTAGTATCCAGTTGTAAAAGTCCGAAACCAACTCCATTCACCACTCAATCATCCCATGCAAAGTCTCAAATCATGGAATATTCATACACATATATGGATCATTTTCTCTTGAGAATGAGCTGAATCTAGTACAATGATGTAAGGGGACCCAGAATTTGAGGGCAGATAGTTATAACTGGAATAACCTTACCAAAGACGTTATTTGTTGCCCCACAATAATGTGTACATAGAAAAACAAATTGCAATTTCATTTCTGTAAGCATTTTGACTTTGCTAGTGCCTGAAATCTTGCCCTTTGGGAGGGGAAGGAAGAGACTAAGAAATGTGACCCTCATGCTCCTATCAAATAGTTGTCATTTCTACAGACAAAATACACTCATGATTGCATTAGTATTGACTCAAAGACCTCACCATTCCCATTTTTGGGGTACTTCCTTCCTATTTTTGCTAAGCGGGAGCCTCGAAATCACCATCAATAAGTATTGATGCAGAAATATTTGGTGACATCATCCGAAAGCATTAGTTTTCACATGTATGCTGATGACAACCAGCTTTACCTCACCATCACCTCTCTCACCACCTCCACTACTGCTAAATTATCAGACTGATTATCCAACATCCTGAATGAGCAGAAATTTCCTCCAGCTAAAGTGAAGACTGAAGCCATTGTCTTCGGTCCCCACTCTAAACTCCATTCCCTAAGCTACTGACTCCATCCCTCTCCCGGGCAACTGTGAGATTAAACCAGACTGTTCACAACTTGGTATCATATTTGACCCAAGATGAGTTTCTGACCACAGATCTGCACCATCACTAAGACTGCCTATTTCCACCTCCATAACTCTGCCCCTGCCTCAGTTTATCTGCTGCTGAAACCCTCCTCCATGCCTTTGTTACCTCTAGACTTGTCTATTCCAGTGGACTTCTAGCTGGCCTCCCACGTTCTACCCTATGTAAAATTGAGGGCATCCAAAACTCTGCTTGCCCATGTCCTTACACGCACCAAGTCCTGTTCACTTATCACCCCTGTATTTGCTGACCTACATTGGTTCCCAGTCAAGCAATACCTCGATTTTAAAATTATCATCCTTGTTTTCAGATTGCTCCATGGCCTCGCACCTCCTTAACCCTGTAATTTCCTCCAGCCCCACAACCCTGAGATATCTGCGCTCATCTAATTCTGGCCTCTTGAGGATCCCTGATTTTAATAGGTCCACCATTGGCAGCCATGCCTTCAGCTGCCTAAGCCTTGGAATTCCCTCCCTAAACCCCTCCGCCACTCTTTCTTCCTTTAACGCGCTCTTAAAACTTAACTCTTTGACCAAGTTTTTGCCATCTGCCTTAATATTGCCTTATGTTGCTCGGTGTCTAATTTTGCTTTATAATGCACTTGTGAAGGGCCTTGGGACATTATATTACATTCTTTCAGTCTTTGGCCTCCTTGTCTCGAGAGACAATGGGTAAGCACCTGGAGGTGGTCAGTGGTTTGTGGAGCAGCGCCTGGAGTGGCTATAAAGGCCAATTCTAGAGTGACAGACTCTTCCACAGGTGCTGCAGATGAAATTGGTTGTCAGGGCTGTTACACAGTTGGCTCTCTCCTTGCGCCTCTGTCTTTTTTCCTGCCAACTGCTAAGTCTCTTCGACTCGCCACGCTTTAGCCCCGCCTTTATGGTTGCCTGCCAGCTCTGGCGATCGCTGGCAACTGACTCCCCTGACTTGTGATCAATGTCACAGGACTTCATGTCGCGTTTGCAGACGTCTTTAAAGCGGAGCCATGGACGGCCGGTGGGTCTGGTACCAGTGACGAGCTCGCTGTACAATGTGTCATTGGGGATCCTGCCATCTTCCATGCGGCTCAAATGGCCAAGCCATCTCAGGCGCCGCTGGCTTAGTAGGGTGTATATGCTGGGGATGTTGGCCGCCTCGAGGACTTCTGTGTTGGAGATACGGTCCTGCCACCTGATGCCAAGGATTCTCCAGATGCAGCGAAGATGGAGTGAGTGGAGACATCGCTCTTGGCTGACATAGGCTCGAGAGTCTGAATCGCCTATTCCTGCTCCTAAGTCCTATGTTCCTACCTCAGTACCCCAGGGTTAAGAGGAGGCAAACCATGCTCCCACAAAACAACCAGAATTCCCACTCGCGACCTTTATCATGACCCCTGCTGGAAGGACGTGTGCAAGATCTGATTGGTGTCCGCCCCTCGAGCCTGCTTCGCCATTCCATAAGATCATAACTGCGAAGATGGAATGAATTGAGACGTCATTTTCGCTATATAAATACAAGTTATTGCTGTTGAAAAAGGAAAGTAAGTTGGAAGGAAATAAAAGGCATATTATTGAATATCTGTGACATTTGCATTGTTTAATATATTTCCTGTGGTCTGTTTTTGTTTCTTATTGTATTTTGGGTTATTGCTTAAAGAAACAGCTCATTTTTGAAGCTCCAAATTTCATTGTATCAGTATATTTGTGCCCAGTATCACACTCGCAATATGAACTTATGAATTATAAATATGAAATTACAAAGTATAAACCCAAAATGGACACTTTCCTATAAAACAAAATGGATTAAATGGATTTGAGAGGTCAGATGAGCTTTTCTTTCCTGCCAATACACATGGAACTGCAAGAACCCAGAGCTAATTGTCACGGCCCCCGCACCGCTCTCCGGCCTCTCGCTTCTGGCCCCCACCATCCAGCCGCTTCCTCCAGGTTCAGAACCCCCCATCCAGCCACCTCCTCCAGGTTCAGAGGCCCTCATCCAGCCACCTCCTCCAGGTTCAGAGGCCCTCATCCAGCCACCTCCTCCAGGTTCAGAGGCCCTCATCCAGCCACCTCCTCCAGGTTCAGAGGCCCTCATCCAGCCACCTCCTCCAGGTTCAGAGGCCCTCATCCAGCCGCTTCCTCCAGGTTCAGAGCCCCCCATCCAGCCACCTCCTCCAGGTTCAGAGCCCCTCATCCAGCTGCTCCCTTCAGGTTCAGAGTCCCCCATCCGACTCTCGCTCCCCTACTTCTCAACTGTACGGCAGGTATTCCAGGTGTCTGGTCCCTGCCTTTTACATACCCCTCTTCAGGCAGATGTGATTTTTAACTACCCCCCCCCCCCCCCATAGTTTTAACTACCACAGTTGAAATACCTGAAGTACAGTTGCAAAGTAAGGAACAATATCAACAAAGTAACCTCAACAATTCCGTGTTTAATTATTGAGCAATTTTGTGAAGTACATGAGGCATTAGAGGCACTGCTGTGCATGGATACATGAGTTTTGTGTCACCAGCATTCCTGTGAAACAGACAGGCTGAGTCTCTGCTGTGCAGAACTGAAGAGATTGTTTATGTGAAGAAGGCAAAGTCACCAGAGTCTGGGCTGCAGATAATGCATCCCAATGTCCACTTCATCCATAATTGCAAGGTTCCTTTCCACATCGTGACGTTCCGCTGCATGAACCGGTTGCTCAGCACATCCTTGTGTCTTGACCTGCACTGCCTCCGTTGCTTGAACGCCGTCCTTAAATCTCAAGGATTGTTTTCTCGAGGGCATGTTTTACATGAAAAGAAAAAAAGAACATCAGTGTCAGAGCTTCCCTCCCTTCAATGAAATTACTGTCGAGCACACTTTAAGTTCTGCAGTAAAGGCATGTACTGATAACATCGCCAATGAAACACTTAGTACCCACCTCAGCTGTAGGAGGCTGGATGATATTATTGCCCCTATCCCGTGGATACACACAGGAAATACGAAATGAGATGAGAAATATAGATGGCACTCCGTAGAAACTTTACAGAAATGAAAGTGACCATTGAGATGGAAAGCTGTTCCTAGTCATGAATGGGTTTTAGTGCAGTGCGCTGGTCTGAAGCATATGTGCTGCCTCCACAGCCCCTGACAATAGTAAGTGATTTTAGTACAGTGCGCTGGACTGGAGCACATGTACTGCCTGCACACAGCCCCAGACAATAGTAAGGGATTTTAGTGCAGTGCGCTAGTCTGGAAATAGGATGCATCTCAGAGCAAACAACAGCAGATCAACTTACCTTCAAGCATTCTCCTCTTTCCAATAAAATTGAAGCAAACTGAAATCTCAAACGACTATGGTTTCAAGAAAACTCTCCTCTTTCCAATAAAATGCAAGGGGACTCTCTTTGCAATGAAATCGCAAGCGAACTCTTCTCTTTCCAATAAAATGCCAGAAAATACTACAACCGCAACAAAACCTCTCCTTCCATTTTCAGAAACTCGCGTCGAAGATTGATGCATGTGTGAATACTCAATGGTATTGCAGTACGCGTAAAGCCCATGCGCGGAGGCCGACCAGGCGTGTTAAACAATGACGTATGCGTTACATGATGACGTTTACCGCGCAAGTGCCAACTAGTCCTGGCAAGGCAGAATGCCATGCCCGTGCAGAGAGCAGGAGCCCATTTGCGCAGCTTGGCGCAGTCTGATTACGTCTGCGGGCCGCTGCGTTGTCAGGAATCACTTTGTTATTTTATCATGATACGGGGATAAGTGATACCCAGACTCCCATTATTGAACAATGGCCTAACCCTCAGAAACTATTTATGAGGACAATGGAAAGACATGCTCTGGTCACATGACAGAAACTAGGTTTCTGATAAGGGGCTTTAATAAGGCACATTCTGAGCAGACTGGGAAAAGCATTTATGCCAACAAAGGGAAAAGACCTGACAAAAGTTATTGACAATTAAAGCACTCAGGAGCTAAGACTTCTTTTTAAGCACGCTGTCTTCGGTCAGTCATCCCTATCATCCCTCTCCTGACCTCAAAACCAGGGAGAAACTGACTGAGATGAGTTTTGTGAATGCAGTGGTGTTTGTTCATGCCCATTCAGGCTGACCTCATCAGAAGCAGTTCAGAACAATGTAAACAGCTATGTAAAATGGGTTTTGCAGCAAGGTGACAAAAAAATTTGTGTCTAACTCCTATCGGGTACAATCTAGCAACAGTTCTTGGGATAATGTGACTATGGATGTTCTCTGTGTGGCCGAAGTTAAAAAAAAGTTAGAAAATATATCCTGTTTAGATTTTCTGCAGTTTTTTGGAGGCCGTTAAGCTAGGAGCTGGGGACTCAGAGGCCCTGGTAAAATCCCATATACAAGTTTCATAGCAGACACTGATCCAGGTTACTATTACATAGGAGATACAGTAGAGAAACAGACCATTCGGCCCAACCTGTCTTGAAATATAGGTATAATAGGCTTAATTAGGTAGAATTTAGATATAATTAATACATTATACCTTTTAGAATTAAAGATTGAATTAATGGTCAGTTTTCACGACTCACTGAAATTCCCTTTAAGGGCAGAGTTAAAAATCCATGAACATCCCTGTAACAATAGAATGTGAACCAGAAACACCTTTTAAGTTTAAAAAATCCATTCCAAGGTCTCTGCTACATTGGAAACATACTGAGACAGGTTATACATGGTCCGTACTGATAACTATAATCCTAATTAGTTGATAATGTTAATGATATAGACAGACTTACTTAAGGAGATGGTACAAGGTACCATCAAAGAACCATCACAGATGATCAGTCACAAATTCTTGATAAGCAAAGGGGTGGAAAGTTATCGGGGGTAAGTGGAAATGTGGAGTAATCAGTTCAGCCATGACCTTATTGAATGGTGAAGCAGGCTGGAAGGGCCAAGTGGCCTACTCCTGCTCCTAATTCGTATGTTCGTATGTAAATGGAATGTTACCTACAAAAACAGATGCCACGTTAACCCAATTTAACCCAAAAAGAAAAAAAACAGTTACTGCACAAATTTAATGAAAAATCTTTAAAGTATAAAACATATTTATAAAGTTAAGTCTTAGCGTTACTATAAAACACTACAAACATTTTGACCAGATAAAAGCTCACAACTTCATGAGAAGGGAATTCTCAGTAGATAATTAATTGGGAATAAGTAGCTAATGATATTACCATATATGGATAACGAAAGCAAGAAAAAAATGCACAGAAAGGTAACACTTACATTCCAAAAGATGAGTTAATAGATTAGAAATAGTATAAACGTGAGAGTTTTGAATCGAAAAATCAGAGGTATTGAAATTCCTCATCAATGCTTCTGAACCTATGGTCAGAACGGCTGACTAATGAGAATTCTGCTCTTAACCGAGAGCGTTTTGGCTTGCTAAGCAGGAGACTTACTTGGGGAATTTAAGGTAACAGTTTACTTTGAATTTTGATGGATAGTCTAAGATATTTTGCAGTAACATTGTCAAGGTTAAACTTTTGGATTCTATTTTAGAAATAAGATTATGTTTTACATCTCAGTAATCTTGGATATTGTAGTATACTTACCCACTTAAAAGTGTATTGCATGTTAAATTCTTTAATAAATATATCAAAGTTAATAAATTGTCTTATGTAGCATTCTGTATAAAATTACAAGAACCCCCTCTCTGTCTCTTTAAGTGGATAGGTATTGAAGAGCGTTTCCCAGACCCTTATAATATCTGGGATATTTATGACTTAGCCAGAATTATTTTAAAAATAGGCTATCCTAAAGATTTCTTTCTTTGAGGGAAAACTGGTTTAATTCTTTGGACACAAATAAGTGTCTATAAGAGTTTGTCTGGTTTGAACTTAATTAAAGGAGATTCATAGGGATGTACTCCTGATTTGGTTTAATCCCTATAAGGGGTTAAAGTCATAGATCACTCCAAACCAGTCCATGTCTGCATTTCAGCTTCATTCCTCATCGAACTCTATCGGCATAACCCTGTAATCCTTTCTCTCTTATATTTTTTTTTATATTTCCAAAATATACTTTATTCATAAAAATCTGTAAAAATTACATTCCCAAACAGTTTAAAACAGCATCAAGTCAAAAAATACAAACAGTGCAAAGGTGATCAGTTTCCTTCTATACAATCATGAGTTGCCTCACAACTCTTCCATTTCATTGTCATGCCATATACATTTTTACATTTACAGCACACAAAATTTCTCCGATACAGTTCGAGGGGTTTCCCATGGATCCAGCCCCTCAGTTCAGCTTGGTGGGGGGACCTTACACTGTGGTCTTTCCCCATTGAGCCTTTGCTGCGGCTGCACCAAGCTTTAGTGCGTCCCTCAGCACGTAGTCCTGGACCTTGGAATGTGCCAGTCTGCAACATTCGGTGGTGGACAACTCTTTGCGCTGGAAGACCAGCAAGTTTCGGGCTGACCAAAGGGCGTCTTTCACCGAATTGATAGTCCTCCAGCAGTAGTTGATGTTTGTCTTGGTGTGCGTCCCTGGGAACAGCCCGTAGAACACAGACTTCTGTGTTACAAAGCTGCTTGGGATGAACCTCGACAAAAACCACTGCATCTCTTTCCACACCTGCTTTGCAAAGACACATTCCAGGAGGAGGTGGGCAACTGTCTCTTCCCCACCACAGCCACGGCGGGGGCATTGTGTGGAGGGGGCGAGACTTCGGGTGTGCATGAAGGATCTGACGGGGCGGGCCCTTCTCACCACCAGCCAAGCTACATCTTGGTGCTTGTTTGAAAGTTCTGGTGATGAGGCATTCCGCCAAATGACTTTGACGGTCTGCTTGGGGAACCATCCGACAGGATCCACCGTCTCCTTTTCCCGTAGGGCCTTGAGGACATTCCGTGCAGACCACTGCCTGATGGACCAGTGGTCAAAGGTGTTTTCCCGCAGAAACTGCTCCACGAAGGATAGGTGGTATGGCACGGTCCAACTGCATGGAGCTTTCCGCGGCAATGTGACCAGGCCAATCCTTCGCAACACCGGGGACAGATAGAACCTCAGCACGTAGTGACACTTGGAGTTTGCGTACTGGAGGTCTACACATAGCCTGATGCAGCCGCACACGAAGGTGGTCATCAGGATGAGGGCCACGTTGGGTACATTTTTCCCGCCCTTGTCCAGAGATTTGAACATCGTGTCCCTCCGGACCCGGTCCATTTTAGATCCCCAGATGAAGCAGAAAATGACTCGGGTGACCGCCACAGCGCAGGAGTGGGGTATGGGCCAGACCTGCGCCACGTACAGCAACAACGTGAGCACCTCGCACCTGATGACCAGGTTCTTACCCACAATGGAGAGAGATCGCTGCCCCCACATGTGCAACAAAAGTTGAGCCTTGGCTACTCGCTCCTCCCAGGTTTTGGTGCACGCCCCGGCCCTTCCGAACCATATCCCCAGCACCTTCAGGTAATCTGACCTGACGGTGAAGGGGACAAAGGATCGGTGAGCCCAGTTCCCAAAGAACATGGCCTCGCTCTTGCCGTGGTTAACTTTGGCTCCCGAGGCCAGTTCGAACTGGTCGCAGATGCTCATCAGTCTGCGCACAGACAGCGGATCCGAGCAGAAGACGGCGACGTCATCCATGTACAGGGAGGTTTTAACCTGAGTGCCTCCGCTGCCTGGGATTGTCACCCCTCTTATGCTCGCATCCTTCCTAATAGACTCAGCAAAGGGTTCAATACAGCAAACAAACAAGACTGGTGAGAGAGGACAGCCCTGATCGCTTCTCGGCCTTTTGGCTAAGATCAAGTATAGTATCTGTTTTTATCAGTACTTACTTGGTTGAGAAGAGACCATGATCATTGCCTTTTGATCCTGGGTAGGCTTTGAGTAAAATGGCTGTAACCAATCTTCGAGCTTCAGGCCTGGGAGTGCGCAACACTGTTCGGGTGGTCATGAAGGACAAGGAAGGAGATGCACCGGTCGATCGCACCTTCTTCATCAAGAGGATCCTCTTCGATTGCTGCGGATTTCAAGCGACGGACGTCTTCTGCCTGCAGGATTTCCCCAGCAGTGGATACTTCGACGTGACGTTCCGAAACGTGGCGGGATGCATCAAGTTCCTGAAGGCGTTCAAGAAGAAAGGGGACCGGGCGCCACTGTCGATCCTCACAGCGGAGCCGCTCTTTACGCTTCCGTCACAACGGGACCGGGTGGTGACGATTCACCTCTACAACCCCCATGTTCCGGTGGTGGATGTACTCACCTTTGTCGCCAAGAGGTGGCCAGCAGCAGCACTGATGTCAAGGACCCCTTTGGGATTTGGACCAGCAAGCGGCAGGTCAAGGTGACCTTGAAGGTCGATCCCAGTGGAGCCATCATCCACCCTCCCTCCAGCTTCGCTATCGGGGGAAGTCGAGGCTTCTTGGTCTACGCTGGGCAGCCCAGAGTTTGCCGCACCTGTGGCAAATCTGGTCACGTGGCAGCCAACTGCAGCACGGTTGTTTGCAAGAACTGCAAGGAGGAAGGCCATCAGACCAAGGACTGTAAGCAGACTAAGTGTTGCAACTTGTGCAGTGCGGCAGGCCATCTCTACAAAACCTGCCCCAAACGCTGCCTCAGTTATGCTCAGGCGGCAAGGTCCAAGGAAAGGCCGGGAGAAGGTTCGACGAAGGCGTCTGGTGTTCGAAAGACCAGCAACCTTCCCCATAGTGAGGAACTTCAACCTGAGAAGAAGGAGGAAGGGGAGGCAGCTGAAACCAGCGACCCAGCACCTACCCTGTGCTCGGAAACCCCTCCTCCACAGACATAATCAATGGAGGAGGAGGCAGCAGATGGACAAACGGGTCAGTGGCAAGTGGTCCAGAGGAAAACCACAAAGAAAAAACATCCAAAAGCGGAACAGGCCACCACCCAAACCAGTGGCAAGAGGAGGCTACCTTCTGAATCAGACTGCAACAGCTCCTCTTCACTGGACGGGGGAATGCTGGAACGACAGCCCCTTCAAAAGAGGCGGCAGAACTCCAAGGAGATGGAAGATAAAGCATCCCAGCCCCCGGGCACTGGAAGCTGTGATGGGCCCGGCGTGCCCCAACCCCAAAGCGCCACACGTAACGACGTGGCCAACGCATCTCAGCTCCGGGACACTGAGAGCAAAGACACGTCTGGCGCACCTCAGCTCCGGGAAGCCGGGAGCAGTGATGTTTTCGAGGAGGAACAGATGGAAGCAGCAGAGGATAACTCAATCTTTGCTGCCTACAAGACCCCCCCCCCCCGATGTCACCCCAGCGGAACAACCCCTGCATGAAAAACCAAGAGGGGTTTCTGAGCCCAACCAACGTGAAACTGCTTGCTCACATGATGGGTATGCAGGAACATCCCGAAGGACTGGGACTAGCAAGGACAAATGGTATGGGAAGCAACAACTAACTTTAAAAAAATGGGTGTAAAGATTGCTTCCATTAATGTGCGTACCATTAAATCTACTACGCGATGTGTTTCAACCTTGGATTACCTCACCAAGGTCAAAGCTGACCTACTGTTTCTGCAGGAGTGTGGAATACCACACCTCAGCACCTACAGGCAGTGGTCGCGATGGTGGTCCCACGGGCCATCGATCTGGTCGGGGGGTAATGATTGCCGTTCCTCCGGCCTGGGTATTCTGCTGCAGGGAGGTAACTTCACCATCTCCGAAGTTAAGGTGGTGGTGGGCGGTCGCCTGCTCGTAGCAGACGTGATGTACAACGCTCCACTCCGGTTGATCAACGTGTACGCCCCGGTACAACGCAGCGAGCGGCTGACCGTCTTCCAGCATCTCCCACTGCTGCGGCGACGTCCAGGCCGGTCATCCTCGGCGGTGACTTCAACTGCATCATCGATGCAGCTGGACGATCCGGCAGTGATGACAGCAAACTGGACGCTACGTCCAGATTCCTAATAGAAACAGTTAAAGATGCCAAACTGCACGACGTCTTCAGCAAACCTGCAGACGGGGCGCAGCGCAGATACACATGGTCAAGATCGGACAGGTCTGCCCGTTCCAAGATTGACTTCCTGTTTGTGTCCCGTCCCGTCAAGGTCGGATCCACCAACGTCAAGCCGGTGTTCTTCTCCGACCACTGCCTCTTACTGGCCGACTGTCACTTACAGGACGACCAGCGGGTTGGCAGAGGGACATGGAAGCTCAATGCTACACTGCTGACCCCAGAGAACGTTGAGGAACTCAAAAGGGATTACAAAGGTTGGAGGACCGTGAAACCCCTCTGAGTCTCCAGTTCACTGGTGGGAAGCGATTAAGGAGAACATCAAGTGGTTCTTCATCCACAAAGGTGTTCAGAGGGCGAGAGAGAGACAGAGGGAAATGTCCCGACTCCAAAAAAGTATGCAAAATCTGCTCCGGTTGCAGTCAATGGGGGTCGAGGTCAAGGAGGACCTCCAAGAGGTGAAGAGCCAGCAGGCCTCGCTCTTTGCCAAGGAGGCCTCCAAGATCATCTTCCGGTTCAGAGTCCGCTCCATCGAGCAGGATGAGACGTGCTCGCGTTACTTCTCCCTTATATACCTATCTAGCTTCCCCTTAATAGCATCTATACTATTTGCCTCAACTACTCCCTGTTTTAGCGAGTTCCACATTCTGGCCACTCTCTGGGTAAAGGTGTTTCTTCTGAATTCTCCATTTGATTTTTTGTTGACTATCTTATATCGATGGGCTTCAGTTCTGCTTTTCCCGACAATTAAAAATACTTTCTGTATCTACTCTATCAAAACATTGAATATTAAAGACCTCTATTAGGTCACATCTCAGCCTTCTCTTTTCAACAGAAAAGAGGCTCAGCCTGTTCATCTTGGTAAAAGAGTTGTGTTTTTATTTTTGCATCGAGGAGATATCGCTACGGTTCTAAAAACCACTGTAATCTATCACATCATCTATAGCCATTACTTACTTACCTGCTACCTTCTCAGAAACTATTTCTAAAACATTTTTTCACAGGTTGTTTATTCTATCATTCTGAAGTCTAGGGATCCTAAGGCGGCTTGACATCCTATAAATTGGGCATATAGTAATAAACATTTCTGTTGGGACTCCTCAGCAATATTACAATACCAGCTATTTTGTGTACAAACACACACTTCGTTTCAGTTACTGGAATGATTCTTAATGCTGAATGCAAAAGAAATATCAATAAAACCCAATAAAATCTAGTGATAATTCCACATCAATATCACACTGCACATTCAAGTGCTTATCTGTAAGAGTGCCGTGCTTGCATGTACAAGAATGATTGTTTGCCTACGTATGAATGAGTGTGAGATGCCTGAGGGTTGAGGGAAAGGATATGCAATTTCTCGGTATCAGAGTGAGACTGTCCGAGTGGGAGGGACAATGTTGAGTTTCTGTCAAAAGGTTGTGCAGCATATGAGTGGTGTCCAAGCATGCGCGAGTGTGTGTGTGTGTGTGCCTGAGCGATGTGGTTCAATGTTTGTTTTTCAAAGCTGGTTAAGTTTTGCATATGTATCCACAATTCTACTCAAAGAAGCTGCATAAGGACCATTTTACACATTGCGTGTCAGTCATGGCTCACTTGTTGGCACTCTTACCTCTGAGTCAGAAGGTTGTGGTTTTAAGCTCCACTCCAGGGTTTCAGTACCGCAATCTAGGCTGACGCTCCAGTGCTGCTACCTTTTGGATGAGACATTAAACTGAGGCCCCGTCTACCGTCTCAAGTGGATGTAAAAGATCCCATGGTACTATTTTGAAGAAGAGCAGGGGAGTTATCCCTGGTGTCCGGGCCAATATTTATCCCTCAATCAACATAAGAACACAATATCTGGTCTTTATCACATTGCTGTTTATGGGAGTTTGCTGTGCTCAAATTAGCTGCCGTGTTTTGTACAAAAGTGACTGTACTTCAGAAGTACTTCATTGGCTCTAAAGTGGGTTAGGACACCCAGTGGTCATGAAAGGCACTATATAAGTGCAAGTTTGTTTTTTAAAGCTGGGAAATGCCTATGTTTCAAGTACAAAAACAGTGATCCTGATTTTTATCCATCGCTAAAGCAGGGACACCCATAAAATGTACTGCAGATTATAGAAACTTTCTTTGTTCTTAAAGTGTACAAGATGTGATACTGTCAATAACACTAGGATCACACCTGCCAATGCTCTCAAGCACAGACCCTACAGGGCTTTGTGGGGTCGGTGCGAAGGGGTTACCATCGGGCTGGTAGAAACCCATGCTGCTACATGCACCTGCCTGTCCCATTACTCAAAACTCTGGTCATGAATGGGAGGGGGTTTCTGTGCTGTACATTCTATTAAGGGGCAAGCAGACTGAGATTTCCCAACTAAGGTTGAGACCTGGGTGATCTGGGACATTTTTCTGAGCCGTTCTGCCAGATTCCCACCAATGTTAATGGTAGGATTTCAGCAGAACTATTAAGGGAATTCTGCCCCTCTATTTTTAGACTTTGGTGCATTCATGAAAAATTCAGCCAGAGACTTTCCTCCTGTTAAATTACTGGTTAAATTACTGAAACAGTTACTCTACAACTTATCTCTGTTAACCCACTGCATAGGAAACATTCTACTGTGTAGAATGTGGCATTGATTAACAATAAATATCACTAAATGAGAACAAAGTGGTTGGATGTATTAGTACTTTACACTTAGAATTTGTCAGGAAAATCTAATGGTGAAAACTGAATTAGTGAGGATGTTGAGGGAGGTCACATTGACCAGCACATTGCTTGGGTTTACACATAAAGAATAGCTCCTTGTGTGAGTTGTCAGGTTCCTGCAGCTCAGCCTCAGTCAGTGGCTTTAGAGAGAAGAAAACACTAAAAATTATGTGGGAAGTGGGTTATAGACCAACAGATTGAGCTTCTGATGACTGTATAAAATGCTTAAGTTTTGTTCTTGTTTTTTAAAATATCAGAACCATGTAACATCATCTTATTTCATGCATGATTCAAAAGATGATTAAGAAATAGACATGTTTATGTCATGAGTTGCTTAGAGGACAAGCACATCATGGAAAATGAACTAAGTGAAAACTTCACAGGTGCTGCAAGTTATATTGGTATTAAGGAAAGTGGTGTTTTCAAGATGAGCTAATGAAGATCCCAGTCCACGACATGAAGAGGAGCAGTTCTGATCTCTCTTTTAACCAATATCACCAAACAAAGTCTGATTGGTTATTTATCTCATAATTGTTCAAGGGATATTGATGTCGGCAAAATGACTGACATATTCACCTAAATAAGAGTGCTCTTCAAAACAATTCCTTTTGTGTGAAACTTTGAGAACGATGGGATAAGGTGCCTCATAAATGTAAGCATTATGTTGAATTCCATTCCTATTACACTGGTGTAATTTAGTCAACTCGATTAAAAACATTTAAAAAAAAAAATTCCGATTTCAAAATTTTACAATATAAAGAAAGGTGAGGCTCCAACTTAGTTGACAGCTTTTTCTTCCTGAAGATAGTTTGAGTGATTTTTGTAAAAGAAAATGTACTTGGTATTAAATAAGTAATTCTAGACTGACATCTTTATTGGTATTTTACAATAACAGCTCACCATCTCAATGACTGGGCAGAAATCATATGCATTCTACTGTAGTTACAATAGTTATTCTTCTTTCAGTGTTCTCAGCTACATGAGTGGTTTAGTACTGGAAATATCCTTGTTTATTTACACCAGTGATCTTCAATCTGTCAACACCTGGTGACCAGCTCATCCCTCAGGTCATGTAATTCAGCCCAAATTAGCCAGAATGCCCAACTTGTTCTGGTAAATCTTCCACATGTGCAGGCTCCAGGTTAGAATACCCTGTCTGCGTGTTTCAGAAGCAAGGTCTGTCTTGCAGGACGCTTGTCCACCGATTTACACTGTTTGGAGAACATGGTTTAAGTGCCACATCTGGCAGGGTTTGGAAGCTACAATAAATATGGCTTGTTTAACAGGAATTCACTTTCAACCATGAGATGTTCTCTTGCACTTTCCAAAATTCCTTCACCAAAAGGGACACCTATGGGAAAAACAAAATATAATTATCTTTTTGCATAACAATCATGTCAATGCTTCTCTGTGTTGAAAGCATTTCAGTCAAACGCACTGTCCTTTTATTTGTGGAACTTGTTTTCAAATCTAGACCAAAGCGGGGTAGTTACAAATCTGTTAATTGTAAAGTACATATGAGAGGAGAGTGCGTATTCATAACCACTTTCCTAAGGAAGTGGCTCCAAAGCACAAAGCTGCTCCCAATTAGCCAGGCTCACTCAGGCAGACTATAAGAACGGCTGATGTGGGAAACAGAATTGTCACACACTAATGCAAGAAGACAGGACTGTCCAAGCCTACTGTCATGGGCCATTCTATGAATCGATAGAGCTTCATGGGTCACACAAAAGCTCAAATCAATTTTCCTAATCATTTGTATTTTATCTTAAGTTAAGGATACCAACACATCTTAGTGTCCTGATTTAGAATTAATTCAACAATGAGGTAATGGCACTAAAAACAGCCCTTTCAAACCATTTCAAACAGGTCAAACCAGCAAAAAAGAAATACGAACACAAATAGAACTGAGTTGCCTGGGCCAGATCGTTGCCAGGACAAGGGGTTTACATTTGGTCCATAGGTTGAAATTTGGATACTCCTTTGGTAAGGGATTCCTTTTTATATATTTGTAGATGCTTTTACTGTTTGTTCTTGTAGTTCTTGCTATTTTACTCTCATACTCCAATTTCTCCCTCTATTTTTTCATTATCCTCTGCTGATTTCTAAATTTTCCCAATCTTCTGCCCTACCCCTAATCTTTGCAGCATTTTATGCCTTTTCTTTCAATTTGATACCATCCTTAACTTCCTTAGTTAGCCACAGATGGTGTATCCTTCTCATAGAGTCTTCCCTTCTCAATGGTATATATCTTTGTTGGGAGTTATGAAATATCTCCTTAAATGTCTGCCATTGCTGCTCTCCTGTCTTACCTTTTAACTTATTTTCCCAGTCCACTTTAGCCAACACTGTCTTCATACCCTTATAATTTCCTTTAAGTTTAAGACACTAGCTTCAAACCCAAACTTCTTGCCCTCAAATTGACTGTGAAATTCTATCATGTTATGATCATTCTTGCCCAGAGGATCCTTTGCTATGAGGTCATTTATTAATCCTGTCCCATTACACATTATCAAGTCTAAAATAGCTTGCTTCTGCTTGCTTCCAGAACATATTATTCGAAGAAACTGTCCCTAATACACTCTATGAACACATCCTCCAGGCTACCTTTGCTAATTTGATTAGTCCAATCTATAATAAGGTTAAAATTGCCCATGATTATTCCAGTAGCTTTCCTACAAGCCCCCATTATTTCTTGATTTATATTGTGTCCAACGGTGTAGCTACCATTAGGGGTCCTATAAACTACTTCCACCAGTGACTTTCCTTTGCTATTTCCTACTCTCCACCCAAACAGATTCTACATCTTGATCTTCTGAGCCAAGGTCATTTCTCACTACTGTACTGATCTCATCCTTTATTAACAGAGCTAGGCCACCTCCTTTTCCTTTCTTCCTATCCTTCCAAAATGTCAAATACCCTTGAATATAGTTTCCAGCTTTGGTTACCTTGCAACCACGTCTCTGTAACAGCTATCATATCATACCCATTTATTTCTATTTGTGCCAACAATTCATCCATCGTGTTATGAATGCTGTGTGCATTCAGATAAAGAGCCTTTAATTCTGTCTTTTTACTATTTTTCCCTTCCGACCTTATTTGCTGGTGTACTTTTATGTTTGTACGCTCTGTCCCTTCCTGTCACACTCTGGTTATTCATTACCCATACCACTACCTTGCACTATTGACTTGTCCTTTCTTCTTAACTTTCTAAATTTTCCCTCACCTGAAACCCACCCCCCTCCAACTATTTACTTTTAAAGCCCTCTCTATAGCCTTAGTTATACAATTCACCAGGACACTTTTTGAGATCTCTTGCAAATCTGTTGCTATTGTTCCCAGAATCTTATTAATGTCCCTTTCTTTCTAACTGGCTTTTTTCTGTACAATCAAGGCAACAGCATCTCTTACAGCTTTTGGAACTGTTACTCTTAAGCTGAAGAGTTCAGAAGAGTTAATTTACACAGTCATCCACAGTCTCTGCACAAACAGGCTCAATTAATTGAATGGATTTTCCATGCAGCCCTGTGACGTTCTATTTGACATCCAATTTCTGATGTTGAAAAGGAAGATGTCAACATCACCTCAAACATTGTTCAGCTTGGATGAACAGCTACTAGTTCTCTCATTTAAAGAAACAGTGTGTAGAATCAGAGGATATGGCACAGGAGGCCGCCATTCGGGCCATCATGCCTGTGCCAGCTCTTTGGCAGAGCTATCCAATTAATCCCATGCCCCTGCCCTGTAAATATTTTCTCCTTAAAATATTTATCCAATTTGCTTTTGAAAGTCAGTTCTGAATCAGCTTCCATCACTCAGGCAGTGAATTCCAGATTACAACAATGTCGCTGTGTAAACTATTTTCCCTCAAATCACCTCTGGTTCATTTGCCAATCATCTTAAATTTCTGTCCTCTGGTTACCTACCCTTCTGTCACTAGAAACAGTTTCTCCTTATTTACTCTATCAAATCTTCTCTTAACCTCTTCTCTAAGGTGAAGAACAGTAGCTTATCCAATCTTTCCACATAACTGAAGTCCCTCATCCCTGGTACCATTGTAGTAAATCTCTTCTCCACCTTCTCTAAGGCCTTGACATCCTTCCTGAAGTGTGGTGCCCAGAATTGTACACAGTAATCCAGCTGAGGCTTGAGTAAAGGTTCAACATAACTTCCTTGTTTTGGTACTCAGTGCCTCTTTCAATAAAGCTAAGGATGTCACATGCCTTTTTAACAGCTTTCCCAACTTGGCCTGTTACCTTTAACAATTTGTGTGCACACACACAGATTTTTTTTTTTATTTCCAAAATATACTTTATTCATAAAAATCTGTAAAAGTTACATTGCCAAACAGTTTCAAACAGCAGCAAAAAATACAAACATTGCAAGGGAGATCAGTTTCCTTCAATACTATCATGTTTCTTCACAACCCTTCCATTTCACTATTGTCATGCCAATTACAGTTTTACATTTACAGCAAATGAAAATATTAACGATACAGTTCGAGGGGTTTCCCATGGATCCAGCCCCTCAGTTCAGCTTGGTGGGGGGACCTTACACTGTGGTCTTTCCCCATTGAGCCTTTGCTGCGGCTGCCCCAAGCTTTAGTGCGTCCCTCAGCACGTAGTCCTGGACCTTGGAATGTGCCAGTCTGCAACATTCGGTGGTGGACAACTCTTTGCGCTGGAAGACCAGCAAGTTTCGGGCAGACCAAAGGGCGTCTTTCACCGAATTGATAGTCCTCCAGCAGCAGTTGTTGTTTGTCTCGGTGTGCGTCCTGGGAACAGCCCGTAGAGCACAGACTCCTGTGTTACAGAGCTGCTTGGGATGAACCTCGACAAAAACCACTGCATCTCTTTCCACACCTGCTTTGCAAAGACACATTCCAGGAGGAGGTGGGCGACCGTCTCTTCCCGACCACAGCCACCGCGGGGGCATTGTGCGGAGGGGGCGAGACTTCGGGTGTGCATGAAGGAGCTGACGGGGAGGGCCCTTCTCACCACCAGCCAAGCTACGTCTTGGTGCTTGTTTGAAAGTTCTGGTGATGAGGCATTCCGCCAAATGACTTTGACGGTCTGCTCGGGGAACCATCCGACAGGATCCACCGTCTCCTTTTCCCGTAGGGCCTTGAGGACATTCCGTGCAGACCACTGCCTGATGGACCGGTGGTCAAAGGTGTTTTCCTGCAGAAACTGCTTCACGAAGGATAGGTGGTACGGCACGGCCCAATTGCATGGAGCGTTCCGCGGCAATGTGACCAAGCCCATCCTTCGCAACACCGGGGACAGATAGAACCGTAGTGACACTTGGAGTTTGCGTACTGGAGGTCTACACACAGCTTGATGCAGCCGCACACGAAGGTGGTCATCGGGATGAGGGCCACGTTGGGTACATTTTCCCCGCCCTTGTCCAGAGATTTGAACATCGTGTCCCTTCGGACCCGGTCCATTTTAGATCCCCAGATGAAGTGGAAAATGGCTCGGGTGACTGCCACAGCGCAGGAGTGGGGTATGGGCCAGACCTGCGCCACGTACAGCAACAACGTGAGCGCCTCGCACCTGATGACCAGGTTCTTACCCACAATGGAGAGAGATCGCTGCCCCCACATGCCCAACTTTTGTCGTACCTTGGCTACTCGCTCCTCCCATGTTTTGGTGCACGCCCCGGCCCTTCCGAACCATATCCCCAGCACCTTCAGGTAATCTGACCTGGCGGTGAAGGGGACAAAGGATCGGTCAGCCCAGTTCCTAAAGAACATGGCCTCGCTCTTGCCGTGGTTAACTTTGACTCCTGAGGCCAGTTCGAACTGGTCGCAGATGCTTATCAGTCTGCGCACAGACAGCGGATCCGAGCAGAAGACGGCGACGTCATCCATGTACAGGGAGGTTTTAACCTGAGTGCCTCCGCGGCCTGGGATTGTCACCCCTCTTATGCTCGTATCCTTCCTAATAGACTCAGCAAAGGGTTCAATACAGCAAACAAACAAGACCGGGGAGAGAGGACAGCCCTGTCTGACTCCAGATTTGATCGGGAAACTTTCCGATTCCCACCCGTTGATTGAGACTGCGCTACTGATGTTTGTGTAGATTGCAGATTCCCTCCCCAAACCCCATTTTGGAAAGCACGCAGATATCTCTGTTCCTGCTCCCCCTTTAAAATTGTCCCATTATGTTTACATTGCCTCTCCTCATACTTCCTACCAAAATGTATCACTTCACACTTGTGTTAAATTGAATCTGCCAATCTGTCTATGTCCTCCTGAAGTCTGTTACTTTCCTCCTCATTGTTTACTATATTCTAAAGATTTGCGTCATCTGTAAACTTTGAAGTGATGCCCTGTATATCTAAGTCCAGGTCATTAATATACATCAAAAAGAGCAGTGGTCCCAATACTGACCCCTGGGGAACACCACTGTATACTTCACGCTAATCTGAAAAACAACTTTTCACCACTACTCTTTGTTTTATGTGGACGGCACAATGTACAAAAACTTACTTGAACAAATTAGGACTGGAGAACGCTAAAGAAACGATGAACAACATGCATTGTACATCAGTAAAAATGAAAGTACTGGGTAGCATGAAACCTCTGTTTAAAAAAAAAACTGACCGTCCCTCCCTTTTTGAAGACTCTAACTGTGCTGATGCACATCCCATGCGTGCTGAACCTCCTCCACCTTCTCAACCAAGTGGCTAGTCTTTGGGTGCAATGCCAGTCAGAGCATACAGCCAGGCCATCTAACCAAGAAATGCAGCACATCTCAGCCTGGTCCTATCCTCAGTCCGCATCCCAGCAAGATCACCTCCCTAGTCAGAATGTCGAGGCCAGCTGCGACTCTAAAGCTAATTTGGCAGAGACTAGGATGGGGACCCAGGTTTAGTACAACACTGAGTGGCTTTACGTACTAGGCCCATCAGGAAGCTAATGTCTATAAAAGTATGCAAGTACTTTCTAGAAGATACAGTGCTTTATTTAAGTGTTTCTAAGCATTGCCAATGGCTCTGCAGCAAAGGCACAAGTTTGTAACCCATTTAAATGATCTGTAAATTTCTCTCTATATTTTCCCCCAGAAAAATCTGACAGTAGAGGAATAAGATCTTCATATTATTAGAAGGTGCTCTGACACTTACCAACCAATATAGCACTGGCAGAGGTTCTCGTGGGATGTCGCCTGTTTAATTAGCAGCTCCACTTGAGTGGGGACGTCTAAGGTCTCATCATGTGCAAAATCACGACCTGAAATAAAACCCAGAAGAAATTTTAGATGGTGTATATGTTAATCTCATTATAAACACTGTGTAAATAAGAGAGCTTCTTAAATTTGATGTCAGATTTTGTCTTTTAAAGAAATACTTCTGTAAGCAGATTCCAAAGTGAGAAATTCAAATACTTAATACATTTGAATAAAAGGAATGACAATCCTGAATATATAGACCACACTTTTTTTTTTTAAGATGGCGGGGTGGTGAATATGCAATCAGCCAGTCAGCTGTTCAAAGCAAATTGCAATTTAAAAAATGGAGATTTAAATTTTGGAAATTAAAAAAGCCTGGTGAAAAATGGAGGAATTTCAATACTTAAACATATTTTGATAATATATTAAAAACCTTATTTCTATGTGCAATTCCACTGTCAATGTTTTATGTTTTAAATGCCCATGTCTACATTTTTAATGAAACGGCCTCTTTAAACTTCCCTCCCATCAATCCAGCAGCACCATTGGCTGGAGGGTGTAATTATAAAAGGAATAAGTTTGTACAGGTAGTTTCCATTATAAATGTGGACATAGGAATTTATAATGGAAATATGAAAATGGGCAGAATTTATGACTGACTGAATTATGGTGACTGAATTACCTCTGCATGACCTGGCCCCGTTTTCCTCAGCTGGAGAACCTTGCTTTTTTTTTTATTTATTCATTCCCATGATATTGGTATAGCCTGCTCATTCCGAATTGTTGCTGAGGTGGTGGCGGTGACAGCTGAGTGGCTTGCTGGACCATTTCACAGCCAGTTCAGAGTGAACCAAATTGTCATAAGTCAGGAGTCATATACAGGCCAAACTTGATAAGAACAGCAGATTTTTTTTTTTAATTCATTCATGGGATGTGGGTGTCGCTGGCTAGGCCAGCATTTATTGCCCATCCCTAATTGCCCTTGAGAAGGTGGTGGTGAGCTGCCTTCTTGAACAGCTGCAATCCATGTGGGGTAGGTACACCCACAGTGCTGTTAGGGAGTTCCAGGATTTTGACCCAGAGGCAGTGAAAGAACGGCAATATAGTTCCAAGTCAGGATGGTGTGTGGCTTGGTGGGGAAGTTGCAGTTGGTGGTGTTCCCATGCATTTTCGAGGTGGTAGAGGTCGCGGGTTTGGAAGGTGCTGTCTAAGGAGCCTTGGTGCATTGCTGCAGTGCATCTTGTAGATGGTACACACTGCTGCCACTGTGCGTCAGTGGTGGAGGGAGTGAATGTTTGTGGATGGTGTGCCAATCAAGGGGGCTGCTTTGTCCTGGATGGTGTCGAGCTTCTTGAGTGTTGTTGGAGCTGCACCCATCCGGGCAAGTGGAGAGTATTCCATCCTGACTTGTGCCTTGTAGATGGCGGACACGCTTTGGGGAGTCAGGAGCTGAGTTACTTGCCGCAGGATTCCTAGCCTCTGACCTGCTCTTGTAGCCACGGTACTTATATGGCTACTCCAGTTCAGTTTCTGGTCAATGGTAGCCCCTAGGATGTTGATATTGGGGGATTCAGCGATGGTAATGCCACTGAATGTCAAGGGGAGATGGTTACATTCTCTCTTATTGGAGATGGTCATTGCCTGGCACTTGTGTGGTGCGAATGTTACTTGCCACTTATCAGCCCAAGCCTGGATATTGTTCAGATTTCCTTCTCGAAATCCTTAAAGTACATGAGTGATTACGACAATCTGGCAGTTACACGGTCACCATTACTGATACTAGCTTTTTATTCCAGATTTATATAACTAACCGAATTTAAATCCTCCAAGTGTTGTGGTGGGATTTGAATTCATGTCTCGAGACTTCTGGATTACTGGCCCATGAGAATAACTACTATCCTACCATTCCCATATACCAAATGACCATACTCGGTCTTAATTCTCCACGTGCAATGCCAGAGAAGATCAACTAATGATGCATTAAAATTTTGCAAAGAGCATAAATTTCCCATAAAGTCACATTTACTTCATCTATTTTGATAACATTTCTGTTGCTAGAATACAGCTTACCCTCTAATTCACTCTGAACAATGCCATGAGAGCTCAGCCAGTTATATATTCTATCTATAATCAGACGCACAAACATACAAAGGCTAATGAATCCTGACGCATATCCATGTCTATGCAAGATGCTTTACTCGGAGGTGGAAGATAAAACTACTTCGGCCACATCACATGAAAACCTATTTGATCTCTGATACATGCACAGTTAGTTCCCTTGTATTGCAGGTAAACCACGTGATCATATGATCAACTGTATTTTCAACATAACACCATTGATCTGTAATGACCAATTTTCTGAAGTAAATGCAAGGTAACTTGTGAGTGAACAGTTTAACCACCAACTGACTCTGTTCCATGACTAACACTGAAGAAACACCTTCTTTGTGACAGTTATACTGCAAGCATAATGGAACTAAATGTACTGATTTTATTCAAAATGTACTGTGTAAAATAAGATGAAAGTGTAGTGTTTACTTTTCTCTGTTAATCCTTGTATTCATTGCATTGTTTTGTCAACCAGATGTCAGCTTGAGTCAGCGCTAGCACTCTTAGGCTTGAGTCAAAAGGTTGTGGATCCAAGCCCCATTCCAGGAATTGAGAGCATAATCTAGGCTGACATGTCTGTGCAATACTGTAATGTTGGAATGGCCATCGGATGAGACGGTAAACCAAGGGTTCGTCTACCTGTTCAGGTGGACGTACAAAATCTCATGGCACAATGCCTTGCCAATAGTCATACCTCAAATAACACCACTAAGCACAGATAAAGTGGTTACTCATTGCATTCCTGTTTGTGTGACCTTGCTCTGCGGAAATTGGTTGTCATGTTTATCTACATAGCAGCTATTACACAAAGAGTAATTAACTGGCTATGGAGAGCCCTATGTACATGTAAGATGCTATATGACTGCAAGGTCGGAATTTAACGCCCTCCCAAAGAGTGGGAAGGTGGCAGGTGGGGGGCGAAAATTGGAGCGGGAGGCTTGGGGGACCCTTCCTGACCTGTTCGCAGCTCCGCCACCCTGTGCCCGATGGAGGGCCGTCCCTGATGCCCCAACCACCCAACATGCCCCCCCCCGTTTCCCCAATCAACCACCCTTGCCTCGCTGGGGCCCGACCGATCCACCCCAGTGAGGAATCAAAACCTACCTGTGTTCCGGGGCTCCTTGACAACTTCTTCGCGATGCTGGGTGCAGTCCCAGCAGTGGCTACCGCTAACAGCTGCTGCCCGCTCTTTGGTCAGCAGCTCTATTAGGCAGGACTTCCTGCCTCAAGCGGGTTTAAGTCCCGCCTCAGACCAATTAAAGCCCGGGGACACGCAAAATATGGGTCGAATCCCCAGGCCAGGCGGAAGTGGGTTCGCCACCGACTTTTTGGTTGGTGGAAGGCTTCCGTTCGCCTAGGGTAAAATCCCGGCCTAGGTCTTTTTTGACAGAATACCTCTGTCAAGGACAGTTGGTTTTATGTTGTACTTAGAATAAGCTGTCAAAAAGAGAATTTAAATAAAGAAAAAAATCAAGAAATCACATACCAGTTGGAAAATATAATGAAATGTTAGTGACCAATCTTACCTGTGAGTTTGTCTCTGACTCGATTAATGATCTGAATTGCCTTTTTGTTCAGGGCCTCAGGTTGCACCAAACCATCCCCAACTGAAAAAGAGAACGATTAAATATGGGAGAATGTGGACAGTAGTAGTGGCCTCTAGTGCTGTCACGGTTCACACATGCCGAAATGGCACTTTATTTTTATTCGTTCTTGGGATATGAGCATCACTGGCAAGGCCAAAATTTATTGCCTATCCCTACTCATCTTTGACAATGTGGTAGTGAGCCACCGCCTTCAACCACTGCAGTCCATGTGGTGTAGGCACACCCACAGTACTGTCAGGGATTTTTACCCAGCGAGAGTGAAGGACTGGCAAAATAGTTCCAAGTCAAGATGGTGTACGACTTGCAAGGAAATTTGCAAGTGGTGGTGTTTCCATGCAACTCCTGCCCTTGGCCTTGTAGCTGGTAGAGGTCACGGGTTTGGAAGGTGCTGTTGTAGGAACCTTGGCGAGTTGCTATGTGCTATGTATCATCACACCCACATTATTACTGAACTGTACGCAGTCAGAAATCAAAAAGTAAATGTGTTTCTGTTAAAGCCCATGTTTCTGTTCTATTTCCCTTTTTTAAAGAAATGATCAGCTACACAGGCCTGCCATTGCTATATTTATATTTTGCAAACACCCCAGGAGGTGGCAACTAGATTTAAAAAGAGTCCTTTAAGTTCAAGCTGGAATGTTTCAAACATGAACAGTGATATATTACTGAGCACAGTGAGGCCATCCTGACCTCATACTTGCTCGTTTATTTTATAACATATGTGTAAAAACAAATGTATTTTTTGTCATTTTAATAGTAGAACTATTAAACATAACTTAGAAGATACTAAATTAAAAGGTAGTAACAAAGTTTTGTATCCAAATATATCGATTCATAATATTAAAGACAACTTACTAAAGGAATGGATGGATTCAGGCACGGTAGTACCTGGTTTCTTGTGTGTAGTTTCCCCAAGTTCTACTCCATCCAACAATTCTGAAACACAAATTGAACAACTATGTCAGAAAAGCAGCATCATAACAAAAGTAAAATACTGTGGATGCTGGAAATCTGAACTAAAACAGGAAGTGCTGGAAATACTCAGCAGATCTGGCAGCATCTGTGGAGAGAGAAATGGAGTTAATGTTTCAGGTCTGTGACCTTTCATCCGAAAAGCAGGACTCTGGGTACTGGTGGAGAAAGTTTGATATATAAATAGAAAAATCCTACAAACACTAAGCTGTCAGCATCTGAAAAGAAAAAAGATACGCTCCCAATTGAAGTGAGAAATTTCATCAGCACTCAGGGAGGACATGATTAGACTTGACTCTGTCAGCCCTCAAGCAAATAAATAGCCCAACCATACACATTGTTTAAGCTCATGCATAAATCGTAACTACTCGAGTGATGTAGCAGGGCTGGGGGTCCTTAGCGTTCCTGGGACCTAAACAAACAAATCAACATCTTGGAGAGGAGATTTGAGAATGCATAAGGAAACTGGCAGGACTCTGTTTCTTTCTCATTCCCCATGCACACCCCCAAAATATACTGTGGACTGAAGAACACTGACACCAACTAACAAATAAAGTACCTCTGAGTGATTGTAACTGAAAACAGGGTTACTCACCGGCTGTTTGACTGGTTGAGTATGAATCTGTCCTTGTCCTGGAACGTTTGTTACCTTTAATGTTTGCTGGAGAAGGGAAAGAATATTTTAGGGCTATTTAACTGTATACAGTGCACGGTTTTTCATCAATAGCTAATCCAACAACTTGTATTAATATAGCACCTTTAACCCAATAAAATTTCCGAAGGCACTTGAGAGAGCGTTATAAAGCAAAATCTGACACCGAGCCACATAAGGCGATATTAGGATAGATGGCCAAAAGCTTGGTCAAAGTGGTAGGTTTTAAGGAGTGCCTTAAAGAAGGAAAAAGAAGTATAGAGGGATTTAGCGAGATAATTCCAGTGGTTAGGACACAGGCAGCTTAAAGGGATGGCCACCAATGGTGGAGCAATTAAAATCAAGAATGCTCAAGAGGTCAGAATTAGATGAGCGTAGATATCTCAGAGGGTTGTGGGGCTGGAGGAGATTACAGAGATTGGGAGGAGCGAGGTCATGGAGAGATTTGAAAATAAGGATGAGAATTTTAAATTCCAAGGTATTGCTTGACCAGGAGCCAATGTAGGTTAGCAAGCACAGAGGTTTTGGGTGAACAGGATTTGCATTGGACTAGTCAAGTCGAGAGGTAACAAAGGCATGAATGAGGGTTTCAGCAACGGATGAGCTAAGGCAATCTATGCATACAGTATTTTTTTAAAAAGAAAGCTCAAATTACTCCTCTAGTTCCAATTGTTTTGAAAACTAACGCTAAGTGCTGCTAGAGATACTTCTGGACGCATGTGTTGGGAGATTAGAACCATTTATTACAATTATTCACCTTTATTTCCATTCTGCACTGAGTTGCTTGATCTCGACTCAGGTGGCAGGAAGGATGCTTTAACTAGGTTCAGTGACCCTGGGTTAAGGGAGGGAAAATAGTTATGGTCCCACTACGAATCATGATCCAGTGATAATTGCCTGCATGTGGATGTTGGGCGTGGGTAGGATCAGGGTTCGTTATCATTTTCCCCCTCAATACTGTTTTTGTCTAGACATGTAAAATACCATTTGAGTGAGGCGGAAGGCTCCTGTGGTACCATACCCCAGCAAGTCAAAGCCATCAGAAGGGAGGACACTATTGGCCAAAATAAGATTTTACATATGTAGTAATTTATTATATTTGCAAGTATTACTTGTCTACACATTTTTGCCATGGATTCATGTCAAACTTCCATTATAAGTTCCCGTGTCCAAGTTTATAATGGAAACTGCCTATACAAACTTGTCACGCTGCAATTAAGTCTTCTCGCCATTACTGGCACTGTAGCATCAATTTTGCATCTCTCAGCTACCCTGCACTGCACAGAAACTCTTACTTTCCAAACAAATTCTATGCTTTTATTTATTTTTAATTTGAGATACAGCACTGAAACAGGCCCTTCGGCTCACCGAGTCTGTGCCGACCATCAATCACCCATTTATACTAATCCTACACTAATCCCATATTCCTACCACATCCCCATCTTCCCTATATTCTCCTACCACCTACCTATACTAGGGGCAATTTATAATGGCCAATTTACCTATCAACCTGCAAGTCTTTGGCTGTGGGTGGAAACCGGAGCACCCGGTGAAAACCCACGCGGTCACAGGGAGAACTTGCAAACTCCGCACAGGCAGTACCCAGAACTGAACCCGGGTCGCTGGAGCTGTGAGGCTGCGGTGCTAACCACTGCACCACTGTGCCACCCTAGTTGCAGTGAGTTTTTCTATTTAACCATGAATTATATTAAATCAAAGTTTTATATAAAAATAAGGACAGAATATTTGACTTGAAAATGGGCACTGTATTAGATTTGTGCTCCCTGATCTAATTATCCTCCATTCCCGCTTCATCTGGAAACTATACTTGATTTTGATTCTCCACTGGTAATGCCACAGGAGATCAATGAATCTTAAAAAATGTTCATTTAAGTATCTGAATGTGATGTAATTGTTAATTTAACACCTAACTGTTCAATAATTAGTACTGTCTGACCAATGCATATAAACCTAGATAATGGAGGAATATGCTTTCTGACTGGTTTTGTTCCCAAATGGAGGCAAATGCACTTGAATTAAATCAATCATTCTGTGTGCTTCCTTGGACATACAAGCATCAACCTGTTTAAAAAAATTAATGAGACAGCGCCTGTTAGAAATTATACCCACAGTGGTTTCTGACCACCAATCCAAAATGCTATTTGCTTGCATAATTGCTTAGCATATTTAAAAGAGGAAGGTGGCAACATCATTTTTCTACACTAATACATACCATATAAATGCAATTAGCTATTGATGTCATCATTTGGTTAACCTTGGAGATTCCTGTGCTGAGGTTACCTCAAACAATGGCTTCCAACAACCTCATGAATTTCTTACCCTGGATCTTAAAAGGTCTCTAAAATCTTCCAGAATACTCACTATCCATCAGCCTCCAGTTTAACAAGGGATCATAAACAAAGGCCTCTAGTACAGCCATGACGCTGTCCCTGTGCTCCCGAAGCACTTCCATCACTGTGTGACACGTGATTCGATAGTTCCCATCCAATCCTGTTACCTGCAAAACAGCAACAAGGGACATAAAGACAGCTTGTAGGAACGGAATATCAATGGAGCAATTGTGCAGTAAAACAATGAATGTTGACTGTCCATTGCCTGGGTCAGAAGGTTGTGCATTCAAGTCCCACTCCAGAGAGTTGAGCACATAATCCAGGCTGACATTCCAGTGTAGTACTGAGGGAGTGTTGCACTTGCAGATGTGCCATCTTTCAGATGAGATGTTAAACTGAGGCTCTGTCTGCCCTCACAGATGGATGAAAAAGCAGGGGAGTTACCTCAGTGTCCTGGTCAATATTTTTACCTCAATCAACAAACAAAACAGATTATTTGGTCATTATCACATTGCTGATTGTGGGACCTTGCTGTGCACAAATTGGCTGCTATGTTTCTTACATTATAATAGTGATTACACTTCAAATGTAATTAATTGGTTATAAATCACTTTCAGAAGTCTTAAGAGCATGAAAGGTGCTATTGTTACGACCAAGGTGGGAGTAATACACTGTTAATTCAGTCCCACTACTCCCCAGGTCACAGCATATCAAGAAAGTTTCCCACCTACTGAAGAATAACCAAATTAGACACCATCTGTCCCCCAGAATAAAGCACACCAAACCAGGTTTCTTTAAACAACAACAACAACATTAGCTATTTATTAGAAAAGAAATAAGTCTTAACTACTAACGAGATAAATCTATATATGAATTTTTTGAAAAACTCCTTTGTCTTTCTAACCCTCAAGCACACATACATACATTCAAAAACTGGTTAACCGGGAAAAAAGGATTTTTCAGTTTACAGCTATTTCTTAGGAATAAAAAGGAAAAAATAAAATAATTGAGTTTGCCATGTTCTGGTAGGATGTTTTCAGGTTGGGCGAGGTGTCCCAGAGTTGAATAGTCGGATGCCACTCAAAGTCTCTCCAGGCTAAGTTGATGAACAGTCTGTGATGAGTAGGCGTTCACGGCAACTTAACCGTAGCAGGCGTCACATAGTTCTTCCATCAGGGGTGTAGCAACAGGTCTGCTCATGTCAACAGCAGTCTAGCAATAGAAGAATTCTTCATATTTCAGGATTTCTTAGAGCACAGGAGGCAGCAGGAACCAAACTGGATAGAGGGTATCTTCTCAGGAGATGTAGGATTCCTTTACAGAGAGAGAGGTAACACTTTTCTGGGTCTTCCTCTCTTGCTCCAGGCAGGTCAAAGCAAAGATTTCAAATGCCTGCTCTTTTGTCCAAGTCACTGGCGTTTTAAAGGGTCCAAAGTGAAAAAAACCTTCCTGAACATGGTCACATGTCCAGACACAGCATTTCTTGTCATTCAAAAAAAAATTGCTCTGAGGAAGGCCAAATCCCTGTGGTTTCCTTGAAATTGCTGGCTTTCCTGTCCTTGTACAAGTTCAACTTCCTTTCAAAGCACCCAGAAAGTTCAACTTTTGTTATGACCTTCCTTTCAAAACATTGCAGAAATTCCAACTATTTGCAGGTGTTTTAAATGCCCACTGAACATCCTTTTTTCAGTTTTTTTAAAAACACAGAGACGTCCAAGATTTTGGTACAAAAATAAAACCTTTTGTAACACTATATCAATGCAGTGGTACTGGAGACGCTTTGCTGATGCCTTCCCTGCATAAAGAAAATAATTCATAAAGGTTTTCCTGCCTCTGATAGGAGAGAAAACCTTAACAATTAAGCTAGGCTTCTCTGATATTAATACATTTGTAGAATAAAATGTCTTGATCGGTCATCGATGTTATGAATGTTGAGTTTAGAACCATAGAAAGTTTATGGCACAGAAAGAGACCACTTGGCCCATTGTGTCTGCCGGCTGAAAAATGAGCCACCCAGCCTAATTCTACCTTCCAGCATTTGGTCCGTAACCCTGCAGGTTACGGCACTTGAGGCGCGTATCTAGATGCCTTTCAGGCAGTGAGACCCCTACCACCTTCTGGGTGAAAAAACCTTTCCTCATCTCCCCTCTAATCTTTCTATCAGTCACTTTAAATCTATTCCCCCTAATCACTGACTTCTCTGCTAAGGTAAATAGACCCTTCACATCCACTCGATCCAGGCTCCCCACCATTTTGTAAATTTCAATTAAATCTCCCCTCAGCCTTCTCTGTTCCAAGGAGAACAACCCCAGCCTATCTAATCTTTTCCCAAGGCTGCATTTTTCCAGTCCTGGCAACATCCTCGTAGATCTCCTCTGCAGCCTCTCGAGTGGAATTACATCCTTTCTGTAATGAGGGGACCAGAACTGCACACAGTACTCAATTCGTGGCCTAACTAATGATTTACAATGTTCCAGCGTGACCTCCCTGCTCTTGTATTCTGTATGTCGGCTAATAAAGGAAAGGAAATAATAAAGAAAATATGCCTTCTTAACCACCTGTCCTGCTACCTTCAGGCCTCTGTGGACATTCACTCCAAAGTCCCTCATTTCCTCTACACCTCTCAGTATTCTCCCATTAATCGTGTATTCCTTTGCCTTGTTTGACCTCCCCAAATGCATCACCTCACACTTCTCCAGGTTGAATTCCATTTCCTACTTTTCTGCCCATTGCTATCCTCCTCGCATTCTACCACAAGGCCAATTTTTGTGTCGTTTGCAAACCTCTTGATCATACCCCCTCCATTTACGTCCGAATCATGAATATATACCACAAGCAGGAGACCGAGTACTGAGACCCGCAGAACGCCACTGGAAACAGCCTTCCAGTCGCAAAAATACCCGTCCACAATTACCGTTCGTTTCCTGCCGCTGACCCAATTTTGTATCCACCTTGCTACATTTCCCTGGATCCCATGGGGACTTTTTTTTGGACCAGTCTGCCATGTGGGACCTTGTCAAAAGCCCTGCTAAAATCCATGTAGACCACATCAACTGCACTAACCTCATCTATCTTCCTTGTTACTTCTTCAAAAAATTCAAATTAGTCAGATAAGATCTCCCTTTAACAAATCCATATTGACTATCCTTGATTAATCCATGCCCTTCAAAGTGACAGTTTATCCTGTCTCTCAGAATTGATTCCAATAATTTGTCCACTACTGAGGTTAGGTTGACTGGCCTGTAATTATTCGGTCTATCCCTTGCTTCCTTTTTAAACATAGGTAGAATGTTAGCAGTCCTCTAATCCTCCGCCACCACACCTGTATCGAGTGGGGACTGGAAATCATATTTCATTCTTTCTCATTTGCCAAGTCTCTGTCTGCTTTCATACAGGATAGTTTCTAATTTTATTTGGTCTGATATGATTGGTAAATAGCCTTTCAATTATCTGTCCAATCACATTGCTCCAAAAATAATTCTATTCAATCACATTGCAGTAAAATAATTGCAGAGCTACAGCTGTCATGACCCAGGCTTAGAGAGGGTGGTCCTTTAAATGTTGTGGATTATCATATGTCCCTGGGAATAAAATGGCAGAAAATATTGACATGATCCAGGAACACCATTTAAAGCACACTGCTCTATAGATCCCCATGGCCTCCACAAACCACAGGTTCAATTAAAGGAACATACTTCTTGCTCTACACTCACATCCACCTCTGCCTGGGCTCTATTCTAGACTTAATTATATTTCTTCCTTTTGTAAATCAAGCCACCTCCCCAACAGGTAGCCCCAATATCCACAACCATTCTGAACCAAAACCTTAGTCTGGTCTTCAACCAGACTCACTTCCCCCATACTGGCCCTGGTAGACAAAACCAGATCTCTTCCTCAACCTGCACAACATACTATCAGAAATGTGCCAGTTTTATTATACATATAACATATTAATATTATTTAAATATGATTAATATTCATAGTTCTGCTTTCCTAAACATTAGGCAAATTAATAATTCATTAAAATGTGCATTTATATAGCACCTTTCACATCTTTAGGACATCCCAAAGCATTTTGCAGCCAATTAATTACTTTTGAAGCATAGTCACTGTTGTCACGTGGACAAATTTGGCAACCAATTTGTACCCAGCAAGATCCCACAAACAGCAGCTAACTAATGAGCAGTTAATCTGTTTTTAATCTGGCAATGTTGGCTGAGGAATAAATGTTGTCTAGGTCACTGGGAGAGTTACCTGCTTTTCTTTGAATAGCACCATGTGATCTTTTATGTCCACCTGATAGGGCAGAAGGGGCCGCGGTTTAACATCATCAGAAAGACAGCACCTCCGACAATGCAGCACTCCTTCAGTACTGCACAGAAGTAAAATTCAGATGCACTCACTTTCTATAAAATACTAACAATTCACAAGTGAACAATTTTAAAAATCATGTATGAGAAAGCTAGATTTCTCCTGCTGATTTTTCTGATGAAATAACCTAGCCTCTTCCCACAGTGAGTAGTCAAGTAGCTATCAATCTAGAGATACTTCCAATAATAGCCAGCTTCTAACTGACCTGAACAACTTACAACAATTTATATTTATATAGCACCATTAACAGAATAGAAGTCCCAAGGTGCTTCACAAGAACATTATTAAAAAAAATGACACTGAGCCACATGAGGAGATATTAGGTCAAAGCTTGGTCAAAGAGTTAGGTTTTAAGAAATGTCTTAAAGAAGGAAAGCGAGGTAGAGAGGTGGAGGGATGTGGGGAGGGAATTCCAGAGCTTAGAGCCGAGGCAACTAAAAACATGGCCAACAATAGTGGAGCGATTAAAACTGGGGATACTCAAGAGGCCAGAATTAGAGGAGCGCAGATATCCCGGAGGATTGTAGGGTTGGAGGAGATTACAGAGATAGGGAAAGGCGAGGCCATGGAGGGATTTGAAAATTAGGATGAGGATTTTAAAATCAAGACGTGCTTGACTGGGAGCCAATTTTGGTCAGCGAGCACTGGAGAGGTAGATGAACAGGACTTGGTGCATGCTAAGACACGGGGAGCAGAATTTTAGATTAACTCAAGTTTACGGTGGGTAGAACTTAAAAGGTTCTCTATTAGTATAGCTTTTCTGAGGAATTTCCATGTAAACAAAGTTCCTGCCCTGATATTGATTACACACAGTAATTTTCTGCAAAACTGACTGGTGTGGGTGAGTGACCAGCCAGGAGTGCATTGCAATAGTCAAATCTAGCAGTAACAAAGACATGAATGAGGGTTTCAGCAGCAGATGAGTTGAGACTGGCGATGTTACAGAGGTGGAAATAAGCAGTATTAGTGATAGCACAAATAATGGTTGGAAGCTCATCTTGGAGTCAAATGTAACACCAAGGTTGTGAACAGACTGGTTTAATCTCAGACTGTTGCCAAAGAGAGTGATGGAATTGGTAGATAGGGAACAGAATTTGGAACGGGGACCGACATCAATGACTTCAGTCTTCCCAGTATTTAATTGGAGGAAATTTCTGCTCATCCAGTCAGATAATCGGTCTGACAATTTAGCAACAGTGGAGGAATAGAGAGAGGTTTAGGTATGGTAGAGTTTGGTGTTGTCCATGTACATGTGAAAATGAACGTTTTGCTTTCGCGTGATGTCACCGAGGGGCAGCATGTAGATGAGAAATAAGAGGGGGCCAAGGATAGATCCTTGGGGGACAGCAGAGGTAATGGGGCAGGAGCAGGAAGAGCAGTCAGTGCAAGTAATTCTCTGGCTGTGATTAGATAGATAAGAATGGAACCAGGTGAGAACAGTGCCACCCAGCTGGATGACAGTGGAGAGGTGTTGGAGGAAGATGGTGTGGTCAACCATATCAAAGGTTAAGGAGGATGAGGAGGGAAAGTTTACCTTTGTCACAGTCACATAGGATGTCATTAGTGATCTTTTTAAAAGCTATTTTGGAACTGTGGCAGAGGTGGATACCTGATTGGAGGGTTTAAAAAGTGGAGTTCCGGGAAAGATAGGAACGGATTTGGAAGGCGACAACATGTTGAAGGACTTGAGAGGAAAGGAAGGTTGGAGATGGGATGCTAGGTTGCAAGGACGATGGGTGAAGGGTTGGTTTTTTTTGAGGAGAGAGGTGATGATGGCAGATTTAAAGGAGACAGGAACAACACCTGAAGACAGAGAGAACCGTTAACAATACCTCAGTATATACAATTAGATCACTTCCCCACAGGAACTCCAACAGCTGCGGCCTTAAACACAGATTGGATCATCAGCCACACATCTCATTTGTGCTCCAATTTATCAGTGAACATTGGACATCAGCTAATAAATATATGTAAACACCTTTTGTATGACAGATTGCTTTATTACTTAAAAGCTGGCAGTAAGGCAGGACTATTACCTCCATGGCATTGGTTAACATTCTGGTCAGTCTGAATGGAATCTTCTCTGGGAATTTCTCCCTGGTCATAGCAACCTGTGGAAAAATAGATCTGTAAAGATACACAGCATTCGAACACTGCAGTTTACATCACTAGTATTGTCTGATAGGATTCCCACTATTCCTTATTTTTGAGCACAGTATTTCCCCAGTTTTTTTCTGTACTTCTGTACTCAGGGGATCACTGACCTACTGCCAAACCTCTTTCCGTGCTGCTGTGAGATGTGTAAGCTAGAGGCCTGCTCAGGTCGGGAAAAAAAAACCCGAACCCAACCCGGCCCGAGTCACTCCGATTTTGCCCCGAGCCCGACCCGACCTGAACCCTCCCTGACTCGACCCGAGCCTCCCTTTACTTACCTTCTGACTCGGAAACTCCATGAAGCTGCAGTGCATGCGCGATGACGTCATAGTGACGCCACTCACTCACTGTGCAGACTCAGTTTCGTCCTGGACCCCCAGCTCAGGTAAGGTTTTTAATTTTGATTACTTACTGGCAGAGCACTTACCGTGTGTGTCCGGCCCGACCCGACCCGACCCGAGCCCGAAAGCCGTACCCAGAAGATGGACCCGACCTGAACCCGGCACGTCGCCGGGTCCCGTCAGGCTCGGGTTGGGTAGCAGGCCTCTAGTGTAAGCGCAACCTCTTCACTTAGCCTCTTCTGATGATTACGGTCTTATCTCATGGCTCAGACTGGTATTCACACCCATTGTACTGCAGCTGCAATTTGCTGCATCACCAGGGTATGCCGAGGGTGGCACTTTAACAGCATACAAGTCCTATTCCCCCTTTTTATAGGAACAGGAGTAGGCCATTCAATACGATCATGGCTGATCATCCACTTCAATGCCTTTTTCCCCATATTGTCCCAATATCCCTTTATGTTATTGGTATTCAGACATCTGTCAATCTCTACTTCAAACATACTCAATGACTGAGCTTCCACAGCCCTCTGGGGTAGAGAATTCCAAAGATTCACAACCCTCTGAGTAAAGAAATTTTCCTCAACTCTGTCTTAAGTGGCTTCCTGCTTATTTTGAAATTGTATCCCCTGGTTCTAGACTCCCAAACCAGGGGAAATATCTTACCTGCATCATAGCCTGTCTATCCCTTTAAGTATTTTGTAGGTTTCAATGAGATCACCTCTCATTCTTTGAAACTCTGGAGAATACAGGCCCAGTTTCCCCAATCTCTCTTCATAGTACAGTCCCGCCATCCCGGGAACAAGTCTGGTGAATCTTCATTGCACTCCCTCTATGACAATAATATCCTTCCTAAGGTAAGTGGACCAAAACTGCACACAGTACTCCAGGTGCGGTCTAAACAAGGTACTATACAATTGAAGCAAGACTTCAATCTGCATATAGACTGGGTAAACCTAATGATCACTAATGTTGTGGAGAAGTTGTTTCTGGAGTGTGCTAGGGATGGTTTTCTAGAGCATTATGTTGAGGAACTGACTACAGAACAAGCTATTCTAGATTTAGTATTATGTAATGAGAAAGGGCTAATTAATAATCTTGTTGTAAAAGAACCTTTAGGGATGAGTGACTACAAGATGATAGAATCTTACATTATGTTTGAAAGTGAGGTAGTTCAATCTGAAGCCAGGGTGTTAAATTTGAACAAAGGAAATGATGAAGGGATGAGGGGCAAATTGGCTGATGGTGGATTGGGAAAATACATTAAATGGCATGACAGTACATAGGCAATGGATAGTCTTTAAAGAATTATTACACAGTTTACAGCAACTATACATTCCTTCAAAGGCACAAAAACCCCAAAAGTAAAGGCAGTCAAACGTGGATAACAAAGGAAGTTAAGGATTGTCTAAGATTAAAAGAAAAGACCTATGAAGTTGCCAGAAATAGTAGTAAACCTGAGGATTGGGAGGATTTTAGAATACAGCAAAGGAGGACTAAGAAACTGATAAGGGAGAATAGAATATGAATGTAAGCTAGCAAAAAAATATAAAAACGGACTGTAAAAGCTTCTATAGGTACATCAAAAGGAAACATTTGGCTAAGACAAATGTGGGTCCATTACAGGCAGAGTCAGGAGAATTTATACAGAGGAATAGAGAAATGGCAGAGAAGCTAAATGATTACTTTGTGTCTGTCTTCACAGAGGAAGATACAAGAAATCTCCCACAATTAGAGATCCAAGGGTTTAGGGGGAATGCGGAATTGTAGGAAATTAATATTAGTAAGAAGGTTGTATTGGAGAAATTAATGGGGCTGAAGGTTGATAGGTTCCCAGGACTTGATATTCTACATTCCAGAGTGTTGAAAGAGGTAGCTATGGAGATAGTGGATGCATTGGTGATCATCTTCCAAAATTCTGTTTGCTCAGTGTCTACCTTACCTCAAAACAGTCACCAAAGTCGATATGTAAGATTTTTCCACTAAGCCTGTCCAACATCAGATTTGATGGATGCCTGGCAAAAAAAAAAAGCAAAATGCAACAGGGTTGTCAGATATTCTGGGAAAAATGGCATGGATTCAGTTTTGAAGGAGCTTTCATCATGTGATTCTATAATGAATAAGGATGACTAAACACAGGAGTGCGAATGGTGCACAGCAGGGGTGTCTAACCTTTTTGTGTAAGGGGCCGCATTATAAATTTTGTCCTACATAGGGGGCCAGTGAGCAAATTTCAGAAAGATAAAGATATTATTCAATGAGAAGACTAATTTATTAAATTACTTTCTCGTCACTATGTTGAACACTGATTTAGTGAGATACCTGGCATTGTTTTTGCTTGCAGAAATAGACAAGGTCTGCCCACACGCTTAATGAAGCAATGCGCAGTATTCCAGATGGATGTCCATCGGTCTGGAATGATCTTGATCATGCTCTCTTCCCCCTCTCTCCATCTCTGTCTCTATCTCCGTGCGCACACGCATCGCTCCAGCTGTGTGTGTGTGTCTCTCTAGCTCTGTGTGTGTGAGTGTCTGTCTGTCTCTCTATCTGTGTGTGTCTCTATCTGTGTATGTGTGTGTATCTCTATCTGTGTATGTGTGTCTCTCTATCTTTGTGTGTGTCTGTGCGTGTCTCCCTTCCTCTGTCTCTTTCTCTTTCTGTGTGTCTCTCTCTCACTCTCTATTTCTGTGTGTCTCTCTCTCCCCCTCCCCCTGTGAACCCCTCCTCTCTGTGTCACCACCCTCACCCCGTTCCTGAGGCCTGGTTAACCCAGCACCTGCCACCTCCTCAGGCGGCAGCTTCTTGGTTTTGGTGGTGGAGATGAAGAGCCCAAGGCCCAGGCCGGGTCCATACACAGTGCTGGGCCTGGGGCCTGCGCACAATGCCGGGAGGCTGCACTGGGAATAGAATTTGGGCAGGAAGCACCGGCAGACATGCAGCTCAGCCTGTGCACTGCCATCTTACTAAAGGAGCCAGAACACAAGGTACTGAAGCGTGTAGATTAGAGATACAGCACTGAAACAGGCCCTTCGGCCCACCGAGTCTGTGCCGAACGTCAACCACCCATTTATACTAATCCTACACTAATCCCATATTCCTACCAAACATCCCCACCTGTCCCTATATTTCCCTACCACCTACCTATACTAGTGACAATTTATAATGGCCAATTTACCTATCAACCTGCAAGTCTTTTGGCTTGTGGGAGGAAACCGGAGCACCCGGAGAAAACCCACGCAGACACAGGGAGAACTTGCAAACTCCACACAGGCAGTACCCGGAATCAAACCCGGGTCCCTGGAGCTGTGAGGCTGCGGTGCTAACCACTGTGCCACTGTGCCGCCATCTTGGTAAAGGAGGATGTGCGCAGTGAGGCATCTCTGCCCTGTCAGTAAAGGAGCTGCAACTATTGTCAGTCACAGAAGGTTTTGCCGAGCTGGAAGAAGCCAATGGTGGTTTTCCAGCAGAAATTTCTCATCCTTGGCAGGCTGGATTTTGGCTCGTGGACAGTATGTTGGACAACCCTGGTGTACAGGGTCAATGAATGAATAGCATATGCAATGTCATTGATTTTTTTGCCAATTATATCCCCATTTCTCCAAAAGGCATCAACTGTGCTGGGGTACTGTTCAATGGATGTTGTCTACCCTTTGGCACCTCCCCAAACAAATGTGTCTGCATTCAGCATGTACACACAGATACAAGCAGAGGATTTCCAATGCTTGCTATAGGCAATATAATCAAAAGTATAAAGAAAATGTTTATGGTGTTGCTACAAATAGTAGACAAAATCTTCTCCCACATGTATTATGAAGGCAACTGTAGAGATCATTGGATTCTATAGTAGTTACAGAAGCACTAGGTTAGGTGAATCTCCTTACCGATCCCCTAGTCCCAGGATGTAACCCACCATTGACATCACAGCTAACGAGCGTGTGTAATTGGTTCTTCGGTCAAACCACACCTGCAGAGTGCCAGAATGTAGATCAGTATTGTTAACCTCCTCAAAAACAAACCTTACTGGTTTACTGGAGGAGCCTCTTGGAAGTGCAATAAATATACAATGACCTTTCATTTTGCTTTTAAAACAATAATTGATTTTTCCATATAATATTAGAAATAAGTGAAATCAACCTTCCCGTTTATAACATACCCTACTAATAATAACTGTGACATTCAGTAGCCTCCAACACCATCCCCAATATCCACCTCAAAAGATCTTTTCAGCTTTCAAAATACACACATTTTTCCCACTGCTGTAAATCTGTGAGTAAACATAATCTTGAATAATGAAATTTGTAATAAAAGAGAAAATTCTGTAGATGTACACCAGGCCAGTTAGCAATTGAAACAGAGCAGACAGTACCTTGTGTACTGTGCAAAGTCTAAGAATTTTAAATGCTAATACATGCATCTCATAGATCAAATGGAATGTTTCATTCAGCCAAATGTTGCTTGTGCTGCATCAATATTTAAAGTTTATGTCAAACAAATGTACAATTATGTCTCATACTGCAGTATTACTGTTACATAACGTAACAACGCCAAATTAAAAATAAAAAGGGTAAAGTTACTTTGAATGCAAAGCTTTTCTTAACAAGAGTTCTTTCTTTTGGGCCTCCTTATCTCGAGAGACAATGGATACGCGCCTGGAGGTGGTCAGTGGTTTGTGAAGCAGCGCCTGGAGTGGCTATAAAGGCCAATTCTGGAGTGACAGGCTCTTCCACAGGTGCTGCAGAGAAATTTGTTTGTTGGGGCTGTTGCACAGTTGGCTCTCCCCTTGCGCCTCTGTCTTTTTTCCTGCCAACTACTAAGTCTCTTCGACTCGCCACAATTTAGCCCTGTCTTTATGACTGCCCGCCAGCTCTGGCGAATGCTGGCAACTGACTCCCACGACTTGTGATCAATGTCACACGATTTCATGTCGCGTTTGCAGACGTCTTTATAACGGAGACATGGACGGCCGGTGGGTCTGATACCAGTGGCGAGCTCGCTGTACAATGTGTCTTTGGGGATCCTGCCATCTTCCATGCGGCTCACATGGCCAAGCCATCTCAAGCGCCGCTGACTCAGTAGTGTGTATAAGCTGGGGATGTTGGCCGCTTCAAGGACTTCTGTGTTGGAGATATAGTCCTGCCACCTGATGCCAAGTATTCTCCGAAGGCAGCGAAGATGGAATGAATTGAGACGTCGCTCTTGGCTGGCATACGTTGTCCAGGCCTCGCTGCCGTAGAGCAAGGTACTGAGGACACAGGCCTGATACACTCGGACTTTTGTGTTCCGTGTCAGTGCGCCATTTTCCCACACTCTCTTGGCCAGTCTGAACATAGCAGTGGAAGCCTTACCCATGCGCTTGTTGATTTCTGCATCTAGAGACAGGTTACTGGTGATAGTTGAGCCTAGGTAGGTGAACTCTTGAACCACTTCCAGAGCGTGGTCGCCAATATTGATGGATGGAGCATTTCTGACATCCTGCCCCATGATGTTTGTTTTCTTGAGGCTGATGGTTAGGCCAAATTCATTGCAGGCAGACGCAAACCTGTCGATGAGACTCTGCAGGCATTCTTCAGTGTGAGATGTTAAAGCAGCATCGTCAGCAAAGAGGAGTTCTCTGATGAGGACTTTCCGTACTTTGGACTTCGCTCTTAGACGGGCAAGGTTGAACAACCTGCCCCCTGATCTTGTGTGGAGGAAAATTCCTTCTTCAGAGGATTTGAACGCATGTGAAAGCAGCAGGGAGAAGAAAATCCCAAAAAGTGTGGGTGCGAGAACACAAGAGTGCAGATTAGAGAATTAGACATGCAGATCAGCACTCCTGACTTGTAGCACTCATGATTTTCCAATGATTAAACTTTGTAGAGTCTTGCCAAATACACATATTTTACTTCAATACTCATCGAATCATGTAAATTTGACAATCCATTGTGAAGTCACAGACCCTGAAATCATGCTGTGCAACATCAGCAGAAAATGCTTAATGCGTTGCTATGAAATTTCACTGTAAATGGGTTAACTGCAAAGTAAGATAGCGCACAGAAAAATTTGATACGAGAAGTTTATGTGTTGCATAACATAACCTCAAGACGAGGTTCTTTGCATTCTCGAAGGGAGAATCATATTCAGATATCAATACAAACATTTTTTGAACCTGGCAACAAAATTCAAAGGCCAAATATTAGGTGCATGCTCAAAGTGTAGCATCTCATTAAACACCCTATTCTCTACACAGAGGTAACTGAGGCCTGAGGTGTTTTTTTTAATAGTTTTAAACCGTTGCAATAGCTATATTGCACTAAAAGCAGAATGTGGATTATAAGTCAATCAACTTCTGAAAGAGGAAGTTAGGCTAACATTTTGGATGTGACTCATCATTAGAATTCTTCTAATAAAAAGAGTCTCACCCAAAATGTTCATCTGTTTTCTGTAGATGAGCCTACTGTCTATTTCCAGCATTTTCTGCTTTTACATTAGATTTCTGGCTTTTAAAAAAAAATCACTTCAACTATATTCCATTGCTTTTCCTCATAGTTCATAGATATTGATTTGACACTGATGTCCCATGGACATCATGTGTAATGGAACGTGTTAAAGGATTTCCTAAAGATATTGAGCTGATGAAGTCTTCATGAATGCACTTAAAAAACTCTGTTACAAGAACTCTTCCCCTTGTCTATGGTGAGGTAATTTTCAACTTCACCATCTGGAATGAAAACTGGGCGGGTTCTGCAATGGATGATCAATCTGGTGAAGATGAAAATCCATCCGTGTGTTTTAGTATTATTAACTGTAAATCTGGAAACAGACATTTTGTGCAGAACGTGCCCATGGTACTACAGCTGGGGACCACAGGCCATGCGTGGCCAAGTGGAGACTGCTCTGTATATTAAACAAAGCTTTACCTCGGAGCTGGGACTCTTTAGCCACAGTAACTTAGCCAGATCATCTCCAGCTGTATTATTTACTGCATGTTCAAACACTTCAACCTTCTGCATCAGAGTGAGGTGATCGTAGTCTGGAGCCATCTGTTGGTTAAAAAAACAAAACATGCAGTAAAGTAATGCTTTCCCGGTGTCAGTTTGGACTGATTTTTTGACTGCTATCGAGTCAAAAACAAATATCACGCAAAAAAAACTTAAATTTCCTGTTTAAAAATAGGGATGGGAAGAAAGGGAGACATAAGAAAAAGAAACTAACTTTGGAAACCTGAACTCAAATGGAAAAGGCTACAAATATTTTCACAAAAGTATTTTACTTTACCTTCTATTTTTTTTCTTCACCTCAAGCTAGAAATTTTATGATTCCATTTCTTTTGATTCACTCCTTCCTAAAAATGCTAATTGAATTTCTTGACAATCACTGGACCTAGTGCTTTGATTGATGCTAACAAATGCATTCAAGTGATAGATAGATAGAAACTTAAACTGCCTTAGAATCTAGTGCCTACTAAACTAGAATTACAGTTTTGAATTTACATCAAATCTTTTTAATACAACCAAACTGGATGCATATTGTAGCACTTAAAACACCATACCATTAAATAAATTAGTGGCTTTATGTACCTGCTCTCGACTTTCCCCATTTTATGAGTTTGAGCAACTGACATTCATAGCTTCCTCTGTTGACTGATTCATCCATTCTCCACTGTCAAACTGCAGATCTTAATTTATTGTATTCAAAAGGTATTGTATTGGAAGTGCTTTAACATGTGTTGTATTGAATAGATTTGTTGCAAATTTGAAGATAGCATTCTAGTTGAGTAGGCACCAGCTCCCCATACAGTTCAGATCCCCATGTCTATCCATTACTTGAGTAAGCCTGGCAATACAATTTATCTATATGGCTCAGTATGTTCAAGGAAGAAGTTTAATTTAAATTTCTATGAAAGAGCAAATAAAGGCAATGACATAACTTAAAGCAAGTATACATCTGAAATAAATTGGCAGCAATACCTACCCTGAGCATGATGCGGTGCTCGATGTTCAACAGAATCTTTTTCTTCTCTCGGTAGTCTCGAATAAGTGCGTGCAGTGTGTCACAATGTGGGACCCAGCCAATTAGACCAGAGTTTGTGGACAGAGGAATGACTGCATATCTCTGAATGCTGGAGGGAAAAGCCCAGAATATTTGAGTGAAACATCTAAACCCACTGTTTCTTTAAAACACGCTTTAAAAATAAATGTTTTTTTCTTCGTGAAACAAATCAAGACCGTTAAAATTTAGTTTATGTGAAATACAAACTAATTACCTCCTCTATCAGGGGCATTTTTCCACTGGTAAAATACAGGAGCATGTTACGCATTTTTGATGCAAGCACAAATGGATTAAAACTTCAAATGTCACTTGAAATGCTTCAAGCCTGACAATCGAAAGGTGCTTTTACATTGAGGGAGAACAGCGCCATGCCAGCCTCCCAACTCTGTTAGCACCCTATTGTTATGACCATGGCGGGAGGAGTGCACTGTCTTTTCTAGTTCCACTTCTCCACAGGTCACAATATATATTTAAATATTTACCTGTTTACCAATACAACCAATCATATAACTCTTTTTTTATCCCAGAATAAAATATGCCAACCAGGTTTCTTTAATAGACAACAAAATTATCAGTTTATTATGAAACAAGACTTAACCAGTAACGAAGCAAAGCATTAACACACAGATTGAAATATGAAAGTTCCCTTTTTAAATTCCCTAATTACACACACACTGGAAAAAATTACAGCAATTCTCTCTGCAGAGGTTTGTTTCAAAAAAAAGGACAAAAAAAAAATACTGTGGCCAAATACTTGCTAATTCTTGATGGAGAAAAAAAAGATATGGCGGAAGTCAGTTGTCTCTTTTTTGGTCTGGCATCTGGGTTTAGAGACAGGTCACTGGGATCATTTCAGAAGCAGTTTATTCTGGGGATGTTAAGAATTATTCTAGTAGGCTTTCCAGGGGAAATCTGGCATTCCAGGGTTATCCGCCAGCACACACTTGAATTGCAGGATTTTTTTCAACTTCTCAGGAGCTATACAGCACCAGGGATTTTAGCTCTCCCAAACTGGATCTTTGCATGATTTCTTCAAAGAGGTGGAGAAGGAGGTCATCCGGGTGTTTTTTTCCCCCTTGGCAGGAAAACATCAACAGTTTTCAAGCAGTTCACATCCAACTAAACTGAAAACAATGTCCAAACCCCAAATAGAGAGTCGACCTCCTGACCTCCATAAACCTTGACATGCGGCTTCTCTGTAACCATTTTTCCCCAGGTCACCATGGGTTCTGGTTACAGAGCCCAAAGCACATGACTTCCAGCAGAGGTGTTTTTCAAACAGCATCTCAAGTGTCCTTTCGGTGAACGTGGTAAAAAAAAAACACATCCATGGAATCTTTTCAGTTTTTAACACAAAAAAAGAAATTTTTAAAAATGGAAGCACTTTAGTAACACTATACACATTTCTATCTAGCACTGATCTCCTTTATGCACTGGTACTGGAATAGAGCTGATGAACCTGACCCATCAAAAAATGAGATCTGGAGCTGAGCAGTTCTGACTGAATCCCAAATCAACATCAGCGAGCAGACTATTGGAGAGTAATTGTTGCTTGATGCCACTATTGATGACTCCTTTTATAAGTTTAGCAACAAGTGAGATCAGGTTGTTAGGGCAGTAAATATCTGGGTTAGGTTCATCCTGGTTTCTGTGGACAGAATAAACCTGGGCAATTTTGTACATTGCCATTTTAATTTTACTTCCCATTCCCACTCTGACCCCTCAGTCCTCAGCCTCCTACAAGGGCGGCACAGTGGCGCAGTGGTTAGCACCGCAGCCTCACAGCTCCAACGACCCGGGTTCAATTCTGGGTACTGCCTGTGTGGAGTTTGCAAGTTCTCCCTGTGTCTGCGTGGGTTTCCTCCGGGTGCTCCGGTTTCCTCCCACAGCCAAAAGACTTGCAGGTTGATAGGTAAATTGGCCATTATAAATTGCCCTTAGTATAGGTAGGTGGTAGGGAAATATAGGGACAGGTGAGGATGTGGTAGGAATATGGGATTAGTGTAGGATTAGTATAAATGGGTGGTTAATGGTCGGCATAGACTCGGTGGGCTGAAGGGCCTGTTTCAGTGCTGTATCTCTAAATCTAAATCTACACCATTCTAATGAAGTTCATCGGAAGCTCAAGGTATAGCACCTCTTTCGATTAGGAACTTTTCAGCCTTCTGGACTCAGCATTGAGTTCAACAATTTCAGATCACAACCTCTGCAGGTGCTGATAATGGTTTCCTTGTTGCCATTTACAGCTCCTCTAGACCCATCTTTTGTTTATCTACTTGTCTCATTAAGACCCCCTTTTGCCTTGTACCATCATCCCTTTTGTTACTTAAGCATTCTTGCCTTCCACCTTCCTTTTTGAGTATTTCTGAAAACTTAAGAACGGGCCTAAGGCCGTCATTTTCGGCCATGAAAAGTGCCCAGTCTACCTCAGATTAGGGTAATGTATCCCAAAAATTTGAGCAACGAGTGAAGTTAGCCGTTTCATGCTGCTTCTATGCAGTAGCAACACGTGTGGTGTCTGCCACTAACAGGATGCTGCCGTCAAGCCAAAAAAACATTCTGCCTATTACACAAATGAATAATATGATATATGATTTTCAGTGCCAGTGTGATGCTAGGTATATAGGCCGTACGTCCCAAAGACTGTCGGATTGTTTCAAACAACATGTCCTTTCCACTGTTTGCATCGGGCAAGGTACAGACCCTATCCAACCAGCCCGTGCTTGCAAAACCCAAAATACAGTGTCCAACAGAAGATGTGATTCTGCGATTGGACAACATTTGCTAAATAATCCTCAGTGTGCTTAGAATTATGCAGAAAACTAATTTAAAATTGTCAGTCGGGCTCACAGTGTGGCGCATTTGTGCGTACTGGAAGCTACATATATTAATACACAGGGCCCTGTACTTTGCAGACAGAAAGAACATGTACACACATTGTGCATATTTCAGCTAAACAAAATAAGTGACAGCCATTCGCTGGTTCCTTCCTCAGAGCAATGCCTTGACCAATCAGAGTCAAGCTGCCTGGTTTAAATTTCAAACAAATCTTGGGAGTTAACTGTCAGTCACCATAAAACAGTGCATTCTCCATGGCAACGCCTCCACCAGAGTCCACTTGCCAAGCAATCTTACTCTCTTCTCAGTATAAATTTGTTGCTTCCCTTACAATGGCATTCTTGCAAATTGTCCTGATGAGTGCAAGATGAAAAGCTTTGACAAAATGTCTCAGTTTTCAGCAATACTCAAGTTCTGTACTAACAAATGACTATTTGTGTACCTACCTTCCTTTTTGTTCTTTCCTCTCCTCCCCCAACTTTCCATATCTTTGTACTTACTTAAAACCTGTTACATCTCCAGTATCTTCCAATTCTGACAGAAGTTCATTGACCTGAAATGTTTACGTTGTTTCTCTCGCCACAGATGCTCCCTGACCTGCTGAGTATTTCCAGCATTTTCTGTTTTTCGTTCAATCTTCTACATTGTTGGGTAGATGCCAATGTCATAAATGCAGTGGAAGCACTTAGTTAAGGAAGTTGTTAGTTCTGAGTACACATCTTCAGCACCACAGCCAGGATGTTGCCAGGACTCATAGCCTTTCCTTGTCTGGCACACTTAGCCACTTCTTAATGTCTTCTGGAGTGAACCAAATTGGCTGGACTTTGCTATGAAGCTAGGAAGCTCGAGGAGGCAGAGCAGGATCATTCACTTAGAACCTCTGACTGAAGACACTTGCAAACACTTCACCTTTGTCTCTTCCACTCATATGTTGGGCTCCATCATGGTTGAGCAAAGGAATGTTCATGGATCCTGTTAGTTGCCTGGTTGCCCAGCAAAGTCCTCAACTGGATGTGGTAAGGTTATAGAGTGTTGCTAAGATCTGAGAGTGGTGGCATCACTGAGTACTGTCTGTAGCCTGCTGCTTTGGCATTTAGCATGCAGGTAGTCCTGTACAGTACCTTCACCAGATTGATACCTCATGCTGCATTAAACCAGGGTTGGTCTCCAAGCTTGATGGTGATCAAGGAATGTGGATTTTGCCAGGGCATGAGATTACAGATTGCAGTATATAATGCTTCTGTTGCTGATGGCTCACAGTGGATTACCATTTTTGAACTGTTAGGTCTGACCATACGCTGTTCCACTTAAGTGATAATGCCACATTAGACGTTGAAAGATTTGGAGAGAAGACTTGCAGTGGTCATTTCTGCCAATGCTTTTGTGGCAAGATTGTCAGTGGCAGCTAATTTGATGATGACCAGGTCAAGAAGATTACTTTCTTGTTTTGGTTCCCTCACCATCTGATCCAAGTAGGGGAGGCGGTGGCGTAGTGGTATTATCACAGGAGTAGTAACCCAGAGACCCAGGCTATTGCTCTGGAGACATGGGTTTGAATCCCACCACAGCAGAAGGTGAAGTCCAGCATTACAGATGCCAGACTTCAGCCAATTCAATTCACTCTGCTTGATATCAAAAAATGACTGAAGGCACTGGATACTGCAAAGGCTATGGGCCCTGACAATATTCTGGCAATAGTACTGAAGACCTGTGCTTCAGAACTTGCCGCGCCCCTAGCCAAGCTGTTCCAGTACAGCTACAACACTGGCATTTACCCAGCAATGTGGAAAATTGCCCAGGTAGGTCCTGTACACAAAAAGCAGGACAAGTCCAACCCGGCCAATTACGGCCTCATCAGTCTACTCTCAATCATCAGTAATGTGATGGAAGGTATCAACAGTGCCATCAAGCAGCACTTGCTCAGTGGTGCTCAGTTTGGGTTTCGACAAGGCCACTCAGTTCCTGACCTCATTACAGCCTTGGTTCAAACATGGACAAAAGAGCTGAACTCAAAAGGTGAGGTGAGAGTGACTGCCCTTGACATCAAGGCAGCATTTGACCGAGTATGGCATCAAGGAGCCCTAGCAAAAGTGGAGTCAATGGGAATCAGGGGGAAAACTCTCTGCTGGTTGGAGTCATACCTAGCGCAAAGGAAGATGGTTGTGGTTGTTGGAGGTCAATCATCTGATCTCCAGGACATCACTGCAGGAGTTCCTCAGGGTAGTGTCCTAGGCCCAACCACCTTCAGCTGCTTCATCAATGACCTTCCTTCAATCATAAGGTCAGAGGTAGGGATGTTCGCTGATGATTGCACAATGCTCAGCAGCATTTGCAACTCCTCAAATACTAAAGAAGTCCGTGTAGAAATGCAGCAAGACCTGGACAATATCCAGGCTTGGGCTGATAAGTGGCAAGTAACATTTGCGCCACACAAGTGCCAGGCAATGACCATATCCGACAAGACAGAACCTAACCATCTCCCCTTGAGATTCAATTGCATTACCATCGTTGAATCCCCCACTATCATCATCCTAGAGGCTACCGTTGACCAGAAACTGAACTGGAGTAGCTACAAGAGCAGGTCAGAAGCTAGGAATCCTGAGACAAGTAACTCACTTCCTGACTCCCCAAAGCCTGTCCACCATCTACAAGCCATAAGTCAGGAGTGTGATGGAATTCTCTCCACTTGCCTGGATGGGTCCAGCTCCAACAACACTCAAGAAGCTCGACACCATCCAGGACAAAGCAGCCCATATGATTGGCACCCCGCCTACAAACATTCACTCCCTCCACCACCGACGCACAGTGGCAGCATGTGCACCATCTACAAGATGCACTGCAGCAACGCACCAAGGCTCCTTAGACAACACCTTCCAAACCCGCGACCTCTGCCACCTCGAAGGACAAGAGCAGCAGTTGCATGGGAACATCACCACCTGCAAGTTCCCATCCAAGTCACACACCATCCTGACTTGGAACTATATCGCCGTTCCTTCACTGTCGCTGGGTCAAAATCTTGGAACTCCCTTCCTAACAGCCCTGTGGGTGTACCTACCTCACATGGACTGCAGCGGTTCAAGAAGGCAGCTCACCACCACCTTCTCAAAGGCAATTAGGGTTGGGCAATAAATGCTGGCCTGGCCAGCGACGCCTACATCCCATGAATGAATAAAAAAAAAGTTCAGCTGACAGCTCTGCCCTTCAGGATTCAGCTAGTTCAGTTAGTGATGGGACTACTGTGCAATGCTTGCTGGAGGATACTGAAGTCCCTCACTCAGAGTACATTATATGTCCTTGTTTCCCTTGGAGCTTCCTTCAAGTGATTTCCAATGTGGAGGTGTACTGATTCATCAGTTGTTGGGGTGGTGAGTTGGGGGAGGGGGGATACGTATGGGCAGTGGGGTGGGGAGCTGGCAGCAGGAGGTGATTCGCAGGATGTTTCCTTGTCCCTGTTTGACCTGAAGCCTTGAGACTTCATGGGATTTGAAGTCATTGTTAAGGATTCTGAGGACCACTCACATCTGACTGGATATTACTGTGCCCCTACTCGAAGTGAGTCTAGCCTGCCAGGATGACAGGGCAATTCCTGGGATGGTGATGGTTGAAATTGGGATGTTACCTCATTGATTTGATGCTATGAGTACAACATTAGGCTGTTGCTTTACTAGTCATCTCTCCCAACATGGACAGCAGGCCCCAGCTGATAGTGAAGAGGTCTTTGTTGGATTGATTGGGCTGAGACTGCCTTAGTCTTATCTTGATTCTTATTGAACTTCATAGCGATTGCTTACAACTGGATGGCTTAAACTGATGACCTCTGGGTTGCTGGTCAGGCACCGTAACCACAAGGCTACTATATCTGTATAATCTGTGCACATTCCTACTAATTATTTTATTTGTCTGCCCTGATCAGTGCAATCACCGTAATAAGAGAAGGGAAGCTCTAAACTCTGTGCTTCAGGGAACTGAATTTTGACACCAAAGTATCTCCCTACCTGAGATTCTTCCGAAGAGATGCTGCATCATTTGCCAGCAAGGTGTTCACCAATCCAAAAAGCTGCATCACCCTCTCATCCTGACGCAGGTCTTCATGACCCTTTAGCAAGAACATGAATTCGTGGCTATTACTTCCTACAGGGACATAGATAAAATTGTCATATTTGAGTTGGGAGCAAAATACCAGAACAGCCACACCATTATTTAAAACATTTTAAGATCGTCAGCCTTTGGACTGACTAATAATTTGGACAAAACCTTAATTTGCTAAATTATGGAACACGAACACCCACTAACAGCAGCGGTACCGATTTGATCTTGGTCAACTATGAGAAAAGTTCGCCAACAGCTGTGCTGTTTCTGTTACCATATTTCTTTTCAATCTCAAGGCCCCTAAGTTCCGTATTCCTGGCTTTATGCACTGCACGGATATAGAAGTAAGGGTTTCAGCTCTGAGGAGTAGATGTGATCAATACAGATTGACTATCTGTATTTTGATATCAGGACTGTGCTGTTCCAATACTTTGAGATTGCAAAGAAGGTCATTGTCTGGTAGCTAATGCTGCACTGACCTCTACTCCCCAAAGTCTATTCTCTCCTGTGTGATCTTTCTTGTTTCTCTTTATTTTATATACTGCGGTTGGAATTTCTCTGAACTTTCTTCTCTTGTGCTATGGAAGCCCCAAATATGCCATCCTACACTCTTTTCCTCCTCTCTACAAGGAGACTATATTGAAATTACATTATTACATAGTCCCTGGTACATACTCACATTTACCAGGATCTATGGACCTCTTTATCCCTTTCTTTTACACTCTCTGATATTTACTGGGAGATGCGGGAAGCTGAAAAAGGCCAAGGAAACCAGCAATGCCGGGGATGTGGAGGTCCCGCTGAATATAATGGCAGAACCTCTTATTTCTTTCCTTCCAATTCCTGACCAGCAGCCGGCTAAATTGACTGTCCTGGAGAGGCCATCGCGGGAGGGGAGAAGGTCAGCAATCAGGGCTTGAGTGGGATTGGTTGTGTTTGGCTGTGATTGGCTGGAGAGAGAGAGAGGCCACTGAGGTGAGATTGGAGATTGCAGTGGGTGATGGTGATGGGGTGGCGGGGGGGTGGGGGGTGGATGGTGGCGGCAGGGGGTGGGAGAGAGAGGCCATGATTGGCAACGGGGAGGTTGAAGTCTTCCTTGAGGGGTCTGGTGAGAGCACTCTTGCTCTTCTTGGTCCACAAGCCAGCAATTCTTTCACTGCCAGGTTTCTTGACCCCTGGGGAACCCACACAGCAACTGTATAATTTAAATTGGGTCCTCAATTGCACTGTGGAGTTCAATTTAAGTATGTTAACGAAGTTTCTCCGTCTCACCAAGGTCGATACTAAGGGCTGGATTTTATTCTGGCGACGGGCTGGAAGATTGCCTTGGTTCTCCATTGGACCCCCGTGCTACTTAATGGCGGGCAGACAATTAACTGCCCGCCATTGGGAATGCCGTCCCTTTAAAGGACGAGCTCCCGCCTCCAAGAGCTGCTGGCCAATTGGGTGGCCAGAAGCTCTACAGTACCAGCAGCCGTACTGGGAGCGGTGGCCACTGCCAGTACTGCAGGAGGTCCTGCAGAGAAGAAAAGTGAAGACCACCCCAGGACAGCTAGGTGGGGTCAGAGTCGCCAGGGCCATTCAGGCAGGCTCGGGCGACGGGGTGTTGTGGTGTGTCAGTGAGGGTGGGCGGGGGAGGGGGTCTTCCTGGATGGATGGTCCATCATGCTTGGGGGAGCCTCCGGGGGCCCTGGATTGCCCCATACCCCGACCCTGCTCGGAGGTAAAACCTGGCAGCATTGCCAGCTGGCACCACTGCATTCAATTAAATTGAGGTGGAGGCTGGAACAGGCCTTTAAGTGGCCATTAATTGGCCATTTAAAGGCCTCAATTGGCCTGGGCCTTCCTCTCTGGACCAAATTGGAAGGCATCAAGAAGGGCACTCCACCCCTCCACCGCCTTCCAGGCAATTTTATGAGCCTCCCACCTCCATTCCTGTCCCTAGGGGGCCCATAAAATTTCAATCCTAAGACTCCATGAAACACCCCGCCATAAAAATGGCACTGGAGCGTACATGGTATATTGGCATTGTGCTCCCCATTTTTAATTTTTTTCCTTTTCCTCTTTTGCCCATCATAGTGAGGTTAATATAGAGGCCCATGTTTCTAATAACTAAGCTTAGTTCAATTTAATCACTCTCCTTTTTTTAAAAACATGATTGAAAATAAACTAGGTGGTGGATACTATTTATTCCCACTTGGAAAGAAATATACAAACAAATTAAAAACTGCATTTGTAAAGCATTTTGTTCTTACCCATGATGGTCAACTTCCTTGGTCGCTGTTTGGAAGTTATGACCTGAAGTGAGGGAGCTATTGACTGAATCCGGATGATTGGTTGGTTGGGATCATAAGTCCCTGGTACTGCCAATTCTAAGTCTCGACACATCAGCAGCTTAGGTGACACATACTGGAGTTCAAGTGAGGTGAGCTGCAAATAAATTTAAAGCACAGCTCATTTCGACAACTGCTTAATATTTTTTGCTTAAATGGACAGAGCAATTAATGATACCATTAATACAGTAAAACACCATTTTTTCATTAACATAATTTTGTCCCAGCATCTTTCAGTAAAAGCATCCAAAATGATAATCACCTCATAATATTTACTTATCCTTCTGAAGTATTTTGCATCGAAAAATGAGTCAATATATTGTGTTTCTTGGAACTTATATTTTGAATTTATTGAAGTGAGCGATGGTAGCAATTCCCAGTTTTGTCACCTTGTGTTAGCATGGAGTAGTTTCAAATCAGATAGAGCACAGGCCAGAGACAGAGTAAACACCAATAATGTTCCTTAACAAAACTTCAGAAAGTAGTTAATTTCACTGCACTCATATGATAGTTCCATTTTTCACCATCCTTGTCCATTCTGACAGTGATTTCATTAGAATTATGGGCAATCTTGATACACAATGACATTGTTTCTTTCACATAAACATAAATTTAAAATTGCTAAGTTCTTCAGTTCCTACAAGCACATTTGTAGAGAGTGGTAAACTACATAACAAACTTGCCATCCTTTGAAATTTGGCTGTGAGTGTCCACAGCTTCAAAACCTGCTGTTACATGGAAGTCACATCCAATTAGGCCACACTTGAGAGATATTCATTTCAGTTTTAAAAGGATTTTCTCCCTCGACTGGTGTCAATTCCTGAAGTGCAAATACTCTGTTCAGAACACATCTCAGATGGTTTATAAATCATAGGAAATGTGTCATTCTTGATAATTGTTGCATCAGCCTTGACTCAGTCGGTAGCATTCGCACCTGTGAATTGCAAGGCTCCAGGTTCAAATCCCACTCCAGAGCTTGAGCACAAAAATCAAGGCTGACACTCCAGTGCAGTACTGAGGGAGTGCTGCACTGTCAGAGGTTCCGTCCCTCGGACAAGACGTCAAATCGAGGCCCCATCTGCCTGCTCGGGTGGATGTAAGAGACCTCATGGAACAATTTCAAAGAAGAGTAGGGGAGTTTATTTATTTATTTAGAGATACAGCACTGAAACAGGCCCTTCGGCCCACCGAGTCTGTGCTGACCAACAACCACCCATTTATACTAATCCTACATTAATCCCATATTCCTTACCACATCCCCACCATTCTGCTACCTACACTAGGGGCAATTTACAACAGCCAATTTACCTATCAACCTGCAAGTCTTTGGCTGTGGGAGGAAACCGGAGCACCCAGTGGAAACCCACACGGTCACAGGGAGAACTTGCAAACTCCGCACAGGCAGTACCCAGAATCGAACCCGGGTCGCTGGAGCTGTGAGGCTGCAGTGCTAACCACTGCGCTGCCCCAGAGTTATCCCCAGTGTCTTGGCCAATATTTATCCCTCAATCAACAACACAAAAAAAAAACAGATTATCTGGTCTTATCACATTGCTGTTTGTAGGAGCTTGCTGTGCGCAAATTGGCTGCCGTGTTTCCTGCATTACAACAGTGACTACACTTCAATAAAGTACTTCAATGGCTGTGAAGCGCTGAGATGTCCGGTGGTTATGAAAACGCGATATAAACACAAGTCTTTCCTTTTTTTGTATTCAATGCCACTTTGACAAATATTTTTACTGTTAATGCCAAGTAAAAAAGCATGAAGGAAGTTAACATGAAACCAGAGCACACACCTGTGGAAGCTGTTTTGAAATGCGTCGGAACACATGATAGTAGAGGTCCCACGCTTGAGTTAGGTCCTTCACATTGCCTGATCTCATATACTTTCGGCACCATTCCTGAGCCTCCATTAAGTCCCTCCCGTATGCCTGTGAAAGTATAAGTTTGACAAGTGTGTCAGTTGCCTCCCAATTAAAGCCAGAATTCCTCCAAGAATGGATATTTTTGCCAAACTTCTTAGTTTTATATTATAATATTGCTGTTATGTTCCAAGAAAATTACTCAAAATACATTGAGAATATGATGTAGCAGCAAGTCATTCACTTTATCCAGCTCATGCCACTCTTCTCTGAGCAATCCTAATGTTCCATCTTCCATCCCGTGCACCAATCCCCATCCCTTTAAATGACAATGAATGAGGAATCTGCTCTTTTCCATTTTGAGCACATGCAACCAAGTCAGCATTTACTCCACTAGGTGGCAGTCACTTTAGCTTAATGTGAAGAAGTTGCTACCAAAACCACAATGAGCTCAAAGCTTCCTTAGGTTATAATCCTATCCTAGTTATGTGTAAAAGCCCTCAAATGTATTCACCATTGCCATTTCTTTCATTATTTAAAAACCTGTCACACATCTCCCCTTTACCTTTTCCAGTACTTTATTATGATAGTTCAATAATACAAAAACAGGAGGCATCCTTTGTTGCTCTTCCAATGCTCAGAGGTTAACTGCAACGCTTTTTAAGGTGTGTGTGAGTGAAGCAGTTAGCCAGCTACTAGTGTAACATTAGAATTTAAAAAGAAATACTTGCAATCCTTTTGCTATGAAGAATACCCATTAAGGAGATAATGATTTCATCAGAGTACTTGACAAATGAACTCAGTTATTATTGAATGATTTGTTGTCTAAATCTTTACCAAAAAAAAGTGTTAAAAGGAAAATAGAACTGTTGGATTAAATACATTTAACATAATGTGGAATAATTTTTTTTTAACTGCTTTAAGAATAGTGGAAGCGATGCCCGGAATATTGTTTTTGTCTGTTTCTCTCAAGGGGGTGGGGGGGAAGAGTGTTCTCTTCTTGGAAGTTTTTGCTGGAGTTATGCGCCATCTTCAGAAGATGTGATGGATTTATGAAATACTCGATTGTATTGGAGGAGACAGCTTCAAGGCCAACCCACCTGTTCTACAATGTCATTCATTAGAGGCTTTTGTTTATTAACAGACCTACACTGGTTTGAAATGGTGTTAAATATAATTTCACAATGAAGGGTAGTTGTGGCTTTGGCCAGTACCTGGTTGAAGGAGGTTTCTTTGAGAGTTTGAGGACCCCGCTCCATCATGGCATGTAGAGGTTCAAGAACAGCAAACATCCCTTTGACATTTCGCTCTCCAAAGTAAAGTCTTGATGCCTCCTCCAAGCCTTCATGCCACATTTCATGCCACAGAATAGCAACACGGATAAGTTCTTCGCTCACCTGAAATGAAAGTATTCTATTTTTAGAAAGTCTGACATTGCACAGAAACAAATAAAATTGGTAGAAACAATGACATTCAAAAAAATCAAAGTAATATCTATTGGAGACATGATATAGGTGTTCAGCTTTGACAGCTTTTGAATAGGAACTTAAAAGCTTCGCAAATACATCACATTACTGAGCAAAGCATTTATTGTCCCAATTCCCCAAATGGACATGATGCTTTCAAGGCATGCAATTCAAAAACATGCAGTTTATTATGTACTAAAGTCAGTGTTAGATCTAGTCATTATATGGTTGTTTGATTTCATTCCAATTACACCATGAATCTGGACTGTTCAATTTTGTGTGATATAATATAGCATCTGCTAAATGTTCCAGTAGCAGAAACACAACAACATTCTAACCTTTGCTTTTATTACTAGTGAACTTCCTGTGGCATTGCACATAGTAAGTTGGAGAACATAGGTATAGAAATTTGGGCCCCGAGATGGCCACTTAAACCTCTAATGTTGGAGGCAGGAAGCACGCGCACATTTCCAGCAGAGCGACACTGCCTGCCATATTGGATAAAATGGTTGTGCTGTAGTCAGGAGTACATGTAGGGAACATTCAGTGGTGAAAGTAATTTATTTAAATTAGGATCCTGTGATTCTTGCAGAACCGAAAAAATATCCGTCTTCATCCGAATTCAATTTATTGTTATTCAAAAATAAGTAGTTTGAATTTTGAAAGCAAAGTCTCTGAAGGAAATAGATACTAATGGAAGAGAGTATCGACTTTTAACCTCACCGCCCACTCTTTAGGGGTACTGGACACAGGGTTATGGGTGCGGCTAGTGAAAATGGAGAATGGGCAGGTAACTGGGGTTAAACAGGTAGTGTTAAATTTCAGAAAACTTGTAATGGAAAGATAATGCTGGAGCTTATATTTACTCAGTTTCACATTTATTGTGCAGAGTAAAAGAATTACAAACATGTAGCTCCTCATTCAAAACCTTTTCCAGTCCCAGTGAGTGTCTGCTTATAAATGCTCGACGAAGACCCCAATTAACACCCTTCACCTGCATATAATCAAACCATTGACACACAATTAACAGGTAGTTCAAAGGGGAAGTGGTTCTGATAGCAAATTTAGAGAGTAGCTAAGCCTCCCTTCTCTGGAAAACAGAAGGCAGAGAGATGACCTTTTTGATGTCTTTAAAATTATGAAGAGATTCAATAATGTTGATGCAGAGAAGATATGTTCACTTCAGGAGAAACCTCTTTACTCAGGCAAAGGTTAGAATGCGGCACTTTCTACCACATGGAGTAGTCAGGCGGATAGCATGGATGCATTTAAGGCGAAGCTCAATAAGTACATCAGGGACAAAGCAATTTTATTTTTATTTTATTTTATTTCGAGATACAGCATGAAACAGGCCCTTCGGCCCACCGAGTCTGTGCCGACCAACAACCACACACTTATACTAATCCTACAGTAATCCCATATTCCCTAACACCTACCTACACGAGGGGCAATTTACAACAGCCAATTTACCTATCACCTGCAAGTCTTTGGCTGTGGGAGGAAACCGGAGCACCCGGCGAAATCCCACGCGGTTACAGGGAGAACTTGCAAACTCCGCGATGTTCCAGGGGTGAGAGTGGCCAAAGACCAAAAGGTCCAAAAATTAGTGGCCGAAGACAAAAAAGTCTGAATTATTTTGACAAGAAATCATGTAATTATAGCACTGTTAATCATCTGTAATGAATGCAAATACTTCCAGGCAACTTCAAATGTGTAGAAACATTAGTTTTCCCTTTGTTTACCTTTGATTACCATCATGGCGGTAGGCCAATGCATTTGTATAAACTCACCAACGTGGCCTCAGCATTCCAACATTTCAGCATTTAGTACACTTAGTACATCATAAAATTTACTTCATCCTTCATAATTACAACACCAGAACTGTGAGTTCCGATTTTTTTAAACAGCCCGCCAGAAAACCACGAAGCTGCCCCGAAGGTCGGAAGCAGCTGTTCCTACTTGCAGCAACTGCCAGTTCCGAGTTTTTTTTAAAGCTGATCTTTTGGGTCTGTAGGTTAAAAAATGCAGAGGTATCCAACCTTTTCATGTGAGGTGCCACATTACAATTTTAGTCCTACATAGGCGGCCAATGAGCAAATTTTGGAAAGATAAAGGCATTAGAAATTTATTTTATTAATTAAAAGAACACAAAATATGCATTTTTGTGAACAAGACTAATTTATTAACTTACTTTCTCGTCACTATGCTGAACACTGATTTCGTGAGATAACTGACCTTGTTTTTGCTTGTCTGCCCGCACAGTTGATGTAGTGATGCACAGTATTCCGGATATATGTCCATCTCCCTCTCTGTCTTCTCGCTTCTCTCGTATCTTTCTCTGTTCCCCACCTTTCTGTGCCCCCCTCTCTCTCTGCCCCCCCCTCCCCCTCTCTCTGTTCCCCCCATCCTTCTCTCTCCCTCTCTGTCCCCCACTTCTCCTCTCTCTCTGTTCCCCCCGCACCCACACTGTCTCCCTCTCTCTCTCTCTCTCTCTCTGTCCCCCTTCTCTCTCTCTCTCTCTCTGTCCCCTACTCTCTCTCTCTGTCCCCCTACTCTCTCTCTCTGTCCCCCTACTCTCTCTCTCTCTCACCTGTCCACCTTCTCTCTCTCTCACTGTCCACCTTCTCTCTCTCTCTCTCTCACCTGTCCACCTTCTCTCTCTCTCTCTCACACCTGTCCACCTTCTCTCTCTCTCTCTCTCACACCTGTCCACCTTCTCTCTCTCTCTCTCTCACCTGTCCACCTTCTCTCTCTCTCTCTCTCACCTGTCCACCTTCTCTCTCTCTCTCTCTCACCTGTCCACCTTCTCTCTCTCTCTCTCTCACCTGTCCACCTTCTCTCTCTCTCTCTCTCACCTGTCCACCTTCTCTCTCTCTCTCTCACCTGTCCACCTTCTCTCTCTCTCTCTCTCACCTGTCCACCTTCTCTCTCTCTCTCTCTCACCTGTCCACCTTCTCTCTCTCTCTCTCTCACCTGTCCACCTTCTCTCTCTCTCTCTCACCTGTCCACCTTCTCTCTCTCTCTCTCACCTGTCCACCTTCTCTCTCTCTCTCTCTCACCTGTCCACCTTCTCTCTCTCTCTCTCTCACCTGTCCACCTTCTCTCTCTCTCTCTCTCACCTGTCCACCTTCTCTCTCTCTCTCACCTGTCCACA